>NC_057768.1:41685665-43070976 GCF_010389155.1 Erigeron canadensis
TGTCCTCTTAATCTTATTTTAAATAATCTCTTACAAATATTTTTCACTTTAGAAAACCGAGGACTTCCACCAACCACTAAAACATTCATGTATAACTTCAAGATCACACGTTAGAAGAGAAAAATTTGATGAAAAAAAAGTAGCATAATATAAGATGTAATTACCAACATCAATTTGTTTTAGTGACTGCACATAGACATCAGACTGATCTAGCTTTTGCCTTTTTATGGATCCATCAGCTGATGCTTTAACAGCTTCTCTCTCATCTTCATCCTCATCTTCACTTAACTTAACAGCAGGAGCCACAAGTTTAGATTTCTGTTTCAGGCTGAATGCAAGCTTGCCAGATGAAGGAGCCTTGCTGACTTTACCAGAATCACTGGCTTTAGAGCCGGCATTACTTACAGCAGGTTTAGGTTTCTCGAGACCTGATACAGTTGAATCTAATTTAGATCCTTTATCTTGCTGAAGTTGTTTGAACCTCTCCATAAATGAACCATCATTAACGAATAGCCTAGAAGCTGTTTCTTTCTCCATTGAATGGAGCCAAGGCTCTTCTTTCTGTTTATAGAAATCACTGATTCATGTGTAAGTTTACAGGCTATTAAATTAATAGAAAGCAAGTGATTATGTCAAAGAAAAAGAGAAGTTTGCTCAAATCAAGTAACGCTCGCAAAAACGTCGCGTCTCATATATGTAAATACAAATCAGAGTCTTTAACCTAGCAGTTATCGAGGTGACCCCATAAACCAACAGGTAGTAGGTTCTAGACTTCTAGTCCCGTTTGGGAGAAACTTTCAGTAATAGACAACAGTGTGTGATTATTTGTCTTTCCAGAGATAATAAAGGAATGATACATATATGTACATAACAAGTAACAACATACACAATAAACACAGTTATTAAGGGGATTTTACACGTCTGAACAAAAGTCAAACACATTATATTGTAACAGCCTTGTATCCGCACAATGAGGCGCCAAAAGTGGAGGAAAATTTGGGTTTTTTTAGGTCTGCGGGATGTGACAGTTCATATAGGGTGGAAATATTGGGTTTTTTAGGTGTGCAGGGCCCGTTTATGTCAAAAAACACACAGAACCACTTTTTATCCTTGGCTAGACCTCCATAAGTAAACATCTTATAAGTGGACACTGGACAGAGAAAGAGTTTGGAAACGGTCACGGTGATATCCAGGTTAGGTTGCGTACATTTGAGTCAAATACTGACCCTCCCTGGGTAACCTAAACATGTAAAACCTCCTCCGTTTATCCGTTTTGTTGAACTCTGCTTATAACTACTGACTATTGGAAAAGCACAACACACACACACACACACACGGACACAACGTGACGGATATCAAACCGAAGCCACCACCTTGAAGACCATCCTGGTGGTAGTATGATGTTCACATCAAATTGCGGGCATGAAACTAATACTATACGACATATTATCGGCCTATCGGGGATGGTCAAAGGGACTGAAATCTCCTCTGGGTAACTTTAAGAACATTATCTTGTATTATCAAATGGTCCCACAATATAAACCAATACTTCTTGTAATAGAAGAGATTCCAATTTTAAAGTTAGATACTTTTGGGGATGGATTGAGTACTATTTAATTAAATTTAATTCATACAACAATAAAAAAGTCCAATCATATGATCAAAGTTTATTACTTTAATTCAAATTAAAACAAGCCCAGAAAGAACCCTAAATCGATTTTAGTAAATTCAACAGTACATGGATCAATCATAGTTTATGAATTCATGAATCGTAGAATACATACATATACATATAAATATATATATAATTGATTAAATATTAAAGATAGATGGAAAAACACACCGATTGAAGAAATTGGGAGAATAACGAAGGGGTTGCGGATCAGGAACGTGAGGATGAATGGAGGATTTTGGGTATTGGCTTTTTTCGATTTCTATTAAAAGCTTTTCTTTTTTTTTAAATTCAGGGTGTTTGGTTAATTATAACTTATACTTTTAATAAGCTATTTATACTTGGCGGGAGTTCTCTAGCGCGAAGCCGGTTAAGACAACGTATGTTATACCATTCGCTGTCGAATCGCGACACGAAGTTTTCAAGCGAAAAAATAACTTATACTTTTTATAAGCTATTTAAAAAAAAACAAAGTACAGTTACTCCCAATTTGAATCCTAGTCTTCTACAGATGAATAGACTACTTTAAAAAAAAAATATAAAAAAGGATTTACAGTCTTATTGGGCATGAGGTAACTCATAACCTGGTTTCAACCATTAATCCATTCCAATTATAACTTATCTTTGGGTAGGCCGGGGGAGGGGGATCAATTTCTGATAATAATTTTTGGTGTTATTTAGAGTTTTATAAAAATAGAATAAATTTGTTGTAAAAAAAGAAAGAAAGAAAAGAAAAATAGGTATTTGAATGAGCTAATGCAAATCTAGGAATGTTTGATATTTTTATTAAAAATTGTTTTTCTTTCATGAAAATATAAAATAAAATTAAAGCTCTTTAAGGAGCATTATCACATCTTTTATTTCTCATTTTTTTTCCAAATCATTCATCTCTCTTTCATCTTATCGTATAAGAAATACTTATTTTTCTCCATCTTATTTCTTACCTTAAATCATTCATCTCTCTTTCATTTTATCGTATAAGAAATACTTATTTTTCTCCATCTTATTTCTTACCTTATTTTTAATTTGAAAGATAAAAAAAATAAAGAAAGTATGAGAAAGAACAAGATGATTTGTGAGATAATCATCTCCTTTTTCTCATCTTCTACCATCTCATTTGGTAAGGATGATGTAGCTTTTATGGTACCTTTTAAAAAAGGAAAATGATTAATCAATCTAATTGGTGTGTCTAAAGATATGTCTAAAACTTTAAGAATTTGACATGTGGATTCCACTAATTCTTTTTCCTAATCTTAACCCCTGATTTTTCCACATGTCATCATCTTACAGTTAGGCACACCAATTATGTTGATTTATCATTATCCTTTAAAAAAATAACCAAAAAAAAAAAAAAACACAATAACCAATTTAGTTGGATAAGTTAAATTTGTTTTGCATTGGATTAAGGGCCTGGACAATTTGACTCCTTTCAAACTTAACAGTAGACTAAAGCTTACTGGGCCGCACGCAGTGGCCCATTTCCAACATCATCGTTAAAAGTTAAAACTTGATCTGATCAATTTAGTCATTCACATATTTGTTTAAGACTTATTTAATTGTGAAATCTTCATCTATCACTTTATTATCTTTTCGAACATGCAAACCTTTTTAAAGTGGGAATAAATACCTATCATGGGGTGTCACGAAATTAATATGAACTTTCCACTTAATCCTAGTCCTACTTAGAAGAAGATTCTCTTGATTAGGTTCTCGGTAGGCGTGGATGTCCTAACTCCCAAAGAACCCGAATATTGTATTGTTTAGTTAACTTAAAGAGAGGAAAGGAGAAGAGAGTGAAGATAAGTTTTCCTTCATAATCACCTTAAAAATAAGAGGAAAACTTTTGAAATAAAAAACAACTACACTTGCCCTCCTAATCTTTTTCACTCTTTCCCATTACACACTTAAAAAAACCTTAAGAATGCATTTTATAATTTTCACCTCTCATCTCCTTTCCTTTCTACCTTTAATACAACTAAATAACACAGTGGAAATGAGGCATTATGTTATCTCAAATTAGTACATGTCATCCATATATCTATCTATATTGGCGGCGCGGAATTCAAACACCCCGGTCGAGTCAAGAAAAAAATGTTCCTAACTTTTACTGAATTCAAATATACAAACAACTTTTTTTTATAAATGATATTAACATTATAACAAAAAATAATATAAGCACAATAAGATCATAGTTTTAAAATTACATACCATAGTACTTACTTACTTAGATTTTAGACATTCATTAAAATTGAATCCAATATATATTTGAAGTATAACGCATCTTTTTAGCATATTATACATTATATATATATATATATATATATATATCGAAAATTTATGCCGCTTTAAACTTATGTCCCAGACGAGAATCATGTTTACACACCCTCTAGGACTCTCCTATATTCTAATGTATCTATATTTAAAAGAACCATACCTTTTTTTAAATGAGGTATATCAACCCTTTGCCAAATAATGAGACTTTCATTTCAAGAAATCTGCTGCTAGTCCTCCTAACAAAAGACTACACAAAAACAGAATTCCTATATGTTTATACGACTCAGGAGCCGAATTAGTGACAAATTTGAAAGTAAGATTTTCACACAAGGATAAATGAAGTTTCAAATTTGTTTCCACAAACAATTTTTAAAACTTATATTCATAGAAGAAGATTTACTTGATTTATATGGAAGTGATGCTTTACATACGGAAAATGGTATTCGTACCAAAACAATTGATGTATTTACCACATATGTGCTTTATTGACTTGTACAGTATGTTACAAAGGTTGTACATTGTGATAAATTAATCACTATTTGTGGTATTAATATCACTTCCCTTTATATAAGGCTTATGGGTCCCTAATCCATAAAAAAATGAAGTTATTAATGTAACACAGATCTACTTGATTGTTTCTTATCTTATCTTATTTTTTTTCTTTATTAATATTTTTTTAATCATATAAATTATTTAACAATCTACATTTTTAATACTTTTTTAATCACGTGTATAGAACAACTCATTTATCACAATGTCTAAAACTTGAAGACATGAATATGATGTTTTTAACTCGGGAAGTAATAATCGTATCATATATTTTGATTTATTTACCATAATGTACATGTTTCATAGTATATTGTACAAACATGCAATGCATTATAATGATAAACTTATCAAATTATATGGTACGAATATCACTTCTCATTTAACTCTTATGCCACGACTCTATCACATGGGTATCAAGGTTTGTAATATAGGTACAGATTGCAAAGGAACCAACAATAATGTTTTGCACTTAGCACTTAACATTTATGATTTATATATCAGTTCTGCCTTTAAAAAAAACTTAGCACTTAAACACGAAAAGCTAAATGTTGTATTAAAGGGAAAGAAAAAGAACACCTATATGGTGGCTATATGTGTGCACCAGACATAATAAAGAACAATATTCTTTCCTATTCTTGTATAAATCGATGGGGTCAAGCTTTAAGTTATAAAATGTATTCTTCTCGTAGCTATCTATATTTTCATTTTCTTTTAATTTTCTCCATGAAAATAGCGGGTTCTAGTTGATTTTTTTCTTTCTAATTTTAATTTAGAGTGTATTTGGTTTATGTGGATGAGAATAGAATAATCACTTTCATTCTCCTTGAAAGTGTTTGGTTTATTGGTTTACAACTTAAACATATGACCTAACGATCTAAAGAAGGTACCGTATAAAACTATTCTTTGTCGGAAACGTTCATGATAATATCTTTATTAGACCGCGTACATCACAGACTCACTATCCCTGATCTATGATGCACCGGAACTCTAAACACGTAAACGTATCCGTTTCCAAAACTCCATAGGAACAGAAACTCATACGAAACGCGTACGAAACGTTTCCTTGAAGTTTTCATATACACCAAAACGTTTATATGAAGCTTCAATACCGTATCTAATTAGTATTAGGATTTCAATGAGCTTTTTCTATTCAAAAAACGATTGTCATCTTGCGACTATACATACCCCCCAAATATAAACCAACTACATTATACAATTAAGATCACTATCATGTTTTATTCCAAAATTGATTAGCAAAGATTTAATTTGTAATCACCGGTCACCATCGAGCATATATTATAAAATTATACGTATATAATTATACATAATCTTTCAAGTCTCAAGTCTCTCTCTATATAAAAACAATACATTTTTATTTTTTTTTTATGTTTTTATATAGTTGTATCTTTGCAGTACCCTTATTCTAAATTTTTTTTGTTTGACGTTCCCCATTCCCATATCGTTCTCGTGCCGTTTTACCATATCCATTTCGGTGCTACATAGTCCCTAAGTAATCCGAATGGAAAAACCCCATTTATGCAAAATAATTTCGTATCTTAGGATACTATTTTCAAGCACCTTTGAATCCCTTACCAAGGGATACATGTCACATTTAAGCATACTAGTCTTAATACCCATACGATATACGGTAACTATATAAAATGTATTATAAAGAAATTTGATATGCCACATACATTACATGATTCGTGAGAATGAAATAAATTATCGTTAAAGTATACGATGATTGAATCTAATTTATAATAAACAAGAATGATAAATATAATATTGTTCAAATAATAATAATAATAATATATGTTTAGTTACAATTTTGGATTTACCTTAAATTTTTACAATCACATCAAAATCGAAACTTGTAAGCATAGTGGATGACGACAAAAATCTCATCAAATTTTTGGAGTCGTCATGTTATAGTGATAGGAGTTGAAGAATTAAGAAAGAAAAAGAGACAATTTTATTAATGAGAAAACGATCAAACAAAAAGGTTATAAGGTGTTTTGTATTTATACACCAAGAGCTAGAGTTTAATTTTAATACTAACAAGAAAATTGAATCTATATACAATTAAAAAATCTAATTTAATAAAAATAAATAAATTAAAAGGACACATGTCGATAAAAGATTACGTCACATGTCGTTTTATAAAAATTTCAATATTGATTTAGTTTATTGGTAAATAACATGAAAAATAATAATAAAGCACAATGATAGAAGATACACATAACTAAAAATAATTAATATACAAAGTCGATCATGTTTTAACATCTTTTAGTATTATAATTGGTTAAGATCGAATAAAAAATTGAAGTATGCATGAAAGTAAGAAAGTGTATATCCGAGATTTAAATGACTATCACGTAAACTTTATAAGTATTATTAAAATATTTTAATTAGCAAAAGATGTATATACTTATATGAAATTATTAGTCTTAATATGGTAGCTAAATAGATTGTATCATAAAAAAATTTGAATATGCCTCATACATGATTCGTGAATATGAAATAAATTGTGGTTAAAGTAAAACAATGATTGAAGCTAAATTATAATAAACAGTAATGATAAATATTATGTTTAGCTAGGGTTTTCAATTTACCTTAAATTTTTAGAATCACATCAAAGTAAGCATAATGGATTATGACAATTAACCTTGTGATTTTGGTCGTAAACTCAAATTTTTGAAGTATTCATGTTAATAACTTATTATAATTAATATAAGTAATAGGAGTTGAAAAATTGAGAAAAGAAGAAGGACAATCTATTAATGAGAAAATGATCAATCAAATAAGATTATAATGTCTTTTGTATTAATAAGTCAATAGTTAAAGTTTATATCTAAGTATAATAAGGCACTTAATTTATATACAACTAAAAAGACTGAATTAACAAAATAAATAAATTAAAAGGAGACTTGCCTATCAAGGATTACGTCATGTATCGTTTCAAGAACATGTCAATCCTGTTTTATTTTATTGGTAGATATTAATGATTAAATATTAGTATTTGATAGTAATAAGGTAACTTAAAATTAAGAATTAAAGAGGACTAAATAATAAGCCAAGTGTTCATCAATAAAACTATTAATAAACAGTATATTGGTAGATAACAGAAGAACTAGGATTAAATCTCTATTATAAATAAAAGAAGATTGCTTACAAAAGGTATTTTTAGAAAAGAGTTGATGTGGCAAACTATAATTTGTCTATACACCTTATTTTTTAAGAAGATGATGTCATATTACAAAAAGTATTTCTTTTTAATTTAACAAATTATTTTTAATTTCCCTTATTTCCTTTTCAGTTTTACTATTTAATTTTTATTTATTACTCGTATCTAGCTAATTAACCCGGGTATTTTAATAAAAACTTTATAAATAATGTTTATTATAAAATAACTAAAGTTTTTTTTTGTTTTATGGAAATTTAATATGAATAATAATGAATCAATGAACACTATAAATTAAATATTAAATTAACGATAATCTAACATGACTTATTGATATATATATACTAGGTCTTTTACCCGCACGATGTGCGGCTATTTAAAAATGTTTTTTTAGTTATATGAATATCTATAATTACTTTTTACAACTATACATTATTTAGGCATGTACATATAAATCTATATTATCATTAAATGAAAATTTTTACATTTATTGAAATAGATAAATTCAAAATATAGCTCTTATTATTTATGAAAATCATTTATATAAAAACATACATTATTAAATATTCATATTAACTATCACATATTATACTTCATGCAATACTAATGAACATAAAATGAAGTTAAAATGTAAATGTAATGTAAAATCATAACGATTTCTTATTTTTTGCAAAGTGATATGTGACTTATTAGAATTTCATCACACTCTTTCAAAGAAAATAGTTTCATGAAACTTACTTCATCAAATAATAAAATTCGTAAAAGTTGAAAAGCTTTAATTAAATATAGTTAGAAACCAAATTCAAATTATAATTAGATTACAAATAACAAACCTATGATTCAAATTACGTTGAATTCTACTGTATATGATAATAATTTTTATAAAACGTAAAATCACCACCACGAAAAGGATAAAAAACTATATTACAATGTGATATATAATATTGGTTATATTGGATAGTAAAATTAAGAAATAAATATTTTAAAAACCAAATATTTTCTAATTTAAAAATAGATTTTAAATTCATACGGATATAGAATGTGATTTTTACTTTTATTTTTTAAAGATTTTGTTTATATATAGATTTTATTTTTATTTTATTTAATAGTTTTAGATAATATAATTTTGTAGATTTATATATTGTAAAAAAAATATAGAGATGCCACATAGGATAAAGACCTATGTGGCAATTTTTAAAAATAGTTTTAAATTGTATAAGGATTTAAAATGCTACGATAACTATTGTTTTAATATTTATATAGATATAGGATGAACATTGGTGTATTTTTTGGGTAAATGATATCATATTCCTAATTATGAATATTTAATTTCATATATGTAATTTGAAAGATTGGATCTGATGAGTAAAGGAGATATATGGAATGAATATATACTTGATATATATGAATATATTAGAATTATTTTATTTATATTAGTTTTTTATGATTATTATTATTGGTAGATTAAAAAATATAATAATATATAATAACTGCCAAAAAACTAATCTAATAATGTGAAACAGATTTTTTGCAATGGAAACAAATTTTTTGACCTGTTGTACTCGATCAACTTTGTTTTAACTTTTTTTTTTTTAATATATAATCATACTTTCTATAATGTTATTTTCTTTTATATTGTATAGTTAAAACTAAAAATGTATGAGAATGCCACATAAGTTGTAATCCTATGTGACAAATTTATAAAATAGGTTTAATTTTTTAGAGGCTCTAGAATCGTTCGGTTTCCTACTGTTTTAATAATTATATAGATATATATATATATTAGTTGTATATAGTTATATTTTATTCCTTTAAACTTATGAAACAATATAATATATTCAGTTTATCTATTTAATGAGATATATCTTTCTTAAGTTAGTTATAATATATAATGTTTAAGATTAAATAAAATTATAGAAAGAAAAAAATAAATAACAAATATGTTGTCATAATTTTTTAAAAGCATTTGTAGGAAGGGACATGAGCATGCCACCTAGAAAAAAAGGTTCTATAAACAATTCTCTTTTATTAATATAAGAGCAAGTACCCGCGCGATGCGACGGTGAGACGGTGAGGGTGATAGGTCATAGAGTATGATAGGTCATAGGAGGTGATATGTCGTCATAAAGTGTTATAGCTAAACGTCTTAGCCGTACGGGCTCCGCGCTCAGATTTAAAAATTCATCGAAAGTATATCGATTGATATCTTTAATGAAAGGGCATGAACTTTTAAGAACACCCATATAATTTTTATAATTTATCGATGTGCGATTTTTGAGATAAAAGATTTTGAAAGAATTAGATGAAAATATAATTTATGGAGGAGAGAGAAAGTTGTAGGCATTGATGTATGATACATTATGTATTATCATGTGTACATTGTTGAAATTGAAAGTTAAAACCTTATTTCCTTTATAATATAGTGTAGATCAGAGATTTCTCTTACTTATTTTTGACTCGCATAATCTCAATTCGCAAGTATGTTCTTTGTTAGTATTTGCATATTGCATCTTAACATTGCCGACTTTCCGTTTTTTCGAAAAACACTTTTATATGTGTATTTATTCAAGTTCCAAAAAGTTTCAAATATACAATATGTACAACATCTATATATACCTAATACAAATATTTTTATTTTGTATTTATAATAAATTTATGTTTTAAACTGCCCAGATTGAATCCGGGTTGATTAACTAGTTTGACATATAACACAATGTTTTTTATATTAGCTTTTTATTTGCACAAAATTAGATTGACGGTTAATAACGCTTTTTAATAGTTTTTCACTTTTTTGACAATTCTTGTCGACTTCTTTTTGCTTCGTTGCCCAATATATATATAGAATCTTTAAAAAAATAAAATAGAATTAACGTTTAATTTTATATTAGCTTTGTAGTTGCACAAAATTAGAATGACGATTAATTTTTGACAATTAATAATGCTTCATTGCTCAATATATAGAATCTTAAAAAAAAATTAACTTTACTAACCGATATCTCATATTTTTAAGAAGGGGTTTGCTAAATACAACCCTTAGGGTTGTGTTTAAGATGCATAAATCGTTTGTACATTTACCATAAAAATCAGGGGGCGGACTTTTAATATGGAAGATACAAGTTTTTTTTATGCACGTTAAATACAGCCCTTAGCATTTCCCTTTTAGAAAATATATATTTTTTTATATATATAAATAAACTAAAAAATACTCACACTTATGGACTTTGAAAGGAAATATTGTACGGTCAATTAGATTTTACAAGATGTATAACGTCATTGTTTTACCTTCTTCCATGGCTGCTGATGGGTGATATTCCGATGTTTCTGTAAAAGCAAAAGTAAGATTTGTAACTTTCGGTAGTTGAAGTTAAATCCCCAACAACTTCAAGACAAAAAGAGTAAAACAATTACTATTTGGTTAACTAACGTTGTATTACATGTGCTGTTGAGTTCACTTTTGGTTCCTAAATAGATAATCAACACTTTTTTTTTCTTTTTTTTTTTTTTTTTCTTTCTGGACAGCATTTAACATTAACATTTATAGAGTAAATTCATGTAATGTATTAATTTTTAGAAATGTTAAAAAGATTATGTTAGGTATACTTTTCATTATAAATAGTTAAATACGGTTGTATATGAATCAAACGAACATGAATAAAATATTTAGATATTGTTCATATTTATTCGTTTTAAAACTTAATTCACGGTTTATGAATAAATAGCTGAATATGGAAATGTGGTCATATATGTTAGTTACGAGTATATTAATGAACAAACACAAACGAATGTTAACAAGCAAAAACAGATCAACATCAAATTAAGTAAGATATAAATACTTGGGGAAAAAGATTATAAATACTTCCAGACATAAACAAACACATGTTTACGAACAAACCGTTGGACGTTCATAAACAAATTATCGAACTTTAATCAACATAGATGAATAAATATGAATAAATATGTTCATGTTTATTTATTTAACTAAACAAACGATTTTTTTTCCACATATTTGTATTCTTAATATATAATTTTATTTATAAATAGTATATTAAACTTTCGATTCATTTACAACCTATCAGGCTAACATATAAAACCTGATTAAAAGCCTAAAAAAAATCTTCTATTCTCATTACTTCTCCCCTTATGGCCTTACGGCCTTACACACTTCTATTTATTTCTCTTGCATTTTTTTCTCTCTTTTATTTCAATCAATATATATGTACCTCTTTTTCCTCCATTCTCTTCTAGTTGCGGCTTAAGGTTTTTTAGAGGCTTTAAACGAATTCGGTTTTGGGGTCTAGTTCATAAGCATATAAATTAAAGTAAACAAAAAAAAAAGTTAGCTCAACTTATGTTATGGAACTACTATTAATGAAAAGATGCAAATGTTGATTCAAAAATTAGTAGGAGTGTTACTGTAAACAAATTATATAGTGGTACTTCGTCAAAATTCAAACATTAAGTCTATTATACAAATTTTGAGGCCCTATATTTTTGGGGGCTAAAGCGATCGCCTAGTCTTATAATACTCTTGAAGTTAACTATTTCATATCTTAACTTATTTATTTTTTAACAACAAAACTTATATTATAATCACAAAATGCGAGGAACGTAACTGAGACGAGAAAAAAAAAATAAAAAATTTACATCTAATAGTTAGGATTGATACGTCATAGTGGCCACACTATATTAGAAACAATATACGAGTAATAAAAAATCTCAATAATTGCCTTTATAGATGATCTTGTATTCTTGTTACCGTAGCTTCATAGTAACCGCTACGAAACCATTCATATATATATACCCATCGCATCTTTAATGTATTACCAAGTCGACATCATATCTTTCATTTTTTCAATTATGTTAAACTAGCGAATTTAGCTCGATTTCCGAGCGTTTTTATTAAAACTATAAAACTAAAAAATATGCATGTAATTTTTTTTATTAATATATTATTAATCGCACTACAAACAATATTGTATTTGTTCACACTTTTAGGTGAGTGTGAACAAATTAAAAATTTTGTCACGCTTTTTAGTGTGTAGAAATATATTGAATTAAAAGTGTATGGAAATTTCTCTACACTAAAAAGTGTGTATAAATAAAAGTTCACACTTTTTAATGTGAACTTTCATAGTTATTTTGTCACACCTCATTTGTTCACGGTAACTTTTTTAGTTACCATGGACAAATAGAGTATGACAAAATAATTATGAAAAAGTGTGAACTTTTATTTCCACACACTTTTTAGTGTGGAGAAATTTTCACACACTTTGAATTCAATATATTTCTACACACTAAAAAGCGTGACAAAATTTTTAATTTGTTCACACTCATCTAAAAGTGTGAACAAATGCAATATGATTTGTAGTGTCGATTTGAAAATAGTGAATTGAATAACACAATAATTTGTAAATTAAAGTACTATTGCATTAACAAAACATAAAAGGATATTATACTATATAAAAATAAATTTATTTGTTTGTAATAAAAAATTAAAAACTTTAAATAAGCATTTAGTAAGCTATTTTTAATTAAAAATATTATAAAATATTTAGGATATCATAATTAAAATAAAGATTTTTTAAGTAAAATTGTAGACTTGCCACATGATATTTTTTCTAAAAATACTTTTGAAAGACAATTGTCTTTTATTTATTACTAGAGTGGTGCCCGCGCATTGTAGCGACGACGATTTATAGTGCGTCAGATGCCGTAACGGTTTATAGCGTTCATGTTTCTTTCATAATATGCGTCAATGCAACATCTAACCGTATCTATCATTCTAAAAATAAGTCGCGAATTAGGTGCAAGAAATAACAAAATAATGAAGTGTAAAACTAACCATGAAAAATAACCAATTACAATTGTATGAAACATACAATTGTAAGGGGGGAGGTCAGGGCAATAAAAAAAATTAAATAGTCAAAGATTAAAATTTAATACAAATATAAAAAAAGACATAATTGGTTAATAATTTCGTGAGTTATAAAAAAGTAATTATTTTTTTAACATTTCGTGATATAATCTATGACAATTAAAATGTTTTTTCCTTATCCGTAGCAATAATTTTAGAGCTGAATGGAGTATTTATCATAATAGGGTTTCTAGGTAATTGTGGAGTTTTTTTAAGGGTAATTTTGGAGTTTTAGAGATAAGGTATGTGCAAGTAGTATAAATTAGAAGGGTATATTAGACATGTAATTTAAAGGAGCCCGAGTTGAATGGAGAATGGGTAGTTTGTTTATATATGAAGTATACAAATAGATAGAGATTGTGCTTCAAGAGGTATCAATATAATATACCATAAAGTACAAAAATGTTGAATCAATAATTGATATAACGTACTTAATATATACATAGGATAACTTGTATTCGGTATACATATAATCAGTGTAGACTTAGCTGTCCATTAAAATCAATATTTTATGTTGTCGTTTATAACTCAAATTGTGACCAAGTTGCGAAAGTAAACGCTATAAGGATTATGTACAAGTTACCGTTAATAATGAAACATATGTCTCGTCAATTAACATTGGGACGTGTCATCTAGGCATGAGCACGGATCAAAACCTGACCCGGTCCGTGCAAACCAAACCAGAAACTCGAAAGTGCAACAAAATCAAACCCGTGAGTCGGCTTGTTACCCATATCAGGCCGGTTGATTCGGGTCGGTAATCTGGTTTAAAGGATATTTTGTTCATCACGTGTTAATACCCGACCCGACCAACCCATCAGTACAACAAAATCGAACGTGTGACCCGTCCGGTTAATATCATGTGGATCGATTCGGTTCGGATTTAGACAGACTTGTGGCGAGTCTGGGTGTCATCTATAAATTTTGTGGTTTTAAGGCAAAATTAAAAGTCAAGATTTAAAATTAGACAGTAGTGGTAAAATGACAAAAATCTTTATAAATAGCACAAAGTAAAAGTTTTGAAATACATTTCATGTCTCAAATGAATATACAATCCAAAACATAAAAAAAAAAAAAAAAGAAATACCATTTTATAAAAACTTAGAATATGTTAATTTGAAATTACGATATCTATTATTTTTTCTAATAGTCAATCGACAATCGAAATTCAGGGAACACCAGGCCATACATACAATGAACCAGCCCGGTATAACAATCCGAACTGTTAGAGGTTCAAAAGCTATTATTGAGAAAAAAACCCCCAAACTTATCACTGTAAAGAGTCGAATCCAAGACATGAGAGAAAAAAAACCTAAAGAATCAATCATCAGTTGAGTTAACTTCTTTTATATATCATTAGTTTTATTTATTGGTACAAAATGATGTTATCCAAATTAATTATTTTTTTTTAAATGTATATTATATATCATATTTTTAAATTACACGAATACATGAGATGAATTAAAATTCAAATTAAACTTTTAAAAATTCTTCCAATAATATATTCACTCCCGTGAAGGTGGAGACTAGAGAGTAAAACTTAAACCCAAATAAATTTTCCAAAAGTAAAAAACTTGATCAATGAGCCGCCAATATCATTTGCACCATAAAATTGAATTATTATCGATGATCTTTAATGGATAAACTATTACGACGCGAATTATATGGTCATAAAAAACAATGAAACAACCTCCTGAAAGATTACCTCGATATAATGCTCTTTTTGTTTGACCGGAAACACACGCTGTTTGAGTTTTCCAAATTTAAAAAGCCACCATCATACGGAGAATATGTCTTCCAATACTTGCTTATTATAGGGTGTCGTGCAAGTAATATGCAATCCACGAGTATGTAGGACTCGATCAGCCTAGCTAATAATATATAAAACGGAATATTCGATTGAAGCCGATTAATTAAGAGGAAATTATCAAACTTCTGGATTCAATTCGATCACCCGTGAAATTGCATTCCCAAAAGTCCAAAACAAATGGCTGTACGTACGTAACAATCTGATTTCTGCGGACACAACAAATTAAATAGTTCGATATATAGACGCTACTTTTACCGAAATGCGCCCCGATATCTCTTTTAAAACAAGTGGAAGGCATTCCCTTACCTTGTACGCGTTCGTCATTTTCTTTAATAAATTAAAATAAACTTTAGCAAAATCACACTATTATATTACTACTTTGTTTTTCTTCGATCTTCTTTCTTGTACAGCTTTGCTTTGCATCTTTTAATATCATAGCAGCCTGAGGGAAAAGTCAAAAACACTGTAGCCTAAATCAACAAACCAATAACGCAAAACAATATACTATACATATATATTATATCCGGCGTATGTCCGCTCTATGTCCGCATCATGCATGCATATACATACTTTTTATTTTTTTTATATTCATCTCATCTCACTTATCGGCATCTAGGTCATTCAGGCAAGATGCCATTTAAATTTTCATGGAACCACATAGGGAAGAAAACCTCCTATTAATCCGCCAAACGGCACGCCGATTAATAGGAGTAAACCTTGCCCACTCAAGACTCGAACCTGGGTCATACCACTAAGATTTTACCTCAATGCTATGCATGATAATAATATATATATATATATATATATATAAAATTATATATAGATATATTAACACAATACTAATTACACCGCCGTTAAAAACGAAAAATTAACAGAGTGACAGATAACTGTTCAACTATTTGCCAGTTAACTCTATATGTACGTCCATATATATATATATATACTACTAAAAGGAGGCAGGTTACCAAAACCTCAATTATTTAATATTCTTCACCTAGCTTTTACGTACTGTTATGCGACCCTTTTAATTAATAAATTATTACAGTACGTACTATGTATCTATCAATAAAATAACGTTAAAAATCCTCACTCATATATATATACCACATATATGGATCTTTTCTCGCGAGACAGATATTTATGAAAAACAACAGTACGTAGTAAGTGTTTTTTTTTTTTGTATGTGTTTGACTCTTGTGTCATTCTTGATCATGCACGATCGAATATTAGGTGAAATTTGATGATTAATTAAAAAGATGTGATTAGTTATGATATGATATCGTCAGAGTCCAACAACTAATCTTACTTACTTACTTATTACTTAATTAATCGTGTTTTTTGAATCCGCCAGGGCTTAGGTACGTGCGTACTGGATATCTATATATATACATAGTTAGTTTCAAGAAGGCGACCGAATTGAATTGAACAAGCTAGCAAAAGAAATGAAAGGGTTTAGTTGCATTTTGGCATTATTTCTAGTGATTATTATTAAATCTGGATCGTCGGTCGGTGGTGATTTGCAAATGGGATTCTATGGAAGCTCATGCCCAAAAGCAGAAAAGATTGTGCAAGATTATGTGAATCAACATATCCCAAATGCTCCATCCCTTGCTGCCACTCTTATCCGAATGCATTTTCATGATTGTTTTGTTCGGGTACGTCTGTCTACATTTTCATCACATCATCATATATATATATGCATTTTCATCAGATATATAGTGCTTCGTTCATTCTTTTTTTTTTTTTAAGGCAAATTGTAGCAAATATATGCATTACAGCGAGCTAGTAGCTAGTCAAGAATAATGTGTTGCTATGCTGTAACTAATATGAGTCGGTATATATAAAAGATCGATATCATATATAATCTCCACGCATATATTTGACAAATGTATTATAAAAATAGCTATGTTATATTATAAAACGAGAGACAAAGCTAAAACTATCATTAGCACTTAGCAGTGTAATTTGAATTTTACAGACCACAACATAACATTGTAAACGTTCTATATATATGAAATCTAGCTTCATAAATTAATTAAATGTTTTTAACGAACTGTCATAAATTGATCATATTTCATGATGAATTTTCATAACAGAAACAATAAAATAAAATATTGCATATTTTGGATCGAACTATATATAAATCATTATATGACATTAAAAAGTTTGATCCTTTGCCGTTCGAAGAAAATATATATATATATATATATATATATATATATATATAGTTTGATCCTTAGCAAGCTTATAAATTAAGAAAACTTGATTAAAAGTTACAATGTCTTACCACTTTTGTGATACAGCAGACCATTTTGCTTTTCAAAACTTAATTGGAATTACCAATCATCAATAGATGGATTGGTATACGATGAAACTTGAGGCTGAAAGGTCTTGGGTTTAAATCTTAATGTGAGCAAAATAATGTCATCAGAAATGGACACAAGGTTTTTCCAGTATAGGTTTTATATGGAATTGGAGTTAGGTATATAAAAAAGCATGCTGTTGAGTTAAGTATATGAAAAGGCATGCTGCTGAACCAAAATTTGAGGTTAAAAAAAATTAATAAATTTGGGATTTAGGTTTTGAACTATGATGGAATGAGTGGGGTCAGATAAATAATTGGGAGGTTCTAGATAATAGTTGTAAGATAATAATTTTTAGCTTACACGTGAATAATTGTATGGTCTCAGTTTACGACACTACTTACCAATATAAAACAAAATCACAACATTTTTATGACACATGGGTTTCACTACAATAGATATATTATTTATTCATATTTATTTTTAAATAAGTATGATAAAATATGTTAGTCATTCATACTTTTACATGTAAAATAAGTATGATAAAGTTTGAAAAAGAAAAAAAATTATATATTATATATATATATTTCCGCGAGATATCATTTTTGTTTGAAAAGAGATATAGATAATAATCTACACTTTTACATGTAAAGCTTATATTGAATTTAAAAATTTTAAATATGGACTATTATATTTAATAATTTGTAACATCTTTTTCTCTACATTTGTAATTGATTTGATACATATTAAAGAGAGAAGATGCAATTAAAATGTATGTGGATGTTTGACTTATTTTTTTGTTTCAATTGTTTTTTAGAAAATCTTTTAAAGAAAACATAATAAAAGAAAAAAAAAAGAAATAATATAGAAAAAAAATGTTTCAGCAAGAAAAAAAATATATTATAATTTCCAACAAAATATCATCTTATCAAGATGAGCATGAACCAGCAATTGGGTTGTCTTTTTGGGTTGGGCTTGGGTGTCCAGTTGGACTTGGGTCTTGTGGGCTAACTGCAAGGCCGACTTCATCATATTTTTCATAGTTTGAAGATGAAAAGAAAATTTGTGTTTGCTCGGCGCTCGCACAATTATGTGTACAGCAAGATATGTCACTCGAAAACAAAAACGTACGTAACAACTTAAAGAAAGGAGTTTGTTTATATATATATATATATATATATATATATATATATATATATATATATATATATATATATAAACAAACTCCTTTCTTGATTTTGGTGGATGCATTATTTTGAAGAATATGTATCCAAGATGGATGCACAAAACAAAAAACATGATTTTCTTGATTTTGACAGGCCAATGTGTTGCTATACACTTAAATAATGATAATTAGTTATGCACTATGTTAGTTTTATGGACTTTTAATGCATCAAAATGATGTTTTTTAAGTGTTCTCACCGTTCTTATTTTAAGACTGTTCTCACTAGAGTGTTACCCTATATATATATATATATATATATATATATATATGAAAGTTATTTTTAGTATAAGGGTTTGAAAAAATACAGGTATTTTCTACTTCTTCCTTCCATCTCCGACCACCACCACCACCACCATGATCATCTCCGACCACCACCATGATCCTCCGGCAACGACAACCATCTCCGGCGAGACTTACACATGTGTAAGTACAATTTTTTTAGCATTTTAGGGTTTAAAATTTCTAGGTTTTTTCCTTCGCAAGACAACCATCACCAGCCACCATCATTTCCGACCACCCCAACCACAGCGCCGGTGCCGGCATCAAGGGCTTCGCCCGTACCATAGCAAACCGTCACCATCTCCTATGAGTCGCCGACTCATTCTTCAACAGGCACGCGGTCAGAGCCCTGGGGGTGAAGGATGTCTTTGAAGATCATCTGGTCTGGCTCGGTAGAAGTTAAGCAGGTTTTTCTTAGACGGAAGGTTCTTAGTCTAATCGGAAACAGAACCAAGTTAGGTGAGCTTGAAGGCATCGGTTTCAGCCCTTAGTTGCAAGGTCTTTGCCCCTTCTCAGCTACGGAAGATGCTAGAAGAAGATAAGCACTCCGCTATATCTTTGATAAATAGGTTGGATCGCCGTCCATCAAATCCATACGATTCCCATATGCGTCCCTTGACGATCAGCTTAGAACGGATGAGGGCCTCTGTACCATCTCTTGGAACGCCGCCCATCAAATCCATACGATTCCCATATGCGTCCCTTGACGGTCAGCTTAGAACAGATAAGGGCCTCTGGCCCGTACCGTATCCACCCTGAAAACGAACCTAATTTCTCGCCAGAAAGTGTTTTAGGACAACCTCTTATTTTAGGACCAATTAGGACATGTGTTTTTTGTAACTTACACACCACCATCATCATCTATTACAATATACAAGACTTTTTTGTATGTGTAAGTTAATTTACACATGATTTTCCGAGGATGCGGTGGCCGGAAAATCATGATGGTGTGTAAGTTACAAAAAACACATGTCCTAAAATTGGTCCTAAAATAACTTACACATACACACATATATATATATATTTTAATTATAAATATTAGGCAAAATGAAAAAATAGTTAGAACTTGAAAAAAAAAAAGGTACAGTTCACATGTTATTTAATTTGATTTGTGAAACAAACTTTTTGCATATGTCTACATTGTTTTTAAAATGAAAAAATCTCGTAAGATAAAAAAAAATCGTGTATACGTTATCTTACCTATGATGATGGACTAGAAATTTTTTTAAAAAATGGGACTTGAGGCCCAAATTTAAAAACAGAAAATTTCAAAGTTGGGCAGGCCAAAACAACCCCAAAATTTAGAAACTTAAATCGACCAATTACGGTAGTTTGCACGTAAATAGATACATTTGTTTTTAATACATATTTATATTATAATTTGTACTTTAATATGAATCACAAATATGTCTTTAAAAAAAAAACAAAAACACTATTTTAACCACCACAGATAACCATCATAAATGTCGTCGGATGCCAACGGTAGAAAATACTTACCCTACCGCATTGCGTCTACTAATCATATTTTAAGTTTGAACATGAAATGAAAAGTTAAATGTCAGCCGAGACAATTATCTATCTATATACTATATTATAAAAAAATACAACCTTTTTGTTGAAAGTTAAATGAAGTAATTGTCTAAAATATCTTTCAAAATTAAATTACACTATCAGTTCTTTACCTTTTAAAATATCTCCATTAACCTTTTACATCAATTATCTACACTACTTGCTGCCGTCTCCACCAACAGTTACCCTCATCGCCATAACCACCATCGCATTGCGTGGGTATCGTGCTATTTATACAATAGCAAATTAGCAATATAGTATAATAGATAGATAGGGGTTGGTTATTGTAAAACTAGTATTAAAGTAAAACAAATAAGAGAAGATCTTGACCCTTTGATCATGGTTAAATTGATGCACGAATATTCACGAAACAATTGATGCACGGTGATTTTCAATGAATGGAAACATATTATTTTATTTGTTTTACTTTAAAACTTGTTTTATTTTACCTAAAACCTAAATATCTATATTGAATTTGGTTGCTAAAATTATCAAACAATGATTAATTGTTTAATTTGGGTCAATACTAGATACTTAAAACAGCGAACATGACAATTTTATGCATAGTCAAAGTATTAATGTTGTTTTGCATATATAATAGGGTTGTGATGCATCGATCCTTTTGAATTTTACTTCAAGCTCTGGAAATCAAACAGAGAAAGTGGCAGTTCCAAACCAAACTGTAAGAGGGTTCGATTTCATTGATAGATTGAAGAGTTTACTTGAAGCAGAATGCCCTGGCATCGTGTCTTGTGCCGATATTATTGCTCTTGCTGCTAGAGACTCCATTGTTAAAACAGTAAGTCTCCAAATTTCTTTATAAATCAGCCTCACAAAATTAGACTACGAAAAGCAGGTGTTTTTCTAAATGTTGTTCTTGGTTTTGATTAAAGGGAGGTCCCTCTTGGAAAGTGCCAACAGGTCGAAGAGATGGGCTGTTATCGAATGCATCCGAAGCATTAGCCCAAATCCCCGCTCCATTCGACAACATCACCATTCTCATACAAAAGTTTGCAAACAAAAGTCTCGACTCGAAGGATCTTGTTTTACTTTCTGGTAAGTTATTTTTACAGTTTCGAAGAAATTTGATACGCTCTGTTTCACTGTTTTGGTGTAATGACATCTGATGATATATTGTACGATGAACCATACAAGACTCGAATCATGGGCCGGGTTGGTTGGAAATTTGGAATACTTTCTCTACTATGTAAGAAAATAAAATAAAATTTATTATTTAAATATGATCCACCTAAAACACATTACTACAAGAATTATAGCTATAACTACTCCGTAATTGTCTGATAAAGATACATTTTCAGTGACTTTCAATTTGTTTAGACTGTTCAATTTTAGCTATTTTTTGAATAACTCATTTGATCGGCTGGAGATAAAACATAACCCACACTGACCCATTCAAACCTTTCTTTGATTGAATTCTGATGTACTGTGAATCTGTGATGTTATTTCAGGTGCTCATACTATTGGTATTGCACATTGTCCATCAGTCTCAAATCGTCTATACAATTTCACGGGTGTGGGAGATCGAGACCCTGCACTTGATAGTGAATATGCCGACAATCTTAGATCAAGGAAATGCAGGACCCAAAATGACAATACAACAATACTTGAAATGGATCCTGGGAGCCGTAATACTTTTGATCTTAGCTACTACACACTATTGCTAAAGCGTAGGGGCTTATTTGAGTCTGATTCAGCCTTGACAACAAACTCTAACACATTATCTTTGATAAACCAACTCCTCCAAGGATCACTTCAGAATTTCTTAAGTGAGTTTGCTTTGTCGATGGAGAAAATGGGTCAAATTGAGGTGAAAACCGGAACCACTGGTGAAATTAGAAGGAATTGTGCTGTCGTAAACAGCTAAGAGCCTAAGAGTGTATGTTTGAGAGGTTGTATGTTGTGGACCGGATTAAATAAAATCATTAACAATGATTTTTCTAGGATAGTTGATATATGAAAAAATCATTGTTAACGGTTTATAATTTATTCGTTTTGTTCATTTCATCCTGTATTTAAATGTTTGTAAGTTGTTTTTATGTGAGTAAAGAATAAATAAGGACGTGATTCTAAAGTTTGTTTCCTTGATGTAAAAGTGAGATATAAATGATGTTTGTAAAATAATACGCATATTTAGAATCGAAAACGAGATTATGAAAATGACAAGACAATAATAATAAAGTTGCCAATGGCACATTACCAGTATCGGGGCGGGATCAGGATTCGGAAATATTTGCTCATTCCTACACAGTACACACAACAGAAACAATATTAACAGGCTGCCTTGGCATCAAATCCTGCTAGACCCAATGTCTTTCTTTATTCCTTTATCGCGCATAAATTCCCTTAATTCTTCAATTTCATCCCATAAACCATATTTAGCATACATATTCGACAATAAAACATAAACCCCGGTATTCATAGGATCCAATTCAAGGGCCTTTTGAGCAGCAAACTTACCCAAATCAACGTTCCCGTGATCACAACACGCACTCAACAGCGCTCCCCAAACGGAAACACTCACACTCACTTTACTTGGCATCTCATTTACCACATTCCATGCCTTTTCTAACTCACCCGCCCTACAAAACAAATCCACTAGGCCTCCATAGTGCTCGGGACTTGGGTTTAGCCCAAAATCACGAACCATGGACTCAAAGTACTCCGTCCCAAGATCAACCTGGCCCGTGTGACTACAAGCTGAGATAACAGTAACAAATGCCACCCCATCTGGTCTAACTTTCTTGCTAAGCATCTCTTTAAACACTCGGATAACTTCTTCATGACGCCCGTTTCTGCCATAGACACCAAGCATCGATGTCCACAAAACCACATCAGTAAATCCCGCCATATCAAATACCCGTTTAGCTTTAACCACCAGCCCACATTTTCCGTACAAATCAATCAATGAACTCAAGAGAAACACATCGGTTCCTACGTCATAAATAGTACGAATCACTTTCGCATGTATTTGACTCCCCAAGTCAACTGCATACATCCCAGCACATACATTCAACCCACCAGAAAATGTCCAATTATCATAACACAATCCCAAACCAGACATACTTCTAAACAACTCAACACCATCAACCCACATCTTAGCATCAGAGTAAGCCGAAAGAAGCGCATTTACACAAACCGTGTTCTTCACAGGAATTCCATCAAACACCTTAGCTGCATCTTCAACAGCCATTGTTTTCGCGTAAAAATCAACCAAAGCACTACCTAAAAACACACTGCAACCCCAACCAGATTTCACCACATGGGTATGAATCTGTTTCCCAAACCGTACATCTTGAACCAAACACGACGCCGTTAACGAGCTGCATAAAGCATAAGTATCTATACATACACCATTTCCATGCATAAAAGATAAAGTTTTTATAGCAATTAAAGGTAGCCCATTTTTAACAAAAGTTGACAAGATTGGATTAAAGGCAAATGGGTGTGTAAAAATGGAGCATTTGAAGAATTTGGTTAAGATTTGAATGTTGTTTTGTTGTAAGCATTTTGTGTATGTATATACAAGATTTGTTTGAAGCGTGTATGAAATGAAAATTAGTCCTGTTTTAAGTAAATGTGCATGAACTTTTTTGATGGATTTAAGATTTTTGGTTTGTGACAATCTAGACAATATGTTACTAAACGATTCATGGATTGAAGAATCATGAGAATATGGGTTAGAAAACATGTGATTTGTTTTAATTCAATGTTTTCAAGCGAAGTTTGATTATACAGATCGATGTACAAAACTATATATGTGTGACATATGTCACTTGAGAGTTTTAAAATTTAGGTAACTTTATACCAAAAATTTGGAATCTGTTTCTATTTAGTCTTTATTGCATTACTAAATATGAATTAGTAAAAAGGAACCATCATAAAGTCGATAGAGTTCAATATTCATATAGTTCATGGGTTTAAAGTGTAACATTTTTCTAAAGCCAAATAACTAACATACAAAATAACAAAAAGAACAATATCCCCCATCCAATAAATTCAATTTTCAACCATTTTCCCATCCCCACAAATGTTTGATAGATGTTAGCCATCAAGGATGACGACCCAAACCGGCTTCCGGACCAAACCGAACCGGATACCGCAACGCCAAGAGTGTTGTCAATCTTATCTTTTGTCCTAGAAAGACTGGTGAACCGGAACGAGATATTAAGTTCAACTAGCGCCAACCGAGCAAGGCTAGGAAAAAACTTAGAAGCATTTCATGGTGTTAGACCGCCAGCCATTACCATACCAAAGTATCTAGACCGGATATATAAGTACACCAACTGTAGCCCGGCTTGTTTTGTGGTCGGATACATATATATAGACCGGTTGGTTCACAAACACCCTGGTTCATTGGTGGTGTCACTAAATGTTCATAGGCTGCTTGTTACGAGTATTATGGTTGCTGCCAAGGTTTTGGATGATGAGTATGTCCCTCTTTCTATCTCCTTCACACATTTATTGCATACATTATATGTATTATTTTTGTACGTTGAATTGTTAGCTTAAGTTGTTTCTCCACCTCATATATGTGTTTATCTCATTGGATAAGATTTAAGAAAGGTAATGTCTATAATCCTGATTTTTCAATTGTTTGGTAAGTTACTACTATGTATGGAAAAATGACATTATATATATGCTTGAAATATATATTTTTGTTTGACTATTGACAGCAGAAATTTTGTTTTCTTATTTGAATTTTAGCTTAAACTTTAACTAATGATGTCTTAAAAGATTCAAAATAATTTGAAGTTCGTATGTGAATATGAATATATCATACCATCATGTAACAGCTTGTACACATGTCACGTCTAGCAAGAATATCAAACATAATAACATTATTTGAACTTAAAAGCAAATATATGTGGTTTTACTATAGATTTTTTTTTTTTGGAAAAACAGGCATTACAACAATGCATTTTATGCTCGAGTGGGGGGAGTAACGAATGCAGAGCTGAACAGGCTAGAAATGGAGTTCCTTTTCATGCTAGACTTTGAACTCACGGTTACGTCGCGTATATTTGAGAGTTATTGTCTGCATTTGGAAAGGGAAATGATAATGTGGAACGGTACAATTCGCAAGATTGAAAGCGGAGGAATTCATACAAACACCATTGAAGATATTGCCGAAATTTCTGTAGAAGACATGGAAAGCTTTTCTTCCCCTGTGTCTAATGGTGGGCTTACATAAATTTAATTGATGTTAAAACACATTTAATTAAATCTACATATATGATGTTGTTCCTCTTTTCAGATTCATCTATATATCTTCCCAAAAGATTTACCATACACCATAGTATCTGACGTGTTGTTCATAGATACTAGTGAAACTATCTAGCAGCTAAGACCAACTTGGTTCAATCCAGATAGGGCGGACATATTAATTCCAGTCCCGAAAGTTTCTTCAATGTTTGTGTCGTTAAATATGTGATGCCTGCCCGTTTCAAGTGAATAAAACACTATTTTCCCGTTATTGTAATGAAATTGTGGAAAATAGATTTTGTTCTCCATTCATGGAGTTTTTTCCCATTCTTTTTCCAGTAACATTCAGCTTGAAAACCTCGATCAACTAACAGATATGATTCCCTGGACTTGCCCACTGTGACTAGCAACAGATTTTGTTCACACTTCACTAGAAAGTGTGTTGTCCATCACAATTCACAACTTCTTTTGGCTGCAACTTTCTTCGAATGAACTTTTGGGAACTCGTCAAAAAATTTGAAAACAAAAAGTTGTCCATCGTTAGACAAGGCATAAAGATCTAGGCCAACAAATGTGAAAAGATAAAGAATCTGGACGGTCATCAGCAAAATCCAAATGTACCATACGACTGAACTCTTACGAATATGAAAACATTCGGAGCACCCATAAATGTAAATCCAGAAATAATGCAATCAGGGGAGGTGGGTGGTGCCGAGAAACATTAGGCATCTAAAACAGTCTTCGTAAAACATGGAAGCTTGTGGGTGTCATTGGTGAAGGGGTTGAAGAAGATCAATTAAGTGGGGAGTGGAGACCATACTATATAACACCCAGCAAAACACCTAGAACAAATTATCCTGTCATACCGGGTGATACCTCTGATCTTTTCATAGAGTACTTGTTGATGAATTTTGGGTGAACTGGATTTTTGAGAAGGATACAAAAAATATGAATATAAAAACAAGTTTACTGCTGAGCCAAACAAACGAATGCTTTATTTCTGATAATAAAACTCAACATACATAAGATGCTTAAATAGAAAAGAAATTAACTGCTATTACTGAATCATGGGTATCCCATTTCCCACTAAACAAAAAACTACCCTAAAGACTAGGACTACATACTAGACTTATTCATAAAAGAAACTGACTTAAACAAATAAACAGTCAAACTTTGCCAACTAAGCTGTCACCTGGACACCACTTCAATATTGATATTGCTACTTCAACATCCCCTCTCAATATCATAATCGATCATTCCCATACTTTCAGAGTGTTGTTTTAGCTTGGCGCCACTTACACTTTTAGTTAAGCAATCTGCTACTTGATCTTCTGTATCAACAGCTTCCAAATCAATCTCATTCTTCAACACTTTTTCTCGAATGAAATGATAATGAATCTCTGTGTTTTGTTCTTGCATGGAACACTGGATTTTTTGTAACTTTATAGCTGAAATATTGTCACATAGCAGCTTTACTGGATAGTCAACTTTCTGATTTAAACTTCGCAACAGCTCCACCAACCATACACATTCTTGAGCTGCCATAGCTGCAACACGATACTCGGCTTCGGTTGTAGAGAGTGATACTGTTGGTTGACGCTTGCTGCACCATGAAATGGAACTTGAGCCGAGCAAAAACACGTATCCAGTGATCGATCTTCTTTCATCCAGGTCACTTGACCCGTAATCTGCGTCCCAATATCCATTCAACTTTGCCTCGGGCTCTTTTCTGAAACATAGCCCCTTTCCAACTGAACTTTTAAGGTATTTTAGAACTCCTTTCATAGCTACCATGTGAGGTATCCTGGGATCCTGCATAAAACGACTAAGCAGACCAACAACAAAGGCTATGTTAGGCCTTGTTAGTGTTAAATAAATCAGGCTCCCCACCATCCTTCGGTAATCAGTTGGTTTATCAAGTTTCCTTCCTTCATTTGCATTCAATTTGATGCCCCTATCCATTGGTGTTACTGCAGGTTTACAAGCTTGCATATTAAACTTGACCAATAAATCAGCAGTGTACTTCTTTTGGTGTAATACCAAATCTTCACCAACATACTTCAATTCCATTCCCAGGAAGTGTTGCAACTTTCCCAGGTCCTTCATCTTGAATCGGGTGCTCAAATTTGACTTGAGCAACTCAATTTCATCTTGTATATCACCTGTCAAAATTAGGTCATCTACATATACAAGGATACATACCACCTTATCTGCAACTTTCTTCACAAATAAGCTGTGATCAGCCGATGTCAAATGGTAACCATTTTGCTCTAGAAACTCAGCCATCTTGCCAAACCATGATCTTGGTGATTGCTTCAAGCCATAGATCGCTTTCTTTAATTTACACACATAATCAGGGTACTCACGACTTTCAAAACCAATAGGTTGTTCCATATGGATGCCATGGTCAAGCTCACCATAAAGAAAGGCGTTGTTGACATCCATTTGCCATAGCTTCCACCCCTTTGTGGCGGCTAAAGCTAATATGACTCGTATAGTGGTGATTTTTGCCACCGGACTAAACGTGTCCTCATAATCAAGGCCATATTGCTGTGAAAAACCGCGAGCTACATACCTAGCCTTGTATCTTTCCACACTGCCATCCGACCTTTGCTTGATTTTGAACACCCATTTTCCTGTCACTGGCTTCACACCTTCGGGTTTTGGGACAAGCTCCCAAGTCTGGTTCTGAAGTAGTGCATCCAACTCTTCACTCATTGCTTTGACCCATTCCTCCTTGCTATAAGCCTCTTCAAATGACTTAGGCTCCACTAGACAGTCCTGAACAATTGCAACATTTGCATACCTTGAATTTGGTTTCCTTTGCCTTTCCGATCTTCTCAAGCTAACTTCGGGTTCAAGGACTGGTATTCCAGGATGGTCCTCTTCTAAATGTTCTTCTTCAAGAAGAATTATATGCTTACCATATTCATCAATCGCCTGCCACTTCACTTGGCTCTGTTCCAGCTCTTCAACAAGTTGATCTGCATCATTTTGGACTAAATTATGAGGTCCCCACCATGAAGAAACTTCATCAAATACAACGTTTCGAGAAACATGTATTTTTTGGGTTTCAGGACAATAACACCTCCACCCTTTCCTTTCTGAATCATAACCTACAAACACACAACGTATGGCCTTCTTCTCCATCTTGTGTCGAAGATGGTTAGGCACAAACACATAGCAAATGCAACCGAAAACTCGAAAATAGTGAACTGTAGGTTTAATCTTATATAACCTTTCAAATGGTGATTCAAAATCCAACCTTTGTGATGGAGTGCGATTGACGACATAGTTGGCTGTCTGCATTGCCTCGGCCCAGAAGCTACCAGGAAGATTTTTATCATGAATCAACAGCGAGTTACTTCTGCAAGGTGACGGTTCTTACGCTCGGATACACCATTTTGTTGGGGTGTATTCGGGCAAGTAAGTTGTCTCCTGATTCTCATTTCTTTCAAATACTTGTCAAATTCTTGAGACATGTATTCCCCTCCGTTATCACTTCGCAAACAGCCAACAACATGACCAATTTCTCGTTCAACTTCAGCTTCAAATAACTTGAATTTTTCCAGTACTTCTGACTTGGCCTTCATAAAATAGATCCAACAAAATTTTGAGTAATCATCAATAAAAGATACCATATAAACCATACCCTTCATAGACTTGTGCTTGGATGGCCCGAAAACATCAGAATGTACCAACCCAAGCGGCTCCTTAGCTCTGTAACTTGATGATGAATACGGCTGCTCATGTGCCTTGCCGTATTGGTAGTCTGCGCACACTATGTTCTTATTAACTTCAAGCTTCGGCAATCCATTAACCAAACCTTTTTGCATCATTAAGCTCAACTTATCATATCCAAAGTGTCCTAGCCGATGGTGCCACAAATCAGCATTCTGTGTATTCTTTGTCTTTTCTACAAACGCATCTTTAGCAGAAAGAACATAAACAGAATCACGCTTATGTCCTTTAAGCATCGGAACAGATGACGTTTTGAACTCCTTGAATACTTGCACATCCTCTGGACCAAAGAGCACGTATTTACCTTCTGACGTCATTTGTAGCACCGAAAGGAGGTTCTTCTTCATTCCTGGAACATGATACACATCTGAAAACTTCAATTCACGTCGGTTATCATCAGAAGGAAAAACATCACCAATGTGTGCAATTTGGTGTTTTGAGTTGTCTGCAATGATAACCACTCTACTGCCTTGATATTTGATTGGATTTTTCAACCTCTCCTTTTCTCCAGTCAAATGGTTTGTACAGCCTGAATCAACAATCCAATCGTCAAGGTGATTTGAGCGTTTCTCCTCGGCAGTTGCGGTGCAAGCAATAACCACTTCTTCTGAGTGAGCGGCTAGGGCTTGGACATCCCAAGCTTCCTCATTCTTCACTTCTGCAGCGTGGCCTTGGTCTGGATCCGGTGCTCGACACTCCCTAGCCATATGCCCCTTGCGACCGCATCGATGGCAATTAAAAGGAAACTTTTTTCCTTTTCCTCGCTAGTTTTTGTCACTGCCATTTTCCCTTTTCTCTTTTTCATATCCCTTCTTTGGCTGAAATTCTTTCTTATTATTATTTTGGGCATCACTTTTATAAGAATTATTATTGGGCTTTTGACCACCAGATTTATGGTAATTTCTCCCTTTTGATCTTCCAGCATACAACGCCTCTGGTTCATTTTTAGATACCGCAACGATCGACATATCACCCATTTGTTTTGCTAGGGCTTCTTGACTTGCCAAAATATTCTCAAACTCTCCCAATGATGGTTGTTTTTGCCATCCTTGCACGGCTGCTACATAACTGTGGAATTCCGGTTTGAGTCCGTGAATTATAATTCTCTTCATCCGAGCATCTCCAATTTTGGCTTCAGCATCGAGTTCACTTATCTCCCGACATAAGGTTTTGACCTTATGAAAGTACTGTGGGATAGTTTGATCCCGCTGTGACACCGATAACAACTCGTTTTCGAGGAGTTGTAGTTTCGTGTCGTTCTTTTTCGAGAGCAAAGTCTTTAGCTCGTCCCACGCATCTTTCGATGATTCCGCTTCTCGTATATGATCCAACACTTCCTCCTCCACGGTTGTCTTCAACACAAACATGGCTTTTCCGGACTTAATCCTCCATTTGCGAAGGGCTTCATGTTCATTCTCACTCGGTGGCTCAACATCCGTACCTTCAACAACATCCCAAAGGTCCTGACCTTGTAGATACGATTTCATACAAGTAGCCCATGAGTTATAGTTTTGGTTGTTGAGTTTCTTGATGCCACCAATTAATTGTAATTCTGACATTGTGGAGTTTGGCTCTGATACCAAACGATGAATTTTGGGTGAACTGGATTTTTGAGAAGGATACAAAAAATATGAATATAAAAATAAGTTTACTGCTGAGCCAAACAAACGAATGCCCTATTTCTGATGATAAAACTCAACATACCTAAGATGCTTAAATAGAAAAGAAATTAACTGTTATTACTGAATCGTGGGTATCCCATTTCCCACTAAACAAAAAACTACCCTAAAGACTAGGACTACATACTAGACTTATTCATAAAAGAAACTGACTTAAACAAATAAACAGTCAAACTTTGCCAACTAAGCTGTCACCTGGACACCACTTCAATATTGATATTGCTACTTCAACACTTGTCACCAAACGTTCGATCTGTAAATGTAATTATACCCCGATATTCATCAATTGGATCTGTTAGTAGTTGATTTTTCCAAAGTTAGCACCCCGAACTCAACCTTGGGACCGGGAGTATGGCAAAACCTCTCCCTTCCCTTTAACCGCTAGACCTAAAGCTCATTTACATGTTTGAACTTTTTGATTGGTTAACTTCTATAAATTTAGGTATTTCAATAATACAGGATCTCACTACAACAAAACTTTTGACTTGATATGTCGGATTATCGGTAATATATACAAGCACTTCAACGAACTTAAGCAGCTAGCTTTCGACAACAGACACTCATGTCACTTTTCATAATCTAGGATTCTAGGCAACCAACCGAGCCTCTTCGTTATCCGGGACCACAATATCGAGCCTCATCATTGGCATATACTTACGAGGAATCGGTGCCCCAGCCTGCATGCAAATTTCAACCACAACAGGAGCCTTTCCATAGAACCTCTTGAGTGAACTCTTCAATGGTAGCCCATTTGGATCACGAACATGCCACACGTAGTTTGGAGGGAAAACCTCATCAACTGTTGCATCTTGCCACCCATGCTTCCCGTCTCTCCATTGGTGCTTAAACTCCCCACAAAGCTTGGCATTGTGGCCCCATGGCCCCACGTGGACCTCTGAGCAGTACCCACACGCCTTCACTGTGTACTTCTTCATAAGTTTGGTCACTCCCCATCTAACTTTCTCATATGCATTTAGTGTTGCTTGTGCCGTTGCAACCACGTCTAAGTCTTCTGGAGGTGGGAACCGCTCAATTGACCGGTGTGTGTCAAGTTCCAAAATCTCACCAGTAAGCTGTGGTTTGGGTGGCTCAATGATTCCACCACGGTCAAGAATTTTCTTTCCTAGCATTCGGATAGGTTGGGTCCTTCTCCGTGAAGGATATTGTGGTAACTCCACACCAGCTTGGATGCAAAGTTCTACAATAGCAGGGATTCTATCATAGTCAAAGCGTGTTTCGTGTTTGATTCGAGTACCAAAAGGATCATATTGATGGTATGACTCGATAGGGAGAAGAACATCACTAATTGACCCTTTTACCCATAAGTGGGCACTTCTCCGGGATGCACTTTTTGGACCATGGCAGCTCTGAATGTCGTGGCCCGTTTGACCCACATGAACTTCCGAGCACTCACTGCATAAGAGCAACCAGATCATTCATTGACATAGTATTTTGCTAATTTTAAAAAACCTTTTTGATCCAGATAACAATGTGAAAATAGTTGTGAATGTCATAGCCTATTTGACCAACATGAACTTTTGAGCAGTCACTAGATAAGAGCAACCCATACCGTTCATTGACGTAGATATTTTGTTTCAACAAAAATATTCGGCAGGACACAAATTAATACGAGTATAAAGTTTTGGTAGAAAGGATATTACATGAATTAATTGACAAACCTGCAAGCATGAACAGGAATGACATGGAGAAGGTGTGAAAGTCCTCTAATCAAGAATTTCCAAGCATCAAGAACTTCATTAGCAACAGGAACTAGATCTGGAACAAGTATCCCGTTCTTGGGAGGCTCAAGTGGCTTCTCTATGCCCATTTCTGCAAGCTTTTTATCTGCTCTTGAAGTCTGCAGAATCTTCTTTAGAGGAATTGGAAACGGTTTCTTTTTAGTCTTTGATAATATTGGAGGAAGATCTGTATTTTGAGGATGGTGATGGGTTAACCGTTTCTTCCTGTAACGACTATCATGAGTAGCAAGAACGGAGGTCCTTGACGTTTGTGTACAGTATCGTTCACGTCTGCACTGCAGCTACACCGTAGTGAACTTAAGTTAACACCAACACGTTACTCAGAAACCGAAACCACTAAACCTACTTTGAATACAATTCTTAAAGTACCTCTCGACATTTGTCAAAGAAGAGGGAACTAACTTCATCATTGGCCCGGTAAGGCCAGTTACATCCTTTATGGGTTGGCACACCCCGCCTCGTTGTGGAAAACGATCCAAGCATAGTTGGGGACGAACCACATAAGCTTAGTACATGGTCCATGTCTTTCACTAATGTTCCACCAAAATCAAGCTTCCTTGTATTCAGCAGGAAGAAAAATAAGAACTTGATTACATTTCCATCTATGACCAACTATAAGTAATTGCGATATCGGTTTTTTAGTCAAATTGGGAGGTTTCTATTTGTTCTTTAGAAATAGCCAAACTGTTGTTTATTTTCTTTGAGCTCAAATTACTAGTACAAAATACACTATCAACTATATAAATTTTTTAAAAAAAGGGAAGCAATATATAAATACAACAGAGTGCAAATTCAATTAAAGTTAATCATGTACGGGTACTTTTAATCGAAATAACCATCTTAAATTATGTCAAAAGGGTAAAGTAATCCTTTTTACCTAAATATTTAACTGCATGATTTTATGTCAAGAAAGAAGAACCTACCTGGGGTTCCCGGATGGATAATTCCGGTAGAAGAATAAAGACAACTGCCGTCGATGGATTCAGATATTCCGGCGGGGTAGGAAAGTGTATCAGGAAAAGCGTAAGCTAATGACAGATATAGCCCTCTAAACTATTTTTCTATCCTAACTCATGTCATACGATGAGTTAATTGCACGAATCATTTTTAAGTTTCGGGTCAACCCGGCCGGTTAATCGGGTCAAAACACCCGGTTTTTGGGTTTGGTTCATTTTTGGAGATACCGGGTTGACTCGATAACCAGGACCCTTGATTCGTTTTTGGATAAGTAAATACACACAATTTTATACCGAGTTTTTTTTGATGTATTATATGAGTTTGAATTAATTGATCTTCATTTTTTGCTTTTCACATGCATATGATTTAGAATTCTCAAATTCAAAATGACGCGTATTTTGTGCATTTCTGTTTTATTGGTTTGTTTTCTTCTAGATTTGTTTCCAATTTTATTTTTACTGGAGTTCTTTCAAATTCTTTTTTGCATGTTTTCATATCGACTATTATTATCTGAAACTATGGAATACAGTTTTAGCAGTTCAAAGTGATCGAACCGACTATATAGATATGTGACTCTGTTATCGTTCTTAAGACCTGTTGAATTAAAAGAAAGTAGTTCTATGCCAAGCAAGACATCATGTTACAAAAGACTTGCTAGGCGCCAGGTTCCAAGAGAGAGATCAATGATCAAAGACCTAATAGTGTATAAGCCTTGGAACTTTTTTACAGGCATTGAAACATCAAAAAAATAAAAATAAAAATTGAAGCTCATGTATATAACTATATACTCCAAGAGCGAATATGCATTCTCCTAGAATAAAGAGTCAAACGATATCTACATCCAGCATCTCATCATCATCGGCCTCATTGAGATCATCATCATCATAATCATCGGTATCCCCACCATAATCCGTAACCACATCCACAAACTCATCTTTCCCCTTGTACTGTAACCAATATCCATAATCAAACATAAGTCAATTACGAAAGTCAGCATAGACCATAACATGGCCAGCATGCTGAGTAGTAAATAGCAATTATGGAAGTACAATAATATCCACATCATAAGCTTCACTATGAATATAAGGCTTATATTCATCACTGGCCAACTTGAAGGCTTATATTATAAGCTACATGCATCCATCCCTACTTTGAGGTTCTTCCATCACTGTGTTTAATATATTGGTTATGTATAAATGGTACCATCCAACATGTTTGACCTAAAACATGGCTTTCGAATAAATGTCCCGCCTATCGGTCAGATGTCTAAAATACCCGTCAACCATGATATCAAAAGCCATTTGATTTTAAATTAAAGATTTTCTGAAATGACATATTCAATTTTCATGGGCACTCGAAAGGAACAGTCAGATTTCTTTATAAAGGCTTAGAAAAACTGAGAGGGCATTACTAGATACTTCCTTCGCTCTCTATTTTTTCTTTTAATTTGAACATTTTTTTGCGTAAATGAGGAAAGACCACTCAAGTATTGATCAAAACAAAGACTCTTAATGACAGACATAGGATGGATTATACACATAACCGAAAGCTAAAACCCCAGGACGTATGCCTCGGTAAACAAAGTGTTAAAATTTTGAACACAATGCTTCCAATATAAATACTGACCAAAATGTAGTTTAACATGCAAGGATGTAAGAATCATTATCAAAATCCATACTAATAACATTTTGTTATAGTCTAACCTGTAAGTATGCATCTTCTGCAACTGGAAGAGGTGGAGGAGGTGGCAAGACTATATTGTCAAGTGTCAAGTCGTCTTTGACTCTGGCAGAGGAGACTTCTCCTGAATCAGGCTTTTCGTTCAATTCAACCACGTCGACAACTTCATCCATCATATGTGCCACCATTCTAGTTGACTTGATATCATTAAGCTGCTTAATCAAATCAAGTGTTTTAGCAGAAGACAAGGACACCTAACACCTTTTTTTTTTGAGCTTCAAATTTCATTAAGCCAACCAAACAAATTGTATGGTGGCAGCAACAAAAACAATGTATACATCAGAAATAGTTTCAGAAAGCAGAATGTAACCATCCCTTCCAATCCATACAATTATAATTTGATCTATTTCTTATCAACAAATATGAGTATGATCTAATTTCTCCCAGGACACCTAACACCTAATTTCGTTATTTTAAAACAAGACTATCAGTTCTAGATTTGTTTATCACAAATAAAACCATACACTTAATTACTTCATTTACTAAACTCCAGTGAAAAGTTTTGTATGTTCTTACCTTTTGTTTGCTAATGTGTAACTGTCAATAATACTGGATATAGGATACTTTAGTTTTAAGCTTGTATTTTGGTTAAATATTATGCATGGTAATCAAATTCTAAGCAGGAACACTGTGTAACTTAGATATAATGAACACCAGTATGGTTGCAAAAAAGCACCTTATCTCCAGAGGAAGCGCTGGTGAAATTAGTCTTTCTTTGCTTAGGCTTGATATTGTTAACCAAAGGCCCATCACTGTTGATTCCATTCGCCTCTTCCCCAACTTTATCAGTATTTATAGTCTGAGCAACATTTGGCTCCCATCTATTTTGCCTTTCAGATCTCATATGTCCCAAACTACGTCGTTTTCTTGCTGCCGAATTTGCTAGTGAATCAAAAGAGACCAATAACGAACATCAGAAAGTATAACCTTAGATGTCACCAGATTTCCACTACAAAACAAATGTATTTATAAACCTTGCTATTTATGGACTATTTTCTTTACAAACTCCGATTTCAAACAATTTTATCATCAGTGCCTCTCAAAGGTTTCTTTTGCATTGATTGATTGCTTGGCCATCTATTGCCATGGAGACAGATACATGATCCAAGCTAGAACGTTATGTGTATTCCTCACGGATGTCATCATATATATACGTCAACAATTTAGCAAGAAACTTGCTATACACGAATTTCAATTTTGTTGAGGGATTTCACCATCTCCTCTTTCTAATTACAATAAATGAGTCATATTAGTGCTCCAACAAGTGATATAAAAGATACCTTGTTTTGATTTTTCATCAGCCTCTACCATGTGATCCCTCATCCTTTTCTTACTAGGAGAAGCCTCGTATAGATCCTTCCGTCGGCCCATTATAGGATTACCTAATGTCTCATCCTTCCTTGATTCATCAGCTTCTACCATGCGAACCCTTGTCCTTCTCTTACCAGAATAAACCTTGTATTGATCCTTTCGTGGGTCCATTATAGGATTGCCCGATGTCTCATCCTTCCTTGGTGAAGCCTTGTCATTTTGGGGGATCATTAAGAGATTGTCCAAAGTCTCTTCATCACTCACATCAATGCTGATGTCCTCTTCATTAGCAACAACTAGAGCATCTGAGCCAAGCTGATCCCCAAGCCTTTGAAGATGAGCTTGTGACCTAAACAATTTCATTTTTGTTAGGAAAGTTAAATAAGAGAAATGTTAGACTTACAAACAATGTTTACAAACTGATGTGGACCAATAAATAAGAAGAGAGAATGAAGAAAGAGAAAAGAAATATAATTCTATTGGTTTTTATTGATGCCCCATGGCAGTGCCGCCTCTTAGCATGTAAAAAACATTTGAGGCCTGACTCGAAAAGAAAAGATAGGCCCCTAGAACTAATCAGTCAATTATTATAAAATATAATAAAACGATAAATGTTTTCGACATTATAATATAGTATGGCAAAAAAAAAAATATGAGGAAGTTTTTAAAAAACTGGTGGTGTACAGATCGCTTCCAAACTTATCTAAATCCCCGATCTAAAAATCCACGATACATACTAAAATATAAATAATATAATAATAATATTTAATTATTCAAGTATTAATCAATAAAGTTTAAACTCTAGGTTGTTCAATAATAACAAACAATTAAATGAATTAATTAAATATATTATATAAATATTTAAACTGAATTAAAATAGAAACAATGGAACGGACGTGTAAACAAAAGATATATGATGTGTTGAGAAACTAAAATAGCCATAAAAAGATGTTAGGACACCAATGCTCTTATATTTATTTGACAAATGGTCTTAATGGTTTTTTAATAAAGAAGATATAAAATCTTTTTATAAAAATGGTAGGCCTTTAAGGTGATTGGGTCTGGCTCTCATACACCCTTTGAGCTTCCTCCACGCCGGCCTTGCCCCATGGGTTGAAAACCTTGTTCGTAAACATTTGTTTGCAAATCTAGCATTTCTCAAAATTTAAATACCCTCAAAGATTGTGCAAAACGATATGGAAACATAAAAAGATTCTTGCCTCTTCAGTTCATCTTGTATTCTTCCATGACGAATATTTGCCTTTACAAACTCCATAATTTTGGAAGAAATTCTGACATATAGCAAATAAGACTTGTAAGTGAACAGAAATAAAATTTGGAAGTTACAAAAAATCATAATACCTTTTGCATTCGTCTTTCTCTGCTGATAGTTGCATCTCAATCTCTTCAATTTTGGAATTCAGACCATCTGCTTTTTCGATGCTTTCTTCCAAATAGATCTATGCACCATTACACTGATTATAGGATACTCAACAATACTTAAAAATAAAGAGTAGATATAGAAATGTCGACAGGCCCAAGGGAAACAAAGTTTTCAATAACAGACACGACTTGAAGTGATATTTTCCTAATTCGAGCAAAGATAGTCCGAATGCATCCACTAGTTAGTAGTTAAAGGAATTACATCAACACTAAAGAAAATTACATATGATAAAAAAAGAGAAGATTGTCCACAGGCCCAAGAAAAGAAAGAGAAAGAACTAACCTGCAATTGCTGCTTTTGATCTTCTAACATATCAATTTTAGAATGCATTTGCTTCAACTACACCATGGATTTAGGGAGTATAAAAAGATAGGAAAGTAAATATTGAGAGCTTGGCCTTCATAATTGACTAACACAAATTAGTATATTCGTAATGTATTAGAATTAAACCTGCTCGTCATTGACATCCGTAGATTCTGATAATGAAGGTTTTCTTTCACTGGCTTGCCGTCCAACCCCATCTACTGATCTTAAGCTTCCAGCGTAGTCATTTTCACCATCAAACTGTTGTCTTCTTCTATGACCCCAATCACTGCAATACAATTAGGAAAGGCACAAATGCATGACGATAAGATGTCAAAAATCTCAAATGGATATTCATGAAAAAACTATCTGAACAGAAATGAAGACAAACACCACATCTTCTTAACCTATTAGAGAAAAGAAAAAAAAGAAGATGAAGTGGAGGTGCAAGTAACTTCAGAAACGAACCTCTTTTTCCCCAATCTTGGAGAACTATGACCATAAGAAGGAAATGGATGTCTTGCCTCTTTGTCAAGAGAGTTTCTCCGAGGTGGGGAATGACGTCTGCCCAGCTTCTCTCTTAAATCAGTCCTACGATAGTTCCGCCTCCCTGAAGGACGCGAAAAGATCATTTACAGTAGGTTGAAGAACAGTATCTCTTTATTTCAAATATAGGATAACCATGATGCCCGCAATCAATAATAAGGATACACCTTACCATAGGATAGAACCATGATTAACACAATAACCAAAAACTATGGTGCCTTCTTTCAAGTTCCAAAGGGAGCACAGCCCATAGAAACTACAGCTCTCATGTAAATGATAAGTAGCTGAGATATCCATATATGAGGAATAACAGTCGATAAAACTTTTGCATGTTGTTGAATGGATAAAAAGATTGTAGATATGTCTCTTCTTGAATGATTATATGAATATATTATGGTCTCATATTCTCCTTGATGACATGGAATAAATATCTTAGTCCGTCTCTGATCTTCCATTAGATTAATAACATGAAAGTATCAGGAATCAGGATCATGAAGCGGTTCAAGTGGAAACTACCAGAGACTCCACCAGCAGGCAATGAGAACTTAACACAAAGAATTTCTGTATATGAAAAGCCCATCTGGTGGCGTCTAAGTTACAGATCTTCAGAAAATATAGTTGTTTCATAGATGCATAAATGCAAATGAAGATGAAGTCCTGGAGAACAATACCACAATGAGCAATAAGACAGACCAACGAACATAAGTCCTTCTGATAAAACCCATTATGGCTGTCAAATGACGTCTTGATAATTGATTAATGAAACCCACAACAGCTGATAGAAATACGAGTCTTGGTAGAGAAATATGATAATATATATTGATTTTCCTGTCATTCAAGGATATGTTGGGAGTTCACTTTCATTCGTATACTCATCAAAGCACTATGGACAGCAACTTGTATGACATAAGAAAGTTTTAAGAGCGGTGACAACTGCTGCCTACATAGCCAAAAGAGTGACGTAGAACTCCTAAGACGTATCAAGGTTCAAAAAGCCGCTCAAGGAACAACCAGGATGCAGGCATGAGCCTACTTCCATAGGTCTAATATTGAATCACAATTTCAAATACAGATAGTTAGATCACTAGATGTAAAAACCATTCAAAAAATAATAATAACAATCGAATATGCATAAACTTGAACAAGTGATAATAGCAAACACTTGACTAAAGCAACCAAACAAATTCATCATAATCTTTTGATTCTCATGCAATCCATCCTACAGCATCCAACTTTCACAATGTGATTCCTATCGTTATAACGAACAATAAGGAATTCATTTATAACATTGATCAGTTTAGTCTAACTTGGGAACAATAGTAATATAACTATATCTAACTACCACAACTTCCCTCATTTAACTTGCATACATTATTGCCAGCACCTAAGTATAACCAGCCACTTGCAACATCTATTATATATACTACTAGGTAAAACATTTACTTTGTCCCCATTTTAAAGATTAAGAAGCTCTGATGGGAATGCACCACATCACCCTTCCTTTCCCCCACAGATTTAAAAAAAAATAAAAACATTTCCCAACTAATAAGAATGTGACATACCCCCCCCCCCCCCCCCCCCTCTTCCAGCCCACATACACACACACATCACCACCCTCCTCTTACAACAGTCATGCAGAAAACGAACAAAAATCATCTGAAACCGCCAACCACCGTCAGAGACCACTCAAAACCACCAGCAACCTGACCACCCGGAAACCATTAAAGACCATCAGAAACCTTGAGGTTGCTTTTTCTAATTTTCCATTATCAGTTCTCAAGATTATAAATTGGGTTTTTTTATCTTTAGAAACCCTTGAACATTCTAAAAACCCGTTGAGTTGTCAGGTGGAAGCACAAGGAGTTTTCCATTTCTAAAATAGAAGATAGTTAGAAAACAATAGAAATGAGTTATAAATAAGAAAACTGAGTTTTTTGTATTCATGGAAAATGTCTTTGGAAAAACCACGTTTGATCACCTTTTCTGTTTTCCATGTTTCTCTTGAAAATTAAGTAAAAAACACTCCTAGTTTTCAACAGCTAAATGCACAAGAATTTGCCCACCGCCAACTCTTTTCCCCACCCAAATAACTGAAGTGGTACATTACCCTCTCCCCGACCCCGACCCCCTTTCACAACACCACCTCAGGTAATATTCTTGAAAAAGCCGCAAACCATTTACTGCAAAATTACTTTACCCGCGATTATCATGTAACCGGTAATCTGAATTTCATATATATCAACCCTAGTTTAGACATAACCAGTGTTACTGCTAAGTGATAACGAATCCAATAAACGGTATTTACAAACAACAACTATACGCAATCCCGAATAAGAAGCTGTTTGGGGGAGCTTATTTCTGTCAAGCTTATTATTTTATTTAAGCTAATAAACTCCTTTAGATAAGATAACTGGATAGTCATACAATTCGTTTAGCTTATTAGCTTCTTTTTTTTTCTTCTTACAAGTTCGGAAATAAGCTCCCGAAACACCCTCTGATACAATATGTGTGTGTGTGTGTATCTAATACTAATAAATAAACAAAGTTGTATTATTATATAAAAATAGAGAAAGGGAGAGAGAGAATTGAAATTTATAGAAAAGCATACCATTGAATGAAGAAGGAGAAGAAGAAGTATTGTGAAGATTGTTAAAACGACGGAGGTCAGCATCGCCATGTGCAAAAGAACAATTGTGACGAGTACATTGACCTTTTCTATACAAATCGCATATCCTAGTTTTGAAATCTTTCCGTCCAACCATTCTCAATTCCCAATTCCACTGTATGTATATCTATATCCGCAGTGACAAAAGTCCAGCTGCAAGTATGTGAATGCCGGCCCAAAACAAACCGGAGGACTGCCTGACTGATTAGGGATTCGTAATTGTAATTCTGATTTTAGGGATATTTTTGAATCTCATGAAAGTATATGCCTACGCCACCACCCAATGGTTATTTTTATTTGGTTAAAACTTACATTGCATTTTTGAGTCTTTATTAAAATAATAAAGAAAATAAAAAAGAAGATCGGATAGGAGAGGAAAAGATCGAAGATTACATTTAAAGAAGTCATTCTCGAGTTTGAAAGTAAACTAAAAGAAACCCGCTTGCAACCACTCCCTTCCACCTGCAAACCCCCCTTCCTTGCAACAACCACCTGCAACCGCCACCTGCAACCACCGCCTGAAACCGCCACCTGCAACCACCTTTCCATTTTCTTTTCCATCCAAATCAGGCCAAAATGACCAGAAAACTTTTGGAGGAAAAAATCATGATTTTCTTTCCTTCCATTTTCTTTTCTTTTGGAAAAGAAACTCAAGAATGTAAAAAGATAAAAATTTATATCTTTCCCTTTAAAAAAAACTCAAGAATGAAGCCTAGTCTTGTTTTTTTTTCTTTTTACACACAACAATTTTCAGTTAAATTTTATGTCTTCTTTTATTTTTTTACTTGATACATATAAATATTATTTATACATTCTAACATTTTATGAATAAAAAAAAATCTTTAAAGTTATGAATGATTATGTTTGTAGACATTTTAGGGCATATTAACACACTATAGTGATGGTTTTCAGTATAACATCGTATCGAACCAATATCCAACCACTTGGTATCGAAACTGGTTATCATCAAAGTAGATACTTGATACCGTATCGAAGTTATGGTTTCGATTTTCGAAATTGGTTATCATCAATGTGTGTATTTACATTTCTTAAAAGAAAGAGACGTTGTTTGACACATAGTATGAGATAATCATATTTCTATCCAAAATTAGAGTAATTCTAAAAAAACTTCCAATACAACAAAATCATTGAAATGGCCAAATGGGATGCACCCCCGGCCAAGACAATAAATGGGACATGCATAAATACATAAGAATAAATGAAAGTCACTCTGCCGAACAAGAGATCCTCTCCAGGACGACAAATATCAAACTTCTGAAAAAATATATAAGTTCATAAACGTGCATTTTCATCAAAAATTAACCAAAAAGGATTAATATTAACATTATAGTAATGGCTAAGTAGGTTGTCAATTTCTTTGCATAGAAATTAACGTACCTTTTCTCGTTATGGTTCATGACAAATTTCTAAACTCAAAAGAATTTGGGTCCGAAATATTCCAAACTTCACTCTAATCCTATTAATAACCACTTCTAACATGAAGAAAAAACTAAACCATCCATCAAAAACATCATGAGCCATTCCATTCTTGTAGCAACTTGTGTTTTATTGGTTACCATAACATTCATTGATGCAATTGTAACCAATAATGAATTTGTTTCATGTATGACCAACTTCGTACTCCCATTTGCTAATACCTCAAGATATGTCTTCACTGAAGACATGCCAATGTATTCATCCCTTGTGTTGTCTCAACACAACCCTCGATGTTCAAATTCGACTCTGTCACAGAAACCATTAGGGATCGTTATGCCTCAAAACGAATATGAGATACGAGCGGCTATCCTGTGTAGCCAAAAACATGGGTTGCAAGTCAGAGTTAGAAGTGGAGGCCATGACTATGAAGGGTTGTCATACCTTTGTAAAACATCTTTCGTGGTTATCGACATGAGCAACCTTCGCTCAATTAGTGTTGATATACATGATGAAACTGCTTGGGTCCAATCCGGGGCAACACTAGGGGAGCTTTACTACAGCATAGCACAAGAAAGTCATACTCATGGTTTCCCAGCAGGGATATGCCCAAGTGTTGGTGTTGGGGGACACTTCAGTGGTGGCGGGTTTGGTGCTATGGTGCGGAAATATGGCTTAGCGGCTGATAATGTCGTTGATGCTTACTTGGTAGATGCCAAGGGACGCTTTCTAGATAGGGAAGCAATGGGTGAAGATTTGTTTTGGGCGATAAGAGGTGGAGGCGGCTCAAGTTTTGGTGTAATTGTCTCTTGGAAAATTAAACTTGTTCGAGTTCCGCCAACAGTTACTGTGTTCAATGTTCACAAGAACATGGATCACCACACCAATGAAATCATCCATCATTGGCAAAACGTAGCGTATAAGATGAGAAATGAGTTGTTTATCAGATTAGTCATTCAATATATTCATGACAATAAGACTACACCTGTTCAAGCGCTATTCAACTCACTTTTCTTGGGAGAACTCAAAGACCTACTCCCGCTGATGAACGAAAGTTTCCCTCAACTAGGTTTAAAACCGACCGACTGCATGGAAATGAGTTGGATAGAATCAGTTCTTTACTTTGCCGGCTTAGAAAAATCCCCAAAACTATTACTAGGAAACAAAACTGACCCTTACGTGAGCTACTTCAAAGCAAAATCCGATTTTGTGACAAAACCTATACCAAAACAAGTATTTGTAGATATTCAGGAAAAGTTTCTTCAACAGAAGCTTGTTTTCATGATAATGGATCCGTACGGTGGGCGGATGAGTGAGATTTCAGACGCCCACCTCCCATTCCCTCACCGAAGAGGGACTTTGTACAACATACAATATTTGGTCAAATGGGAAGTCAACGGTATCCGGGCGTCAAACAAGCATATACATTGGTTAAGGGAGTTGTACAAATATATGAAGCCTTATGTTTCAAAACACCCGAGACATGCATACCTTAATTATCGCGACTTAGATCTGGGAACAAACAATCAAGGCAACATGAGTTACTCTGAAGCTATTGTTTGGGGTGAGAAGTACTTCAAGAGAAACTTCAAGAGATTGGCACGAGTTAAAAGCATGATAGATCCAGATAACTTTTTCAGAAATGAACAAAGTATCCCCCTTCATCAAAACTAACATGTAATCTATACAAATTAGCGAATATAATGAATCAAAAATCGTTATATTACTTTCATGGATATCAATGGCTTTGTTTAAAATTTCCTCGAACGAGTACAAAAATACGGAGACCATTTGTACATATAAAAAAAAGATTCCAATTTACAAATGGAACTCACATCTATTGATTCATATATCAAAGCGTTCCATACAACATGAATTTGTGCGGACCAGCAATTGCAAAAGGCTACAGCAGAAGTGATTGCCATTGAATCAATTAACCGTCAAACTCGACAAAATCTGTTGCCACTAGCACTACAAAATTGATTGGTTTAAATTACAAAATACGTAGCTATGAAACATCGACAGTTAAGAGTCTAACTGACAACGATTTCTGCTCATCACTCAGTAAAGAAAACCACTTCTGTATAGAACTAGTTGCAGTTGGGGAAATTACATGAGGTAGCAGCTCTAAGCTATTCTTGCAAATTTCTTGGAAACTGTGAGATGGCATTGTACCCAATAAAGCATTTACAGCAGCAAACTGGATTGGTGAACCAATTTTATAAGAGGTGTTCTGGGATATGAATGAACTCAACTTGACTCTAATATTCTCAACTTGTGTGTCTTCGAATCCATTAGCATCAATGCCAAGTCTGTAATATAGGGAAATTTGATTAAAAGAATGCCGAACATAAAAAAATATAAGCAGACCAAATTGAACTGAAAAGAAAAAGATCATGTTCCGTCATATTTCAAATTATACATGCAATTAAGATGGAAACTGAATGGCTTCTCAGGAAAGCGACGTGTCCCTTTTCAGAAGATTCAGAAGAACTCTTCACCAATTATAGTTGCAAAGTATTGATAGCATTAATTATGAATCTAGACAGTTTTATCATCCCTGGTAGATATTAAAAATCTCTATTAAAATTGGTATTGCTAACAAAGTGGAACTTACATGGAAGAGACATACAACCAATAGACAAATTTTACTTTTGATGGTATTTTTGATTAATGTGGCATGTATACATCTTATCACTAGAGCAAACATAATTGTGACAAACTCTATCAGCATTTCAGCATATACGTATCGTCCAACCAGGTAAAAAACAACTTAGCCAAAACTACCTAATTTAAACAGGTAAAACAAAAAGTTTCCCCTGTTCAGGTTACACAGGGATAGCGAGCGAACAGTGAGCCATTTTTTTGACAAAGATGTAGCGGCCTAACAGGTTTTTTTTCCAGCGACCGGTTCCAACCACAACTAGTATCTTGATGGCAATTTCGACCTTTTCCTTGTGTTTGATTTCAAAAAACTCAATGAGGGCAAACCAAACATTTAGTTGAAAGTTGTTTGGAGTGTATTCTCAATGAATACAACCTCCTAAATCACTTCATCACAAGTTTGGAGTTTATTGTATTACTACTATTTCTGTAATTATGTGTGTGTATACACACACACAATTAAAGACTACACAAAAAAGTTTCGACCTGTGCTAAAATGAGCCATTCCAGCTCAAGTTCGATTTTGAACCTTCACAGAACTAACCTATCGACCCATCTTGCCACCTCTACCAAAACCCAAAAGTCTATTCCCACTTATCTCAAGAAATTCATCTCAGCTTTTGATAGGATATGGACCTAATGAGGTACAGAATTTGTATTGATGACCAGGTTCAGAAAAATACCATTTCCACACTGGGTAAGGACCAATTTACCTTGTTTGTCAATGATCACCTATTCTCACATTCCCTAAATATCCATTATAGATTTACAGATTAAAAAGAAATAAACTCCCCTTGTCTATATCTGCCCTTTATATGCGATTTTCATTAGTCATAACTTTACCTATATCAGATTAAGATAAAATTTTAACTTGCAACATTTTTCTAACGATTCTGATAAAGGTTCTTCATAAGTTCATAAAAATACTAAAACTCCATCTATATCATACAAGTAACTAAAACATACAAAAAAAAAAACCTTCCCTATGACCCTACCTCATGATTTAGTAACCCGCATGTGAGTATACCCCAATAAAAATATTAACAGCAACTTGCAAGTAAGAGCATATAAATCTTGCACAAACTTGAAACACATCCAATATTTGTTGCTTTGAGGGCAACCAAAGGAATAAAAATTACCTTGCCAATTGGCCTAGCAGAACAAAAACAGCAGCCAAAGGAGTTTCCAGAGCACATACTTCCACAAGTCCCAACAACTGACTGATAATATTCTCACAAACCCAACCCCATCTCTGCATGTCAACAAAAAAAAAAAAAAACAACAGTTAGTAAAACAAAAACAAACAAAAAATCCATATGCCTTCTTTTGCATATGGATTGACATATACACAATATGAAAATTAAGTACAATTAAGTTTGTACCATATTAGATGCCAACAGCTCCAATAGGGACAGAACATCACGCAAATTGGATAAAGTATCGTCAGCAACAGTTATTAATTCGTGTGTCGACATCATGTGCTTGTGCGTACAGTAGCCACTAACTTTCTTCAAAAGAAGCGATGCAAGTTCTTCCATGGAAACAGCGCAATCTGAAAATGGACACTTGGCGCATGGAGCAAAGCCTGATGACAGATTTTCCCTCTCACAGTATGTAACTAAAGATTTTATTACAGTCATTAATAAATTGTAGTCACCATGGTTTAACAACTTTTCCCCGCATACATAAGCAAACACATGCAGAGATGTCAAAGTTGAAGAACTGGTGATGTCAGAAATGACGCACAATGCCTCACATATAGAATCAATACGGTCAAAAGCTGCACAAATTGATGCTAAAAGGGCTGCCCCAAGCACCAACTGATGCAATGAAGCTTTATAGTCAGGTAAGGACAGCGTCTCAGATTTTGTATCAATCCAGAACAGCACTCTTTTGTTACAAATAAAATCTTGAATTAGAGTGATAAGTTCATCCAAGTCCACTACTTCCGTAAATATCTTTCTTGTCTCGATATCACACATCACTGCAAATAGGAAATAAGAACTGAAGAATAAGCACAATCAAATTATAAAACCAACAGAAAACAATATGTCAACACATACCTTTCCTCAATTGTCCAGAAAAGATATCTAAACAGTTCATAAAACTCCCATCGCGTATGTTGTTGAAGTTAGTCAAAGCAATTCCCGAGAAGCTCTTAATAAACAGAGTGAAGAACAGACAGACCATTTCCCTGACAGAAAAAATACAAAATTAAAATCCATGTGCAAGAAGAAAAAGAAACAAATAAAACCATATCCGAAGTCATGCTTGTGTAATAGCAACCTACTTTCACCTTTTTAACTTTATAGCAACATACTATCTGTTTAACTAATAATAATACAAGACCTAAAGCTAACATCTCATCAATTTTCTTTAATCTTTGTCATTATCCTTTACACATCATTGTCCACGTTCACAACTACAGTGACGTACTTTTTTAAACGTACCCGTAAATATCAAATTTCAAATATGACTTATTTAGGTTTTGTTTATATTATTTAAAATGGCAGTTTGTGCCAGTAACGACTACTACATCAGCAGCCTGTGATAATAACACCTTGACAGCCTATCCTCCGCTACTGGCAACCAGCTGCCACCTCCTTCCTCCCGCTCTCACATCGCAAACCTACCTTTCTCATGTCCCATGTGGTGCTATCCTCCATCTTCTTTTCTAACAGAAGATTCTCCCTCCCCTGTTGCCAGAAACAGGAAATTCACCAACTACCACCCCCCTTCCCACTCCCTTTCCCCTGCGACAAACACCCGTAACACTTCAACTTATAAGCCTCATTTTTTACTTTTGATTAGCGATGAAAATAAAAACCTAACACAGGCTCCTTCCAATAAGTTGATTTTGTTGAACAAGTTGGTTGAATTAATAGCCTAGGTTGCAATTCAACCAATGGCGGCTGTATGGCGGTGGTCGTCGTCACTTTTTAGGTGTCTACAATGATCATATATATTACTTGCCAGAGTTGGTGATTTCAGGTTTCCACCAAAATCATAAATCAATCTGTTATTGTTTAGATAACTATAAAATAAGTCAAATGAGGATAGCCCTACCGAGGTGCAGCAACTGGTGATGGTCAGGGTGGCGCACAACAGCCAAAAAATGCCAAAACTTCTAATGTGGTATGGAAATGGTGATGATCTGGGGTGAGAGAGAATTGAAAGTTTGTAGAGATGGAAGGAGGCATGAAAAGGTTCAAACTATAATGAATATTGGCAACACATTTAGAAAATCATAAATCCTTGCTATCAAATTTTTTTTTTTTGACATCATTGCTTATGCTGCTAAGAATTGACCTACCATCCATCTTATAACATTATAAGCAGTGACCAGTAGCATGCTTTTCATGCAAAAAAGTGGATATTGCTGATACAACAAAATACAGTAGCATGTAGATATAAATCGTAAAAAGGTGAAAGTAGGATGCTATTTCAAGCAATTACCCTATTTCTATGTTATCAATTTCGGTGAAATTTCGGTGAAATTTCCGTTTTCGGTGGTGGGACATAATTTCGGTATTGAATTTCGGTTTATAAATCGTTTCCGAAATTTTCGGTGGTTTTGACCGAAATACCACCGAAATTTGACCGAAATTTCTGAAATTTCGGTGAATTCTGTTTCAGCACTTCCAGGTTTTATCTTTTACTCTTATTTATGTATATATATATAAATACATATATAATATTAGAATTACCGAAATACCACCGAAAAAAACGATATTTTGTATACCAGTCCGTGACCGAAACACCGAAATTTATGTCCTTGACTACTTAGCCCTATTTTAGATTTAGGCAATGCATTTTCACTCGGAAACTTATGTATCATAGTGTAGTTATGCAAACTAATGTGGGGCTAAGAATTTGCTATGAACTTTTGTGATGTGGAAGAACTGTATTATAAGGTACTTACTTCGGGGAAAGAATTTCATCCGTAGAAAAAGCCGACAAAACATTTTTGAATGCGTAATCACTCTGAGAAAACGCACAGCACCGATCCGTAAATGTTTTCGTTATGTGAAATATCTTAGCAAGACTGCCGCTGTCCCTGAATTCTGGAAATACAACAACACACTGACCAGAATCATCACATGCGGATCTAGATCCATTTCCATATATCTTAGCCCCCTTATGTCCTAAATACGAAGTTCCCGTCACCGCAATAGATTCTTGGTCCTGATATATACAAGCATGGTTGTCAGATCCAACAATCCCAGGGATCTCAGAGGTATCACCATAAGGCTCAACAGTTGACATGTTATTAGCTACGGATGGCCTACAATCATCTAGATCATCTGATTGGATCATTTCAAACTCAACGTTTGGAAGGGTAGGTGAGAGTGGCCTTTCAACTGCAGCACGGTATCTGTCCTCGTCAATTTCACTGTCCAAATTAAGTAATTTCATGTAATCAACATCAAACATTCTGTTAAAAGTGTTGAGATCATTGTTGTGTGTATGAGTAGCCTTCACTCCATCTTCGCCTCTGACAATTCTTATACCCTGCTCTTCATTTTGATCAATAGGCGTTCCTTCTTTCAATGGTTTATCATTTAGACCTGATATACCATGCAATGCAGATATATTCTTTGCTATTTTTGCATGCAATGTTTCACCCTCAACATACAAATGCTCATTAGATTCAATTGCATTTAGCCGCTTCCTTTTCCTGGTGTTTCCCTCTTTGTTCTTCACTCCAAGAGGACTTTTGACAATATTATCAATACTAGGCAACTGTAGATTGGAATTCTCTTTTGAGTAAGAAAAATGACAATTTCCCTGAGCGCCCACCAACTGTCGATCAGAAAAAGATGACATACTTGAAACAAGGGCAGAACTGTCTAAATTTTTTCTGTTAGAGCCTCCAAGCAGAGGCTCCAATTTAGAGGCAGTACCTGAGGTGGATTCGGTACAAGTTCCAGATATAGGAAGTGACAGAGCAGGACTTGGTAAACTTGTTTTACAATATTCAGAAGATTTTGTGGCTGCACAAGTAGGCTTCATAAGTTCTATTCTGCTCTCAGGGTGCATATACTTCCTCTTTGAGTTCATATTACCGCTCTGAAAAATACATAAATCAACATTTGTAGCAGATTTTCATCAATATATCACATCCTTGTAATGAAGAAAAAAATCTTCACAATATTTATAAAAAAAAATGAAAAGTAAAGAAATCAAAACGAACCTTTTCCATGCAAGATTTACCTTCATTGCAGATAGCAAGACAGCTACAGAGGCCTACACGATTTGAAAACCGAGCAAACTCCAGCTTTAGTTGATGAAGTTCTTCTTCCACTGTTTCTTTACACTTCTTTTCATGCTCGGCCACTTGATTGCCATGCTTTACTCTCGCCTTTTCAAGCTTCAATCTTTTCTTCAGAAGTTTCATTTCGGCATCCATGATAGGGTTCATTAAACTTTTGGAAGGAACAAGATCCTGAATCTCTTTAGTAGCATTTCGTGTCCTTTTTTGGGTAATTTCTAGCTTCTGAGCTAACTCATCAGCACGAGACTTTTCTGCCAAAGCCTGCAATTTATACATCTCTACAGCCTTCTTCAGCTCTGCTTCTCTTTCGATGTCTAAACGTGAGCCGTTTCTCACTTGATTTGTGTTCTGATTAACTTGCCCACAGTTCCCAATTTTTAGTTCCTCCATATCTTTCTTCAAACTAACATATTTTTTCTGATACTCTTCCAACTGCTGTTTAAAACTATCAGCACGGTGTTTTTCCTCCAAAGCATGTTTTGTACTCATTTCTGCAATCTTTTGCTGTTCTTCGGCTTTCTTTTTCTCTTTGATTACCTTTTTCCTTTCAGACTCAAGCTTCTTCTTGTTTGCCTCTTTGATCTTTGAGCTCTCTGAAACCAACTTTGATCTTACTTCATCTGCCTCACACTTTAACTTTTGCAGCTGATGTGAAAACTCTTCGGCTTTTTTCCTTTCAGCGTCAACCAATTTTATATGCTCCTCGACTCTACTTTGTTCTGCCTTTAACATTTCTTTCACTTTATTAGCATTTCTCTTCTCGGTTTCGGCTATCTTTGTCTCAGACTGCGCTCGCTTTTTCTCCTTATCAAGAAGTTCTTTAAGCCGACTTATTTCTGCTTCCAAATTTTGATTCTTGGACTTTAGAGAAGACAAATCATTCATAGTATTTTTCTCATTCTTGAGAGCTTTAACTTCAGTCTGCTCAGATTTTGCAGTTTTCAATACTTGATCAGCACGTTTTTTCTCCGAATCTGCTCTAGCCTTCTCTTTTTGAAGATCCTTCTTTAGATGTTTCTTTTCTGTTTCCACATTGAGCAACTGTGCTCTTAGATTACTTAATTCTTGGTCAGTGTTGCATTTCATCTGAAGCTGCTCTCTTAAGCAATTTATCTCCTTTTCACTCTCCAAGATGCGTTCTCTGAGATGTAAAAGTTCTTCATCCATGTGTTGCGGTACTGAGCCTCCTTTTTGAGTCAATAACAAATTCTCAGACTTCAAGCTGGATATCTCATTTTCCAACACAATGCGTGCAGCCTTTTCTTTCTCTTTATCCATTCTTTCACAGTTACTCTTCATCTTCTCCTCCTCATAAGCTGCAAAACATGCAATACACAAAATAATCAATCCAACCATTAGTCACTTAGCTTAAAACTCATATGTTGTTTTCAGTGATTTCCCATATACAAACTACATCCATCATTCAGTTTTCTGGCTAAATTGATTTTTTTCGTCAAAGATTCAATCGAAATGACTATATAGTATTGTAGTAATCAGCTCGGTCTATAACTAAACCAATCAACCTACATTTTCTGGTTTTACTACTAAATAAGTTAATAAGAAGTGGAAACTAAAGGGCTGTTAAGTTGTAGAAGTAAGTTGATTTTTTTTCAAATAAGTTATAAAAAAAAAAACTGAAATCAGAAAAAGTGCTCAAACCAGACTTCTAAGAAACTTCTCATAGAAAAGTGAACACAAACTCTCAAAGAAGGATTGGCATGGGAGTCTTGCAATTAAGACTTTGGTTTGGGGAAACCCGGGTTCAAGTCTTAGAAAGCACCAGGTTTTACCATTAATTTGTCACCGTGCCTACGGGCGGGCATGGGACTAACGGGACTTGCCTCCATCCGAATGGGTTGGGTCAGCTAGCAGATGGGCTCAATGTGCAGGAGCCAGTGCCAAGTGGACCCACCAGATTAAGGCTTTCTTGTGCTAATTTGGTGACCAAGTTTTAGCCTCTCCATATAAACTCCTCTGCATTATTGTAACCTAAGGCAAAAAACATGTACTATGAAAATCAATAAATATCTCTGGTTTGGCCGTGGAGTAAACCAATCATTCGGTTTGAGTGATTGGACATAACCGCATTAAATTCCTGTATCGTATTTTTCTTGTGATTCTTGTTCTAATTACTTCCATTTTCTGTTTATTGTCGTTGGTGTGATCATTGTCACGGTTGCCCGTTGTAAAACACGCATATCCTTTTCTAGAGATAAAATAAGCTACAGACAATTTGCTACAACTAAACGCTAACGCCCTATAACCCTATGTCCCTTTAGATTCATAGTTTCATACAAACACTCATTTCTACCTCACAAAACCAACATCTACAAATGCATAAGTTACATATATATATATATATATATATATAGGGTGACAATCAAATGAGAATGAAATTAAAATGAGAACAAATGAGAACAAATGAGAACACTTAAAAATTACATTTTGATGCATTAAAAGTCCATAAAACTAACATAGTGCTTAACTAATTATCATTATTTAAGTGTTTAACAACACATTGATCCGTCAAAATCGAAAAAATCTCTTTTTTTGTTGGATGCATCATATTGATGAATATGCATCCAAGATGGATGCACACAAAAAAAACGTGATTTTTTCGATTTTGACGGATCAATGTGTTGTTAAACACTTAAATAATGATAATTAGTTGAGCACTATGTTAGTTTTATGGACTTTTAATGCATCAAAATGATGTTTTTAAGTGTTCTCACCGTTCTTATTATAAAAGTGTTCTCACCGGAGTGTTACCCTATATATATATATATATATATATAATGATGATACTAATAAACTAAAAGTAATTCATCCAAAAAATAACAACATATATCCATACCAGTCTTGAACTTGAGACATTCAGCCTGCACCTTATCACATTGTCCCTCGTAAACCTTGACCGCCTCCTTAAGAAACGCCCGGCCTTCTTCCGCCTTCTTAAGCTTTTGTTGCAGCTTCAAAAATCTATCTTTCCACTAAACATAAAACCCAAATCATAAATATTAACCAGCATCTATAAAATGCAATTAACAACTAATTATATAAACTCATCATGTTTTTTTATCTTTAAAAATTAATACATACATATACATATATATATATATATATGTATATAATATAGAGTAAAGAAATTACCAAAGTACAACAAGGGTTTGTTGTAGACTCATCTTTTTCTTCGGCCATGGCATCTACCACTTTTTGATTATTATTATTATTTATTATTTACTCTAAGGCATGATTGTCATTACGGCCAAATCGATCTCATTTTGAATTTGGATTTTGATGGGCAAAACCCTCTCGCCGATTTTCTTTGTAAAACCCTTCTTTAGTAATCAGTAGCTTCAAATGGGTCGGGTTTGTGTATTCTTTTGTTTTATTTGGTTGGATACTCGGAGTTAAACCGCCATACGCCCATACTTACTTAAACCGCCATAGTGTTTTTACCTTAACAATTTGGACTATAAATGGTTCAATTTGGTTTAGTTAGCTAGAATTTTGAAAATTTTTTCAAGTTTTAGTTCAGTTCGGTTAGTTAGATTTTTTGAATCGTTAATTTCGGTTACCTTAAAAAGTTAGTTTTATTTTCGGTCAACCATTTATTAAAATTATATTATATAAAGTTTAAGTTTTTAATTATTTTATGTATAATAGTTATTTAACTACATTAATATTTTGTTTTATAAATATATATACATTACATTTAATTTTGAATTATTTTTTTCTAACGTTATATTTATGTAATGCAAACTTCTATTTAAGAGTATCATGATTTACTACTTAAAATGTCTTCTATATGATCATTAACATTTTTGATAAATATTTTAAACAGAGTTAACAGCTTTTCTTAAAAGGAGATATATATATATATATATATATATAAAAGAAAATAACTTAGAATATCCAAAACTAATCATAGATTGTTAAAGAAATTTAGTAAAATTGTTAATATTTTAGGCAACAAATGCAAAAATTTAGTTAAATATATATGTAAATGATGTATTCATGTAATACACAAACGAATATGTGTAAATATACATATATATGATTATATGTAGGTATATATATCAAGATTCGGCTTGGTTAACCGCGGGTAATGAATATTGAAAATCGTAACCGAACCATTACACATCGGGTTTTTTGTTTTCAGTTATTTTGGGTTTCAGTTTTTTCCGGTTTCAGTGTTTTTGATTTCGAATCACGCGGTTCGGACTGGTTTTTGGGTTTACAGTTCATTTCTTGCACCCCTAATAATAATTTTACTACATTAGTGATTTAGTTATACACCTTCTTTAATTATTAACTATACTAGCTTATAAACCCGGGTAATACCTGGGCATATTAAAAATATTAAAGTTATGAGATACAAATAGGTAAACATAAAAAACAACACTATTTACATCATTATAAAAAGTGACAAAAAAAAAAGTAAAAATCATATGACTGTGGACATGCTATGATTTGAATTTTTTTTAAAAAAAAGTGACCAACACTTAGGCGAAAATGTCTTTACGTAACACAAAAACGTAAAAATGTTGACTAGATTGATGGTATTTTTATATATATTATTTCGTTTAGTATTCTCATGTCTAACTGTTATTACTAAACTCATACTAATAAATGATAATAATGGCACACAATTATGACAACAAAAATAAATTCAAACCATACTTAAATTGTAACAAATGGTAATGAACAAAGAATGTCAGCAATTATATACAATAATGTACCACATGTTTTTTTTTTAAAATTATACTTAAATTGTAACAAATGGAAATGAGTAAGTTAAAAAGAAAGTGATACGAGTAAAAAATTATATGGGTGTTCTTAAAATTTCATGCTCTTTCATTAGAGATGTCATTTGATATACTTTCAATGAATTTTTAAATCTGAGGGCGGAATCCGTACAGCTAAGATATTTGGCTATCACACTCTATGACATATCACCTCTTATAACAGTATGACCTATCACACTCTATTACCTATCACCCCACCATCTCACCGCCGCAACGCGCATATACTTTCTTTCGTAATTAATGACATCTTAAACTTGTATAATATCATAATTTAACAAACATAGATAAAAGATGTTGAAAAATGGTAAAATTGTTTATTTTTTATTATTCTAAACACCATGTACATATTAATATCTTGTATTTTAATATCATAAGATGCTAACGATATAAAACTAAATAAGTATAATCAATTCCTACCTATGTACCTTTTTTATATTTATTACGTTAGATAATAAAAATTCTATAGAAAGTCATCATTTGATAACAACGTACGACATAAAACAAAAAAAAATGTTATAAAAAAATAAAAATTAAAAAAGTGATTTAAAAAATAATAATATAAAACTTAAGAATTATTTTTTGTATTAATGTCACTAAAATAATTATTTTGTATAATTATAAAATGTAAGAGTTAGTTTTTGTAATTAATGACTTATTAAATTAGAATTAAAACCATAAAAGTTCAAAAAGATATATGCAATTAGCATTTGATTTAACGATTTTATTTAAAATTAACTTTTATCCATAAGTTCAAACTTATTTATCTTGGAATATTTTATTTTATATATATTTAGAGATAATTGAAAAAAAATTTTGAGATTTTCTTTATTATAGTACACTCATGTCTGTTCGATGCGGCGATAATGGTGTTAGTGGCGATGGATGGTAGTGACCGCCATAAGTAAGTTAAATTATTGATGTAAAGATAATTAATTTAATAAATAATAATTTAGTTAGTTTAGAAATTGAAATATAAATGTTGTAAATTATTGATATATCACTTCTTTTTCATTAATTTTAGAATAGTTGCATGTCCACACAAAGGTGCATAACCTTTTTATTACTTTCTTTTAAAGTTTGTTTCCTTTTAATATGCATTTAGATTTTATAATAACACAATGTAACGTGTGCTTTTTAAGTACAAAGATCTACTATATTTGCTTCGTTCTATAATCCAAAAGGGAAATAACATGTGGAGGCATCCACACTAAAGGTTAATTCAAAGTTTAGATTCATATTGAGTTTACCCATCGTTTGAGTCATTTCATGTTAATTATATACGAGAGAATGGTCCTCGTGCGTTGCGACGGTGATAATGATGTTATGGCGGTGGCGGGAACGGATGGTGGTGGTGAGCGGCGGTGGTGGCGACGGCATCAGTTAATAATAGAAGTTATTGATGTAATGTGGCTATGATGTATGGTACATCATGCATTAGAATGTGTATTATGAAAAAGGAAAAATTTGAAAAGTGTTAAAAAATAATTAAAAGTATTTTGAAAATAATAAAAAAATGAATAATTAAGGGTAGTTTGAAAATAATAATAAAAAATGCTTAATTTCTTAATCCAATATGCTTTATAAGAGATTATAGATATTTGAGTACGAGTTAAACTTTTTTTTTGAAAGGTGAATTTTGTTGAAAACTTCATGTCGCGATACGACAGCGAGAGGTCTAGCATACGCTGTCTTAACCGGGTCCGCGTTAGAGAACTCCCTCGAAGTAGAAATGTCTATTTCAAATACTCGATGGGGAAAAACCCCTATTAATCCACCCGAAGGCACGACGATTAATAGGGGTAAACCTTGCCCCCTCAGACTTGAACCTGGGTATACCCTAGCCAAGCTCTCATAAAGGGACTTGAACCTATGTCCTCCCCAAGGCTTGAATACAAAACCTTTTGCAAGGGAGGATGGTCTTTCAACCACTGAGCTAAAGCTCAAGGACTACGAGTTAACTTGATGTGATTATTCTTTAGGTCGGGTCATGATATTAAGCCAAAATGCTATTTTAGGTAAAACGGTGGGGATTATGTAAAATTCAGGGGAAAGTTATGTAAAATTCACGGGGAGGTTATGTAAAATTCAGGAGGGGTTATGTATGTTTATCAAATTCAAATGTTTAATTTGTAATTTTTTTTAAAGTGACAGTATTTAAGCTTAATTAAAGTATACAGTACAGATCATCTTTCCTTTTTTTAATTACATAATTGATAGATTCAAATGTCATTAAATTATCTATATTACTTTATAAAAAAACTATCTCACCCTTTTAAGTTTCACTTTAAACATTTTTTTTTAATTTCAAAATACCTCTTTTTGTTTAGTTTTAATTTTTCATTCACTCATTTTTTACCAAAACTACCCTAAAAATTTATGTGAAATTGTGATAACTAATTATTTCAAATTGCTGATTACCACCACCACTCGTAGCCGCTGACGTTACTCCCACCACCACCACCCCCACCGCCGTCATCCCCAATCGTCACTACCCTCACCGCCACGGTTACATGGCTTGAAACTCATCTATTATACCATTGTCACAGTCATAATCATAAATTGGTTGTTGGCGAAACCGAATGCCAATTTTTCGTTATGTGTACTAACTGAAATTATGAAATGAAGCTAACAAGGGTTTAAATTCCTTTGTACCGGAAATTATGAAATGCATTTTTTAAACATCCTAATCATTCCAGTTTAACATTCAAGAGAAACACATGTTGTGATATCTACAAATTAGGAGTAATATATAAACAAAAACGCCTTTAATTTAACTTCATTAAAATTTAAAGTAACTGAATTCACAACTTTTTCATAAAAATACTAGAGTATGTGTAAATTATTAATTTGATAAAACAGCCATTAAATCGATGCATTAATTAATAATTCTACAAACATTAAAGATACTAGTAAATCCGATGTAAAAAGGCACTAGTATAGTAAGAACTTCATGATTTTTCTTTTTCTTTCTATGTTTTATTATTAGTCAACGGTCTTCCATTGAAGTTGACTTTCTTGCTCATCAACATTTAAACACCTGTCTCAAACACTCCCATTATATTATTACATACACACCTTGGCTTTTGGTTGCCTAACACTTTGTCAAATTTCCTTCCAAATATTTCCACAAAGTCTTAAATCTGTTATACCTTCAAATCTACTTCTACTAACCATTTTTCTTAAACACTTCACCTATACATACACACACCATAACTTGCGCCTTTATTAGTTCATGATCATCTTATAATTCAACCCTCTCTTTTTATTTATATATATAAACCATTGATTTTCACATGCACCTTTGAATCTATCTATCAAAATTAAGATCCTTATTTCATCATCATGAAGACATCTCAAACATCTTTCTTCAAAACACAATTTAAATCTAGACTAATAAACTTCATTTTCATCTCATCATCTATTGGTTTGGTCATATATCTATTTTTCTCTTCTTTTTCGCTCTTGCCAAAGAATACTACTAAAGTAGTCTCATCAATAGACTCGTTGTTGGGTGGCGGTGATCAACAAATTTCGGCTCCTACGTCTCTTGATCATATCGTTTTTGGGATTGCGTCCAATGCCAAATCTTGGCCTAAAAGGAAAGAATATGTTAAGATGTGGTGGAAACCTGATAAAATGAGAGGCTGTGTTTTTCTTGACGTTCCATTAGATAATAACACTGCCGCGACTTCCGACGACGCCTCACTTCTTCCATCGGTTTGTATCTCTGATGATACCTCTCGGTTTCGTTACACGTGGCGTGGCGGTCTTCGGTCAGCCATCCGCGTTGCTCGTGTCGTCTCAGAAACGGTAGCATTAAATCATTCAAACGTCAGGTATTTATATCTCAAAAAAGTTGAAATGTATTTACTATCCCTCGCATTTTCATTTTCATTTTTATTTTTAATGCAAATTTACTCTACTTTTATATTACTCCAATAAATTTAAAAAAACACACTAGTGCCACGGAGGATTTGAATCGTAGAAAAAATCTCTACCAAATATAAGCTAACCTCAAATCGAATTTAATTTTGTATTGTTACTTACATTATAAATACATACATCTTATATTTTAAACAGGATACATATCATATGATGATATGTGACTATGTGTCGATCAGTTTATTCAAAGTCAAATGGTAAAGACTATTACCTCTTGAAAACAAAAAGTAACAGGTTCAGTCCCTGATATTGGTAAATTTAGGAATATATTGCGGTAATTTAAAAGTTGGGTAGTTTAGCAATTCAAAATAAGAAAAGTCCACACTTAAATTTTAAAATAGAAGTACAACTATTTTATAAACGTTAATAATGACGGTGGTTTAGCAAAACCCATAAGAAAATGCTTTTTTACTTTGACACATGGGGATCTTTCTCAAAATCATTGATTATTTCTTGTTTCAATAAATGTGTTACTATATTTCAGATGGTTCGTGTTTGGGGACGATGATACCGTGTTCTTTCCGGATAACTTGGCGAAGACACTATCGAAATATGATCATGATTTGTTGTATTTCATTGGATCAAATTCAGAGAGCTTTGCACAAAATAGATTCTTTTCATTTTCAATGGCATTTGGTGGAGCTGGATTTGCAATAAGTTATCCTTTGGCGAAAACATTGGCAAAGGTCTTGGATTCGTGTTTGGAGAGATATCCGCATTTGTATGGGAGCGATGGAAGGATTTCGTCGTGTCTGGCTGAACTTGGAGTTGGGATTACTAGAGAAGCCGGTTTTCACCAGGTAAAACTACCTTCTTCTGTCCTTCATTTATATATAGAAACATAAAATTTATAGAGCCATTCAATAACTTAGTTATCTTTTGTCAAATTGTTGTTCACAGAATCTTACATTTCACATTCTTGATTTGCCGTGAGCGTAGCATTAACGTAAATTCTCAATTAATGTTCCATTTTTTTTTTCTTTTAAAAGATATATTCTCTTCATTAAAGGTTATCCCGGGATAACAATCATTTTTAGCTCACTCTACCCGTCTAATTAACTAGGCTTTGCCCTTGGCCGGTTCCAACGATTTTACTGGCCACCCTAACTTTTTTTGATAAGTGCGGATCGAATATCACAACGGATGGTATAGACTATATTATTTTAACCGAGTCCATGCTAGAATCCCCTCACCCAATACCTAGTAGGGGAAAAACCCTTAATAGTCCGCCCAAGGGCACGACAACACATTAGTGGAAAATCTTGGCCTTACTCGAACCCGGGTCTCCCCAAATTCAATCTCTCATAGAGAGACTTCCTTATCACTGAGCTATTAACCCATAGATCGGCCACCCCAAGTAATGAGTTAAAATTAAAATAAAATCTAAACTAAGTTATTAAAGGCATTACAAACAAGTTTTTTATTCAATTTTAATGAAGAAACTGTTGCAGGCTTAGATTCTTGTTTTGGCATATAAGGTTTTAAGATAATGTTTTTTTTTAATGATTCTTGCAAATAAAACCAGATGGATATGAGCGGAGATCCGTTTGGAGTTCTGGCGGTACATCCAATGACACCATTGGTAAGTCTTCACCATGGTGATTATTTGGACCCAATCTTTCCAAATATGACAAATAGAGATGCTATGCGCCATTTGTACAAAGCCGCCGAATTAGATCCTCATAGGATCTTACAACAGACAGTTTGTTATGACCGTTGGTATTCTTGGACAATATCAATTTCATGGGGCTATTCAGTTGAGGTGTTTGGAAACCACGTCTTATTGCCAGACGTGTTACGTGTCCCTGCAACATTTAGCCCATGGAAAAAAGGTAACGTGTTGAACTCACTATTTACTTTTGACATGAGGGAACACGATAAAGATCCTTGTAAAAGACCAGTCGTGTTTCATATGAACACGACGTTCGTTGAGGAAGACAAGACTGTAAGCATTTACAAAATGATGGAACACTCGAATTGCACATCTTATAATGGATCTCCAAGGAATATTGAAACTATCAAAGTGTATGCTCAAAAGTTGAATCTCAACATGAAACAGGTAATGTGAACTTATGAATGTACTATGTGAACTTTCCACATAGTAAAGGTTGATAATTGGCAACCCAAACCAGCCTACAATAAGCTGCCTATATAAAATGAATTTTGAAAATGATTTTTCATTTTCTTCACATAATTATAAAAAAGAGTAACCTTTACTATGTGGAAAGTACTATATGAACCATCCTTGAAAATCAGATATGATCAAAATAGTCCTGATGATTGTGTTTTTTACCTGTTTTGAAACAGATGTATGCGCCTAGACGACAATGTTGTGATGTATTGCCATCATCAAAACATGAAAAGTTGGACATTGGCATTAGGGAATGCCATGAAGATGAGTTGATTCAAATGCCCAAGTAACATCAATTTAACAAGGTGTCTGTTGTATAATGTTTGTGTGTACATAACATACCGGTGATTAATGCCTTATCTAATTACACAGCCATTAGTAGACAGAAGAGTCAAAATTGGATTATGAGATTCGGAAATTATTCATATACAATGGATGGAGGGATTAGAAAGAATTATGTTTCAATTTTAGAAGAAAAGTTATGACTGAATGGAAAATAATAACGGAAAGGAGAAATGTTAGTATTTTGCCTATGAACTGATAATTAGACAATTAGTTATTGTATCATTGCATTGGCGTATCGAGAGTTTTATTAGGGTGGTCTAAGTGTCTTAATTAACAGCCCACGTTCAACTAAGTTTTCTTTGTAATTTATGTTTTTTAACATTAATTAGGCACCAACCTAATATACTATGTCTAGACCCAATTTAAGGTAAAAATATTTTCAGGCCCCCACTGGTCATTTGTATGGAAACACAAAATGGGAATCTTCGTATCGTCGCTGTAGGTTTATACTCAACGTTATTGACGGTCATTGCAGTGAGTAATATTTCGTATTGATCAAGTTGATCAATATGTAAGTGATAACTTCGAGTATTGACGATAATTACACAAATTTAGCATTTATAATATCCACCTAAAATAGTCAAATAACTAGCAAATTAAGGCTTATATCTTTTATTGCTCTATAAACCCCTTATAGATTTCTTTTTAATTTGTCCCCATAGATATGAAAGAGAATTTGGTCTAGCGCTACAAAAGTTTTAAGAAAACCAAAAGTTACAGAATAGTTGAGCATAACTTATATCGGGTTAGTCTCATCGAAAAAGATTTAGCTATGAAATGTAACTAAAATTGGAGGTGGCAAGTTATGAAATTAATTTATATCGGGTTAGTCTCATCAAAAAAGTTTTAGCTATGAAATGTAACTAAAATTAGAGGTGGCAAGCTTTGAAATTAACTTATATCGGGTTAGTCTCATCGAAAAAGATTTAGTTAGTCAAATCTTATAAAATTTATTAAATGCCATTCCATTTGCTAAAAACCAAAGAATAGAAAAAATACTCCATGAGCTCATAGATAGATCTTCCCGATTGGAATATTCGATTTTATCATGACTCATGAGTGAAGTATAACAATAATACTTATAATCGTTTTATTAATTAAAATAGAATAGAATATGAAAGGTAAGATGTAAATAGTTACATACACAAAAAAAAAGGTCCGAGTCTTTAAAAGGGTACCTTTTATTTAGTCTTCCTTCTTTGATATAAGTATTAGAGATAAGAGAAGAAAATATCACATACAGTCTAGTAGTTCCATACTTCCAATAACAATTACCGTATAATGATTAGTTTCACTTTACCTACAAACTTTTCTAGAAATCTAGAATTTGAGATTGCAATGGCACACTAGCACCTTGAACGAACTACATTTGCTTGAAGTGAAATTGGGCTTTAGGAGAGCCCAAAATTTTTAAAGGCGTGTCAATGTGTCATTCATCATTCATGAATTACATGAATAGCCAACGTGATTATTAAAGTGGGTTTGATAAAGCCCAAAGTTTTGATACAAATAGTCAAATCTATGGATTGGTCCATTGAATCTCTAGGACACTGCCATATTAAAGAAAATGATTATTTTTATCAAACCAAACCTCATTTATTCTTGCTGTAATGCTGTCCATCATCGTATTTGTGATTCGACTCAGTTATCAGGTAGTATGCTTAGGAGATGTTTGAACTTTCCAACTTCACTTGAAACCTAAATCATTGCAACTTGGGAGATGTTTGGGTTCAATTGTGCAATCGTTTCGGTTTAATTAAGGAATGAGAATGGATTTTCAAATCCATCACCCTAAAACCTTTAAGAGTAATTTCAAAGTTCAAATTAAGGGGTTAGATACCCAATTTACATTCCCACATTCATTAACCTAACAATCAAAATGAATGACAATTCTTCATTCTGTACAAAGATACTTGGTTTGTATGCTATGAATCTTTAGAGGAGTTTGTCATGTCAACGTTCACAATATAGACATAATTCAAAACTCCTATGATGAAAGAGAAAAATGATATGTACAAAAGGAATGTCTCGTGATCCTTGTATGTAAGGCTGACAATTTTGACACAGAACCTGTTAATACGACATGACACGACCTGTTCTTAACAGGTTTCGTGTCTTAACAGGTCCGGACCTGTTAAGACCTGTTAAGATTTGTGTCTTAACAGATCCGGACCTGTTAGGACCTGTTAAGACCTGTTAAGTTATACTCCTATATAAAATACTAAGAATTTGATATTATGATTTGATATATGATTATTATAAGGTAAATATCTATAAACTTTTGTAGTGCAAGGATTATTATCACTATATAATAGTTGAGATTTGTATCGTGAAGGTCTTTTTTTACTATTAGTCGAAAATTCTATAAATTATATGTTAACAGGTTTTAACAGGTGCACCTGTTAATTTTCGTGTCGTGTTCGTGTTTGAAAAAAATGACACGATAAGTTAACAGGTCGTGTTCGTGTTTGTTCTTTACAGGTTCGTATCTTAACATGTTTCGTATGACCTGTTATGCTAGTCTTACTTGTATGTACATATGTATGTGTATGTATATATAAAAAATAAAATATATGTGCCAAACAATCATAACGAAAATGTCAACCATGGCAAAGCATAATTGGAGGCACGTTAAACAGATCAGCATGTCTTATAAAAGTCTTACAAAATCAAATTACATTGGCAATCGATGATAAGTGCATTTATTTGAGTTTTAATATATATGTTTCAAAATGTATAAATTACAGATGATTAATCAATACATTATTGTATAAATGATAGAATAATCTATCTAATTTCTCAACAATATATAACTACTATAAAACTAATAGAAGTATATATATATATATAATTATTAAAACAGTAGGAAACCGAACGATTCTAGAGCCTCTAAAAAATCTAACCTATTTTATAAATTTGCCACGTAAGATTTTATCCTATGTGGCATCTCTATAATTTTTTATCAACATTTATTAATTTTTATTTATTATTATAGATTCAAAATAAAATAAAATTATTTCCTTCCAAATTAACCATATATATTTGATTTTAAAAGTATATTAGATATTTAATACATTACATTATAATAAGAATAAGAAGTTACGTATATTACTGTAAACAAATCTTTTATATTACTTTAAGACTCTTTTTTTGGGTTAGATTTTAAAATTCTTCTATATTACTTGAAATATCACATTTTAAGAATTTTCTATATTACTTAAAATATATCGTTATACTTTAAATCCTATTGATGATATCATATCACCGTATGAATGTTTTTATTAGATTGGTTTTCTCTCAATATATATGATCCATCTCCAATTCAATATGAATATATGATATGTTTCTCTTACATGTTTTAGTTTTATTGGTTTGTAGTTTAATTTATATTTATAATTTTTTTTTATATTTAATACAATGATTTTTCAAAGTTTATGAGTTCCTTATATTCAGATCTTTAGTTTGATACTTTAACAATAGTTGATTAAGATGCGATAATTGATGGGAGTAAAAGATGTAAAGTTCATTTATCTATAATTTCCAAGGGTATGTATTATTGTCTCTTTCTTTTTAGTTACATACATAAACCATTAAGGATTTGTTAATTTTCTGTTAATCGTTGTTGACATGGGTCTTACATTTATTGACTTTTGTTGTTCAATTAACTTTTGATCAGGCTATCAGCTGGAGAGTGAAATGGATGCGAACTAGAGTTTGTTTTTTAATAGAGTTCAAGTTTCACATTCTATTTTTTTTTCGCAGTTTTTATACTCCGTATATCTTTGTTATTTTTTCAATGCATCATCTTTTGATTTATGTGGCCGCTTGATGTTATTAATACTAAAAAAAATGGTAGATTGATGAAAACTTTGACCCCATGCATTTAATTGGTACTCACGTAACCTCCAACAAGGATAGTGTCAAAGTAAGTCAACCACTTAAATTTAATTCTGCCTCTGACAAGATTCGAACTCAAGTTATTCCCAGAAAGTGGTAGCTGGTGGACATCTCTTCGTGTTGTTAATACTATTATAATTATTTATTATGAAAAGTATTACTATTGATGATATTATTCATGTGATTAGATATAATTACATATGATATTGTTTTATTTTTATTTTTATATATCTACCAAATAAAGAATACATGGTTGTAAATCTCGGTTATCTCGGCCGATATATCCCTGATATATCGCTTATCGGTGGTCGACTGAGATGATATATTACCGATATATCCCCGATAAATCCGATATATCCCCGATAAATCCCCGATATATCGCTTATCGGTGGTCGACCGAGACGATACCGAAAAGCGATATTTACAACCTTGAAAGAATATCAATGAAAACTTTATTAAATTGATTGTTTTAAATAAGCGCACATCGTGCGGGTAAAAACCCTAGTATATATATATACACTCACATCTACATTGTACCTGGTACGTAAAAGAAAAAAGTCAACTACTCAAAATGTCTATACCAAATCAATTCCAAAATCAAAATGGTGATCACTACTTTGGAATCAATACATTTTCATGTAATAATTAAAAACATGAACTAATATGACCTTCATGTATATAAATATATAAATTTCTACAACCTAAACCGCATATTAATCCTCTCAAAAAACTCAACCATATATTCGACTAATAGAACACATTAATGGCTCGTGCAATGGTGAAGGAAACCTTACTAAGCATCGTTGCTACGGCGATGCTCATTCAATTGGCATTAGCAGTGGATCACCCCGTGGGTGGGTCTGGAGGGTGGGACACATCAACTAATCTCGACTCATGGGCGTCATCACAAACATTTACAGTAGGCGATAACTTAGGTAATTGACTTGTGTCGTACAAATTTTTTCTTTATCTATTAAACATGTGTTTCAACTGATTGATTTGTTTTAGCTTATGCCAAGTACTTACCAGTTTTTGTCTTTATGAACAAGCAATAATAAGCATGTAAAAGTAAGCCTTTTAGTTTATATATATATATATATATATATATATATATATATATATATATATATATACATGCATACATAAGCCTAAGCCTTAAGCAAACCTACCCATCTAGACACCAAAGTAACCATCAGTCCACTGGCTGCCAGAAGCCGGTATTTCTCTTTTTTACGATGTAATAATAATCTTGATGTTGTGTACGTTGTTGCAGTTTTTACTTTTTTACCTAACCACGACGTGTTGGAGGTATCCAAGGATGATTACGATTCTTGCACAACAAGTGGCCCGATCTCTAATGGCGCTCTTACTCCCGTGACCGTCAGTCTCACGGCTGCTGGAAGTCGGTATTTCATTTGTGGCACACCTGGCCATTGTGACCGAGGCATGAAAGTCGAGATTAAGACCATAGCAGCCGCAGCCTCTGGACCACCAACAAGCACCCCTCCATCCTCTAGTTCGCCAACGACACCAGTTTCTACAGAGTCTCCTCCATCATCGGAAGACAAACCAGCCCCACCAGTTACTTCAGGTGGAAAGCCTGTCAGCGATGATGAACCTGCAAAGCCGTCACCATCATCCGCTGCAATAGAAAAAATAAGTGTTGTTTCTATGATGGGAATCGGGTTCCTTCTGGTGATATAATTAGCTAATGTTTATTGGTCTTTCATGTATATTATATTTATTTTATGGATCTTGTTGTCTTCATTAATTATTCATGTATTGCATTAGTTCTATGTTCCAAAATTATTTTAACAAATCGTGATAATAAATCGCATGCTTTTGTTTAGGAATTAGCAAAGATCCCAAAATACTGAGACGGTACCAGTACCGCCAAGTTCGTTACCGAGGAAACCGAATTTGGTACCGAAAATATGAATAGTTTATTATTTTTTATGGGCAGCAATAAATCAATATAAAAGGTCACGTTTCAGTTGGCAGTTAAAAAAAAAGGTCAAATTTCAAATACAGAGCATTCTCCTTTATATTGCAAAATATCGATCATATCATTGCTTAGAAGTTAGAAGAATAGAAGACGATTTCAAGGATTTTAAACAAAAGATGTTCTAAAACTGCTTATTCTTGCAAATTACATAATGGTTTTAGTGTTTTGATTAAATCAATGACTATATAAATAAGTAGTTGGAAACTTGGAATTTGTTGGGGTACCAACTGGCTACTTCACCTTCTTATATATAGTTGCACCTTTATGTTGGTGTTTAATCTTACTGCTACTATATTATTAGCAATAGCTTTAAATTTTACATTTGATATTCAGTTCGGCTTTCATGCTTACTAGTATTAATTAGTTAGACATTTACATTTTACCGTAGAGTATAATTAGTTACTCGTATAATTTTTTAAACACTTGAAAAAATGATATTGTTAGTTGATCAAAGAATAATGTCAGGGCGTATTTTGTAATCTTGTACGGGACCAACGAGATCCATAGGATGGCCCCCCCATAACAGATAGTAGAACTTGATATATACTTTTAGTTATAATGCCTTGTAGAAGTGAAAATATCGGTACCAAAACCTGTACCGAACAAATACCGATATCTACATTTCGATATAATATCGGTTTTGGGTTTGAAATTTCGATATAATATCGGTTTTGGGTTTGAAATGGTTTCGATACCGATTGGTACGGTACTGAATACCATCCCCCTTTTGTTACAAATGTTATACAAGTATATAGGATTATAGTATACCCTAATAGCCTCACCGATAATTATCATATAACCAAATTTTGATACCAAAACCATTAAAATTTATCTTTTCTTTTGAATGTCAAATCTACTCTATTTCTGAACTATCACATGCAAGGGATTGAACCTTACTTCGCCCCAAAAAGGTTCAAATATTTTTTGCGCAGGTCCCGTACTACGGAACAACTAACTTCTAAAGTTGTAAATAAGCACTCCATATTACTTGATTTGATGAGATAGCCTTCTAAATATATATACCGACTCAACCAATTACTAATGAAAGTAGGCCTCAAATCAGATCCACAGGAGCTACATTAAAAGAAAACGAATTTATACCTTTCAGAAAGAAAAATAAAAAAGAAACTGATAACTTTATATGAACAAATATTCGTATACAACAAGCCACAAAGTTGTTAAAATTATAGCTTAGGTATACATTGAAGCCTAAATCCATTTCAATTAACACTCGAAATTTAACGAATTTTTACTCTATTAGATATGAAGTTTTAAGTTCCTCTTGATTTGCGTATAAAATAATCAACAGATGTAATATTAAGATAACAAGAAAATTAATCAATTAGTATCACCAGTCAGATAAAGACACAGGGTCAATTTCCAACTCCTTTTTTTTCGGCCAGGAATTAAGAAAATCTACTTAAATTCATACATAAGTCGGATTATTTGTTGATAGACCATATATGTTTCTGCCATATATGTTGCTAACCTTTTTCTTAATACAAGTGATTATCAAAGCTACAACTCTCAGAGTCTTGATCATTTCCACAAAGCGCATGATAAATCGCAATCAATCAACTAAATCTTTTTTTTAACATTAATGAAGTCTAAATTATTAGTTTTAAATGAATAATCCTATACTTTAAGAAACATTGGCTTCATTAAAGATACGATAGTTTGTACCTTGTGAGTACATATTAGAAAACCTCAAATGACTATGCCCCTTTTGAGGATTAATTTCATACACACTTTCACCTGAAGACAATAATGGGAAATCATAATCTTAGATAAATTTTTGGTATTAAATAGAAAATTCCTAGCTATAAGGACGGTTCCTAATTTTTTTTAACAACAAATTTCATTAAGCCAATTCAACAACCGCAAGATGGCACCCTGAATCATTAACATTCATGCCCACCTAGAGAGGCAAAGCCTGCTACCTCCTAGCCAACCTGCGATCTATTTTTAAAACTGCTTTGAATTTCTTTTTTATATATAAATTTATCAGCTTGACATCTTACCGACCTATAAAGCAATTCATATATAAACCTACATCATGTTAACGTTCGTTTTATATTCTCCTTTCCACATGCCTTCATATATATTTCATTAAAATAATATGATATTAGTCATTTCAAAAGAGACAGACATAAAAATAGAGTAGGCAAGCATGAAACAAAAGAGTACCTTACATATGTCAGACGACCAGATTAGCGTTCTTCCAACAAAAAGCCAGTGCAACCATAGGCCGAGCCGGAATTCCAGCCAACTTAACCATTACTACATCAAAGGATGCAGAAATTAGTTCCAGTATTAGGGTCATTGAGATGAACACAAATGAATGTGAAGAACTGGTTACGACCTTCTCTTCTTTCTTTGACTGGTCAAGGGAAAAATTGTCAATTTTAAGTGGATTAGACAAATAACTAATAACATCATCAAGAAGTGGTTGTACTCCCTGCAAATAAAACAAAACAAATGATAACAAACATTTCATGGTTACTACACAGGCTGCCAATAGAATTGTGAACAGAACAAAGACATTGATATAATACAAAAGCATTTTTTGTTCTATAAAAAAAAATACAAAAACATTTTATATACCCTGTTCTTAAATGCACTACCCAACAAAACTGGTATAAACTTTTGTGCTATAGTTGCTCAACGACTAGCTGCCTATTCAAAACCAATAACCAGAACACAGGAACATTAAAAGCACAAAGGTCAAGCTATACTATTAACCAAATACGAATTGACCCAGAAATAAACTACAGAGAAAAATCCAGGGAACTTTTGAAGAGAAAATTTGGTATTTACCAACAACTCGAATGAAAAAGGTATCAGCATACCTCAAGGTCAGACGATATAGGTTCGTCACAGAGAAATGCTTCCGCAGTTCGTCATCAACATCAGAGTCTGCTTCAACTAACTCATGGTACTTTTCAGCAGCCAATGCTTGCATATCAGCTGAAATTTCTTCACCACTTTTTCGCTGCTGGGGGATAGAAAAGTTAGGATAATTGTTACTATCATTTATATCATGTAATACATTAACTTGTCACTAAATTAATAAATTTAAAGACAAACCCGCTGCTTTTAGTTTCACAAGATCCACAAAACCCTGAAAGTCTTCTTCCAACCCAATTGGCACTTCCACTGCAGACTGTGATGTAGAAGCTTTTTCCTTGCCTAAAAGAAAGTGTACCCAAATTTTTTTCATGAACACTTAGGTCCCATACCCCATATTTAATGAAAATGATACATATATATATACATTACAACATAACTAACATGCAAATTTAGAAAGTTCTCATTGGAGATGATACCCATATAGAACTTGATACAGAACAACATACAGGGCAGGGAGGAAGACAGAAGTGTCCATGAATGCAAATGGATCCCATGCCCTGGACTTCGTATTTATTCAAGTTGTAAATGTAAAAGAACCAGCACGTTGGATTCTTTGACATGAATTATAACCAGTTAGCCTACTTATGTACTAAAATAGCTAGAACCAAATGGGTCAAATCAGTTGAAAGGCACATAAATTAGCTAGACAAGCCTTCATGAAGGCATGAATCACATAATTCAATACCAATGACATTTCATGAAGCCCAAAATGCAATTGAGGTGTTCTTCCACTGAAATACTCGGGACATGATCATGATGTTATAAAGATTACAAAATTAACCGGACCAAGTAAAAAGACAACATTCGTATGGTAGATTTCTATTCCCAATCGGCTCAGGTGATGGATTGTAAAGCCAGAAAATTCTCAAACTCAGCAAGAGATCTGGGCGGGTTGTGAAGATCTTTGCTCGGTTCAAATTGGCTTTATTAAGACTGAGAGACACATCTATTGTCATACACAATTGTCTACCATCATAATTTTATTATGACAAGTGTACGGTGTTGTAGTAGTTACGGAAAACACAAGCTTTTAGAATTATATGCAAATCACTAAAAGTGGGGAAACTCTAAAGCTAAAGCAAAATCCTCGCTAAAAAAACAGCCTAGATACACACGATGAATTCTCAAGTACAAGCCTCAAAGTACAAGAGAAGTCGAAACGAGTGTCTAAGTGTTCTTAGTAGCCAAGAATTGCAAAAGCGCTTGAAAACTTTATAATAAAATGCAACCCCAAATGTCATAATAGTCAAAAATATGCAACTCAATAGCAAATATCATCAGGGAATACCAAAAAACAAAACAAAACAAAAAAAGAAACAGAATGAGAGTACAAGACAAGGTGAAACTGGTGTTCTTGTAGTCGAGGATTAGGGGTTCTTGAGTTTTAGGCAGCACGTTTTCAATTGAAATAAGACTTGTCAAAATAACTTTTATTATTTATATTAAAATATGTAGTAATACTTGGTAAATACGAAGCAAGATTATTATCAATCATACATGTTAAAACTATTCAGACAGTAACAATTCCTTATTGAAAAATATCCAAACAAACAAATTTTAGGGGGCAACGGTCATGTTAAGTGGATGATTCTACCAAAATTATTATCAATCATATAATTTGGAATCATAAACAAATTGTCTTCAAAAAATTATCTTGATAAACTAGTGTTAAATAACGAAATAATCATTCAAATGTTGTGGAAATAACAAATAGTGATCGTACCTGATGATTGTCGACGCAATCATGATGATATCTTGAACCCAAGATGTTCTACATAATCATCACCCTAAAATATAATATTAATTTTTTTTATAAAAGTATGTGTATATGTATTACTTAATAGAGAGAGAAAATATGGGATCCTCGACTCGAAAATATTAGTCGGAAATTGAATTAGGGTTTGGGGCTAAAAACTGATCCAGATTGAGATGAAATACATACAAAAACAAGAGGCGGATTTGATTTATTGATCGTTGGAGTACGCGGGGATGCTATGGCGTTCGAAATAAGCAGTTTCAAATTTCAATTATCCGAATTTATTTTAATTTTTTAGTTTATATAGAGTATTTTTTTTTTATGAAATAAAAGGTTATCTTCTTGTTAAAATAGATTTTACTACTATCAATTAATATGAGTTTTATCTATTAAGTAAAACATAAGTTTTATGACATCATACTTTTAAAAAAATGCATATTTTATATCATTCAACTTTTTTTATATTAATTATTTGATTTTATTTAATTGATTTATTTGTTTACTTATTTTTTTAGTATACTCTTACTCAAATCTTTATATATAAGTGAAACTTGAACCGAGATTAATTCTCATAATGTCAAAAATTTTACCAGCGGGTAACAACGCCATTGGCATCATCTTTCATTAAGTTTTAAATTTATATTTTTTTTAAAATTTTTAAAAGCTAGCTTAAGTATCATATAAATTAACATGTAACCATAAATTTATTTTTTTTGAAACTTTATAAATCAATTTTCAAAAATAGAATCTATATTTTGTATGTCAAAATACAATTTTAACTAAATTTATTATATGTTGCAACAATTGTGATTTAGAATTGTGTTATTGATCAGTTAATAATAAAAAATTTTAAAAAAATTCATTTTTTCTTTAGGTGAATAATAAGCTTTCTAAATTTCTAGTATAATATCAATGTAAAAAACATAATTTTAAAATTATTTCGATTTTAATACATGTTCACTTGACAAAAACTTTTAATTATTAGGTGTCATACTTTTAAGGGGGTGTTTGGTACAATGAATGGAAAGGATGGAAATTGAATAAGAAACACTTCTCATGTTTGGTTATAATGGATAATGGGAAAGAGAATCGAGAATAGATAATCGATTCCATTACCTCAATTCTCTATGAAATGTAGAGAATTGATGGGAATGGAAATTTTTAAATATTTTTTTTTTTGTTATAGTGATGTTATATGTATTAAATTTGATTATTATTTAAAATTTAGTATTTTTTATATATTTATTTTCTGCTTGTACCAAACGACGGAATCGATTCTTTTTCCAAATACTCATTCCCTTTCCCACTATATTCATTCTCTATTACATTTCCATTCTTTTTTATTCACTCCTACCAAACACCCCTTAAGTTACGGAAAACACAAGCGTTTAGAATTATATGAAAATCACTAAAAGTGGGGAAACTCTAAAGCTAAAGCAAAATCCTCACTAAAAAAACAGCCTAGATACACACGATGAATTCTCAAGTACAAGCCTCAAAGTGCAAGAACAGTCAAAACGAGTGTTTAAGTGTTTCTCGTAGTTAAGAATTGCAAAAGCGATTGAAAACGTTAAAACAAAATGCATCCCCAAATGTCATGATAGACGAAAATATGGAACTCAATAGCAAATACCATTGGTGAATACCAAAACCAAAAGAACATAAAACAAAATTAACAGATTGAGTGTACAAGAGAAGGTGAAACTGGTGTGTAATCGTTCTTGTAGTCAAGGATAATGGGTTCTTGAGTTTAAGGAAGAACGTTTTTATATGAAATAAGACTTGTCAAAATAACAATAACTTTGATATTATATTACATATATATAGTAATACTTGGTAAATATGGGGCTAGTATAGACATATATTTATTTACTACTATCTTTTTAAAAATAAAAAGTTTAGCTTGTTATTTTTTTTAAAAAATACTAAAAAAAAAATACTACTATTAATTAACAATCTAACATGATACCAAGGTTCTATCTCTTAAATATAACATAATTTTATGAAATCATATTTTTTTAATGGTTATTTGAATTCATTATTATTTTAACATAAGTCATCGCCTACTCCAGTAGAACTGTAACAACTAACTTCTAAATATTTAAACAATCACATAATGTTTATTTTTCATTTATGTGTAAAGATTATTATCTGTGAATGTGACTAACTATGACAACATTTCTATATTATGTAAAAAATCTTGTAAAATGTATATGTTATATAATCAACTTTCAGATCTCGATTATTTGATGTATTTGACCAATAAAAAAGTTACACGTGGCAGCTTATATGGTTGTCACATATACCCGGTTACATTCAATAACCAGGATTCGAAAGTTCATTACATTACATAGACATTTTACAAGATCTTTACATAACATAAACATTTTGTCATAGTCAGTGCCGCCTTCTGCGGGTTTTAAGCCCCAATACCTCGACGGTGTATGGGGGAGGTTAAGATGTAGGCAGACCTTACCTCTACCAAAGTAGAGAGGCTGCTTCAAGTTTCTACCTAAATGTATATATAAAAACTAATTATCAAAATAGTATAATTTTAAAAGTATTTGTTAAAATGGCATGTTTCTTAAAAAAACATCTACCAAAATGGTGTTTCTATACATTTTGACATTTTGTATCATTTTGTCTAAAACTAAATTATTTTTTTCCCCAACTTTAACCATTGTAATTTTATTATTACATTACTATCTCCCTTTCCTACTAAAAGAGCTTAAGTGATGATCTCATTTAAAGCTGACGTGTCAGCTTCTAAGGCTGTACACATCAGAAAATACACATACTTGATTATGTCATCTTGGTGTTTTGGTGGGCCTTTTATATGGAGTATAATTCAAATATGTGTGTGAGAAAGATAGCTTCTTTGAGAAGCCTTAGACTATTAGCTTCCCAAAAAATCTATTTTCTTCATTAAAATTGAGAAAAAAAAGATCAGATTCAAATGTTTATCTCTCTCGAATCTTATCTGCCTTTTTGGGTTTCTGATCTATGTCTTCTTCTCTATTTCGGATCTACATATATATATATATATATATCAGAAAGTGAATGATTTCGATTTTGGAGAAAAGATTCGAGTTCATGGATATATCAAAAAGTGATTGATTTCGAATTTGAGGAAAAAATTCGAGTCCATACTTCCATGGATATATCATCCGTACTGTTGGAAGTGAATCAAAGTATATCTAATTCATCAATATTTCTACCATCCGTACTGATAGATTTATGTTCAAAATCATGCTCACAAACTGTTTGTATAAATGTCTAAGTGAATTTTTTTTATGATATGATCCGTTAAACGAGTTTGTGGAAGAATGAAATGTAAAGCAAGAAGTTTGATCCGTTAAATGAGATGATGATGATGTTGATAAGTAGCAGGAAGAATTAAAACATACATCAAGGTACCTTCTTCATTATTTATTTATTATTATTATATTAGAAATTAGAAACATACCGATTTAATGATAAATGTTTATGTTTATGTAGCTAATGTTTGTACTTCATGAGTTATGTTTAGGTTTCAAAATATGGCCAATGACTTTGAAGGATTTATTCCTATGATATGATGGTTGTTTCTTTTTTTTTCTATTGGCAATGATGATGTGTTTATATTCAAAAAAAGGGTCAAAGTTATGTGTTCCATGGCATGGCATCTGAGTTGTGTATGTGACATTTTCACATGACAACTTTATTTGATGCAGCCACGATGAATCATTAGTCTAACTTTAGCATGTCTGAGCCATCATATATATTGGTACCCAAATCTATCCTAAATACAAAAAAAGAGGGTTTAAGGGATTTTATACGACCTTGAATACCTTCATATGATGGATTTCCTACTAAAGGAGCTTAGGAGATGATTGGCCATGATGATGTGTTTAGATTTAAAGATACTTGAGTTTATAGGCTCCTTGGCATGGCATTTGAGGTGTGAATGTGACCTTGCTGTCACATGACAACCCTGTTTGATGCAGCCATGATGAATCATTACTCTTGCTTTAGCATGTCTGAGCCCAAAGTAATCTTAAAAAACATAATAACAGTTTTATTTAAATTTGATCATTTTCAGAAACTCGAAGATAAAGGTATTATTGTAGGGTTAAAAACCAAAAAAAAACTCTCATGATTCTTTTGGGTTTTGCTTGGGACTGATATGAATGCTAGGAATGGGAATTCGGATACTTTGTGTTAAGTGCAGTGGAATAGACACATATTCATAAATGAATTCTATTGGTAAGTCGTTTATTCTTTTCATGCTGAGACATGAAGATTGAAAAGGTATGAGTTTTTAAAGTTTTTTAGCTATTCTAAATGTTATTGGAAAGCTAATATATGCAATATATCAATAATTCTATGTTTCAGGTTGCATGGACGAAGCTTACCGTGTTGTCAAAAAAGGTTTGTGATTTTTTATTAGGCTATGAGGTATATTTTGTTGATTTTGTCAATTTTTGTTGCTTATGCGTCATGGATACATTTGCTTTTAAAACAAAACTGAATTTGCACAGGGACTTTTTCATGTTTAAAAACAAGATTATCCATAAATATTGATTGGATGCCAAAATGTTATTGTAGGTTTTTGCACAATTGGTCTTCAAGTGATATTGTCGTTAAAGTAGATGATATATCTTTCCATATACATGAGGTAAACTTTATTACTATATAGAATGGGTGATTGCACATTTACTATTGAGTGATCTCTAAAATTTGTATAATTTTCGTAGTGTTTGTGCAGTGTGGTTTTGTGGATTGCTTATGGACATTGCTAATGTTTCGTATCTCCATTCTATAAAAACAAGCCTCCCCCCCCCCCCCCCCCGAGTTTTATGTTTATTGTTGCAACAATAGTTTATGTTTTTAATGGTTTGTTTTATGAATAGGTTCCATGATATATATGGACGATGATTTTGAAGGGTTATGATGGTTGTCTTCTTTGATTGGCCATGAGAAGGTAAGATTATGAGCATTAGTTCCAAAGCTCCTACTTAAAGCCATGTATTTTTTATAATAAAAAATGAAGTTATATTGCAGTGGTGGACAATTTTGGCATATGTGGAAGTAGTATGCTAAAAATGGACAGATAAAGTTGTTTTTCTTTGAAAAATGGTATTAAGTGATGAGGTTTCCTTGATTCTTTTATAAAGGAAATATTGAAAGGAAACAATTTTATAGTCTGTTTTTATCAAAGGTGCCTTGGAGGCTTGAGCTGGCTTCAGTTCATGTATCTATATTGATTTGTTCAATAAAAAAGGTTTTAATTCATAGACTTTATATTACTGGGGTGTTGTACCCATTTATTGAAACCATTACAACCAGCAGGGCAGTTGAAGTTGGCAAGGGGAAGAAAAACTGAATATGTATATGTATGCCTACAATATGTATATGTATGTATATAGTGGAAGGTTCATTTGAGAATGTATATGTATAGGTTGGGTTAGAGGTAATTGTGTTGCTTACTTTTAAATACAACAACTTAAGGGGGTGGGATAACAGGTAAAAGGGAATTCTTGTTGAAATGGGTCATTTTTTAGTAACGCTAAATGGAACGAGACTGGTTGGGTGAAAAAAATTCTCTGTTCATTATTACAAATACATTTTTACAAAATTCAATTGTAAATCAGTTAACCGTGTACATTGATTTAATGGAGTCTTTAGTTGATGGGGATAAGAAAGTGGTGAAGAATAGGTGTTTTGGTTTTGCAGATTTGACTTATGAGAAATCAATTATATATCGTGTTCACTAATGACGAAGGAGATATGATGCTTATGGGTGATGATTCATGGCAGAATTAACCTTACACTTTGTTCATTAAATAAGTACCTTTCAATTTGCAGGTTGTGATGGAGCTTTAACTGGCGGGTGAACTGGTCCCTTGACTAGGACTTGATGTTGGTGGAGTGGGGGTTATGACCCGAGACATCATAGTAGCAGGGTTAGTCGTCTGAGTTTCGCTTCTTAGTTTTATCTCTTTTTATATTTTGATATATTGCATATATATGTTGAACCTTGGTTGATGATGAAATGTGAAATCTGTATATACAAGACTGCGATGGTCTAATTATTGGCAACTATATATCATTTATACAATATTGGCTATCATACTTGCATTAACTATTTGATGTTATCGTTGCAGGTTGCATGGGGTATCGAAAGAGAATCCCTTGGCACCTCTCATTAAAAGGTGTCGACTGCCATTATATAGTACAAGTGGTGATAATTCAGTTTTGTATGACCATGAATTAGAGAGGCAAGTTGGTTAACCCACTCATGAGACCATGTCAAGTGCTTAATGGACATATAGATATCATTTGATCAAATTAAGAAATGGATGCTTGGATTTACTTTGGGGGTTTTCGTATTACAAACAGAACTTAGCAAGCCTCACATTATATTTCAGGGTGGGATGAAATTAGAAGAAACCAGGAGAGCTTTGTCGTGAACCAACAATGGTCATGTGGGCTGAAGGTGCTATATCGAAAACAGAAGCATCTTTTGTTCATTCGGTGCACCCACATCTCCTAAAGTTTTATATTTTAGTAACAATGTCATTGGAGGTGATTTCAGCCCATGGGTTGTTATTACTTCATATTTGTTAGAAAGATTCATTCATCGTTTTGTGATAAAATATGTGTTGGTTTTTGTAGTCAAGGTGAACTATTTAGGCCAGTTGGTCCTCTTGAGGGTTATATTTACCCTTAGTGCTTAAAAGTTGGTCCTCTCGAGGGTTATATTTACCCTGAGTGCTTAAAAGTTGGTCCTCTCAAGGGTTATATTTACCCTGAGTGCTTAAAAGTTGGTCCTCTTGAGGGTTATATTTACCCTGAGTGCTTAAAAGTGAGTTCCTGTTTATTTGATGGATGGCTCAAAAGTGAGTTCCTGTTTATTTAGGCGCAATTATGTAAACAGTAAGCTTGTGTAACTATCAGTCTTAATTGCTATGTATGTTTCGAGATAGTTGAAGAATGCAGCTCCTTTGTACAATTGAGGTAAAAACCAAGGTAAAAAAAGTTTTTGTTTAGAGTGTCAGAATGTCTGGATGTAGGTGGGGTTTAATTAAAAAAGTTTTTTATGTTTTGGAAGTGCCCAGGTACTGATGAGGTTCCAATTTCACTGAAACCTTTCAGTGGTTACCTTCCAATGGTTACCTTCATGGATAAATTCATCACTGCTTGCTGAAGTGTAACTGAAATGAAAGACTGAATCACTTGCTGAAACATGACTGGCAAGCTAGCTTCATCACTTGTGGATGCTTGATGATAGTAGTTCTCACTGACGGAAGGCAACACTCATCATTAGTATAACATTCGTTCGGGTTGTTAATGAAAGCATTGTTTGTTGCTCGCTGAAACTGAAGGAACTTGCTTGATGATCTAAACGATTCCTGGTCATATCTTTGAATCTGCTGTTGAAATTGAATGAAGTTTGATGAATTGTTCACTGACCGTTGCTAAATGAAGCTGTATCAGTGATAGTAATTGCTGATTAAGACTTAATCTATAACTGTAATTGATTACTGGTTAATCTATAGCTTTTTGAACTTATTGACAAGTTATTAAAGCGTGTGTGATAAATTTATCAAATTATGTAATGTATATTACAACTAAATAGACTAATTTTATATGTTTTAGCTCAATACGACTAACTGTATAAATTTCCAATTGTCAACCCGTGTTTTCATATGGGTTCTAAGGCTATACAAAATAAGACAACTATTTTTTTAAGATATATTTTAAGTTTATTTATTAAGGTTATATTTCCAAAAATATCCCGTGTTTTCACACGAGTTCTACATCTAGTATATATTAAAACTAAAGGTACGGGTTTGCGTGTCGTAGTTTTTTTATTCTTTTAATCACACTGACGTAAGCTATTTCGTCTTCTTCTATTTTAATATATTTTTTAAAGATTGTATACTTTTAGAATTTTTTATTTTTACCACATAACTTTTGTGTTTTTTAACTTTAGTCTAACTTTTTGTATACGAGTAGAAGATTGTATACTTTTAGAGTTTCTTATTTTTACCACTTAACTTTTAGGTTTTTTAACTTTAGTCTTACTCTTTGTATACAAGTATTATTTATTTTGAAGTTCCAACTTATTTTTACCACTTAACTTTTGGGTTTTTTTTAACTTTACTCTAACTTTTTGTATACAAAGTTAAGTATAACTTACTTTTAAAGTTTTTAATTTTTACCAATTAACTCTAGGTTTTTAACTTTAATCATCAAATCTTTTTTTTTTTTACTTTCTATCTCTTATTTTAAGGCTTCTAACTTTTACTATCAAACTCTTGGTTTTGGCCACCTTTTTTTTTTCTTCAACCCATTATAGTAAACTTTTAGTTTCCAAACTTTTAGGTAATGTTATATGTATATATGTTTGCGTGACGCAACATCGATCTTAGGCAATGTCCTCCTGGGATCAAAAAGCTAGTTATAATATAATTTGAAACAAAGATGAAAAATAATCTAAAACTTCCTACTTATCCAATGACTAAACATTCATTACTTTTTTTTTCCTCGTACTTTCTTTTTTCTCTTCGTATATGAATAGCAACTACCTTCGCAGTCTCACACACTCTACATTTGATTTCTCAAGCATCAACTAGTTTATCTATTAATATTTTTATAAAAATGAATACGTTGTCTTAACTAGGTTTATTTTAGATAACATCCTTATAATTGATCATGAATTTAAACCCATTAATGAAAAATCCTAACACTCCATGTTACTTGATTTGATAGAATAGTCTTCTAAATATATAGTAATATAGTCACTTTACCGATTGATAGCTATTGTGAGTAAGCCTGAAATTAGATCCACAAGAGCTACTTTAAAACAATCTAATATATAGATTTCAAGAAAGAAAAAGAAAATGATAAGTTTTCATTAATAAATATTCATACCTAACAAACATTTTATTTCAGTCAATTGAAAAATCAAAGAAGCTTAATTGTTTAGATCATAACATAGGTGTGAAATGACTACTAAATACACATATGAATCCATCACTCGAAATATAACGTCCTTGTGTATTTTGAAAGTCCATTCGATATGAAGTTTAAGTTTCTCCTAATTTGAATATAAATTATATTGTACTTGTTTTATAATAACCAATTATATATATATGGACCAACTAGCAAGACGCTATAGATAAAAATAAATAATAACTTTACATCATAAAAGTATCCGGATATACAACAACAAAAGATAATCTAAATTCTCAAACGAAAATATAATTGCGATAACCATAAAAGAGTTGAAAAAATATTTATATTAGGAGGCTTAAAGACAAGAGAAAAACTCTATACATTGAAACCTAAATATTGAAAAATCAAGTTTTATTTAGTCATTTTAAAATATTTATTCAATGTAGTTCGAACCCGGATCTCTTATAAGATTTCATGTCACCTTACCAATAGCACAATAGAGCTGGTTCGATAAATCACTTACACTATCTAGGCTATAATGTGTTAATTTTTATATGGGGTAGAGATTGAGGTGGTATAGTTAAACGAATATGTTTCTTTGATTCTCTCGTTTGTTTCATACCATCATGTACTGCTACTTCCCTTTTCTTTATACAAGCAATTTATCAAACCTATAAGGCTATAACTCTTAATCATCTCCTAATAGCATCTACAATGACAATAAGTCATTAAAAGCTTTTTTATCCTGCCATTTCATAAATACACTAACTTTAACCTACTAATATCATCTACAATGACAATAAGTCATTAAAAACGTTTTTATCCTGCCACTTTATAAATACACTAACTTTAACCTATTAAAAAGTCTCCGCTTTTTTGAGCTTTTTTATTAGATTAACATCTATTGTTATATAATTAGAAAAAAGTTTTTGTATTCAATGGTGTCAACTTTTACAAAAATAATTTTCTTTAAAATAAGTCATTTATTATATACCATTGGAGATATCTTAAGCATGCTACAAAGTTAGATATTGATAGTTGATTATCACATTGCTTAAACTGATTCAAATTTTAAAACTTTGTTTATTACATTATAGAATATCTTATTATCTATTTTAGTACAAAAGGCACAAACATTATTTATTTTTGGTTTTTACATGAAAAAGAATTACAGTACTACTTTTGAGCACTTGATTTTTTCATAGGTAAAACCGTAAAACAAATGTGCGACCCTACCACAAGAAACTAATTTGGTCTATCAAGGCCACGATTGGTTGTTTAATTTCTACTTTCAAATATCAATCAATATTGCTGGGTCCTATTAATGGAACATAAAATGATAAATCATCATCATAAACTTGTTTGATCGGCTCAAATGTTAAGACTATCTTCAATGGGGTATTCTTAAGTGTCTTTAGATATCCTTTGTCATTAAAACTTGTCCAAATCTAAGAATTTTTTGAATGATGCCCTTACCTAAGGGCATGCCCTTACTTGTCCTTACATAATATATTTTTGTTTTTAGTAGAGGTAAAAAGATATGTAAGGATGTTTGTATGGTTGGAGATAAAATTATAAGATTTGAAAGATTTGTAAAGATGTATAAGAATTTGTAAGATGTATAAGGATATGATATGTCAGTTCAAGGCGTTATTAGCATTGGAGATAGCCTAAGTACCAATAGTGATCATGTATCCCCCAATATTTTCCATTATCTCAAAATTTAAATAAAACAGCTTTAACATAAGGGAGTGTTTGGTATGAGAGAATCATAAAGAATGAAAATGTAATAGAGAATGAAAATAGTGAGAAAGAGAATTAGTATTTGGAAAGATAATGGATTCTGTCATTTGGTAGCCACAGATAATGAATATATATATATAAAAATTTAAATAATAATACATTTATTACATATAACAACTTAAAAAAAAAAATTCATTCTCAACCATTCTCTACAATTTGTAGAGAATGGAGAGAATAGAATTGATTCTCCTTTCTCCTTTCTCATTCTTTTTATTTGTTGCAAACAAACAAGGGAAGTCTTTTTTATTTCCTTTCTCCCATTTCCATTCCATCATACTAAACACCCCTAAGTATGTTGATGTTATTCTCAAAAATATTTTAAAAGTTATATATTTTATATTAAATTACTTGTATAGCGATTATCTCTTAATTTTTGAAATATAAATTTAAAACAAAAAACAAACGGTTATGGAATCAAGAATGGTCAAATGTTGTTTGGCCACATTTACATTAAATTCATGTAAATTCTCATCAGAAAAAGCGGTGATAATTCCTAAGTAACGATTCCTAAGTAACGACTTTGTTGTTGACATTGAAAATTACATATCTCCAAATATATAATTAAACGAAATTTGCTAATGGCGACCTTAAAGACAATGGGAAAAAGAAAAGCCTCGATCACTAGGCGTACTCGCAACTTCCTTTTCGATTAAAACTTAAAAGAGAATTATGACGGTAACGAAATGTACAAATCAAATAGATTTATCGAAAACTTTTATTTAATAAAACGTCAGAATACAAATAATAATTACTTAGATTGAGGTGCAAAAACCATAAATACTACTACTAATTTAAGTTCATCAAGAATAAAATTAAAAATAATGAACAAATGCAATCACCCTTACCCTTAAGTCCTTAACAAATTCAAACAACAATGTAATTCCAAACTGTTAAAAACATATTTCCATCATAAAAATCAATGAAAATATTTCTACAAAATTAAAAATAAAATAAAATAATGAATAATCATAATTCACAAGTAAATATTATGACATCACAATCAAGAATTCACAGGACCAGGAGACACCTGAACTGGACTCGGCGGACTAAACACTTGTGGCGGAGCAGCCGTTACATCAGCCGGTGGTGCAACTACAGTAGCTGGCGGAAGAGCTGGGGGAGGCGGTGGTGATGGATTATTGACCGGCGTCGGTGTTGATGGTGGAGGTTGAGAACTTTCCGGCAGCGGTGGTGGTGGCGGCGGTGGTGAGCTGGAATTCACAGTAGAATCCGATGGATTAGAAGGAGAAGCAGGTAATGACGGAAATGGCAATTGTGGCGGCGGAGAGTAGTCGGAAAATGAGCAATCTTGGGCGTCGGAGCATTGATGAGATTTAGGATTGGTGTGATGTCGGATGATACCGAAACCAATTACAAGACCAGTTATTATGATTACAGAGATTATGAAAATGAATATCTTTGTAGCTTTACCTATGTAACACAACATTTTTATTTTTCTTTCTATACCTATATGATGATATATGCAAGTGTAGAATAATAGAAGCTGGGAGTGGGAATGTGAAGAAGTGAAAAATGGTCGATTATTTTTTGTTTTGTTGTCACTCACTCATGAGAGTGTGGTTGGATGTAGATTTTTATTATTATTTTATTTATTAATTATAAATAAGAGTTAATGACATAACTCGTCCCTGTGATTTATCAAAATAGTCACCTTTCGTCCTTAAAAATCCAAAACCTTAGGGACAGTCCTTTATAGAAGGATAAGGTTCACGTTTGGTCTGTTGACCATTTGACCGTTATCTTCTCTCTGTTAAACCCCCAACGTGCCTCCCACGTGAGGGGTATTCTAGTCATTTCGACTCTAAAGGACGAAATGTGACTATTTTGGTAAACGACAGAGACGATTTATGTCATTAACTCTTTACAAAAACCAAAAGGTATAATTATTTCTTTTAATAATAATAATAATAATAAAAAATCATCCTCTTATTTTCCAATCCTTTTAAACTTTTCCATGGATATATCTATACATCTGCATCTATCACTTTCTAAGTATAAATCTATACATAAGTAAGTAAGTAACTGCTCAGTGCCGCCTTCCGCGGGTTTTGAGCCCCAATACCTCGACGGTGTATGGGGGAGGTTAAGATGTAGGCAGACCTTACCTCTACCAAAGTAGAGAGGCTATTTCCCGTTTCTACCTAAATGGTAGAAAAGGCCCTCCAACCTTTGCATGGGATGAGGATCGACCCCATGACCTCTGTCTCCAGAGGCAAGGGTATAAATCTATACATATATCTCTAAATTTTTCATATATCTCATTCTGTCACCCTCTCTCTCTCTCTATCATTCTCTCTTTCTCTCTCTCCCTCTCTCTAAGTTACCGTTTGTACATTTTTTCTGAAACTGTTTTTGGAGTTTCCGGCTACCTGACCAGAAAACCACACGCTGGACATTAGCATCAACAATACCTAGCCCACACTACCGCCACCGCTAATCACTACACCACCAAAAACCGTCGGCACCTCACAATTCACCACCACCAACGTCGGCACATCACCAACTCCGTTAGACCCATTCATCACCACCACCAACGTCACACCCCACTTGACCCTCCACACCACATCTGGCAGTCGCAAACGGAGACCCGCATGTAGTTGTGCTCGCATATCCGTCGGGCACCACACCGTCGGCCTATATCTAAATCTGTAAAATTTGTTGTCATCATTTATATCTAGATCCATATATATCTAATGGCCTAAAAAAGCCCAACGGTGGTTAGTAGAAAGTGGTGGTATCCCCATATTCATTCATTCTTTTTTTGTAGTGTTCTCATCCTTTGATTAATGGCAGCCATTTCATTTGAATAGATGAATGAAATTGGATAGATTGATTTTCAAATAGAGATATATGTATTATTGTGTTTATGTATATGTATATATGTATTTAATTTTAAAATATCTAGGCTTTAAGTAAGTAAAACAAAAGGATAAAAAAATATTAGGTTTTTGTAATGACATAAATCGCCCCTGTGGTTTACCTAAATAGTCACATTTCGTCCTTTAGAGTGGAAATGACTATAATACCCCTCACGTGGGAGGCACGTGGTGGGTTTAACGGAGTGATGGTGACAGTTAATTAGTCAAAGGACCAAACGTGAACCTTATCCTCCTATAAAGGACTGTCCTTGAGGTTTTGGATTTTTAAGGACGAAAGGTGACTATTTTGCTAAACCACAGGGACGATCTATGTCATTAACTCTATAAATAATGATACATTTTCTTAAAACTATTGTATTTTTATAAGGTCTCTCCCTAAGCTACCTTTATCTTTCCCTCTTCCACACATCTTTCACACTGCCACATCAGTTTTTCTCTCTCTTCATCCATCTCTTCCACAATCATTCTCTATAACCCCTCTTCCACACCTCTTTCACACTTTATTTTTTTTTTATTTTATATTTACATAAAATTAAAACTAAACTTAATATTATTAATAATAAAACATTACAACTAAATTAAAAAAACATTACAATTAAACATTACCACTAAAAATAAAACACATAACACACTTAAAAATAAAACATTACAAGGAAAAATAAACATTACGATTATTAAAAAATAAACTACTCGTCGTCGGCGGTCTGGTCGTCCTCGTCCTCCTCTGGGTCGTGGCTAGGACCCGGCTGTGGCGCCGGTGCCGCCGGTGCATAAAACGAGCTACCGAAGTTCTCTTGCAAGTATTGACGATATCTCATATGTGCTTCAAAGTCGTTTTGCAACAAGCCCGTCGGAATTGGTCTCGCTAAAAACTTCATGGCATTTCTAATCTCGGCCTGTCGCAAAGCATCTTGTTGTGTTTGAAGATAAGAACTAATCTGTTGAGCCATTTCAGAACCCGAAGATCGACCCGATGTGGCATCGGATGAACTAGATAACCTGCGGCTAACATTACGACCTGGTGGTCGCCTAATGGGGTCTGACCCAAATAAGGCCTCAAATGGGGTCGGGGTGGGGGTGGGAATGGGAATGGGAATGGGGGTCCCGCCTAATGGAATATCATCGACGGTCAAATCTACTGCCGGAGCTTGTCGACTACTCGTGGCCTCGTTTACATTCCAAACGTTGGACAAGGTTTTAAGAAGGTCATAGCAACTTTAGTAATGCCAAGATTTCTCCCATGTTTGTTTCTTGTATAGTTTCACAGCCGCATCCACCACATGTTGCTCATCCGCCCTACTTTGTCGGACGTGCTCGCTAACCTTCTTCAATGCTGCACCAAATGCCTTAACAATCTTTTTAATCTTGTTCCATTTGCCATGTATTTGGCTCTTCGTATGTGGTGCGTATTGTGTTTCATTGTTAAACATCTCCACCACTTGATTAGGACCTATTGGGGGCGGGTTGGATGAGGTTGAAGCATGGCTTGTTTGGCCTTGGTTAGTTGACAACATAGCCGGCATCGGGTTTTCTAGAAAGTGATTCCAAATGTCGTTAATTTGGTTTTCATTGTTTGACATGGTTTAGAGATGGAGTGGGAGTGAAAGATTTTTTTGATATTGTGAAGAAAATGAAAGGAGTTGTGAAGAAAATAAAATAAGTGGTGAAGAAGGAGATGCGAGAAGGTAGTATATATAGATGAAAAGTGTGGAAAAAAAAATTAAACAAACTAGCCGTTTGTTTTTGAAAAAATTTGAAAAAACAAATTTTTTTTTTTTTTTTACGTTGGAATGGTCCCACAGACGCTCTCCCTCGTCAAAGAGGATCAATCGGTCGAAGTGAGTTGAAGGAAGAGGCTGTCGACGGGCGCACCCCCTAAGCTAGCTTCGGCGACGAGCCGGTCGAAGAGTGGTTGACGATGGCTTAGTGAGCGGCCTAAGTACTTTTAAGTCTTAACTATCTTTGGAACGAAAAAGAAAGAAACTGTTCGGTTCATTTTCTGCAGGTTTTGAAGCTCAATACCACAATGGTGTATTGAGAGATTAAGATGTAGACATGTCTTATTTTTACCTAAGTAGAGAAGTTGCTTCCATTTTTTTTATTTAAGTGGTAAAAAAATCCCTTCAACCTTTGCATAGGATAATGATCTAACACATGACTTTTGTTTATGCCTTACCTATCGTTGGATTGTGATTGAAAGAATATTTCAAAAGGTTTTATGGTCAAAGATTATTTTGTAAATGGGAGTCATTTTTGATTTATCTGTACAGTTCAGGTGTAGTTTATATGTAACTGGTTTCAACCATTTTTCTAATCATCCACAAGATAACCTTAAAATATGATTTAAATGTGAAATTTCTAGTGAAAAACTTAAATCATAATCACCAATACAATTTGAATTTTACAAGCAGCAAGATCAATAACAACAAAATTAAGATTTGTGAAATATACATGTTATCATTGTACGATATTATGAAGATTACCTAAACATTTTTTGGGATTAAACGTTATATTTTTTTGAAAGGTGAATTTCGCTGAAAACTTCGTGTCGTCATTCGACAGCGTGAGGTCTAACATACGTTGTCTGAATCGGGTCCGCTCTAGAGATTATAGAGCTCTCTCAAAGTAGAAACGCTTATTTTAAATATCCGATGGGGGGAGAACCCCCTACTAATCTGTCCGAAAACACGACAATTAATATGGGTAAACCCTGGGATTAAACGTTATATATTTATATGTTTTAAAATTCATTTTGTTAAGGTAGAAATGCATTGTTACTAACGCATGATGACAAATGGTAATAGAGGATGTTAATTTGGGAAGTGTGGGGGTGGGTGCACTCAGCTGGCAGTGTTGGCCACGTGAAAGCCAATATAGGTTTTTTTTTCTTCTTATTTTTTAGTTTTTTTTGGTCATAGTGGTATCGCCATCGGTTTACCCCCGTGAGTCCGTGACCGTGACGATCTAAATTGTAGGTGGGTTGCCATGCTATCCAAAATACGAGTAATTGTTTTTTTTTTCTCTAATGTAAAGTTAATTAGCAGCCTAAAACATCACAATCCCATGACCCATATATACCGTTTTTGGTCCTTATCATATTTCCATCTTTTTTGAAGGCCGGAAGGATTTTATTTAATTTGTATAGCACACCCAAAGAATTAAGCAGGGGCCCTTAATCTGTATATATATGTGTTGCTTACTAATCATCCTTTTATATATAGAGAATTAATAAAAGTTTTGAACGTTGAATCAAATTCCCTGATTGTCAATTAATCAAATGCAACCACTTGAGTTGAAGACTTGAAGATCAACTCGAGTTTTTTCCTTAGAAAAACTCAAGTTCATAGTGATAAAGTTTGGCTGTATTGTGTTTACTCACATATATGTTGTCACTTGCCTAGTGGTAAGGAAATCACTGGAAGATCTTTAGGTTTCAGGTGCGATCCCCGTTTGACACAAAAAATAATAATCCTTTAAGGTACCCGTTACCAATGAAGCCTAGACCGACATGTGAAGTTTAAATACATGGGTTCGATCCTTCGGGGTGCCCAGATCATGTGGGGATTATGATGGATGTATTGTACCGACATCATATGGCTCATACGGGGTGACTCAATGGGTATCCAATTGTGGTACTAGTGTCAGGGTTCCCTCTATTACCTTTTTTCACATATGTATGTTGTCATATTAAAATTTTTTTCCCCACAAATCCCGTTTGGTGGACTCAACAAGTCAGTTACTTGGAACATTGTTCGATATAATTTTTTAAAGTTTTGTCTTTAACAAATAAAAAAATTTATTATCAATGAGAAATGATCTAAGTAATTAAATATAAAAAAAACTAACATAAAAATAAAACCTTATGTTGCCTTTATATCACCAAGTTTTGTGTCAAGCTCACATGAACCTAAAATTCAATTTCAAAGTGGATGTGCAAGATTCATCACAAAGTGTTAAAATAATATAATAATGAAAATGGAGATGCGGGGTATCGATCCCCGTACCTCTCGCATGCTAAGCGAGCGCTCTACCATCTGAGCTACATCCCCTTGATGCAACTTTTCGTTTTGTTAGCCGTCACCTTGTTTCATTTGACACTAATATATATACACAGTTATAACTATTATTACAAGCTATTCTTATATGTTCCTTTTTGTTTTTTTTTTTTATATAAAACTAGAACTGTTGGTAGCCATATTCTATTCAAAATCACATACTTAAAAATATTTTTTCTTCCTAAGGTACGATCAAAACTTTTTTTGTAAAAAAAAAAAAAGAAAAAGCCAAATTGTCCCTCAACATCTAAATTTCTTCCCAACATTAATAATTATAGTTTCATTATCTTCACATTTTTTCCCAACATTTTCTTCTTATCTTTTTTTAACCTTTTCAGATTATTATCATAAACTATATATACATACATCTTTTGAAAGTTTTTCAATCTTCTTCCAGCACATATATTCTGCATTTGAGAGTCAAAAATGGGATAGACCCATACATTTCTTTTTGTCTGAAATTATATGATTTGAATTTATTTCAAATCATTTTCAAAGGCAAAAAGATTTGTGGGTTTTTTCCTAATCGATTCTCATTAGCAGAATAACAATTTCTCCCAAAAAGACTAATAAGCAAAAGGGATTATTCAAAGATCACATTAATTTATTTGTTGGGAATTTAGTGAGGTTTTGAATCATTCTTTATGCAAGGGATTTTCGAGGTTGTTCGTGGGATTAATATATAGAGGCTTGAGTCAATGTTCGTATTGGTGCAAGTCTATTAAAGACATTGATTCAAATGAAAAAGGGCATGTTATGGAATCAAACGATATGTTGCGCCAAAAGGCTTGGTTTCGTAGGTGTTTTTGTCTCTCTTTTGTGTGTGGTTTTTGTTGATCTTTTGGAAAGAAATCCTTTATTACATAAACAAACGTTATATGGTCATGGAGCTAACTCAAGATATCAGATTATCGACGAAGTTCCTGTATGATTCCCCATTAATCCTATCATTTGTAAATTTTTTATATATATAATGTGTATCGTCGTGTTCTTGGTTTAATTTGTTAACCATTCCATTTAAATGTGTATGGTCATCATCTAGCATGTTGTTACTTATAATTCTATCGTTCAACGTCAAGTGGGATATGAAGTCATTTTTTAATTGATCAAGTAGATTATTTTTCAACAAGTGTCTGGTTCTATCAGAAAGATTGTGAAATAAACAAATGAGAATCCATATAAGTTAACTATATGGATTCAAGAGAATGCTTAATAGATGCAAAGTAAGTAGCAACTGAAACTTTTCATTTTTGTGTGTCTTGTTGGTGTCATGATATAAGAAAACATATCAATGATTCTATTTAGTTGTTCTCAATTGCAAGTTCAAGAGCTTTTCCCAGAGTAAGTAGCATTACATTCTTGTTTTCGTTGGTTGTGAATATTCTGTAGATATCATTACTCATCTCTATTGTCGTGTTTATATTAGTATAGATCTCATTAATTGTGATTATATATGTAAGGTCTAATGACATGTTGTGTTTGCAGTCAACACTATACAGCCTTAAAGAGTTTGACCAAAATACTATTGTTACCAAGGATTTTAACCTGCCTTGCATAAGTTCTAAAAGATCCACATCTAAGGGATGTGACAAAGAAAAATGGCAAGAAAATGTTCCCGAGTCACTTGACTGTGAAGATTACCAAACAACAGTTCTCAGAGAACTTAATGAGCATGTACAGAGAAAGGCATGCTCACATCCACCTACATTGGGTCACACTCTGGGGTCTGCAGGATCACCATCTATGGTCAAGCGTCCTCCTATTCGAGCCCTACTTTCATCACCTAATGAATTGGAAAATTCTTACACTAGGCCCTCTCGTAAGCTTGCTGATATTGGATCGATTGTTAGTGGCGATGGACCATTATTGATAGGCGTTGTAGTGACAACTATGGTGGTAACATTGGGCCTTTTTGCATTGGTCTTGTTTTGTTGTCTTGGACGTGATGCACTTAGACCCGCAAAAGTTGGAGCAAAACAAGAGGAAACGGAAGAGGAAGAGGAAGATGAACTAGTTGTCAACTTACGCTCCAAGGACTATAAAGGCAAATTAGGTAATATTCAAATGGTGTCAACTTGTGAGTTTTTCGGTTAATATGATCCTTTATGATTTTATCATTTTAAACGTTGTTACCTTTTTCAGGTACTTTACAAAGATCCATGAGAGTGTCAATTCGTTCTCCCAACACCCACAGTTTGCTTGAAAATGTTGATGAGTCAAAAACTGTACCGCCTCCACCAGGAAAAGTCGCTCTTATATCACCCTCACGACCAGCGTCACCACCACCCCCACCTCCGCCCCCACCACCATCTGGCCCATCAACATTATCAACATTTCCAACAGCTCCACCACCACCACCTAGGCCTCCGGGCTCAAAAGTACCACTACCACCACCACCACCGCCAAGTTCTTCTGGTTCACTACCACCAAAGCCAAGTAGTATTAAAAAACATTTAGTATCTGGCAGTAAAAGGAATGCCAATGTCAAAGAACAAGACAAACATGATGGAGATTCTGACAGTACAACAACCAAGCTAAAGCCCTTTTTTTGGGATAAGGTGAATGCTGTTCATGGTCGTTCAATGGTTTGGCATCATCTTAGTGATGGATCATTTAAGTAAGGGTTTCAAGTTATATAGATCTTCCGTTTTGGTTACTAAACCAAGCTGCATTATATACTCACAGGCTTTGAAATTTACAGGTTTGATGAGGATATGATGGTTAGCTTATTTGGTTACGTGGCTGCTCAAAATAAGAAAGAGCGTGGAAATATTGATTTAAACTTACATACTCAAACCAAACTGATTCAGATCCTTGATGGAAAGAAATCTCAGAATTTAGCCATTCTTCTAAAAGCATTGAATGTGACAAGCGATCAAGTTTGTGAGGCGGTTAACAAAGGTGAGTTGCTTTATATGACAATAAAGACCGTGTCTCTTTGTGTTGGTGAATTGGTCAATGATTAAAATGTGAATGTGTGCTTAGGCACTCATCTTCCGGTCGAGCTTATTTCAACTTTGTTGAAAATGGCACCCGCTCAAGAAGAAGAACAAAAACTTCGGATGTATAGTGGTGACATTAACCAACTCGGTTCTTCAGAACGTTTTCTCAAAAATTTGGTTGAGATACCGTTTGCATTCAAGCGCCTTGAAGCTTTGTTGTTTATGAGTTCTCTTCGCGAGGATTATCATATAGCTAAAGAGTCATTTTCCACCTTAGAGGTATTACATTTCACTCAAATAGCTTTTAGATCATTTATATCTTTCCGATTCAACAAATAATGCAATCTGCTTGCCCATTTTCTATAGGGAATAAGGAAACACTTAAAATATATCTTTGTGATTAGGAATTCATGATTTGATTTTAATTATATTGTACATGAATTGCAGGTAGCTTGCAACAAACTTACAAGTAGTAGACTCTTTTTAAGGCTTTTGGAAGCAGTTCTCAAGACAGGTAACCGAATGAATGATGGTACGTACCGAGGTGGGGCCCAAGCATTCAAACTAGATACACTTTTAAAGCTCTCTGATGTCAAAGGGACAGATGGAAAAACGACACTCCTATCCTTTGTGGTTCAGGAAATCATTAGATACGAAGGAATCAAAGTGGCTAGAAGCCGAGGACTTGAACCAAACAATGAAACCCCGGAATACCTTAAAAAGTTAGGTATGGATGTTGTTTCAAAGTTAAGCGATGAACTTAATGATGTGAAACAAGCAGCAATTCTTGACGGTGAGATGCTAACTTCCACTGTTTCTAAAGTGGGCAATATGTTGAAGAAAACAAGAGAGTTTATGAATGAAGATATGAAAACAGCAGAAGGGGCAACCGAGTTCAATGATGCCCTTACAAGGTTTCTGCATTATGCAGAAGCTGATATTAAGTGGATGATTGAAGAAGAGAAACGCATAATGACATTGGTGAAGAGCACCGCCGATTATTTCCATGGGAAGTCAGGAAAAGATGAAGGGTTGAGATTGTTTGCCATTGTTAGGGACTTCTTGCGGCTTTTGGATACTACATGTAATGAAGTGAGAAAAACTATACCAAAGGCTTGCGATAAACCAAATACTCCTGGAAAATCACACAAGCAGTATTGGCAAAGCACTCGAGATAAGTTAATGATTATGAAAGATGCAGTAAGGTTGATACTTGAATCGATATATAATGATGAAGCAGAGCAAAGTCAAAATGAGGCATGCCAGCAGTCTTCACCAACGCCACATACTTCATTTTTTCAAGATAAACTAGCCCTCATGGCTATTAATAATCAGGAAACGGATTCAGATTCAGATGATTGGAGTTCAGAGGATGAGGAAACAAAGCGTAATCGAAAGGAGGCAAAACAGTCCGCGCTAAATGCCTTGAAAAACAAGATGGATGATTCCAATGTAGATGGTTGGAGTTCTGATGATGAGGAAAACAAACCACTTGATTCTGAAGAAACAAGTCAGCAGTTCTTATCGGATGATAACAATGAAATCCTGCTCTCAGAGGTCATACATAAATGGATGAATGATCCAGAAACTAGTGGCAACGTAACAAGACAGGCTCAAAAGGAGCAAGAATGTACAGTAGAACTACATGCTTCTGAAACAAGCCAACAACAGTCGTCGGATGTTAATGATAAACTACTGATCACAGCCAATGAAGATGGACAGATCAATGATATAGATGTGGATGGGTATCATTCAGAAGGCGACACAAGAAATCAGAGACCAAATGAGACTGGGCATATCTCAAAAGCACCTTCTTTTAAAGAAACGGGTCAACACTCTTGGGATACTAACGATAAGTTATTGACCCCGTTGATCAAGGATGAGCGGATAAATGATGCAAATGAAAATGGTTATCATTCAGAAAGCGACCCAACAAATCAGAGTCAAAATGAGCATTCCTCGAAACCACCTTCTTTTGAAAAAACGAGTCAACACTCATGGGATTATGATGAGAAACTATTGATTCCGGTGGTCAAAGATGAGCGGATGAATGATTCATATGCAAGTGGTTATCAAACAGAAGGTGACAATACAACAATGCAAAGTCAAAATGAGCATTTCTTGAAACCACTTTCTTTTGAAGAAACGAACCAACTTTCATTCGATGAGAACGAAAAGCTACTAATCCCAATAAACAAAGATGAGCGAATGAATAGTTCAGATACTGATGGCGAGGTACGAATTGAAAGTCAAAAAGAGGTGAAACATATAGGGGAGCAAAACCAACAACCTTTCGTGGATGACGACCATGACTTAGCTCCTCCGACCATTGAACACGAGCAGATATATGTTTCGAGCTTAGATCACGAGGAGAACATGTCTCATACAACATAAGTATTGATCATTGTACTATAGACCCATTATTTCTTTAATCATTCATTACACCTCTATTGATTCTTTTAGTACCATTTTTTTAGACTATAATCTAATTAGTATTATGGGTAGCAAGTTGTTAATTCTATATATTACGAGCAGACAACTGGTACTCTTTAATTTTATAAGTATCATGCTTGTACAAGTATAACAGCTTAAATACACTAATTTTAGGCATAAGTTTTATACCGAAACAAATTTGACTATTTTTTCAAAACTTATCACTAACTTTTTATTGTTTGCAAGGCAAAAACTTCTCACAAACTAATTACACAATTCGCTGACACTTTTTTCCTGAACTTCACTTGATGTCGCCGCACGTAGCTTTGATTAGTAACGATATACAACGAGTTACTACTTCTTACCACCTACTAAAATGCATTCACAGTTTAAGAATGAGATTGGTCATATTATTCAATGTAACAAGTACTATGATCATCCATCCAACTTCGAATATTTGATCAAATAAGTTTAGCGTATATTCATAATAACAAAAGAGCACACCAAAGATATACGCATCACGAGCTTCGATATGATCTTATGGAATATTTGACGTAATAATAATAACTAGTTTAGTCCTTTTTTGAAAAAAATTTAGACATAAATTTTTGGTCGTTTTTTAATTTTATGTTTTTGTCTAATATCTTGTCTTTATTAAACTGATATAATGGTTTTAATTTTATCAATGTATCGTATTATTTTAATTCATGAAATGTGTTTATTTTTTTAAATAAAAACATTTTTATATTAATTATTAATAATTAGTAGACGTGGCATCTACAATTGAGTTTCAATGTGTATAGTTGGAGGTAAATGTTCATTGTGAAGAAGTTAGTATGAAAGCTGATGTAACAACTTTGAAAGTGATTTCAATATAACCGGTAAGATCACCCACTTGGAGAAGGAGAACACAAAGCTTTTCTTATTTGGTCGTCTTTCTGAATAACATCGTTTTCCGGACCACTACTAATGATTGTACGTACAACCCAAGTTTGGAGCCCTAGTGGTTTACCTGACAGTCTTGGAAAGTTGGATTTGGACTGGGCTTATAAATGAAACTAACAAGATCATGTTCATGGTTCATTCGTTTAATTTAACAATCTGAAATATTTCTAATTCGTTTAATTTAACGAGCGATTCACAAATTATTTATGTTCCTTCATTTAATTTAATCAACCGTTCACAACAAGTAAATGAACATTAACATAGACAAACCAATTTTACATGTAATTGAATAAACGAACGGATGTTCATAAATATAAACGAACGAACGAATATGAACGTTGACGAAGATATTATCAAAACGTTCATTAGCAAACTATGTTCATGTTTGTTCGTTTTACTAAACCGAAAGGATTTTTTTGGGTGTTGTCTTGTTGACACGGCGCCTCACTCAGTCGTCCGCAATAAAACCTTCCTCATCTTCCAAATTAAACCGAAACCCTAAAAATTCAATCGATTAATCAATGGCATCCAAAAAATCCACACCACTAGATGACCCACCATCTGCTTCATCCGAATCATCAGAATCCGAATCAGAAGATGAACAAGAACAACAAGAAATCATCACCCAAAAATCAATCCCACAACCAACTTCATCAACCTCTGAATCAGAAACATCCGGATCCGATGAATCGGATGACGAAACCCCTGAACCCAAAATCCAAACCCCAGTTCCAAAACCACCACCATCCTCTGATTCAGAATCATCTGAACCAGGTTCTGAATCTGAATCTGAACACCAAACACCACATAAACCTTCAATCTTTGAATTCGAATCTGATATCAAATCCCCATCTGCTTCTGATTTTGCGATTAAACCCTCAAAAAAGATCAAAACTTTTCAAACTTCAGATAAAAATCCAACTTTAAAACGCCATATTTCAGGTCCATCTGATAATAATAATAATAAAAAATCCAAGATTGTTTCAAATGGGGATACTGAAGATGAAAAAAAGGCTGTAATTAAAAGGGTTTGGAGTGAAGATGATGAGATAATGTTGTTGCAAGGTTTTATTGAGTATCAGTTGAAAAACGGGTATTCACCATTATCCGATATGGATGGTTTTTATCGGTTTTCGATGGATAATATACCCGGTAATGCTTCGAAAAGTCAGTTGTATGAGAAGGTTAGGAGGTTGAAGAAGAAGTTTAGGGTTAATGTTGAGAAAGTTGGGCCTAATGGTAAAGACCCTGTGTTTGCAAAGCCTCACGACGCTAAGATTTTCGAGATATCGAAAAAGATTTGGGGAGTTGATGGTTGTGAGAGTGGTGCGAATTTTAAAGCTAAGACGCCGGTGCCTAAGCCTAAGGCGGCTCCTAAAGTTAAGACTCCGGTTAAAGTTAAGGCGAAAGTTGAAGAGAAAGTTGATGAGGTAATGGAGGAGGAGGATGTGGATGATGATAAGGTTGATGAGGCAATTGAGGATTTTGAGACGTTGTATCCGTATTGGAATGTTGGATTGAATAATGAAGTTTCGACGTCTTTGAAGTTTCCTGCGGGTATTGTTGAATTGGTTAAGGAGAATATGAGTGTTATTGGGGAGGATAAGGCGAAAGAAATGGATGAGAAGTGGAAAGCACTTTTGGAGGATGAAGCTAAGTTGCAGCGGAAGAGAATCGCGTTGCTGAGTAAAGTAGGTTATGTTGAGACGTGATAGGTAAACGAGTCACCTTTGACATATACAACTATGAAGCTTGTGCATTTTCTTTTTAGCTTATATGTCTGCATATCTTTGACGTTTTTACTGGATTAAATAATTTTAGATAATGATACTTTCTATGGTTTGTTGATCACTTATGGTATTGTGTTTAATTACTAATGATCATTCGAGTTTGAGATTAGCGTAACATGTGTTTTAATCATTTTGCTTATGTCTCTAATGGAATCAATGATGTTCAATCTATGATGCTCTAAATGGTTCGTCGATCAAAAAGTGATGATGTGTTTAACTACAGCTGCTAATTCGAGCGTGAAACTAGTATAACGTGTTTAGTTAGCTTATGGCTCTGCATGTATAGTTACATCTTTTTAGGGTTAAAGATATTCAGTTTTCTATACCATACATGGTTTGTTGATCACCCATGACATGGTCTATATGTATGATTGACTGTTTAAGCCTAATTAGTGTAGTTTGTTTTTTAATGATATAGCAAATGGTTCGTCATATCTTGGTTTAACTATAGGTTATGATATTAGCGATCTGGTTGTTGGTTACTTGGACTTCATTCTTAATCAAATTAGATAGTTTTGGTGCCTAAAAATCTACAATTATTCTTGTAAACTACCTTAGTGCATCTTGTTTTGTTGAGCAGTTTCAATTTGCTACCTACGATGTACAAATTGTTTTACCCAGTATGGCACACATCGTTTATTGATCTAGTTTATGGCTGAAGTTAGTTAGAGACACATATCTTTGACACACTATCTCTTTTTATAGACTTCTAGACTCTAACACGTGTTCTTACTAGTCATACTATACCACAGTGTACTGGATATTCAAATGATCCGTATCAACTTTCACTTACGTCACAACATCCGTGATCTCAAGGATGAAGAAAGCTCTTCAGATCATTAACCTCTTTCTAAATACTGTTGTCGATGTTGTTCCAAGGGACGAGAACTTCTGAAACAGCTATATTCTTTGAGCTAGCCATCTTTGTGTCAAAATAACTTACCGTGTAGCTCTAAGTTTCTTGGTCTCTTCATATTCTTTCTTCTCTGTTTGCAACTTGGCTGCCTGAACTTGGAGTTCATGCTTGTGACCTCCTCGAAAGTCATTTGGTACCTTCAAATCTTATCAAGTTCATTGATTCCCTTTTTTAATCTTATTTTAGTAGCTTCTGCATCAAAATATGGCATGTCATATTTTATGACGATATCTAGCTGTTCAAGATTTGCTACCAAAATTATTCTTTGCCTTTCCTTGTAATTCTTTTCATGTAAACCTCGGCCTAGACCCGTTGTATCATGGAAAGGTAATGTTCAACACTTCGACTGTCCAACATGTTAGATTAGATGAGACTACCAACTTACCATTTTGAAACCTGGATGATGAACGTCTATGTAAGCTAGCCCATAAAGTATCAATTCATATAGTTCCCTGTACCAATTTGGTTAAACCACATTCACAGCCTTGTCTGCTGACCCATAATTGTTAGTAGTTATTGCAAGTCTTGGGGAATCGCCCTTCATAGGAACTTGGCTCTTGGGGTCCAATTATGGCCAACTGATGACCAAGGATGCCGTGTGTGTGTCTGTGTGTGTTTTCCCTCTAATATTGTGGCATTTAAAGCATCTATGAAATCATCAACTTTTTTTTCTCACTTCAAAGTTTTTGGTCCTTCCTATCTATACTTCTATACTTCAATACTACTATATAAAGATTATACACTTTTGTTAAAAAGTTAAAAAAGGAGAGATGCAAAATGACCATTATACCCTTAATGAATTAACCTACACCATTGGTCCCTTATCTTTTAAAATATCCCACTACCCCTTTAGATCAATTACCTCTACATCAATTACATTTACATCAACCTACACCACTCGACACCGCCGCCGCTACCACCACCACCACCACCACCAATAGTCACGCCATCACCACCTGTTGCCGACACCACCAGACCACCGTAGCCATCACCGCCACATTGCGCGGGTACCGTGCTAGTCTTTAATTCAAGAACACTACTGAATAGACTTACTAAGTTGCTAATTACTCTTGCAGCCTCCCTTATCCAAGATTCTAAACTAGGTTTACTAGAATCTGTTGATATGTAATACACTTATATGTAACTTGAATAATCAAATACTCATTCCTTGTCTAAGCTTTGTTGATATGTATCAAACCAAAGATGTAAAATCCATGATTTATGAATACCACTAGATTTAGTTCACCATAAGTATTAGCTGCATGAGCCAGTTAATGGTTCTCTACCATAAGAAAACCGCCATTTACGCCCTTAGCAATCTTCCCTCTTAGAAATTAGAATTTCTCCTTTTTCTTTGTCATTAATGCTTAATATATTACATGAAGCACAGGGGCATGCGTGACTGTTTTGACTAATCCTTATCTAGTTACAACTCGTCATTTGTGTGCGTTACTATTATCGACTGGAACTTAAATGATGAATTAAGTACCTGATAGCTGCATACATGTTTCGAAGATAATGGATGGTAATTCATTGCCAGATTTTTGTTATTTAATTTACATTGGTCCTCTATCAAATTTGCAAGTTGATCAAAGAAAAGCATATTCATTTAACATGTTCAATTGTAGTATACTTTTATTAGCCATTTATCTGTCTAAACATAATACTTGCCCAAGTAACGAAGTATTACTGTAATCCTTGAAAGCGAATTCATTGTTAAATTTCTAGTTGCATTTTTATATAGCAAATCGTAATTAATTTTCTAGTGTTGAATATAGTTTTTGAGCTGGTGAATCAAGTGATGAACAAGTTCTTGTACCCATTTTCAATTGTTACGTCTTTTACCATATCATGTTCAAATTATGTATTTCAAACATTGCTGTTGTACCTGAAACAATGGTTGTCATCTTATCTATGAAGTATTTTATTTTGACATGTTAGCTCATATTCAAACGATATTGTGGGTACATTCTATAATACCCACACTATTCTTTTCGGTATGCAATTGTCAAGTTGCAACCACTCAAAATCTTAAATGCATGCTCTGGATAGTTTGGGAACTAAAAAGTTGTATATTTGCACTCTGTTCAATTTATGTGCAGTGTGTGTGTGTGTGTGTTTTACTCTGTAACATGAGGCTTATTGGTCTTTCTAAGTTTATGTGGCTAAGGAGACAATAGGATGGTTAGAAATATTACTATATAATGTGGTCATCAAGTTTCTTGAAATGACTTTTGATATTGGTATTGTTCATCCTTGGTGGTCACAATAACCAGTGTAGCCAATTTTTACAACATGAGTTGTGTGTCTGGACTCTAAAGCCATGTTTCAAGTCACAAAAGGCTTTTTGTTATATGGAAATGCGTTCTGGTTTTAGTGGGAATGAAAGTATTGATGTTGGATACAAAGAAATTCTTTGTTATTTTTTCTCAAGGGCAAATTATTATACTAATAATAATAGAATCCAAAAAGCAACCGGGATTGAACCCTGATCTTTTTTTTTCTTCTCATGGGACAAGAGTCTCTATCAAACGGGATTTACCCCACATTGCCGCATTATTTGGTATGTGGATGTCAAGAAAAGCTATCAAGAGTTCCGATAGATTCTTAGTGCCCTTCTGGCATCAAGTCGTTAAACTTGATTTTAAATCTTTTAATACCTAAACAACAAATAAAATTTTCTATTCTAGAAATCCTATGCCCTAACCGACTAACGTGTACATTGATATATAACTATATTATGGTGTAAATCCATGTCTCATGTTAGTAAATAACTAAATATATAAAATTATAAACCAAGAAGCAGTTTTTTCTATGTTCATTGGGTTTAGATCGATACATCGTTGTGCTTAAATGATGGATATAGATTTGAATAAGTTGGGTTTCTAACAAATGATATTAGAGACTTAGAGTAATGATTAATATAGATTTGGATAAGTTGGGTTTCTAACAAATGATATTAGAGAATTAAAGGGCGCGTTTGGTTCACAAAATGTTTTTGGAAGGAATGAAATTTGTCAAAGGAATTAGATTATGAAGGAATGTAATTTGACGGAATGTTTTTGATTTTTTGAAGATTTAAGTGAGGGATGAAACGGAATTCTTTCCCCCATCCACAAGGATTGGAGATTCCATCAAATGAGGGAATGTTTACATTCCAACAGAATGTGATTCCTCCATCTTTAACCAACCAAACACATTAAGGAATGAAATTTAATTCCAATTCCATTGGATTCCATCAAATTCTGTTAACCAAACGCGACCTTAGAGTTACGATTATTTCCTCAATCACTAGTCTAATACAAATTAATTATATTTAGTTATCACTTCGATGGAGTTGGAGATAATATGCTTTCATGGGTTTAAAGTTTAAACCCATTGCCATTTCCAAATCTTTGCAATCAAACTATTGTGTTCAAAAGTAGACCCAAAAACCCCATTCCGAAACCCATCCAAGTAAACATTTCCGAAATATTCTGTGTCTATAATTGTAATGTAAGATTAATATTATTATATGTCGTACTGTCAAGTTTGTTAACGTACAGCCTCAAAACCATGATTACAAAAGTCAGGTGATAGATGTACGTAAGAGTTGCTCATATGTTTTCTTTGGCACTACTACTCTTTTATGCATCTCTTTTCAAATTCAAACATACGCATATAAACCCATAAATTATTCACATTCACAAATCACAAAATAGTACTCGATGAGCATTATAACAAAAACAAATAAATTCATACCTTCATTTACTAAAAAGACTATATATTATATAACCAAAATTTGGATGGAATAATTGTTTCTTAATCTAATATGATCAATACATCAAAAGTATCATCACTTCAAGACAAGATGCATTTTGCTAAATTTCTTTTAACCGTGGTGATATCAAAATTCACCGAAATAGCAAAAGTTAAAACTAGCTCGATCTTCATTTCTCCTCTTTAATTTACAGCTTAAGAACGTACTCCAACTCTGACCTTCAAAATTACCAAACTACCCTCATCCGTACTATCCTCCACTCCTTTCCAGCAAAACCACCATTCTGTACCAGATCGAAGAAAAAGATCGAGAACAATCCATAACAAATTTCAACTAGTTAAAAGGTAAAAAAGTAAAACATTACCTTTGATTTAATAAAAGTAAAATGAAGGATCAGTAGACAACAAATGCTTATCATCAAGTTCCTTAAGCAACAACTTCTGTTCAACAGAATAAACACAAAAACCAATGGAACACATCATTCTTTGAGCAGACTTAGAATTCACCAAAACCTCCAACAACTCACCCCTTTTCAATTTTCTCAACTTTCCCCCACACCCATCTACATCACCACCACTACTATCACTTTCATCACCCCCGAAATTCGAACCCGAACACGACCCATTATACCCATGATTATCACCAACAGTAGGCATTGCTTCCAACACCTTAATTTGTGCTTTCAAATACTTTATGTACTTACTCGCTTCAGCATAAACAGTTGCCATCTCCATCTTTTTGTCCCTCGACGGTAACAGATTTTTCAAATACATTGTTTTGTCGCTAATGTTTTTTCGCCTTATTCGCATTTTTTCCTTGTTAACCCGAACCCGGTTCGATTCTTGTTTTTTTTGGGGTTGTTGAACCGGATTCGGCTCAGTTGGTTTGCTGTAGTTAGTAAAAGATGGGTCGGTGATGACGTGTTCTAGTGAATAGGGATCATCTAGACTAGGTAACTCATTATTTAAGACAAGTGTTGGAGTGAAGTACTGATACGGAGTTATTTCGGGTTCGGGTCTGGGTTTTTTGAATGTTTGGTTGGTTAAGGAACAGTAGTAGTCAACTATATGATCATCAAGATATATGTTGTTGTTGGGGAAATTGTAGGATGGGATGTACGGAAACTGAAAGGCAGAAGAAAGGAAGTAATAATTGTGGTAGATTTGTGATAGGTCGTAGTAGGGGATTTTTTCCGGTGAGATGTTGTTGTCGTCGCCGGCGGTGTGTTTTCCGGCGACAAGAGATAGGAGAGATTGATCCATATAGGGAAAGAGAAATTAAGTGACAGTGCTACAGTGAAATAATGGAATATGCCATGTATGTAAGTTTGTGTTTGCAGGTATATATAGATGATTAATTTACATTTTTAGTCCATCAAGTTTTGGTGTTCACATTTTGATCACTGTATTGGTACAATTTGTGACAACTAAAGTAATCGTAAACAAAGTTATTTAATTGAATCACCATATGGATAATTGATCGATGTGATTGAATTAAAGTTGTTTACTAGTTTTTAGTTCCGGTTTATTTATTGGGGCAATCACATTGTCTTGATCATGGTGTACTTAAATACTTGCAAGATAAATTCATATATATATATATATATATATATATAATATAATATATATATATATATATATATATATATATATATATATACAGGGGTGAGTTATTTTGAGAACCACTAAAAAAAAAAACGCGAGAACCAATCTCAGCCCTCCATTCATCAAAATCAAGAAGGGCATGTTTGTCATTATTAAAAAAGTTGTCCAGCACTCTCTTTCTCTCTCTTCTTATTAAATCAAAAAATATCTAAATCATTAAAAAACTTTGATCTCACAAACCGTACATCATTAGACGGAAAAAAAAGCATGGGTAGTCTTGAAATTTCGTCCTCTTTCATTAGAGATGCGATTCGATATACTTTTGACGACTTTTTAAATTTCGTTTTTTTTTCATCACGTTCATCCTACACATGTGTAAGTACAACCTACACATGTGTAGGAAAGACCTAGAAGTAGTGAGTTATATAACCTGTCCATGCGTAAGTACAACCTGCCCATGGGTAAGTACAACCTACACATGGGTAAGTTACTTATAAAGTTCAAAACCCTGAACCCTACAACTTCAAACCCTAAACCCTAAAGCTTAATTCCAAATTGAGGGGGACGCTACATTCTAAAAACCCTGAAAAATCTAAACCCTAAATGCTAAACCCTAAAAACCTAAAAAGGATGAGGGTTCACACTCTAGGGTTTAGGGTTTAAAGCCCGAGGGTTACGGCTAACCCTCGACCTTCAAACCCTAAACCCTAGAGCGAGATGTATTATGGGTAAGTACAACTTGCTCATGGGTAAGTACAACTTACACATATGTAAGATGAACGTGATGGAAAAAAAACAAAATTTAAAAAGTCGTCAAAAGTATATCGAATCGCATCTTTAATGAAAGAGGATGAAATTCTAAGACTACCTATGCTTTTCTTTTCGTCTAACGATTTACGGTTTGTGAGATAAAAGTTTTTTAGTGAATTAGATAAAATTATATTAAAGTAAGAGAGAGAGAAAAAGGAGCTGACGAAAATACCCCTCTAGTGTTGAGAGGAGTTTTTTTATTTTTAATCTTGTCCATTCATTTTCTTTGATCCAAAGGTGTAGAGGAGTTCTTTAGTTCTTTTTTTTTAGGAGTTCTCAAATAATCTCTCCTCTATATGTATATGTATATATATATATATATATATATATTTCTGCCGTTATGCATTACTAATTTTACCTTGTAATTGATTTTAGAACATTTCAAATAAAGGTTGAGTATACAGCTCAAATGAGTTTTTAAATCGAATACTCCCATTCTTATATTGTTCAAGCTCGAATCATTTAATTATATCCTTCAATTCTTTTGGGGAAATTATTGGTAAGCATTCCCTATATATATGTAATTGAATTGAAATCCAATCAACAAATACTAATAGTTTACCCAAACTAGCTACATCCTAAAACATTTTTTAAGCTTAACTATAAAGAAAGTTTTTTTCTTGTAAAAAAATTGTTTAAAGTTTCAAACAAACATATATATATATGACAAATCTTTATATTTATAAAAAAGGGGAGTATGTGTGTGTAGACGTGGTACGTGATAGAGAGCTACGGTATCTTCTTCGAATCAAGTAATGGCCATTGGGATTGGTGGATATACAGAAATTTGTTAACTTGACTGTTGGCTGATGTCCTCTTTGTCTATTGGTTTTCCCTTTTCAGGTGACCCGACTACAACCAAACCGTTGGATTAAGATCGGGCGGTGGACAGTTTACTGCGTGTGGTAGAACATTCGACGTCAGTTTGTCGGCTTTGTACTGCCCATAGTAGGCTGCGGTAATGTTCTGTGACAGCTGACACGTACGTATATACAGTATACATTGCTTTTTCTTATTTTACTGTTTTGCCCCCATGCACACAAATTGTTGCTTCTTTAAATAAAGAACTCTTTTGTTTTGATATATAACTTTGATTTATGACTAAAGTTACTTTATGAGTTGTATATATGCCGATAAACATTGATGGTAAATCTGGAATAAGTTTTCAACACTTAATTAGGAATACTAGTTCTTGTCGACTATTAGGAGATAAAAGTATTTTCAATTTGAGGATATTTGTGAATGTACTTGATTGTAAATGGACGTAGTTGAGATCAACTTTTCAATATGAAATCGAAGTCCAAATGGGAAGAAGATGCTTATAGTTGTTAAGAAAGATATGAACATCATTGTGAATGCAACAATTAAGCTGCGAAAGTGTTCATTCATAATTATAATTTTGGAGCCTATTAAAAAGAATTAATTGAACGAATGAACAATTAAAGATCGAAGGATCCATTTGTAATGATATTTAATAATTCATGTGATCATGATGTTACCCAATAATTTGGATTAATTGGGATGATTGATACGATAATAAGAATGACAATCTGATTATATAATTTTTTGGTGAGTTTGGTTAGTTACCACATTAATTGTCTCTAATTGTAGGTGTTATATGATTATCAAAATGTGTAAAATGATAGAAGTAAAGGTTAATTAGTTCTGATGATATTTTGAAAGAAAAAAAAAATGTATGCTTAGATAAAATATAAATAATTTTACTCACCTAATCAAGATGTTATGATAAAATGTACTGAGAAGAAAAACTTTGAAAAAATAAAAAATATACGGAAAGTTTTCAAAGTAATAAACTAAAGAAAAGTTATCATGAAAATGAAGATTAGAATCAAGCTTGAAAACCTTGTCATTTGAAGGGTGTATTTGACATTTCATTGAAAACATGGCAGGGGAAGCTGGCACGCCCGCGGCCCACGCAGGTGTTATCGTACTCTCCGATTTCGTTTCACATTTTCTTGATTTCATTTTTAACTTTCATTTTGGGCCCCTCATCATTTGATACCTGTTACATTTTTTTTAACTGTATTTAATCATCAAGATTTTATAATTATTAGCATATTTTTGAGGTAAAAACCAAATACAACCATGAATTAATCTTTAGTAGTGGTTCAATCAATTTGTGAGTATAGATATATTTTTTTTAATGTGTCGATAAAGATGACAACGAACAAAAACGAAATACATTATATCAAATGCATTTATATAAATCTCAATGCTGGTAGTAAATTATCTATTACTCGTAGTATTAAAAACTAGTAAATTAAAATTAATTATAAAGTAATGATAAAATCACCAGTTTAGCTTTCTTTTTTGGTCTTTTTACATTCTGGTAGTCTAAAAGACTAAACAAGTACAACACATATATGTTGAGCTGTTACAAAATCATAGTTGGGCTCTCTAGCATAGAAATGAGCTACTGACCCAGCACTTATGAATGTGATTTAATTATTTGACTCTAATGTTGGTTCGAGCCTAATAGAGAAAAACTTTGATATTAAAAGCCCAAAATCTCAGACGATGGGAGTTATAGGTTCATCTATTGGCCCAGTCTGGTTTCTAGTGGGATTCGAGACTACAATTTGGAGTTTTCTGGAAAGAAATTTAATGACCATTTGCACTTGAAGAACTTTTAATTTGCACTCAATGCTTTCCAAGTTCTAAAAATATAAGTTAGGAAAATATGTTATCTCATCGCTTTATAGTTTCATATATACATTACTAGATTAAACTCATGCGTTGCATAGTAAATTATTGTTATTATGAAAATCTGTTCAAAAATTATAATGAATATTTCAAATTAAAGTGTCAAATTATAATATTGTAACAACAATGTATTCAAATATAAACTTACTATTTTAATACTTATTCAGGGATTTGTATTTTTTAACAATGTCTAAATCATGCAACCATATAAGAACAATAAAATCAAGGAATAAACTAAATATAATATACTTCATAAATAAATTATAAACATAAGTTCAATTTAAATACATAAAACATAAACTGAAAGAGTTAATTTTCAAGAAATAAATAACTTTTTAAATATGAGTGAAAAAAAATAATTTAATTTAATACCTAATAGGTAAAATAAGATTTTTTAAATTCAAATGATGAAAAAGAAAATAAATTTATGATATCATATTTAATTTGTTTAAAATAATACCATAAGATAATAAAAAGAAAAAAAAAATGATAAATAAACAAAAAACTTAGTTGCCACTTAAAAATTAAGTCACATTAGCCCTCAATTATCCTAAAATAAGTATTGTTAAATTACATTGAAAGTATTTCAATACTCTAGTTAATGACATTTTTTTTTCAACCTATTTTTATACCACAAAAAATTTATTATCTTAACATCAAAAAAGCTTTTATCAATACAAATCTTGATATTGTTGAAAATAATTATATCAATAAATAAAATTAACAAAATACTTACGTAACTCATGCAAAAGACATATACATCTCCAAAGTTTCTTTAATTTCCTCATTAATTAAATAGACTAATAACTATCCATCATATCATATGATATAATTCAAATAAACTATTAATATTATTAACTATGACTACGTAAAAAAGTTTAACAACTATTGTTATTATTATTTTATTAGACAAAACTCCAACGAAACTTTAGCCATTTTTTTCTTTTTAATTTTTTTATTATTAATTAATGTGATTAGGATAAAAGATTAAATAATTTAAATAACATGAGATGCTTAAAATCAGGAAATTAATATAAATATGACACATAAGAAAAAATCCTACATGACATTTTCTCATAATTGACAACTAATCAAAAAACTATCCTCTCTTAGTTATATATAGAGATATACTCACATTAATGCATATATAGACGCTCTTCATTGTCTATATATAGAGGTGATTTTACTAGAACGAACCAAATTTAGTTTGGTGTTGATCACAATTCTTTGATAATTAGACAGACAAATGTCATGTTTATGATTTAGAGATGTAGGGCACATATAAGTTATAGGGACATCCGGACATATATCGTTCTTGTTACATAAATTTATAAATATTTATTTCTTTTGGCTACACTCGGTCCATTTATGATTAGTCTACTTCTTTTGCATAATAATTTAGGCTACACTTCACGGCGTCTATTTCAACTTAAATACAATGAAAATGACCAAATAACAGATATTTTGCCGAGGTGTTGCTAGCTATGGTCCTCAGATACGTACGCATGGCTCATTTCCTACAACCCTTAGATTTTTAATTTATTTATTTTCTAATAGGGATTTTTTCAAGCCATGAGGATTATTTTTGATGGATTTACCATAGTTGTGACCTTGTGGGTTAACAGTATGTACACTCGGCTACATAATTTATACAATGTGATAAATCTATCAAAAATAATGATAACAATAATAGAGAAAATTTCTAACCTATTGAATTTTGTTCAGCTAACTTAACATGGTAGTTGGAATCCAGCATTAATTTCTTGATGAGCTTTAAATTCAGTAGAGAAATTTAACACGCATATGTGTTTGTGTATTTATATGCATAAACCTAATCAAAATTATTGTGTTACCGATTTTTGCTTGTGTCGTTGCTTGCTTTTTATGATTTTCTTTTCTTTGGATACTAATATATATAGACGCTTTGTCATTCTTACTCAAAACTTATCTTAATAATCGTATAGTGGATTTGGCTGTTCGTCATGAAACATCAAATTAACCAAATTGTTGCACATGACTTATATAAAAAATAAGAGGTATTTAATAATTAGAAAGAATTATATATATAAAATGAAAATATAACAAAAAAATGAAAATTATAGGAAAATAAATGAATATCGATATATGTAAACATAACTACGGAAATCAATTTGTAGTCACAATGTTCCATTTATCCTTAGCCCATAACTAATTCTTGTAGAACTATTCCTCTACCATTAATCAACAACTAATTCTTTACAACATCCCAATCTCTATAACTAATCTATCATTAATTTAATACACACCATTTAACAAATAATAAAAAAAAAACTCACCTTTTCACTCGCTGACACGATAGTAAGTGACCTTATGATGAGTCAATCATAAATCAGCCCTAGTGGTGTTAGCTTATTTTAAAAGCAACAACGAGCGGATTATTGTGAGTAGTCAATAACAAAAACATTGAAACAGAGGTTAAGGATTCGATCTTTACTTTTTTGTAAGGCTGGATGTTATTAGCTACGTTAAGTAGAACCTAAAAACACTTTATCTACGTAAGAATATCTACATCTCAACATTCTCTATACTATCATATTGAGGCTCATAACTTGTAAAAACAGTATTAAGTGTTACTTGTTTACTTTATTTGTCCTTAACCGTTTGTTTATACTCATGTAGTATAGAGTATAGTTGTAGACTTGTATATATTTGGGTGGTACCAGTTTTAGCTAGAAATGATGTGGTGCATGGTGTAGTTTATTAATTGGTATGGAAACAGAGTGGGCCATGATATGAAAGATTGTTGGATTGTCGATAATGTTTGATGAATTGAATGCTTTAGCTATTTGGGATTCCCTTGTGAGTGTGGCAGCCATAGGATGCACACATATAGGCAGGGTGAATCAAAGATTTTGATGTTATATACATTTTAAGATAGTGACACTTGAATATTGATATGGTTATATGTCTATAAGCCTACGTACATATATACGCGTTTATAAACGTATAAATTAATTTGTCTTTACGTCATTTATTCATGGAAATGGAAAAAAAATAAAATGATGTACAATAAGCAGAGAGTGTGTGAGAAATAGGTGAATGGAGGGTGGGGTGCTCCATCCCTTTTATAGTTCTATTCACACGGATAAAATTGTGAAATATGTAATATGAAACAAAACCGGTAAGAGAAATTTTCTTTTAATTTCTAACATACATGCAATGGTTGTATTATACTTGTGATTAATTACTCAAAAAACATCGTACCATGGGGTAGTTTACATAAGTAGATACTTATTTTGAAAAGAATTAAAAAATGAATTAAAAAATTATCTTGAAACCGAGAGATTAGATGGTTAACATAAATTATTTAGAGCGTATGCTATTATGATATATTATTTGATCAAACGTAACTCATATAATATTATGATGATATTTTATTTGACCTAACGTAACAAAGCATAAATTGTTTATGTTTGCTAGAAAAGTGTAACCCTCTAAGCTTTTGTACTTGAGTTCGATTACCTAACTTTTTTTTTTTTCGTTTAATTTTAATTTGTCAACATAGTTTAGAAACCTTTTTTTATGAAGTTTTTGAGATTTTAACTCAACTTTAGCACATTCATGTATTTCTTCCAAAAGTAGTCCTGTTTTACAATTATGATATATGATCGATGAGATCAATATGACAACCTTATCGATAAGGAGTTAGTCACTTTAGTACTTTAGTTGTATAGATTTACTTGATTGATTCACATAATTAAAAGAAAGAAAAAGAAGAAAAGCTAAGCAGCCACAATGGCTGCCCCAATTTTCAAATTATTAGCAGTCCATTCACAAGATTTTATATATTACTCCATAAGTATATTTTAAACATATATTTTGAAGCATATATATCACCATTTTCCTTTCCATAAGTATAATACTTATGAAAAGATGTATATTCATGAGGCCAAAGGGTTACATACTTTACTATATATAACATTAAATAATTTGATAATGCCATTTTATTTTGCCTGTGCTATCTACGTTAAATGTGTATTTATATCAATCACCAACCAATTATAATTAAGAGACGGTCAAAGAGTTTAAATAATCTTACTTGCATGCTTACTCACAACCATTGGCCGGGGCCATGGATGAGAATAGTGGTGATGGAAAGAGGGAGGGGCGATTTGCGCCATGTTGCATGTGGATAGAAAAAGTTGCCCTTCGGAAAAGATGGAAATAGGTGATTTCTAGAAAGTGAGACGATTTGCGTCATATGACATGTGAAGTAGGCAAAGTTCTTTTTAAAAACATAAAAAAGCTAGCCGGTATCCTCTTCTCTCTCCCTCCCTCCAATAATATTCACTTTTTCATTGGTTTTCGTGTGTGGTCAAAGGGGCATGGGCGACCTGTGCGGTTCGCCTAGGGGGTCGTTCGTCCAAAGGGTAATGTTGGGGTGACTTTGGGCGAAAAAGGATGGATTCGGTCCTTTTTGAGCTCTACTCCTAGTCTAATTAAATTGCCTTTATCTAAGCAAATAAATGCTAATCCATTGAGCGAGGATCAATCAATTTGTGTCTCTAGCGTTTGTGCGTTATAACTTTATAAAGTTTATTTATTTTACTTTTTACTTTATCTTCCTTTTCTAAAGCTACTATTTATGTAAGCTCCCATATACTTTTGGAAAGCAAAAATCTAAACATATATTACATTGAAATTGAAACTACAGTAGCCGTCCCATTTTAGCGATCTACAAGAAATTTTATTTCTATACTATAATACCCAAACGACTTGATATTATAATATCTTTTTGGGACGAACCTTAATATTAGAAAACCTTTTTATCAATTTTAGATACATCACAAAAACCAACTGATCAACTCACTAACACGTCACCATGACAATGTTTTTATTTAATCTTCACCAAATTAATTCTTGATTTAGAAAAAAAAAAAAAAAAAAGAAAGAAAGAAGAAGGTAGCCTTACACGTACACCAATTACACAAAACTACTATGGCAAATTCCATACAAAATTAATTAATGTCACCCAATACCCATACCACGAAGCCCATAAGGCAAATCCCAAGTAACAATTCTTCTTTACAAGTGGTGTGAGACATTGAGGTTTATCAAAGAGTTAAGTTCACAAAAAAAGTTGATGTTTCCAAATCAAAATCAAGTGCTCGATCAAAATTTTAGTTATATTAAGTGCTTATAATTAGTCAACTTCGAATCTAGCTCGTGTTTCTCAACATAAATATAAATATAAAGTCATGTTACACGACACCATTATCACAGTAGTGTATATGTATATTTTTATAATTATAAGATAAAATAATCTTTGTACGTATTAACTACTCGTATATATTAGTTTTAGAAATGGAGAAAAAGCCACGTCAGAGACGACCCACGACCCGGCCGGTCCCTCGATTTAATTTGGTTTCCGTCTACTTCATCCGATATCTATCGAATCTTCTCTTTATAAATACATGGAGTGGATTTCTCGATCACTTTTATATATACTTTAAAGTTACCTTGTTGAATTAATATTGTAAAGTCCTAGCGCTAGCTAGCTAGCTCACGTATATCTTGTGCTTCACTAACCTTTCCTTTGCACCTATAGCTAGCTAGATTCAACCACACATAACATAAACACACAAATTACACATATATATTCGATCATTATAAAAAAGAGCTATAGTATAGCTAAGGGAGATATTATTAATTAGTTATACACATGAAGTTTTTCTTCTCGGAGCTTGGTTTCTGTTTTGGTGGGACTGTAATCACTCCCGCCTTAGAAACCGTCTCCAGTACTAACGTTGTCCCAAACACTACTCGTAGACGTTCAAAACTAGGTAGTTCTGGCGGGAAACATTGGAGACCCGAGCTATCGGTCATTTCAGAAGACGGCGGGACGACACCATTGAACGTGTGTCGGCAGGCGCCTCATGAATCTGCTGTTAGCGTTGTGAGATCCCATAAGAAACCTTTGAACAAAGCTAGATCAGCTGGAAAAACTCGATCTCATTCATATGGTGGTGATTACAGGTAATTGTAACTTATGTTTATGTGTTTTTTTGTCTCAAAGTTTTATATTTTAATTTCAAGTTATAGATTATGATACTTGAAGAATGAAAATATACAAGTATATATTGAAAAATTGTTTTAAAAACAACTATTATATAATTTTGACTTATTTTTGCCGTTGTTGACATTTTAACAAACATAGTGATTTTTCTGTAGCATAATTATACGCACGATTAGTTGGATTAAAACAAAATGATTTGTGATTTTAAAATAATTAGGTTAATTATCTCTTAGTTAAAACCAAAAATTGATGATTGCTTTTAATTTGGCGAAATCAAATTATGTCTTCTGATCATGGTTAATTAGGCCATGTTCATCAGAAATAAAGACTCGGTTTTCTCAGACTAGTCTGAACATGAATCTCGATCTGTTTAAATTACCTATTATCGTTACAAATTGTAATCGTAATTTATAAACATTAAGCCAATTGCCCAATTAATCCATTTGATTACTTGTTTGCTTGTGACAACCAGCAAGACCAACTTGTGATATAAGATAAGTCATGTATTAAATAATTCACCCGTTTATTTTTGACAAAGATATAAATATAAACTAACAAAAGAAAAAAAAAGAAAAAAAAAAGATATAAATATAAACTATGTGTCTCTAGTTTGATATATAGAGAAGAATGATACTCCGTAATAATGAAAGACGCGCGTACACTTGTAATTGAAATACGTACGCATACTAAATTAATATTCGAGTATATATATTGATGCAGGAAATTCAGCCATGCGATGCCGATGCCAGCTTTTTCTCCAACGCCTTTTGTGTTTTAGCTTCGATTATCGGATCTCTCTTTTCATTCTCGTTTGGTTCGGGGTGTTTATATATATATATAATGAAATGAAATTAAATGAAATTTGTGAATAATTATTATCTGTTTGATTTGTAAGGCTAGCTAGCGGATCTCAATGTCTGTTAATTGTCAATATAATTTTGCTGTTAGGCATATTTTGGAGATAACATTACAAATCAAAAGATGTGATCACGTATATATCAGCAACCAAGCAGTTCGTTGGAATTAAAGCATATGGACAAGCGCACGTCCGTCCATAAGAAATACTCCGTAATTATATAAGAAATTAAAAAGTAAAAAGTAGTATACCAGATCAATGCTTTCTCTACTCGAAGTAAATTGATATACCATGAACTTTTATATACACATAACACATAGATTACACTACAACAAATTAGTGAAATATTGTACACAATTTTTTATTTTATTTTTTATGTGACTCTTTAAATTGAGCAGATCGATTGATATGGACTCTCGCGCTTTTGTGTGTAGTGTAGAGAAACTGTGGCTCGATTTTTAAAGTCATTACAACTTTAAAGGAAAGAATAACTTATAAAGAAGTTAATAAGAAACACAAAAACAAATAAAAACTTCTATACCTTCAAAGGTTTTAAATTTCTTTTTTTTTTTTAAGGACTGATACTTATTGGACTGCCCCTTACATGCCATCTAAGTAACATATGCAAATCGTGATATCAACATGGAAGAAAGACCCACATAACTACCGTGGTAAGTCATGATTTTTTAGCTTCCTTTTTTTTTTTTTTTTGTTTTTTTTTTTGCTGTTTCGATGCTTGGGAAAGTTCCTGCGGATAAAACACAGGACACAAAAGAAACGCAAAATATCCAACTTAGCCCGTTTCTAAAAGATTCAGATGAGACCACCGTCAAGTGGCCCATGTATAGTAATTATTTTTAGTAGCCCAATCTGAACCAACATATATGCCGTACTTGTAGGATAGGAACTTACTAAACATTCTTACTCATTTGTTTTCGGTTTTTGTTGATAATGAATAAGTTTCATTTACGTTAAAAGATAATTGATCTAATTCTTTGGAATTGCAAAATAGGTATCTAATCATACTTCGAACCCATTACCCATCAAGGATAATGGCTTCCAAAAACCTAACCTAAAATATTAGGTAATAGCCCAGTGGCCACTAGCCACCACTTTTCAAAGAAGTCTTTAGTTCGAGTCTTGCCAAAAGTTAACTTGAGATAATCAGGGGATTATTAAGTGGTTGGGATTTACCTGGACGCCAGTCTAACTGAGGGATTAGTGGGTATCAAATGGTACATGGGATTAGAGGAATTCCAATCCAATTACCTTTTTGTTACATATAACGTTGGAGCTAAAATTTAACATTAAAGAATCTTTAAAAGTAAATTTAAATATAGATTTATATCAGTGGAGATATGATCAGATGATATGACTCATGGCATGATGATACTTAGGGCTGTCAATAGGTTCGGGTTCGGGTTGGCGGGTTGAAAAACTCTGACCCTAACTCAACTCACTAAAAGTTTCAGGTTAGAAATTTCAACCCTGATCCACAACATGCCAACCCATGACCCAACCCATGACCTGATAAGCAAATATATATAAATATATAACGGAATAAATCAACCAATATAAAGTTCTATCAATAATGTGTACGTTGAAAACAAAAAGTACCCATAAAAAAATATACGATGGTATTGTTAGAACTTGGTACAAAGTTAATAAACTTACCGTCTCACCCAATATCAGTTATCATCTCACAAAATTTTGACATTCTTTTATTTTAGATGTGAAATTACTTTATATTAGATATATAGAAAATGAGACTATTGCGTATGGATAAGTAGATAGTAAGTATAAAATATTACACATAAATCAAATATTTTTAAAGTATTGGGTTGACGAGTCGACCTGACAACCCAACAACTCAACCCAAACCCAACCTAAAAAAAATCAGGTTGGCAAGTTGGTAGGTTGAAAACCCTAACCCTAACCTGACTTTTTTCGGGTTGGGTCAAGATTGACAGCCCTAATGATACTTCATTATTCCGTTAGTGATCCAAATTCAAATAAAAAACCATAATCATAATTTAAGTAATGAGATTTTGTTTATAAATTTTTAAGGAAAATAGTTAATTCTCCTAAACATTAGCATAAAAGTCATTTTAAAATTATATGAATGTGACAAATGTATTCTACTTAATCTATTTTCATAATCTTACCCTTTGATCTTTTACATGTCACCATCTTATGATTTAGGAGAATTTTTAGACTTATGAGTTAGGATAATTAATAATTATCCAATTTCTAAATGGAAGATGATTCATCCTTATAAATATTAGTCTAAAATTCTTTTAAAACCTTATAAATGTGACATGTGTGTTACAGTTATTTTCTTTTATAATCTTACCCCTTGAATTTTATAAAAGTAATAATATGTTAAACGTTATTGTGTATCTATACTTCTATACTCCCTATTAAAAATTATATGGGGTGTTGAAAAGTTTACATGTTTGGGACATACAATTTTACCCTTTTACCCTTTCTCTTAAAACAAAACTAAATATCTTCATTCTCTTTTTCTCTCTCCAAAACAACACACAAAATATTATTTCTTTCTATATACCAAAACAATACACACCTTCTTTATTTCTGTGAATAACCACCGCCGTCGTCCATCATCACCAACACCTTGGCCACCGTCGTCCATGATATCCGTCGCAACGTACGGGTACCATGTTCGTTATTCCTATAATGTTTAGTGAGATATTAGTTCCCATCGAAATATCAACTAGAAAATGTCAATGTCACTACTGGGAAATGATTAATTCTTTTTGAAGAATGGGTTAAAAAACCTCATAATTATTAGATATATGTATGTGGTAAAATCAGAAGACAAGATTAAAAAAAGAGAATTAGTTGAATATCAATACCTACCACATGTTTCCTCTTATAACTTTCGAAAGATTTTAAAGCTAATTTATATGAGGATTTATCATTTTTCATTGATATTTGCGGTATTTTATGATGAGCTAGGATACCTAGAAGGGCTCCACGTGAGATTGAATTTAACAAGTGGGGGAAATGTTTGATAGGAATCCGTACAAACAATTATTGGCGATCGTCACAGACTCGCATCTCATTACATCGATCCCAATGAAACCTTATCTTAATTTTTATTCCCAACATTTTACATTATTTTTCGTACACATTGTAATCTGATATATGATAAGAGGCTTTATTTCAGAGTATTTATATGAAAATTTCCAAATTGTCATGGATTTGTTATTTTGTATAAGGAAGTTATATTCGTATCATTATATTTGATGGATCTACCATATCGTAGAAGTTGTATAGTTAAATTATACAAGTAAGTAGTGTACAACTGTAATATATTTATCAAAATAAGTTGTATAGTTAAATTATACAAATAAGTAGTGTACAGCTGTGATATATTTATCAAAATAAGTACTACAAATATCAATTCCCTTATGTATATTATGGAGCATTAGTGTATTACAAAATTAAATATCAGGATATATTATCACAATGTTAATCGAATTCTGAAAACTAAAATTGTATTATGAAAGTTTGTATCTAAAATTAGAATGATGTTGAAGTATCATTTTTTGAAAGATACATATTGTCGGCAGAAACAGTTTGGTGTAGAAATTTAAGAGTGAATAATTTTGAAAGATAAGTCACGGAATATAAAGTACACTGAAAGTAAATATATTCATCAACTATGTATATGTGAATTGAAACTGGAATATCCAGGTTCATGTCTAAGGGGCAGAGTTTACCTCTATTAATTGTCGTGCCTTCGGATGAATTAATATGAGGTTTTCCTCTTTTTGGGTTGAGACCTGGTGTATGGGGTGCTTTAGCGTAGGCCCGGTTAAGACAACATAGTCTAGACTCCAAAAAAATTGAAATTCGCCGTTCAAAAAAAAAAAAAACTATGTATATATGAAATAGATGAACTTAAAAAAAAAGCTATGTATATATTGAAATCCCGTTCTTTTTCTGTAACTTATTGTACTCTTCTTTGGTTATCAAGCATTTTGCTTGATTTTTTTTTTTAATATACATTGCCGTTCAAAAAAATTAAAAAATAGATGAACGTCACAATTGATTGGAAATAGTAAGAAAAAGTAAGGATATGATTCATATTGTGAATTGTGATACTAGATCACTAGATGTGTATAGGCAAAACTAACATTGTTTTCTACATTAATGTGGGAAGATTATACTAGCTAGCTAGTTATTTGCGAATGGACGAAACAATAAGTACGTCCTGTTACTTTTGATCATGACTCCAAACTCGGCAAACCATATATGGATCAAATATAACACAATGGATAAAATCTTTATCTTTTACAAAAAAAATTGTTTGTAGTAAATCAGAGTATCAGACAATCTATCATTTACTTTGTTAATTATATAGTTGATAGCAAGTAACAAAATATATAATACTTTTATACTTTAATAAAATGAAATCGTTGATATATGAAACATTATTATATGACATATAGTACATGGCACATGCGATATCTTTGAATGAGATTTAAAATTCCTTTTGTAGTTTATAGGGTGATCCAGATTTGGAGATGTACAGTTTCTCCTTTAGACTATATATATATATATATATATATATATATATATATATATATATATATATATATATATATATTGAAAAGATAATTTGAGAACTTTTTTTTGCGATAACCTTTGAGAACTTTTCAAATCAAGCTCAACCAATGATTATTCTTTACATGAAAATTATTTTTTGATTGTAATTTGAATAACTTATATGTAATTTTGAAGTTTATAATTGTGTGGAGGCATGGATTATCATCCGTTATACAATTATGTGGAGATTTGAATTTTTGATCGCATGTGCACGAATATTGCTATGATTACATGTGATCGACTTGCATACATGTGATCATAGCAATATTCGTGCACATGTGATCAAGAATCCAAATCTTCACATAATTGTATAACGGATGATAATTTATGCTCCACACAATTATAAACTTCAAAATTACACATAAGTTATTTAGAAAACAATCAAACAACAATTTTCATGTAAAGAACAAGCATCGGTTGGGATTGATTTGAAAAGTTTTTAAAGGTTCTCACAAAAAAGGTTCTCAAAATAACTTTACCCTATATATATATATATATATATATATTATATATATATATATATAAGATATCCTTAACATACTCAAACGGCTCCCATTATTGGTATCAAACCAATAGCGATTCATACAAGCTAAATCTTCTAATCGATAATTGGGCAAAAAAAAAGAACTTTAATTTAATTAATTCATTTTTTTTTTTCTGTGGATATTTTTACTTTCATCCAAAAATTGACTCCAGTTTTTTAGTCTGTTCTCTTTGCAAAATAATTTATTTTTATGCACACCCTTTTGATTCTTTAAATTCAAATTGAAAGAAATTAGAATTCTCAATTCTCTACAACGTTTAAACGATAAAATCTTTTCAGAAACAAGCAAATCAGAAGTCTTTTTGTCTCTATTTAGAGTTTTTATTTTATTTCTTGAAATGAATTCATGTATATATATATATAGGGTGACAATTAAATGAGAACCAACTTAAAATGAGAACGAATGAGAACACTTAAAAACTATATTTTGATGCATTAAAAGTCCATAAAACTGACATAGTGCATAACTAATTATCATTATTTAAGTGTTTAACAACACATGGCTCCGTCAAAATCGATAAAAAAAACACGTTTTTTATGAAAGTTATATGCACTTAAAACTTCTTTATATTATATATATATATATAATATAAAGAAGTTTTAAGTGCATATAACTTTCATAAAATGTTTTCTTTTAGTAAGTTAATGATAGCATATTTTAATAATCTCTATTTTACACCAGGCACATATGCGTGGTGCGACGATGACAACGGTAAATGTGGGGACAACGACGGTGACGGTAACGGTGTTATTACTAATATAAAAATAATTTATATAAAAAAAATAATGTACTAGTTATATTCAATGTTGAAGAACGTATGTTTTAAATTAATGAATAAAGACGATAAATAGTTTGAGTTTATTAGTTTTTTATTTAAAAGAAAAAAGAAAAAACTTAAAAAAAATGTTTTATAATGTAGTATGAATAACACATATAGTACAAGTCATGTGTGTTTTCATGTGTGAATTTTTTTTTTAAAAATTATATCGTGTAATCAAAATCAATTAATAATGAACGGTCGTCAAAATATCGACTCTTTCTCATTTTGACAGAAAATATTATTGTTAGCTCAAAAGAACTTGCGCACATCACTCATCAACTCATATTTATACAGTAGGATTTCTAATGGATAAGAGTTTGAAATTTTCTAAATAAGGGTTGTGGCTTAATTAGTATTTTAAGATTTTTTGATTGCGGTTTGAAGAGGGGATAATAACCACGTTATCAGTGGGTTGTATCTGCACCTCTCAATCTCTCATACTTGAACATAACTTAAAATCCATGGATCTCAAACTAATCACAATCCCGAAATAATAATCGATGACACTATTTTTTTCATATTTACTATTTCCTGGGTTTAGGAATATACTACTCATGCTGACTTTTTTTATATACGATAAAATAGAGGTTACATTAACATATCGCTTATTACAAAAGATCTTTAAAAAATAAAGACAAGTATAGCTGTCATATTAAAATAAATAAAAGATATAGTGCTTTTCAAACTCTCATTGTATATGTTTTGCATCATTTTATAACACATTTTTTTTTCTTCATAAATTTTACATTTTCTATTCTAAATAATTAATAAATCCTAGTGTCACCATCCACAATCGCAATAGTTATATTTTTATAGAGGCAGCTCCATTAAAAGTTGTAAGAATCTTTAAAAGTAAAAAATAAGCAGGCATTAGCCTCTTGTCGCCATTTGATTTAGGAATAACTTATCAAATATAGCGAGGATTAATGGGAACTTGTCCATTTGAGAGCCACCAACCTCACTTTATCGTTTTTTAATGTCTAAAATTTAACAATTTGGTGGTTCATAATATTTTCTCGGTTAACAACACATAAAATATAAATAGAAGGGAACCAATGTAGTTTATATTTTTCTTTGTTAGACAAACAAAAGCAATTGTTTTATTTAATCTTTTTGTTTCTTTTTCTAGATTACGCATTACAACTAGTAACAAATTTTAAAACGTTCATTTTATATAAATATAGATAACTACGTTTGATGTACGTCTAAAATCTAAATAAAGCAAAATATCGGTTAATAATGCGATTTTCTTTTTCATCCTGATTGACTTTTTTTATTCTTAACGATCTTATGATAAAATCAATGATAATAATTGTTACGGAGTACTTGAATAATAAAATGATGCAATTCTGTCATGTTGTATGAGCAGGTTAAAGTAGGGATGAGCAAAAAACCCAGAAACCCGAGCCCGGCCCGGAACCGATCCGCCCGAATTCCGAACGGGCCGGGTCACGGGTCATGTTTTTAGTGCATGCGTTCCCAGGTGATGGGTTGGACGGGCCGGGTAAAGCCGAAAACAAAAAAGTTGTTAAAGAAACCCGTGGCACGCTCGAGCCCGACCCGAACTGAAACATCACGGACCAGGTCACGGTTCCGTTTTTCGTGCTATCACGGGGCACGGATCATCCCTGTTCAGGCCGGGTTTCGACCCGCACACATCCCTAGGTTAAAGACTCATGTCAAATTTTATAGAATATATTCTTCATTTAAGTCAATAGTACTAATTGATACCGTATTATTATGCCATATTTAGTTCGATGTGCGAAACTTTACATTATCGATTTATAAGGAGTGGAGATGTAAAATTTAGTCAAACATTCACTATTTATATCTATTTTAATTAAAAGAATGTATTACGAGTTTATTTTTATAATAAAAATATGACCAAAAGTTTATTACAAGTTAGCCTCTTTTATGTTTTCATGTCATTGGCCCTTCATAATAAGGTAAGAAACCGTAGACCATCATTTTTTCAGTCGTATATCACTAAAATATGTTTTACATTGTTGTATTGTATAACTAGATTATTGTCACGTAATATGCGAGAGAACATATTTAACTAATGATATTATTATCGTTTCATAATTTCGTAAATTGACAAATATTGATAGATTAATTAGTATCATGATGCAAAAGATGTAAATTAGTACTTGTAAAATGAGTTAATTTACAAATAAACAAAGTTTCATTGAAGACTATTGTATTTATAATCAAAGTTAAGATAAAAACATAAAATTTCATGATTTTATGTTTTTATAAACAATTAGTAAAACTTAAAATGAATATATCAAGTGATAATTTAAAATTCAAAAATAACCAAATTCGTTTAGTTGAAAATAATTAAGAACTAAATTAGATTCTTCTTCTTTTTGAGTCGTGTAACTAATTAGTCATTTTTACAATATTTTATGTAGTTTAATTCTTATATAAATACACACATAAAGAAAATTTAACAAAATAAAAAATAATCTTATATAAAATATATGAGCATCATATAGTAATATCTAACCATTACACTTACATCAAATATTTAATTGATTACCGCTCAAGCAAACTTGTAAATACATATTTTGTGAACAGATATATCATCTTTTTAAAAAGTACTAAATGTATGTTAATTTCCCAATTAGAATTACATATATGTTTCCCCTATATCTAATAATATAGTTTTTTTTTAAAAAAAATCTTAATATTTAAGTCTCAAAAGTCTACTATTTGTTTTTATGGTTACTTTTTAAAGACTTTTTAAAAGTAATTTTACATCGATATACTAAAATTTCTAAATCATGCACTTATAGTTAATTTATTTGAATTTTTGAATTTTGAATGTTACAAATAATTGTGTGGAAATTTTCTTTTAACATATCACATAATTATCAAAGATTTTATTTTAAGTTATACTAATAAACTTTTACACTAGATTCTTGAGTTAATTTTTATATGGGAAGAAAAAGAAAAGAAAGAGAAATTAAAGCCTTTTGCATTTTTAAGTTTTTTACGTAAAGAAAAGAATGCAGAATAAAGGGAATTTTGAGGGGTTTTGGCTCAAACACTGTGTTATCTAGTTTGGTTTATAAAAGAAAAGAAATAATTGAAAGTTATATTATCTTCCTCTCAAACCATCCCATAAATAGAGAAAAAATGTTTTAGACAAAATCAACTAATAAATCATTCCATTTCTTTTCATTTCACTTTCCTTCCACCCTTAAATTCAACTAAAGAACACAACTTGTTTTGTAATCATTTGCTTTCCTTTTTTTTCATTCCATAAAAAAACTCAAGAAAACAGTGAAAATCTTTCCACCCAAATTTGGTCGGATTGTGTAGGAGACAAACATTTTGTTTAATGTAATTACCATCATGCCCTTTTACACTTAAGAATCCAGTTATTTCGCAAATATTGTTACTCAACATGTCTCTCCACCGTTCACACCTACTATGTCATACATGAGGGATTATTAATTGTATAAACTAATGTTAACATTGTGATAGTGGAATTTTTAATATCATGTAACAAATATTAAATTAATTGTTATTAAACTAATGACTATTTTACCATGTATTAAATATATATAAATTTAAAACGGCTAGAACTTTTTTTCGTAACAGATTTAATTTTTATGAAATCATGTTTTGAAACTTCCAATTTATATTTATATTTATGTAAGATAATAAAGTATAAGATATCAAGCGGGTTACACATATTTTACTTTAAATAAAAAGAGTATCTTTGTAAATTGTATTGTTATATATTTTTTCTTTCAAACTCAAACATGCAAATAACACTTTACTTTCCTTTTGATTCTTGGGTTTTCAATTTAACTCAAAAATAACTTTTACTTCTTAAATTTGTTTTTCTTTTTTTCTCTTTTCTAATCTTTTCATTTCTTATCCATATAATATAACTCGAGAATAGAATGTTAGATACATATATATATTAAGAGTTAAACCCTAAAATGTTCTTAGACTATATTATTTTAATATCCATAAATATTAATATTTTAATTATAAAAGTTACATTTGGTTAAATAAAAAGGTGTTTAAGATTGATAATGTGAATTTTTATATAGACAAAGCGTAACTAATTATATTATAATAAAAGTTACATCTGGTGAACTAAAAAGGAGTTTGGGAGTTGGGATTGCATATTGAAAAAGTTTATTTAATTACTGTGTTTAAAAAAATTGATTATCTGATATTTCGTATAGAAAAAATGTAGTTTTGAAAAAGTAGGTTAATGTATGATTTTTCAATACGCAAGTTTTATTCGCAAAATCTATTTTAAAGACGCAATTCCAAAAACCCACTAAATAACTATTAGTTATGTTATATTGAAAACTAATGTTTATACCGTGTATTGGTATAAATATATGATATAATCGCAATTGACGTTGTTTATTGTCTTCGTCGCATCTTGTGGGTATGCATCTAATTTTATATTTTAATATGAAACCTTATACAATTGTTGTATAGTTTTCGTTTAGATGCATTATTATTTTAACAAAGTTTTATCAAAAATCATTGAGCTATTTGTAAAGGTTTTTAATTAATGTCGTACACACTCATGGTCATATCTTGCGAAATAAAAAAAAGTTATATAATATTTAATCAATTGATGGATCACATATGATATAATTTTTATTGAACAAACATATTTTCTCTCTTTATGCATAGGTAGATTCTAAAAATAGTAGATCCAAAATACATATATAAATATAAATATAAAAATAATCTACGTTTGAAATCTTAAATAATTTGTAAAATAATAAATATAATATCACAATTGTTCAAGAAATGAAGAATCCGAATAATGATCTATATCTATGTATATTATTATTGTTATGTTATGTTATTATTTATGATATATTATATTAATTAAAAATGGTATATTTTGACAAGACATATAAAGTATAAGTATTAATATCGTCATTTTACAAAGATGAAATAATTAAATTTGATCTAATGGTTGTAAATCAAAGTTGAAAGTCATCCAAGGGTCCTTGTTTGTTTAGGATTGAATTAAGGACCTAGTTATGTATATATTGGTAAATTAGTCCTAATACCCGTACGATGTACGGTAGCTATATAAATTATATGACAAAGAAATTCGAATATGCCCCATACATGATTCGTGAATATGAAATAAATTATGGTTAATAAATCGATGAGCGTAACAAAATTATAATAAACAGTAATGATAATTAAATATAATATATGTTTAGTTAGAGTTATAAATTTACCTTAAATTTTTAAAACCACATCAAAATGAGAACTTGTAAGCATAGTGGATGTCAAATAGACTTGTGATTTCGGACGTAAAATCAAACTTTTGAAATCTTCCTGTTAATAACTTATTATAGTTAATATAAGTAATAACTTATTATAGTTAATAACTTATTTTCTAATTTATTAATGAAAAAACGATCAATTAAATACGGTTATAATATCTTTTATATTAATAAATTAAGAGTTATAGTTTGTTTCTAAGTCTAATTAGAAAATTGAATTTATATACGACTAAAAAAACTAATTTAACAAAATAAATAAATTAAAAGGACATTTGTTGATCAAGGATTATGTCACGTATCGTTTCAAAAACATGTCAATCATGTTTATTGGTAGACAATCGATTGCTAAATAATAATAATAATAATGGTAATAATAATAATAATAATATATGCATTAGTTTTGTAGATGTTTTAATAATATTAGTAAACAAATACATATACACATTATACGAACATACAAAAAGTTTTAAGATCATTAGGAAACTAATAAATACATATCCAATAAATCTTATATTGAATATATGGCAATATTAATATAATAATAATAATAGTATAATATAAATTTAAAAGTATATATCCTATATGTATTAGTTTTGTAGATGTTTTAATAATATATTAATAAACAAATACATATACACATCATACGAACATACAAAAAGTTTTAAGATCATTAGGAAACTAATAAATACATATCCCAAAAATCTTATATTAAATATATGGCAATATTAATATAATAATAATAATAATATAATATAAATTTAAAAGTATATATCCTAATTTAAATACAATGAGACTTGATTAAAATAAAAAATTTATTATATAGATTTTTTTTTAAAATATGACTAAATGACACTTAATATATTGCCATGCGTCGACCAAAAAGTGTTACAATTCTGTTTTAGTTTATTGGTAGATACGTAGACATTTTTTTTTTTAGAACAGAGACATCTTTTGATATATTCAATTTAATAGTTTTAATGATAAATTGTATTTTTAAAGGACATGGATTTTTTTAATTATAGATTAAAAATACACTTGTCTTTTTAATATTATGCCAAGTGTCGATTAATAAATACTACAATCTTGTTTTAGTATATTCGTAGCTATCTTAAAACATATATAATATAATTTCAACGAAGTATTTCTGGAAAATTATATCAAATTTTCCTTTAAATAATCTACTATAAATTTTATAAATAAAGTGATCAATTTTCATAAATCATTTTTCTCATATCAAGATGTACCTTCACTTTGCCAGCCTCAAGTTATTCTTCCACATGAAAGCAAATGCTTTCTCATTTCCACTTTATGACAGATCCCTTCATCGGTTTCTTTTTCATTTTAGGGGCAAAAATTAATGTAGTGATAAAATGTGTTAACTGGCTAAGTTTTGGCAACAATTTTCTGCCAATGATAATTCGTCATGTGATGCCAAAACGTACTTAGCCAAATTGTGAAGGATAATGAGTTTGGGTTGTCAAATGTTACCACAAAAAGGACAAACATGAAAAAAATATTTTACATGCTCCCAATGGTCATGTACATTGGCTACTGACTAATTTGCTTGAACCATGCTGATGCCAAAAATTGCAAACAAATGAGGGTAATGGAACCAGTGTGTTGAAATGTGTCAATGCTACTTGCCAATAAGAAATAATTGTATACATCTTTATGTAGAATATAAAGTAAAATATCGAATGAGTTGGTGGCGATGGAGATATATATGAACTAAACCAAGTCTCATTTTTCACCACGTCTTGTATTAGGGCGTTAGCATCGGACACAATATGGATGTGTGGTGGATGTGGCACCACCACTCCACACTGCTGCCAACCCCTTACCATGCGTCGTGGCATGAAAACGAGTGGTGTGACCACGTGGTCCATAATCCATTTTGTACATAAATCGAGGCCCTTTTACTAGCCGTTGCCTTTTTTTATAACATCCAAAATCTTTTTTTTTTCTTTCACTGCATTTGCTCTTCTTTTTTTTTCAATTTTAGTCTTCATCTTCTTTATTAATTTATAACACAAATAACATATACATACTTCACCAAATCGTCCTAACCCGTTTATTGTCCTCGAATGTGTATACATGTATATAGTTATAGTTCGATTGTATGTATATAGATATAGCTATGATTCGTATGTGTATATATGTATATAGTTATAGTTTGATTGTATATAGATATAGCTATGTTTCTGTTTTGATTGTATGTATATAGATATATTTCGATTGTATGTATATAGATATAGCTATGGTTCTGTTCGATTGTATGTATATAGATATAGTACGAGTATATGTTTATGTTTCTATTTTTGTGAGATTCTGTATGTATATGTTTCTGTTTTCGATTCAACTGTGAAAGCTTGTATAGATATAGTATATGTTTATGTATATAGATATAGATTTTATGTTTTATTTATGCTTTAAATAAAATTAAAAATGTAGTGAGTGGTGAAGTGAGTGATCGGATGTCAATGAAATTTTGATGAGTGGTGAGTGAGTAGTGGAGTTGAGGTGTCATGCTGTGATTGGTTAGAAGTGAGTGGTGGAAAAAAAGTGGGAGGTGGGTTGCCATCCCCCTTAGCTTAATACTAGCCCAAATACTCGTACGATGTATGGTAGCTACATAAATTGTATCATAAAGAAATTCAAATATGCCTAATACATGATTTGTGAGATGAAATAAATTGTGGTTAAAATAAATCGATTATCGAAGCTAAATATTAATAAACAATAATGATAAATATAATATATGTTTAGTTAAAGTTTTGGATTTATCTTAAATTTATAGAACCCTATCAAAATCGAAACTTGTAAGCATAGTGAATGATTACAAATAGCTTTCTGATTTTGGACCGTAAACTCCAAATTTTGAAGTCTTCATATTAATACCTTATTATAATGAATATAAGTAATAGGAGTTGAATAATTGAGAAAAAAAAAGACAATTTATTAATAAGAAAATGATCAATCAAATAAAGTTATAATGTCTTTTATATTAATAAGTCAAGAATTAGAATTTAATTCTAATAAGGAAATTGAAGTTATATACAACTAAAAAAAAGCTAATTTAACAAAATAAATAAATTAAAAGGACACTTGTCGATCAAGGATTACGCCACGTGTCGTTTCAAGAATATATCAATCCTGTTTTAGTTTATTGGTAAATATGTTATATAACTAAATAGTAAAAACAACGGAATAACTAAAGTAAATGATATTTTAAAGTCAAAAATACACAAAATCATCAAGGTATTCACAAAAATTGCCAAAGTGTATGGTTATATATATATATATATATATATATATATATATATATAATATATTATATGTATAGACTTTCTTAATTTTGATAATATTTTTTTAAACGAATGAGAACTCTTAAATTATGTATTAGATAACATTTTTTTTATTTGTTCATTCACATGTAAAATGATATAAAAATGTATGTTATAAAATAAACTTTTTTAAGAAATCTTCAAAGTAGCATTTTGTAAACTTATGAATGGATTTGTTCACATGTGAACAAACGGCTATATATAATGTTCTGAAAAAAAAATTCTTCTAGCATATATTTTATAACATTTCATATGTGAATGAACAAAAAAGATGTAATTCAATACATAATTTAGAAGTTCTCACGGTTTATAAAAAATAGGTTCTCAAAAACGTATTGAATGAAGAAATAAAAAACGACAAGTAGCATTTACGTCTAGTTTATTGTGATAAAGTCTCTGGGTTTTAACCGTGGGTATTTATTTTTATCAATTATATATATATATATACTTTGAGAAAAGTGAGTATGGGGCTGTTATGCACCCAATTTGGGTGAAAAACCTCTCACATACCAATATTTTAATATTTTGAATAAATGTTTGGCCCCCAATGATTTTTATAGTTTAAAAAAAGGTATGTGAAGGGTTTTTCACCCATCTTAGATGTCTAACAGCCTCATATTCCCTTCCCATATACTTTTTCTCTCCAACAAACAATTATACAATATGCAATAATAATATTTTATTGTATTTTAAGAGGTTTATTATCTAGAAAAATAAAGCTGGAAATAGAAACACTCTTTGAATATTGAGACACTGCATTTTGTTAATTGTTATTGTTTTTGACATAACTTCACATAATGATACAATGTCACACTGATACCGATAGAAAAGTGGCATGAATAATAGTAAGCTACTAAAAAGTTTGGATGATGCTTTCCAAGTTATTGATGATATGCGCATAAAATCTACTAAAAAGATGTGCATTGAAAGCATTATGTTTTGTACGATTTGGGTCATTTGAAAACACCGTAATGAACAAGTTTGTTTATCGGTGCAGATTCGTTCAGACTTTTTGTTTGATTTCATCGTGGCTCAATCACACATGTGGTGCACATGTGGTGCACGAGTAGATGTAGAAAGATCTTTGTCTCACGTGATGAGTGATTTCAAAACCCTCTTAATTTTTTGTAAGCCTTTTATTGTAGGGAAGTGATATCCCCACAATAATAATTGTTTTACACAGTTGTACATTGTGCAGTAGAAGATATACATATGTTGTGGATGACTAATTTGTGTTGTGGTATATCACTTCCCTTTATTGTATCATGTCGTCAAGTGATTTGCTTGATGACATTTGTATTTAATAATATTTTGCCGCTAAAAAAAAAAACCTCTGGTGCCCAAAGGCCAAAACATACGAGATTACGAATTTATATACCTACTACGAGTAGTAATTAAGGAATACATGCAAAAAGTGATTCACTAAACACATTTAAGGATCTATATCTATACTATCTAATAAAACAAAATGCTCATTTTTTTTCTTAAACTTTCTACCTTTAAAAAACCAAAAATATCTTTCTCTTTTATTCAGTAATTTATACATCTCCATCTAATATATTTATAATACATTTAATTAAATAATTTACAGTATAGATCCTATAATATCAACTTTAACATCAATTACTTTTACATTCACCTCAATCACCGTCCCCACTGCCGCTCCCACCACCATCACCACCACAACCTCCGCCATTACTACCTCCACCACTGCCGCATTGCGCGAGCATAAGTTTAGTTCTTTGAAAGCATTTGTTAGTATGTGTTTAATAAGCTCAGTATTTTTTGAAATATAAAATATACATTAATAATTAATATAAAAATACTAATTATTAAGTTAAACTAATGATTATTAAATAACTTTTTGATTATTATTTAGGAAAGATTGAGAATATTAAATGCTTACTAACTAATGCTCAAAACATTAGTTAGCAAATCTCATACCTTTTTTTTTTTTTTCTTCATTTTATCTTAAAATTTAAAAATTTAATGTTAAAAAAAGTAAATATCTATTAATTTTGTTTTTGTCTAATTTGATAGTTTAACGTTATAGTATACCTATTAAATATTTATATGATATACTTGTAATATTTTTGATATGGTTGAGAGTTGAGACCATTTAATTTACTTTAAGAGGAAGTATAAATCAATTTAGTGGTACCTGTATACTCGTATTTAGTAAAGTTTTAAAATTTTAAAAAGAAAAAGGAAAAGGTGTGAATTGAGTGGAAGAATGTACTATTCCAGTTGGCACTCTAACATCATTCATAAACCTTTAGTACAATACAAAATCCAAAAGATTATTTCCAATGTCTTCCCACTCGCTTCCAATTAAATTTCATCATTTTTCATTTCATTTTACCGTTGCGTAAATATTTAAGTTTTACCAAAACTTCTTATAGAAGCTTGCAGAACAACTCTATGCTTTTTTGAAAAGTTGCATAAGAGCTTTTCAAGCAAGTACGAGCACTTGTTTCGGATTTGAAAAAGGAAAATGGTTAATTCTCTTTATAGAATGACTGAAAAATACTTCTAACTATTAAATGAATACATGTGAAGAAATCAGGGTGCAAATTTAGGAAAGAGAATTAATAGATAACACATGTCACCTTTTAATAATTTTAGGATGATTTTTAATTTAATCTTTAAGAATAATTATCATTTTCCTTTGAAAGATAATTTGTTTACTTCGAAAACTATGCATGTTTCTACATTCATTTTAGAAAACAAAGTACAATTATTAAAAGTAGTCAACCACTGTAGCAGCTAAATTATTTTTATTTAAATGTCTAATTTGGGCTCGGCGGCATACCTCATTATATACTCAACTCCAATTTCAGATGAAACCAATTATGGAAAAACCACTGTCTCCATTTCTGTGAGTATTTTGCTCACACCAGGATTTGAACCCAATATCTCTCAGTTTCAGGCTCCACCATATATTAATCCATCTACTGTAGCAACTAAATATATGAAACATCTGAATTAACAAAAATAAAAATAAAAAATATTTATATTAAAAAAACATTACTTGTTTATAAAAACAAATATTATTAACCCAATATAATAACTCCAAGATGATATTTTTCCTAATTGAATGTACACCAATGCATAGGATTACACTTAAGACATTTAAAGAAACAATATCTTTGGCCTTTGCTTGAACTAGTAGACCAAAAATTCATTAATATCCGTCAACATATCTTACATTCTCTCATCTATTATATAGTGAAATAAAATTTTATGACACGGTCACATAACTATAAGTATGAATTTTATAGTCAAATTTGTATGCACAATTTTAGAAGGGTAATATTAGTACCACAAAAATTAATTTATTTATCACACTGTACAACTTTTATAATATATTGTATAAGTCAATAAAACATATGTGTGATAATTATATCAGTTGTAATACAATTGTGTAAAACATATGTGTGGTAATTATATCAGTTGTAATAGAAATGGGTAATTATATCGGTTGTAATACAAATGTGTAAAAAGCCCCGGGCCCCAAATGGTTTCAACTTTGGCTTCATCAATAAGTATTGGGACTCACTCAAATGGGATTTCTATAATACTTTACTGGATTTCCATGTTACGAGCGCAATTAGTCGTGGATGTAGCTCCTCCTACATCACACTAATCCTCAAAAACACCTCGCAAGAATCTCTATATGATTACCGATCCATTACCTTGATTGGTTGCATTAAGAAAGCTATCTCAAAAACCTTGGCAAACCGACTTAAGAAAGTCATCCCCAACATCATATCCACTTCACAATCCGCTTTGCTCTCTGACCATAACATATTGGATGGACCGTTAATACTCAATGAAATCATATCCTGGCTTAAGAAGTGTTACAGGGAAGCTTTTTGTTTCAAGATCGATTTTGAAAAGGCATATGATTCTGTGAGTTGGACTTTCCTCTTATCTATCACGAGGCATATGAACTTTCCTGATAGGTGGATCACTTGGACTCGTGGCATCTTGAACTCAACAAGATCTTCGATTTTGGTCAACGGGTGCCCTACCAATGAATTTAATTGTGAGAGAGGTATGCCCCAAGGGGATCCCCTTTCCCCCTTCTTGTTCTTAATTGCGATGGAAGCTTTCTCATGTATGATTAACAAAGTAACCAATCTGGGCCTAATTTCTGGTATAAGCCTACCCAATTCTGGCCCAACAATTTCTCACCTTCTGTATGTCGATGATGCGATCTTGTTGGGTCTTGGTCCGCTACCCGAATCGCGAATATAGGCAGAATAATGAGAGTTTTTCACTTAACATCGGGCTTAAAGATTAACCTGCATAAATCCAGCTTTTATGGTCTCAATCTGCCCCCTGAGTCGATATCTATCTCCACCAACATCCTCAACTGTAGTGCTAGACAGTTTCCTATGACCTATCTATGTCTAATTGTTGGAGCCAATATGAACTTGCTGAAAAATTGGTCACCGGTGATTAGAACCATTGAGAACCACTTGTCACAATGGAAAGCAACTTCATTAACTCTTGGGGGAAGAATCACGCTCATCCGCTCCGTCCTTAACAGCCTTTCGGCCTACTACTTCTCCCTGTATAAGGCTCCGGTATGTGTTTTGTCCAAACTTGAATCTATACGTAGGAACATTTTTTGGGGTGGGTCTTGCTCACGAATAAAAACACCCCACTATATGTTTCATTCCCTGATCTCTTCAATTTAGAGAAATCCAAGGCATGCTATATCAGAGAGAAATGCACTGGAAACGGTACTCATCCCCTGTGGGAGTGGCATTGGACACGTCCACTGACCTATCCATCCGAGACACATCAGTTCAAGACACTACTTTCACTCCTTGAGGAGCACCAACTTACAAATTCTGAAGACACTTGGCGTTGGCTTCACGACCCGAGTGGACTCTTTACTACCAAATCTTTAAGTCAGATGCTCAAAAAGGCAACTTACGACCCACAAAACTGGTTGTTCCCATGGAATAAAATTGCACCCTTGAAGATCAATGTCTTTTGTTGGCGTATGCAATTAAACTAACTCCCGGCATGAGACTCTCTTGCTAAAAGAAACATCCAAACCACCTCAGGCATGTGCCACTATGTAACAGCTTTGACGAAACGGTGGACCAATTGTTTCTAAACTGCCCCTTTACAAACATCATGTGGACAAACATTCTTAGCTGGTGCAAGATCCTTGCCCTAAGACCAGGTTCTATTCGAGAGCTGCTTGATGTTCACAAAGACCCTTATGTCCAATCTGGAAACAGGAAGTTCATCAACCTAATCATCTTTGCATTCTGTTGGACACTATGGAAAACGAGGAATGATCGCATCTTCTCTAGCAAGCAACCCTCTCTCCGCTATGTTTTCAAGGAAATCAAGAGCCTAAGCTTCCAATGGCTATCACTTAGACATGCCAAACGCGTTATTGACTGGCCTAAAGTGGTATTCCTTTTCCTTGTAACCCCCTTGTTTCTTCTCTTTATGTAATGATTGTTTGACTTCATTTTTTTTCTTTTTTTTTAAACCCCTGTATGTAATCTGCTACTTTCCCTATATCATATTTCCTAGATTCTCGCTGGGCGTTTTAGTATTAATAAACCACCTGAATGTTAAAAAAAAAAAAAAAAGTTCATCCCAATTCCAAAATGCTAACAATTTTTTTTTTATTACTCGTATTATTTTTGAGAATGATAATTTCAAATAAATTCATGTAGTTGGCCTTCACGCATCACACAACACAAACAACAAATCGCGTGGGAATTGAACAAATTCCAATAAGGCACGGTGAATGTTAAAAGAAAGGTATGTCCTTTTTCACCACTACACAAATGACAGCTAGGCGGTACAGTAAGCCAGCTGTAGCACGCCACCTGTCAGCTTTTAATTCGTTTATTTCTGCAGTTATCTTTTCCGACAGTGACTATTCGAACCCTGTGCCCACTTTTACTCCCATAGCCCATTAACAGCCAGCTCTCAAAACGGCTAGTTTTTTATTCATTTAAAGTTTAAATAAATTTTACGAGTACTAATTACCATACCCCACTAATCCTACGTGTCATCCTTAATATGTCCTACGTGGCCATACTCACACATAAATTTCCTCCTATAAAACCACCCCACATTTGCACACACATTTCACCAAATCTCTCTCTCATTCTCAATCCCTTCCAACATTTTCTAAAAAAACACAATGCCTTCTTTAACAATTGCTTTATTTGTGTCACTATTTGTTTGCTTTGCAAATGTAAATGCAAGTCCAAAATTTGAAGAATTGTTTCAACCATATTGGGCTGCTGACCATTTTTCATTTGATGGTGAAGCAGTCAATATGAAACTTGATAACTTTTCAGGTGCTGGTTTTTCTTCTAAGTCAAAGTATATGTTTGGTAAAGTCAATGTCCAAATTAAACTAGTTCAAGGTGATTCAGCTGGCACCGTTACTGCATTTTATGTAAGTTCATTCATATCCCCAAATGTACTTATTTTTTTTTTATATCAATGTATGTACATTATTATCTTGTTTTTTATATAACTTTTTTTTATGATACGTTTCAGATGTCATCCGAAGGTGCAAAACACCACGAGTTTGATTTTGAGTTCCTTGGCAATACAACAGGGGAGCCTTACATAGTTCAAACAAATGTTTATGTTAATGGTGTAGGCAACAGGGAACAAAGATTGAATTTATGGTTTGATCCAACTAAAGACTTTCATTCTTACTCCATTTTGTGGAATCAACGTCAAGTTGTGTAAGTATTTTTTATACATGAATATATGTATGTATGTGTATATATATATTTTATATGATGATTGTATAACTTTGGTACTTATTTCACTTTATATATAAAGTTAGTATTAAAATTGAAATGTGCAATGATGGGTCTGAAAAGGAAAGTAGGAAAAAGTAAATACCTTACTTATTACACATAGGGTGGTCATGTCACACCTTACTTTTGAGTTGTCAGATGTATAAGCTTTAAAGCTTGTGGTACTAGTAAACAATAGCACAATGATACTAGCTTATTCTTAGATATAATTTTTTTTCTTGTATATTTATAAATATTTTAAATTTCGTAACACAGGTTTCTGGTTGACGAGACACCAATAAGAGTACACACAAATTTGGAACACAAGGGAATACCATATCCTAAGGACCAAGCAATGGGTGTATATAGTTCGATATGGAATGCTGATGATTGGGCTACACAAGGGGGTCGGGTCAAGACGGATTGGAGTCATGCCCCATTTGTGGCGTCGTACCGTGGGTTTGAAATTGATGGTTGTGAGTGTCCGGTTACGACTGCTAGTTCGGACAATGCTAAGAGATGTGCAAATAGTGGCGGGTGGTGGGACGAACCGGTTTTGTCCGAGTTAAATGTGCACCAAAGTCATCAGTTGATTTGGGTTCGGGCTAACCATATGATTTATGACTATTGTAGTGACACCGCTAGGTTTCCCACTGTGCCTTTGGAATGCGAACACCATCGTCATTAGTTGGTTGGGTAACGGATCCAAATGAACGTATGTAAAAATGATGAAAAAAAGACATGTTCTTCATGTTACAAGTTTAGGGAATGTATGATAACTTTATTTTTGGTTAATGTGAATTTTTTAATTTTATTTTAGTTAATTTCAAACGTGATTAAAACTGCATAAAATTGCAATAATGTGTGATTATGGTACTATTAAAACGTGTGTTGATGGATCAAATTATATTCGGTCACGGGGTTCATGACTTGTGGGCCATATGCTACGACAAAAGCAGTAGAATTTTTCAACAAAATTTTGGGTCCATCAGAAAAGTTGTTTCTAAGTTTGGCTCTTGTGATTTTATGATTTACTCTTGTGCACAAATTCAAACGATCGACTGTAGAATAAAGATATTTTTAGATTTCCATTCATTGCCACTGCATTTTTAGTAAATGTTTCAGATAAAGATTAATGAACGTTACAAGACAAATAAAACGATAAAGTATGACGTGTAAATTTATATATATATATATAGAAAAGTGAGTATGAGGCTGTTATGGAACCAACTTGGGTGAAAAACCCCTCACATACTAATATTTTAATAGTTTAAATAAATACATGACCCCCATGATTTTTATCTTTTAAAAAAAGGTATGTGAGGGGTTTTTCACCCAACTTGGGTGCCTAACAGCCTCATATTCCCTATATATATGGGGTGAGTTAGATTAAGGACTCCTTATTTTAGGGACTGTTAGGGACTCGATCTAAACCGTCCATTTTTATCAGATCTAATCACCATTGATCATCTCCGGCGACATCTCCGTCCATATTCATCTCCGGCGAGACTTACACATGTGTAAGTTGAATAAAAATTATGATTCGGAGCGGGCTTCGCCCTTAAGGGTGATAGGTCATAGTGTGATAGGTCGTAGGGGTGATAGGTCATAGGGGTGACCGGTGATGGGTGATCTATCTAAAAAAATGTACTTAAAACATGTGTAAGTTACTTACACATGTGTAAGTTTCGCCGGAGATGGTCGCCATCGCCAGATGATCATGGTGGTGGTCGGAAATGATCATGGTGGTGGTAGTGGTGGTCAGAGATGATGGTGGTGGTGGCCGGAGAAAGAGGTAGAAGGAGTTCTTAGTAGTCCGTAAAATAAGAATTTCCTAATTTAACTTTTCTGTGTGTGTGTGTGTGAGAGAGAGAGAGAGAATCCGCAATGATAATCATTTTCTTTTTGAAGAGCAAAGTACATCTAGTCACTGCAAAACGTAAACGGGCACCAAAACCGTACAAACTCAAGAAGGCGCAACTTTAAGGGGTAAAACGGTAAATGCCACCCCGAAGTAGCAACTCAATACTAGAATCCTTAATGTGCGAAAAAAATGTGAATTGCTTGGTACATAGATATATAAAACGTACTCGATGTATATTGTTATTGTTATATATAACTATATATAGGCTAAAGTTATTTTGAGAACCTTTTTTTTGCGAGAACCTTTGAGAACTTTTCAAATCAAGCCCAAATAATGATTGTTCTTTACATGAAAATTGTTTTTTGATTGTTTTCTGAATAACTTATGTGTAATTTGGAAGTTTATAATTGTGTGGAGCATGAATTATCATCCGTTATACAATTATGTAGAGATTTGGATTCTTGATCACATGTGCACGAATATTACTATGATCACATGTATGCAAGTCGATCACGTGTAATCATATATATATATATATATTTGTAGTTCCGACACATGTTTAGACTAATAACATTCGCGGTATCAACTTAACGGGATAAACTCCAAGCGCAACAAATGATGATCTCGCAGAAGAAGATTTATATGGATATGAAATAATGAAGCGTACAATTATCAGAAACATGGAGGACCATTATAACAATAATTAAATCTTGGATGTAAAAGAATGGGCATGATTGTACTTTTTTTTTTCTTACCATGTCTTCTATTATTATACACATTCTGGCCAATACTGGAATACATGGTTTATTTTGGTCGAAACATGGAACTAAAATACAATAAGTTAGAACCCATAAGGTGTTAAATGAATTCACGAGCCTAATATCTTTTGGCATCTGTTTCCCGTATGTGTTTTGGTAACACACAAGTGCTCTTTAGTTATATATTGTTAGTTCTCGTTTCATAGCTTGTACTAAATTGGGAACGGTCAAAATAATGTAATGTGGACAATGCTGTAATTTGGTACGAAATTTTAAGGTAAAAAAAGTTACCTGTTTACATCAGTATATCTTGTGCTTTGCGCAAATGTGAAGCAACACAATATTAACATTACACTTCCCAGTATAATGTAGCTAGTTACAATATATGTTAAATAAACACATAAATTAACATGGCTAAGCTTAAATGTGTTTGCGATCAAGGTACAAGTGGTTCATTTACATTCATATAACTGTATCGTTGAACATTCTTACAATAACTATATGTATATATTACACTGCAAAACTACTTGATAATCATACATTAACTAGATCAATACCCGGTCGTTGACCGGGTTAGAAACAAATCGACAATACACATATATACTTAAAGAGTACACGAAACATGTTTAACTTTACCTACAAAGATATAATAGTAAAAAAAAAAATGCAAGAATCCAACTTTTACTAATAAGACGTAACACAAAACATTGCAACCTAAACATAATAGTTGAAATTAATTAATATCTAGATGTTCAAACAAATAAATTGATATTGCAAGAAATTTATGGTAAAAGACTATAATTTGTGTCTTGCCACCATTGTAAAAACGCTAACTACATTAATCATTTTGCGTTATATTTAATCGGTGACCACGTTACAATATAATCCTATATATCTAAAACACATTGAAACCCAGTCCAACCTGAATATTTACTTGAAATCATTATAAATTTTTAACACACCAACCTGATTATTTTAAATCAGATCTTGGTTGGATTTTTAGGTTGCTAGGTCGATCCGACAACCATAATAAAATGTCGGCTCATTTAACACAAAATCAACCATTTAACCTACCAACCCATCAACCCACTTGACCAAAAAACAACCTATTTTAGTTACTTGACTTAAAACCAACCTATTTGCCCTATTTACTCGTCAACCCATTTGACTAAAAAAGAACGCATTTGACCCAAAACAAACTCATGTGATCTATGAGCCACATGACCCAAAAACAACCCGATTATAACTAATTAGGTCAACCGGGGTTGACCAAAGCCGAGGCAAGAATGAAATTGCTCACCAGAAGTTTTTTGTAACTTTTGCCAAAAAAAAACTATCTCCATTATACTTTTATATTAATAACTTTTACATTAATAAACAAACTGTTACCACAACCATTATCGTCGTTGTTACTACCGTTACTTTATACGGATACCTTTCGCATTATAATAAATATAAGGTGAGCCCATGACCCCATGTCATTACCCTATCATCTCTCTCCCTGAGTTTATTTTTTTCCCCTTTCTTAATTTTCATATGCTCCTAAATTATTTCAATCCATGTAGAAAAATCGATCAATATAAAAAATTCAACATCTCTATATGTAATTTGTTTACCAACAACAAACACACGAAGCCTTGAGATTTAGTTTCATATTGTTTCTTTTCTTCATTAGCTTTTGTTGTTTCCATTTTATCTGTTTATTTATATATTTTTCTTTCCTTTTATTTGGTGAATATGACATTGAGTATGGTCATATGGATACAATAAAAAAATTGTTATGGATGCAATTTTTTTTCTAAACGGCAATTAGATATCCATCTTTTAACTCTTAATAACTAATTGATTTTTTTAATTATTATTATGAATGCATGATCAATTAGTTTGTTTATTCTAAAGCTTTTTCAATTGTTTTATCACAAAATATTCAGTTTAGGAAAATGATTTTTATAAAAGTAATGGACGAACATTGCATTAAAAACTATGGCTAATAAAACTCCAAAGGCATGTCTAATGGTATAAAGGTAGGTGTATTAAATATTATAAAAAATTTACCATAATTAATAAGTAAATTGACTTTCAATTTAAATGGTGGTGATTAATTTGTGGGTTTATTTTCAATGGCTTAGATTAAAAGATAATTTTATTTTTTTCTCTTTGTAGTGGTAGCCATATACATATATAATTAGGAGTTTTACGAAAAATTGTACAATTATGTTTATAATTTATGAAATGGTTTTTGTTATCACATGTATGAGTATAAAAACTTATTTTCGCAATGATAGTTAATGGTCCAACTATGGGTTAAAGTCACCAAAATATATATATATATATATATATAACGCACTTATTAGAAATGTTTATTTATAATTATATTAGATTATTTTCCCACGTAATACACGAGATAAATATATTAAGTTTTTGTAATAACATAATAAATATTAAGTAGTTATGGATATGACATGTTAAAATGCAAAGACATTATTATTTAGAGATTGTTTTGTATCAAATGATTAATAGGATTTTTTTTTTAAAGGTAAATTTTATTCACAAATCGTCAATCTATCACAAATCGTGGAGTGTCATGTATACAAACACTAATAATTACAATTATACATTAAAGAGATTCCAATCTTGCCAACTAATTGAGCAATGCCTCGATCGATTCTTGTACCATAAGTAACTAGTAGTTTTAATCTCTTGTATGACCTTCTCCACGTTAACATTCTTGCCTTCAAATTTCAATTCATTCATCGCCTTTCAAATACACCAACAAGTTACAAAGACCACGCCTTTAAACATTTTTTTTCCCTTTTCATCATAACTCCATATGTTCTTCAATAGAGAATAAGTCTTCAACCAAAAAGAGGAAAATGGGTTTACCTTGCACCATATACCAGTTTTGTACCAAATATCCAAGGCGATACCACAAGAGCATAAAATATGGTCAATGGTTTCCTCACCTTCCTGACAAATACTTCAAACCGCACTGTTGAAGTTTCAGTTCCTAGCTTTCAAGGCAGCCAAAGTTGGTACTCTATTCAATGATACCCTCCACATAAACATGTTACATTTCCTCGTCACTTATCTTGACCATTTAAACACGAGATTCTCTTCCTGGTCGTTCCTTCTTCTCAGGAATTCTTTGACGTTTCTAACCGAGAAGTTGTTGTCTTTATTAATTTTCCATACCCATCTGTCATTATGTTGGTTAAGAGCAACCCCGTTCATCAATCTTCTAAGTCTTTTCAATTCCTCAAGCTCCTCAGAAGTCGATGGTGGTCGTGACCATAGACATTCTGATCCAAATGCATTTGTTGTTACATCCACTCTTTCTTTGACAAGGCACTTCTTTTCCTTTTCTAGTTTGAATAATAAAGAGAAAGAGCATCTTAAAGGCTAATCACCAACCCATATGTCGAGCCAGAACCGAATTTGGTCCCCTACACCACAAACACCTTTGAAACACCTTACCAAAGACTCGTCTGCATTTTTTACATTACCAATACACTTCACTATTGATCTCCAAACCCCCGATATTCCACTTTTACTGGGCAGAATCTCCCAACATCTTTTCGTGTTGTGAATAGAGTCGATTACTTTTCTCCACAAAGCCCCGTGCTCATTCTTATATCTCCACATCCATTTGGAAAGCAACGTTATATTAGCTTCCTTGAGTTTATTCAGTCCTAACCCCCACCCCCCCACCCCCCGATTTAATAAAAGTAGTAACCTTTTCCCATGAAACCCAATGTATCTTCTTGGTATCACCCGTACCATTCTACAGAAACCTTTTAATGATTGACTCTAACCCGTTTATTACTTTATCCGGGACTTTGAATAAAGAAAAATAATAAGTGGGTAGGCTCTCCATTACAACTTTGATCAGAACCACCTTACCAGCCATCAAAATACGATTAATAGGATAGGTATGTTGTTATATATTTGTATAATTCATGTGTAAAGTTACACATAGTACCAGCTTAAAGATAACAATATTATTATTTGAAGATTTTTATTGTATACAAGTATATATCGTTCGTACAATATGTTTGTTATATCTTCGTATATAATGACAATATAAAATTAAATATCTATAAAACATATTTATTTAGTATAATAATAAAATCCTCAAACTAACATATTTCCTCTTTAGCACATAATCATAAATCAAATCAATAACTTTAAATTACAATATATATCTATATAATAAATCAACATGACAATTACAATAAGGTTTACATTACAATGTCCAATGTCATTAACTATTATCACATTATATTGATACCGAAATAAATGTTATAATAGTAATAGGAATACATAATCATTATATAAGTATTTATTTGAAATTACCGGGTTAAACTCCAGTGGTCAGGGGTGTTTCACTAAACTTGCTATGGGGGGCCCCGGGGGAGTTTACTCCAAGGTCTCGAGTTCGAGCGTTGGTAGGTTCTCCTCAACGGTATTTTTCAATTAAGGAAGTGGTATGGTGAGAAAGGCTATTTAAGATCCGCTTAGTGCAGGACCCTTTCGTTGTATATCATCAAAGATTTATAAAACAATTTGTGTATCGATCCGACTGTTGTATTTAAGATACACGGTATTAGACTACTAATTGACATGTAATATTATTCTGTTTGAAAAAAATGTAATATTATTAAAAGTTATAGATATAGAAACTAATATAATATTATTAAGCAAAACAATAAATAAATATATAGATAATATACATACCAAACTTACCAAGGGCTATAATAGATAAATAAAATAAATTTGTGTAAACGTATATAACATTCATTCAAAAAAAGAAAAGTAAATTAGTACAGTATTAGCTAATTAACCCGGGTTTAACCCGGGTATATCAATTAAAGTTTTATAAAATCGCGAAGTTGCGATAGTCTAAGAGCACTCGTCTCCTCAAAATAGTATATCTTATAAGTTATAATTAGTTTATTAACTCGCATAATATGTAAATAATTAAAAATATTTTATGATAAAATTATTTAGACGATGAAACTTATAAGACAATGTATAATTTATTAGAGTTTTTCTCTAAAAAAATTAAAAAATATATATCTCTAAATTTTTTTTAAATTTTAAGAATAAGAGTGTTTATGACATCATAAGTAAATTTAAAAAAAAACAAACTTAATATTAAGAAATAATTTGGATGTGTCAAATAAGCAATATTTATGGAATGATGATGTCACAACAATCCTCTTTTATTTAATACAAAAATTTAGTAACTTAATTCATTAAAATTCATTTATTCATTATGGCTTTTTTTTTCCATTAAAGTTCAAACGCTATTGCTTTTTTAAAATTGAATTTAGGATGCGCTTTTATAATTATTGGAAGATACTTTATTTTTCTTATTTGGGTCACTGTTTTAATATTAGTTAGCTTTCAATTTCTCTTTAATTGTTACTTTTTCCAAAATCTTTTATTGTGACCATTGTCTTCTTTTATAAAAAAAGGTATACTAACTATTAAAGAATATGAAAATAAAATGAACATCATATCTTAGAATTTATGGTAAATAGGAATATTTATAAATTATTCATTTAAAGTTTGGATAATTATATATTACGAGTACTGGATAACCTTCTGTCTGTCCTTGTTTCTTAATTATTCGAAGAAACTAAATTGCAAGTCTACATTCTAACTTTGGCCATTAACATCTTGAGATTAATTAGTATCAATATGTAAATGTAGTTTAAAAATTAAATGAGGCTAGTTTTCAATGAAGAAGTAGTAAGGTATGGTACAATAACTTTTGATAAACATATATACAATGACTATGCAATATATCATATATGATTGCACAATATATGTTACAAAAGCTTTACCTAAGTAGAGATCTCATATTCGTTTTTATCTTGCTTGAATTCGTATTAACTAAGATTGCCTATAAAATCACTACGTATTAGTGAGTCAAAAAATAGTTAACAATAAGAATATAAGATATGTGCCAATTTTGAATGTTGTAAAGAATAGTTAGATTTCAAGTAGCTAATAAATTACTCGTATTGAATATGTCACCTACCTAAGCTAGGTTGTTCTGCTGTTCATGTTCACTTGCGTCAAGTGATCTATTTGCCAGTTTTCTGAATTATTAGTATTCCCCTTGACCTTTTGTGTCACGTATGTAAAATCAAACAGTACCAAATAATTATATTGTGTATTATTGTCATTTTCGTAATCACGTGTTCTCTTATTTATATAAGTTAAAACAGGCATTTTGAGTTTGTCTTTTATGAATCATATAAATTCATAATTACCTTGTTTTGTTGTAATTTATGCCTTATTTTCTTTTTCATTTCCGTACATATTTAAAAAAATAAAATCAAAATAATTACAGGCTTACAGCGAACATCTATAACCGCTGTACCAATAAAAACCAATAATAGTCGAGATATATAATAAGTATAATTACAATAAGAAAAATGATTAATGTGACTAAAAAATAGGCCTATAAATAGGCCTAATAAAGTGGTGTTAACTCATGACACATTCAATGGTAAAGATTATGAAAGAGGAGATGTAAAATTCACGTGTCAAAATTTGAATGCATTAGACATACTTTTAGGCATGTTATTACTTATTAGGCATATTTATCATTATCCGGACGAGAATAAGTTTGTGTTACCTTTTTTCCTAATATTTAAAGTTTTTGGACTTTGGTTACCCAAATGAGGGGGAAATAACTGGAGTAGCTAGGTAGTAGTTTAAGGGTAAAAGTAAGTAAATTAAAACATTTTAGACGTTAAATTTTTTAATGTCTCAGTAAATATAAATTATATATAGGGTTGGATACAAAGGAGACAGAAAATTTTTAAAAAGTCAAAACTTGATATATGAACATGTTCAACTGCATATAAATGTAGTTGCAAATACTAAATGGGAAAAAGTAATTGGTTGAAAACATGTTGATACAAAATCAAGCCATAAATAAATTATTATAAACATTTTAGAAAAGTTGCAAGAAATAATTGCAGTACGATTACAAGTTTCACATACAATAACTGTATCACCAGGCTTTAAATAAATTTAGTGAGCAACATGAAGTTAAATAAATGATCAAAATCATTAGCAACACATTAATAACAATTTTACCGATTACTAGAGATTTATTAATTCAAACTAGTGTTATAATGTGATGCAGATTATATCCTGCAAGCATGATTGAGTAATATTTAGGTATTTGCTCAAGTGTGATATTGAGTTTGAGGTGTCTAATTGGAGCATATGTGGTGTCACTATTGCATGTTGATACACCGGAGGAGTTCTTTTTATTTACCCTATTATAAATTAATAAAAAGTTTGCACATGAAAAACTGGAAAAAAAAACATACTAGACATAAACTATCGATAATTTTATTAATTAAAAAGACCCAATAATAAGAACTTGTTAAAGACCCTGGCTGGCCCCGGTTGGACTTGGACATGGAAATGACCTATTTTATTTCGAATTAAAATTGGCCCAATGATCTTAGCTTCTGTATCAAAATGTGGCCCGTTTTCTTCACATGTGGTCATGTGGTATAGGCTTTTGCCATCTTTACAAGGTTTACGAAACTAACCTGCTTTATACGAGTAAATTATAAAGATTTAGTGCAGTACTTCAGTTAACTCCAACTTTCATATTAAATTATACATTTATAATCTAGCATGAGACTATCAAATTATATGAAAATCTATGTCAAGTAAAACGTTATCGGATCAAACAACGTGTTCCACTGCATCTAGGATAAAACGGTATCTATCTTTCATTAGTTGTAAAAAGATGGTAGATGAAGGAGGTTTGCTTTGTTTGAGTTACTCTACGGGTATTTTTGGTTAAGATGACATGATTTAGTCGCTGTATATTTAATCATTTTTTAATCAGTTTTCTAACCACTCGTTAAATGAGAACTCCATCTCCTCCACCTTTTTGTGTCATGTAGTAAATGTGTCATAAAATAGGGTGACCCCTTCCAATCTTTGGAGCAAGGGGTTCTTTTGAGAGGGGTTCTTGATTATTATTTTTTTATATATTTTTTCTAGTTTGACTCTTATTTTTTTAAGGGCATATCCAATATTATTTGATAAAAGACTTGTTTTGAAAAAAAAAAGTCTTTATAAAAGATTGATACCATTGGGTTAAATGACTTATTTGATCAATAGGTTGGGAAACTCAACCTTTTGAGCAAAATCTTTTTTCCTTTCTTAGTGATAAAAAAAATGTTATAGAAAAAACTTTATCATTGAAATAATAGCTTTTTATGTTAAAGGTAATGGAATAATTATGTGGCTAAAATAATAAGTCATTAAGACTTATTATCATTGTGTATGCTCTAACAAAAGTTATAAATAAAAATATATTTAAAAATATAAAACAACTTACTAAAAACTAAATAATACTAAATTAAGTTATTACATAAATAAAGTTCTTAAATAATAACAACATACTAACTTAAGTTCTTAAAAATAACATATTACAACATTATTTAAAAAAAAAATAAACAAGCTACTCATCGTCGGAACTAACATACTCGTTGAGATCCGGGAGGACCTCGTTATCGGGATCAAAGTCACGTGGTTGGGTCGACCAAAGATGATCAACCAAGTCCGACGTAAGCATGTTGTGTGTTTCTCGGTTTATAATGGCATGACAGTTTTGAATTCGTTGTTCGAGTGGAGTCATTTGTTCCAATAACCCGGTACTAGAGAAGGTTCATCCGGATTGTAGTCTTCACATAAGGCCTTGTTCTCGTCCTCCAATATCATGTTATGCAAGATGATACAAGCATAAATCATGTCTTGCATGAGCCTTTTGTCCCAATATTGTGCCAAATAATTAAGAACCTTCCACCCCTTTTTTAACACACCAAAAGCCCTTTCTATACCCTTTCGTGCCGACTCTTGTTTTTTCTTAAAAAAACTTTCACTTTTCGTCAACCGGATCGGTAAAAGTCTTGATGAATGTAGCATACTTGGGGTATATCCCATCACCCAAGTAGTACCCTCTCTCATAAAAGTTACCGTTTGCATAAAAGAAACTTACATATTAGTAAATAACCGTATAAAATTAAAAATATTAGCAAATAACCATATACAATAAAACATATACCTGAGGGCGCCAAACCGGATATAAGATCTTCAAGAACATGAGATGACTTGAATACATTGATGTCATTTTAAGACCCCTGTGGCCTAAAGAAAGCATTCCAAATCCATAGATCATACGATGCAACCGCTTCAAGAATCAACGAAGGTCTACTTATGTCACCCCGTGTGTGAGTGCCTCGCCACGCCGTGGGACACATCTCCCAGGGCCAATGCATACAATCAATATTACCAATGATACCGAAAAAAGCATGAACTCTTTCATGCACATCATATATACGCTGAAGATCAGTCCATGTTGGTCTACGAGGCATGTAGGTCCATACATTTCAACGAGGTATGTAGGGAATATAAGGTTGTTCCGCACCTAAGCTTAGGTGTGGAACTCCTCACATACCAATATTTTATTGTTTAATAAATAAATGGTTGGGCCCCCATGAACTTTATGGTTTAAAAAATTAGAGGGTGTTTGGGATTGAGTTATAAAGTGATTATCTGATTATTGCGTTTATAAAACGCAAATAATCTAGAAAAGTGTTTGTATGAAAAAGTGATTATCGGCTATGAAAACACAGTTTTGGAGAAGCATGTACCTACCTGCTTTTTCAAAACGCAGTTTTGAAAACGCATAATCTATTTTGAAAACGCGGATTCTGTTTTGTAATCGCAATACCAAACACCCCCTTAGTACTAAGCTTAGATACCCGACAGCCTTATATTACCAGCCTTATATATATATATATATATATATATATATATATATATATATATATATAAAGGGCCTAAACATATACAAACTAATAATATAACATATAAATAAAATGTAACGTATATAAAAAAGTAACATAAAAGCAACGTACCACTACAAAAATGGCCAAGCGCCTCTTGTGAGGTCCTCTCCGCCATTTGCAAATACTCGTCTAGCAAATCGCTCGTCACGTCGTATGCTTGTTGTCGAATTGCGGTTGTACACTTTTGAAGTGCGGTAAAACCTAGCTTTCCCACGGCGTTCACTCTTTGTTGAAAATATCTAAACTCCCTTTTCATGTCACCCACAATCTTAAAAAACAAACCCTTATGTATGCGAAACTTACGTCTAAATTGTCTCGGGTTGTAAGTCGGTCGATCCGCGAAGTAGTCACGCATCAAGTTCTCTTGTGCCTCTGCACAACGACATACAAGAACCACCCTTCTTGTAAAACGCGGTCGCGGTTGCTCTTCTTCTTCCTCCTCCTTTTGCGTGACCCACATGGCCAAAGTAACGACGGCAACAACCGCACTTTCAACGACATCGTCATAGTCGACCGAACCGAACGAATCAAAAGACGATGATGCATATGATGACGAAGACGACATTATATGATGATGATTCTAAACTAGTTATACGTGTTTTAGTATGTATATATATGTAGTTGTATGTTGTGTGTGTGTTTTTTAAAATGAAAGAGATGTAGTATATTTATAAAGATAAATGAATAGAAAAAAAATATCAAAAAGTGGTCAAAGTTTACGTTGGGATGGGGTCCAAAAGAGCCGTTGGCTCATTTCCATAGGCTTTTGTCTCCCGTTCAAATTCTGCCGGGATCACCAATTTTTTGAAGGAGAAAGCCACCCGGAGCGGTGTGTCAGGCTTCCTCATGGCGTTTTGTGGCATCTACGAGGCGAAAAACCCCCTGTTTCTACTAGTCTTAGAACTTTGACTATTAAATTAAAATTGATATTCAAGATCAAAAAGTCATCTTTGAACCGTGACCTTTAATTGTAATCTAAAAGTCAAGATATCTTCGACTTATTCAACTTTATTAATAAAGTTGTTTTTCAACTTTAGAAAATTGCTATCCCAAACTATTTACTCAGGATAGTTTCAAACCTATGATATGTTGTGAGAGGTTTTATCATAATTATTGTTATTTGTAGCTTATTTTCGTTTGTGGTTTCTTGTAATCAGATTATCTTATGTAACGTATCTTGTTTCATCCCCTTAGGGCTTGTTTGAGTTTGCAATAAAAACATCACAGAGGAAAAACCGATAATGTTTTTATCATGTCTCGGTCTTTCGTAAATGGCACGTGTGTTTTTTCTTTTCTTTTTTTACCATTTTGCATTCTTAGTCGCCTTGAATAGAGTTTAGTTTGTGTAGTTTTCTTGTATCTCTAGACAATTTCATTTGTGATCTTTAATACTTTGCTAGTTGTTTACTCTTTTAATACACTCTTCTTCTACCGTCCAAAAGTAACTAAGTTACGATCAATGTTTTAAATACAACCAGCTAAAATAGACGTTCAAGTTTTAAAAAGCACAAGTCAATTCATTTATGATATACGGAGCATAATAAATACGAATATGACATTTGAACTTCCAAGATGACAACTTAAACTAATTACAGAGACCGCAAAGCGAGTGAAATACTGAAATGTCTTTAGCCCAAAATATTGTGGCCTACATCTACTGGCCTCTATATCTTTGATGACCACAGTTGTAAATGTATTTACCGGTGAAAAAAAAAAATACAACAACAGTACCTAATCTTTATTAAACCAGGATATAAAGAAGGTAAAGTGTAACCAGTTTTGTTTTTATGAATGAAAAAAATATAAAATATAGAAACAATTGTTAGGACAAAAGGTTAATGCATGTACCTTAGCCACTTAATAAACATGCAAACTGCCGTTAAAAAAAATTAAAAATGAACATGCAAACCACAAATTGTGAATGGGGGTACGGTAGACTTGTGGAACCATAGAGGGCTTGTCTGCTGGCATCCAGTTTTCAAACTTAACTCCTATTAAAGGCCTACCAAACGAGCACAATGATTTTTTATTTTTACTGGTATTTTTTACTTTTGAAAAGGCAAACGAGAGCATGATATATATCAATAATAATATTAAGGATGTACTTAACGTGTATAAAAAATTATAAATTTCATATTCAAAATGTTAACCGTTTGAATTTTATGATAAGTGCATGACTATTTTATGCACCTTAACTACATTTCATAAGACTTTTTTAGCAACACTCATGATTTGATCATATGGATTTGAGTTTTTCTCTTCGGATATTTGAATAATAAGGGATTATCATCGAAGTTTTTATATTGAGGGACTATTTGGCGAGAGTGTTTTCTAACGCACATCTGATTAAAAAAAGGTAGATTAGGCCTCATGATATGTATAATCTACATACTTTATAAACAATATAAGCAATAATACTTGGAAAACAATGTAAGACATTTTCGATACTTCCCATGGTTTTTAGAAGGTAATCAACCATACATCATTATTTTATAGCCGTACACCACTAAACATGTTTCATATGATTACAATATATACTACCTTAAATAATGTTTGATGTTATAAGACTAAAACTAATAATGTACAACGATATAAATCATCAACTCTTTTAGAAGAACGAATAAAGAAAGACTCATGATTATAATTAAAGTTATAATGATAATAAAATACTTGTAAACTTTTTTTTTTCCCTTTCAAATAGAAAAATGAAAGTAAACTTTTTATTTTTTTCTTGAAAAGTATAAATTATTAATTGAATACTAGAAGATTTAGTATATGTTCATTTAACCGTGTCGATAAGAAACTTTAAGAAAAAAACTCACTCAATTCCATTACATGTAGAGAGAGAGGGTTTCCTTATTTTGAGAACCATTTTTTTGTAAGAACCATGAGAACTCTTAGATCTCAAAATAAGGCTCCCATATATATATATATATATATATATATATATATATAGGGGGATGAGAATATAAGACTGTCGGGTATCCAACCTTAGATGTGGAACACTCACATATTATTTTTTTAATCCATAAAAATCATGGGGCCCATGCATTTATTCATTAAACAAAAAATAATAAAATATTAGTATGTGAGAAGTTTCACACCTAAGTTTAGGTGCCGGATAGCCATATATTCCTTTTTCCTATATGTGTGTGTGTGTGTGTGTGATGACCATAAATTTGTTTAGGACTAGACTTATGACCGCTCAATGCAGTGGCGGTGGGGGTAATGATGGCGGAGGTGACGGTGGTGGGGCGGAAGTGGGGGAGGTGATGCCTGACAAAATGGGTGGGTCGGGCGGGTTTGGGTATGGATTGCCAGGCCTAAGGGCGATGATAGCGGTGAATGTAAAAATAGTTGATACTAATGGTGGTATTGTAGTTATTTTAAATGTTAAGAGATTTATACTGTAAATTATTTCATTAAGGTTGTTATAGGGTGGTTGTTTTGTTTTGTTTTTTTTTTTACTAGTGTACTTGGTGATGGTTAAATGAAATAATGAATTCTTTAATTGTGACCAAATGAATTCTTTTATTATCACGCGGAATTGAGTATCGTTATTTTGAAATTGGAATACGAGTACTAATTTTCACATCTACAGCTTATGTCCATCTGGTCACCATATTTCTTGACTCTCTTTCACTTTCACTTTCCTTTCACTTTGCACCTCCCTCTCAATATCCCCTGTAGTCTCTCACTTTATATATACACAAACTAAACTAATACCATACACACATACATACTTAAAATTTGCAAGTTGCACCTATATATATATATATATATATCTAACCTATATATCTCTCCCATTTCCCAGGAAATAAAAAAATTAAAAAAAAAAGCCACAAACTTTTCCACTCTTTTAATTTTCCAAAATCTTTACACACATGGGTCACTTCAAACTAGTCTTACTTTGCTTTATTCTTGCCGGAATCTTGATTTCACGACCAAGCTCCGGCAGACCCGTTATCACAACAGTCAGAACAGTTCAGCATATCGAGTCAGAAAATATGGATCCAGCTTCTTTAGTGCCTGCTGAGTCACCGGAGGGATCAGAACACGGCGGTGAGCAGGCAGTCCATACTACTGAAAAGCATCATCATTCTTCCGACATCGCCGGCGGTGGAGTCATCATCGGAGGTCTTGTCACTGTCACCTTTGCTGCAATCTTTTGTTACATAAGAGTTACTCGTAAAAGGGACGGTGAAAAACATTGAACATGTTATCATCTATATATATAGAAATTAAGAATGAAATTTCTTATATTTCTTCTGTTTAATTAGTTATACTAAGGATGTTAGTTATACTCTATTAACATTAGTGATTATGTTTTTGGTGTGAATATACATGATTATACGAATTTATGATATGTTTTATTTAGATGCATTTAACTAGCTAGTTTTTATTGTTTAATCTGTTTTAATTTGATTGTGAAATCTGGTTAACCGGCCTTAAATTTGTTATCCTTGTTTGTATTCAGTAATAATATGAAACATTGACATGAAATTATAGTTAACATATGGCTGAAAAAGTAGAAGGCGTTTGTTTTTAAATGATATGTTTTTGTGTTTTTGATTTTTTTAGGATTTGTTTAGAAAAAGAGAGAAAAGAAAGAAAAGAAATGAAAAGATTATACAATAAATTTTATTAATTTTTTTTTATAACTTTTTTTTTATGGTTCAAAAAGAAAAAAAATAGTCAAAAAATACTATATATATATATATTTTAAATATAGTTTTGTTGATTCTTCATTTTTTTTTGTATCCTTAAAATTTAACTTCATAATGAATATCTACGAGCATAATACCCACGCGTTGAGACAAAATTTTATTTTAGGAGTGATAATTTATTATAAGATTAGTTATGGTAATTTAGTGTTGTAGTGTGGAGGACATTTTGAAAACTATAAATATGTTGAAAGGGATTTTTTGGAAAAAAGATATGCTTAATTTTTTAAAGATATATCATAAATAAAAAAAAACCAAAATACTTTATAAATGAAATAAAGAAAGATATCTAAATTTAAAAACAAATAAGGTAGAAGAGACAAAAGTTTGATTAGATTTAATAAATAAATAAAATAAGGTTTAAAGGGGAACCACGAGTTTAGGCGGATCCAAGAACATGGAATGTAAAAGATAAAATTGACCAGCCACCAATGCGACTAACCTACCTAGTCAATCGTCTCTTGTCTACATCCCATGTGATTCCCGAATGCAAGGATAACTCAAAGGGGAATGACCGAATGACTATACGACTCTTTTATTATTTTTATTTGTTTTTTATTTTTATTTTATTTTTTATGTTTTCTATATTTTACTGTAGTTTATCCCTACATTATATAAATCTCATTTCAAAATTTGCTAGTTATTGCTTATGTGGTATGCTTAAAAATACAAGAAAGCTCAAAAATCATTACAATATTGTTTCTTAGAAGGTCTACGGATTAGTTACTTTTATAAGAAGTTCAAATTTTTGAAAACGGATTAGTTATGCTTTCAAGAAGTTCAAATTTTCGAAAATTTGAATGTGTAACCGTTCGTGTATTGCTTGTGGCGGTTACTTCCTTGCATGTCTATGTCTATATAAGGCCTCTATATAAGGCCACTTCCATTTAGTTTTAAGACATTTCAAAACGTAAACACATAACAGATCAATTTTAGCATGACTTCACTAAACCATGTTTCAATTAGAAATTTGCGTCCAAATAATAAGCCATGTACGATAACGGTTAGAATTTTGCGGCTATGGAAGCAACCTCTATATGGAGATGTTAATAACATAGGTAGTATTGAAATGATCCTGATGGACGAACATGTAAGTATTCATTGTTTGTGAATTTTTCTTTTTTGATTATATTACTTTTTAACATAACTTTCTTTCGAATTTATAACTAGCTTTTTAACATTCTAATGTATAAACATTTTCATTTTGACAATTTGATAAAGTGGTTGTTGTTGTTGCAACAATCGGTTTTATTTCAACCGACCAGTTATGGTATTCAATGGAATGTTTGAACTGTTCTCAAGAAGTTAAGTTGACCGATCTCTACATGGATGAAGTCGACATTATTGATGCTTTAAGGGACAACAAAATATAGATTTGTTGTTCATGTAACAAGGAAGGAGTTCTCATCAATCCTAGGTATATATTTATATTTCATATTAAAATTCTATAATCATTAAGTTGTGTGGTAAAATTATATCTCTGTTTTTTTTTTTTTAGTAGGTTTAATGTGCAAGCTAGGATTGTAGATGCTACTGGTACTATTGGAGTTAAAATGAATGATCAACAAATTTCAAATCTTATACAAAGAACAGCCTATCAAATTTGTGATGAAAATTATGAGGTATATTTGGTTTATTTTAGTGCTAAATAAGACTTTTCTATGCATTTTAAGTCATTAATATGTTTTAAAATGGTCATTAGTTGTAACAGGAGTACATTTACTTCGCTACATGCATGATTGAACTGGTGTTAAATAAATTATTTAAGGTTATAGCGCATCCACGTGGGTCTATATATCAAAGTGGGGGAAATTCATAATACCTGTCACATCTAGGTAACCAGCATAATCCTTCTTATATGCGCCTAATATGGGCAATCAATTTTATAATTTCTCTCCGGTGTGCAATGTACGCGTTTTAAGCCCTCGTGTATCATTAATAAATCCCAAGGTATATCTAGCATTCTTCTTCTTTAAATTAATCAACTCATAAGAATATTTTTATTATGTCCAACTGAGTTATATTTATTCATTGATACAATCTTAAAATAAAGTTTAAGAAAGATTATTTAGGGTTGTCCGTGCATCGCACGGGGTCTAAGCACTAGTTTGTTATATATAACAAAATTGTCTATTCCTTATACAAGCGTCAAGCAGCCTAGTCAGTACTCAGTAGTCACCATGAGCTAATTTGGGTGAAAAACCCATCACATACTAATACTTTAATATTTTGAATAAATGTTTGGTCACCCATGATTTTTATGATTTATAAAAAAGTATGTGAGAAATTTTTCACCCAACTTAAGTGCCTAACAGTCTCATATTTTCTTCCTCCTATATATATATATATATATATTTATACAATCAATGTACATATATACACAAAAGATAATACCGTTTATCCCAATTAAATGTCGTGTCTTTAGAAAGTTTAATCAGAGAGTTTTCTTCTTACAAGGTATTGAGGGTGAAAAGACTTTCTAGTGTAAACCCGATTAAAAAAACTTAAAATAGACCCCTATTGCGAGTAAATAATTCACATCTTAAAATTTTTTTTATATAATAATTTGATACTTAGAAACATGTGATGGTCATTTGAACGCATGTGATGGACGACATTATTAAAATATGGGAGGTGATCTCTACACAACACAAATTTACCACATACAACAATATATGCATCAGATAGTTGTATTGTACAATTATTATATATGACTGATCATCGTTCAACCGTGATCATCGCTATTGACAAGCTTTATTGAAGAAATTAAATCATTATGTTTTGAAACATCGTTCAACCATTTTCAATTTTTAATACTGTATCATTCAACCATTTTCAATTTTTAATATCATTCAACCATTAGAAGTTTTTAATATTATTATGTTATTATTTACCAATAATTGTTAGTCTTAGATGCAAAATTTAGACCAAAATATGACACAATTAAGAACTCAAAAGAACGGGTAGGGTTAACGTGAGAACAACCAATATAAAGAGAACTGTGAACCACTAGTTTCTCTCCTTTTTTCTTTTTTGGTGTGTTTTTTTAATTTTTAATTTTTGAATATATTTTTTTTATTTTCTTTTAACAAAAACCCATGGTGAAAAAATAATAATAATAAAAATAAAAAAGTCATATGGGTTACGTGTTGAAAACGTTTGGATATGTTACAGGCGTTACCCTCATCCGTTCTAAAGGGGTTGTTACTGGACACATATACGAATGATATGGATTTGATAAGCGACAATTCAAGAGAGGATGATGTTTGATACGGTACGGGCGTAACCTTTAACTCTAAAGGCAGAAATTTTAATGGTTTTCATGATTCTCAGTATATATATTGGTTCTCACTTAATCCTTTCACCTTAAAGGACTTATCTTTTCTTTAACTAAACCCAACCATAAATTTCCCACTATTCTAAAAAACCGTTACAAAAACTGTCTGTCACCTATCTTCTTATTTTCAATCAAAAAAAAAAAAAATCCTAATTTGCATTGCCTCAATTTCATCTCTCACCGCCGCATTTCTTGCCGGAATACTCATTGCCACCACGATCCACCCATTCCACCACCGCAAACCACCCAACCCCACAAACACCACCACTACCACATCGTTCAATTTCGGTATTTCATCAGACACATCCCACGTTCTCCGATCAAACAACTTCACCTTCATTGGCACCCTTCTAACCATCTCTCCAAACCTTCTCCTTATCCATCACCCGAAACCATCACATTCGCTATTCCAGATTATTACCTAATGTACAACCTCACTATTTCACCTTACATCTCTTTACAACTCATAATAAATTACCACATTTTACCATCAAAACTTACCTTCCAAGATTTACTCCAAAAGCCTCTCCACACTTGCTTCCCTACAAATTACCAAAACCAAAAATCTTTATAACCAAAATCGACCCGAAAAACCATATCTGTGAACTTAACAATGTACTCATCACTCACCCTGATATGTTCTTCACTCTATCACTTGTCATACATGGTGTCAATAGTTTTTTTGCTTCTTTCAAATCCGACCAAGAAAACAATAATAATACCGCGGTTTTACCTAAATTTGATCTTAAAGAAAATAAATTTGAATGGAAAATGGTGGTTAAATTATTTGGTTTATCCGGTTATGAATCTTTTGCATTCGGATTATATAATGTGCTTGATGAGGTTATTAAAGAACACCAGAGTTTGAATTGTATGACAATATGTTCTTGAGGTCTCACATTGTTCCTAAAACGTATTCTTATACACATTTGGCGGGTTTGCGTAGAGGATCATTGATCAAGACTTTGTGTTCGGGTAAAACGGTTGAGATTACTAGAAATGTTGTATTTGATGACTTGCTTTTGATCAATGGAGTGGAAATGACTTCACCTGATTTGATGGCGTCTAAGAGTTTCGTTGTACATGGAATCGCGCAAGCGTTTCCCATGAATAATGGGGTTTTGATATAATAATCTAATAGCGTGATATATTGTAGTATACTTTTGATTGTTTTGTTAGTGATAAAAATGTATATTTTCTTGATTTCTTCATGCATATATGAATGTTTTCTTGATATATTGATTATGCTGTATCTTTTGGTATTATTTGAAACAGAAGGTAATGTTCATTTTAGAATATGTTAAATCGCAATGTAATAAAGTGATAATGGGTTAGTATTAATTGGATTATTATATTTCTAAGAATTTCTTTCTAAACTATTGATAGTTGTTCATTCATATATAATACAGTAACATATATCAAGGAATAATAATTTATGCACAGTGATACATAGTCCGTGAAAAGTAAATAATAATTTATGCACAGTGAATAATAGCCGGTAAAAAATGAACAATAGTCAGTGAAAATCGTTTTGGGATATAGATACTCACATTATATTATCCGCTTTTCAAACAAACTCTACATTTTGCTTCATAAAAGTCATGACTCGAAATCTTGATTTTCCGAAAACATTAACGACATTTCCCGGAATATTTCAAGCTAAAAAGATTCAAACTTTAGCCCTCCAACAATACAAAGCTAACAACTTTACTAACAATCTTCAAACTTTAGCCCTCAATCCAGAATCTTTTTACACAACCCTTCTTGATCAATCAACTTCCAAGAAACATCTTAATCAAATTCACTCCCAAATAACTGTCAATGGCTTTCAATCTAATGGATTTATCATTACGAAATTTATCAATGTTACTTCTAACTTGGGTGACATTTGTTATGCACGCAAGGTGTTCGATGAATTTCCTCAACCATATGTATTTTTATGGAACGCTATAATCCGTGGCTACTCGAAACAAAACATGTTTCATGAAGCTGTTGGGTTGTATGCACGAATGCAGAAGGCGGGTGTCGGTCCAGATTGTTTCACATTGCCTCATGTGCTTAGGGCGTGTGGTGGAGCTGCTGACCTTGAAGTTGGACGGGCGTTACATGGGCAGGTTTTTAGACGTGGGTTTGAGAAGGATGGGTTTGTGCAGAATGGGGTTGTGGCGGTTTATGCAAAGTGTGGCAGGATTGATGAGGCGAGGGTTGTGTTTGAGGGGTTGGGTGATAGGACGGTTGTGTCCTGGACTAGTATTATTTCGGGTTATGCTCAGAATGGACGGCCTGTTGAAGCGTTGAAAATGTTTAAAAAGATGAGGGATTGTGGGTTCAAACCCGATTGGATTGCTCTGGTTAGTGTTATAAGCGCGTATGCTGATATAGAGGATCTGGGACAAGGGAGATCTGTTCACTCTTGTGTGATCAAGATGGGACTTGAGTGTGAGCCTGATCTGCGGATTGCTCTGACAACATTGTATGCAAAATGTGGGCATGTGATGATTGCGAATTCGTTATTTGATGAAATGGAAATATCTAATGTGATTATGTGGAACACCATGATTTCTGGTTTTGTGAATAACGGATTCTGTAATGACGGGATATCACTTTTCAAAAGAATGTTGTCGAAAAACCTAAGACCAGATTCTGTCACGGTCTGCTCTACAATATTGGCTTGTGCCCAACTGGGATCACTTGAAGAAGCAAGAAAGATGGGTGAATACATTGATAAAAGTGAGTATAAATCTGATGTTTTTGTCAGCACAGCACTTATTGACATGTATGCAAAATGTGGAAGCGTAGACTTGGCTCGTAAAGTTTTCGATGAAACAAAAACAAAAGACATTGTTGTTTGGAGTGCCATGATTGTAGGCTACGGCGTACATGGTAGGGCACACGAAGCCATCAATCTTTTCAATTCAATGAAACAAGCCGGGGTGGGCCCAAATGATGTCACTTTCATCGGGCTTCTTACAGCGTGTAATCATGCTGGACTTGTGGAGGAAGGTTGGAAAATATTTAACAGTATGAAAGATTATAATATTGAGCCACGGCATCAACATTATGCTTGTGTTGTTGATATTCTCGGTCGCGCAGGGTGTTTAGAACGGGCTTATGATTTCATAATTAATATGCCGATCAAACCTGGTGTTTCAATTTGGGGAGCACTTTTAAGTGCGAGTAGGATTCATCGTCATGTGGCAATAGGAGAATATTCTGCAGAACAGCTTTTCTCATTAGATCCTTACAATACTGGACATTATGTACAGCTGTCAAATCTTTACGCTTCAGTTTATATGTGGAGTGGTGTAGCACGGGTTCGACTTTTAATGAAGGAGAGAGGATTGGCTAAGGATATCGGTTGTAGTATGATAGAGATTAGTGGAAAGCTTCATGTCTTTCGTATGGGAGATATATCACATCCGGAATCCAGTGAAATATTGAAGGAGCATAAGAGGTTGGACACGAGGTTGAAAGAGGCTGGATTTGTTGCTGATACAGAGTCTGCTTTACATGACTTGAGTTATGAAGATAAGGAAGAGAGTCTTTGCAATCACAGTGAAAGGCTGGCAATTGCTTATGGGCTCATTAGTACTCGTTTTGGAAGTACACTTAGGATAACTAAGAATTTACGTGCATGTGTAAACTGTCATGCTGCGATAAAACTGATATCAAAATTAGAAAGCAGGGAAATAGTTGTTAGGGATGCCAATCGATTTCATCATTTCAAGGATGGAGAGTGTTCTTGTGGAGATTACTGGTGAGAGGAATTTGGTTGACTGCATCATGGCTTATCTAACAGGGTTGAGACTTGAGAGTCTATTTTATTTGAGAATGTTCAGGTATGCCAGTGTAGAAACTGAATTGTTTTGCATGAGTTTTTTCTTAGCAATCATCTTTACATAGTCAAGTCCTTATTTACTGAACTCCCTGATATAATTAATGTAGTTGGTGTGCTAGAAAGATCAACAAGTCAAAGTAACATAACCAGGGGCGACAAATTTCATCTAGGACTATGGCCATCTCAGGTTAGTATGCTCTCCGATTGACTAAATATATGTGGAAATGACCAAAGTTCTTCTATATCCATTATGATGTAGTCTTCTTAAGGATACAAGTTGCAGCATCATGTGATAGTTTTTATATCTGCAGCTTTACCATATTATTAATAGATAATCACCGTATATATTTTGAGAACCTATTATCATATAAATGTTTTACTACAACTAAATTTGTACTAGCCACTAATTGATTTGCCAAGTTTATACTCACATTGGATGTACTCAGAGAAACATGTAACAATAGGAAAAGACAATCCACTTTACAAATATTTTGATAGATGACATAATATTTCCAGCCATACGATGATTTTACTTCAAGAATGTCATACTTTACGAGTTTTTGTGTTGACATAACCAGAAATATATATAATGTACAATAATTACTATGGGCCTTCCTTGTATTATGCAGTGGGATAAGAAGCCTGCATGGCAATGCCACAAATCCCTTCTTTGGCATCAACATCCCTTTGCATCATTATGTAACCCTCTTGACCCCAACTTGTTCCCCAAGAGTTCTTCACCAGCCAATACTTAGTCCCGTCATCACTCGTTCCATAACCAACTGCAGTAACACCGTGGTCAAGTTCCGTGCCACACTCGCCTGTAAACACACCGGTAGAGTAAAACTGGAAGTCGGACCCACTAGCATCAATGGCAACAGACACAGGCTGATTAGCTACAGCCTTCAACAGTGCACTTTCGCTATTAGCCGGAACATCTTCATGGCCAGTTATGGTTGCAGCGTGGTTAGATGCCGCATTGCTGTTGCAGCTTCCGTCAACTCCTTTGTACGGGTAGTTGCTCTCTGTAGTGAGTCCTTTATTGTTTATGATGAAATCAAAGGCATTGTCCATAAGACCACCTTCACATCCCTGATCTACACCACTAGTATCACAGTCCACGAGCTCTTGTTCAGATAGAGACACTAATTTACCTGTTGTGAGTTGGGTTATTCCCTCCATAGCTGCCACGGCTGAAAATGCCCAGCAACATCCTGCATATTATAAAGTTTGTTTGTCAATAAATTAGCTAAAAATCCGTTAGTTAAATGGTCAAAAGAATTGATGCTTACCACATTGGCCTTGGTCTTTAATAGGTGTTACTGCACCTTTCTTTCTCCAATCCATTGATGATGGAACTGCTGTCACATTTTCATACCTGAAAGTAGAGGTAGATGGGGAGCATTCATGGGCCATGAATCGGTTCCTTGTGGTCCTGAATTCTTCATTTGTAAGGTCTGCAAACTCATTGACCGCTAGTTTGTAACTTTTGTTCATGGCATTATTGAATGACTCTATGTACTTAACGTTCTCTTGAAAAATCTTTGAACGTTGTTCTTTCTCATCAGCGTCCTTGTATATGCGACCATAACGAGCCATCCATTGCTCATGGCTCTCGTGGCTTGAAGTTTCAGGGAGCAACCGGGATGCCGTGTTAGATACCAAAGTGGCTGCGAGGAAGAGTAAAACTAGAAAGGCCATGGATCGTCGGTTTGGGGACGACATACTGTTGATAGTTATAGGAGTCAAAGGAAACAAACCAGTTGGAGTGAAGTCTTCCAATAGAGGTTGCCTTTATATAGAATTAGGGATTCTGTCCTCCCATGCAAGTTTACTATTTTAAATTTCATGTTCGTGGAAGTTAGGATGATCTGATTATGGAATATTAAATAATATGAGCTAATAACGTACTCTATCTGTTGTTTAGTTTAGTATAGGCTGTCAGGATTTTCCTTTTGGACTGCACTGTAGAAGTCCAAAACTGTTGTGCATAGATATGTTATGTACCATCTTTGCAAAGCATACTTGGCCTGTAATTTGGAATTTAGTTATTTCATATATCCCAACTTTTTTAATCCTTTGATACAATTATATGTTACATTTAAATTCCCCCCTCGCCTTTTCTTTTTACTAAATGCAGACACACATGCAAAATGAGGCATGCCTGTCATTCAATCTCAACTTTAGCCGTGATTTGCACATATTTTCTAACGCATAAAGTTTACTAGATAATTCAAATCCACGGTAACTGAACAGTGAACACAACTTGAATCAGTCTTAAATTTCAGAAACAGTTATAATGAGCAGTTGATGAGTCACTGGCTAACGTAGGGAGTTGGCTAATTGCGGGAGGGAGGTTGAAGTTAAATGAATAACTTGGAAAATCTTAGGATGTTAAAAAAACACCAACCAAAAATTGGGTCGATAGGGGTTGTGGCAGCTTTGTCAGTGGCACCGGGAAAGCAACACATGACAGGTTTGTCTCTTTGGTCTAGCTATCTGCTATGACATCAATGCATATAAATGACCCTACATGTCATCTGCCGAGCCCTGGATACAGCATTGGATTAGAGCTCTGGCTATGCATTATATCTGAAGAATGAAGCATCCATAATCTATACTAATACTTAAAAAATGGTGTCTTCATTTCTAGGATGTAGAGTACTAGAGTGTTCTTCTAGTCATCACTGTAAGTCCGATTTGGTTGATTACATCATATTTTATCTAACCAGTAAAAAATGATTTCATTTGCTCCATTATCTCCTGTCTTGGCACTCTTATTGAGTTCTATGATACACTTATGTTGCAGGCATCCATGTACTATAATATTTGGAAATGCATTGCGTTCATGCTGTAAATGTCATTGAAATCTAGAAAATCTATCATGATGGTGCTAAAAGACTGAAACTAATTAATGAAGCTAAAAAAGAGAACACAGCAAAGCAAAGTAAAACACGGATGATGCACCGTGTTTTTCTAGGATTCTTGAGTTCTCCAGAGAGTAATTTTTTGATAATCTGAAAGTTAAGTGGATGTTTAAAACCTTTCTGTAGGTTTATTGATGAGATGTGTCGGAGACTCGGAAGGTTGTCCTAAAAATCTGTCTATATCCTTGTATGCACATCTTAAGTAGACCTTATCATTTGCTTATATTAAACTTAAGTATAAAAATATAATGGTGGATGAAAAATAAGTAGGTACTACTTCCTCTGCATTTTACTTTTTTTGATATAACAAAAAAGGTGTAGGGCTTTAGAGTCATAAGTTTACTCGCTGATTATGTATACATAATCATGAGGAATATATAACATCATTGATTCAAGCTCGCAGATGTTCCAAATACATAATATGATGATATTAGCCATCCAATGATTTTTACATTCTATATACATATCATATATTTAGAGTTTCCTTGTACATGCATCAATATAAGATATTTTGATAGAATGTACATTAATTACTTTTGGTCTTCCTCGGATTATGCAGTGGGGTAGGAAGCCTGCATGGCAATGCCACAAATACCTTCCTTAGCATCAACATCTCTTTGCATCATTATGTAACCTTCTTGACCCCAGCTTGTTCCCCAGGAGTTCTTTACCAGCCAATACTTAATCCCGTCATCACTCGTTCCATAACCAACTGCAGTAACACCGTGGTCAAGTTCCGTGCCACACTCTCCTGTAAACACCCCGCTAGAGTAGAACTGGAAGTCGGACCCACTAGCATCAATGGCAACAGACACTGGCTGACTAGCTACAGCCTTCAACAGTGCACTTTCGCTATTAGCTGGAACATCTTCATGGCCCGTTATGGTTGCAGCGTGGTTAGATGCCGCATTGCTGTTGCAGGTTCCATCAACTCCTTTGTAAGGATATTTGCTCTCTGTAGTGAGTCCTTTATTGTTTATGATGAAATCAAAGGCGTTGTCCATAAGACCACCTTCACATCCCTGGTCTACACCACTAGTATCACAGTCCACGAGCTCTTGTTCAGATAGAGACACTAATTTACCTGTTGTTAGTTGGGTTATTCCCTCCATAGCTGCCACGGCTGAAAATGCCCAGCAACATCCTACATATCATAAAATTTGTATGTTAAAGTTAACTTACGAATACGTTAGTTAAATGTCCAAAAGATTGATGCTTACCACATTGGCCTTGGTCTTTAACAGGTGTTACTGCACCTTTCTTTCTCCAATCCATTGATGATGGAACTGCTGTCACATTTTCATACCTGAAAGCAGAGGTAGATGGGGAGCATTCATGGGCCATGAATCGGTTCCTTGTGGTCCTGAATTCTTCATTTGTAAGGTCTGCAAACTCATTGACCGCTAGTTTGTAACTTTTGTTCATTGCATTATTAAATGACTCTATGTACTTAACATTCTCTTGAAAAATCTTTGAACGTAGTTCTTTCTCATCAGCATCCTTGTATACACGTCCATAACGAGCCATCCATTGCTCATGGCTCTCGTGGTTTGATGTTTCAGGTAGCAACCGGGATGCTGTATTAGATATCAAAGTAGCTGAGAGGAAGAGTAAAACTAAAAAGGCAATGGATGGACGGTTTGTGGACGACATACTGCTGATAGCTATAAGAGTCAAGGGAAACAAACTAGTTGGAGTGAAGTCTTCCAAGAGAGGTTGCCTTTATATAGAAATAGGGATTCTGTCCTCGCATGCAAGTTTACTATTTTTAATTTCATGTTCGTGGAAGATAGGATGTTCTGATTATGGAATATTAACTAATAGGAGCTAATAACGTACTTTAGCTGTTGTTTAGTCTCCCTCCGTCCCATTTTAGTTGTCATGTTGACTAACTTTAACCGTAAATAACTTTATGTCATGTATCACTTGATATAAAATATATGCATGGATTGGGTTTTTAATGTATTTTTCGTTCATATAAGTTTCATCAACTACTGTATAGTACAAACAAAGTTATTTATGGTCAAAGTTAGTTAACATGACAATTAAAATGGGACGGAGATGTAGTATCACTAGTATCAGTGTAGGCTGTCTGGTTTTTTCTTTTGACTATACTGCAGAAGTCCAAAACTGTTGTGCATAGATATGTTATGTACCACTTTACGAAGCATACTTGGCCTTTATATTGGAAGTTAGTTTTGTCGTGTATTTAAACTTTTTTAATCCTTTGATACAATTATTTGTTACATTTAAACTCCTCCCAGCATTTTTTTATTCTTTTTATTAGATGCAGACACACATGCAATAATGAAATGACTTTTATTGTTGGGTCTTTTAAGGTGATACAATTATCGAAATGATTCGTTATTACAATATTGGAGCATATAACTAATGTAATAATAGATGAATAATCAATGAATGACAACAATTTCCATATAGTAAGTCTATACAACCTTATAACAGCATCTTCAATGGAAAAAAACTTTTTATTTTTCCAACCAACCAATCTATTAATTTAAAATAAAAAAAAGAGGCATTCACTTCAATACAAAAGCTTTTTTTGTGTGTAAATTGAAAAAAAAACTTTTCTTCAAAGGGTTGAAGATTGTCAAGCTTTTGATAAAAAAAAGTCCTTGTACCCAATGGTATCAAGCTCTTCAAAGACTTTTTTTTTTTTTTAAAAAAAGCTTTTCATCAACCTCCATTAAAGGTGCTCTAATGGCGGTAACTTAAAGTTTTATATTTTGAAAATCTTAAGAGTACGACACCTAATAATTAAAAGTTTTTGTCAAGTGAACATGTATTAAAATTGAAATAGTTTTAAAATTATGTTTTTTACATTGATATTATACTAGAAACTTGGAAAGCTTATTATTCACATAAAGACAAAAGAATTTTTTTTAAATTTTTATTATTAACTGATCAATAACACAATTCTAAATCACAATTGTTGCAACATATAATAAATTTAGTTAAAAGTGTATTTTGACATACAAAATATAGATTCTATTTTTGAATTAAAAACTTAAAAAAAAAAATATAAATTTAAAACTTAATGAAAGATGATGCCAATGGCGTTGTTACCCGCTGGTAAATTTTTTGACATTATGAGAATTAATCTCGGTTCAAGTTTCACTTATATATAAAGATTTGAGTAAGAGTATACTAAAAAAATAAGTAAATAAATAAATCAATTAAATAAAATCAAATAATTAATATAAAAAAAGTTGAATGATATAAAATATGTATTTTTTTTAAAGTATGATGTCATAAAACTTATGTTTTATTTAATAGATAAAACTCATATTAATTGATAGTAGTAAAATCTATTTTAACAAGAAGATAAACTTTTGTTTGTAAAAAAAAAATACTCTATATAAACTAAAAAATTTAAAATAAACTCGGATAATTGAAACGCGTATGCTTATTTCGAACGCAGTATACCCCCAACCGCCACCGCCATAGCAGCCCGCGTACTTCAACGATCAATAAATCAAATCCGCCTCTTGTTTTTGTATGTATTTCATCTCAATCTGGATCAGTTTTTAGCCCCAAACCCTAATTCTATTTCCGACTAATATTTTCGAGTCGAGGATCCCATATTTTCTCTCTCTATTAAGTAATACATATACACATACTTTTATAAAAAAAATTAATATTATATTTTAGGGTGATGATTATGTAGAACATCTTGGGTTCAAGATATCATCATGATTGCGTCGACAATCATCAGGTACGATCACTATTTGTTATTTCCACAACATTTGAATGATTATTTCGTTATTTAACACTAGTTTATCAAGATAATTTTTTGAAGACAATTTGTTTATGATTCCAAATTATATGATTGATAATAATTTTGGTAGAATCATCCACTTAACATGACCGTTGCCCCCTAAAATTTGTTTGTTTGGATATTTTTCAATAAGGAATTGTTACTGTCTGAATAGTTTTAACATGTATGATTGATAATAATCTTGCTTCGTATTTACCAAGTATTACTACATATTTTAATATAAAATAATAAAAGTTATTTTGACAAGTCTTATTTCAATTGAAAACGTGCTGCCTAAAACTCAAGAACCCCTAATCCTCGACTACAAGAACACCAGTTTCACCTTGTCTTGTACTCTCATTCTGTTTCTTTTTTTGTTTTGTTTTGGTTTTTGGTATTCACTGATGATATTTGCTATTGAGTTGCATATTTTTGTCTATTATGACATTTGGGGTTGCATTTTATTATAAAGTTTTCAAGCGCTTTTGCAATTTTTGGCTACTAAGAACACTTAGACACTCGTTTCGACTTCTCTTGTACTTTGAGGCTTGTACTTGAGAATTCATCGTGTGTATCTAGGTTGTTTTTTTAGCGGGGATTGCTTTAGCTTTTGATTCTCCCCTCTTTTAGTGATTTTGTGTATAATTTCAATCGTGTGTATCTAGGTTGTTTGCTATTGAGTTTCCATATTTTCGTCTATTATGACATTTGGGGATGCATTTTGTTTTAACGTTTTCAATCGCTTTTGCAATTCTTAACTACGAGAAACACTTAGACACTCGTTTTGACTTCTCTTGTACTTTGAGGCTTGTACTTGAGAATTCATCGTGTGTATCTAGGCTGTTTTTTTAGCGAGGATTTTGCTTTAGCTTTAGAGTTTCCCCACTTTTAGTGATTTGCATATAATTCTAAAAGCTTGTGTTTTCCGTAACTACTACAACACCGTACACTTGTTTCCACTTCTCTTGTACTTTGAGGCTTGTACTTGAGGGTTGATCATGTGTATTTAGATTGTTATTGTAGCTGCGTTTGCACCTGTGTTTGAATTCCCTTTACTTTTTGTGGTTTTTGATGTTTTGCTATTGAGGATTGCGTTTACATATGTTTATAAAGTTTTCAATTGCTTTTGTATTTTCCATCCACTACAAGAACACTCGTTCACTTGTTTCAAATTCTCTTGTACTTTGAGGGTACTTGAGGGTTGATCATGTGTATCTAGATTGTTTTGGTAGCGAGGTTTGCAACTGCTTTTGAATTCTTTTTACTTTATTTGGTTTTTATGTTTTATGTCTTTTCATTTCACTACTAGAACACGCGTACACTTGTTTCAACTTCTCCTGTACTTTGAGGCTTGTACTTGAGGGTTGGTCATTTGTATGTAAGTTCTTGTACTGGAGGTTTTTTTTTAGTTTTTGACTTCCCCTACTTAATCTGTTATTTATGTTTTCTATTAATGGGGTTGCATAGGCTTTTACAATGTTCAATTGCTTTTGTATTCCCCACTACCAGAACCCCCGAACAGTCGTTACAACTTCTCTTGTACTTTGAGGCTTGTACTTGACCGTTGATCACGTGTGTATAGGTTCTTGTAGTGGAGATTGCCTTAGCTATTGACTTCTCCTACTTTATGTGGTTTTGGCGTTTTAAAATGGGGTTACATATGTTTTTAAGTTGTTCAATTTCTCTAGTATTCACATAATGGAGCCTAAACATCTGCTTCAACTTTTCTTGTACTTGAGGCTTGCACTTGAGGGTTGATTGTCTGTACTCTGTATGTTGTTCTTGTAGCGAGGATTGCATGTGCATCTGAGATCTCCTAAGTTGTGTAATTTTGACTTTTTTATTATTGGGGTTGCATATCTTTCTAAAGTTTTCAATTGCTTTTGAAATCCCCTACTAGAAGTATATATCTAATGTTCTTGCTATACAATTTCACTAGAGATGTACAATTGATATCATAAGGAAGTGCCTGTTTTTGGTCTTAATAAATATATACTAGAAATGGACTATTTGATATCGTGTCAGAGACTATCAGATTTTTTTTTGTCTTGTTAGTAACTGGTTACTGATCCTTTTTAATGCGAGGTCCCTGTAAGAGTGCATGCATGCGAAAGTGGACAGATTGGCAGTTGTTGGATGCAAAGCCTATTTGGTATCAGTTTCATACAGGGGATAGAGCCTGTTAGTAGTCTTTCTGTAATGATGGTCAAGAAAATAGATGATGGGGAACATGGTGTTGCCTGAAAAGTATTGTCCACGCATGCAATTTGTTGTTTGATTTTTCTTTATCACATTTTTAGTTCTTTTCATGTTCTGTTCCTTCCATTATAATATTGGCGTTTATAGCAATGTATAGGGCTTTTGTACTCATTGAAGCTGTATGAAGAATTGGTGACGTGATGCTCGTGAGTCGTGACGTCAACAGTCATGACACAGTTCAAGGCATTTCTAGCAATGCTCTTTTAGCAAACAAGATATAAAGTTTCTTCTAAATTGTGACCTTTATATGTTTGGCTAATGTAAATTGTATTTAAGTTCGTAATATCCTTGTACTACCAAGAGCTGTAGCATAGTTGGCAATATTTGGCACTTGAATTTACCACTAATGGTTTTGAGCCTCCGGTCATATAACGAGATGTCAAACAAAATGTATAATCTATAAAATGAACACTTAGCAGCAGAAGTGGTAGATTTTGACCTATATAAATAGTTGGATGATACTGTTACAATTCATGTTGCAACTCAAGTCATAGCATTATAGGTAGAATGGTTTGCTATATAGTGTTTTGATACCTTCATATGTGGTAAAGTTGGCAGGTTTGAGAGGTTGGGTAATGGATCAAGATCGAAAAGTGACCTTGTTCTTTGCATGTGATAGTTCTAGCATGGTTGAGTTTGTACCTTAACTACTAAAGTCCAACTCTGCTGGTCTTCTGGTTGGAGATTATGTTGCCTGTCTAGTGCTGAGATCTGAAGGATGTGTTATAGAAAACAGATCCGATGATCCGGGTGTGCTTATAATGCAAGTTAGTATTTTTGTCCTTGCCTTGTTTTTTTTTTCCCGATGACGTTGAAATTTAATAAAAACGATTTTCTTTTTTCTGTTTTTGTTTAATACTTTGACTAGATTAAGCTATTTTCTCTAGGGTTCAGAGGGCTTGGTGGTTGAAGCTTTTTGCACTTGAATTGCACATAGGCAATGTGACATCATCCAGCCATCGAGATTTGTTTCACCACATTATTGATCAACTATTTGTTCAAGCTGAAAGTGGGTATTATAGTGATAATAATATTTTTCTACTTCAAAGTAGTCCAGGAGATTCTGCAAACATAGCCATTGACAGGAGCAAGGTACACTGCTCAAGTTTAGTATTACCGACAGGTGTTAGCTTTATCTATGAGTAATATTATTATTTAATTTAATGTATTGAATTTCAAGGGCAGGTGTTAGACTTGCTTGAAATAGTTCAGTTTAGATATCTAGATACAACAATGAAGCATTCAGAGGTTCTTTCTCAAACAAAGTTTGGACTGGTGTTAAGCACCAAGTTATTATTATAATTTTTATCAAAAATCTTTTAACTGTCATTATATGTTTAAATCCGTTTGTTAGGGCTGTTTATATACTTGGGAATCCATCAACTCAAGAAAAAGGAGGTGTCTATTACTATTCACTACCCAGAACGTGGTGATCGGTTGATTGACCCTACATGCATTTCGAGAGACACTTTGGCAGGTAACTATGGTTTTGTTTATGCTGACTCAGATTGCTTTCCCCATTTATTATCTGGGTATCCCCTGTTTTTTTGTTTTCTTCAGAAGTGCAATTTCGATAATCCGCAGCTGGGCTCCTTTGGCAGTGAAGCTGAACTCAGTGAAGTAAGAAGTGCCGTTCAGCAGTACTTCGATGAGCATATAAACACAACAAGAACCTTATACACAACTCCATATGTTAACAAGCGAATTGTTGTGGTTAGTTATTAGATTTTTATTCAATATATAATCTATTTGGCTGACACTGTTGTCTAATTTAACTTATGTATATGATCTGTTGATCAGATTCAGCTTCAAGAAGGATATCCCTGATGGAAAGTCAACTTGAAATATTGTTTTAGTGCGTCACCCTCTCTTTTTGTATGGATCAATGCTATACATTGTCTGTATAATATCATGTCATAACAGTTTTTGAATTTGCCAATAGGTTGGTTGATGCATATTTAAATGAAGTAAGAAGTTTTGTTCAGCCGTTATGTACATATAATTGTATAAACACAACAAGAACCTTGAAGAGCAGGGTGCACAACTTCATATGTTAACAAGCGAATTGTTGTGGTGAGTTTTTACATTTTCATTCGATATATAATTTATTTGTCTGATATCGCTGTCTAAACTAACAACTTGTGTATATGATCTGTTAATCAGATTTCAGCTTTAGGAAGAATATCCCTGATGGAAAATCGATCTGAAATTTGTTTTCTGTGCGTCATTCTTCTCTTTCTCTCTGGATTAATGCTATACATTGTTGGTATAATATCGTGTCATAACAGATTTAAATTTGCCAGTAGGTTGCTTGATGCATCTTTTAAAGCCTCTGGCTCTCCTGATTGTTTGCTAAAGATGACACTGAATTTAACTCTGGTATGTTAATATTTTTTAACATACTGTAACTAGCATACTTTTCATGTGGATTTCCCTTTTATATCTCAAAGTGTTGCTTATGATATATATATTTTTAATCTTAAGGTTTCTATCACATGCACGACTAAACTACCGATGAGAAGTGTGTTGGCACAATAGTGTTGAACTTGGACACCATTACCTGCCTTGATGTTATAATGACAAAGTGACTGTCAAGATATTATCATGATGCAGTCGACAATCATCAGGTACGCTCACTATATCTATCTATATGTTATTTTTACAAGATCTGAATGATTATTTTTTTATTTAACACGACTTTATTAAGATATTATTAGTTATTGAAGATAATTTTTGAAATATTGTTGATTAAAACCAAATAGGTTTAACATGATTGATAATAATCTTGGTTGAATCATCCACTTAACATGATTGGTTCCCTTTAAAATGTTTGTTTCGATGTTTTTGGTAGGAATTGTTACTAGCCCCATATTTACCAAGTATTACTATATATATGTTTGTTTCGATGTTTTTGGTAGGAATTGTTACTAGCCCCATATTTACCAAGTATTACTATATATATGTAATATAATATCAAAGTTATTGTTATTTTGACAAGTCTTATTTCATATGAAAACGTTCTTTCTTAAACTCAAGAACCCATTATCCTTAGACTACAAGAACGATTACACACCAGTTTCACCTTCTCTTGTACACTCATTCTGTTATTTTTGTATTCTGTTCTTTTGGTTTTGGTATTCGCCAATGGTATTTGCTATTGAGTTTCCATATTTTCGTCTATCATGACATTTGGGGATGCATTTTGTTTTAACGTTTTCAATCGCTTTTGCAATTCTTAACTACGAGAAACACTTAGACACTCGTTTTGACTTCTCTTGCTCTTTGAGGCTTGTACTTGAGAATTCATCGTGTGTATCTAGGCTGTTTTTTTAGCGAGGATTTTGCTTTAGCTTTAGAGTTTCCCCACTTTTAGTAATTTTCATATAATTCTAAACGCTCGTGTTTTCCGTAACTACTACAACACCGTACACTTGTTTCCACTTCTCTTGTACTTTGAGGCTTGTACTTGAGGGTTGATCATGTGTATCTAGATTGTTTTTGTAGCTGGGTTTGCACCTGCTTTTGAATTTTCCTTACTTTTGTGGGTTTGATGTTTTGCTTATGGGGATTGCGTTTACATATGTTTATAAAGTTTCCAATTGCTTTTGTATTTTCCATCCACTATAAGAACACTCGTTCACTTGTTTCAGATTCTCTTGTACTTTGAGGCTTGTACTCGAGGGTTGATCATGTGTATCTAGATTGTTTTTGTAGCGGGGTTTGCAACTGCTTTTGAATTCTCCTTACTTTATGTGGTTTTGATGTTTTGCTAACGAGGATTGGATATACGTATGATTATAAAGTTTTTAATTGCTTCCGTCTTTTTTTCATCCGCTACTAGAACACTCGTACACTTGTTTCAACTTCTCCTGTGCTTTGAGGCTTGTACTTAAGGGTTGATCATTTGTGTGTAAGTTCTTGTACCATTTTTACCCCCCGTTTTTGATCCCCCTACTTAATCTGTTCTTTTATGTTTTTAATAATGGGGTTGCTTATGCTTTTAAAATGTTCAATTGCTTTTGTATTCCTCACTACCAGAACACGCGAACAGTCATTTCAACTTTTCTTTTACTTTGAGGCTTGTACTTGATCGTGTGTTTGTAGGTTCTTGTAGTGGAGATTGCTTTAGCTATTGACTTCTCCTACTTTATGTGGTTTTGGCTTTTTTTAAATGGGGTAACATATGTTTTTGAGTTGTTCAATTCCTCTTGTATTCGCATACTAGGGCACCTAAACATCTACTTTAACTTTTCTTGTACTTTGAGGCTTGCACTTGAGGGTTGATTGTCTGTATGTTCTTGTAGTGAGGATTGCGTGTGCATCCGAGATCCTCTATCTTGTGGAATATTGACTTTTTTTTTATTTTTGGGGTTGCATATCGTACTAAAGTCTGCAATTGCTTATATTATTGTCTTCCTACAATTTGACTAGAGATGTACAATTGATATAATATAGAACTAGCTTTAAAACAAGAGTAATTCAAATATGTAATGAGGCAATACACTTGAACATTTGATCAGCTTCAATAAATAGACTCAAATTGGACTGTTTGATATCATATGGAGCTGTAAAATTAGACCGAATAAACAAAAATAAAAATAAGTGCCTGTTTTGCTATAAAAATATGAACAATTAGTCTTAATAAATTTACTAGAAATGGGCTATTTGATATTATGCCAGAGACCATCAGATCTCTCTCTCTCTCTCTTTTTTTTGTCTTTTAACTGGTTACTGATCCTTTTTAATGTGAGGTCCTTGTAAGAGTGCATGCACGCGAAAGTATTGACAGGTTGGTAGTTGTTGAATGCAAAGCCTCTTTGCTATCAGTTTAGCAGTCTTTTCGTAATGATGGTCCAGAAATTGGATGATGGGGAACACGGTATTGCTTGAAAAGTACTTTCCACACATAGAATCGGCTGGTTGATTTTTCTTTATTACATTTAGTTTTTTTCATGTTTCTGTTCCTTCCATCATAATATTAGCCTTTATAGCAAATGTACAGGCCTTTTGTACTCATTGAAGCTGTATGAAGAATTGGTGACGTGATGGTCGTGATCTCAACAGTCGTGACATAGTTTAAGGCATTTCTAGCAATGCTCTTTCAGCAAAACATGGTAATAAACTTTTTTCTAAAGCGTAAGTATGTATATATCTTGGATTGTACTTCTGGACTATACTGCTAGCTGCTGCCAAGTAGAAATATGGCAAATACGTGAGGTTTTTTGACATATGTGTACACACCCTTATAAAACATGCTTTTTCCACTGTTGTACTAATTATGTTACCTTAGATTTTCTAAACTATGAGGATACATTTTATTTTACTGAACATTTGCTATTAACGGTAATTATTTGATTTTTTTCCTAAAATAAAGGTAAAACGGTCTGTTAATTATTTCAATAGGATACCATCTTTTTATATATCAATACATCCTAGTATTCTAAGGTGTTGATTGCTTCAAATAGTGACGCCACTCATCTATATATGCCATCTGATGCATATCCAAGCTTGGCAGTTCACTCGCATGAAGTCTTTCTATCATTCTCTTAGAACTACCAAGAAGCTTTGCTGCAGCCTGAACGCCAGCCTCTCGTTTTTCTATCGCGCTTTCATAGCATTTCATCGTTATGACTTGTGGTAAGTTGGTGAGGCAAGCTACCATTATGTTTGCAATCATGTCATATAGTAGAGCAAACAATAGCTCATGATCTCTGATACACTCGCTGCTATGGTATTTCAGCATGATGGTTTGCGTGATACGATACATTGAATTAGCAGCAATCAAAATGTTTTGAGAGTTCTCCGATATTTCCTCGTTGTTGCTTTTGTTGATTTCTGGCACAATTTCTTCTGCTTTTTTGGAAAACCATTCCAGAATCTCCGTTGCCTTTTTTTCTTTAAAATCATTCCTTTGGAGTGTGTTGCCCAACCATTTGTTACCGACTTCAACCTGATCCCACAATTTTTTACTTGCCCTTTGAATATTTTTACCTTCACCAACATTGTTGAGGGTTTCTTCTATAAGAAAAGTATACGACAGACCTTCACGAACACTACTGAACATGCTATCAACATGATCTTTAAATATATTTGGGAGAGTCATGGCGATGCAAGTTAAATTTACAACCGGTAAGCTCCAACTGTCTGGAAACTCGATAGAAGTTAAAGGTTGAACTTGATCACTATCAAAATTCACCACTCCTTCAAATCCTACGGATTGCTCAACTAGTTTCAAAAGATTGTTGGGAAGCTGTTTCTCGGCCTTTTGGATCAAAAGATTCACCGAGTTTATAATGCTTTTGAGTGTTCGGGTACCAAGCTCCATATCATCCTGAAGCTGCAAAACATAGTTCCCAATGTCTTCGTCTGTATTATCCTTTTGCTCAAGATCGTGTCTAGTTTCACGACTTAAGACGAAGATTGCCTCAAGTGAATTCCAGAAATACACACCAAGAATTACAATACCGACTGGAATTAGTGCTAGAGTTTTGCAAGATACCACAATTGCCTTCTGAAATACTATGCAGACATCCAGAATGAGGCTTTTTAAATTACAGACAATAGCCTTTATTGTACGGCTACTAAATGGAAAACCCAAATGAAGCACTTTCCACTCTGATAACTTCCGGATCCAATAACTCTCTACTTCAATGATATAAGTGTGTTTCTTAAACCATTTAAGAGAAATTTTGAATCTTAAGGCTGCAAAACATCGAAAAGCTGGTGCAATTGTACCCACCACAATTCCAAACGATTGTGTTATGAAAATCACAATCATTGACCATTTATAATCTGACTCGTAGTCTAATAAATGAGTAGTGTAGTTTCCATAAGTACTGTCTGTGAAGATCTTTACCACATAATAGATATATGCCATGGTACTAGAAATGCAAATTATACCAGCTGCGGTGCATAAGGGAGTAGTTGCCATCACAAACTGTGGGCTACATGTTCCTGCCATGACCGAATATCTTCTTATATGTTGTATTAGTTCCTCGACCGTAGACATTTTTGTGTGTTGTTGTGGGTGTATGTCTTTTGATGCCATCTTATGAGCTGCTTGATACTTCATTTCCAATATCTTTTTTGATGCGGGACTTGTTAAAGATAAAGATATCAGAATCACAAGTAAATAGAGCATGGTTCCTATGTACAAATATGCAAAGAAAACATAATAAACAACACCAGTTTTAATCTGGATGAGAACGTTGACGACCACAGTAACAATGAGAATAAGCAAACCTACGACGTTTGAAAAAAGTTTGGTGTCATCCATAGACGCTAGAGAAGGCATTAAGTTAGCCATCATAGTCGTCATGAAGGGCAAACTAGCCATCTTTGCCATCTGGTCCACCTCTCCTGGCATCGAACCACTTAGATCAACAGGGAGCTTCATTGCAACAGTTATGACCATGATAGACGCAACATTCAGAGTGAAATACTTAGAAGGAAACCAAAGCTTTTTATACCGAAAACCATGAAACAAATCGGCAGCAATGACGAGGACACAAAGTAGTGACGCTAGTGCTATGTAGATCCCAATCCACAACATGGGTTTGCTATAACTTTCTTGTAAGACTTGTGAATTATATATCAGATTGCATAAACCATCTAGCATATATATGTCAACCCGAGTGATCACGTTGTTATGGCTATAATTGTATGCAGGATTGGAGGAAAGAAGGGAGTATGCATCTTCTAGGACACGCTTAATTATTCTACAATTATTGTATTCATCTGAACCATAGTATTCCATGTTGAATTCAGATTAGTATTAATTATAATATAGAGGGAGTGGACTAGTATACGTAGCTAGAAGAGATCAATGTAATATATTTGGAGAAGCTTAACAGTCCCATTGATTTATTTATGTAATAGGTAGAAGTTTAGTTATGGATGCTACACCTGACATATAATTCACTAATCGCTATCAAATGGTCAATGCATTATTCAATGGGATAAGCTTTATGTGGATGTAATCTACAATGGGATAAGTTTACAAGGCTAAATAAAAAGTTCAAAGTTTCTCTTCGTAAATAAGTTGAGTTGGCTAAATAAAAAGTTCAAAAACAAACCACTCAAATTTGGGAAAGTTAAACCACGTTGACCAAATACAGTAGTACTTATTTTTTCCGCTACAACTTGTGTTTTCTCCCCCTTTTTTAACAGCTTCTCTAATTACAACAGAAATAACTTAAACAGGATTCGGTTTCCTTTAATCAGCAGCAAAAGCCTCAGTTCACTGGTCAACCATACAATTCCGACCGCCACATTCACCGGTCAGCAAATCACCTCCGGCAGCCGCAGCTCACTAGTCATCCGCCTCCGCGTCCGCCACTGCCTCTTTATCAATCTCTACAGTGTATTTTGCCACTGTTGTGTTTGTAAGCTTTCTCTATTCATTTTAAATTAGGTTTTTTCATAAATTTATTAATACTGTTAGTTTCTTATTTTGATTTTGGATCAATTTTAAGTTGACATGAACTTTAGGGTTTGTGTTTACTGCATTATATAATTTAATATTGTGTTTGTAAGTGTTTTAGCTACTTTAATGAAATTAGGATAGATTCTGAATTATATAATATGATAGAGCTTGGATTATTAAGCTACACTTTTCGGGTTTTTTGATGTGAAATATAGTGCTTATGTTGCCTGTTTTTGAAGCTAATTATTTATTGGAATTACCAACACTTTTATGCACTTTTGATGTGAAATATAGTGTTTGATTTGTTTTTGAGAATTGAAGATTATTTCTATTGAGTTCTGTGTGTTAGGACTGAAATGAATTAGATATGTATACTTATGTTGCTGTTCTGAGCATAGTTTTATACTCGAATTATTAATCAAATATCCATGTGCTATGAAATAAGATTAGATCATTAGTCTAGTTAACAAATGTATATAAGTAAACACCCAATGCCGTCTTACCTCTACCTAAGGTAGAGAGGTTGCTTCCAGGTTCTATCTAAGATTGAAAAGGACCCCGGCATTGCAAGGCATGAGGATATAACTCTTGACCTCCTAGACAGTTTAATTAACAAATGTCATTTAGAAAAGTTATATGTTATGTCATTGAAATGTGGAATATGCTTACGTTCTTATTTATTTACCGTATTTATCACTTCTTTTCATCAATCAACTTTTTTTTTTTTTTTTTAAATTTATTTTGTAATTTGATGTAATATATTCAGTTTTATAACATTATTAACTGTTATCTATTAAATTTATCGCTGACTTCATTTCATTTCCAATAATCTTCAAGGATGATAAAGAATGTGCGTAAATTATCTATTAGGGATGTACAACGGCTTATTGAAGAGCTTCCACATTAACAAAAATGCTGTGAGCAGAGCAATTCTCAACAAGGTATATTAATCATTCAGTTTAATTCAAGTAGATCGACTCGTTAACAACCTTAGATGCGGTGGCCCTAGCCCCTAGGTCTTCCAAATTTTCAACGGCCGTTGGCAGTGTACTGATGTAACACACGAAAATCCACATATATAGTTAAGCCACTATAAGGCTTTGTGCCTTGTCACACAAGTTGTGTGCCACAACTTGCAAAGGAAGGGCTGTGATTCCTATATATTTTCTTCTTCATTAATATTATCTATTGTGTTTATCCTATTATAATAACATATTTGTCATTTTATGTAATGATATTTTAAGTAATAACAATATTACTGGTTATGGCAATACCATAAAACATAAATTATTGGTTTATACCCATTATGCACCGGCCTGATATGATCCCACATCGGCCAAGTATGGGATTGGTTGGTGGTTTATAAGCCTAGGTGTCCCCTTCTCCTTTGAGCTAGCTTTTGGTAGTGAGTTCTACACCTAGCTTATGGCATGATACGAGCCTATTATGTGATGGGTTCGTATCACAGCCTAACACATTATTACCCGTTAGCATGATTTCAAACTTTATGTGACTTTGACATGATAGGAATAAATAGTAAATTTGATAATTTTGACCCGTATTTGGATGACCATCAAGTCATCAACCCATAAACTAGGTAGTTATTCTAAAAAAAAGATAAAATTAAACCTAGGTAGTTATTTTAGAAAAGGCCTTTTTTATATATATAAATCAGCTGAAAGCCCATAGATATCACGATAATCAAAGATGCAATGTAGCCATCAGTACCCAAAGAAATGAAAAGGCGAGTCAGGTCAATACTCCAAAATCCTCGGCAGCAAGAAACAATAGATCCTGAATCCATTAATACTGTGCGTTAGCAAGGGAAATTTAACGAATGAGATTCAAATCATACATGTGTCTAAAAGTTAATGATGATATTTTCTTCAGAAAGTTTATCTGATTGTTCTTTCTAGAAATTATTTCCATACTCTAAATTACCCCGTATAAGGAAAACTTATCAAAGAAAATATCGGTTGTCAAGTCAACGGATGGAGTAATTTCATACTCTATGATACGTACTTCAAAGCCATATATAATGCTGCATATATGCAAAATGGATATCCAAGACTTGGTTACCACACGTGCATACATATTTATTGCATGCATCCTTTAAAGCCACTAAGGCACATTTCCACGTTTCCATTATGTGTTTCCTAAAGTATATATATATAGTTTGTGGTAGTACATGTCCTACATGTTTCCGGCTAGTAGCATAGAGGCTAACAAGCAGTTGAGTACTCCTAGTTAGTAGGTAGAGTAGTTAAGTAGTACTTGTCGTCTTAGTATAAAATGTAACTCTATTATTAAGGAATGGATGTGAAGAAGAAAAATAGTTGAAGTGCTTTAAGTCTCTTCCTTACTCTATTTCTTGGGAGATTAACCTTCTCGAATGAGTTTCTATCACCCTAGTCCAACATCCAGATTATGTTTGTTGACTGTATCTAGGGATCATTAGGGGCAAGGGTGTAGTGCCAATGTTTTGGCAAATTTTGGCAAAAAACTAGCCAATGAGAGGGAGCCACATGGATTTAGCCAAAAACTTGCCAATACTAGCCGATCCTTGCCAATGTTGATGGTATAGTTGGTTTTTTTGCCAATTGTTGCCAACCAAAAAATTTGACCAAATTAAAAAAAAAAAAACACGCTCCCAACGTTCACATGTCAGCCCCCAACGTTCACTTGCATCGGCCAAAACTAGCCGATATACCTTGCCAAAAGTTGCCGATTAAACTTGCCGATGCATGTGCTACAGCTTTGCCAAATTGCTGATGCTAGCCGATGATTTTTGCCGATAAAACAAGCCGACTACACCCTTGCCCCTTATATCCTATACTCTTGAATGTCGTCCTGTTTGTTAGCATCTTATCCTTGCATACGTGGACTTTATGAGCCATCCCCTAACCTGATTTATTTTAGATAATAGTTTTATTAAATAATATGTATATTCTCAAGTCATCTATAATCTAAAACTTAATAGTTAACTTTATAATAACATGTTTTGAACTTCGTATAATTTGAAGTTATGTTTTGTTTTGTTTATCAGGTTTCATCGTTTTAATGGATTTTATAAGCGGATTTATTGGTTTTTTTTTTTTGTAAGCTATAATGATACGGGGGAAACTTAATAAGACGTTGACATTAAACCCACTTGATCCAAAACTAACCGGCCGACTCACCAACATATTTGATGCATCTATTTATTCAGTCACACGGATCAAGTCTGGGTTAGTAAGTAGCAGGTTAGGATTGGAGGTTACTTAAAATTTTTAAGAAGTTGGGTTAAGTAATCTCAACCCACTAACCCCAACGTACCCGTCAACCCGAAACCAACATAATTGACGGCCCATGTTATACTTAGATGCTATCTGATCGGTCATCTTAATTATAGAACTGCACGTTCTTTACCCTGTGACAATTTAGGACATATACAAAACTTTACTATTGGTAAGTCATCTACTGAAGCTCAAAGTATTGTGAATAGGCTAACAGACGATGCTATTTAATATATATATATATATATATATATATATATTATATATATTATCATTATCATAACTAGTAAATACAAATTTCCTAAGATTATTATCTTATGATAATTATAGTATAAAAATAACTTTATAAGGAAATTACTAACTCTTAATCCAAACAAATTCCGTGATTCCTAAAATTTCCTTTGAAAGATGTTTTGGAATAGCATGATTTCCTTTTCAAGGATTCTGCAGTTCATTCTATCTTTCGACATACATTTGCGAAAGGTTGCCGGTGACACGGAAACAAATCATTACATTTGTCGATCCAAAAATCATAATGCATTTGTATTACTGAATTGAAAAGGCTTGGTGATTCGTTTTTCTAGCAAAAATTGGAAACGAATAGGATAAATTGTAAATATATTAAAGCAAAAACCAACATTTTAAATAAAATGGCCAAGGAAACAAAACAAAACAATTTGTAGCCCATGACATTATAATTTTCACTCAAAATAGGAAGAAAGTATAATTTTCAAGGAAAATATGTATTTGGCCATATCGGATTTTGGTTATCAGCAAACGAAGTCATGTCATACCCAGGAGCAAGACCCAAATTATGTTCAGATGGATTGTTCATCCAATCTGTAAACCATTGAGTCTTTTGCATCCCATCCATAGCATTCAGATTATGATCAACCATAGGTCTCTTCTCCAATGCATGCATCGTTAGTCCTCTTGTCATCATTTCATTAGCAGCACTTGAACTGGTACCAAGTCCTCTTGTCATCATTTCATTAGCAGCGTTTGAACTGGTACCAAGTCCTCTTGTCATCATATCATTAGCAGCGCTTGAACTGGTACCAAGTCCTCTTGTCATCATATCATTAGCAGCGCTTGAACTGGTACCAAGTCCTCTTGTCATCATTTCATTAGCAGCGCTTGAACTGGTACCAAGTCCTCTTGTCATCATTTCATTAGCAGTGCTTGAACTGGTACCAACTACAGTGGATCTTCGCCTAGGCGGCTGTGATGGTGGTGGTGCAGCTACAGCTTTACCAGGGACAGCTTTCTTAAGGGACTCGATCCTCCTGCAAATATCTTTAAGGGTTTGGTCAACCATACCACCCAGATCATTCAAATCTGGCAGGATCAAGTTTGCTATCGAGCCTTTTCCAGTCAAACATTGGTACATAACCTCAGTCATCTCTTTTTCACGATTCTCCTTGATCTGCTTCTTGAGCTGGTCATTCGCCTTGGTGATCCTTTGTCTAATGAAACTTTCCTGATTTACCATCTTCTTGCTTTGCTCCATCTCGGGCATCCTTTTGAACTGAGTCAGAACGCGTTGGACACCAATATTGTTAGGCCACACCTCGGGTTGAGCTTCATATGGACTATATATTATGGCACATGCATCAATGCCACATAAGGTGCTTAACTCATTCACCTTCTTCATCAAACCCTTCTTCCTTTTCTTGAAGGTGGCTTTCCTTGCGGAGTCGTTGGTTATGAAAGCAAGCTTCACTTTCTTCCTTGTCATGGCAATGTTTACGCCAAAGAAGCAAAGAAATGATAGAAATATGGAAGTTTTATGCGTGAATTTCTTAGTTCCAAATGAGCATTGCTATATATACACTACAAGGGACATATTTGACATAATCATAATGTTAAAATTTTGTTTTGTATGACGTTTATATGGGAAATTATTAACTCAAAGATTTTCTATGAATCCAAATTTATGACCAAGTATTAATAATATGATATTAGTTTTAAAGATATTTGATAGTGTTTTCCTAGTACAGATTGGCTCGAGATGGAATACGATTGAGAATGTTCTTGCAATAAATAACGCTCTCTAGTCCAGTTGTCTTTTTACTGAATGCTAATATTTATACTATGATCGAGATAATGATTCTATTATAATTTGTCATTACTTTTCAAGACAACTGTAGCATTAAATATATATTGATATCGATTCGAGAGTCATAAACATGGCACTTTTTTCTTCTTTCAAAAATATATATAGTTTCAACATCAATCCAAAGTTACATGTCTAACCATTGATATATCTTTTTTTTGAACATTAACCATTGATATATCTATAACTATAGTTATAATAATGCTAAATACTAAGTATAGAATGTTAACTGCATTTATTAGGATTCATAAATTCACTTGATTTTATCATAAAGAGGAATTCTTTTTATTTTTGATAGATGTGAATTACTCGCGAATGTGGAAGATTTGCATGTGTTGTCTTAACCGGTATCTAACGCTTGAACCTGAGATCTTTGAGAGTAAAACTTGCCTAACCCCCGCAAGGCAAACCAGTGGTCAACTAACCTAAGTGGGTTGGTTATCATAACATGGAAATATTGTTATAGTAATAACTGATTACTAATGCATATAGTAGCATGTACCCGCGTAATGAAAAATGGTGCCAAATAGTTGTTGAAAACATATTGTGGTGGCCGTGAATCGTCTTACTTTACTTCACGACTCGTTTTATTTGTAGGATTAATGTTATTAAATCAAATATTATGTGGTTGAACTATTACCATCGTTGTCACTGCTTCAATCCAGATTATGTGACCCACAATTTGTTATGGCTACTACTGCATTATGATCAGTGGCTGGTATGATTTGCTGGTCTAGTACAACAGTATTTAGTACGTCACTGTAGGTGAAGTTCTTATCACATAACTGAGATAGCCACTTGGTATACGACTATCAGACTATGCTTTTATCTTATTAATGGACCGTGCTTGAAATATTCTTAAGTCATAACACAGTCCGTTGGAGTTGTAGTGGTTACAATTTTCCCAATATTTAGATATTTTTCATTCTCAAGCTTTAAAATGTCCCTCAAATGGTGTAAGAAACACACCAAGATCTTTGAAGTAGAGCAGTATTGGCTAAAAATGTGTAGGAATGGAAAGAGATCTATTTAGGTTTTTTTTTTTGTTAAGGGGCCGCATATGAAATCGCTCACCCCAAAATTTGAATAACCACAATGTAGGCGAAGCATTAAAAGGGCTACTATGACCTTGTGGCACCAGGTACAGAGTTACTGATGGTTGGGGAACTCGCTCCAAATAAATGATCTTAAAGAGAAAACGCCAACAGAGATTCTTAAATGGTTTTCTAACAAAGCAGAAGAAATTGCTGTAAAAATCAACAAGAGCAACAATAAGTAGATGTAGGAGAGCTCTCAAAACAAAGTGTTTGCTGCCAATTCAATGTATTGTATCACCTAGACAATCATGCTTGACTTTCATAGCAACGAGCATATAAGAGAAGAGCCATTGTATGCTGTGCTACCTGACATGATTGCAAACATAGTGGTTTCTTTCTCACCAACTTACCACAAGTCATAACAAGAAATGTTATGAAATCGCAATAGAAAAAGGAGAAGCTGGCATTCAGGCTGCGGCAAAGCTTCTTGGTACTTTAATAGTAGTAACATAGTACCATGAAGGCTTCATGTGTGCGAGCTACCATGCTTGGATCCTTATCAAATGGCATTTATTGACTTGTGGCGTGATTATCAGCAATCAACCGTTTAGAGTTTATTTCTTTTTTCGTGTGTCAAAGATATTTTTTATACAGCATGGTAGTATTTCATGTAACCAGGTGAAATTGAGGAGCACCCCCGTGTATTTACTGGGCGGATTCTCATGGTGTGTTTCTTGGTTGGGTTTGTCAGTTTGTGTTAATGTTTTGGTTTGTAATATCTCTCTTTTATTTTAGGTTCTGTATCTTTCAGCTTCTCAATATATAGGTTGATTTATAAATATTGTTGCGATAAAAAGATCATCCCATCGTTATGACCAATTCTCAAAGTCTATGGAAAGTTATCCAACTGATCCACTTAATAACAGAGATCTGGCCTCTGATTGTTTTCATATAGGTGGTCTATTCTACGAAACCAAGGTTTTTGTGCTTTGAAATTTTGCGTTGGTAGCTGAATTGTGTTTCTTACTTCATATATTATTTTCATTTGATCTTTTATGACCAAATACTTAAAATTCGAAAGTAGTCTGTATTTTGGATGAAAAAAACTACTTTTTCTTTATATTATACTTCTCGATTCATCGAATAGTATCTCGTATCTAGTAAATGTTCCTGAAATGCCAAATTCATCACAGGTAGAAGAAAAATGAGACAAATCAACCAGTTTTAAATCCTAAAATGGTACATTAAACTCATAGATTCGGAATCATTTCATAAGATTTTCCTAGAGATGGATCTACTAATTAAACGGACTGAAAAACAAAGATGAATTGTAACGCTAATACAACCAACATTAAAACGAAAACCAAGTAAAAAACGAGCAGCAAAACCTAGAATCTTTCATGACAAACAGACCAGTTTCTCTCATGGAAATCACCCAGACAACAGGAAAGACGTAAATGTGTTTATGAAGAAGACATGCCATGCCCAAAAGGATCAAGGTTATCAAAAGACGGTATCATCAATTCAACCCCCATGTCATGCTCCACAAGATTACAAGTATCTAACCAGCTGATGTTGGGGTACCAATCAGTAGTAGTTTGTATCTCATCTAAATCTCCGAGCTGGTTCTCCATCACCAGATTGTTAGCAGTGTTACTACCACCCACAACCTCATCCAGTAATTGCGGTATCTGTGACTCTGGTGGTGGTGGTGCAGGAGCCTGGGTCTTGAGAAACTGAATCCTTTCATCAATTCCTGAAATCTTGTAATCAGTAAATTCCATAAAATCCTTGAAGTCTATTGGATTCAAGTCACCCAGCGAGAGTTTTCCACTGAAGCATTCAAACATCATTATGGTCAGCTCCAACTCACGGTTCACCTTGTTCTGTTTTTTGATTTTCACCTTGACTTTCTTGATCCTTTCCCTGGTGTAGCTTTCCAAATCCAGCATCTTCTTTCTCCTCGACATCTCTGACTCCGCCATGAACTTACCCAGTACATTCATGACATCATCATAGTTGGGCCACAGCTCACGTGTAGGGTCAAATGGGTTATACAAGATAGCACATCCCTCGGTTCCACATAAAGTGCATAGCTCCTCCAACTTTTTAAACAGAGAAGCCTTCCTTTTCTTCCAAGAGGCTTTCCTTGCTTCACGCTGCTCGATGTAAGCAATCTTCACTTTAACCCTCGGCATTGGTCAGGGTTATTATTGAGAAGTGAGACAAAGATATGATAGAACCTTGTAAGTATAGCTTTCTTGGTTCTGAATGACCATTCTTATTCTTAGAGTATAAATTAAACATAGAACTGTTTGGTCATAACATGGTATTGTAGTCATAAATTTCATAAATTTTAAGACCAGTCAATGAACTACTAACATTAATTGTAAGATTATGTCAAATCAAATCTCAAATTATTGCTTTTCAAAAAAAAAATGCTTTCATGCTGATAAAAGAGAAGATATTCTTTAAATGAAGCTCTTAGGGCTTTACCTAACGTGCATAAAAAGGTTGTACATTTCCATATTAAATGTCGGCCCCTGAATTTTATGGTAAGTGTACAACTAATTAATGCACCTTAACAAAAGCCCTTTGGGCTTTGTTTAGCAAAACCCTTTTGTTATTAGTATTTATGTTGGGTTTTTTTATTCATAGTCAACTTTGAAACAAATTAATCTTATCAAACAATTTTTTCAATATTCTCCCACATTAAAGGTTATTGCATATCTTAGGTTGTCAACTGAGTCTCATGATACAAGGATCATCATGTTTTCAACTACAGGGTGGGAGCCCGATGTTCAAGCAGTTTCCTTTATGAACCTGTAATAGCGTTTGATTAGGATCGTCCTGATCTGGCCTGATAATTGTGACCTTAATGTTGTAAACCATGTAGTTAAGTTATTTGGTTCGGTCATGGGTTAAACTGATTGCTCATTTGGTTCATTAAAGGTAGTAAGGTTTGCATTACCTTGTCCCTATTGTTACTAGAAAAAGCAATGCTAACAAAACCACTTACATATATGCTAGTTTAGTTTTGTGTCGTTTTGAGGGTAGTTCAAGACAATGGGATGCCACTTACAGTCTCCTGGTTTTTATACATACCATTTTTTGGAATTAAAACAATATTTATGGTTAGCTGATGATCATTTGAATGTGCATTTTCACTTTAGCAATATGCATTTGAGCTATATATTTGGACATATGCTTGATGTATTTGCAGTTTAATCTACAAATATAGTTTGACTGATGATACTCCATATACTCCACAACATAATGGTGTTTCGGAGAGGAGAAATCGAACCTTGTTAGTGATATGTCCACATTTATTTTTATTACTCTAAGATAAGAACTTTTAGTTTATTTGGATCAGCACACAATATACAACTTATACCTACATATTAGACTATCTGGTCAATACTTTTCTCTTAAAGTTCAAAGGTCAGATTAATTTGACTAATTCTATGACACAAATCAAATCAAATCCTTTATAGTTACAAATTGCTCAACAGTATGATTATTCTTGTTCAAGTAACGACATCATGTGATACTAGTTCAGAAGTCGAAAATCAAAATCCTTGGTTCATCGTCAGTACATACATTTCTTTTTTAGATTAGCTTTTCTAAATGTCGTTGTGTCAGGCTCGTTTTCAAGTCTGTGTGTAATATTCATGTGATTGCATTTATCCTCTTGAATTAGTTATTCACAATATTTGGTATATACACATATAGTAAACACATACACATAGATACCAAATTTGACTATTGCAACACAGGATAACCCAATATGACTCAATGAGACCCGAAATGACCCATTGCAATCCAACATGATTCATTACAGCTGAATATGACCCATTAAGACATGTCGCAGCTGATTTCAACCATATATAACCTTTAACGGTCCATAAACGAACGTAGGGCCCATTTTGACAAAATAGGAAAGGATATTACTTTTTTTTATCGCTAGTCGATTAGAATTTCAAATGGATTTTATCAGGAAAATCATGGATGATACGGGCATTTTTTAGTAGATTATGCTATCATTCTATCAATATACTTAATTGTAGATAAAGAAAATATTATAAAAACTTTTACTGATGGCCATAGTTCTTGTCCCCTTTGAATGTAGATAATTAACTTTTAGCATTAACTAATTCACATGTAATGAATGAATAATCAACTAAATCAAGTAAATGTGGGTATTAATCAAATTTGACTCATGAGTAGAATAATTATTAAATTGGCTCTGTTTTGAATTTATATTAATTTTTCAAAGTTTTTAGAATATAGTTAGAGTGGATATTGCTTTACTAAACAATCATTAGAATCATACAGCTAATATTTAGGCATGCTATGCATGTTGACAAAATCTTTAAAATTTAATGCTTCACATAGAATGTTGTAATGGACATTGTGATTGTTGTATAAATTGATCATCTTGAACTAATAAACCCACACCCACTCAGAAAAATTCCAAACTTCTTAGAGCCATTCCAGAGGCAACAGAATGAAGCTTGAGTTCATAATCAAGGATGCAGCAAGGAGAAAATGCTATAAAAGAAGAGTCGAGAGTATGAAAAAGAAGTTGGATGAGCTGTGTACTTTATGTGGTGTCGAGGCATGTGCCATCGTTAAAAGCCCAGATGAAGCTGAAGCTGAGGTGTGGCCTGACAGTTTGGGTGTCAAGAAGGCGCTATCCCGGTTCTTGAGGTTGCCCATCCACCGTCGGTTAACACATATGGTGAGTCTAGAAAGGTACATTAAGGACAGGATCAAGAAGGCTGATAAGGATCTGAAGAAGCAGAACAAGAAGAACAGGGAGAAGCAGCTGAAAGAATTGATGTACCAATGCCTGATTGATGAAACGCAACTGGCCAAATTTAACATGACAAATCTGGATGAGCTTGGGTTGTTGGTTGACCAGAACATCTCAGATATTGACAGCAGGATTGAGTCGCTCAAAAAAGCCGCTCTTGAAGGTCCTTCCTCAAGTTCACTGCCTGAACACATGGTTGCTAGTTGTAGTAACACAAGTAATCATACGATGGCAAGGGAAGAGCCTGGACATGAGCGTTCATTGGAAAAGCAACCGATGGTTGGTAATCCTGGATATGATGATGATGAGATGCAAAGGTCTGCATCTTTCATGGATTTGCTCATGGGATCTGACTAAACTGATCCTGTGTCTTGAAAAGGGAATGACATGATGTTTAAAGTCGGGTCGTTATCCTGATCTTATGTGGGCTCCTTAAAAAGTCTTTATTTTTCGCTGCAAGTTCCTGTTTACTTTCTTTTCTAATTAGCTAGATGTCTAGGATCATATGTTGTTGTTTAGTTTCCGTGTACTGGTAGTCTGGTAGTGGTGTACGCTGTCACTGTACCTTGTTGTTCTATCAAATTTATCATATGTATGCATTTAGATGTTAATTCGCATATGTATTGTATGGCAAAAAAAAATTATGAAAGAAAAAAGGAAGAATTTCAGAAGTCCTCCAACTCCCCTCTAGGGTAAAAAGGCAATTAAGCCCAAAAAAAGGAGTCGATCCAGGGTAGAAAGCAGACACAATCTAGCTAGCACTAGAACTAAAAAATAATACTATCAAATATGTGTGTACTACTTGCCATTCAAAAAAAGAGTAGATGTTCCTTCAATCTGGATTCTGGATAATTCCCTGTAATCTATAATTAAGGTAAAATTTGACCTGATACCCTACAAATTTCAAACTAGAATCCAGTTGTGATCACGTGACACGTGATGTGGCTGCAGCCGACTAGATTTAGAAATAAGATACAGACTGTAAAGGAAAAAAAAAGTTATTGAGAAAACGTGCATAGTATCAGTATGTTACTCAATTGAGCATTCGATTATGATGATTTTGCATGTTACAGGGAAGTGGTAACCAGTTACCGCATAAGACACTCAAAATTTAGCCTGATCGATGAAGACATGGTAGTATATTAGACCAATGGAAAAATAGTATTGGACACTGGCAGATAGCAATGCTTGAGGCACCTTTGTCTTGAATGGAAAATGTAATGCAAAATTTCATTAGAACCATACAGCAGATTGATGAGTAACAGTATCAAAGCAGCAGTTCTAGAGATCATTCTGTGATTGGAAATCTGCCCAAGAGAAGATGTGCGTACTTAACTTCACAGCAACTAGAACATGCAATATTCCACCATTTAAAGATATCCAACCACAATTTCTGAAATGGAGAATATAACCAGCACATGATCATATCGACGGTCTGGATGACATTGTCACATGTTGAGCACCAAATAAGATTGGGACCTTCCTTCGCCTCATTATATAGCTGATAGAGGCTATAATGAACTCAGAACCTATTTCAAACTTTTGAGGCCATCTTTCTAAATACTCGAGTATGTAATTAACAAAAAGAGTATAAGATATTCAGAATTCATATAGATGGTGTTTTTTCTTGCCCAAACTTGACTTAACCAATAAATTGTTGATCTTATGTCCCAAATGAACACAAGATCCATGTATCTTCCCTTATATCATTGTCAATCCCTTATACCTGTTATCAAATCAGCTTCTCGTAATTCTAAATCTTCACCAAATTAGAAGATTATCGTTAAGGTACCATGGATGAATTATGCTTTGGGATTTCAAGTCCACCTAATTTAGCTAAAAATCACGTGTTTTAGAGGAATCCAAGTGTAATTTTAACAGCATTACTAGATAATATGAATTATGATTTGGTATCATGTAAGTAGGCTAAGTGCTTTCAAGTCTATAGTATATGAATAGAAACCCAAGGTTTCAATTACTTAAATTAATAAACAAACTAGTAAAAGCAAAACACAGATACCATCAGCAAATAGATTTTGTTATTCTTGATGTTTGTTCAGATGCTTATAGTTAGATCCTTTTAGGATTGAAAGCATAAAGCCCGGTGGCATTACATGATATAATATTTCATATAGTAATTAAACAAATGGCACCCAGGATATATATGTAATAACAATGTTCTTCCTGTATCTTGACAGATCAAAAAACAGCAACGCTATCATGGGAGAACATGATCTTAAATCGAAGTACATAATTGGCTTTCAAAAAGACGGATCAAGAGATTTATTTAGCATATTATGGCACTAAAATGTCTTGATTCTTCTTTAACAAATCTAAAACAAAGTTTTTAATGACTAACATGAAAGAGTTGTAATCAAACCAAGATCGCAAGCCCTTCCTTCTTTGGAGCCGATGGTGTGTTTTTGTTCCCAGGAAAAGCAGTGCGTGAAACATCAACAAGAGCCTTGAAACTATATGGTTCATGCATCGATAACTCTGATAGAACCTTCCTGTTTAGTTGGATGTTCTCTTTCATCAGTCCATGCATGAAGTTACCATAATTGACCTGAGATCAAGTAGGAGAACAAAAAGAACAATTATTCAATGAGCAGACTATACATAGTTACCAGCCATATTATTTTCAAAAATAAAATGAAGCATAAAACAATCAAATTTAAGAAAACCTACTTTGAGAACAGTCCATATAGATCTTTAACACATGTTTGATTACTAATTCAAATACATCATATCAATTTTAACTAATATGTTCATGTTAGAGTTTCTAACTAAAATGTTCATGTTAGAGCTTCTAGGCAATCTCCAAAACGCCTCAACCTAATTTCAGTGGTGAGTAGGAGACCTTATAAAAAGTGGCTCAAATGCAATCCATGGTGGAACCTTTTAGTGGCTGTGCCTCACAGATTTTGTACGCCTCAATTTTCAAGATATTGGAGTACTTTTGCTAAAAACATGGATATCGTGTACATGAGATATGCACCGAGCGCCTCGCTTTAGAACCCTTATCGCCTGCCTATATCCTTCTAAAACATAGTGCAGGATAGGTCCTAATATAGTAATATGCAATGGTTACTAAGAACCTACAAAGTCCCATGAGCAAAAAGCAAATCCCTTCTCAGCAGCTTAACAAGAGCATACACTTCATATAAGCAATTCCAGTAGGAGCCATGTCATGAACTAAAAACAGTCATACGTGGAATAAGAAATACAGTGAAAGAAGTAAGAAGTTGGCTTACGAAACATATAGATATAGTTGAATCTAACAGGAGAACAGTTTAAGACTAGACCCAAACTATCCTTATATAGGGGCCTATTGTAGATTGATTTCCCCTGCCTTACCGCCTTAACCTCTCTATTGCTATTAACCCATTTGAATATATAAGGTAGCCCATTTTGATCAAAGCTTAAATTAGAGTTGTTCTTGCCCAAGGGTAGGCTGGTATGCGACAATATCTTTCATTCTTATTCTTATTTCATATTATTATAGCAAACATGTAATTAACCATTTTAAATACTAAACAAGCTTATACAGGGTAAAAGTAAGAAATACAGAATGCTCGATAAAGAAATGCAGATAGACAACATATAAACATTTTCATAAGCTATATAAATAAGAAAGACGGTTAACATACACCATGAACACGAGTGCCGGCATTGATACGCTCAATCCAAAGGGAACGCATATCACGCTTTTTATTACGTCGATCTCGATAAGAATATTGAAGGGCCTTCTCCACCCTTTCTCTAGCTATCCTGATACAATTCTTAGCTCTTCCCCTAAAACCTTTAGCTAACTTGAATACTTCCTTCTTGTTCATTTTTTTTTTTTTTTCACTCTTGCCTGAAACGATTTTATCAAAAAATCAAAATCAAATAAAAATATTTAGTATTATATTAGTACAAGGCCTTAAATCAAAAACTTGAAGTGCATAAAACTTTTAGATTCTGTATTTCATTTTGAGCTTCAAAACCCTAATTTGATGAACAATCTACAAATACATGTAAATTATTACTACTAATGCTAGGGTTTTTTGAAATTTATATATATATAAAAAAAAAAAACTAAAAAGCTAGGAATAAATAAACAGAAAATAAGAAATATAAGAGAGATAGAGATACTAACAGAAATGGTCGCCTGGGGGTCACGGCGGAGTAGTGGTGGTGGCGAGACTTGATTGTGGAGGGAGGGAGTTGAAGGTTTTAGCAGAAAAAGGGCTTTCTTCGTCTTAATGGGTCAAATGGGTACTAGTGTTTGGGCTTGAAATTTGTATGTGATTGTTGGGCATGTTTTTGTATAGTAATTCATTGAATATATGTATCTAGTTAAATAAGTTGTACTCATTTTTATAGATAAAAAAACAATTTTATATATATTATTAAGTTAATTTGAATGATATGAAAAGTAAAATCATAATATTAATATATCATAAAGAAACATTTGTTAACATTGAGACTTACAATGATAAAAGTTAATGATATGGATATGTTTTAAATTTACCATAGAATAATTAAAAGTCTATTCATGTTTTCAAGTATTGAAACTACAAGAAATATGGAATCAAATTGCATTTTTGTGATATGAAGATTTTTCAAAGTTAGAAAACCACTTTACTTGTTAAGTTGAGGGATCGTAATTATTGTATTTATTTTTAAATTTTAACCCTTGATTTTAATTTAATAATTTAGATCACCAACTTTACTTTCAAATTTGTGTTAGAACTTTAAATATCCTAATCCAAAATTTTCTTGAGAATACGAGACTTTTTAAAATAGTTTAAATATATATTTTACTTTTTTTACTAGCTTAATCTATTTTTAAGTGAGAGTTAAATTTAAAGCATCTTATCTGATGAGATAATACTACCCATTAGGTTACTTTGAGAGTAATAATTATGAAAAAGAAAAAGAAACATAAGTTGTATTGATATTGATAAAGGTTTCCTTGTCAAAGTTAATGCAATCTGAATTTAGTTCGCCCCTTTATATTTTACTTAATTATGTTTTCAAATTACCAGAATTGTCCTTAACATTTTATGTTCTTCTATATTATTATATAAAAATTATAATCTTATGTTGAAAGTTTAGAAAAAAATGAAACATTCGAATTGACCAAAATACCTTTGATAAATTATCACTATTGACCCTTTATATTAAATTATACCATTAATCAATTATATTATACAAATCTCTACTAACCCCCTTTAAATCAATTACCTTACCTACACCAATTGATGCCTACACCACCATCATCATCCGTCGCCACCATCACACCGCCGTCATTGTCGGCTCGCCGCCGCATTGTGCGGATACCATGCTTGTAATGTTTAAGGGAAATGGTTTTGTAAGTCAATTTAAACTACTTTCCAAAACAAAAACAAAAAAAAGCTTCTAATAATTTTGTTTTATTTATATAAGAGATTTGCATTGGATAAATGACTATATCAATAATAATGACTATTTACAAATTATAGATAGGGAATGCTAATTACATTCTTTAGGGGTGTATTTAACGTTCATACAAAATTTGTATTTTTGATAATAAAAGCTCATCCTTTGAATTGTATGGTACTCCGGTATTTTAAGCCCGGTATTTTCACTATTCAATATCGACTGGTATTCCTGGTATAACCATTCTGGTATTTCCAAAGAAAAGTTTTTAAAATTTTTCTAAAAATTATATTTATGTTACTTTAATATTATTTTTTGTTATTTGTGAACTTTAAACTTATATTTTGTAATAAAATACTCATTTAATTGGTATTATTTTTGATATAATTGTATTTGGACCATGTTCTTTGAATTGTATTTGCAAGATTTTTATAAAATATATTAATATTAATATAGTTGTATCGGCCGGTTTTGTCAGTAATACCGACAATACCGGAAAAAATTTTCACACCAATATAACTAAAATATCGGAAAAAATTTTCACACCAATATAACTAAAATATCGGTTTTTAAAACATTGATTAACGTAATTACGTACGTAAAGGATAAGGTAATTCGAATCGGAACCAACTGGAGCGCTCCTCTCATCGTATTACGATAAGTTTTCAGTTATTGAACTTTTCAAACCCTAGCTAGTAACCAATTAATAATTAGCACGTCTCATTCACGATCGATCGATCATCAATCAATATTCATAATTAATAATCTAACACATCAACCCGCCCACAAATAATCAAAAACGTACAATATTGCATGGAAACAAGATCTGCCAAGAGACAAAAGCTTCGTGATCTCAACAATTCATGGTTCCAAAACAACAACACGGGCCAAGATCGAATATCCGATCTGCCCGATGCTGTTATTCATCACATTCTCATCCTTCTTCCCCTCAAATCCGTTGTTCAAACGAGCATCCTATCGAAACGATGGCTAGATCTTTGGTATACCTTCCCAGATCTTGATTTCACCACCATTATTTATAACAATAATAATGTCACATCACCATTATCAAAGCGTGATGATCGCTTAATTAAGAACCTAGGAAATGTGATCACCAATATTTTATCTCTACGTGACAAGCTTTCCGATGTGAGGCTCCTTCGTTTCAAAGCGTCTATGAGCTTTTCAGGCCTCCATGCATTGATCCGTAACGCGGTTAGGCTTAGAGTTCAAGAACTTGACATTAAGATTGACACTAATGACATATTTAACTTCCCTAGAAGCATTACAACCCATGATGGCTTAAGAGTTTTGAAGGTGAAAGCTGATCCTGGTTTTAGGTTACCTCCATCGAGATCAATGAGATTCGGGTTTCCAACCCTTCAAATACTCTCACTTTCCGACGTCTGCCTAGAGAAACAACCGACATTACTTGATATGTTCACGGATTGTGTATTTCCACAGCTCAAGAAACTACATCTGGATTCTTTTCACCGTCTAGAACAGCTTCGAGTTAGTTGTTGTTTACTAGAAGAACTAGTGATACAAGACTGTCGTTTTTTACAAGGCTTGGAGATTTCCTCTCCTAGATTGAAGACATTGAAGGTTTTGACATGCTTTAGCATTAATTTTAATACCAGTAATCGGGTTCAAATCGATACACCAAATTTGCACACCCTTGTTTGGACGAATAATTCAATCCCTAGTAAAAGTTGTATGCAACATCTAAAATCCTTACATGAGTTCAAATTTGGGAATCATGTGACTCAGAAAGGTCTTTATGCCAAGGAGCTAAAAAGCTTATCTACCTTTCTCTCTAGACTATCTCATGCCGAGTCTTTAACACTGCTAGCAGTGTTTGTTCAGGTAATTAACTTATTTATATCGAAAAATGTTAAATGCAGTTCTTTCCATAATACACATGTACGTTTTCATAACTTAATTATATATTTAATGTCTTTTGTAAATAGATCATGTTGAAGAACAATCATCTTGCGGAAATCATGTTCCATCCATTTGTAAAGCTCAAAACTTTGAAACTGTACACCTATAGTGTTGCGGGTTTGGCAAATATACTCAAGCTCTGCCCTATGATCCACACTCTAATTATTGTCAAGCTCACCAATCCTTTCGAGCCTGTTGAAAGAAGAGTAAGTAACATAAATTAAACCCCATATCCTCTATAATTAATTGTATTACTCCTTACATCTCATTCATTATTATATAATACAAACAAAAATATTTACAGGTAATGTTTAAAAGAAAAATCTGAAAAAGTTAAAACTAGGTTTAAATAGATTGTGAAGGAGGGGGTGTATATTTGAAAGGGAAAAAAAAGGTTTTTTCTACATCTACATGCCTAAATATGATTTATTCGCCATATTCGTGTAGTGGAATAGACATTCATGGGATTTACCGATCAACTCTAATGATGAACAACAAAGTGAATCCTATGCCGAAGGTCTGAAGCTCCTTCTTCAGCATCTGAAGGTTGTAGAGATTCAAGGGATTTCCGACAATCATGACATTATTAGTCTAGTTAAGTTTTTGCTCAAGCATGGGAACGCCTTGCAAGATCTCATTCTGTACCTCCAAGACAACAATAATTCGCCGAGAGGCTGCCATCGACTTGGAAAGTTCAAATCTTGGATTATGGAATTTCCTCGAGCTTCTTGTCATGTTAATCTAGCAATTCATTAACTAATTAAGATGGTATTAGAGCCCATGAAGTGGATTGCATCATGACGTTATGTCGGGGATGTTTTGTTTGATACGTTTTTTTTTTAATTATCAAAAAATATATATATATATATATATATATTATATATAGCCTCAATTGACGAACATGCGCTACACTACTCTTAGCGATTGTTGTTGGTTCGAAATATATAGAACAGTGATGTAATTTCATAACTAGATTTTAATACACGGGACTTATGACTTTATCAATATTGGATGTTAATTTATTATCGTTTAACATTAGATATACGATTTTGAATGATAAAAAATTGATCTATATATCAACACTTTGAGTTTTCTATTGACATATTTTTTAAAAATATGTTTATCGCATTTGTTTAATTTTAAAATTTTAAGATATTTACATTAAATTTTATTTATTTTTTAATTAATTAATTTTATGTCTATATAATATTAGATATATATTAATTATAATTTATTGAATAAATATTAGTAAAATTCTATTGGACTTGCATTAAACTATTATTATTTATTTATTATGTTAAATTTTTTGGGTAAAAAGTATAAATTTGTAATGAAAAATAAAAAAATGTAAATTAAACTCAAAATTGAAAACAAAAGTCAATTTTAAAAAATCAAGAGCTTTGATTGGTCGATTAGTTATTATAACAACTATGCTTTTGTATAATAAAATACTAAAAGATTAATAGAACAGTTTTTTAAAAGGTTACCTACCCGGTTAAAAATTTAACTAATAGAGCATAGAACATAGAAAATAAACGAAAATGCATGTTTCAGTGTATAAAGTATATAATATCATGTACATTTTAAATTGTTAATTACAAGATAAAATTAAGAAGAGTAGTAATGATGTATATATGTTTGATATTATATAGTTGATACTGTGTAAACAATAATGATATTATATAGTTGATACTGTCTAAACAATAATGATATATGTTGGATTACGGATATTCATTTGAAATACTGTATGAAATTAATTAACACTGGTCATTCTTAAGCACATGCCATAATAGTCATCAAATGAAAAGTACAAGCTTATACCATATATACGCAAGCATATATTCCAACAATAGAGGTTTTTGCCACAAGTTTTAACATCATTTTGAATCAAAAAAGTTGGAATTAATTGGACTGATCAAATTCTCGTTGCAAAGCATGATCAAGTAAAGCCTCAGACTCCATCATTAACTCGGGGCTTAACCTAAACATCAACACACAAAACTCCATTTGATTGAGAGCACCGTCGCCATCATAATCGCCTTCTTTCAACATGCTCATTAACTCGTCGTCTCGTAAATTTTGTAACCCGAGTAGTGAAGAGTTGTATTTTAAGCTATCAAAAGTGATCACACCTTTCTCTTTATCCATCAACAAATTGAACCCATTGCATAGTTCATTAATCAGACCTTCACCTCCCAACTTCTCAGCCATTTTTGGTAGCATGTCTTCAAATACTTCCCCACAAACCTTTCCTTTTGTTTCTGACCCCATTATTTTTTGTAGGATTTTGTATGATATATGAAATATATGGATTTTGTAGGATATTTTGTAGGTTGATAAATGATTTAATGGGCTGGTCTTGGGTTTGAAAGTCTTGTGGCTGGAAGATGGTTTTTTATATACATTGGAAGTTTCATTTTTCATCACTAGCTTTTTATATTAGAAATAATGGTCCATGAAGTACAAAATAGTGACATTTGTAACCCTTAACCTTTTTACTCAAAACTCATCTATGGTTTGACATGTACCTGTGCTCGAACTTAATTAGATTTAAGGCATCGTATATTCGTTTTTGGTAACTTACTATTCAAAATCTTTCGTACTCTATAAAAATGAATTTATTCCGCTGAGTGTCTGCATGTACCATACTACCATATATCTATCGAACCACATGAAACAAACTTGACGAGCATAAATCGATATGAATCCTACTTAAAGGTGGAAAAGTGAATATTTTAAATAGTTGAGGGTGGAATGAGAAACTTCTAAAGGTATGGGAGTTCGACGAAACCGGACTGATGCTCCAATAAATCAAGACAGTTTAATAAGCCCAACCCTTTCCTAGAAGAACCATGCTGCCTGTATGACCAACTTGCCATCTGGCTTTGTATTTTTATAATACGTTAAGATTCACAATTTCCAATTTTGTTTCCATATTTCAAACACCTTACAGATTCCCTTGTTTCTTCGTCTTATTTTGGTCACTTGTGCACAGACAAAGAACATGTAATACAAATTTATTCAATTCATATTTCTTTATGTATTTTATCTTCTATGTCAAGATAAAACAATGTATACCTTTTAATAATGGGATAAGGGTTTGAATAACTAATGAGTTTTATTAACGTTTGTAACTTTATAATTCATTGAATTTTTGAATAACAGAATACACACATAACCATGAATCTCAAGGTTTTGATCATTGAAGTTCAGATTTTATAATACAAGAACATTAATAATTTGACCAAAATAGCTCTATCTAGGGTCTACATGGGACATTGTAACTTCATTGTTAGAGTATCTACACGATATATTAGAACTTCTATGAATAGTAAAAGGAGGCTTCTGAGGCAAAGAAATGGTTGCAGTTTCATTGCTCAACATGACAACTACTTCTGACATCGTTGGTCGATCGTTCATGTTTTCTTGTACACACAGAAGTCCGACATTGATGCATTTAACTGCCAGTAGTGGATTGCTGACGTCCGTCATTGAAGGATCGATCAACTCCAAACCTCTGCCATTCATCCAGTGTTCCCATGCCTAAAAAAAAATACAAATCCATCAAACTTTTTTTGCAGCTAGTTATTAAGTAAACTGAATGAAATTAAGAAGAAAGTGGAATTACCCATTCTGATACTGTAAGATTATCTTCCATGCAATCTGAACCAGTGTTCCTTTTGCCGGTCACAATCTCTAGCAGTAAGACCCCGAAGCTATAAACATCGGATCTTTCAGAATATCGTCCATGAAGTGCATATTCAGGTGCCATATATCCACTGTAATTAACAAAAACAAGGTTATGGATTACAGGTACCTATTTTAACCCATTTACTTATGAATGGGTCCATGCGGGTTATTTCAGTAGGTATAATATCTACCCGACTTAGACCTATTACATTTTGCTTATTGGCTATATCATTTAAGATGTAATTTTGATGCATAGGATAATTCATGGACTTACTAGGTGCCAACAACTCTGTTGGTTTTGTCTTCAATTTGGTTCATTTCAAATATCCTTGCCAATCCGAAATCTGAAATCTTAGGAGTCATCATTTGATCAAGAAGAACATTGCTTGCTTTTAAGTCCCTATGAATAACTTTGAGTCTAGAATATTTGTGCAGATAAAGTAATCCTTGAGCTATCCCTTCTATTATTTTAAATCTTTTGCTCCAATCAAGATTAACACTCTTGGATGGATCTAACGACAATATATAAAAACAATATTTAGCTATGTGAAACAAAATATTGAATCTTGGAATATACGTGAAAGCAAAAATGTGTACCAAATAGGAACTTGTCCAGGCTTCGATTAGGCATATATTCGTACATAAGGATTTGTTCATCTTCTTCCACACAGCATCCCAATAATCTAACAAGATTCGTATGCTGAAGTTTTGCAATGAGTTTCAACTCATTCATAAACTCCTCGCGTCCTTGTGATGATCTTGTTGATAGTCTCTTTACCGCCACTTCTCTGTTTCCAGGTAAGGACCCCTGCATTGTATCTTTCTTAATAATTTTTGAAGTCAAACCTTACTATATGTGTGTTTTTTATGAATAGGAAATATACCTTGTAAACAGGACCAAACCCGCCCTCTCCAAGTTTGTTTTTGACTGAAAAGGAACCTGTGGCAGCCAATACGCTTCTTAAGCTAAATGATACAAGCTCTGTATTGCTCTGTGAACCCACAGAAGTGCTGCTCATTGAATCAAATCCAAGCAATTCCTTTTTTACTCTCTCTGTATAAATAATAAGTAGAAACTTTGAGTATGTGACGTAAAGTTGGCAAAATGAGCTGGCCCGGAAAGCTGGATAATAGGTCAAAACAGGTTGGGGTTGAAACAAGTTGTATATAGCAAGGATTGGGTTGGGTTGTCCCGCAAACATTTATTTCTTCATTTTTATAAAGAGTTCATGTGTTCAATATGATTAAAAAACTGTCTCCAAACAACAAAAACATGATTAAGAAAGTTATGTTAGAAGCTTTTAAACTTTAAAGCATACATTTTGGAAGACTTTCAACCAATGACCCATTTCCCTTTTAACTATCTATTAAGAATTAACCCATTAGCGATTCAGCAATAAGCATAACCTAAATAGGCCCCTTCATAAGTAGTAGAAATATTCACCTCTCCAGTGGAAAGATATAAAGATTTTGTTTGCTTAAGTGTTTACCTTTCCTTATCAACCTTTCCCTTCTCAAATAGTAGCCGAAGACACTGCATATAATAAATCCTATAGAAACAATGGCGGCTGCAACTGCAATCACTCCTTTTCTTATGTGGGTAGAGTTATGTTCTTGACTATCATCTAAGGCATGTAATGGTAACCAAGTAAGAAAATATAAATTTGGAATTTAACATTGCAATTGAAACACTAGCATTCATATATAGGGAAGAAGGATTACCGGTTTTGGAGTTATGAACACGGACATAGAGATTATAACCAAGAGTGTCATTATCTGTGGTATCCACAAGCTCTCTGAACCAATTCAAACAAAATTTTGTACCTTCATATGTCACGTTCTCATATGCATAAGCTGTGCACGAGCAGTTCCTAAAGCATTCAAGTTCACAGTCACTAACGCTTTTAGTTTTATTAATAACTGTTACTGAATGATCAGGTAACTTCATTCCTTCAAACTTCAAAAACCTGTCTCCATTATCACACCTCAATTCCGTATTCCTCACACACCCTCCTGTCCAATTTCCAACATTCCATTCGTTGCGTGATTTTGGTTCAAAACCAGTCATACACGTGCAAACCGGATATGATTTATTTTTATGACATATTGTAAACGGGCCACAGTATCCATAAAAATCACATGTAGCTAATGGTGCTTGCCATAGAACAACCCAGGCAGTTTGCACCCAAACCAGTAGCTGAATTCGCCCATCGGGAACTAAAGTGAACCGTGTCCTGACCGAATTTGTAGAGACACTAGACACAAGATACACTTCATCTTCTTCTACAACGAAACTAAGGTATGTTGAAAATCCTTTATCATATTTTATTAGTGGACTGGCAAATGAATAAGTAGTAGCATACACATGGCTTCTCCAATATGGTTTATCTTGTTTCCAAACATAAAACTGATGTCTATATGGGTCTATCCCTATTGAAAATATACCCGGTCGTGGATCCTCATCATTTTCCCATGATGTAAGACGAGTTTCTTGACCAGTTCTGATGTTTGAACTAATTTTCATCTCAGGCACGAATGTGTCAGTGGGCTGATCAAAACTATGCCACACCTCACCATCTTTATCATGTCTAAGTACCAGATTCCCATTATCAAGCAACACTGCATCTGCAGAGTTACTTGCGGACACATTTGTTGTCCAGACGACTTTTTTTCCACCAAAAAGCACAAGATTTCCATCTTCAGAAAGACAAAAAAGTGGTGGTAAACTTTTGTGAATCGGTGATGCTCTATTGGCAACCCATATGATTGTTGGCTTTGAGATTGTGTTGTACCATATGCCCAAGTAGCTACTGTTGGAATTACTAGGCGTGAAGAATCCTAATGCAAAGTTACCTCCTGCTGAGATTATGGTTTGGTTTCGAGTAATGGAATTGGTTATGGTGATTCTGTTTTCACTTGCAGTTAGTGGCAACATAGAAAATAAGATGCTTAACAAAAGAGAACACAGCCACTGCATTGATGGTTTATATGTTTTCAGATTATATGTATCCGCCATTTCTTAACTTTCTTTACCAAATGTTGGAAAGCTTGCTTCTTCACATACAAGTAAAGAAATACTTCATTTGTATGTAAGGATATAGAAGTGCTGGGTTGTTGGATGATACATGTTTTCAAATGTATGAAAATCTTTTATCCTCTTTGAAGGATTAATATAATGTTGTATTTTGGCAATGTGCAATATATATAGTTTGACCTTTAAAATGAAATCAAATATGACTTTTTCACATTCTTTGTATGAGAAATCATTTGATGCTGCCATTAAACTTTTTGAAGAGTAAAGTATGTATAAACACAACTTTTTACATATGAAAGATATCAAATGGACTATTATAATGATGGTGATGCCATTAGCTTCCCTAGCTATGGAATTGAGGATCAAAACCTAGGAGTTAATTATATATGGATTTGTCTTTTTTAGCATAATTAAGATATGTGAGTGGTTCTAAGGTTTGGCGCAATCAATCATATATCAATTGGTGAATCATCCAGGCATTCTGAAAAGGGGAATAATGATGCATGCGGGGGCAATCTTAACCAATTTATATGTCAAAAATCACTAGTGGTAATGGCACTAACGAAAACATTATTAGGAGCCTTATAAAAATGATCTGCCCTAAAAGTTAGTGGATATCGAAAATTGTTCGACTCCGACGAATTTTTTCCCCTGGTTTTTGTGAGATCAACTCACATGATGAATACAACTCTAGACAACTTTATACAAATATACCAGTAATCTGAGGATATATATTTTTGTTGAAAGGTTTATGGTTAGAAGGAGCTTAAAACTGCATGGATATACTCCACCTATGAATCTAGGGGCGAGTCTACTCATCGAAAAATAAGAGCCGAAGTGTTCACAATTTGGGCTTCAATTAACCAATACCTTTCTATACCAAACATTTTGGCCACAAAAAAACGTGTTCAATACCTCTTTTTGACTTATGCACTCCATTATTTGCTACAAGTATAAATAATTGACCGTTACGCTATTAAAACTGTAATAAATATTTAGAGATAATGTTGTCCATATCTATAATCCCTTATAAAGAGGATTGGGATTAAGATTTTCAGCATTTTTTACCAAATTCCTAAACTACCCTTAAGCCTTAATTCAAACGGTACCTCTCCCACGTTTCTCCAATCCAAACCCCTTCCCCCCTCTCTTGCTCCGGCAAACCTTCTCCCTCCTCAGTATCGAAAAACACCCTACAAGCACTCGACCCCTGCCGCATCACTACCACTCGACTGCTTCTTCAAATCATGCTTTATCGATCTCTTCAATTGGTTTCTTTCAAATCCTCTTTCAATTTCGATCTCAAGGTAGCCTATTCATTCTAATCAAGTATCATAAATTTCCAATTAAATTATTATTTTAATTATTATTGTTTCATTTGTGTTTGGGTGATCATTATAGATGGTGTCAGATCCGAGTAAAAAGGTAAGCAACAACAGCCGCCGCTACTAACTTGCTAAACTGAATGAGGAATCTGATCGGATTTGAAAAAGGGCTCTTTGTTCTCATCCATACTTTAATAACATTGCAATCGATTAGAAATGCTTACATCTAATTTACGGTTTTACTTTACCTCCTGTAATATGAAACAGAAGAGTATTCCATTCTGCCAATTGTGTTGGCAATTTGATTGGTACGACAAACATGTTTTTTTTTAACTCTCTCGGTTTTTTCCCCCTATTGAATCTATAATTTACTCTGAATTCATCATTGAATGCGCAAGAAAATGCAGGGCTTTTGAAGCTAATTGCTAAAAAACGTAAGTCTTTTCCCTATATGTGCTATATGTCTATTGACATTACAGACATGTCTTTAGTTCTTTACCCTAGCACTCTCTGTGGTGATCCATCAATCAGTCAAAAGGTTGCGGTTTGATTTCACTTGAGATATAGGTAAAATAGGTGCATGATATTTTGCCATTCAAAGATAACATCGAATTTAATCTAATAATTGTGTTTTATGGATTGAAATCCATCTCCACCGCCGCCATTCATAACAACCGCCGTCCATCTTCTGCAGATTTAAAGAAATCAAATCACCACCGCCATCCATCACCACCGCCACTATTGACACCATCGACGCCGTCCAACACCACCGCTGCCTTAAAAAGTTCAGATCTTTTGTAGATTTTCCATATTTGCAAATCGGTTCGTTCCTCCTTCATTATTATTTTTCATATTTGTAAAAACAATAAGAACTAATGTTTTAATCTGCTCTGTGAAATGTTATTATGTGAAATATGGTAAGGTTCAAATGGCCCTCTTTCTGTTTTTAACTTTGATTGTTAATCGGTTTTTTAATAACACTGCTAAATCTTATGTATATGAACAACCAAAGATTTTCTTAACTTTCGAATAAGCTATTCTTCCCCTTTTGTGTTTTTGCAAGGTTCCACAGCTTCAGCCGTTATGAACAATACCATGGTATGATGTTTACATTGCCTCTTAAATTACCCTATGGGTGCTCATTTTACTCATTGCATTTTTTGTTTTCTTTCGTGAGAAGTTGTATGTTTCTCATTTTTTGCAAGTGGATTATTCACACTTTCATTATGGTTTTTCAGGTAAATCTGAATTTTTTTTTTTTTTTTTGAAATTTGTTAACTTTATATTTTAGTGGTGTTTAATTGTAATTATCTAAGTGTGGAAGCGGTATTAGTGAAATTAGAATAATGTATAAATACCCCTTCCCACCTCCTTTGTATCTTCTTCCTTCCCCCATTTTCTATACATATGCATATTGATATATATCTATTTAATCTACCTTTTATCCTTTAATTCCTACACAAATCATGATACAAAACATGTAAAGAACAGAAATTTAACTATTACATTTGGTACCAGAGCCCATGGCCCAAAATCCGGACCGTTTTTCCTTAATTTTTGCGATTTTTAGTTTTTGTATGTTGTAATACCGGTATTCCTACTGGGTTTCACCTTTTTTCTTTGAATTTCAGTTGTAATACCAGTTTTCCTACCGGTTTTCTTACCGAGTTTCACCTTTGCCATACAAATACCGGCTTTCCTTTCACCAATCAAATACCGACTTTCCTTTCACCAATCAAATACCGACTTTCCTTTTTCACCATACAAATACCAAATGTTCTTCAGACAGATATATTGATGGCAACTAGCTTGATCCGTGTGTTTTTAGGATAGATATATGGTTTGATTATGTTTGTTGCCATTGGTTTAATCAGTCAGATTTTGTTACACAACGTATACAGGTGGTATATGGTTTGTCAAGATGATTTGGGGAAGCTTGGTTAAATAATGTTGGTGCAGTCTATACAAGTAACCGGGTGGGGTAGGGGTACAATAAAACGATGATATGGATGGTGAGGTATTTGATTATATATGTTACATGTTGAAAGTTTAGTAATGATTTTTTGTATAGCTATTAAAGAGTATTCATGGGATAAAGTCAGTTGAAAGAATTAAAATTACAATACTCGCACTTCATCGCTCTCTTTGCTCATTTTTCTACTTGGATTTTTTTACAGGTTGTGAACGAAACCTACAGATTCGAGTGCCACATTGTTAATCCTCATATGAGACAACCAGGCAGCGGCAAAGCAGAAACAACGGCTAAACTAGGAGCCCACGACTTGGATTTTGTATTATCCGAAACATAGAAGAGGTAAAGTTTTATCCACGTGACGTATAGTTGTATAAAGTTCTCAACAAGGTCATCTAAGCATTCTTGATATTTTGTTTCTTATTTAGGGAGGAGGGTTGCTGGCGGGTCAAAATATAGGTAATGTTAGAATCTGTAAGTGTGATGTTTTATCTTATAACATTTATTTTATAATCTCATGGTGGTTTATAGAGAATTGGTAAAGTATACATCTGTATAAAATTATTGCTACACAACCCACCAATGATGTGATGATCAATACACTTTCATGGAGTATAATTTAAGCTCACAATTTAGCATTCACATTATAAAATCAAATTCGGGCTATTGGGCTTTCATGATTGTTGTTCGGCGGCTCGGCGCACTTTTTTAGCCGATAGTTTGCTCATGTTCAGACTGCTGGCAGCACAAGTCACTTCTCTGCTACTAGGTCAAGAAGTATTTGCTTTGTTTAGTTTCATGGTTTGCTTTGCTATTGTTGTTGGTCACCGAGTAGTTGGAGTAATGTTATAAGGATATGATATTAACAGGTATATGGTGTTGGTCATCACACATAGTATAGTTGTAATATTTGGTTAATTGTAGTGTTGTATTTTCATGTATTGTAAGGTGTAAGATCAAGATCATGTTGTTTCGGTAGGTCGGATGGTTGATCCTTTATTTTTTTTTAATAGCAAAAGGTTGATCCTTTATTTACCTCTCTTATTGTGGATTAGCATATTGTTATTGTAATGTACTTTGGGTAATTACTGTGACATTCCTTATCTCTAAAAAAAAATACAATAACATAATAACATGCCTGCACTTTTCCATAGTCAAGCTACACTTTCCAAATCTATTTGCATTTGTTATTGGTAAGTACTTCTAAGTTTCTAACTATATTCATTTGTTATTGGTAAATTCTATTTGCATTTCTATTTGCTATGATCGAGTTTCTTCCAATATGGTTATTTTGATCTATTAATTTATAGTTTCTGATGCGATTTAATTTCACCATTTTTACGTATCTGTATGTTGTGATCATCCTTTAAGCCGCCGCAACACGCGGGCACCAAGCTAGTATATATATATATATATATATATATATATATATATCGTTAATGGAAAAGGTTCATTATCGACAATCCAAACCGACTCACAATCGGCTACCTACCTATATAATGTAAGACATACCTGAACAGTGTAGCTATAAGGGTGTCCGGACTTGAATTCAAGATTATGTGTGTATCTATATGGACGGTGGCAAAGATGCCTCACCCGTATTCAATTGTCCATATATCATATAGCAAAAGGTAGAGGCGCCAGTAACCGACGTGACAAATAAACGGGTTGAGGTTATATATTCTCGACCCGTCAACCTGTCAATTATCATCCTGAATTTTTCAGGTCGGGTTTAGGTTATTTGGGTTTACATATTAACCCACTAGCCCAAAAATATTTTAAATTTATGTAAAACGAGATATGCTATTCGAGTGTTGCCCCGGGAGACATTATATTTATTGTGTTCCATATTATGTAAAAATTATTACATGCTTTTAGAAACATTATATAGCTCAAAACCTGAGTTGATATTGATTTTTTAATGAGTAAGCAATTATAAATTAAAAAAAAATCGACAGTATAATTTTATAACAGATTAATATATTATATAAATTCTAAAAGATAATAAGTATGAACGTAGAATATTTAAAACAAAAAAACAAATTAATAATACAAACATAATTAAAGCTAATTTCCCAGATCATTGAAAATAAAAAGTGAAACAAAAATAATCTATAATAATAAAACATCAACCGAAATAATATTGAAACTAATAAGTATTGCAAACAAATTTTTCGGAGATGGTTAGGTGTATATATTCAAAACATACACCCTACTATTATGTGTATGTATACTATGTAATAGTTCACTTGTAATAAGATGAGATAAAATTAAAAATGTTACAAACTTAAAAAATAATAATATGCAATTAAAATAAGTGATCTTTTGTAAACAAAATGAAAGCAATTTAAAATATCAAAACATAATTTGTCAAGCCCAAAACATAAGAAAATCAAGTGGCCCATTAAGAAAATGAAAACGGGCCAAATAAATAAAATGACCCGTTATATTCTTTGCACGCATTTCCGTACCTTTGTTTTAAATATATATATTAATAACTTACCAACCCACCCATTTAACATGATAATATCTTGACCCGTTAACCAATTAAATAACCTAAAAACCCATTAACCCAGGACCTCATTTGACCAAGTTTTAGCCTGTGTATCTCTTCTCCTCATCTTGTAATAAAAAACTAGGCTTGGATTAATTGGTTGACACATTTACCTCTAAACATAAAAGTTAGGGGTTTCATCTTTACTTTTTCAAGGACTAGAGATCATTATTTACCTTACATAGAAACAAGAAGCATCTCAATGGGAGTTATCTTACTTTATCATCATACCAGAAAGTTACCCGTGTAATGCGACAGAAATGATAAGTAGTGGGATTGGCAAAGAAGGGTGGTGGCGGTGGTGGAGACAACGGGGTAATAATGTAGTTATTAATGTAAAATTAATTGATTTAATGAGGGTAATATAAAAGTGATTAATTTCATTAAGAGGATTATAAATATATTAAATGGAAATATTTAAATTAATAAATTTGAAAAAATATAATTTAAATATTTTAAAGACAGAAAGTTAAAAAAATGAGATACGATTATTTGTTGCTTTATAAGGATTTACTAGTCTTAAGCCTCGTCTAATGGACAGGTAGTTTCAAAATATATATAAATTACGGCGACGGTGGCAGCAAAGGGCGGTGGTGGTATGTGGTTATTAATATAAAAGTAATTGATGTAAATGTTAATATAGTTATTATATGGTTAACGGATATATCTTGTGTATATAATTTTACTAAGAGTTGTTTAGAGGTATTAGGTAGAAATATTTAAAGTAATGAATAAAGTAAAGATAGTTTGGATAAATATGGCTGAAAATATTTTAAGGATATTTTAGGTAGATTTAATCTGTGAGTTAAAAATGTGTTAAAACTTAAGGGTATTTTAGGTATTTCAAAGGTAGAATGTTAAAAAGAGGAGAAAGAAAGTTTGTTTTATAATAAAATATATATATAGATATAGATGTAGATTGGAGCTTAATAAAAAAAAACAAGTGATCATAGAATTTTTTTTTTCAACGCAATTTAAAATTTGGTATCTTTTAATAATTGTTATGTTTTAGTATTTTATGTATTGGGTTCAATTTTGTCTAATCTCAAATTGAGACTCGACAAATTATTAACTTTATCAATTTTATTAATTATGGAGTATTAACATATAGAAGTCCTGCCGTATATCCATCTATAACTGATGATTTTCTATTAGGGATTAAAGAATATATAACTTTCGTTGTATTTCATGTAATGCACAAAACTCCAATGTATTTGAAAGGGTATTAAATAGAGTTTTTAAAAATATTCAAATAGTTACTTTAAATGCTTTATAATATAGTTTAAATATAGATTACAAATAAGAAGATAGTATATTATTTGAGAATTTTATAATTAGTTTTACAAAAGAAAAAACTACTAACTACGTATTATGAAAACTTAATATTTATTTTCATGGGAAAATAATCTAGTGTCTAATAATCTAGTGTAAAGTAAGTTACGGCTCAGTGTCGTCTTCTGCGGGTTTTTGAGCCCCAATACCTCGACGGTGTATGGGGGAGGTTAAGATGTAGGCAGACCTTACCTCTACCTAAGTAAAGAGGCTGCTTCCAGTTTCTACCTAAATGGTAGAAAAGGCCCTCTAAGCTTTGCATGGGATGAGGATCGAACCCATGACCTCTGTCTCTAGAGGCAATGGTGTTTACCACTGATCCAACCATGCTGTTTTTGTCTAATAATCTAGTGTATAATCTATAAACCCTTATAAAGGGTATTGGGTTTAAAAAATTAAGCAACATTTTCCATTCCCATAATACCCTCTTTTTTCTTTTATATTTTACCCCTCCTTAACTATCTACCGAAAATACCCTTATCACAAATAAACCCACAAAACACACAAGCCGGATCTAAACACACAAACCCACACAAAAAAAAAAGAGTCGGCCGATCTTCTTCCCCAACCCCTATCGCGCCCCCTCTCTCTCGCTAGATTCACGCCGGATTCATCATCATCATCACCGATGCCGGATTCTTTCCGCCGCAACAAAAGGTTGATTCTGTTTTTTTCTTAGTCGACCATCACCGGATTCAAAAGGGTTTTTTATTTAATGTTTTGATTATTATTATTATTATTATTATTATTATTATTATTATTATTATTATTATTATTATTTTGCAGATTTGTGATAGAGTTTGGGTTGATTTTTTTTTTTTTGCAGATTTTTGATAGAGTTTGGTTTTTTATTTAATGGATTGATTGTCAATTCGCCACCAACCACCGTCGCCGGATTCATCACCATCAACAAAGCTTTAGTAATTTATGATCAAATTTGCATTCTGGAAGTTGAGGTGAAAAAAATTGTTATTTAGCATAGCTATTGTTTAAGTTATAGGTAGCCAAGGTAAAAAAGTTGTATTTTAACATGTTTTATATTGAACGCGGTTCTCAGGCTGCTGAGTTTTGGCATTCACAAAATACAATGGGTTTCACGTTTTGTGTTCGTAAACCAAAGTTGCATTGGACATAACTTCAGTTGTTATTAAAAAAACGAGATTTGATGTTCGAATATCTTCTATATGTGACATACTCATTAGCATCAAATAATTCAGTATTACTTTTACGAAAGCCTTAAAAATGACATACTTTCTTTTTAATTATATTTTTCTTGATTTAATGTCTATTATCAGTCAACTATAAAAAAAAATAGGATTTATTTTGCTTAAAATGTAACTTATATGCCCTTTAGCTATTGAGTTATGTTTGATTGCAGATGCGGTTTGGCTTCCGATTGTGGTGGTATGTAAACGAAGAGGCCTCTCATGGAAGGGTAACCCTATTCAACTACTGCTCTCTTTTTTTCTTCTGTATATCTTGAAAATTCATATGCAGGTACATCAATATGTTTTCCAACAACTGGTTGATAAATAGGAATTACATAACTCATGGAGGTTATTAGATTTTCCATTCAAGTTGCAATTTTGCTTCAAAATTCTTGATATTTTTTTTATAAGACACCGCTATTATTCCTTTAAATTGCAATTCTTGTATAGCTTCTTTTTTTTTTCTTCGTTGGGGTGAATTGAAGTTTGTTAAAACAAGTTGTCAATCACCTAAGGTATTTCATATCATATATGCTTATGCAATCAGCTACATGTGTTGATATGTTGTGAAGGTCAGACGAATCACTGCTACATAAGTTATTTACTTTTAGTGATGGACTCAAGTCATATATAAAAGAATTTAAAGGTCTCAAGTTTAATGTACCACAAGCTCCGACAGTATAGCCATTGAATCTTCATTAAAGTTAGTTTTAGTTGAGACATCGTAGATATTACTATGAATCATTGTCTATATCTTAGGCCTAAGCTATCGTTTTTTTTGTTGAACGGAATTTGTAGGAGTAATAGAGGGTAAAATAGGTAGACGGAAAGGATGAACCATTTGAGTGATGAATACTTTAAATCAATGGTGGTTTTGTTTCAGGAATGACAAATACTATATATATATATATATATCTATCTATCTATCTATATATATATATATATATTAAAGTTATTGCTCTCTGTCGTCTCTTTTGATTGCCCATTGTTCTTCTCTCTAATTGGTAAGTAACTACATTAGAATTCAACACAAGGACTTGTTAATATCAATGAGATCTATATATCCATTAACATAGTTTTCTGCAAAAGATAAGGTTTAATATAATCGTCTGTATTATCTAATGTTGCAACTGCTCAAGCAGGATCTCACCTTTCGATAGCATAAAAAACTCAAAGAGTAAACTCTTTCTTTTTTCATTTAAGTTTCTTTTTTATTCATAACGAATACTTGAATTTGATGGTTTTGTAGTAATCTTTAGGTAGGACATCCCAGTGTGAAACATTGAAAGGACTTATATTTTGGTTTTTGTGGCTGCTGGACCAGATCCATTTCATGTTACCACCGACGCAATCAAGTAATTATGTACAAGGTAATGATCAAACCATGGACATATTGTTTTTTAACTTTTATTATTTCAATATACAGGGTAATGAGCAAGACTATGACTCTGTAGCTGATGCTTATATGCTCTCAAAATCACGCTCGCAGAAAGTTTAACTTGGGATACATGTGTGAGCATGGCCAAGGATTTTGGATCTCCATTTTGCCAAGCGTTACTTAACTACTACTCATTTGCATATCCATCCCATATTTGTAGCAATATATTTAAATGCTAATGCATATATCTCCCAAGTTAAACTTTGTCAAATTGTTGTTAGAATCAGTCACATCGACAAATGGTGGGTATGTTAGTTGTAAATTTCATTTTATAGAAGGTCAATTTCTCAAGAAAGCGTTAGAAAGTATTATTTTTAACTTTTTATTTTTAATCTTTGAAACATTGGATTGAAGTGTTGGTTAATGTTGAGGACGATGATCTCGGTTTAACTATTACAATCGATTAAGATTATTAGCCACATTGCATGTGTATTTCTACCTTATACAACCTCATATTTTATTCATGAATTCACGCAACAAAGCTACCACATTTATCCACCATTTTTTTCAGAGATACTGCTGCAATGTGCGGACACCCTCTAGTATATTCTAAATGTAATTTGTACGTATAGGATGACTTTTGGAAACTTATGAGGTACCGACAACTCTGTTGGTTTTTGACTTTTGTCTTCAATTTGGTTCACCCCAAAAATCCTTGCCAATCCAAAGTCTGAAATTTAGGAGTCATTATCTGAACTAGAAGAACATTGCATGCCTTTTAAGTCCCTTAGAATAACTTTGAATTTAGAATGTCTGTGCAGATATAGGACTCCTTGTAGTATCCCTTCCATTATTCTGAATCTCTTGTTCCAGTGAAGAATTACACTCTCCGATGGATCTAAGAACATAGAACGATATTTAGCTGTGTGGAACAAATGAGCTAAAAGTTGGAATTAAGGGAAAGAAGGAAAATCTACTAAATAGGAATTTGTCCAGGCTTTCTATTAGTAGGGTTGTCAATGGGTTCGGGTTCGGGTGGGCAGGTTCGGGTTGGCGGGTCGGTGGGTTGAAAAACTCCAACCCTAACCCAACCCACTAAAAGTTTCAGGTCAGAAATTTCAACCCTTACCCACAACCCGCCAACCCATGACCCAACCCATGTGACCCGAGAAGCAAATATATATAAATATAAAATGGAATAAATCAACCAATATAAGTCTTTATCATTGATGGTGTAAGCCGAAAACGAAGGGTACAAAAAAGAAAGAAATACGAGGGTATTGTTTATACTTGGCACAAAGTTAACAAACTTACCGTCTCATCCTACATCACTTATCATCTCCCAGAATTTTGAGTCCTCCTTTTATTTAATATTTGAAGTTACTTTAAGTTAGAAATATAAAAAATAAGAATAGGACGTATAAATTAGTATAATGTGGAGTATGAACTATTATATATAATTTAATTATTTTAAAGATATTGGGTTGGCTGACAACCCAACAACCCAACCCGGACCCAACAAAAAAAAAATCAGGTTGACGGGTTGGTGGGTCGAAAATACTCAACCCTAACCTGATTTTTTTCGGGTTGGGTTCGGGTTGAGTTTCGGGTTGGGTCGAAGACAACCCTACTATTAGGCATGTATTCATACATTAAAATACTTGGAATTGGTAAAATAAGAAAAAATACTATACTTGATGCTGATAATCTTTATATATAATAAAGAAGAATTGTCTTCTAAAACTATTTTTAGAAAAAGTATTATGTGGCAAATCCATATTTTTCTTCAAAAAGGTTTGATTTTATTTATGATGTCATATGTCCATATTTAATATTGTAATATTTTTAAAAATAAATAACTAGCTTATTAAATGTTTATATTAAATTCTTACTTTTTAATTGTAAATTTCTTTTTTATGTTTTGTTAATGTAATAAATACTCATACATATATATTATGTTAGCTAACTTAATATCTCCAAACCAAGTTATGATATATCAATTACAAAAACAACATATATTATTTTAACTTTTTTTATTTTAAAATTTTAGTTAGTGTCCGGGTTAAACCCGGGATTATTAGCTAGTTAAGTTAAAATAAGAACATTAAAGTAGTTAGATTTGTTTTTTCATGCGTAGTGATATTTTAGGCATGCATATACATCTTTAAATTTTAAAACATCCACTTTTGATTGGATACAATATTTCAAAGTAAAACAAACATGTTTTGTAGCAATACTTTATTCAATCTTCTATTAAATTTGGGTGACAAGGGTTTAAATCGGGGATCTATTTTGCGAGAGAGTTCTCTAGCACGGACCTAGTAAAGACAATGTAGACCTATTTTATACCTAAAAAAAAATAACAAAAAACCCATAACTGGACTAGGAAAGGTATATGGAAGAAGACCATAAAATGCTAATAGAAATATTCACTAGGTAAGAGATAAATGCAAAGTTAATCACGTTCGAATAAGCTAATCATAAGTCATAACAAATGTTGTACATTGTACCAAAAAAACATGTGTACAACTCCTTTTATACAGAGTATTGTTGTCCACATATTCATCGTTGCATCATCCAGTGACAGAACATATATTTTCCAAGTCGTCTGCTGACTATTCTATTAAGTTTGTCTATTTTCCATGCTCTTTAATTATTTGTGGAAATCAACAATGTTGAGCATGTGTATAAGCTAGCTAGAAGCTCATACCAATATTATTACTATATGTATAAAGGCAGCATGATTATAATGATTCCTCAGCTTTCGGTATTCTTTTTCATTCTTCATGTTTCATATGGAAGTGATACTTTAACTGTGAATCAATCCCTATCTGGTGACCAAACGATCATCTCCAAAAGTGACAATTTTGAGTTGGGTTTCTTCAAACCAGGTAACTCTTCCAACTATTACATAGGCATCTGGTATAAAAAGGTATCTGTTCGCACCGTAGTTTGGGTGGCAAACAGAGAAACACCCATCTCTGATAGATATAAGTCTAAGTTAGAAATTGTGGATGGTAACTTGGTGTTAGTAAATGAGTCAAACACTCAAGTTTGGTCTACAGGTGTGCATTCGAATGCTACATCACTTGTTCTTCTTGACAACGGCAATTTAGTTTTGAGATATGGATCAAGTTTAAGCCCACCTGCTGCAGTATGGCAAAGTTTTGATCATCCAACCCATACCTTATTGCCTGGTAGTAAGTTTGGATACGACAAACGTACAAATACAACGCAGGTTCTTACTTCATGGAGAAGTAGTGAAGATCCTGGAATGGGGCTCTTTTCTTTAGAGGTTGACCATACTGAGAAGCAGTATTTGCTTAAGTGGAATAAGTCTGTAGAATACTGGACTAGTGGACCTTGGAACGAAGAAAAGAAAATATTTACATTAGTACCTGAAATGAGGCTCAATTATATCTACAAATTCAGCTACATTGACAATGAAAACGAGAGCTCTTTCACCTATTCTTTATACAATCCTGAACTTATTTCTAGATTCATTATAGGCATATCAGGGCAGATTCAGCAGCTATCATGGCTGGATAATTACCAACAGTGGACTTTGTTTTGGAATCAACCGAGAGAAATATGTCAAGTGTATGCTTATTGTGGTGCTTTTGGTGTTTGCAGTCAAGAAAGTATGCCGTTTTGTAATTGCTTAACAGCATTTGAGCCTACATCACGGAGTGACTGGAATCTAGCTGATTTTTCTGCAGGGTGTATGAGAAAAACTGAGTTGAATTGCAGAGTTAAGGAAGAAAAACCTGGGTTCGTTGTAAGTTATGTCCCGGTTAGATCTGTTTCGTCATTTCTTGAAAATGAAACTCCTGCATCGGATGAATCCGCGTGCAGGAGATCTTGCTTGGATGACTGCAGTTGTGATGCATTTAGTTTTATTCTCGAAACATGTCGGCTTTGGAATGGTGAAAACTTAAATAATAGTTCACTTGTATTTGTATCACAAGATTCAGATAGAAAAACATTTCCGTTGTATATTAAAGTTTCTTCTTCTGATATTCCTAATTACACTACTGCAAAAATCAGTACCAAAGTTTTAGTAGCAGGTAAGCTGTAGCTTGTTTACAGTAGTTACGTTTTTTCAGTTCATCCAAATTTGCACTATACAACAAAATCTTCCTTTCCATGCCAGGAATCGTTTCAGGATTTTTTGGCCTTGTTTTTCTTTGCAGTATTGGTGTTATTCTCTACAGAAAGTTCAAAAGACAAGGTAAACGCTATGGTTAATTTTTTTTTAACTCAGTTTGTTTCAATTCGTACAATAATAAGATGCAAAATGAGCAACTTAGGCTACGGCTCAAATTAGTTATTTGTGTTATACATTTGGTTGGGTTGGTCTAATTGGGTCGGCGCACGAACACTCTTTTATATTACTTTCAAGATTTATAAGTAACTAATGCTTTAATATCGTTATTTTGAATACAATTTAGAGCATTCTCAATGTTAGAATCTTAGTGTAATGGTCACTATACTTTATATTAGTTAGAAGACACATAGTGTACGCCTGTATAAAGCAGCACCTGGGAACAAAATAGCGGGGGTCACGACCCCTTGCAGGGTCCTACGGGCAGTGCCGCTTGTGGCGGTCTTACTAGCTAATCAAGGAGTGGTGTGTTGGAAAAATATTGATTCGTATTAATAAATATAATGTAAACATGATTAAGATTACTAACCTGAAGATCCTGAGGAACCTGTTAGTTGATTCAGCATTCTTGCCATTGAGATTGGTTCACAAATTAAGGTGATTGTATATTTGATGGGGTGTTATACGGCTAGGTAATTAGGCCGTGATTAAGAGAGCATAAACACACAATTAAGAGAGATTAGAAAGTGATTAAGCGTTCTAATGAAGTGTAATTAGGTTCTATTTATAAATAGAACATTTATACTTTAGCCCCCTGGTGTTTCATGAGTGTGCAATATAATTCTCTATAATTCCAATCACCTAATGGGAAACCCTATATTATGTCATTAATGGTAAATACGCCCATCGTATATTTACCGACATAAGGATTTCAATTATTTGTCAATTATCATATCGGACTGATATGTGATCGGTGAAGGTCACAACTACGTGAGTCCAACATTAAGGGGAAACGTCCTTGCTAGCCCATGACTGTCCTTATCTTAACTTCTGGAAAAAGATGAAGACAATTAAAACTGTCTTATAATTTATGTCTCTTTAAATAAACGAACGTTGAAAAATACGTACATAAAGTTAAAAGGATTTTGCTAACTATAGCCCTCATGACTATGGTTAAGCATTCTATTTTTGTAATATTCTCCATTAAATGTTATCAATATTAATTTTATAAAGAATCTAACTTATTTAATTATAGTAGCTATTAGTTATTCAATATTAACTATCCTCCATTAAAAACCACCAGGATATAAATTGTGTAGACGGAAATGCGAGATCACAAAAACAAAAACTCACAAAATAAAATAGGGATAAGTATTGTGAAATGCAATAAACTTTGGACGAATATTTATAGTGTGAAATAACTAATGTTGTGTTCATTATATGTAATCATCTTTTAATTATGTGTATTGTATATAAGAATATGTATCCGACCAATCAAAAGCTATTAAGTGGCAGCTATATATGGTCGTCACGTATGCATTCTTACATACAATACACATAATATAAAGATTATTACATACAATGAATACAACTTATTTATTTCACAATATAGACACAATATCCAAAGTTTGTTACATACGAGGATACTAATCCCAATAAAATATCATTGCATCAAAACAAGAGAACAGAGCCAATCGAATAACATATAGTTCCAAAAGACAAATACCCACATTGTGTTTAATTAATTTCAAAGAAAAATATAACTCAATCATAAAATAAAGATTCTTGAGTGTAAATACCAATGCCTAGTTCTTCAAGGTGAATATTGGCTTCAACCCAACATCTTTGGCAGGACATCTCTTTTGTGGTATACCTGAAGAACTGTTTTCCATGACAACATTTTCTTTGTTATGACATTTGAGTTTTGTGTGACCACTTTCCCTACATATTGAACATTTTTTACTTGTTTTTGCTGCTAATTCCTTTCCACTTTTGAGACGTCTTTTTCTTGGACGCCCTTTTGTTATTGATCTTGGAGGACACAAAACATCATCTTCCCCTTGCGTATCTTCGACGAGAATAGATTGGTCATTTATAAATATCCCACATGATGGCTCCCTATCTAACAAATTGTCACTTGCTAACGAATTAGAACTCCAACGTAAACGGCAAGTACACCGATGGAATTTTGAAACAATCATTGTGGATGAGGACCCGAAATATATGCCGACATAGTATTCCCCAAATTTCAAAAATTTTGCAACTACATAAAGCTATGCTTCCATCCCAAAACACCTTATGACTTTATGAATTTCCTTCACTAAAATGCCTTATGACGAACCCATTGCTTTCAAAATGACCAACTAGATATTGAGTAGCCATTTCAAATCTTGCTTGAAACTTCTTAAAGGCATATGGTGTAAAGATCTTGAAAGCTTGTTCCTCCAATGGTGATTTAGTTTTTAGAGGAGGTTGTCTAAGAGGCTACCCAATACTAGGGATTCATCCCTCAAGGGCTAGTCTCATTCAGCGTTATATCAGCAAAAAAAAAACACTCCAAATGACTAATCTCCCTAAAACATACCCAATACACTCATCCCCCAAAAGCTAGTCTTGGACCCACCAATTATTTAATTTTACCTTTTTATCTAAACTTTACACTTTAAACCCTCCATAATATAAATAAAACACATTTTACTCCATTAACACAAATTTTAAATAAAACACATAACTTCATTAAAAATAAAAATTAAAATACATTTAGAACATAAAAAAAAAAAAGTACAATTAAAAAAAACACAACCTAAAAATGAGAAAAAAAATGTAACACCCTAACAATGCGGAATCATGGGGTATCACAAGAAAAGCACAGCACGACATGGAAATTATGTAGAGTAAACTAAATGCATAAAAGGATCAAGTAAATCCATACGAACCATTTAGTAGTGCAAGCAACCGGATCACATCTAAGCATAAACCCTAATCGGGAATAATGAATCACGGATCCAAGAAGTCCAAATCCAAATCCAATTCTAGCAAAATCAGGCAATCAATCATCCAATACATCTTTGAGCTAACCTGTCACCTGAAAAGTGTACTAACACGCGTCAACATAAAGTTGGTGAGTTCGTAGGGACAAGTAACAGGAAATAAGTGTGTCGGGATAACAACCGTTAACGATATACGAGGATTAGAGTACTTAATCACGTTCCAAGGAAACCCTAAAAGGTTTCACGTTATCACAAATCAATACAAGTCAACGTTTACGTTCAATTATAGTTATAATGGCATGACTTACATAATAAATAATGCGCGATAAACCGGCACGACTTACATGATAAACAACGCGTATAATACGTTTCATGCACGACTTACATATATTTCAAATGCGTAAACTATGTTCTAGGCACGACTTACATATATTTCAAATGCGTAAAATACGTTCCAGGCACGACCTACATATATTTCAAACGCGTAATATCACGGCACGACTTACATATATTTTAAATGCGTAATATCAACGTTACGTTACAACTAAGCATTCATATTCAATATACATGTTAAACAATATCCTTAACAACAAAGTTATGCCGCAAATCGTGGGCTTATCGTTATGCCATCAACATGGACTTAATCGTTATCACCATCACAAATCTATAATACGTTAAGGTGGAAAATGTTATCATGCGAGATCCTATGTCCCGATCCTTATCAAAACGTTTTCCATCAATCAACAACACAATGCACATACACTTCTTACGATTCTAATTTCAAGGAATCATTGATGCTTATATATAGGGTCACCCGCATCCTTCCCACCACATCTACTATTCATTGAAAGTATAACCGTCTTCCATGTATGTACAACTACCCAAACCACAACAAGTATTCATAAATGGAAGCATAATTAACCGAGCAACAAGTCAATACGTTAATCAAACAATCAATCAATCGATTAAACAACAATAACAAGCACTTACACTTTTCAGCCCGAATCTCAATTGAGTAGGGAGGGTTTACGAAACTCACCTTGATTGGATATGCAAGCTAAGTACAAGTTATAACGTCCAACAATCGCTTAGCGTGCACCACCTATAAACATATACATTACAAATCACGTGTCAAACACTATATAGGTTCTAGAAGAGAAAATCAACCTTAGAGGACAATTGGGACTTCACTTGGTTACGTCACAACCCTAAAGTGTCTTATTGGTTCAACTGACTATGAACAAGGACACTTTATCACATCATTTTTGAAAATGGCAGTGGATTTAAGCTATAAGGATTATACCATGATAAAGTAGCTCTCTCACGATTCCAACGATAGGCCATACGTCTAAAACGGACTTACGGATCAAAAGTTATAAGCGTTTGAAATTGACATATGACCAGAAAATGCCACTGCGCCGCAGTGAGAAGAATCTACACCCAACAGCAGCAGCTCATCACCATAAACGACCCAAAAACACCCATTTTGACCCCATAGTCGACCAAGGAGGATCTAGGATCCGATTTCAAGCTTGAATCCACACATTTGGACATAAACAAACTCAAATGAACACAACCTATTCCAAGATTTCGTATCTAAACATCAAATCAAACTTCAAATTCGCTTTGACCCATTACAAACCCTAATTCGACCTTTTTCTCAATTTGTGACCCAAAAATCCTTAGTTACAACTAGTAACAAGTTTATGAGTATGAAATGAGGATTAAATGTTGAGTTTCACTTACCAAATCTTCCAAAAGCCTTTGAATCCGAATTTGACCTAAAAATGGAGATTTCTTGCACTTGGAGGTTTGATCCATTGATATGATGTTTAGTTGATGATGATGATGAAAGACTTACTACTAATCTAGTCCAAACAACAATCGATAATCCAAGAATTTAGAGAGGAGAAGAAGGTGTCTTGGTGTTTGCTTTTGGAGAGAAAAGAGAAAGAAGGAGATTGAATGAAATGAAAGGGAAAGGGAAAAGAGGAGGGGGTTTTGGGGGCCGGCCTAGAGAGGTCCATAAGTGGCTCCCGCTCCGCTAACTTCGACTAATAGCTAAACGTTAACCATTTAAATGCTAAAACAAAACCGTGCACTTAAACAAACTCAACGTTATGTTAAAACTCGACAAGTCAAATGAGTCAAAATTTACGAATGTTACAAAAAATAACATCTTTATTTTTTAAAAGTAAACTAAAGCTAAACTAATTGTCGTTGTCGCCGAAAAGGAAGCCTTTGTACTGCGCCATCAGTTTTTTCTTAGCTTCCTTGATGAACCTCTTCTCCTTTTCATCACACTCTATTTGGCCCATGAACGAAAGAGCCAAATACATGGTGCGCTTCCTTTCTTCCTCACGAATGACCGCCAAAGATTGTTGTTCTTCATCCAACACTGCCTCTTTTTTACACCCAAGTCTGCAGAGTCGGGCGAATAGGTCGGAAGCTGAAGAACGAGAAGACCTCGCATCGGAGGACACAGAGGTTCATGAAGCCTTTGACTTAGTAGGGGGCGCGTATACGTATCCGGACCGAAAAGGTCGTTCTCACCAAAGTTCACGGGCTCGTATTGGGTCTCCTCCTCTACACTGTCAACAACATTAACAAGGTTTTTCCTTTTATGCATACTTCGCCCGAGAACATCATGAGCGGATGGAGCGAAGAACTTTGGCATATCCTTCACAAGTAACCAACACTCGTATCTGGTAAACTGAGTTTTGGTTTGAGAAAAGTACTCTGAATGCGTTTCTTCCATGACTTGGGCATCGTTCTCCCCACTAATCCGGTGCCCATCATAACTTTTCCAAAATGCATTGAACTTTGAAACATTTGTTTTGATCTTTCTCCACTTTCCACTAATCTGATTGGCTCTTCTTTAGTTGTTGGGAAATCTTGCATTGTAGTTATCTATGTTTCTCCCCCAAAAAGAATCGCCCGATTGGTCTTTACTGTGTATTGGATCCTCTGAAGCATCAACCCAACACGTTGTAAGAATTTTCATTTCCAACTCGGTCCAATGTAACGAGTTTCCAACAAGTTCTTTTGGTTGTTTGTCTTTCTTCGTGCGTTTGGCCATGGTTTTGACCCTTTTACCCTTTGGTTGTATTTTAGGAATGGATTAGGGTGTGGGAACAGATTTAGATGTGGGAAAGGATTGTTGATCGTGTTATTGAAAACGTCATGTCGGCGATGACCCCCCATGGTAGAAATTTGGGGTTTGTGGAGAGGCAAGTTGAGCATAATAAGTTGCCATGAATTGTTGAAAATAGGGGTCATTTGGATGTGGAATGAACGGTTGGGGTGGTGGTTGGTTCGAGAACGATTGATTCACATCGTTCGAAGCGTTAAAGAAATCGTCGGCTCTTTGGTTGTTGAAGTTTGACATGATTTGTTGTTAAAATGGATTGGTATGTCTTAATATTATCTGAATAATGAAAGTATGGTGTGTTCAAGTACTTCAATGGAGGTGTATATATAGGAATTGTAAAAAACTAGCCGTTAAGGACTAAAAGTGTCACTTTTTTGAACTAGTTATGGTCAATTCTGCCGTTACAAGGACCTGTTTTGCCATTTTAAAAAACTTTTTTTTTTCTTTTCCTATACTAGCCGTTAGATTCAAAAAACAAAAAAAACAACCATCATAGCTCGTTCCTGGAGGAATGAATTGGTCGGACGAGTGTATTGAACGAGTGGGGGACGAGTCCCACCCAATGGTGTGGACTCGTCCGTCCACATCGAACGAGCAGAGGGACAAAGGCATTGGGCATGCTCTAAGTGTAGTCTCCATTTATTTTTTGATTCTCCATTTCTCATTTTTTTCATCAGCAAGATCCACCTGAAATAGATAAATTACTTAAGCTAAGCACATAAATGCAGGGACGGCTCTACAATGGGGGTGATGTGTCATATTTTATACCATTTCCCACGTGATTTTAGAACCAATTATTCGTCATTTTGATAGTTTTATATCCAACTTTCGATGCTTTGAAGGTGTGTTAAGTGTTTTCAGGTTGGAAATTGATTAGAAGAATGAATTGGTTGAGTTCGATGATATATAGAAGAAACGGGAGGAAGATTTGGTTGAAATCGAGCGAAAGACGAAGGAAACGAATCCTGGAGTTTGTAACTCCCGTTACTGGAGTAATGGCCATTACAAAGGAAAATCATGAAACTCCTGTAACTTGCAGTTACTGGAGTAACGGCAGTTAGTTTTTCAAAGGAGTGTAACGGCAGTTACTGGAGTAACGGCAGTTACAAGGGAAGTTCAAAGGTAACGGCCATTACTCCACTAACGGCAGTTACACGCGAATTTTGTATATATAGACGATTAGGGTTCTGCTTTGGGGGACGAATTGATAACACAATTTCATTAGTTTTCTCATACTTAGGAATTCTTTGGAGCAATCAAGTGATTAGGGTTTCGCTTATTTTCAGCTTTGGATTGTAATCATCATTGCTACCGGATTATCATCATTCATTTGGTATAATATGATTTCCTCTCTATTTGTTTGTTCTTGCATTTCTAATATGAATAGCTAAATCTTTAGCACCCGCTTGGGTAGTAAGCATGTCATAGGGTCGAATTGATGTTGCTTGCAAATGTTGAACAAGGTTTATATGTTTAATCGAAGATCCACATTTATTTGGATTTAAATATTGTTTTCAACTTTTATATTAATTGATTGATAATTGTAATTAGAAGTTCGGGAGAAATCTATGTCATTGTCAATTGATTTATGAAATGGTTAATCGGTCTGTAATTAACCTGAAATCGTTGGAGTTTGGGAGAAATCAACGATGAAGATTAAAAACAATTAAATTCATTTCGAATGTGTAAACGTCTATGATAGAGGGATCTGATTAGGCGAATAAGCAGTTCGGGAGAAAGCTTTCAAAAGATTAAATCATAAAATCAACTCAGGATTTAATGCTTAACTGTTTAGAGGAGAAATTAAGTGCGGGAGCAATAATTATCTATTTAGCAGTTAAAGTTTCAAGTATAACGGGAGTTCATCTTGTCTACTTTTTGAGTCGTTCAACAAATGCAAGTAGTATTTAGATCCGATGATTGGCATGTGAGCTGATCCAAGTAGGTGTTCATTTTTAAATCTGTGTTAAGATTCAACCAATCAAATACTCTTTGCGATTAATCCTACGGGATTACTGACTTTCTTCACTAACTTTGCAACGTGACAATTCGGTCACAAAACCCCCCCTTTTAATCTGAATCACTTTACTGTGACAATTGCTTATTAAGTCCTTGTGTTCGACCTCGGTTTACCAAATCAGCTATATTGCATACGAACGGGTTCACTGCCCGCAAGTGTGTAGTAGTCAGTAGCTAGGTATTTCGTGTTCATAAATTTAAGACTAGAAAATACACATCAGGGGGCAGTGTGGGCAACTGCCCACATTCCAATTTTGGTACAATGTAATTTTTTAGAGATATATTTGTAGTTTTGTTCCTAAATAATAATAATAAACATAAAATACATTATACATACAAATGTCATCATCGTTGCCATAAGCCTCTTCTTTGAAAGTATGTTACTTATGTTGGAAGCATTAGTTTTGACATAAAATCTTCAATTGGTAAAGTAAAAATCTCCAGTTATTTTGATTTTTAACGAAGTTGAAGAAAGTGTTTTATTTGTTTGGGTAATTGTATCATACATTGATAAATAATGTAGTTGTATGTGAAAATGTTATTTTATTTTCAAGTTATTATATAATAGTAATCATAATAGTCGGGTCAAAATTTATGTAGAGGCTAAATTGTAAATCATTGATTTCGATGTACTTATTTATGTTGTTTAATATAACGTAACTCCTCTGTTATCACATGCTCTAAAATTGCAAAGACCAATGTTCAAGTTTAAGATAGATGTTCTCATAACTGGCCGGCACCCAGACGAAATTATTTTAAGGGTCCATTTTTTCTTATTCTTTGATGAGAGTTAACTTTTGTTTAAAAAAATTTGTCCACTCAAAGATGATTCTAATAAATATAATAAAAGACTTTTAAATTTGCCCCCTCACAAAAAAAATTCTGGCTCCGTCCCTGCATAAATGGAAGAATAGTGATAATTAAAACCTAAAGGTAACAATATATCTTAAAGGACTAACCCTGTAACAAATTCTTTTAAGCTTGTACGGGCAAAAACAAATTTCTTAGATGAATACATTTAGTGAAAAGAGACAAGATGGTACTTAGTAGGAGTGATGACTCCTAATGGATGAATAATATGTATTCTTTTCCTCAATAAGGGTTAATCAACGAAAGAGATCCAGAAACATTTTTGGCTATTATGTTTTCTATTGATTATAAGAAATGTGTAAATTAAAAAGATGAATATTGAATTATTAGTAAGCTACTATAGTTAGATAAATTAGAGATTCTTTATAAAATTAATAATGATAGCATTTAATAGAGAATATTACAAAAATAGAATGTTTAACCATAGCCTTGGGGGTTATGGTTAGCAAAATCGGAAATCCTTATTTTAATTGCCTTATTTTAGGAAGAAGAGAGCATAACCGAGAAAATCAAGAACTGCAGTTTCATGAAAGAGCAGCAAATGTTAAATTTTTGGATCCAGGCATATTGAGTGCAGAAGATAGAAAAGAAATTAATGTGCCTTTCTTTGACTTCAAAAGCATATCATCCGCCACAAATTATTTTTCACTCGCAAACAAACTTGGACAAGGGGGGTTCGGGCCTGTTTACAAGGTAACAACTCTTAAGCCTATTGCTTACTAGCAAAGTGTACTTATATTCCCTTGTCTCGTGGTTCACCAAATAATGCAATTGAATTTTGTTGGTCGTTCAAAAAAAAGTATTCTCTCGTCTCAAGAAATAAACCTGTTTTTGACATTTGAGTAGATGTGTACCCATTCTGTTATGAAATGTGTTGCGTTTTGTGTCAAACGGGTCATTAGAAATTTATCTTTAAGTGGAAGAGCTTTAATGGGTCAAACAGGTTAAAAGTTTTACAAAATCTATTTTTAATGCATACAACTTCCTAAATCAATTTACTCTAATTGTAACAACATTTCATCTTATCCTGCATTAATATTATTATTAAAAATTGGACAATCCAATGGCTTCCAGCCTTGTGGTATGGAGTTATCGGAGGGTGTGATTTTTAGTTCCATAGAGAGTAGAGACCAATGACTGAATAACTGGTATCTGAAACTTTGCCTTTCTTAAAATATATATTAAAAAATGGCAGAGAAAAGGTGTTTGTATCCAACCCTATACCCATAATGGAAGATGACTCGTACCAACCGCAACTCCTCTTGAGCTGTGGCTAGCCCACCCATCTTGCCACCTATTTATAAGTTGTCACAAGTAATAATGTATCTAACTATTTGTGAAATATTTAATATATATTTGGTAATTGACTTAGGGAATGCTCCCTGGAGGAGCAGAAATTGCAGTGAAGAGGTTGTCGAGTCAATCAGGACAAGGTCTAAAGGAATTCAAAAATGAGGTATTACTGATTGCAAAACTTCAACATCGTAATCTTGTTAGGCTCTTGGGATACAGCATGAAGGACCATGAAATGATGCTGGTCTATGAATACATGCCTAATAAAAGCCTGGACCGTTTCATATTTGGTTAGCTTCCGAATCTTTTATTTACAATTAGACTATGTTGTTAGGACTTTAGCTTTGAAACCTGAAATAATTATGGATATAATGGCACTTTGCCCAGATAGGACGCCTAGTAATATGTCTCTTGACTGGTCACTACGCTTTGATATAATCATGGGAATTGCTCGAGGACTTCTTTATCTTCACCAAGATTCAAGATTACGGATTATTCATAGAGATATGAAAGCAAGCAATGTGTTATTAGATGAAGATATGAATCCTAAAATTTCAGACTTCGGTTTGGCAAAGATTGTTAGAGGCAAAGACACAGAATCTAACACCTCCAGAGTTGTTGGAACCTAGTAAGTACATTTCAACCTATGCTCAGGTTGCGTTCCAGTATGTATATCTATGAACTTCTTGTGGCTTATAGAATTTTAGGTTGTTTGACCATGTGATGTTCACAAAGTTTTTGGGCTTTTGGCTATGTTCTCTGACAACCATCTCTTCACTCCACCACTCAGTTTGATTGCATGGTGGATATGTTTGGTTTAAGGTTCCAGTGTGTTTTGTTACCATTGTCAGGATGAAGCTCAGTTTTCAACCCGTTTCCATGCTTTCTACTGGTGATGCCCCGACGTGGTTATGCATTCATTGGCTTTTGGATATCAGAGATATCGTAGATTGTTGGATTTCTACTAGTCGGGATCGGTTCTTGTTTGTACTTGCTATAGTTTAGGCCCGGTTTCCATGTTTAAGAGTAAATTTACAATAGGTTGCTTGTTTTTAGAATCCTTGTAATTCCTAGTGTCTTCCTGATCATTTCATTATAGTATTAGTAATATTCAGGTTACCTACCCTAGATAAGACGAGTCTTTTTTACTTGCTAGTTTTATTATTAGTAACTGAGATGAGTTTAGTATTAGTATTATATAATATATTGGCTTTCAAAAAAAATCTGTAAACTTGTTGTCTTTGTGATTTTGTTCTTGATGCAGTGGCTATATGGCTCCAGAATACGCACTAGATGGGCTGTTCTCAGTTAAATCCGATGTTTTTAGTTTTGGAGTAGTTGTACTCGAGATTATTAGTGGAAAAAGAAACACGGGCTATTACAACAATCAACAGTCTTTTAGCCTTATATCCTATGTGAGTTACGTTCTTTAAAAGTTTCTGGACAAAATCTTTCTAGCTTTTTGTTTGAAAACTAACATCGATACACGTCAGGCCTGGGGCTTTTGGAAAAATAAAACGCCATTAGATCTACTGGATGCGACTTTAGCTGAATCATGCAACTCAATTGAAGTGTTAAGATGTATGATCGTTGGGCTCTTGTGCGTACAAGAATACCCTCAAGATCGGCCAACTATGACTGATGTGGTTCTAATGCTCGGGATGGATATTGAGAGTCTCCCGGAACCTAAAGAACCGGCTTTTGTTTCTAAATCTCATGATCTAAGCTTTCAGACGTCTTCAAGTACATCAACCATCAATCAATTGACTATCACTAAGGAAGAAGGTAGATAAGGGGTTAAGTTTTAAAATAACTTTTTTATATCTATACTTCTATACTACTATTGTATAAAAATTACTAGCGTTGTACCCGCACGATACAGCGGGGAATAAGAAAAAAACGCCAGTGGTTTGATGGTGGTTTGTGGGGCGGCGGCAATGAAAAAGAAAAAAAAAAAAAAAGCCGGCGGCGGTGGATGGTGGTTTTTGGCGGTGGTGGATGGTGTTTATGGGGGGATAGCGTACATAGAAGGTGGATTGCGGCGGTGGATGGTGGTATTTGGGGCAGTGGTGGATGGTGTTTATGGGGGGAGAAAATCAGAGAAGGGGCGAGGGAGAGAAAATTGGAAATCGGATGAACGTATGTGTGTGTAATGAGCGTGATGGAGAAAAAATAGGGTAGTGTAAATTAGGAGGGTATAAAAGACATTTTAAAGATAGAAGTGTTAAAAGAGGGGTGGGGTAGTTTGCTTATTAAAGGAGTATAGATAACCTCTATATGTTGAAAGTTTACAAAAAATGAGACATGCGAATTGAACACTTTACCCTTAATGAATTAAATCACTACCGACCCTTAATATTAAATTACACCATTAGTTCCTTATATTATAAAATATCTCTATTATCCCCATTTAAATAAAATATCTTTACCTCAATTACATACACTATTTGACGCCGCCACCATCACCATTCGTCGCCTCCATCGCGCCGCCATCATCGCGGGTACCATGCTCGTTCAATTAAATTGAGGGGGTTTTTGTCATTGCGTTTACAAAATAAATTTTGCGTTTTCAAAACATATTATGCGTTTTTAAAAATGCGTTTTGAAAAAGCATGTATGCACACGCGTCTCAAAAACTGCATTTTCATAGCAGATAATCACTTTTTCATACAAATACTTTTCTAGATTATTTGTATTTTACAAACGTAATAATCAAATAATGAAAAAATCACTTTAAATCGTAAACCCAAACACCCTCCGAAGATACTATCTATCTTAGGCAAACATCAAAATGAAATATCGAAGATTCATTTGAATTAGTCCATCTTTCCAAAAGCAAATGTTCACAAATATTATCATAAATTTGTCACTCCTGGGGTGTAGTAGGTGGCCACAATATTGATGATTGTTTTACACGCACGTCTCAAGTTGTTTTTGGGGGGCATAAAAAAGAAAAATATACAATACTTGTAAGACATTATGAATTCTGCTTTAATTTGGCAAATGATCGATCTCTAGATAACCGTATTCTTATTTCCCCGACTTGATATATTGGAAAGATTGGTTCTATTATAAATTACTATTTATGTGTAACTTTTGAATCAAGTCTTTCTGTATGTATTAGCCTGAAACAAAATTTACTTTACTAATTACGACATAATGATATTAAATTCAAAACAACCCCCACTTAGTTTGTATTTTGTTTTTGTAACGACAAATTTGGATTATACACATGGTCATTCGTCCAAACCAAATCATCTCCACACTATAGAGAAAACCAACAATAAGTGAAAGATGAAAAATCTATAACTTTCTCAATGTTTAAGTCATTGGGTACCTCACCTCGATCATTTTAATTCAATGATAATTGGCACAAGCACTTATGATTAAGACGACTATATTGAAGAACCACTTTTTGAATGAAGATGGGTGCTCTTGTTATATGTAAAGTAACCGTCAAACAGTTATATATTGGTACGTTGATGTGTAGCCAAAAACATATAGTTAGTCAGTGTCATCATTTCTACGCCACAAAAAGCTAACTAGAATAGAAGACGTATTACGTCACCAGCGAATTAAGTCCACAACGTGCTTTAAAACCCGTGGTTATAAATGAACCGTGAATACGATCGAATAGCCAAACACGTAAAGAAAGTCTCCAGTTGTACTCCAACAACAATAATACTTTTAAGGTATCAAATAAATATGTTCGTCCTCCGTAGATATTGACATTTAAGAGAACGAATAACAAAATACAATTGGATAGACACGCACAGTACAACTTTCAGCATATTGTCTATCTTAGATATCGTTGCTAGGATTCGAATCATTAATATCTATCATTTGTCATTTTAAACTAATATACTCCGTAATAAATAATGTTTTTTTTTCTTTGAAAAAAAAGTGGCCTTTAGAAGACATAACCAAACATTTTATAATTTGAATGTTAGAAGGATAGTGATACTACATTTTTAGCTATACCTAACAAATACACATTTTGATTGCACAGTATGTAAATGTATAATGCAAAATTTTTTTATGATTGACCATATATTAGTATTGTATATTTATCTCTCTTTTTAATATAAGAGAAGTGTAGAACTTGTAAGTTATCATGATGTATGTTGGTTGGTTCTTGTGGTATAAGTCAGCATCAGTCTAAAACTCTAAATTGGTAGCTAAAAAATCAACTTCATAGCCCAATCTTGTAGTTGCCAATTTGCCATGAAAGCTAGCAAGTGCCAATGATTAATAAATCGCAATTATATGACAAAGCCCATACTTTGGCCCAATTTGGTGACATTTTCTACTGCTTGTTTCGTAGAAGTTTTAGCCACAATTTAAGTTGTACTGTGTAATTATCGTTTAGTAGTAAATTAATAATTACATACTAATTTTCACCTTTTGTCTCATAACAAGGTTCATTAGAAGATCTCCAATGGAACTTTTTCAAAAACTTTTTATAAAGCTTTTTACTATTCAAAAAAGCTTTTACATAACTTTTTTTCCATCAGAGTAAAAAGCTTTTTATTAAAAGCTTGACAATCCTCAAGTCTTTGAAAGAATCTAACACTCTCTTTCTTCCTAATTTTGTTATTAAATACTACCTTAAAGACAATTTTTATGACTTTAACCATTAGAGCACCAACTTGATTAAAAGCTTTTTTACAAAAGCTTTTTATAAAAAACTTTACCATTAGAGATGATCTTAGTTATTTCGTTTTGTAAAGTTGTTGTATATCAACTTAAGTAATCATATGATAAAATACTGATTCTCGCATTATTACTTTTATTTGTTTCAATCCAAAGATAGCAATTTGTAGTAATCATATGTATAAAAATAATATTCCTCCGGACCACCACGTATATGTGGTTATCTGAAATAAAACTATAAAAGCAAACCCAATAAAAATGTAGAAAACAAATGATAATGGCAGTAAAGATTTAATAGGGACAAGCGTACTTATTTCTACCACAAGGGCTTGCCACGTTGACTATGCTATGTAGCCACGCGAGTTACGGAATCAGATTTAAATTTTCCCAAATTCATGGTTGCTGCCCACCCACGCCATATTATTCCTTTCCCCCACCTTTTCCATATTTCTATTCGACTATCATACAATACTATGTGGCTATGTGCTTGTAGCCTTGCCTGTATTTGCTCATTTGGAATAAGGAGGGTGACATTAGTACTACAAAAGTTAATAAAATTATCATACAGTAAAACATTTATAACAGACTCTACATGTAATGCATAAATGTAATACATCAATAAAGTTTTGTGGTACTATTATTAATTCCATTGAAAAAAACTAAAGAAGAAAATGAGCCAAATTAGTCGTTAGTATGGTCTTTCACTCTAGAAAATTTTATTTAGATTGGAAAAATCCTAGGTTGTATAAGCAATCTGCGATCGTATAAAAAATTTTTTCTTTTTTCGATCGTATAGTTTATTAGTAATAACACACTTAATACATGTATTTTATTAAAAGAAAATAAAACTTAAAGAAATATTATTAAAAAAATTACTCGTATCATATTAGAAAATCTTTTAATCCAACTTGAAGGTGTTAGAATCTTTTACAAGACCCATTCCATCTCCATGTCAAATGACACGTCAAAACAGTCCCTGTTCCCGACCTCTTACTCTAAATATCTTCATTCGGGTCCCACACACCTAACCTTAGACCACACAAAAAATATATATATTTTTAAACCCCTTTCTTGTTTCCCACAGCGTATGACATGTGGCGCTACTCTCTCCCATTCTTGACCACAAGTTCCAGCGGTGGAAAATTTTTTATGTTTATTCTTCTTTTTTCCTAAAAAGACGATTCTGTCCATTTTAAAGCATCCCCATTTTATTTTTTATATTTTGACTCTAAAAACGTTTATTTTGGGTGGAAATGATTTATTTTATTGTAATGCATTCTGTACAGAGGAGATTTGATAATCTTTTCAACAAACATCAATGAAAATAACGGATAAATCACCTATACAAATACAATAGCATAATGTTCACTTATTGGGATAATTTTAACAATAGTTTCTTGTCATTTTATGTTCTATGTATTTTGGTTCAAAATATGTTTAATCAAATGGTTTAACTTTTTTGAGATGCATTTCTCTTTGAAACAAAAACAGCAACAAAAATGTATGCATGATTAATATACAACAATAGATAATAAACGTAATGATTTCTTAAATATTAACTGGAAAATGTACAAATGATATGTATATATTGAAAAAGCGTATTAAAACATAAATAAGTGAATGTAAAGCAAAAGAAGAACATTTTTGACTTAGTTATATGTAGGTTAACTAAAATGTATATGTTACCATTAAACTCATTTCGTGATCGCCTTCAATATATTTATTAGGAGGACTATTTTGACTTAACGATAATTGGGTTTAAAAAGGTAAAAAAATTTTTAAAATAGTTTTTTGAAAGCTAAAAAAAACTGATAACAGCGTATGAGATTAGTGTGCCCATATCGAGTTAGGATTTTGGATGAATCTAACATTACAAATACCCTCTCTTCAAATTTGTTTAACAGAATTTAAAACTATGAGCCACATGATGAAACCTTTTAGCATAAAACATCCTGACCACTAAATCAATACCCCCATTAGTCACACACAATTTTATCTAATATGTTATATTTTCACTTTGAATATTAAAACATGGTTTGTTAAAATAAATTAAACATAATCATAGCTCTAACTATGATTAGTCACAAGCCAATGACTTTAATTATGTAAAGATTCCATACATCTGTCTTGAATATTTCATTACTACATCTTTTCATTTCATACAATGTTATGTTAATTAGTATTTTATTTTATTTCTTTCAAAATGAAATTTATTTAAATGATTAGCAGTCATTTATTTTATTAATAATTAATTAATATGTATTTCATACAAAAAAATATACAATATTTTACACAAAGATTTGTATCATAAAATAAACACACCATGATCATAGACACATTAAATATTACGTAACATGATCTAATTAAACTAAAGTTAGTAAAAATGCAAATATAACTGTTTTCGGTTTCAAAATGCAAGAGTATCCATTTCGTAATAACCAATTGAGGAAAATAATATGTAAACGATTAAGTATCATAAAAATAGTAATAAAACAAATCTTTAAGACAAAAGAAACATTCCGTAATCCCTTTATTGATAAAACTCTATCTGCCTAATCCATATTTAGGATAAGGAAAAATTATTATCCGATTTTCTGTAAAAGAATGTTATATCCTTTTCATTTTCTATTAATTTGATTGATTTGATTTAAAAAAAAAATAATACTTAGATAAAAATATCGTAATATTTAAAGGTGAGTTATCTTGAAATATAAATGCCTATGTCAAATATCAAAAAAAACTTTACTAATCTGTATGAAAGCATGACCATTAATGGAGGTAAACTCCAGTCTCTCAAATCTAATCCTGTATATATCCAAGTCAAACCCTCATAAATAGACTATTTAAATCACAAAGTAGTTGAATGAATATTTGAACCTGAAACTTATAAGTCATTAAAAAAATTTCCAAACAAATACACCAACTAATTATAATCTTTTTTGGTTTAAAAGAAAAAGGTAATGGTATTTTCGTAATTGAAACTCAAAAGCAAGGGCGGTTTTAAAAGGTGAAAGCAACTTGCTCTTTTTTGCAGTTGGTTTAACATCCGATCATCTTGCCTTTATTTTCTCATTATTTCATTTTACAGAACCATCCATCGAGTGGTGTGTTTCGTTTTAGAGAGAGAAAAAAAAAAACAAATTTCAATTTCTAGAGAGAGAAAAATAACAACTCTGATAGATCTATATATCTACAAATCTGTTTTGGTATTGTTAAAAAAAAATAATAAATTACTACGAGAAGAATTAACACAAAAAAGAGAAAAGAATGAAACTATCATGTGAGCTATGCAAATCAGCAGCTCGGATCTACTGTGAATCAGACCAAGCAAGCTTATGTTGGACCTGCGACAGTAAAGTCCATTCGGCCAACTTCCTTGTCGCCCGACATTCTCGTGCTTTGCTTTGCCGTGTCTGCCAGTCGGTTACTCCATGGACAGCTTGTGGCCAAAAACTGGGACCATCGGCTGTTTCTGTTTGTGATAATTGTGTTGCTGGACACTCTGCTTCTGATGATGACGATGAAGAAGAGGATGATGATGATGGATTATTACAAGATCAACCCATAAATAATGATGAGGAGGAGGGAGAAAATCAGGTGGTTCCTTTGTTGTTGTGTTCTACTCCGCCACCTCCCGTCGCTAGCAGCAGCAGTAGTTCTAGCGACGGCGGGTGTGGTGACGAAGATTTGTGTGTTAGTGATACCAATAATTGTTTCGTTTCCGTTAAACGGAAACGATCAGTCAATGTGGTAGATATTTCTTCTTCCCAGGTATTATTATTATTATTATTATTATTATTATTATGCACTTAAATATTAATTTTGGTTTAACATGTTATAGGAGTATTACTATTATGATGGACTCGTGTTCAGACATTATATAAACATATGATAACCATGTAGTATACTATATATCTGAATATATACATATAACTAATAACTCATTATTATTGTTATAAGGAGTTTTCAAAATTCAAACCATAAACAACCTTTCAGATTCAGGATATATGGTTAATAAACATTAAAGTACCTTAAACTTTTAATTATTATTTTTAGAAGACGATTATTACTATTATATTTTTTATATATACAATAATTATGGGAAAATGATCCAGGAGATTTTATATAAGCTTAGGTACTAAAACTTTAAAAAATGTTACAAATTAAACTTTTGAATTTGATAGCCTTGAATTTTACATAATCTTCCTCTGAATTTTACATAATTCTCTCTAATTTACTTTACCTAAAAAGGTACTGCATGCTTTACCTAACATTTCCCTCAATAATTATTACTTATTATATTTTTATATAAAATAATTGTATATATTATGTTTGCGTGTTAACTAGGAATCATTTGATTGCAAAATTATTACTATATTTGTTTGTCAAGTGTAACTTTTAGCTAGGCACCCATTTTGATTTGTTGCATTTGCTTTGGAAATATTTATATATAGGATGGCATAGAAAATCGAAAGAAAGCGATGTTATATCAGTTTTTGCCGACGAGTTCTGAAGAGATGGCGGAGAAGCTGGCAAGGAAGAAAGATCACCGGAGCGATAAATCCAGCAAAGACAAGGATGGTATGTGTAAAGGAATGACAACCGTTGGATTGGACTTGAATGCAGATTAGTAGTCGTATTAGTGGTAGTTATCATCGTTGTAGGTGGAAAGCAAATCTTTTGTGTTTTAATTAATTAAATTAATTAACTTTGATGTTTGTTTTATTGGCTAACTATACCCGAAAATTAGTATTAGTTATTAAGTAGTAGTATTAGTATGGATTAGATTGGATGGATGGATGGACATAACCATGGTTTTAATTTGGTTTTTATCATTATTGGTAGTGATTTGGTTTATTATCAGTTGTATCTTTCATGTTTATTGTTTTAGAAAAGTTGGAAGTTGTTAAATGACGTTTGATTTGTGTTGCACGTTTAATTCATTTGACACTCAAAAGAGTTTGACTGTTTTGAAATTTTTATTCGTATAACCTCGTTGTTTGTTGCGTCTAGCCTCCTCCGTCTTGACATGTTTGATCTATCCTAGTGTTACTTCAACTCGACGTTCATTTCTTTTAGTGCTCAATAATTAACAACTTTACACGAATTATCTATCACTTGCATTATACTGAATTTTCAAATTTCGATTATTGTATGTTTCCGACCAATAAATTTTTTAAGAATAAATCTTTTATTTTTTTAAACGTTTGAAATAAATCTTTGATGTTCTTATTAAAGAGAAATAATTTTAACTTACATATCGTTTCTCACTTTTCAAATATTCCATTACCTAGCCATAATCCCTTTTCTCTTATTCCCAACCATCTCCACATGTTATTAAAGCTAGCTCTAACTAGATCATTTTTACATCAAAGACAAAAAACCGTGTAGCATTAACCCATTTATTAATTTACTCATGGTTGGTTTCAATCATATTCATGGCATTCTCCAAGTTATTTGTCATGGTAACGTTTGGACTTGAAGTAAGGTTTCTGAAGATGGTTTATAGAAGAAGAACGAATAATTGTTTATTTGATGCTTTTAGAATTCGGGATGACATCTGTATGAAGTTTGTTAATTGATTAAATAAATTACTTGATTATGAGTATTTATTTTTTTCTAATGAAGTTTTGTTAATGATGTTTGGTTTATCCCATGTTGAATCATTCGACTTCCAGACTTTGACTTTTTATAGAAGTTCTTTTCCTCCGTCCTCATGTATCTACTCCATCTTGACGTGTTTGATCAAATAATATAATATCTTTGATTGATTATTTAACAGTTTGAGAAGTTTTGCTGAAAATTGACTACTGTTTTAGAAAAAATGCACATGGAATGTTAAACTATTTTAATCTTTACCTTGAAATACAACTTAAATGCACTTAATTGGAAATACAATGGATAGCAGGAATCATGTATTGTGTTAACATGCCAAAAAATTTTTTTTCTCAAAAACACATTAGCATTCTTTGTAAACTATATAATTAGTGACTTTTTTTATTGTCATGAACTTAGAATCACTCTTTCATTAAAGAAAGTAAATTAATTTTCCCTTCTGTTTTTTTTTCTTTGTTTTTTTGATAATAATTTGCAAATATATGTTTTGATGTTTTTAACATAGTATGTAAGTATTTATGTTGGGTATATGCTGATTCGACTATTAAGTCTTTGGATAACTGTTTAATAAAAAAATGATATAATGTCATAATTAAACATTATTTTTGTTTTTATTGAACCATCAGTCGTTGTATATAATACTACAAATAATAATAATAAGATAAAATAAAATATATATATAAGAAGGCATGTGTCGAACAACCACGGTTTAGTGTTAATGTGTTATTCGATGAATAGAGAATATGTGGGTGATTTGAGTGGTGTGATGTGAGCCATGGGAAAAGGTTTGCGTGTCACTTGTGTTAGCCCTACGCTCACACCCACAGCATGCAATGTCTACAATTAAAACCGTCTGACACAAACCCACAAGGCAGCCCGGACCCCATCATGGTTTAATGGACAATACTTCTTCCGTTACCTTTTACTTTACTCCATTCTTTTCTATGGTTTAAAACCGCACGTAACCAAATATTTGAAAATATCTATGTATGGTAAAGGGCAAGGATAAAAATTAACGAGTTTTAAAACCTTTGGGGAAATTAATCATAGATATCATTATCATTATATATAAATAAATTTAAATGAATTTGATAGCAATGATATAGCTGTTATTAGTATAATTAAAACACGAATCATTTATGAATGCATGATAGATTTCATCATTTTTTCGTTGTGTGCTTAAAAATATATTAAATATGCATAATATATATTCTATTTAAAATACTTGTAAAATTAGCAATACTTATGTTATGCTAAGTGTTGTTAAAAGAATATTTCAGTTCTCTAAGTTTAAAAGGTAATGTTTGATTTGTAACCTCAGAAATGTAGTGGGTGAGATTAACTATAATTGTCAACACACATTTTCTAAAGTGGATTTTGTGTATGGTTGAGTGTTGGTTTGGTTGATGCTTTTGTTATTTAAATTAAAATATCTGATGCCCATTGTTTGATCCTTTGGGCTTCAAAACAATTTAAGATATTTTTTTTTACCATGTTTTATGGGTATTTTTTTAGGTGAGCTCGTTTAAGTGTTTGGATGCTCTTATAGCTTATGTTTTAAGCTTATATAAGTTGCTTTTGAGAAGCTAAGTTTAGGCAAAAAAATTTACATTGTATAACTGTTTGTATAATATTTTGTATTTTTGGAAATGACGAAGTAAATATATCGTTGTTAATGTAAATAGATAAAAACCACTCACATGTTAATATTTTAATTTATTAAAAAGAAAATGATTAATCAACCAAACAAAATCACAAGTTTACTCAGTTTTTTTTTTAAGTTTATTAAAAAACTAATATGTGGGTCATTCAATTTACATACAAAACAATACTATATTTAATTTACTTCTCCATTTTATTTTTATCTTTCGGAATATGCTTTTGTAGATTCTGTTTTATTGCAATATCACACTTGAAATTTATTAATATGGGATCAATCTAATAATTGTTTTAATCCGTCTTTTTTATTGATGATAACAAAGATAATTACTATCATTTACTAGCATGGTATCCGCTCCACCCATTAACAAGATATCTTATGTAGTGATTATAAAAATAATATAAGTGGGCAGGCAATCAATTAAATTTAAGACTTTCAAATAAGAAGAGAGTTGTTTTTTGTGGAGAGGAGTATTTTAGACAATTACCTAGTATAAATGGCTATACTGCTTCTACAAATCTTCAATTTACCGCAAATTTGCTTTATATACATGGTGTTCTTATCATATCCTTTATCCATTGTCTTGTACATACAACTATACAAGTAGTGTTGTCAACTTTTTCGTGAATGATGGTTACAAACAAAACTATAAATACCGACTGGGCGTCAGCTCAAGTGGTACTTCGTGCATGTATCCTCATAACTCATTCTGTATCAACAAGTTGAACGTTTCATTCTTATCAAGTACAAAATTTGCAATTAATTTGATTTGATTTAATTTGAATGGCTTAACATTTGTATGTACATGCATCATGCTATATTACTGTTATGTTGGTTATAAAATCTGTAAGTTAGACTTAAGAGTTGCTTAAGTGGCAAAATTTGACCCATTTAGTAAAGGAGACGTAATTATGCGACCCAAGGTTAACATTAAAAGAAAAAAACAAAGAGGCGTATACATATACGAGTAATTTTTTTAACGAACAAATAAAACTACACATACAAGTGTTTAACTAAAATTTTATCTAACTATAGAACATTATTATACATAAAATACTACAAAATATTTTAACATTAATAAATTAATCTTTACATGTATATAACACGAGCCTTAAATCCAACTAATGGCACCAACTCGATTAGTTGAAGTATGAGGTTTTACCCATAAGGTTAAGTTCGACACCTTGGAGTGACACATTTCATGGAGTTTTTCCTAAAAATGATACTTTGCAGTAGCCGGGTACGATTAAGGCACTCGTTTCTACCCCTTAGTCGTTGCAGTTCGTAAAAGCGTTTTTCCAAAAGTTACAATATTAAAGAGTTTGTTATTCATAAGTCATAACTTTAAAGCTATAGATAAGGCGTAACAATAAATTGTTATATAAGATTGCTAAAGTTATTTTTAAATAATAGTTTATAAAAAAATTCTAATGCGTATTTTAGAGTTCTTATAACAAAATTCTTTTAACAAAACTGGTCAAGATTGTGAGAATCATAGACCAAATACTAAAGAAAATGAAAGATGAGAAATAAAATTGAGAGATGAGTGGTTGAGGGTATGTGTGGCCATAAACTCAACATTCTCTCAACAACTTGAAAAAAACAAATGATTTATTAGAGATTTTATGGTTGATATTCGAGGTTGTGTGATTATGACCCCTTTTTTAAATTGACAATGACAACTTCTATTCAAAGCAAATGTATCGTGGACAAAACTCCTGCCTCCTTTCTTACTCCACAAATGTCCATTTCATCCATATGTTTTTCTTTTTTCTTTTCTAAAACATGAAAATTCAATTAAATTAATCTAAAACATCATTTACAACAAATATGAAAAAAAGAATATATCGATATATACAAACCATAATTATTGATTTGTATTTAGAAATTTTTTCAAGTTTAAGAAGACAACCCTATTTAGAATTGTGCTATGAAATGAGGAAAATAGTTGAAAAATGCAAACATGAGTACTCAAATTTCTTAATCACGTATAATTTTACTTTACAATTGCATATATATAGTTATAATCACATTTGATAATAGCTTGTGAAATATAAAATTACTTTAAAAATGGCCGATATTTTTTTGTGTGCCAAAATTAGGTCGAGTTACTACTCTAAACGAGGGAACACGAGGATCACATTTGAATTCAACTCAATATTAGTACTCGTATGAACATTCCTCCTACAGTATTAAGTAATTACACTTTAGTGTCAATTTAATGCATTTAGGATCGATAGTCACCGTGATCACAAGTTTATAACAATTAACAAACCTCTTTACCATTTACGAGTATATAATAAATTAACAAATCTTTTTTCCATTTACGAGTACAATATATTTCTGACAACCTAGTATTGTTCTAAACAAAACCCTTATTTTATTTATTCTTTGTTGAAAACATTTTTGAACCAACCTTTTGAGTAACAAATGTTATTTTAGGTGTTAATATAAGCCACAGAATTCACCATTATTATGTATCAAGTTTAATTGGATCTTTTGTCCCACTGAAAAAACTATTTTTATAAAAACTCTAGTCCTTCTAGGAAGGTATTGGCTATTTTTGAACCAACTACTCACATGACGAATAAAAAGTAGAAGCAACGAGTACTTGATACTTTTTTGTGTATGTTCTCAAACGAAAACTATTTTGACATTTGTTAAACCAAACCAAACTCATGTCCCCTCTGATTTATCCACTTGCTTTCCGTTTCGACTATTTATTTTCAATATATCTGTATGTTTGCCCGATACGGCTTTACAGGTAAAATCTTATTACGTGCATTACAAACAAGAGAAATATAACTTTTATTGCCTGGACTGGAGCTAATAGAAACCCAAAAACTGCAAAATCCAGTCACCAGATAGATAAGGTGCTCTTTTAAGTACAAGTAACATGAGTTTTTGTGACAGTAGAAGGTTTAAGAAAGTTTTATTGGGTCACCACACAGTTGCTGGATTTCGTTTTCGAGTATTTCCAAGAGTTTAGACTTTGTTCGCCTGTATATCCAAGCTTCAGCAGTTCGATCCCAGTCAAACCTTGAAGGACCACTGCATGAAAACAAATGAAGTAATGTCGTGTTAAAAGACAATAAGTCAATAACAACCTCACTCATGAATATGAACACATGTTGTTTGAATTTACAAATAGGATTGATGCCAAATAAGTAAAGAAAAACAACCACAAGAAGCGTAAATTATGTGACATTCTTTAACGAGGCCATATTTCTAATCCAACTACTAAAGGCAGCTAATATACTGGACACATAGACCGACTCCAACATTTTACCCAGACTGTGTGCAAAGTCAGACATCATCCATTCATACTTCAAAGAGTAGGAAATATAACCAGTTTTTGCATTTCATGAAATAATCTGTATCTTTATTATTTTGGTAAGGAGGGTTACCGGTAAATTTATATTGATGAAAAATACTAATTTAAAGTACGTGCATGGAAAAACCCTTGGAAAATAAAAGACATGTTAGGTTATATTAGTTCATGTTATCAAGTATCACTTACTGTCTTCGAAACAGTTCTCGAAATATTATTCAGAATGCTCATTCAAATGTTTAATTAGTGCATAATATATAAACAAGAATCCAGTAAGCATGCATGCATAAGCATTGTATATGAGCAACTTGTATATTCATACGATAAAGAATACTGGATCCATTTACATCCATGATAAAGACTTCTTATAGCATACCGACCAACCACATTACTTGTCTAATTCGGTTACCACATGCAGTGTTTAGAATGAATCATTCCTTAGAACTACAATAGAACCCTTTGGTGATTTACAACTAAGTTCATGAACTTAATTTGATCGACAACTTCTCTAACATTTTTATAATACAAAGTTTTTCTAGAATGTTGACTGTTGAAGATCATATAATATTTCAAACTTTAATCACATTGTATATTAAAGATATATCTCCATGTGACCATGCATCAGCACAAAAAACAAATTTCCCAAGAGTTTTATAGCCAATAGTATTAGAAGCCCCCACGCCGCTATTCCTTAGACGAGGAACAGAGTAAGGCCTTTACCAATCATGAGACCTCATTACATCTCTGATAGATTATATAATATACTAAGAGAACCACATGGCAACAAGACCTAATATTTACATCGGCAAGGTTGTAAATAACGCTCGGTGGTCAACCACCTTTAAGGTTAAATTTCATTTCGCGGAGTTATAACGGCGTTATAACGGAGACTATAAGATATAAAGGAGTTTATATAAAAAATAAATATATTAGCAATATCCTAACAAAAATAGTCAAAAAGGATATCTTTTGACCGTTAAGCTCCGTTAAATCCCATTATTTGTCCGTTAAATCCCGTTATAACGGTCGTTAAGGCCGTTAAATCCGTTATTTGACCCTTATTGACTCAAACCTTTAAATTTACCCTCCCACCCCCTTAACGTAAAGTTGGACCTCCCGTTATAACGGCCGTTATTTACAACACTGTACATCGGTAATTTAATATACTTTAACCTCTAATGCAACCTTACTTGCATGTAATATATATAATCTATATTAAAAATAAATAATAACTAATTAAAATTCACTTGATTCAGACCGACATTTCAATTGGTACATATATGTAACACACCACATGTTTACTGCTCTAAATTCAACTGATGCAGGATTATTCAATAAACAACAAATATATGTAAATCTTACAAGTTAGAAACTGGTCATAAAATTATCATTAACAAACTATTCAAAATAAAACTGTAATGTCAAAGCATGTACTATAGTGGCAAAAAAGCTCACTTATACGCCTATGCTAAGTTCACATTAAGACTATATAAATAACACACATGAATATCAAGAAATATATCATAAACTGAGAAGCCAACATACGAAGGTTTTTGTAAAGCGTTTGTACCTCACAGGTGAAGACATCCAAATCTGTCTGTTGGGTGTTTGTTTGTTCAATACATAAGTTCCAAAATTCCCCAACTTCATGGTTAAAACTTGGTTCTGTGAAATCCAATGTGAATTTAGCATAAGAAATCAACACCTTTAATCTAAAATAAATAACAAAGTTACATGAAAACTGAATCTAACCCCATAGTCTATGTCAAAACCATCAATATCCACAGAATCACCATATTCCTGTTAAACAGTGAGAAGAAAAAAGATATAAAAACAGCCTGGATATAATGCAACAGTTATATAAGCACTAACAATTGTGTTAATATTAAAATGCAGTATACTCATTGCAAGAAGCAAACACCAAATTGAAAAAGTTAGTTATGTGCAGAAACTAGCGAAGGTTCTTCAAAAAACTTGACTAAGTAAGCAAATTCGGACGCCTAGAGTTCTGAGTAGAAATGCAAATATGTAATCCGAGGTGTTTCTGTTCATTGGTTGGCTGTGAACTTTAAAACGCAGGCGCAAGAAAATAACATGGGATGGGATGCTGATTTATGACATTGATATTATATGAAATGTAGGATTTTATACACTAATGTTGGAGTAAAGATCACACACTCAAAATTGTTGCAGGAAACGTGAAAAGTGAAAATACTCAGAATGGTAACAATGAACCTAAATGTTAAAACGATTGACTGTTCCTAGAATTTTAACTTTGTGAATCCTGTAGATATAAAGAAAAACATCAGCATGGATAATAGATGTTCAGACTTTAAAAACCAAACAAACAAGTTGTCTCCAACTTTCAAGCAAAGACATTTATGATAAAGCGGGAATGCTGGGTTTTATTACTAAACAAGGAAGCAGAACAAGAGTGTTGCAATACGGCAACATAAGTAATGCTTCTCTGGGCCTTTAGACTAAACCACATCTAGCTTACGAATCCCTACCTACCGAATCAGAAAACAATGAATTGAAGATATCAATAAGTAACTAAAGTTGAAAACTTTAAATAAAGATGATTTACCTCTATCTTCTCTAACAAATCTTGAATTGTTGCATCGGCTAGTTTATGAAATTCCTCCTCCTGTAGCAAAGCACTGTATGCACATTATATATTAGCAATTTCATTTCTTCCCATAAGAAAACAATTGATAGCTCAAAAGTTATATTTTTATATCTGTTCGACGTATTTATATAATCCATCTTTAAAAGATCCTAATCAGCTTACCAACACTGAGTGACTACCATGATCAAAAATGTGTTGTAAAATCACACCATTTTCAAAACAAATTACGAAATACCACCCACTCTGGTAAGAAATATACACCAAAAATAGATATTATTCTGACACACACAAAAAAAAAAGAAAAAAGAAGGCACATATACAGCTATACATGGCATCACAAAAAATTAAAAATAAAAGCATTCACTGAATCAAATGCCCAAACAACCATATATTGATATAAAACTATACAATTTAATAGTTCCTTGTAGAAGTTAGAATTTCAAATTGTGGAACTTCACAACCAAACATAAACCCTAAACCCTAAAACAAAAATGAATGATAAAAGAAAAACGGACCTGTAATCAATGGGGGCAGGTCCTTGTTCTGAATTAGAACATATATTTCTACTACTACGACTACAAATATGACTACTTTGATTATAGATGTTGTTATTACATAAAATGGAATTAGAAGAAGAAGGAGGAACAGAATGGGGGTAATTTAAATATTGAGAAAGAAATGTGGGATTTGAGGATGATGAAGAAGATGATAAAAAGCGTGATTGGTGTATGATGGAATTGATTGATATTCTTTTTAGCAACTTCAGAGAGGAAGAAGCAGCAGCCATTTTACTCGGTCAGTAAATGGTTTTTCTTTCTTTCTTTTTTTTTTTTTTTTTTTTTTTGGCCCGACTTGTATGTGGTTTTTAATCAGATCAGGGGGGTTGGATTACTTGGATCTTGGAAGGAAGAAGCTAAGTTAGTTGGTTGGGCTTCTAATACCGCATCTTTCTTCATCAAAAAAGGGCTTCTTGTATTGGGCTTAACTGCATACTTTAATTTTTTTTTTCTAATATTCAATCGGGTTACAATGAAACCTTATCGTATCATGATGAAGTCTTACCGTACCCAGGTATGGCAAGAAAACCCGTGCCCGATGGGGAAACCCAAAACCCGACTTTGTTGGGCCGGGTTTGGATATGCGGGTCTAGGGCCGGGTATGGGACGGTTTTGAATTTATTTGCGGGTCCGGGTATGTTTTTAGATGAAAACTCGCATACCCGACCCGTATATCTGAAACCCGTTCCGAACTCATATACCCTCCCCTATATATTACATTACTAGTTTGAGAAAAATCACATATATAATTGTAATAAGTGACAATTATATTTGATATGATAGAATATTTCTTGCAGAGTTACACTAGAGAAAAGAATTTTATGATATCCATCTTTTTCATCAAGTGCTACCTAAATACACAAAAACTAACGTACGTGCTGAGAACAATCTTTAAACAAGGACGTAAAATCTAATTGCAAGCAAATAATAAAAGTGAACATGGGAATGAATATATCCTAATTGCGAAGCAATAATTTAAAAGTGGAGAGTGCAAGACTCGTTCCATATTCAAAACATGCAGGTCTGGTGCATCTCTTGGGTGGTTGTTGTGGGGTTTGATGATTTGATCCATTAGGTTGTCATTTTTATATGCGACACATTTACATCAAATGAACCCTTTTGGGTTGTTGTTGTGCTGTTCGGTTTGATGATTTGATCCATTAATTAGGTTGTCATTTTTATATGTGACATATTTACATCTAATATGAACCCTGCTTTTTAGTCTCTTGTAACACATGATTTTTATCAAAAAGAGAATCTAACTGATCCCCAATTACTCGTGGAGAAACCATTATCCAACAGTTAGTAAACAAATGGGGGTCTGTCGGGTCCGGGTCTAGGTATGGGACGAGAATTTTTAATCGGCTCCGGGTCGAGGATTATCTAAACCCGGTCAACATATCATTGACCATGAGCCGTCGTTACAAGTATATTCGAAGTGAAAAACCCCAAAACTTGCAATATATACAAATAATTTAATTAACTATTTTGTCATTCAATCTATCATCATATATACTAACTAATAATAATAATAATGAAGTAATCTTATATTAATATATTTTTTTAATCACATATTGACAAAAATAGGTGGAAACTAACTAATAAAAATTAGCTCATAGCATAATTTTTTTTAAAATCATTAACATCTATAATCATAAAGACGCCTAGTCTGTTAAGCCAACCGTCGTCATCCCACCACCATACTATTCTCGTTGAATATTTAAAAACATCATTAGCATGATTGTAGTCAAATTAAGAATCATAAGAATTGATTCATGTAGGTTGCATGAGTAGAACCTTAAGGATTTGGGATGTGTTTAAAGGATTGTATGATACATCATACAAGTAATTTAATGGTCCAAATCAAGTTTTGGTATATTTTTGGTGTTCATTTTAAAAATTTTTTAGGTCGCATTTGTTTCACAGAATTTGATGGAATCTGATAGAATTGAAATTGAATTCTATTCATTAGTGCGTTTGGTTGTTCAAAGAAGGAGTAATCTCATTTCATATGTATGTAACATTCAATCATTTGATGGAATCTCCATTCATTGGGAATGGAGGAAGGAATTTAATTCCTTCTGTCACTTGAATTCCCAAAAAATAAAAAACATTCCATCAAATTTCATTCCTTCATATTTCAATTCCTTCGAAAGATTCAATTTCTTCCAAAAACATTCTATGAACCAAACGCGTCCTGGACTAGTATAATTCAACGACTGTGTTGCGTGCTGCAATAATTGTAGATATGCGATAAAATCAGAATAAGACAAAAAAAAAAATGGTCATCCCACAGTGTGTGGGCGTTACCCTGAAAAAGATAACGACACGTGAAATTTACAACTCATGGTAATTAAGGAATTTATGTGATAAAAAGTAAAGAGACTAAAACTTTCGTAGCAAAAGTTAAAAAAATGAAAAATTTTAAAAATAAATAAAGTAAAAGAAATAAAGTTATACGACAAAAAGTAAAAATGTTAAAAGTTGCATGCCAGAAATGGAAAAAAGCTTGTCGAAAATTAAGAAAACAAAAGTTATATGGTGAAAAGTAAGATAATAAAACCTTTGTGGCAAAAATTAGAAAAATAAAAGTGTGATAAAAAGGTAAAGTGAATGAAACTTTCGTGACAAAAGTTAGAAAGATGAAAGTTTAAAAACTAAGTAAAACAAAACTTTCATACCAAAAGTAAAAGAATTAAAATTATGTGATAAAAAGTAAAAAGACGAATTTAAAAAAAAAAAAAATCAAGCAGGCTAACAGGCAGCTCTGCATGATTTACTGTTCATGATTCGCTTTCTATTCATATAGATATATAATTGCACATGAAAAACAAAATAAAATAAAAAAATAATTATGTGATAAAAAGTAAAAAGACGAATTTAAAAAAAAAAATCAAGCAGGCTAACGGGCAACTCTGCTTGATTTACTGTTCATGATTCGTTTCCAAGATATATAATTGCATGTGAAAGACAAAATAAAAATAAAAAAAACTATTCACATCCCACTCTTTTAATCAGATGGATGTTGAAGAATTCATGCCATTCTAAAAAGTTTTACCTTGTGTCAGGATATTATAATGAGTAATACCGTTTTTAAGCTAGAGTTCTAACCTTGTGTCAAGTACGTAATAATATATTAAGCCATTAATAAAATTCATATCGTTGTCTATCTTATAAGGGTTTAGTATTTATAAGTGCAATGAACTTTTATATTTTTTCAATTATATGAATGTAACTTACATTTGGTGCGTTGTAGAAATTTTTTTTGTAAAACTATTCAAATAATGTAACATTTTGACATGCACCAATAAAAAAATTACACGTACTAGCTCATATAATTTGCCACGTATACACTTTTACATTATTTGAACAATTTTATAAAGTTTCTTCCTACAATGCACCAAATCTAAGTTATATTCATACAATAGAAAAAGTGTAAAAGTTTCTTACACTTTCGGCTACTAAACCCATCTTATAAGTAGTGTGTAACATGTTCTCTTCCTATGTTCTACAATTAACTGACTGACTGGCTCGTTGTTGACTTGATGGTTGTTGGATAGTCAACTTCAACTTACGTGTATGGATTTTTGAATTTATATTCAAAAGTGGAACACAAAAACAAAATTGGATATCCTTCTATTATCTATATCCATATCTGGCTATTACATTCGGAGGTGTTCATTGCATGCCACCTAATTAAAACCATAAAAGTTTGGTACATTTGTTAAAAGAAATGTGTGAAGGATGCATTTTCACCATTAGGCTCTTAGGAATAAGGCGTTTCTTCCATGTGGCACGCCCAAAAAGTACGTGGAATGCCCCGGGAATGCCTCGAGAACGCCCGCTACACCGCCCCCAGGGGTGTTTTGGGCAAAAAAAATTCTCCACCCCGTTCGATTTTGGACGCTACTCACTTCCTCTTTTCCTTTGACTTTATAGTACAAGAAGCAATCAATCATGACTTTATAGCTAGGATGACATGTGGCAAAGTGGAACCATGAAAATTAGGGCTGTAAATGATTCAGTTAGCTAGAAATTTTGAACCGTTTTTCGGGTTTCGGTTCAGTTCGGTTAGTTATAAATTTTGAACGTTAATTTCGGTTACCCAAAAATCGGTTACCCAAAAAAGTCGGTTAATTTTGGTTTTATTTTTGGTTAACCATTTATTAAAGTTATGCTATATAAAGTTTAAGTTTTCAATTATAATAATCAAGTTACATTGTATTAATTAATTTTTCTATGTATAATAGACATTTAACTACATTAATATTTTGTTTTATAAATAAATATACATTACATCTAATTTTGAATTACTTTTATCTTACACGTTATATTTATGCAATGCAACTTTCTATTTAAGAATATCATGATTTACTACTTAAAATGTCTTTTATATGATATTATTTATATTTTAGATAAATATTTTAAACAAAGTTAAAAACTTTTTCTAAAAAGAGTATGTATATATATATATATAATTACTTAGAATATCCTAGACTAATCATAGATTGTGAAAAAAAAAGTTAGTAAAATTGTTAATATTGTAGGCAACAAATACAAAAAATTAGTTAAATTGATATGTAAATGATGTAATCATGTAATACATATATGTGTAAATATATATATATATATGATTATATGTTGGTATATAACAAAATTAGGTTCGGTTCGGTTAACCGCGGGTAATGAATATTGAAAACCGTAACCGAACCGTTACACATCGGGTTTTTTGGGTTTTGGTTTTTTTCAGTTTCGGATCACGCGGTATGGACCGGTTTTTTGGTTCTCCGGTTCATTTCTTACACCCCGAATGAAAACGGGGGTTATGGGGAACCCTTCACTCCAAAGGAAACCCCCGTTACCAAAGGAACTCCATGTGTCAATCATATAGTAAAAATGGGAGTTCTAAGAACCCCTCACTCCTCAAAGCCTTAAAGGGAGCATAATGGGCGTTTTTAGAGGACATAGAGTTCACATGAAATTTATATTTGTATTGATCGATGAACGAATAACTATGATTAATTCTTTAGATGAGTTTTTAATTAATCTCCTTTAACAAACATTACAAAAAGTGTAAAATTATAATACGATGATGCAGCAAGAAATAGGCTTGCACAAAAGTTTATGAAAAAAAGCGATGTTCACATGCATGTTGTGTTGATATATATATATCGGGCTCGACTGTATCAATTCGTTTACTTTCATGTGTAAATGTTGCTTTTAAAAAGAAGCACTGTATGTCTCAAGGGTTCGACAAATGGGTTGGATGGGCTCCAAGGACAATGTGTTGGCGGCACGAGGTGTTAGAGCTCTGTTATCAAGTGGAAAAGATTACAGCAACACGTATGTTTTTGATTGGTGCAAATGGGTCCCAAAAAAAAGTAACTTACTTTTGTGGAAGGCGGCAATGGATCGTATCACAACCGTGTGTGCTCTTAGTGAGCGAAATTGTAATTATAGGATTTAGATTGTGTACTTTGTTGAGAGAAACCTGAAACAGTCAGTCACCTTTTCTGTGAGAGTAGTGTTGCAGCGGAGGTATGGCATGCCATTAGCGAGTGGTGCAGAACCATGTCATTCTTTGTTTTTGATGTCAAGGATCTACTTGAGTTTCATGAACTTAGGGGGAAGAGTAGTGAGGAAAAATAGGCAATCAGGGGCATTATAATGACAAGCTGCTGGGTTATTTGAAAATACAACAGGAGCAACACCTCTTAAATTATTCAAGATATTAAATCCCTCGGGTTTCTTTAGTATAAGAACCGATCGAAACGTCATAGTATTAGTTGGTTGGATTGGTGTAATTTCAAGTTGTTGTAATTATTTGTATATAACCGTCGGCGTTTTGCCGGGGTGAGTATGAATAAAAGTTTACTTTTCGAAAAAAAAATTGCATTTTTAAACTTGAAAGCTTAAGCGCTAGTTGAAAAAAATTGCCGGGTTGAGATTTATTCTAAGGGTATTATGAATAAGTGATAGGGGTATTTTGAAGTTTTTACTTGTGTAAAGTTTAAAAATTAAAAAGTACAAATGCTTTATAATTTAGTAGAGATTAGTCAATGACTTTCCAATTTGGTATGAAAAAATGTACTTAAATGTGGTCAAAGACCACCACTTCTGAATGATCCATAAGTAGGTAAACAAAGGAAGTAAAAAGAAGATGTACGTTAAGGATCTAAAGAGATCTTTTAATGAAGAATGAAAACTCGTACCAAATAATCTCTGATGCTTAACAAGTTTACATGTTGTAATTTTTGCAACAGGTATTAAATTTGAACCCTGTTAAACATAATATTGAGATATTTAGAGAAGTTCAGAATAGATCATAAAATACCACATAGGTGAAACTTTGTCTTTTTCAACTCTAAAAAAGATTACTCTTTTTGATTACCTTAATTACATAAAAGGTAAGCCTCCATAATATCGTCATTTTTATTGCTTCCGATATTCTTTTTACATGTAAAATAATTAACAAATCTTTATATCTTTGCAATAATAATATTTATTGCATAAAAAAAAAAAATTCTTATTCTGCCAAAAGATAAAAAAGGTTATTCTTAAAAATAAAAGCAAATCATGCATTTATCCTTCTCACATTAACACACAATTAATGATATAATAATATTAATTAACAGTAATAAATCTACAGAAAAATCAGGCATTATTATTACCAACCTAGAAAGAAGATATTTTATTTTTTCACAGATTGCGTACTATCTCCATAATAACAAACTCTAACCAACGCCGTTCATATATCCCACAAATCTCAACCAGCCATTTTTTCATACTTTCTTTCTTCTCATAATCAAAATCAAAATCAATTTCTTCTTTTTTTCTCTTTATATTCGCCTGCTCTATTTTTATCTTCTTCATTTCATATAATCTTTTTCTTTTTTCAAAGTCAATCAATAATCTCTAAATTTCTTTTATACTCTTGTTATTCCGATTTCACCGAAATAAATAAATTTTTCTTACATCAAATCTGGCTATAAAGAGGTTTGATCTCTATCTTATTATTATTTATTAATTGTATTATGTGTTATATATATCTATATTATATATATATTACTTATATTGGGGTTTCATGCTGTTTAACATTGATTTCGAGTAGTTAAGTTTATATAGAATGTATTTATATGTTTATTAGCTCATTATCTGTTATAGCTTTGTTGAAATTGTCTATGAATTCTGCTAATACAACGTGTTTACATATTTTGCTTGTGTTATTAGAGTTATAGGAATTATAGGAACAAATATATATATATACATATACACACATATATACAAGTATGTTACTGTTCCATTGAATATGGTTGAAATTGAAATATTGACTGAAAACCTAAAAATTCACTTGTTTCGGTCCGAAATAACTAAAAAGCTTAGTAGTTTAAGAAAACTGTAATTTTTACTTGATACGCACAATCGTTTTGAGAGGGATGGGGTTTGAAAATAGGAATTTTGAGGGTTAAAGTTATCAAGTGTTTGCTTGTTTTGATGTTTGAAACTTTAGTCAAGTCACCAGAAGAGTGACGGCTTGGTGCCTGACTCATGAGGGGCCGTTTGATGTACGTATCTTGTGTTGTGTGTTTAGTTTATTGATTAGATGGTTGTGGACTTGTGGTTATGGTTTCTTTTTGATCACGAATAGAAAGTTTGCTTTTCGTCAGGCTTTACATAATTATTATTGGTTACTTGATGGGGATGATAGTTTTGTGAGAGATGGATTATGAAGTTAGGAATTTTGAGGGTAAAAGTTAAGAAGTAAGCTTGGAAGAAAAAGGACAATTCGATGATGTCTTTTTGTTGGTAATTGTTTGGTGTTATATATATGGGGTAGTGTATGTAAAAGTAGAAACAAGGAAAGTGTTTGCTTGTGTTGATGTATGAATCTGTATTCAAATAATAATCCACCAAAAAATTGATGGCTAGGTGCCTGACTCACGAGGGGTTGTTCGATGTACGAAGTTTTGTGTTGTGTAGTTAGTTCATTGATTAGTTGGTTGTGGTTACAGGAATGGTGTCTTTTTTATCTTGAATATAAAGTTAGCTTTTGTCAGGCTTTACATAATCAGCATGCTAAGCAAGTAAGGTACACACACATAGACACATATAAATTGATGTGCAGATACAAAAGTACACTATCTTAACAGATTATAATCAGTGAAACTTGATGTCTATGATGCACCTGTTTGAGCACATCGTATCACTGCAACACGTTTGTTGTGGTTCAATAATTGAATAATTGGTAACTCATAGGATTTAAATGATGTTAATTATATTATTGAGCCCATACATGTATTGGCCCCGGGGTGGGGGGTGGGGTGTTGAAATTATAGATACCATACGCACAGTTCTTATGTAGAAGTTATCTTTTTTGTTTTCCGTCATTATCACAAAATAAGATGTTGGGATTGAATTTGGGTCACACGTTTCTCATATCATGTCTGCTAACTTTATTGAAGGATTGTTATTTTCCTATCCTTGTGCAAGTAGTTAATGAGTTTGTCTGTGCTCGCTAATGGCTTTATTGTTCATTGTTAGTTAACTGTATTTTTTTGATGTTTTAATTTGTATATCAGGCACTTGTCTCTCACGCATGTCAAAAAGTGGGATCCAATAGGACCCGAAGGAGTTAATTCAGTCTGGCAGATACAACAAATCTAAACTGTGCACGCACCACTAGACAAGTGGTGGGCGATAATAATGAAGGAGTAATTCTACTTTGCGTATTGAGAAGATCAAGATCCTCACATATATGGAGACTGCGCCGTGTTTCAGTCGGCTTATCACTTGACTACGGCTAAGGCCACTATTTTCTGACAAGTTTATATCGAGTTATATACATTTGTTTCAATATTTTATCAACCTTCTAGATGTAGTATATCATTGAGTTCGTTGTAAAGATACTTTTGAAAGTCAGCAATACGCAAGTCAAATCAGCTGGTTTGACCAAAATGTTTAGATTCTCATGCTTCCATTCTCCTATCAATTCTCAGAAACCAAAGGTGAGCATTCAAATCTTTTATTGCGAAACGAAATCAATGGTTTTCATTGTAGTTTTATTGTATGCTCCAGAGGAGGAAAAATGGGCTGTTTGGGTAACGGGTCAAAACAGGTGGATTGTGTTGACCTTATATACTTGATGTTATAAGCTTATAATTTTATTTTGATGTATAAATAACTAGTGTGTTGCATATTTAAATAACTATATTGTATATCACTTGTTGTCTCTTTTTCCGTACAAATCAATTTAGGAGCTTGTATGCTTAATAGATGAACTTTGGACAACTATCATCCCGTTTTTTTTTGTGGCTATTTCTCTTATTTTATGTTGGAGTATAGTTGAGATGTAATGTAACCTGGATGAACCCATTTAAGTAAATGAGTAATGTACACCCATTAGCTATTGACGATATCATCATTTATATATGTGCAGAAAACTGTTCACTTGTCTACCGAAGCAATGCAAAAAACTTTTGAAGATTACGACAGAACTAAACCTAAGAAAGATCCCCCCTTTTCTAAAGTTCCTGAAGGCAATGATGCTAATCCATCTCCGTCTTCTATGGGTCAAGATTGGAAATCTGAAGGACTTAAAAGCATGAATGATACTGACAGTGAACGTGTCCATGAAATCAGAAAAATGAGGAAGAGTATCTCTCTTGGAAGTGGCCTAGCACATTATCAGGACATTACATCAGGTGGACAGTCATCTCCTTCTCATGGCAGTGGAGACGAGTATCAGAATGTACAGCCATCTGTTTCTCCTCAGATTAGTTCAAATATGGTTAATCTCGCATCTGAATTATCCCCCGATCACTTGCAACAATCTGAGAAAGAACTTGGTGATAACTCGGAGACTCAGTTTTCTGGTGCGTGCTCTGGTGGTTCTAGTGTTTGTACACCATGCACCCCGCACACCATTGTGAAATCAAACTCCTTGCCATATATGCATTTGGGTCATGTTCATCAATCTCGATCTTCTGAGGACTTGAATGCTTTAGATATGAGGCAGAATGATAAATCTGATGGCGGTGAAACACCAGGGCGGGAAATAGAAAATGATAGTGCAGGTCACGCTGACAAAACTGATGGTGAGGATGCCGATGGTGATGGAAATGATGCATATGACTACGAGGGTTCGGCAAAAGACTGGATTGTCCCTGCTGTCGATGAACTGGGCAAGGGTAAAGGTATCCAAGAAGATTATTCAGATTGTCAGTGGGATGAATTGCCTAATGAGGATTTCAAGATTAAACGTATTGAGAAATGGGTTATGGATCTTCAGCATTCTTCATCATTGGAAGAAACCGACATGCTTAAGGACCATGATGAACTTGGGGAACATGCTATTAAAAGCACTATCTTGGACCCAATGTCAGCTCCAAAAAACGATGCTAAGACTGTTTTGGGTATGGATGCAGCTAAAAGATACATTTCTTCTTTGAGTGCCTCGGCTACCACAGCTCAGCTTGCAAATCATGGTTTAGTTGTGATCCCATTTCTGAGTGCCTTCTCAAGCCTTAGAGCGCTTAATTTGTCTGGAAATTCAATAGGTGTGAATCTTACCTTGTGTGGTTTGATCTTTTATTCATGTAACTGTTTTGTTTAGTGATTGTATTATATTTGTTCAATTAGTGAGGATTACTGCTGGTGCACTTCCTCGTGGACTCCATATTCTAAATTTGTCAAAGAACAGTATTTCCACTATTGAAGGCCTCCGAGAACTCACCAGATTGCGTGTACTTGATCTTAGTTATAACCGGATTATCAGAATCGGGCATGGTATGTACTTTTTATATCAATTTATGTTTGCCAGTTAAGATTTATTTCCTTGAAGTAAACGGAGAAGTTTCTGTGGTTGATAGGTCTTGCATCGTGCTCTTCTTTGAAAGAACTATATTTAGCGGGAAACAAGATAAGCGAGGTGGAGGGTCTACATCGCCTCTTGAAACTGAATGTCTTGGATCTGCGTTTCAACAAGCTGTCTACGACTAAAAATTTAGGGCAGCTAGCGGCCAATTACAATTCCTTACAAGCCGTAAGCCTGGAGGGCAACCCTGCCCAGAAAAACATAGGAGATGAGCAACTCAAGAAATTCCTTCTTGGTCTTCTCCCTCATCTTGCTTACTACAACAGACAATCGCTCAAAACTGGTGCCATTAAAGACTCGGCCGACAGAGCTGCTCGACTCGGTATTGCTGCACATCAAATTGATCGCAGGTCAGAATCAAAAAAGTCGACTCATGGTCGGAAGAGTCAAGCAGTGAGTGGTCGTGGACGGCATGTGAGGCTTCCTCCAAGTGGGGTCAAGGTGACGAGTGACAGGCATCAGTTTCCCGATGTAAGCAGCAAACTTGTGAGCTTTAGGCCGGATCTTGGGATGCGAAGGACTCACAGTGAAGGATTGCTGAAAGCTGTTTGAGAGGGAAGAAGAATGAAAACTATGAATCTTGGGTGTGTTTTCTTTAATGGATTTTGGACTTGCCTTATTTGTTGTGACATTATGATTTCATTATAAGTTTGGTTATGTATGGGAACCTCAAGCATTGAATCATTCATTTTTGTGTTCCTTTTTGTCTTGTTTGTGATGGAAGTTGATGCGTTAATACTGACCTACCTGTGATTCATGAAGACCGCGTTCAATGTTCCCGTTTATAGTTTTTTCAGTTTCTTCAATTTGAAGAATATGAAAGTTAAAATCGAAAAAAGCCTAACTAATCATGAACAAGTCAAACCATTTTAAAATTATGAGACATGACTATTAGCAAAATTCCTTCAAAAGTTTTAGCAAATAAAAATCTCATAGATACCACTAAAAACTTATAAACTGAAAAAGTAAATAAATCATAAATTTTATTTAATATTAAGTTATTTTTAACTAATGGGTATAACATATTTTGATGTAAATCAAATTACTTATGATTTTTCATATACTCGTAGTCTGTTTTAAAATTAAAAAAAATAGACCATAAAACAATACATATAAAGTTAAAATAAAAATTTAATCGAAATTTGGCTTTGGTTTAATGTTTGGTATATTAGACTTGGAAAAAAATATTCAGAAGCTAAAAGAAAACCCGCCAAATGAAAATTGGGCAATCATCATTTTAAACCCTAATCAAAAAATATGAAAATGGCAGAAGAAAGAAGAATAAAAGAAATGGAGAAGGGAATGATATCAGTGGATCGATGGGAAGAAGGAAGTCAAGCTTACTTCTTATCACATCTTCACGCGGATCACACCCTCGGTTTATCCCCCGTTTGGAACCACGGCCCACTCTATTGTACTCGCATTACTGCCCGCCTCATCCCTCCTAAATTCCCGGGTTTCGACCTCTCCTTGCTCCGCATTGTCGACGTCGGTCGATGGTACCCGTTGTCTCTCGTTTCGGTGTCGTCTGGATCGGAAACTAATGCTCAATTTATGGCCATTGATGCCAACCACTGCCCCGGTAATAAATAATTCCCCTCTTTACTTGTTTCCGTGGTTTTCATATACCTCCTTTATCTATATATATATGTATATATAGATAATCTCTAATAATAATTGTATCGATTTTATGTTTTTAGAGTCTATATGCCCCACACTAATTATATATACAGTGAGTTTTTTATATATATAGATATACAGTCACATTGTTGCATAAAACATGGTCTTAATTTGAATTCTTTGCATTATCCTTTTCGGAATGTAAGGTTTATTAGTTCTTTTTTTTTGTTCCTTTGCTATGTTGACAGGTGCAGTTATGTATCTATTCCGTGGTGAGTTTGGGACAATGCTTTACACAGGGGATTTTCGCTGGGAATTAACATGTAAGATTGCGCAGATGGGAAAGAAGATGCTACTTAGTGCTCTCAAGAATGACAAAGTTGATACCCTTTACATAGACAACACGTATTGCAACCCGTCCTACTCTTTTCCTACACGGGAAGTCGCAGCTCAGCAGGTGAAGTTCTGTTCTGGTACAATTATTAAAATACCGATTCTACTTTTCTGGTGTCCTGTAAGTCACTGCAGTGAGTTAACCAGAGTTGCATTAGAAATCCTTGTATTGTATTTTCCGTTCAAAACTTTACTTATGTTACAGAGTAGCATAGGAATGTTTTTTATGTTGTTCTATTGTAAACTGTCTCCAGGTAGTCAATATCATTAACTCTTATCCTGAACATGACATCATCATTGGTGTAGACACATTGGGGAAAGAGGATTTATTGCTCTACATCTCAAAAATGCTAAATCTAAAGGTAACTGATTACTAACTAATTGTGTTATAACTTCATGCAATAATGTGTGTGTGTGTGTATATATTTGTTGGTCTAACTTTTATTGTCCATGCATATGTAATACCTTTTTAAGGCCCTTGTGTATATTTTTGTCACTCATCTATGCCAAGTAAGTATGAGCTGATGAGATTTCTGTTTATAATTATTTTATGGTAGATATGGGTATGGCCAGAGCGGTTGCAGACTATGCATCTCCTAGGTCTACATGATAATTTTACTACCAAAACCACCTTGACAAGAGTGCGAGCTGTTCCTCGTTATAGTTTTTCTGTTGAAACTTTAGAAGGATTGAATACTATGCGCCCCACTATTGGAATTATGCCATCTGGTTTTTCGTGGGGACTAAAGAAAGTTGGAAGCAAGGATGAATATTCTGGTCATTTTTTAAAGGAGACAGAGATGGACATCGATTTTCATAGAAATATACGAAATAGATATACAAATAATATCGAAAAACACCATCAGTACATCTACACAGTTCCATATTCTGATCACTCCTGCTTCCCAGAGATAGTGGAGTTTGTTAAGTTTCTTTGCCCAAACAACGTTAAAGGTATCGTGTCTTCATCGTTGTCTTACATTGATCCTTGTTACCATCTTCGCAATATTTATGGAACATCGAGTTTGTATCAAAAACATCTGATTGAGGAAGAAAGGGAAAGAGTTGAAGGCATATGTAAGTCTACTTCTGATAATTTTACTGAGGAGAAACGAAAGAAAAAGAAGGATAAAAAAGTATCATTTGTGTTAAATGTCTGAATGTGGCAATAAGCTAACCAATGTACATAAATTTGATGATTAATCATTTACTAAACTCTTTGTGCCAATTAAGTTAGTTGTCTCTTTAATTTAGTAGGGACCGAAGTAATTAGAGGTAGGGTAGAGAATAATCTTAGTGGCTCACAAGATAAACCCACATGATAAAGTATACAGAAGGACCCATAGATGTGTCTGGTCCCTGATTTGTTTGGACCTAATGGAACAAATAAGGATGTTCAGTCCCACCATGTAGAAGTTGACTCTGAAATTATAAATGTGATGGGAGCAGTAACGTGTGGAAATTGCTGATTGTTGAACCATTCCATTGTTGGCTTCTGTTTCCCTCCTTTTTGGTTCAAGTTCATTGTAGGTTTTAAGAGTCTTCCATGAGTCTTTTTAAGTTGACTTGACTTCTATGTTTATATTTTAAGTGGGTTTAGCACGTTAGATTGCTATATTCGATTTTGACTGGTAACCGATGGTACTAAATTGTCACTTCTATAAAACCTGATTGTGGTAATGTATCTGTTATGATATTTCCATCTCTTCTTCTTCTCCCCTTTTCCAAATTTTGTATCAGTGACCTGCTTAACATAAAAAAGAAAACAGTTCAATGGGGTTTCTGCTCCTCTTGTGTTTCTGTTTCATCATTTCTTTCTCATCTGGAACGGATACCATATCTGCAAACCAGCCTTTATCTGGTGACCACACAATAATATCCAATGGTGAAACCTTTGAACTGGGTTTCTTCAAACCAGGTAACTCTTCTAATTATTACATAGGCATTTGGTATAAAAAGGTATCTATCAATCCCCGCACTATAGTTTGGGTAGCAAACAGAGAAACACCCATCTCTGATAGATATAATTCTGAGCTAAAAATTGTAGATGGTAACTTAGTGCTCTTAAACGAGTCCAAGATCCATATTTGGTCCACCAATGTCACCACCGCCATCAATATGAATTCTGCAACTGCTGTTATCCGTAACGACGGTAACTTAGTTTTGACAGATGGGTCAAGTTCCGTGGACCCCGTTTGGCAAAGTTTTGACCACCCAGTTGATACATGGTTGCCTGGTAGTAAACTTGCTTATAATAATATAACAAAGAAAAGTCAGATTCTTACTTCGTGGAAAAGCGAAGCAAATCCTGCTGTAGGGCTCTTCTCTATGGAAGTTGTTCCATCTAGTAAAGAGTATATAAGCAAGTGGAATGGCTCCCAACAGTATTGGACAAGCGGTGCTTGGATTGGAGAAAGATTTAGCCAAATACCTGAAATGAGGTTGAGTTTCCTTTATAATTACAGCTATCATGAGAATGAGAACGAGAGTTACTTTATTTATTCTATGTATAATTCTAGCATCATATCCAGATTTGTAATGTCTGCTTCTGGTCAAGTTCAGATGCTAGCATGGAATGATGATATTAAACAGTGGTATTTGTTTTGGAATCAACCTAGAACGCAGTGTCAGGTTTATGCTTTATGTGGTGCTTTTGGTGTTTGCAATGAGAACACAATGCCATTCTGTAATTGCTTGACTGGCTTCACGCCTAGATCAGAAAGTGATTGGCATCAGGGTGACTTTTCCGGTGGGTGTGTGAGAAAATCAGATCTGCAGTGTGGGAGAAACGAGGAAGTATTCGATTTTCTCAGGATTAAAGTCAACAGCCCCCCTTCAAATAGTTCGGTGGCAGTTGGGAGTGCTGGAGAATGCCGTACCGCCTGTTTGAACAGTTGCTCCTGTAATGGCTACTTTATTGCTAATAATGAGTGCTCAATATGGGACGGAGAACTTATGGATCATTCAGAAGACGATAACAGGGAAATAATCTACATCAAAGTTGCTTCTAAAGATCTCTTAGATCTTAAAAAGAATATCAGGTTGCCTGTGGGTGCTGTTGCTGGGTCCATTGCAGGTGTGGCTTTTGTCTTGGCTCTAATATCGTTTGTGATTATTAGAAGGAGGATACTGGCTGAAAAAACAACAATGGAGGGATCGTTGGTGGCGTTTGCATACAGAGATTTGAAAGTAGCTACAAAGAATTTCTCTGATAAACTGGGAGGAGGTGGCTTTGGATCAGTTTTCAAGGGAATACTGTGTGATTCATCCATTGTGGCAGTGAAAAGGCTCGAAGGCATCTGCCAAGGAGAGAAGCAATTCAGGACTGAAGTCAGCACAATTGGCACCGTCCAACACGTTGATCTTGTACGTCTTCGTGGGTTTTGTGCACAAGGTAACATTAAGCTACTGGTTTATGATTACATGCCAAATGGCTCTCTTGATTCTCATCTATTCCATGATAAAGTAGTTTTAAGTTGGAAAACGAGGTATCAGATTGCCCTTGGAATTGCAAGAGGGTTGGTGTATCTGCATGAGAAGTGTAGAGACTGTATAATTCACTGCGATATAAAGCCAGAAAACATTCTTTTAGATGCCGATTTTATTCCCAAAATTGCAGATTTTGGTCTGGCGAAGCTTGTGGGACGAGATTTCAGCAGGGTCTTGACAAGTATAAGAGGAACCCGAGGGTATCTGGCACCCGAATGGTTATCAGGGGTGGCTGTCACAGCCAAAGCAGATGTCTTTAGCTACGGAATGATGCTTTTTGAATTCGTACATGGTAAGAGAAATGCAGAACAATTTGACAATGATTCAAGTACGACATTCTTCCCTAGTTTTGTTGCCAAATTACTTACGGAGGGAGGTGATATCCTTAGCCTACTAGACAGTAGATTAAACAGAGAAGCCAGTGTTGAGGAAGTCACAAAAATATGCAAAGTTGCGTGTTGGTGTATCCAGGATGAGGAAAGCTGCAGGCCTAACATGGGTACGGTGGAACAGATTCTCGAAGGGGTTTTGGATGTGAGCATACCTCCAATCCCACAATTAGTCGAGTTATTTACAAACAACGCTGGACATGTTGTTTTCTACACCGAGTCATCATCGAATGGGAACGCACAGGCAGCGAGCAATTCCTAGCATGCATCTTGTATGTTCCTTGTTATAATCACGTCTTACAATGCATCATTGACGGTTTAAATCAGCGTACTTAACTTTTGTTTGCTATTGAGAAAATATACTGTAGTAAATCTTTTATTTTATTTTTGGCATTTGTAAAATGTTGTACTAAAATTATTTTTATGTTGTTTTTTTATATTTAGTATTGTAACCCTTTATTCAAGGTGCATCTTTCGACTTTTGTCATTTCTGATAGATAGCATGAATAACTTCTTGTGGGTGGGTACGTGTGTGTATGGTGTTCTTAGAGCCTTGCAAAAAGCTCTCTTTGGAAATCTATAAATTAAGTTGTCCTGAGTGACCTAAAAACCAAAAACTCACTTCTATCAGTTGATGGTTTCAATAATATCCGTTGAGTCATTTCTGATAGATAGCATGAATAAAATATTGTTGCTAAAAAAAGGGTGAGGATTCCCTCAAAACTTGAGTCCAAGTTGGGGAGATCTTGAGCGTTAAATGACCAATATTCAAAGATTATGTCTTAATCTTGACCTTGATTTTCATTTAAGGGTCAAGATTATCTTAATATGACTAGTCATGTTAAGATTAACTTGAAGGAATCCCCTCCTAAAAAAAAATAGGGTGGAAAATTATGAAACCAACAGAATAATTTAAAAAAATGAAAATGAGCTAGCAAATAAGAGCAAATAGAAACCTAAATTGTTTAATGAGCAATGAATTTTGATACCCACCGGGTACCACCATAATGAGTTTATAATATGACTGTTACATGAAAATGTAACTTCGACTTGTTTAGTTGTTTTTCTCCTCTTCCGTTTTGTTACTATTTGAAATAAGTAATCAGGCATACACTTTGTTTATTTTGAGTTATTACATTTTAGCTTTATAATTTATTTATATATAATTTTTTTAAAAAATTTAAATTATATCATTGTGCATGATTTATCTTTATCTATATTTCAACATTTAGCTATCGTTAGTTATTTCATTTTAGCTTTATAACTAATTATATATACTTTATTATTGTATATAATCTTTTAGGAAATTTAAATTATAATTATTGTATATAAATTATTTATGGGGAAAGTTTAGGTAAAACATGCAGTTTTTATCTTATGTAAAACATGTATTTCAGGGAGGGATTATGTAAAATTCAGGGAGAGATATGTATGTTTATCAAATTCAAATGTTTAATTTATAACTTTTTTTAACATAATAGTACCTAGATAGGTAAAGTCATGCAGTACGGATCATGATCCTTTTATTTTTAGCTATATTTTGACATAAAAATAAATCATATATGAATGTGTGTATTAAAATTATATATATAATAAGTTATAAAAAAATATAACATAAATTTTAGATAACTAATTAAGAGGTTACAACATTTGGATTAATATGAATTAATAATTATATCATTATTTTATTATATTACTTTTATATAATTCAAAGCTTTGATGAAATACAAATACCACAACAAAAAACTACAAAAAGTTTGTTTAAATATATTGTTAAGAAAACAAATACAACAACAAGTCTTGACTTGATATTGATTATAAGAGGAGCCAGTTAAACACTTTCGTCAATATTCCTGTATTGTACTTTGTTACTTTGATTTTCATTACATTATTTACATTTGAATTTACTAGTTTGGCTTTTATAATTTTAATTGCATTCTACATATTTAAATTTACTGGTTTCTTCTTTTACATCTTCTCTTGAATTACATTATTTAATATGTCATAAACTGATAAAGAATCCATGTATTTGATACAGGTCTAAAAACTATAAGTTATTAAAATATAACATAAATTTTAGATAACTAATTAATATATTAAGTTAAAGTATAAATAGATGTCAAAAGTAATATACTCGTACGAGTGTTGGTGTCGGCCCGTTGCGGCGGTTAAACGGTGGTGATAATATAAAACAGTGGGGGAGGAATCAATATGCGTGTGTGTAAATAGGAAGGAGAGAGTGACTGTGTGTTAGATCTTGGTAGGGTGTTTGTCTGATTGTGTTTAGAGATATAGAATTAGAGGTAATGTGTAAATTATGGACAATATGTGGATATTAAAAAGATTTTTTAATTTCTTAAAATACATGGTCTAATATGTTTTATAAGGGATTATAGATTTATGATGCAAGTAAGTGGTTTATGGGGGGATTGTTTTGGGCTATTGGAGCGACATGGTCGTTGCTTTCTAGGAGTGTGTTATAGAATAAAGCGGTAGTCATAGAAAGGGCTTCTATTTTTAATTTTTTCTTATACAATATATATTTTTATACCCAGTATTATAATAATTTATACATAATACCTGATAATACGTCGATTAATACCTACGGTTTGGGGAGTATGTAATCTGATATCATTATATAAATAAAGTTCCATGCTACCTAGCATGGGGGAGTGTGAGAAAGTTTAGGATATTTGGGTAGCGATTCCCTGCTAGTAACCGTATTATGTATACGGTTTTACGTCATCCAATCTTGTGAGGGTAGTGATTGTGTTAACTATGATTTGAGGGATGATAGTTCAAATATTCTCTCTGATAGAGTTTTCTTCTTCTTTTTCTCTTGGAGTTCTCTCGTGGAGTTCTCTCTTGCTTTTATTCACTTGTTTGAATGAATTCTTTCATTCTCGTTTGTCACTATTTATAGTGAATGTTCAGAATCTTTTGAAAAGATTTTATTCCTTTTGGATAGATTTTATTCCTTTAGAAAGATTTTATTCTTTTTGGATAGATTTTATTCTGTTACAAAGATTTTATTTCTTTTGGATAGATATTATTCCTTTAGAAATATTTTATTCTTTTGGGATGGATATTTTTCCTTTTGGATATATATTATTATTTTTGATATCGTATTATACTATTTTATCGTATGTACACTATTAAGCCCCCAATTCATATGTATAAAAAATACATAGTTTTGAGACATGTGAATTTAATATTTTCGTGGTTATACATCCTTCGTGTATGATAGTTCATCTTTATACACTATCTGTGTCTAACTTAATTTTTTGCGTTTATACATCCTTGGACTATTGTCCCTCAAATCATTGTGGATATTCACTATAAATAGTGACAGACAAGAATGAAAGAATTTATTAAAACAAGAGAGCAAGAAAACTCAATCAGAGAAAACACTTGGACTATTGTCCCTCAAATCACTGTTAACACAATCACTATCATCATAGGATTGGATGGCGTAAAACCGTATTCATAATACGAGTTAACAGCAGGGAATCGCCACCCAAATATCCTAATCTTCTTCACACCTTCCCATGCTAGGTGGGATTGATGTCTCCACGGTAAGATGTTCCATTTGTATGGATGGTATCGATATTATTCCACACTTGTTTGTTTCCTGCAAATTTATTAAAGAAATATGGAATAGGTTGAAATTTTGATTACAGATTGATTTAACACTGGTTTCTCCGGTTGAGATGATGGAATAGCTGTGTTCTTTGAAGTGATGGCTAAGTATAAAAAGATGATACAGGTGATTTTCTTCATTTGGTAGTTGTGTTATGGAAACATTAGAACAATATAGTGTTTGAAGGGGAAGACGGCGAGCGAGGAAGTTTATATTTTTTGGATTTTTTATGGTTGTCATCTTACTGTAAAAAGATTAAGTTGTCGTGAATATTATGACGCAGTACTCTTATATACTTGATGTAACCACTTTTCTCGGCATGTTGCCGAAATGTAAATGGTTGTTAAAAAAGGATCATAATTAAAACATGGATAATGATTAATAGGTTTAATTGGCATGCCTAAAGATAGGTCTAATAACAAGATGATGACACATTGCATGATGAATGGTAATGATTTTGAGAAATAAAACTCATGATACATATATCAAACATCTAAAACATTAGACATAACTTTAGATCTATGTTTTAGATCTATTAATCATTTTCCTTAAAACATAGCAAAATTAAGAAGCTGTCAAAGTGTCAATAAGGTAAAATGGTAAATGTCATATTAGTAGGGCTCTAAACGAACTGAACAATTTACGAATAGTTCATGAACCGTTCGGCGGGAAATTGGTTCGTGTTCGTTTGTTTAGTTAAATAAACAAAGCTCTCGTTCGTTCATTTACGTTCATGACCGTCCGATAATCTGTTCGTGAATGTTCGTTCGTTATGTTCATGAACCGATAATCTATAATCGATGTTTGCTTTGGGAAGGGGATCTCTTGAACCTCGTTGAAGACGACGCTAATGGAAAAACAATTTACTTCAAAGTTGCTGCTAAAGATCTTCCAAGCTACAGAAAAAAAAATGGGTCCTTGTGGGTATTGTTGTTGGGCCCCTTGCAGGTGTGGCTACTGTCTTGGCTTTAGTTTTGCTTATAGTCTATAGAAAAAAGAGGACGCTGGTTGAAAAAACAACCATGGAGGGATCATTGGTGGCTTTTGTGTATAGGGATTTACAAATAGCCACCAAAAACTTCTCCAACAAAATAGGAAGTGGTGGTTTTGGTTCGGTTTTTAAGGGGGTACTACGTGATTCATCAATGGTGGCAGTGAAAAGGCTCGAAAGCATTAGCCAAGGAGAGAAGCACAATTGGGACAATCCAACACGTTAATCTTGTACACCTTTGTGGGTTCTGTGCAGAAGGTAACAAGAAGCTGTTGGTGTATGATTTCATTCCAAATGGCTCCCTGAATTCCCATCTTTTCCATGAAAAACAAGAAAACGTCTTAAGCTGGAAAATGTGGTATCAGATCGCATATTGAATTGCAAGAGGCTTGGTGTATCTTCACGAGAAGTGCAGAGAATGTATAATTCACTTTGACATAAAGCCGGAAAACATTCTGTTAGATGCTGAATTCCACCCAACAATCGCAGATTTTGGTCTGGCAAAGCTTATGGGTTGAGATTTTAGCAGGGTTTTGACAACTATGAGAGGGACACCAGGGAATCTAGCTCCTGAATGGTTATTGGGGGGAACTGTCACAGCCAAAGCAGATGTTTTTAGCTACGGGATGATGCTTTTTGAAATAGTACAAGGTAAGAGAAATGTAGAGCAATCTCAAAATTCGAGTTTCACGTTCTTTCCTAGTTTGGCTTCCAATGTTGTTATGGCTGGAGGTGATATCCTAATTAGCCTACTCGATAGTAGATTAAACACGGAAGCAAATGTTGCAGAAGTTGCAAAAATACTCAAAGTTGCATATTGGTGTATTCAAGATGAGGAAGATAATCGGGGTTCCATGAGTCTGGTGAAACAAGTTCTTGAAGGGGTTTCAGATGTGAAAATGCCCCCAATCCCTCAATCTGTCAAGTTGAACCCGGAGCGCACACCTAGTTTTCTGCTATGAGTCATTCAATACTTGGAGTCATACTATAAGGGTAGTTTTTATGTTAAAGTCGTATCATAGTATACGCTACAAAAACAAACTGTTCTGGAGAAATAATAATTAAGTTATAAGGTTGATGTTTTTGTGGCATTTACATTTACAACTTAATTTGTCTAAAACTGCTTATTCATGAGCATTGGTGTTAGTTTGTTTTGTAATCCTAATTTTAATTGGTCATTTAATAAATCATGCTCATAAGTGTGTTTATTAATAAGATGTACATAATTAAGAAAACTGCTGATGATGTGACTTATCAAGTAAAATTATTTTACTCCTCGTAAATTATACTAGTTAGATCTATCAAGTTGAAAAATAGTTTTAGAGGATAACTATATTTTTTTTTGTTTTGTTTTTCTTTTGCAGGGGAAGCGAATCAAGACACACAGCAATCTTAAATTCCTTCCTACGCGTAAAGCATTATGTGCGAAAAATAAAATTAAAAATAGATATAATTATAGTAATGATATTGAGTTTTCAATAATCCTTGTCAAGATTTTGACTAATAGTCTAATAGTAAGACTAATTGTTTTGGTTTTCAATCTTATATATTAAAAAACATCAGTTGTTGACATATTGTCCAAGTTATTTGTTGGGTTGCTGTTGGCCCATTCCCTACTTTTAACAATATGTTGTCAAAATCAATATCGTCAATGTCATGCATAGACTTATAATAATCTGTATGAAGACATGTATATATCAAATATGGTCAATGCCGTAGACATTTTAAGGGATAAACACTCATTATGTGGTTGTTTTACATTTTTTTTAAATGCGTAGTCGCTTTCAACAACACCATGTGTGTGTAAACATTGCCTTTATTTGTTGTTAATTGAATGCTTTATAAAGAAACATTGAATTAATTTGATTCTCTATAAATTGAATGATGTTCATATGATTCTGTATATGTGATATCTATATTTCACTCTTTAGATTTCTCCTTGTCCAAATTTATAATGTCATTTATGTTCTTTGTGTGTTTGTGTCTAATCGTTTCTATCTCATATGGAGCTGACACGATATCTTCAAATGATTCCATCTCTGGAGACAACACAATCATATCCGAAGGTGAAAACTTTGAGTTGGGCTTTTTCAAAGCAGGTAACTCTCTTAACTATTATATAGGCATCTGGTATAAGAAGTATTCTTCCAATACACCTACCATCGTTTGGGTAGCAAATAGAGAAACACCCGTTTTGGATAGGTTCAAATCTGAGTTAAAAGTTGTTGATGGTAACTTAGTCCTCTTAAATGAGTCCAAGTTACCAATTTGGTCTACAAATGTCACCTTAACCACGAACTTCAGTTCTGCAGCCGTTATTCTTAATAATGGTAACTTAGTTTTAAGAGACGAGTCAAATTCAATTGAACCTGTTTGGCAAAGTTTTGACCACCCGTCTGATACTTGGATGTCTGGTGCAAAACTTGCTTATAAGAAAAAAACAAATAAAAGCCGGCCTCTCACTTCATGGAAAAGCAGAGATGATCCTGCTATAGGACTCTACTCTGTGGAGATTCATCCATTCCGAACGATGGTTGTAAGTAAATGGAATGGTTCCAAACAGTATTGGGATACTGGATCTTGGGATCCGTTGATGGTCAATCCATTTTATAATTACAGCTATCATACGGATGAGAATGAGAGTTACTTCACCTATTCGCCCTATAATCCTTCCACTGTAGCTAGATTTATATTGGATGTTGCTGGTCAATTGCAGCTACAAACATGGTCGGATTCTACGAAACAATGGAATATCATCTGGGCTCAGCCTGAAGCACAATGTAAGGTCTATGCTTTATGTGGGTCTTTTGGCACTTGCAGGCAGAGTGGATCGTCAGTATGTAGTTGTTTGACTGGTTTTCAGCCTAGATCAGAGAGTAGTTGGAATCAAAGTGATTTCTCTGGTGGGTGTTTGAGAAAAACCAGCTTGGATTGTGGGGAAAATGAGGGAAAGCTCGACTTTCTCATGGTCAAAGTCACGAGTCTCCCTCCAAATAGGTCTATTGCGGTTAAAAGTCCTGGAGAATGCCATGCTAGCTGTCTGAGGGAGTGCTCATGTAATGCTTACTCCAGCGTAGATAATCAGTGTTCTCTTTGGGGTGGAGACCTCTTGAATCTCTCCGAAGATAATGTTAACGGTAAATCAATCTATGTCAAGGTTGCTTCAAAAGATCTTCCAAGTCATAAAAAGAATAATAAGGTCATCATTGTTGCTGTAATTGGGTCCATCGCAGTCGTGGTTTTTGTCTTAGGTTTATTTGTGCTCATAATTTATAGAAAAAAGAGGATGTTCGTTAAAAAAACAACAATGGAGGGATCGTTGGTGGTGTTTTCCTACAGAGATTTGCAAGTAGCTACAAAAAATTTCTCAGAGAAACTAGGAGGTGGCGGTTTTGGTTCTGTTTTCAAAGGGGTACTACATGATTCATCCACTGTGGCAGTAAAAAAACTTGAAAGCTTCAACCAAGGAGAAAAGCAATTCAGGAGCGAAGTCAGTACAATCGGGACTGTTCAACATGTTAATCTAGTACGTCTTCGTGGATTCTGTGCAGAAGGTGACAGCAAGTTATTGGTGTATGATTACATGTCGGAAGGTTCTCTACATTCCCATCTTTTCCAAGAAAAAAAAGTTTTAAATTGGAAAACAAGGTATGGTATTGCACTTGGAATTGCAAAAGGGTTGGTTTATCTTCACGAGAAGTGCATAGACTGCATAATTCACTGCGACATAAAACCAGAAAACATTCTTTTAGATGTCGATTTCCACCCAAGGATTGCAGACTTTGGTTTGGCAAAGCTTGTGGGTCGAGACTTTAGTAGGGTCTTGACAACTATGAGAGGAACAAGAGGGTATCTAGCACCAGAATGGTTATCAGGGGTGGCTATCACAGCCAAAGCAGACGTCTTTAGCTACGGAATGATGCTTTTTGAATTAGTATGTGGCAAGAGAAATACAGAGGAATCTGCAGATTCGTGCTATACATATTTCCCTAGTTTGGCGGCAGATGTTGTTCTGGCTGGAGGTGATATTCTCAGCTTACTTGACAGCAGGTTAAACAGAGAGGCCAGTGTTAAAGAAGTCACAAAAATATGCAAAGTTGCATATTGGTGTATCCAAGATGCTGAAGACAGCAGGCCTTCGATGAGTCAGGTTGTACAGATTCTTGAGGGTGATTCGGATGTGAACATGCCTCCACTTCCACAGTTGGTCCAATTTTTTGCTGATAAGTCAGAGCATACTCTTTTCTTCATCGAGTGTTCCTCAACCGGAAGATCAGAAGTTCACAGCAACTCGCAGGTTGGCAACTCCTAGTTAAAGAGTGCAATTCTTGAAAGCATTGACCTTTATTTTCTTTACTATATTAAAATCTGTAATGTGTCATATAGATTAGAGGGAAAATCGACTTTCTATGTTTAATTAATATATCATGGTTGCTGGCTTGTGATTAAAATCCTTTAGTGTACTTCCGATGATGATGATAATCCTTAATAATCTCGGACAACATGCCATATCACTCGACTATTTGACTATGATGACTGATGACATTTTTTAAAATCTACTTATGTTTTAAAATTAACCAACTTAATTCATTGTTATGTATACGGGTATACCTATATCTTAATCTTTATTGTTTATGTGCATTATGAAGATTGAAATTTTCACATGGGTTGAGCTTGGTTTCAATTTTTATTTTATTTTTCGAATTTTAAATTAGTTTGGCGTGGGTTAAGTTGTTTAATAAATTTATAACATAAGACTTTTGAACCACCAGAGATCCAACAACCAATAATTTATGACTTCAAATATGATGCTGAACGAACGATATAATTTTAAAATAGTTGTAGCTAGTAGCTGTAGTTTGTAGCGGTAGCTTTTGGTTGGAGCTGTAAGTTATAGCTTTTAAGCAAAGTTGTTAACTAGAGCTTTTATTTTTTAGAATTGTTTGGTATGGTAGCTGTACCTGCAACTTTAAAAAGTATTTGTATACTTTTAATGACTAAAAGCTTCATCGAAAAGCTAAAGTTCCTGAAACGCTACTTCAAGAAGTGTTTCATTTTGGAGCTTTTTCTGTCAAATAAAAGCTAAAGCTAGTTGCATCCAAACAAAGTTTTTAAGACAATATGAGCTTTTTGTTCAAAATTAAAAGTTAAAGCTCCCCAAAAGCTTTTACCAAACATAGCCTATATCTATAAGTCCATTTTCTTTCTACTTATCATATTTGAACTTGGCCACTTACGGTTTTTTTTTTGAATGTTTGTGTCACGGGACGGCTAGCCATTACATCCATACGGGCAGGCAGTCACCAGCGACCGATCCACGAAGTCAGGGAACCACAGGGGAGTAAAACGCTTAATTAAACCGCTACAGAAGGCACAACGTTTAATTAAGGTAAACCTTACCCCCTAAGCGAGATTCGAACTCTCGCCTCATGAGAGGACTTAGAAACCACTACAAAACCTCGCCACTTATGTTAAATTGGATTAAGTTATTTTCATCCTCCACTGTCATTAAATCATGTATATGTATATCGACAAATATAGATGATTGAATACTTGCCCAAATATTGGTCTTTTCTTTAACTGAATTCTATAATTACATATATGATATCAGTTGGTACTTTGTAAAGCATATCATGTGTGTATATAAAAAGGGATTTGCTAACTAGTGCCCCTAGTACACTAGTTAAGGACACTAGTTAGTGTAACATCCTAATATTTTAAGGTAATAGAAAACTAACTCTTTTTGTAGTTTTGACACTAAATTAATTTCCTAGTATTTTGTTTTGAGTTAAAGGGTTAATTTAGTTGGAACTCTAGTGGCTAGTAGGTATTAAACCCACTAAAATTAGTATGGGACGTGGCTATCAAAGAACTAAGCCAGCCACATTTTCCACTTCTTTCTCATTTACCAAACTCTTTCCACTACTTCCTTATTTTCTTATTGAATCTTCAATTTCTCTTCAAATCCATGCAATAGAAACTCAAATTAAAGAATTGAAATTCTAGAATAATAACAACAATCATATCCTATTGTAGTAGAAATTGAAATTCTAGAATAATTTATCAAACTGGCCGAAATTTATAGGAAGAAAAAGGGGAAGAATTGTGATTTGATAGCCCTAATTCTTTGTCTTTCATTCTTGAGATATTGATTTCCATAACCCTAGTTCTATTTGTTATTTAAAATTAGGGTTCATAATCTTAGAATTTGGGGGGTTTTATTAATTGGGATTTTCAAGTAAACCCTAAGGCATTGTTTGATAAATGGATAATGTGGTTGAAAGAGAATGTTGATAATGAAAATCCCTTATGGTAAGAATCTCATATTTTATGGTGTTTGGCTAGTGATTATGAAATAAAACTCTATTTTTAAGAATTTGGATTTGTTGGAAAAGTGTGAAGTAGCCAAACACCAAGAAGTTAGAGTTGATGAAGGCAAGCTTATGTGTGTGAGGAAATTGAGTCATGGAACTCATAGATGTTAAATGTTTATTCATGTATAGGTATTGAAGATTAACTTGTTGAGCTTGTAGCCTTATAGTGTCAAGTAGCCAAATTGAGGTGAGTGTATATGCATATAATCATGTTCTTGTTGTTAGAGGTCATAGGTGGGTAAATTCCTATGACCCATTTGTTTGTTTGATTGTGAGAACTAGTAGGTGGCTAAATTCCTACTAGTCATATTGTATGAAAGAGCTAGTAGGTGGGTAAATTCCTACTAGCCAAAATTATCCATGGCCATGTTGAAAATGAATGTATGTTGCTTGATTTGTATGAAAAGGGCTAGCTTGCTAGGCTTATATGGTGCTTGATGCACGAAGTTGAAATGACATGATTATGATTATATGTGTATTCATTCACTAAGCGTTGCTTATATTTTAGTTGTTAATCCTTTTTATAGGAGTTGGTAGTAGCAAGAACAAGGAAGTGATCGAGTGAAGTTGAAGTTAGAGATTTTGGCCATCTTGGAGGTTGGCAACTTGGGTAAATGTGGTAGATAATCCCTTTGACTATTATGGCTCTTGATACAAGTCTTTTGGGTAAACATGTTGCCTTGGTATGCATTTTCTGCAAATATGTCAAAATTTGGGTCATGGGATTTCATAACGTTGTCATGATGAAGTAACTAGGTTTTTGGTTTGGTTAATGACCCGTTTTGTGGTACATTGGTGCTTTTGGTCAAACTATGAATGTAAGTATCATATTTCATGTCAAATATATGTTGAACTCAGAAATGATGAGTTTTGAAGTTGATTTTAAGTTGGAATAGGTTGCAAGAATTGAAAAATGTCGAAATGGGTCATTTTGTCGTCCAACAACAAATATGTGGCACGTACAGAAAAAGTATGTGGCACATTTTAGGTTCTGTTCGGATTTAAACCTTTTGTGTGGCACAAACACTTTGAATGTGGCACATGAAAATCTGAAGGCCAGAATATGTGGCACATGTAATCTTGTATGTGGCACATATTTGCTACTGTCCAGAATTTGTCAGAAAATGTGGCACATGCATATAAGCATGTGGCAAACCTGGGAAAAAAAAAAAATCTTATAACTTTTATATTTTATAAATGAAGTTTGGTTGTTACAGTTAGGGAACATTTAATGAACATGTTATTTCCTTATTTATCAAAAATTATATTTAAAGTGTATTAATTCAACTTAGCAATTTTTATTTTTAAGTCAATAATTAATACATATTTTCATATTTTAAGAAAGTTAGACTTCATTAAATGCTTCTTAATTAATGCATTAGAGACACTAGTTAACAATCCCATATAAAAAAGGTTGAGCTCCGATCATTGAGTGAAAAAAACATTTTGAGTGTGGTCGGGAAAGTAGTTCGAAAATAGTCACAGAGATACTTTTGGTTGCATAAATCAAATCAATAATTTAATTTAAAAAAACTTTCTTCCATGTAAATTAGAGTAAATTACACTTTTCGTGCCTGAAGTTGGCACGTTTTTCATTTTTCGTCCCTTAAGTGAAAAAATTACAATTCTGACCTTAAAGTTGGCATATTTTTTCAATCATCGTCCCTCGCCAAACGTCGTTAAGTTTCGGCCGTTAAGTCGGACACGTGCAACACACGTGAGGGACTGAAACTGCAAAAAATGACAAGTTCAGGAATGAAAACTGAAATTTACTTTTCTATTGTCATCATCTTCATATTCTACGGCTAACTTTCGTCGGAAAATTCGCCGGAAAACTTAAAATGTCGATATCTCACCCGTTTCTTCGAATTAGACCACGAAACCACCACCAAACTTCTCAAAATCAATTTTCGCAAGAATCCTAACCAAAAAAATCTTAAAATGCCGATATTTCATGAAATGTAAATGAAAAACATCGTAAATGAAATCGTAACCAAGACCTAGTTGACCAAAAAAATCAACAAACTAGCATGGAACTTGTACGAACTGGCAACTTTGAATGCAGATAACTTATAACCGAAACGAGATCCAATGAATCGGTTGTCAGACCCGAATTCTCTGTACCTCAATCTACTAATCTAACTATTGTAACAATTTAATAACCTTAACGATTGACCAGTAAACTATATCGAAAACCTTACAATGAAACTAACATCTAACTAAATCGCCAAAAATGAAAGGTAACGAATCGCTATGAAACTTAACACAATACTAGATGAATCAATAGTAAACTTGTAACAACTTTCAGAATGAGATTTCGACATAAGGATTTCACAAACAACGGATTTAAAGTTTCTATACAAAATATATAACAAGAGCTATAATCAACCAAATGACGACCTGTGAATTGCTTTGAACTTCTATTACATAAACTAAGAATCAGATGACGATGATCAGAATTTTTGATCTGAAATATTTGAGTTGCAAGGGCTTGTCAGGCCCCCTGATCCTTTCGTCCCTCTTTGCTTCCTCTTTATATATATTTCTATTTTTTCAATCATATGTCTTTGCATCATTGACAAAAACCAAACGCACATGAATGTCTCTCCCCATTTTGTACTTTTCTTTTTGGTGTAAAGCTTCTGGAATAATAAATGAGGCATACTATTGGTGTCTTAGTGAGGAGCACGTACACCTAATCCAACATGGACTTATTTGCGAAAACAGAAATATTGCATTATTGGAACAAGCTGAATCGTACATAAATATTGCTCAAAATCCATGTTATGGGTATTTTGAGTTTTTCGAAAAGCGTTGAATCTGAAATCTTTTGGTTAGGGTTCGTGCGGAAATTAATTTTGAGAAGTTTGGTGGTGGTTTCGTGGTCTAATTCGAAGAAACGAGTGAGATATCGGCATTTTAAGTTTTGCGGTGAATTTTCCGACGAAAGTCAGCCGGAGAAGATGAAGATGATGACAACAGAATAGTAAATTTCAGTTTGCGTCCCTGAACTTGTCATTTTTTGCAGTTTCAGTCTCTCACGTGTCTTGCACGTGTCCGATTTAACGGCTGAAACTTAACGACGTTTGGCGAGGGACGATGATTGAAAAAATCTGCCAACTTTAAGGTCAAAATTGTAATTTTTCACTTAAGGGACGAAAAGTAAAAAACGTGTCAATTTCAGGGACAAAAAATATAATTTACTCTGTAAATTATACATACATATATTATATCTTTTACAGATAGAAATAAAATAGTAACATTTGGGATCGTGACATGACTTAGTCATGAAGTAAAACACCGTTGTGTTAATTTAAAGTGGTGGGGGTGGGGGAGCTTTTAAAGGCATATTTATCTTGGTGTTGGCAATGTGGTGTTGGCAATGTTAATATTATCATTTAGACACATATATCATGGTATCAATTATCATGTTTTTTTTTTTAATTATGCAAGTGGTATCATTTTTTATGTTGAGATACGACATAAAAAAAAACCTAATATTACCATCTCTAAAGATCAAACTTATAAATTTAAATAAAACCGGAAGTATCTCTGATATGTTGGGCTCACCGTCATTGGTGTAGTACCATTTAAAATAGGATGAACGGGCCATTATTTAATCTATACTACTATATAAAAATTATACACTCATATTGAAAGTTTAAAAAAAAAAGAGAGAAATGCTAATTGACCAAAATATTTTTAATGAATTAAATCATCACAAACCCTTAATATTAAATTACATTATTAGTTCCTTATATTATAAAATATTTTTACTATTTTTTTTAAATCAAACACATCTACATCAATTACCTACACATTTGACGATGCCACCACCATCATCATTTGTTGCTGCCATCACACCGCTATCATCGATGCCGCATTGTGTAGGTACCATGCTCGTTTGGTATTAGAATATTCGGTCAAATATTAAATATAACTAAGATAATTAATATTTTTGCTTTGAGAAAATGGATAGATTTATAAAGTTAACTTCCACTCATAAAGTTATACGTTTGCACGTTTTAATAAGATTTATTACGTTCTAGTAAAACCCTAAATAAAAAACGTTGTTTTTAACAAGGACATTTTTGAAAAGTCTCGACTTTAGTATCAAAAATCTCAAAATTGGCCTTGTCTTAGGCGATAGGCATAAGAATCATTATACTTTATAAGGTTTTGTCCCCTAAAAAATATATTTAAGTTTCGTCTCCGGCTCAAGATAGGCCGTAACATCTTTCCATTCCGGACACATTATCAATGATGGTTAAGATCGATAATTGATAATTTGTTATTGTTTATGATATCATTATCAATATATATATATATATTAAAAACCAACTGGTTTTTTACAAGTTTCTATGTACATGGTACAACTACACATGCATGCAACTTTAAATTCTTTACCTTTTAACCCCCTAAAGATTTTACCTTTTACATTTAAGCCCATCACCTTTTATTACTTTACATTTTAACTCCCTAAAAGTTTTCTCTTTATATTTTAACCCCCAAATTTAAGCTCATCACCTTTTACTACTTTACATTTTAACTCCCTAAAGTTTTCTCTTTACTTTTTAACCCCCAAAGTTTTTTCCTTTTACAGTTTAGCCCATCAACTTTTACGTCTTTACCTTTTAACCCCCTTAAGTTTTTATCTTTTACATTTTAGCCTATCAATAAAATGCTTTATTGTTACAATGTCAAATAAATGTTTGTTGGTGACTTTATCAAATTTGTATCAAAACATTGTCATCTGAAAAGATAATCTACTTGAGTCTCGCCGCAAGGTGTGTAATATAATCTGCGGCAACGTGTTTAAGCTTAATGAATCATTGTCCACGACGTTAATATAAAAGCTCCGCGGCAATGCGCGGGTGTTTATTTATAGTGTATTCCTTTTTTATAGTTTCAATTCTCAACCTTCGGATTGCTTTTCTAGTGTTTTCATTGTCATATTGATCAATGCCTTTTCAGTATTATATTTATCTGCATATGTTAACATGTATGTGTTATATTCGTATATGAGTTAAGGATTATTACTTTAAGGCTTTTAATACTTTTTCTAGTATATGGAGGTTAATTATTATAATGATCAATTCTTAATTTCTTCCATGTGTCATGTAGTTAGTTAGTGCAACGAGAAAGTCTGACACTTATCATTTACCCATAGGATCATGTGATATTTTCTTTTGGTATACGGAATCGTTCCTTAACAAAACTTTTTTTTTAAAGAACATAAATGGAACTTAATTATTTAAATCTAAGTGCTAACATTGTCAAAGTCAATAATTGTGAGAAAGATTAGAAAGATGATACGAATAATTCTTATGTCACATCATTATGTAAAAAAAACAGATTTTACAAACTCTTAATTTGTTGAGTGTGCCATTTTTCTTTAACATATTAAAAGTGATATCAATTATTTGGTTTTAATGTATCGGTTTGTATTTTAAACATGATCAATAACATTTTGCCGGTCACTTGATTATGACGCAATCGCTATGTGAACTTCTTAACTTCGGAACAACAAATCTTTACAGTTAAGAGTGGGTTAATTATTAATTTTACTATTTTTATTTTGTTGGAATAAATATGATTGGTATTGTAATCATAAAAACATGATAATAATAATGTGTGTCTGACGATTTAGAGGAGCTTGTAAGAGCAATAATGTTTGCCATTGATGTCGGGTTCCCAAAACAAGATAATTGTTTAATGATGGGATTAAGGATATGGGAGAGAAAGTGCACACATGTAGGTGAAAGATTAGGGTTAGAATTCTTGTACATGACTCTCTATTTATAGAGTAACATTTACAACTTTAGCCCCTTGGTGTTTAGTATGTGCAATATAAGTCCACGTAGTTCCAATCATTTAATGGGAAACCTTATAATATGTCTTTAAAAGTAAATACGCCTAGTGGCGGATCTATAATTTTCAGTAAGAGGGGTCGTCGAGATTGCCACGAAAATGCGGGGGGAAAAATCGAAACCATAACGGGTCAGGTCAACCGATCGTGTCATAAATACGAACATAAAAATATGAAATGATAGTACATCTATTTGCTTAAGTTTTAACTATAGTATAAAGTATACTAGACAAATATATGCTCACTATAACACTAAATAATGTGTATAATGAAAGAAAAGAAAAATGCATAAAATATAAATTTGTAGTAACATGAATTACTTTTTGCAGCCACCGCCTATTATCACCTATGACTCTTCTAGACTTCTTTCTTTGCACCATTTGAAGTACAACCAATTCATTTTACGCCAGAGGCTGTTATATTTTTGTTTTTGTTTTTCCTATCTTTAATATCAATATACATCGACCATCACTCATAAACTCATACTTATCCAAATTAACATTAACAAGAAACTTTAAATCCAAAAACCCATATGAATATATGAAGTATCAAAAAAGAATTGGCTGTTAGGTAGATGGAGATTTGAAGAAATACTTTACCGATGAGATGAAAGAAAATTGGACAAACTCATAGAAGAGAAGCTACCAATTTCAAAGGGGTTTTTGTCTGGAATTCTTGTTAGATGATACACTATTTTTTTTTTGGAATACTTGTGAAGAATTCTTTTTTTTCATCTCAATCTAAGGAGGTTCATTATAAATTTATAAGGAGGTTCCATACAGCTTAAAGATAGACTTTGTTAAAAAAATCTTGTTGCAAGGGTGGTCCAATAACCCCATAGAATCATTATAGAACCGCCACCGAATACGCCCATCATATAGTTACTAGACATAGGGATTTCGGTTATCGTCAATTATCACATCACGAATGACAAACGATCAGTGACGGTCACATTTAACGTGGTTCCAACATATTTTACTTGTAAGTTAAATCACCCGTGAATGTCGACAACATAATCCTTTTTTGTTTTAACTGGGTCGGAGTTAAAAGTTCTCGCCGAACAAATACACGTTATTTTTGGTTTTGTGGTCTAAATAACATATCACATAGATTATTTCTCAAAAGCAAAGTTTGGAGCTTAATTAGTTTAGTTATATTATAGATATCTACAAATTTATCTATATTTTTATATGAAAAGGTTGAAGGAAAAACCATTTAAATTGGAAGAATCATAAGAACTTTTATATTATAACTTGATGTTTATATGTGAACATATTTGTTCGCATATGAACTATCAAGTTATACATATAATTATTTATGTTCATATGTGAATAATTTTTAAATGAAACTTACCAATTCTTATATAAAAAAACAACTCTTTTTCATCTTCTCAAATTACATATCCGATGTATCTAAAATGTTATTCACCAATCAACATATCTATCAATAATTAAGATAGTAGAACATCATCTTTTAACTCTTAAAATAATTAAATTACGATCTTTACATCAATTAATTTTACATAAATAATCTACATTACTCGTTGCTATCCTCGTCACCCGCTAACGCATCGCACGAACATTAATCTAGTAGTACCTTATACATATTTTATATGTTTATTATTTAAATCTTTGACGTTTTAAGATTACTCACATTGCATTGTAAAGACATCCTGACACTGTCCTATTCTCAATTACTAGTAATTGAAAATTGGAAATGATACATAAGCTCTTGAAAATCATTTAATTAATTGTTAACTAATTTTTAAATGGATTTATACTTACTAAGCTAGTATATATTTAAAAATGTAAGTGCATATTTTGGTGTACATTTTATGGTCGTTGCTATATAAACTCTGTAAGGGCTGAAATACGACCCCAATGGATTTGAGAGGTCGTAATTTAGGTGCAAAATACAACCTGCACAGAGATGTGAGATCGTAAGTGCATGGAAACCCACAAATGAAGAAGCCCAGCCCGTGTAGACTAGGGTTATTGTGTCTTGTCATTATAAATACATGTAAAGGTCCTAGTATTAGAGATGTCGACGAAAGAATAGTTGCTTAGTTCGTCCACAGAATCATGAGGTCGTGCCTCATGATTCTGTCTATCATGTTGTAATATATTGTATCATCTCGATTTTTTATTTTCATGTGTATTTTACTACCTCATTATCAATGAATGTTTGTGAATTCCGCACACATGTATTCATAGAGATCTCGTAACTATGATCCTGCTAGGAATTTATAAAAAATGTGATTATTTAAATTTTAAAGGAAATGCATGAATTTGAAACGTAATTGAACTTGAAGTAAATTATTACAAATGCATGAAAAGGAAATGAGAGGTAAGCCTAATTTCACGAGATCCATGAGAAAAATTATATTTCCCAAAACATTTATTTCTCTAAATAATAGGTTTATTTTGTAGTATTATTATTTGTTTCTATTATGATTATCTATATTATATTATAAACTAAATTCACTTTTCGACTTTCAATATTCAATTTCAACAATATATACATATTAATGCATGACGTACCATTCTTCAATGCACACAACTTTCTCTCTCCTCCAGAAATCATTTTATTCCTTTAATTCTTTCAAAATCTTTTATCTCAAAAACTGTACATCGATAAATTATAAAAATTATATGGGTGTTCTTAAAATTTCATGCTATTTCATTAGAGATGTCATTCGATATACTTTCGATGAATTTTTAAATCCGAGGGTGGAGCTCGTACGACTAAGGCATTTGACTATGACACTCTATCACATATTCACATGTAACCTCCTATGACCTATCACACTTTATGAACTATCATCATTTTATCGTCGCATCATGCGGATACTTACTCTCGTTCTACTCAAATGCACGGGAAAAATGAGTTATGAAGATGGATAAGGATAAAAATATGATGGATAGAGTAGAGCCGGCTGATTTCACGAGTTCCATGTTGGTATTTATGAGTTCTACCTATAAATCATAGTATAAGTGACAAAGAAGGTATAATAAATGTGCATAACTTAGCACTGATCTTGTTATGTATTAATTATTTTTAAATATTTTTTTTTCTCATTAAAAATGTTTCATATTAACTTTTTACCGTCTTAATTTATAAACTTTGATCTTACACACACACATATATATATATATATTTATATGGGAGGAGAATATAAGGCTGTTAGGACCTAAGCTTAGATGTCGGACACTCATACATTAATTTTTTAAATCATAAAAATCATGGGGATTCAGGTATTTATTCATTAAATAATAAATAATAAAATATTAGTATGTCAGGGGTTCCACACCTAAGCTTAGGTGTCAGACAACCTTATATTCTTTTTTCCCTATATATATAATTTTTTAAATCATAAAAATCATGAGGGTTCAGTTATTTATTCATTAAATAATAAATAATAAAATATTAGTATGTCAGGGGTTCCACACCTAAGCTTAGGTGTCAGACAACCTTATATTCTTTTTTCCCTATATATATATATACTCCCTATATAAACAAATTACCCCTCTTCAAATTAAACACTCTACCTTTAAATTTCCTATTTTACCCTTTTAATCTACACTACAACCAAACACTTTAATCCTGAAATATCAAAAATACCCTTAAGAAAACCTTACGTCCAATTTGTCTCCCTTCCCTTCCCCTGCAGCTGCTCACATATTATACCAAAAAACACACCCATACATCCCCCCCCCCCCGAACAAAAGACACACATGCATCCCCTCAGAACCGCCTCCTTCTAAAACATATATAGCCACCGCCCCCAAAAACCGTCGTCGTCTCCGCCGTCTAAAACACACATAGCCATAGGTAAGGTGATCTGGTAATCGCGTTGGTACCGCTAATTAACTAGCTTTTTTTTCCTATGCTCCGCCGCATCGCATGGGTACGAAGCTAGTATATATATTTGTTATACGAGTATAAAACTTGATGAAAAGTTTACCAAAGAAAACACTTGCAAAACACAATCAATTCATGTAAAGTTTACCTAACACAAATAAAATTATTCAAGTTTAAAATTTTAAAAGTTAAACTTTGAAAATTTAAAACACGATACTTCTAATAAAATGGAGAAATACATATTTTTAACTTAGCCTTTAAATATATAGTATTATAAGTTTTCCTTTTTAAAACCCAAATATCAAGTGATGATTTCGATAAAATAGTATACGGGTTTGCTAAGATCTCTCCCAACGGGAATGTGATGGGCATTTCATCAGACACTGATATGTTACGAGAAGACACTAAGGCCGGTCGTTATAATACTTCCGCCCTACTTCTTGGCTGCGTTCGACGCACTAGAGGGTGCAAACGCTATAAGCACCAGCCACGTCTACACTGGCGTCTGGTGCTTAATTCTGTTTTTGGACGCACGAATTTGTAAACATGTGGGGCCCGGATGAATGTAAAGCTACTTTAATTTTAAAAAAACATTTTTTTTTCAAAAACTAGCAACGGCTAGCCTTGAAGGCCTGCTCCTCCTCTTCATTGTTTAATTTTTTTTTCCTACTTAAACAACACCATTTCTTCACATTTTACTTCCATCTTCCAATTTTTCTCAAAAACACATCTTTCTCTCAACATTTTATCAATCAAAATGCCTAGGAGAAAGAAAAATCTTGCAAACCAAAACGAAAACCAAAATCAATACCAAAACACAAACCAATACCAAAACCCAATCCAATACCAATAGAACATCAATGATTTTGAATCGCTTCTAGGTTTGGGACCCAATCCACCAGTGGGATCTCCCCCCTCCATGTCGTCGTCTAATATGGCGGGGACCTCTAGCAGCTTTGGTGCGATGAACCAATAGTTTACGAGCTTGTCAGGTACGCCATCGATTAACAAACAGTTTCAGCAGTTCCTTTTGCTGCAACAGTTTAACCAATTTTAGGCTGTGGGTGGGTCCTACCAGAGGCTTATAAGTGAAACTTCTTCACAACCGGCACGAACTAGTGTCGCATCTGCAGAGGAAGAAGAAGTTCAAGAAGTTCCTGCACCGCCCAAGCGAGTGACAAAAAAAGGGGTGGCTGCAACGGAGAAGGCGAAGTGGTCCATAGACGAGGCGATTTTGTTGTTTAGGGCGTGGACACATGCGTCATAAGACTCAATTGTTGGTATTAGCTAAGACGAGACTATGTTTTGGTGTAAAGTGATCGAATGGTACAACCAAGACCCCCCAACCGGAGAGCGAAACAAAAGTCAGTTACAGGGAATACGGAACAAGATCAAGAGTACTACTAAGAAGTTTGGAGCAATTTTGTAGAGGCTGCAAGAGCATGGACGACAGAGCGGTGCAGATGAGAGACAAGTGTACAACCAAGCTCACCTTCAGTACTTGGTGGTTCATGGACCGCCCAAGTATCAGTATCAGGTGTGTTACGAGGTGCTGAAAGACTGTCCCGCCTTTTGGCAAGATCATAGTGTTGCCAGACGATGCGTGGGTGATTATGTTGATTTGGGTAATTATGTTGATTTGGGGCAGTCGAGTGCAAACCCGGATATGGCGACAGACCGATTGTTTGGAGACGACCCAATTCATAGACCACAGGTCGTAATGTTAGCCGGAAAATGTCAAGTGGTTCGGATGCCACTTCTAGCCGTGGTGGTTCGAGTGAGTCAGAACAGGCCTTGAACACGCTTGATCGAATGCTCTTGTTGCAAGAAGATAGATGAGGAGCGGAAGCTGAGAGCGGATGATCGCTTCCGCAAGCAGGTCAAGGCGGCTTTCGCACTTCTGCAGCAGCCAATCCCCACCGACATAGATGAAGACGAGTTGGAGCAGATAAGGTTTACACGTAAAAACCTCATCGATAAGTACGGGCCGTATTTTAAGGATATCTAGGTTTTAATTAGTTTGTATTTTTAGTTTGATCTGTTTTAATTATTAGGTTTATGTGTTTTATTTTTAAGAATTTTTAATGTGTTTTAATTTATGTTTTATTTTTAAATGTTGTAATGTTTTTTCTAATAATAAAATGTGTTTTTTATTTTTGTAAAAAATAAAAATAAAATAATATAATAATGGATGAATAGTGTTAGAAGTGAGAGTTATAAGGAAGGCTGTGTCTTGGAGTGTCTAGAAGACATGAATAGTGTTATAACTGGGTTAGAAGTAGTATGTTATAAGGAGAAGCCTAATAATAAGACTTTATCACAAGTATGTCATCGAAAAGCTCTTTCTCATGCAAAAATGTTGGAGACGAGCTAAGTGAGGATAAAGTGGGGACAACATTTCATGATTTTTTTATTGGTGGTAGGCACGGGTCAAAATTCGGGCCGTGTAAACTCGTGACCTGACAAAACAACAATATTAAATTCATGACTCTGCCCGTTACCCCTTCATATTTAAAGGTTTTTTTGTTCTTCATTTGTTAAAACCCGGGCAACCCGGCCTGACCCAGCTACATAGACCCAGCTATATAGAATGTTGGTGTAGCAAAATGCACCCATGATTTATATTCATCAATTTATCATTAAACAGAGAATAACAGTTTGAGCCAAAGCGATGTAACCACGTGCTCAAAACATTCACACTAAATCACACATGATCAACCACGTGGTCTTGTGTTGAATATCCAAAAATTTTGTTTGAAGTCGTACCAAAAACTTACTTATGAGGTTATGTAATTGTCACGTACGTATAGTTTATTAAGATGTATACAGGCGTATCCCGACAATATATTCAATAGCAATAAAAATTTATTTGAAACTTTCAAACTATTGTACTAAACTACTAATCAACTCTAGAGTGGTTATGCATATCTACTTTATAATTAAGGTTTAAAAGTGCTAAAAAGGCATTGTCGTTTTCCCAATGTCAAAATCATAAAAACGTACCTTTTCAAATCACTTTTTTAAGAGACCTTTTCAGTTTTCATATCGATCATATAATTCATTAAAGCTTTACAATTCCTTTACTAGGGAAAAAACAATTTTGCCCCTGAAATATATATGCATCAGTTTAATAGAACTAAATATATGAAAATTAATAGTATTAATTTAAATTAAATTGAAGGTCAATTAAAGTTAGTTGATCTATAATATAGTCGGATAAGTGAACCTATACCTATTCAATTTAATTTGGAATTAACTCACGTTCTTTGATATATGTGTTGGACAGTCAAATTAGGCCAACTCTTTAGTTAAATGTTAATCGGGTACGTTGTAAACCAAATACATCTAGGCAGGTTAGCCAGGCTATTTTGTAAATCTAATATTCAGGTCCCGAAGGTGAGTTTTTCTTCAAGGTCTCATGCTCGACTTTGTGTTTATCATCTCAAGGTATTTTCCATGAAGAGGGGTTGGAGGTCCTACAAATCGATGGTTAAAATTGCCTACAACACCTTTGTATCTAAACTAATCTCATCTCAAAGTATTTTCCATGATGAGGGGGTTGGAGGTCCAACAAATCACTGGTTAAAGTTGCCTACAACACATCTGAATCTAAACTAATTTTACAAAAATTAAAAATAAAAAATTGGGTATGTTTGTATTGTGAGTGATTGAAAATATATTAATATGAACCCCAATTTCAAAACGTTAATGTGATTTTTTAAGTGAAAACTTTCGACTAGACGGTTATTGAAATCACGCTTGGGAGGTAGGGATATTTAACAACTCACATTTTATGGATTTTGCAAAAGCCATTGACATCAAACATGGATAATAGACAAGGTTGGAGAACTCGTGACTCGGACTCGACTCAGTGAAAGGGGGAGTCGAGAGTTTTTGGATACTCGGACTCGACACGGAGAGAAATCGGATTGAAATTTATATACAAACATAAGTATTTTTGAAATTATATGTAATAGAACTTTGAAAATATCTTCTAAAAATCAAATTTTAACATAATTGTTTAAAAAAGGTAACATAATAATTCAAAACTTAAAAATTAAACGTAAAATTAGTCGATAGATTCACGCTTCATCATCATTTTGTCCGTATTGAGGTAAGATAACTTGTGACTCGGACTCGACTCGGCGAGGTGGGGAGTCAGGAGTTTATTTTGGGTACTCGGCCGACTCAAAGGAGTTTTACAACCTTGATAATAGATAATAACTTTCATATCCAAAATTTTGTGGCCATGTCATGTTGGTGCTAAATATAGCTATCTAAATTTAAATTGTGTAAAGATCCCTTCAAATTGTAAATAACTTGAGAGATTAAGTTAGAACAAATTTAACCTTTGATTTAAAATTAAATGTTAAATTTATAAGATAAAATTACAATATCTTAATATTTTATTTTAAATCAAAGGTTAAGATTTTTTTAATTTGATTGGGTAATTTGAGAGAATTCTTATCCATTTAAATTATGAATGTTGAAATAATTAAGAAATCTCTTTTGGTCCATCTATGCAAAAAAAATTCTTTTAATGTTATGCTATGTTTCTATTTTAACATTTATTTAGTTACATAAATTGGAAATGCCACTTGTTGTGTTGTAGAAGTGGTGTGATTGATTATTAATAATTAACTTAAAGCAAATAAATACTTAGGTAAGACGAACATAGTATTTTTTTTTTATTATTATTTTTCTTTAGAACAGTGAATGGTCGAACTACAGGTATCCGGACTGAATTCAACTGGTAAATTCAACTTATTCCGTCAAGAAAATATGGCCAGCCACAACGTTTGAGATTGGATTCAAACTTGTGACCTTTGCTCCAACTTCCGGATGTCCTACCACTACGCTAACAAGTGAAAGACAAGACTAAGACGAACAGAGTATAACTCAAGGTTAATTAAAACTTAGTTGACAGAGAGAAAAAAAATTAACATTTTAGACGAGAAAAACTAAAAGAAAGCATTTCGTCTTATCAGCTACAAACAGTCAAACACCACATTCGATTGCGATGTTTGTATTTCATCTACACGTCTAAATTCAAAAACCCAAGTTAATCATACATCTTGCAATTGTCAATTACATATTAATTAGTAAACAACCAATCAAAGATAATTTTTACATTACCTTCAACAGAAAAAAAAAAAAAAAATCAACCAAACAAGAGTAGTGTGTCACGTTCCACGTTAGTAAAAGTTGATAACATTTTCTTTATGATAGCTTTTCCTTTCCAACAATCCTTCCATAATGACTTTCTTATTATACTCCTCCGGCGATTCTTTCTCCGGCGACTCCGCCACCGTGTTTCCCAATCTCTGACCGTCCTTGACATCATTCTTCCGGTGAGGATTTATTGAATAAACCAACATTAATGTGCACAAAATACCAAAAAACTTTCCCAAAAATATTGTGAAAAATAAACTACTGGCCATCAAATACATCCCAGAGTTTGACTGTTGACTTTGACCACCACCCTTCACTTTATCTAAATTTGACCCAATTTTCTCACAAGAAAAACATCTTGGAATACTTGTTACGGAAACCGGACTTGTGGTGGCTTTTTGAGCCTTCTTCTCAATTGGGTGCTGTGAATTATTATCTTCAGTAGTAGTACTTATGTCACCAGAAAAACGGTTAGAGTTGATGGAAAGTTGGCGGGTGTATTTTTCAGGGGCAACTCTTTTTTTACGATGCAGATTATTTCTAGTACGTCGAGTGAGGGTGTACGATGATGATGATCCGACAGTAGTTGTTCGTGGAAGTTTGATGTAGTCTGATGATCCATCTTCTGTTTCCATAACCGCTGGTCTCATACACATGAAAAACTTTGTTTTCATTATCTTGGGTAGATATGGGTCCCACTGGTTTACTTTTGCATCCGGGTATCCGTGAAGTCTTGAGTTTGTCACGGAAACGGACTCGCAAATATCAGTTAAACCGCATACATCTGAGTAAAAAAAAAACTCAGACTTTCTCTTGAGAGCCTGAACTACTAGTGAAGTATCGAGTTTATTTTTAATACTTGTGACAAAGTTGGCTTTGGACAAGGCTTATATAAGAAAATACATTTGTTAGACAAAACAAATATTTGAGATAACAAAGTTTTTAAAAAAATTGGGAGGAAAGAGAGGTGAGGGACGGCGGCTGGCGAAGATTTGTAAGGTTGCGGTGGTAGGCGAATAAAGAGAGGGAGTTGAGAGACAAGTGGGGAAATAGCAACATTAATAATAATAAATGGGTTCATTATTTTGGACTAGACCTTCTTGAACTTTAGAAACTCAGTCCACTCGTGTCTTTCATTACTTTGTATTGTATTGCTATTCTAATTCTAATATAGGTTCTTGACCATTATGCCCTTCAACTACACTGAAATCAAAGATTCTTGCCGGTTAGCAATAAATATTCATAAAATTAAGATAGATATATATGTGTCGAAAAGATAATGAAAATTCAGAGATATATGATGACTAGAATAACCATCCAGCAAATAACTGGTCAGAGACATCCCGATTTTATCCAAGGTTTTGAGTTCGATTTTTAGGGATGATAAGTCTTAGATTATTTTCCTCTGAATACTTGTAACAGACCATGGTCAACATTTTATTGTCTAGAGTACATGCAAGAATTCACCATTATACAGTGAGGTTTCCTGATGTCACATACTGACTGAATGTTTGAAAAAAAACCCAATGATATAAGAGATGTCACATATGTAAAATTTAGGTTGAATATTGTTCAGAAGGCAATGTTTTATACTAATTAGATATTGTACTTTTAGACAATTTAATTGTGGGATTTAATTTAATAGACTATATCTACTGTTACGAGCAAATGATCCGCTTCTTTTAAAAAAAATATAATGACTTGAATAGCATTTGCAGTTAGAAAAAACGAGAATGACTGTAATTTTAGGTTTTTTATTATAACCAACTACATTCACCATATCTCATATCCTGTAAAATGTATACATGAGCTTATATTTGTTTTAACATTATTTAATGAAATTGAAATTTGCAAGAAAGGAACTACAGATTAATACGGTTCAGAGAAGCGCTGAAATATTTTTGGTATTTTTAAAGAAGTAAACAACTTTAGGGTGGTTAAGGAAAAAAAAAATGAAAACAGTTTTGAAGATTATATAATTACACACGACATCTACTCTAAGTAATTTTAACATAAACTCTCGATGAAAGAGGCAAAAGGATAATTCATGGAAAGATTTGACGCCGCCCGTTATTTTCAAAAAAATGTGTATCCGCACAATAGCGGTAAGGAAAGGTTTTTACAAAAAATCAAATTGCAATGTATCATCAAAATTAAAATATATTTCGACAATATTTGAACAATACTAGAGGTGTCCCATGGTTTTTTAGGCCCCGTACATAGCTAAAAGGTAGGACTTGATGTGCAAAAACTTTTTATATCTTTTAAAAGTATATGTAGTCTTTTTATATCTTTTATAAGTCTACATAAAATACAAGTAACTTAATTATTAAGAAGTTTTTGGTTACAACTTATCTTTTGTGTTTTTTGATAAGCATGAGCCATGTAATACATCGGTTAAACTTGATTAATCTTGTGAGTTGCAATATTAAATTACATGTAAAATTAAAATTATTATTGGGCCCATATAATTATGGGCCTGTAACGTAGCATATCTTGCATATGTCCAAATCCACCCTTGAACAATACTTGTATAGTTGTATTATCTGTACTTACTAATGGAGTTTGGTATTAGGACTGACCGACTGAATGAGCCCATGTATCTTTTTCACATGACCCAACAAGGTTTCAATATGTTTTTTCCTAATAAATTAAAAGAAAATGTTTGGAAATTTGTTAAACTTTTATTAACGGAAAGAGTTGCACCACAAAACTAGCTAAATTATCTACACTATACTCGAACACATAACATTATAATTGATGATTGATGAATTACACTTAACTCAAACCTCATATCTGGAAAAAATATATATATATATATATATATATAGTACACGTAAAAAAATACATTAATTTTCAAATTTTTAGGAAAAAAGTTGTACCAGAATACAATTTGGAAATTAGGATCAACATACGATCACCTTGCATCAACTAATTAAGACAATTTTCACTGCTTCAATAATCTTTTTATTATGTTAAAAAAACGAAGATGTACCTATCTTATCGCTTATGGTCTTTAAATAATATTTATTTTATTTTATTTTCAAACATTTTTGGTATTTATAAATGCATGTATCTGACCGTGTTTACTAGATCCAAAACTTAACGTGTATTCTAGGTTTATTTACATATGAATTCGAATATTTAGCAAAACTCGACATGAAAACGGGAAGGCCAAGGGGAAAAAAACAAAGTTAAAAAGTGTCTGTAACTGAATTTGTTCAAGTATTAATGATATTTTAGAATGTTGACATGAAATGACCAAATAAAATGTATTATCGTGTGTAATTTATAGTTACGAAGTTTTTTTAATTAACTCTTTGTGCATGACTGACATTTGAATACACGTATACATATACTAATATTGTATCAACGCGATGCAGTAATGGGACTAATGGCAATAGTTTTAGTAATTTTTTGAGCTACTATATAAGTAGTAAATTTTAATATTGTAATTTGAGCTTGCTAAATCTCATTTTCTTAAAATATACAAAAAAGATAAATAACTATTAAATTAAAAGATTGTTAGGATTTAAATTGATACTATTAAATAGCTAGTGTATCATTTTTAAATAAGTTTGCAATGAACTTAATTGACTTTTTAAATATAAAAGAAGTATTTTGTATTTCAATATTTTAGTAATAGAACAAAGTCATCCTAAACTTGGGACATATCTGCGAATGGGAATCCAGATAAATTTGATCGATCATTTGTCAATTGGTTGGTTTTTTCTTTCTTTAATTACTATGAATTGAACTTTGTAACAACTTAATCAAAGATTTAATTGTCGTCTTTCTGTTTGATGTTAGTTGCTTTTTCTAGAAATTTTGTTAAATACTCTTGCAATGAGATCAATGAAAAGTGAATTTCGTACCTCCGTTGTTCATTATTCTTATAAAAAATTTTGTTAATTAGTTATACAATACTGTATCAGTGAACATAATTAGCAATAGACATAATTAATCTAGATTTTGAGTATTATATTATTTATTCTTTTTAAAGGAATAATTAGTTGGAAAATTCCTTATCTTGGGAAATAAAGCCCAACTCTTATAAAATGACGCTAGATCTATCTTTTGAAAGCAGTTTTTTTTTTTTTTTTTAATAAAAATTTTGGTTAAAGATAATACTGTTACACTCAAATGTAAATACTATATATAACGATGATTAATGTAGAGACCGATCAAACAAAAATAAACTTTTAACATGAAAATTAACTGTTGACAATACGTGCAGTGGCGGAGCTATGTGGTGGCCATGAGTGGCTATGACAACCCGACAATATCTATGAAACTACATATTTTTCGTACTATTTTTATGTATCTATATAGTTTAAAGGTAAATGACAACTCCAAACTAGTATAATTTAATTTTATAGTATAATTATTACACTTATTAATTAGTATCATAAATATTATTCGACGATCCTCGACTAAAAATCGTATCTCCGTCGCTGGATACGTGTCAGTTAGACTAGACTTTTGACAATGCGGGAACGCGAGTGTGAAGAGAAGACTAGACTAATTAATCAATCACTAATCAGTGAAGACTACTTGAAAACAAATACACGACATGAAGTCAACAATGTCAAAACCAATAAAATACTTTGAATTATTATATAGCTTATGGTCATTTTAAATTTATATTTTCGATCTAAACACGTTTTGGTAATATCAACTAATTACTCGTATTACATATATATATATATATACACACTGTCTCTAGCTAGTAGTTCAAGAAACACACTGGTCTTCACAGCCATAAAAATTAAAGAATATTACAAAAGAGAGACCGCGGTGTGGTTAATTGATCAAGCTAGCTAGAGACAATCAGAAGATCGATATGGTGAGGGCACCACGTATCGATCAATTCGGAATGAAGAAAGGTGCCTGGAGTGAAGATGAAGACAACAAGTTAAGAAGCTTTATTGCGAAATACGGGCACAAGAACTGGTGCGAGCTTCCCAAGCTTGCTGGTATGTAATATACGAGTATTTACTTCCCAACTCTTGAAAAGTTTAGCTTAAAGTATATATACACTATACATCCTTATATTTTAATCATAGATAGTATGTACTTGCTCTTTTCTAAATATGGTTTTTGCTTTTTATACTTAAGGTTTGTCTAGGTGCGGGAGGAGTTGTAGGTTACGATGGATGAATTATCTACGCCCGAATATCAAACATGGAAATTTCACAAAACAAGAAGAAGATGTCATAATTGGTTTACACAACAAGTTTGGCAACAAGTAAGCTCAAACAAAAAAAAAATTGCCCTTAATTAGATATAGTCATTTATTTCATGCAATATTAATTTAACATGAGCTATATATAGGGTGAAGTTCATTTGAGAACTATTCACATATGAACATAGGTAATTATAACTATAACCTGATAGCTCATATGTGAGCGAATATGTTAATTGGTAACATGAGCTATATATATGTCTAGAATTCGTTAATTGGTAACTAAATGATATTTGTAATTTATTTGATTTCCTTAGATGGTCATTGATGGCTGCAAGATTGCCAGGAAGAAGCGATAACGAAATAAAAAATCATTGGCACACGCATTTGAAAAATCAGCCAGCTGTCCGAAATGATGAAATTAGTACTGCATTTCCAATTGAAGAAGAAGTTGGAAAACCTGATGATGAACCTATAAATAGTAATAAGACGACTACTGAAGGATGTTCAATGAAGATCATATCTAACTTAAACATCCAAGTAGACGAAGTTGGAATATTACTAGCAGTATTATCATCATCATCTGACCATGAATCACCATCCTCTTCTTTAACAAGTAAATCGTCGTCGTCATCATGTTTATCAAATGGTTCAGATTACGTTGTTTCGAGTCATCATCATGCTACACCACATGATCAGTTTCCTGATGAACCAGCCGGATCCTTTTGGACTGAGCCATTTTTGCTAGATAGCGAGAGCATTATCGTGTCATCAATTAGTGATTATACTGATATGTTCTCATCATCACCTTTAGGCTCGATGACCAACAATTTCATACCCCAGCAGGTTTCTATCCAGGATAGCATCATGGCCGATGGTAGTGATGTTCTTTCCTGGTCCTCAACCATGGATTCGTATTTCTAAATATAGAATTTTAGACTACTGTTGTATTACAAATATTATTGATTATAATTAGTAGCAAAAGCATTTTACACACTACGACTACTCCATACCGTTATAAAGTAATATGCATGTACGAATTGATGAAGTACATTATCATTGATGAAGCATCGATCGATAATTATGTTTAAGAATATTAGAGGGGTTCATCGCTTATTCGTGTTATTTGCTCGATCAATACGTATTTGAATACTTTGGCATTTAAATATTTGGTGTACGTATAATTGATTAAGTGTAAACTTTGCCGTTCTAAGAAATTAGATCCTGCCCATTACATCTGATTCAATGGTGATAATAAATGATCACTATTTCTTATGTTTCTAAAGTATATGCACATCCATTGATCATCAAACTTTTCTCAATTAGACTGTACTCATTTACATGCTTAACTTTAAAAAAATACGGAGTATATATATAAAAATTGGCAGTAACTAATTTATAACCCAGACAGGCTGGCTTGTCCTGAGCAATTAAAAGCTCAAGACAATCAGGACCAGACAAACAAAAATTGTCCTTTTTTTATGCCTATCGAGTTGAATATTAAAGACATGTACGATACCTAAACACCATCTATAATATAACTAAATGAGAAAATTAGGGGTACATTTGACATCCATAATCCCTATTTATTAGCCTAATACTCTTTTCTTATTAATCATTTATTTTTTTAATATTTATTTAATAAATGGCCGGCATTTAATAAAAAAAACTTTATTATCATTATTATCTATATGTATACCATTTAGAAAAACCCGTACATATTGATCTCAACTCAAAAAAAAAAAAAAAACTACGGCAAAAAAAAAAAAAACTAACATCGACTACCAAAAAAGTTTTATTTATATACTTTGTTCATATTTCATAATTATTAATATCATTTAACATTGAATTCTTATGTTATTGTTATTATTCTCTTTTAATTTAGTTTATTTTCAATTATAGGTTCATTATGGTTTATTTTTTAATAACAAAAAATAAGATCACAAAAAAACTTTATAATTATTATTATTATTATTATTATTATTATTATTATTATTATTATTTATATATATATCATCTAGAAAAAACCTTCATATATTCTCAAATCAAAAAAAATAAAAAAATACCTACGGCAAAAAAAAAATAACATCGACTAACGAAAAAGTTTTTTATTTATATACTTTGTTCATATTTAATCATTATTATTATCATTTAACATTGAATTCTTATGTTATTGTTATTATTCTCTTTTAGTTTAGTTTGTTTTCCATTATAGTTTCATTATGACTTCTTTTTCAATAACAAAAAATAAGACCATATTGGTTCATCTTGAATATTTTAAGCCAACACATGTTATGACTCCGAGTTGTGCATGTATGGACTATTTCGGAGTGGAACAACCTGAAGAAAATCAAAACGTTCGAGATGGTCTTTGTTGATGAATTGGTCTGTATTTTTCAAATTATATACTATACACTTTTTGTTTCTCTTTTTATTTAACTAAAGTTGGAAAAAAGAGAGAAACTAGAATCAATATTTACATGGAGTTAACTTCATATGTTTCTTTTTTAGCTTTCGTATTGATTAAGTTGTGATATTGGTCATATTGATGGTTGCTCGAATCATACCGTTATTGTATAAATTTTTAAATCGTCTATGTTTGATGGAAACCAAAAGAAATTACTGTTTGCTCCCTAGCTTTTCGTTGCATAAGAAAAACACTCTTGAATTAGCTTTGACTAAAAGAAATCAAAAGTTGTCATTAAGAATCAATTTACTAAGAATATATATAGAGATTTATGAAGAATTAGTACTTAACTTTCGTACGCAATGCAACTTCATTAGTTTTTTAATTATTAATAGAGTTAATTACAATTTTCGTCCCTATGGTTTGTATCAATTTTCACAAACCATCCCTAAGTATACGAAATTACATGTTTCATCCCTGAGTATGGAATTCCATTAACAAGTTTAGTCTACCACCCAAACAGACGTTAAATAGGCGGTTACGTAACCTGCACGCCGAGGCTATAATGGTCATTTCCTTTGTTATCATCCGCAACCGTTATTCATCAATGTCATCCATGTATCTAAATTTTACCAAATCTGAAAAGTAAAAAAACCATTACCATTGCCGCCTCGGCACAATCACCACCGTGAACCACCATTGTCGCCTATGCCCAGTCATTACCAGGAACCACCACTGCTGTCCAGTCACCACCGTGAACCACCAATACATCTCCATTACCACTCGACGAGGTTGTGGTGGGTGGCCTTGATTTTTCCTAGCTTGAGTTCAAAGTGGAAAAAATATTATTATTTGATTAGTAAGAGAAGACTGACGCCCAAAATTCACATATCTTTCTTGGTTGGACCAACCGGCGAAATCAGTCGAGAAAATTGAAGAGTGGTAGTCAAGTGGCTTGGAGCTGAATAAGACAAAGAAAAAAAAGTCCAGAAAAGAACGTTGGAGCCAACAGAGCCTATGGCTTTTGATCTGTTCAACTTCGACCATTACCCCAATATCAACATCTGTTTGATCCTTTATTTCTTCCTTAAAAGATTCATTTTTTCATATAGATATATCGATTATTGAATTATAGATGTATGATTATGGATAGATCTATGTAAGGATTATTTTTGATGTAAAGAATTAGATTATTTTATACATATATATAGATTATATATATAGTTTTTTGAAATACAGTTTTAGTATTTATGGAAGAAAAAGATGGATTGATTATGTCGATCAAAAAGATGATGATAGTTAATTACGTTTTATGTCCCTAGATAATGAATTAATGAAATGACCATAATACCCTCAGCGTGCAGGTCACGTAACCGCCTACTTAACGTCTATTTGGGTGGTGGACTAAACTTGTTAACGGAATTCCATACTCAGGGATGAAACACGTAATTTCGTATACTTAGGGATGGTCTGTGAAAATAGATACAAACCATAGGGACGAAAATTATAATTAACTCTTATCAATATGCGTTTTATGTTTATTGATTGATATATAGTTTAATATAAAAGAAAGCTCTGTTTCGATGTCGGGTACATTATTAATAATACCTAGAAACTTTATAAGAGAACTTACAAGATTTTTCCATGTTTTTTGTTTTTTTTTGCTATTTGCAGGGCACGACCATACATGGCTCGGTCAATTGTGAATGAACGGAAAATTTTGGAAGTATTTTGACCGATGGAGTGGCTATTCAGCTAGCAAATTTTCAAGTTGATAAAAGTGTTAGAACTCGGCGTTACTCGAATCATACATATAAGGTCACTTTTCACCCCACACTCTAGTCAAAGTTCTTGAAAACTATTCCGGTACTATGCACCATTTTGATTTTAGAACTTTTGAAGAAGTCATTGAGTCTTCCCCAAAAGATTAGTTTATTACGCATTACTTCTTAAATTTTTTGTCATTTTTAATCGTTTTATGTTTTATTTTTAGGTATTTTAATTTTATTCGATATCTATTTTCCTATCTTAGAATTCCAATTTTTTAATTTAATATATTTTGAAAATATCGTAGATCATATACATGTGTAAAAAGATCATGCGACGAAAATTTTTAAGTATTAAAACATTTGCATCAATTAAACCAACGGTAGCAAAGTTGCATTCATAATGAACTATTCCTAATTAAGAAGTACGTATTATTCTAGCAGAATTGTTAATTGTTCAACTCTTACAAATTACAAACTATAAAGTCTGAAATCAAAAATATATTTAAGAAACAAGAAAAAGAAATATGTGTACATAATGTTGAATATTTGGCTAATTTAAAGTGTTTCTTTGCTCCATTCCACCAGAAAGTAATATGGAATTAACTAACTTGTCAAAGTCCACTAAACTACTAAAGCCACGGGTCCAAAATCCACAAAGATAAAACCCGGCATGCATGGATCAAATTTGAAAAGAGTTACATAATATTTGTCTCAAATAATCCATCTCTTCATTTCCTCGTAACAATAACACGCCTTTATCACTCTCTTTTACACATGAAGACTAAGGCTGGTATAACAGGTCACACGAAACCTGTTAAGACATGAAATTGTTAAAGTGAAACACGAACACGACATGTTAATTAATCGTGTCATTTTTTTCAAACACGAACACGACACGAAAATTAACAGTGCACCTGTTAAGACCTGTTAGAAAACATGTTAACATATATTTTATAAAATTCTTGACTAATTAATATTAAAAAAAAAAACCTTCATGATACAAAAATTCTTACAAAACTCGACTATTATATATCAATAATAATTCTTATATTACAAAAGTTCATGGACATTTACCTTATAAAAATCGTATATCAAATCATAATATCAATTCTTAGTATTTCATATATATGTATAATCTTAACAGTTCCTAACAGGTCTAAATCTCTTAAGACACGAATCTTAACAGGTTTTAACAGGTCCGGATCTGTTAAGACACGAAACTTGTTAAGTTCAAACACGAAACCTGTTAATAACCGGTGGTGTCGTATTGTGTTAATAGGTTTCGTGTCAAAATTGTCAGCCTTAATGAATACACTACAACAAATTTGGCGTATGTACTTTTTTTACGCACTCTTAAAAAGTGCGTTAAATTTTGTTAAGTTGTTCACACTCCTACGTTAAAAAGTGCAAAAAAAGTTATAAGTTTCACAACTAAAAGTGTGAAAAAAATGGTTTACACACTAATTATCGTGTACAATATTAGATTTGTACACACTATTAAATGTATAAATCATTTTCTTCACAGGTAATTTCTTCGCACTGAAAAATCATATCTTTGCGGGTTATCTCTACGCAAGTGAGAACAAATCACTCACGAAAAAATGATCTTCACACTTATAAGTGCATAAAGTATAAAATTTGTACACACTTATTAGTGTAAATATTTTTTCTTTACACTTTTAGATGTGAAACTTGTAACTTTTTTTTTTTACACTTTTTAATATAGACTATTTGTACACACTTTTCCCAATTGTGTAGAATAAAGCAAGGTTACGGAAGTCGTTAATCACTCCCAGGTCGTTTGACGGGCGGGTTGGGAGTACTCGGGTGTATGAGTTGAAAGTACTCGGCTCTACTCGGTGAGTTTTACAACAATGGAACAAAGTGTATAGAATTGAATAATTTGTTGTAGTGTAAAACGTGGATAATGTGACATCAGCATATTGCGTAATCGTATCATACGAGTATGACTTTATATGATTGATAATGTTGTCTTCAGCTCTCAATGCAACTGTTACCTGCTGTACCCCTACAGTACACTATATTAAAGCAGTCGTCATTGATAACAATTTGGACCACCTTCTTTGTGGACCATGACCATCCTAGCCATATGATTCACATGTTGGCTTATAAATTAATAAACGATGAGATGGGATCCCTATAACTACTATATATATGTGACGCGCCGTGCGCGTTAGTATAAATGCAACGTATGTAAGAGCACTTGTAATGGTATATCATGTGGACAACGTTTTCATTTCCACCTTGACAACATGGTGTAATGTTACTACAAGTTTAACGTCTTCATGGTGTTGAAGTTCCAATGTCTTCATGGTGTTGAAGTTCCAACGTCTTCACATCCACCTTGACAATTAACTGTGTCATTTGTTTCTTTTGTTTTTCTTCAATGTTTTTAAATTCATAAGTTTTATATTTTAATATAAAAATATAGTGTGGTATGGTGTTGGGTGGTATTGTGTGGTGTTGATATGGTGCTGATGTGTCACACCACCGGATGTGGTGGTGTGAATCATTACAAATACTCTAAATATTAATTTGATTAAGAGAGGCTCTCTAATCTAGCAGGATTTTTTCAACATAAAATCGATACAAGTACTATACGTGACTCCTAAAATGCATGCAAAGGAAGGGTTAAAGATACTTGCCACCTAGTTTTAATTATAATAATTTCGTACATTTGTGCTTTGTTTTCATGCATTTAGTGATAGATAAATATAGATATATAATTTATTGTTAGTAATTGAAAAGAAAGAGTTATAAGAGAGAGGGATAAACGTGGTAGATAGATAATTTAACCCATGGGCCGGGTACTATGTAGTTGCTGCCAAAACAACAATTGAATGCTTTTGATGAAAAGGGGTAATTTTAAAGAAAAAATAAATAAAAATAGAACCTATTTACCTAAAATTTTTAAAAAGTGGAACTTATTTTGTTTTTGTTTATTTAAAGGATACAATTTTAATAAATTTCTTAAAAAAGGGAATATCGTTAATTTTAGACGACAGACAGCTGTTAACTTCATTAGTTTGCTTATATGGCATTTACTAAAACATATTATACATTAAAAAAAAATACATATATACGTATATTATACATATACATATAGGGGTGAGTTATTTTGAGAACCACTAAAAAAAAAAAGGCGAGAACCAATCTCAGCCCTCCATTCATCAAGATCAGGAAGAGCATGTTTGTCATTATTAAAAAAATTGTCCAACACCCCCTTTCTCTCTTCTCTTATTAAATCAAAAAATATCTAAATCATTAAAAAACTTTTATCTCACAAACCGTACATCGTTAGACGGAAAAAAAACATGGGTAGTCTTGAAATTTCGTCCCCATACATTAGAGATGCGATTCGATATACTTTTGACGACTTTTTAAATTTCATTTTTTTTCTTCCATCACGTTCATCCTACACATGTGTAAGTACAACCTACACATGTGTAGGAAAGACTTGGAACTGGTGAGTTGTATAACCTGCCCATGGGTAAGTTACTTATAAAGTTTAAAAATGATGAGGACGCATTGTAAAACCCTAAATACTAAACCTTAAAGCTTAATTTCTAATCTGAGGGGAGACTACTTTCTAAAAACCCAAGAAAATCTAAAGCCTAAAAACCTAAAACAGATGAGGGTTCCCACTCTAGGGTTTAGGATTTGAAGCCCGAGTGTTAGCCTATCGGCTAACCCTCGACCTTCAAACCCTAAACCCTAGAGCGGGTACACGGTACGCTTTAGGGTTTAGGGTTTGAAGTTGTAGGGTTAGCCGGCTAACCCTACAACTTCAAACCCTAAAGCTTAATTGCTAATCCGAGGGGGAAGCTACATTCTAAAAACCCTGAAAAATCTAAACCCTAAAAACCTAAAAAAGATGAGGGTTCCCACTCCAGGGTTTAGGGTTTGAAGTGCGAGGGTTAGCCTACCGGCTCTAGAGCGGGATGTATTAGGGGTAAGTACAACTTGCCTATGTATAAGATGAACGTGATAAAAAAAAAACTAAATTTAAAAAGTCGTCAAAAATATATCGAATCGCATCTCTAATGAAAGAGGACGAAATTCTAAGGCTACCCACGCTTTTCTTTTCGTCTAACGATTTACGATTTGTGAGATAAAAGCTTTTTAATGAATTAGATAGAATTCTATTAAAGTAAGAGAGAGAAAAAAAAAAGAGCTGACGAAAATACCCCTCTAGTGTTGAGAGGGGTTTTTTATTTTTAATTTTGTCCAATGGTGTAGAGGAATTCTTGGGTTCTTTTTTTTAGGAGTTCTCAAATAACCCCTCCTCTATACATATATATATATATATATATACACAAAACTTAAAAATATGTACAAGATAGTCTACATTAAAAAGTGTGAAGAAAGTTACAAGCTTAACATTTAAAAGTGTGAAGAAAAATGTTCACACTAATAAGTGTGTACAAACTTTTTACTTTACACAATTATAAGTGTGGAGATCATTTCTTCGCGAGTGATTAATTTCTACGCACTTGCATAGAGATAACTCGCGAATAAATGGTTTTTCAGTGCGTAGAAATCATCCGCGAAGAAATGATTTATACATTTAAAAGCGCGTACAAATCTAAGTTAAGTGTACACACTTATTAGTGTGTAAACATTTTTCTTCACACTTTTAATTGTGAAACTTGTAACTTTTTTCATACTTTTTAGTGTAGACTATTTGTATACATTTATATATACGATCAACTAAACAAAATTTTACGTATCTTTAAAGAGTGCGTAGAAAAAGTGCGTACAAAGGACAAATTTGTTGTAGTGGCTATAAATTAATTACTAGCTACGTACGAGTGCTACGTTTACGAATTGAACGTGAGCGTGCTAACCTTTAATGTTAACCGGCGTTACCAAAGGAATGATAGTTAAACGTACTGTTGGTTTTGTATTCAGCTGCTAAACTACGTACCAACAAATTTTCGTTGATTGGTAATGGTAAAAATAGAACACACTCAAATTCGATCCATAAGTAAATTAACCAAATTATGAACAACAGAGTAATATATATAAGTTATATAATGAATTTTGAGAACTTCGTCAAACAGTCAAAGGGTTGACTTATATTACTATGATTTGGCAACATGACATAAATATATAATAAATCAACGAAGTTCTAAACACGTTAGTTTACGTACGTTTCAAATAACTATATACTAATAATGGGTTTTTCTAAACTAAGCACTCAGATTATCATAAAATTCAGATGTAAGCTTTTGATATAGAATTGTACAGACTTTTTATACACGTTTAGTGAAACTCTAAGGATTTCATTTATCATTTTTCTATGCTAATTACATCTATTTTTTTTTCGTTCTCAACTAGAAAATACTTACCGTTATTAGTGTTGCATTTCTTATAACATTAGTTTTATGGCGTGGACAAATGTGACGTTACAAATTAAATATGAATGTACTCACTAAAAAGTGTGAACTTATAGAATATCACAATTTTAAGTGTGGATTAATTTCTACAAACTTTTAATTCTTCTTATTTTTATTCACATAAAAGCGTGACAAATTATTTAATTTATTTACGCTAACTAAAAGGGTATAGAAATAAAATATTATTTGTAGTGAACTTTGTTTTGATAGGAAGAGAATCTACAAATAAACTAAAACAGAATTGATATATTCTTAAAACGACAAATGGCGTAATCCTTGATCGACACGTGTCCTTTTAATTTATTTATTTTGCTAATAGTTTTTTTAGTTGTATATGAATTCAATTTTCTTATTAGACTTACAGTTAAATTCTAACTCTTGGCTTATTAATATAAAAGACATTATAACCTTATTTGGATTGATCGTTTTCTCATTAATAAATTGTCTTTTTTTTATTACATAAAGACTTCAAAAATTTTACGATCTGAAATCACAAGGCTATTTGTAATCATCTGCTATGCTTACAAGTTTCGATTTTGATGTGGTTTTAATTATTAAAGGTAAATCCAAAACTTTAACTAAACATATATTATATCATTACTGTTTATTACAATTCAGCTTCCATCATCGATTTACTTTAAGCACAATTTATTTCATACGCACGATGCATGTATGATGTATATATATTCGAATTTCTTTATGATACAATTTATATAGCTACCATATATATCGTACGAGTATTAAGACTAGTATCGATATATAGTAGGACAAATGGACGGTTACAAAGTACGTGTTGTAATGAGCTAGTCTCTTCGATTAGAAATCCACGGAAACCAATTTAAATTGGACTTAAAGCAGCTATTGAAAAAGGACTAAATTAAGCCGCATAGTAAATTCACAAAAACAAGCTGAGAGGGTCGTAAGAGGTAAAATTATGAGCCACACGCCGAAAAAGAAGAATATTGTTGAAATTACGAGGAACCAATTTAACAATTCCAAGCGAACATATAAGATTATAAGTTAACAAAACTATATGTGACAGAAGCTTTACAACAATGAAGTGAGAAAGCCCATCTTCAAGTTCAACGTACTATCTTGTTTAATCATTTATTACACAACCTTTTTCTATTAGTACTATATTTAGTTTCATAACTAAGAGTTTGTTACTTTAAAATGATTGATGATTACATAATATTTTCTACTTCAAATGGCCGGACAAGAGCATGTCAAAATGTTTTTGCTTATTAGTTTTAATTGCATCTAATTAGACTTTGTTAGTAAAACCCTTAATTGTACGTTATTATAAGCATATATATGACATAATTAATGGTTTGATGTCGTGTTCATTTATGTTAACTCAACTACACTGAATATATATTTAGTTATACATGCGTGAACCATACATTATATTATAAAAACATATACAAAACATCACTATGATATCATGTCATACCAAATATTCTAGATGAACTGGATAGTAGTATGAAACTAAAAATAAGTTCACACTGACTAAATTAGAGAGTGAATTTATAGGAATCTGGTCCAAAAGAAAATAAAAATTCGTGGAATCATGCAAGTTGACTTCCAAGCTTTGTTCTCAAACTAACGCTATTCTTGAGTCAGTTGAAAAGTTATACGAGTAACATATACGTGTGTTATTTATTCAACGTTTTACCAAATTTTTGTTTTTTTGTATTTATAATACTCGTACTAGGCAGGTTTAAGGCTTTGCAAAGCATATATCATCGATCCAGGTCAAAGCCCATCCAAGTTAATAGTAGCTTTTTATAAATCCTTATCTAGAGATCAACAGAGCACAGCATTAAAATTCATTTGGCAAGCGTCTTGTAAACAAACACAACAATAAATCAAAACATAAATAGCTAGCCCAAGCTCAAGTTTCTTCATATATTGACTACCCGGCCACGTCGTTACTGCTGGCAATTTCATACGACTTGACAACCAAAAACAAAACCAAGTGTTTTGACCTCCTCAATTAAGTAAGCTGTTTAGGGGGCGGGCCTCCTTTCGATTAAATACCAAAGTTATTCTTTGCTCTCCAAATACCTCAAAAGACCCTTTTTAATTGTGAGAGCATTGGGCAAGACAAACTACATCATATCCTAATTAAATGTTTTACTTAATTTATTACTCTGTAAAACTTTTGGATAAGCTCTAACATATAATTAATTAATCTTCAAAAATCTTTATCTAAGAGAATATATAGTTTTATCTGAAGTATAAAACTACTGAACGACAAGCAATAATAAAATAAGAGCTAGATCCGGAAGACGCGTCAAATATGCCCCTTTTAAACATGACGTTTTAGCTTGGTTTATTCGTGGCGTCAGCAAGTGTCTTAGACTTGCTAACATGTCCTTGTACTATCTCTAAATTCTATATATGACCCTAGATTATCAATACTGTATAAAATCAAGATATCAAAGTGTTTATTGATATTATTTGTTCAGTATCAAAAAGAGGAAGAACCCTCTGATATATATATCGAACTAGGATACGTAAATTAAGAAAAGATATGGACTTATCAAGACCAGAAAAATAGGGAGCAAATATGGGAAAGATATGAACGACCCATAATATTTAAAACCAATACTCCCCCTCAAGCTGGAGTGTGTAAATCGATAACACCCAACTTGTCAAGTAAGAAACGAAGTTGAGCAGCACCGAGACCCTTAGTGAGAAGATCTGCTAGTTGAAGTTTGGAGTCGATAGGCATAGGACAAACTTCTTGAGATTCAACACGTTCACGAACGAAATAACAGTCCATCTCAACATGTTTAGTGCGTTCGTGAAAAACTGGATTGTTAGCAATATGACGAGCTGCTTGGTTGTCACAGAAAAGAGTAGTAGAGCTAAGTTGAGGAACTCCCAGCTCCTTTAAGAGCCAACGCAGCCAAATAAGTACACTAACAGTTGTAGCCATAGCACGATACTCTTCTTCAGCGGAAGAACGTGAGACAACAAATTGCTTTTTAGTTTTCCACGAAACGGGAGCTCCACCAAGAAGAACAATGTAACCTGTTCGGGAACGTCTAGTAAGAGGACACCCAAGCCAATCTGAATCTGAGTATCCAATTAAATTTGTACCTCCCTCTGTTGGCAAAAGTATACCTTGACCAGGAGTTGCTTTAAGATATCGAAGAACTCTTGTAACAGCATCCATGTGACTTTTACGAGGATCTGAGACAAATTGACTCAGAGTGTAAACGGAATAGGAGATATCTGGTCGAGTAGCCGGAAGATATATAAGTCGTCCTATGATACGCCGATAAGCACCAACATCAACTTTTGGATCCTCTTCATTACTAACAATAAGTCGTCCTATGATACGCCGATAAGCACCAACATCAACTTTTGGATCCTCTTCATTACTAACAAGTTTTAGATTCTGTTCAATGGGGAACAAACTCGGCCGACACCCTTTCATACCACTATCTGCTAAAATGTCGAGTGTGTATTTTCGTTGACTCAGCACAAGACCATGAGAAGTTCGAGCCACTTCTATACCCAGAAAATATTTGAGTTGTCCAAGATCTTTGTTGCTAAACTTCTCATGCAAACATTGCTTAAACTCCTGTATCTTGGTGAGACTGTTTCCAACAATGATAACATCATCGACATATATAAGGATGCACACGAAAACGTCATTATCCTTGTAAAGGAAAATCGAATGATTTGCCTTGGAGGACAAAAAACCGAGACCAATGAGAGCAATAGTGAATTTTTTATACCAATTTCGAGATGCTTGTTTGAGGCCATAAAGAGATTTCCTTAAGCGACAAACACCTCCCTTCTTTTCTGTGGAGAAACCTTGTGGCAACTTCATATACACTTCTTCCTCAAGATCGCCATGAAGGAAAGCATTATTGACGTCAAGTTGATGAATAAACCAATTCTTCTTAATGGCAACCGATAACAAAGTTCGAACAGTCACTAATTTGGCTACCGGAGCAAAGGTATCATGAAAATCTTCTCCTTCAATTTGAGTGAAAACTTTTGCTACAAGTCTCGCCTTATATCTTTCGACATCTCCATTTGGCTTATACTTGATCTTATAGACCCATTTAGAGTCAATAGCCTTTTTTCCGTTTGGCAAAGACTCAATGGTCCATGTATTATTTTCTTGGAGAGCTTGAATCTCTTTCTTCATGGCTTCAATCCATCTTGGATTTTGTATGGCTTGCTTAAAAGTTTTCGGCTCATCATTGGTGGTGAAGGCCGCCAAAAAAAGTTTGTGAGCATGAGAAAAATTATCATAAGAAATGTAATGGGCAGAGGGATGTACCGTTGAGGCGACTTGAGTTGATGCGGTATGTGCGTGGTCAACCGAAGGGGGAAGATCAACTACAAAGTCTTTCAAATAATTTGGTGAAACTCGATTTCTTCTTGGCCGATCATTAGGCATTTCAGCATCAGGAAGTGGTATGTCTTCATTAATAGGATTTGGGCTCATTTCATTATTTTCAAGACTTTCTGGGCCAACATTCAGCCCATTATTTGTCATATCATCAGAGTTGGACACCTCACAACCTGGGCTTGCAATGTCTCGAGTTTCAATAGGAACACAAATATCATGATCATTCCTCACTTCGGTTTGAGTAGGAAACGTAAAGGTGCCCTCATGGAATTTTACATCTCGTGACACAATCATTTTCTTATTTCCAATATCAAAAATTTTGTACCCTTTGGTTCCTTGAGGATAACCCAAAAAAATACCAGGTCTCCCCCTCACTTCAAACTTGTCACCCTTTGTTTCAATGTTCCAAAAATAAGTAAGACAACCAAAGACCCTCATGTGATCATATTCTGGTTTTTTATTATGTAAAATTTCATATGGAGTTTTATCACCAAGAGTTTTGGAGGGTAATCGGTTGATGATATAAGCGGACGTTAAAACACACTTTCCCCAAAAACGTTTTGGCAAGCTAGCTTCAAAACGTAAGGCCCGAGCTGTGTCAAGTAAGTGCCTATGCTTACGCTCAACCACCCCGTTTTGTTGAGGAGTAGGAGGGCAGGTGGTTTCCAACAGTATGCCTTGTTTGGTATAAAAATCCAACATGAGATTAGACGTGAATTCCCCACCATTGTCACATCTTATTCTCTTTATGGCTTTGCTAAACTGAATTTCAACCATTTTGCAAAAATTCACTAAACAAACACTAGCATTGTTTTTATGTTTAATGAGAAAAATCCAAACATTCCTACTGAAATCATCCACAATGGTTAAAAAATAATTTGCCCCCGAAAGTGAAGGAACACGATACTTGCCCCATATATCACAATGCAATAGCTCAAAACAATCCTTTGTTTTAATTTCACTTAACGGAAATGGAGATCTAGTATGTTTAGCCTTTGAACAAGAATCACAAATAGTACTCCTAAGATTAAAAGAAACACCTTTCAAAAAATCAACTTTAGCGAGCTTTTCTGGAGACGTATGACCCAATCTCTTATGCCATCTTTCAATGCTCACCGCCATAGCTTTCCTTTCCCTTGCAAACATCCCCATTCGGTATAGACCTCTTTTGCATTTACCCGCACCAATCAAGTTCCTCGAACGGAGACCTTGCATAACACAAAAATCAGGAAAGAACGTCACTGAACATTGAAGATCCTTGGTCAAATGGCTAATTGATAATAAATTACAAGTAAAATTTGGCACATGTAATATGCCCTTAATTTTGGTGCCCCCTGGTAGAATGTAATCGCCTTTCCCTTCTACTGGGACGGTGTGACCATTTGGAATGATCACGGGCATTTCAAGCTGGTCTGTTCTCTTATTTAAGAGAACGCTACTTAGATAGGTTGTATGATCAGTTGCCCCCGAGTCGACAACCCAATCATCATCATTATCAGATTTACCTGTCATGTTAACCACTCGTTTTTTTTCTTCATCACTTGTGATATTTCGATCTTCAAACTGCTTCAAGAAAGTATTATATTGTTCCACCGTAATTCCAGGAATGGTACTCGAACCTCCTTCAACACAGGAAGCCTTTGGTTTGAATTTGTTTCCCTTCGTCTTTCCTGGCCACGAGTCAGGATATCCAATACGCCGAAAACATCCTTCTCGAAGGTGTCCATCCTTGTCACAATAAGTGCAATGCGGTGTCTCCTCTTCTTGTTTTTCAACCTTTGAATAGGCTTTGTTTTTCTGTTGTGAAGAAGATTTACTCGAATTGCCTTGTTTTTGAGGAACAAAGGCCTTAAATGCAGCAGCTTCAACAAGTGGTTTCTTCTCTTCGGTTATTTGTTTCTGTCGCTCATCCTCTGCTACTAGATGGTAAGCAGTCGAAAGGCCAGCAATCGGTTCAGTGGCTAGGATTTGGGTTTTGATGACAGCGAATTCACTGTCAAGACCCATGAGGAACTCGTACAATCTCTCCTTTTCTTGATGTGCAACAAGTCGCTTACCAATATCGCATGTACATCCGTTACAAGTGCACTATGGGATTGGAAGCACTGACTGGATTTCATCCCATAAGGATCGCAACTTCGTGTAGTAGGCAGAAACAGTAGCTCCATCTTGGTGCATATCCGTCCACATCTCCGCAGCGGTATTGGCGTACTTGACACTGCTTCTTATTTCTTTCTCCATAGAGGTAGTTAACCACCCCTTTATCATTGGATCTACTCTCATCCATGACATGTAGTCCTTGGATGTCTTTTCTGGTTTCTTTATTGATCCGTCGATGAAGCCGATCTTATTCTTTGCGAACAAGAAATTCTCCATTTCTTGCACCCAATCCGTATAGTTTTTGTCTGACAAAGCATCGTTAACTTGCATTTGCCTAGGATAATCGGAAGGGTGAAGGTAATACGGCGAGTTGTAATCGACGACATTACCGCCGCTTGATTCTCTATCACCGGTTTTATCTCCGGCCATGGTCTTCGTCAGAATAGTACGATCACTGCTCTGATGCCATATAAAATCAAGATATCAAAGTGTTTATTGATATTATTTGTTCAGTATCAAAAAGAGGAAGAACCCTCTGATATATATATCAAACTAGGATACGTAAATTAAGAAAAGATATGGACTTATCAAGACCAGAAAAATAGGGAGCAAATATGGGAAGGATATGGACGACCCATAATATTTAAAACCAATATACTGAATATTTGATGTAAAGCATGCTGTAATTTCATTGGACAACGAATTGAAGTATGAACCTATTCAGGTCAGTCAATAACCAATTAAACATGTATATCGTCATATCTTAATTAGACAAAGATTGATATACAAGTAAATTAATAGTATGCAGTTAAGTTTTTAACAAGCTAGCTAGTATCAAAATGCAAGTTGAAACTTCCGTGATTAATATGGGTCATTTGGGGATCACCACAAAGGTAATTGATTATAAGACAAGTTCCTTGATTGATATGGGCATAACTAGAATTTTTGTTGAATGAGTTCATTATTAATTAAACTTATCAAGCTAGGTTTATGGATATTTTAAATGTTTCAACAACAAATTTGTACTCGTATAAAATTACGAGAGGAATGTAGCTAGTTCTGCCCGTGCTCGACTCCTTGTACACTTTTTCATTGAATACTTGATAGGAGGATTTAAAGTGTAACATTTCTTGGGCATTTTGGAGTAGTATCCTAATACCACTTTCAGCTTTTGTAATTTTGGTGATTAGCATCTTGCTAGCTACACCAATCTTATAAGTACGACATGCATGTGATATCCACTGTTATTAGAAGAATAAATGAAAAAAACATGCATCTTCATCATAGACCATTGAAAGTTTGAAACTGTCGGGTTCTAACTTCTAAGCTGTCTCATCAATAATGAGACAAGGCATGCATCGTTGACTTTTCTACTTTTCCTCTAAGACCTTTTTGGGAACATCCCAAGTCAAGAGTAGTGGTGGGACATTCGGATCCCGAGCATGTGACAATCTACCTTTATGTATGTATGTATAATGAGGATACGATAGAGGAAAATGAATAATCATTCTAATGTCTAAAAATCCTCATAACATTTTAAGAAAGTAACCTGTGATATTTATTAATTCTTTTTCCTAATCTTGTTCTTGATTTTTTCACATGTCATGATCCAATAATTAAGAAGATTTTTAGGCTATTTTGTTAAGAGGATTAATTATTTCCCTGTGAGAGAATATCATATATTTGACATCTCCTAACTAGCTACATACCTTATGTGTTTAGATAATTGAGTTTCTAAATTTCTGTTTCTAATGCCAAATCCTTGTATTTATTATTAGGGAACATATTAGCTCCATGGTTGAAATGACATTAGTCATTCAAAAGGTTTTGGATTCAAGTCTTAGAGTGGACATAAAAAATCTTTCTATAAGGGCTTTACTTGGGGATACCGATGTTCAAATATGAAAAAGCAGTGTTTACCTTTATTAATCGTTGTGCATTCGGACAGTTTAGTAGAAGATATTAAAACCTATGATTATATTAATTTACTTGTCCATTATTAGCATTCTTTGCATCTTAGAGTTTCCATGAAATAAAAAATTGATCATAACTATTGTTATATCTAAATGCATATATATATATATATATGGTGAAGTTATTTTGAGAACTTTTTTTTGCTAGAACTTTTCAAATCAAGCCCATCCGATGATTGTTTTTTACATGAAAATTGTTTTTTAATTGTTTTTTAGAATAACTTATGTGTAATTTTGAAGTTTATAATTGTGTGGAGCATAGATTATCATCCGTTATACAATTATATGGAGATTTGGATTCTCGATCACATGTGCACGAATATTGCTATGATCACATGTATGCAAGTCGATCACATGTAATCATAGCAATATTCGTGCACATGTGATCAAGAATCCAAATCTCCACATAATTGTATAACGGATGATAATCCATACCTCCACACACTTATAAACTTCAAAATTACACATAAGTTATTCAGAAAACAATAAAAAAACAATTTTCATGTAAAGAATAATCATCGGTTGGGCTTGATTTGAAAAGTTCTCAAAGGTTCTCGCTAAAAAAAGGGTTCTCAATATAACTTTTCAATATATATATATATATTATAAGCTAAATACTAGGGGGAAAAGAACTAATAACAATTATTAATATTATTAATATATTTAAAAGGATTTTTAGGAATTTGGAAAAAATCATAATATATATAATAATAATGCATTCCTACCTATATTTTAAAGTTGGCTTCTTTATTCACAGTTAAAAAGTTTAGGATTTAGGTAAAATAAAATAAGTATTAAAGTAAAACAAATAAAAACAATAAGTTTTTTTTCACTAAAATTATTGTGCACCATGAAAATCATCGTGCATCAATTGCTTCGTGAATCTTCGTGTATCAATTTAACAATGATCTAAGAGTCAAGATATTGTCGTATATGTTTTATTTTAATACTTGTTTTACAATACCAAACCTCTTAGAATTTATGGTGTTTTCTTATAAAGGGTTTCATTTTAATGGAGTGAGTGTTCACATTTTGCCATTTTAAGGGAAGAGTGTCCACAATTTGCCTATGACATATGAAGTAATGAGAAAGAGGTCTTTGTTTGTAGTGCCATACCATCTAAAACATGAACGAGCAAACATTTTAAAGTATTACCATTGGACTCAAAGTTTTGTATAATAGACTTAGTGTTTGGACTTTGAGATAAATATTATTATATAATTTGAATTGCAATAACATACTTGTTGGTTTTACATTAACATCTGTGCGCATTTTTTTATTACTAGGAGTTCAATAACATAAAAGTCAAGCTAACTTTTTTTTTATTTTATTACTATTTATTGATTTACTTTAATTTATTGCTAACAAACTTAGACCTTAACATTAATCTCGTTTAAGGTTCTCAAAAACTTTAAGCTGACACTGACAAGACCCGAATTTGGATTGCCTAGTGCGTATATCAATTCCAAGGGATGCTGTAAATTTTTTTGTCATTAAAAATAAAAAGTGTGTTTATATTTTTCTAATATTGAGCTTTTAGTTTCGAGCTCTGTGAACATACTCGTAAAAAGTTTTGGATGATCCCTTTTATAATGTGGGCCTCCACGGTTGGGTTGTCTCACATGCCCATTACCCAGCCCACAAGTTATCCTTTAGGTTAAAAAGACATATTAGAATCAAATATATATTCAAATGATTATAAATTACTTTTCCTTATATTTTTGTGGAAAATGATGGAATTGTTATATTCTTGTGTGCTATTTTTAACCTTACCGTAAGTACAATCAAACGTATTGACCGAATATAATGACTTTCATATATAGTAATGATTATCGTTTTCCTTAATATATGAAATGAAAAATATATATACAGTATATACTTGGCTATAGCTACGGCCCGGTTACGTAAGAATCACACGTGTTATCAAAATTATTATCATGACTTTCATCTAGTGTGTCAAAGAGGACTGCACTTGTCAGTGAATAATAAGTAAAATATATGTTTAAATTAAAATTATCAACACAAATATATAGCACATTCTAGGCCCTTTCCTAGCTTCATCACTGGTTTGAGGAGCCAAAATAAATGAAACAGTGTCTTATGGTCGTCTTTTAATATTAATAATTTCGTCGACACGTTTTGATTTATATTTGGCTGTTGTGTATATAAGTAATACATTTTCAGATCCAAAGTCTTCACTAGCCACACAAATATAGATTAACGAGAAACTCTCACACTGCACGTACCTGGAAAGACAAAAATGGTCAGGGCCCCATGTTTCGACAAAAATGGAATCAAGCGAGGTGCATGGAGTGAAGATGAAGATAACAAGCTTAGATCCTATATCGCGATATACGGCCACTCCAACTGGCGTGAACTCCCCAAGTTAGCTGGTATATATGATCGATCCATCCGGCCACTGCACTTGTTAATTATATATAGTGATAGTGATTAACAAATTAATTTACTTGCATTTTATTTTTGGTAGGTTTGTCTAGATGTGGGAAAAGTTGTAGGCTGCGATGGATGAATTATTTACGACCAAATGTGAAACATGGCAATTTTACAAAAGAAGAGGAAGATATTATCGTGGCTCTACATAACAAGTATGGAAATAAGTAAGTGAATCTAGCTAGCTATATATTTTTACCCCCTAGAACAAGTAATTAATCTATATAAATTATGTTGTTAAAAATGTAGTAGCTTAATTTTCTTACTAATATGATGTTGTTAATTAATTAATCTATATATCTATAGATGGTCAACGATGGCCTCACGATTACCAGGGAGAAGCGACAACGAAATAAAGAACTATTGGCACACACATTTGAAAAACCGGGTTCAAAAAGATCAAAAAACAACTGTGATGATCAAGAATGAACAAGTTATAACAAGTAGTAGTAGTCCTGAAACCTGCTATGTGGTAAAAGAGGAACAAGTAACTAAGGCGGCTAATCCTAAACAATGTCCCGCCGTTGAAAAACTTAACTTTAAAACACAATTGCAGGAAGTTAATATTTTAGTACAAGTGTTATCATCTGAGTCGCCATCATCATCTTCTTCTTCGGCAAGTGAATCGTCTCCATGTTCATTGAGCGTCTCGGATCATCATGATGTTCTTAATGATTTTGCAGCCCCACAAATTTGCGAACCAGACGAAAATTCGTGGATAGAGCAATTTTTGTTGGATAACGATAGTATTATAACATCAAGTGATAATAATTACATATTTTCGCCTTTAGGATTCACCGATGATGATGATGGCATAACCCAGCAGGCTTCTTTTCAGGATTACATCATGGATGATGAGCTTTTATGGTCAACTTTGGATTTATAATTATAAATCATTAAGCTAGTCATTAATTAATTTATAAGTCCAACTATAGCTACGTGTGTGTTATTTTTGTCGTATTGTTCCATACAATATTGTATAAACTCTCTACGTTGTTCATGACCAATAAAATATTTTTGTGGAGTTAATTATATGAAAAGTTTGCTATTGGATTTAGCCAGAAGTCCAAGGGCAATGTTATATATATAAGCATACTTTTACACCAATGGATTGTGGATCTAACATCTTTTAAAGTTATTATTATTAACTTCATAAATGAATTTGAGAAAATCTTAATCTTTGAATTAAAATCAAATGTTAAGATTTAAAGTTAATATTTAAATCTTGACTTTTCATTTTAATCCAAAGGTTAAAATCATCATCTTTACTTATAAAGTTAATAATAACTTTAGAGTATCTAAATACAATTTAGTTTTACTTTAATTAATTTACACTCTATATTCAAGATTATATCCCCTTTTAGAATATTACTATTTGTGACATATAAATGGTGTTTAATGAATTAACTACACGATCAGCTTTTTATTCTTTAAAGTATTTTCATTAACTTCTTTAAATTAAGTACTTATATAACTCATTCGTCATCACCACCACCAATGGTTCCAGTTAGCTAGAGTAATCACGAGCGGTCGCCGTTACCACCACACCATCGTTTTCGTCGCAATGTATGGGTATCATGCTAGTAAATCTCTGCCTTTAAATTCGTCAAATTAACTTTATGTAATTCGGGTTTGAGTTGAGCTTTTGGTAATCGGCTCGATTTGTCAACTCTATTTGTATATGTAAATAAAAATATCATATAAAGTATATATACATTCTACCCTATCAAATATATATCCGATATTTAAACTAAACTTGCTATGCGGGGTCCGGGAGGAGTTTACTCCAAGGTCTCGAGTTCGACCTTGATATGTTCTCCTCGATGGTATTTTTCAATAAAAGAGGTGATATGGCGAGAAAGGTTATTTAAGATCCGCTTAGTGCAAAACCCTTTCGTTGTGCGATTAGCACACATCATACGCGTGTGAGGTAAAATTTACTTGTCAAATTAAAAGAATCTAAAATCCATAATAACCTCATTTTATTTATTTTTGTTATATGTTCTCCATTCTTTTTAAGTTTATTATTACTCGTATTTTGTTTAGATATATCTGATGTCTAACATCATATTTTAAAACAGTTTGACCAAAACGATCCCACCAACATACCAACCTGCTTAAACCATGCCTTGAACTGGTCATGATATCAGGTTCAGGTTTACAAATTATGAATCAAGGTAGAAATTTATGACTAGCTTAAAACTTTTAATGAATTAGATTTAATCAAACAGCCAACCTAAAATACCCAAATAAAAAACCTAAATCGACCCAATTTAAATGCCAAACTGGCGAAAAAGTTGGTTTGAGAAATACCACGGTTTGCATGTCAAACCAATTAACAAATACATGGGACCATCTGTTAGATATCTTAATTAAGCTATTATATATATTTTTAAATGATATTCAAACCCATAAGTATTGCCGATATCAGTGAAAGCAAACTGAAATCTATAAACTGGCTAATATTTATATATTTTGAAGACGGAATTGACTTTTAGTTTATTGTTCGTCATTTATACGTATTTAAAATGAAAAATGATTGATATAAATAAAAATATGAACCGTAGATCAAACATAATATTGTGCCATACTTGAATGAAAGAAAACACTTAAAATTGAAACATATGTACGTGCTACTCAAATGAAAGAAAATAAATGGTACATATCAATGTATTAAGCATTGGGTAAAATCGACTGACGATTCTAGTTAAACTATATAATGCTAAGTTAAAGAGTTTAACCTTTGATATATCACATATCCAATTTAAATATATCACCGATGTTTCAAACTATATTTTTTTCGGAACAATGTTACGTAACTAAATAGATATAGATCGGAAAATGATGAATAGACTTAAAGTTATGCTTAAAAATCTACCTAGAAACTTTAAAACATTGACTTTTGTATATTCCATTAAGTCTTTTTCCTAATTATAACTTTTGAATCTTTTAAATATTATCATCTTATTAATCTGTTTTATTAGGTTTTCAGCAAGGTGCGAGAGGGGCCGGGTTACAAAATCTGTAGATTTGCAAGAATTGGGAAAGGATCATGAGACCAACTAGCGTTGCTTTTATTTTAGGGCTTTGCTAAAAAAACTCTAAGAACTTTCGTTAAGGTACATTAATTAGTTGTATATTTACCATAAATTTTAGATGGCCGACATTTAATATGAAAATGTACAACATTTTTATGAAAATTTACAAGAATTGGGAAAGGATATGAGACCAACTAGCGTTGCTTTTGTTTTTAGCATTTTCCTTTATTTTTATAAAAAGTACTTAATTAGTTTAATTTTACGAAACAGTTTAATAAAGGAACCTTTTAATATAAACATAAATAAAAATGAACATAACATGTTAATTGGTTAGTTGGTGCAATATTTAAGTTCGCAAGATCCATAGAATGCGTCCGTTGGCCACTCTTAAATGCATGACAGGGTTGTGCATGACATCAGGCAATTTCGTCATTGTAGTCGTCAGATCATTTTTCTTTTATGTCAATTTATGATTATATATGATGCGTCTAGTAGTTGTATTTCTATCGGAAATGAAAAGAAAAAGGAGATGACGTATAAAGGAAAATGATATCGATTGTATCCTGTTAACAACTTAACATATAAATCAATTTTCTTAATGTACGTACGTACCATATATACATTATGGAAATATGGAATACGTTCATTATTCTACCATCATTTCATCTTTTAATTTAAATATTTGTAAATATATATAGGAGAGATTTGTAGTATTTTCATTTTGTAAAAAGATATACATGCAACTCCATATGTCATTATACGTTTGCATTCAATTATTAAGACCGTACTTAAGTTAAATATACCTTAAATATCTCTAGATCATGAGGTTTTAAGGGTAAGGAGTACAGGCACTTTTTAACAAAAATACGTTTCGTACGTGGTATATATATTCTACTACTAGACATCTGAAGATTTAAATGTACGTAATGAGTAGACGGCTAGAAAGTTTTATATACGATTCATTAAAATAATTTACCAAAAATTCAACATGTAATTAAATATGTGATAAACAAAATTTTGCACGTTAAGTTGAGCCTAAAGGCTTAATTTAGCATTTTTCCTATATAATATATCACTGTTTCAAAATAAGTTTTTAAATACTACTCGTATCTGTTTGTTTAAAATTATGCGTCTACTTAAAAAATTTAAACAAAATTATGTCATCTTATTGGTTGACAATGATTTTTATAAAATCATATGAGGTATATCGATCAGTTGTATAGTAAATACGTATATTAGCTAGCTAGCTAGCAGGTTCCTGGCTAGTTAATGGTCTTTTTTTACAATAAATATTTATCATGGAACCACGTTTTGAATTGCTTGCATTTACGTTGCATTGACTTAATTAGTAAATTAGCTTTCAATATATATATAGCCAACCATCGGGAAAATTAAGATCCTCAGGCCGGGAGATCTATTATATATAGAAGATGGTGATGGCAGCATTTTATGACAAAAACGGACGGAAGAAAGGTGCATGGAGTGAAGACGAAGACAAGAAGCTCAGAACCTATATCGAAAGATATGGCCATTACAATTGGCGTGAACTTCCTAAGCTTGCTGGTACGTACGGGCGATCCACTGCTTTCCGACCACATTTCAAATACACTAGCTAGCTTGATTATATTATTATAAGTATTTATTATCTATGTTTCTCGATCGATCTTTTCTATATAGGTTTGTCTAGATGCGGAAAGAGTTGTAGGTTGAGATGGAAGAATTATCTGTCCCCAAATGTGAAACTCGGAAACTTTTCAAAAGAGGAAGAAGATCTAATTGTCGCTTTACAAAACAAGCTTGGCAACAAGTAAGTTCATTACTAATTAATTAAGACATACTATATTAATTAGTACGTTTACTAGCTAGCTAGTTGTGATTTCGGGCTCCCCTGCTAGCTAGTTGTCTACTACATATTAGACAGTATATATAACTAGCTAGGCTGTGTTATTTTACGTATCCGTCCACAGATGGTCAAAAATCGCTGAAAAATTGCCAGGAAGAAGTGACAATGAGATAAAAAATCATTGGCATGCACATTTGAAAACAAGCACCCAAAAAGATCAAGCAATGTCGTCAAATAATAAAGATAGAAGAATTGGAAGTTTGAAGAAGGCCTATAAGAGTAAACCTAAAGTAAGTCCAACCAACAAAAAATCAAACTTTAAACCCCAACAGGGAGTTGAAAATGTAGTAGTTAATACTATGGCTTCATCACAATCATCGCCATCAACTACCGCAACATCTTCTTATTGTTCGTTGAGTGACTTTAATAATGCAACTTCTTCAAGTCATGATGTTGTCACACAATCTTTTGAATACAATAATATTATGGAAGGAGATTTCTGGACAGAACCCTTTATACTAGATGACAACTCTAGCATCTACCAAAGTGATACTTTGTTGTCACCTTTGGATTTAGCCGATGATTACATCAACCAAGCTTCTTACCAAGATATAATGATGAATGGTTCATGTTTTTGGTCAATGTAATTAAGCTTAATTTAACTCAGTTTGTAGATTGAAATGCATGTTAGTTAAGTTGTTTGTGTCTCCTTTTTCATTAAAGATAATTATATCTTCTTTCTTTTCTTGAAAGGCTTTGGACATTAACTATCGTATACTCCTTCCGTCCCATTTTAATTGTCCAAATTTGACTTGCCAAGTCTTTTGTCTTTAATTTTAACCGTAAATATTTCTGTTTGTATTTTATAACACTTGCTATAAAATATTGAGCTTTAAATATATTTTTCATTGATATAAATTCCATCAGCTAATCTATAACACAAACAACTTAAGTTATTTACGGTCAAAATTTAAAGTAAAAAAACTTTAAAAAGTCAAAATAGAAAATTTTAAATGGAACATGAATTATAATCTGTAGTAGTAATGAATAAAGATGCTTGTGTTGACAAGCAATCTTAACTAAAATGCGATTTTATTTAGTGGTAGAATCTATCGAGTTTTAACAATAAATAGCTGGATTGGAAGAGGTTGATTTAAACTTAAAAACTAAAAGTTACATAGGATATTACGTTAGTTGGAGTTGACTAATCATCCCCTCGCTCCTACCCAGGGTTGTAAAATCGACTGTATCATCTGAGTATTTGGGATTGGATAGGGAGACGGTCCCATACGTTTGCAAAATGAACAATCATTTCATCCACATTAAGGGCATTAATAATTACTAGATATAGTTACTTAAAATTTCCTCAAACACAGATTGACTAGTCTAAATGATCAGTTCTTTCGTTTGGCATTAGTGATTAGTCTCGATGTTAAAGTAATCAATGAAACAACTAACAAAGTGCATTAAATTCATCTTTTGAAGCAATTAATCGGTTTGGGCTTGTTCTCGCCCTTGGGCTCACACTTGGCCCATTTAACTTGTTGTTGACTCGGTTTGGGCCCAAAACACTTTGGGTCGACTATGGGTTTGACTCGTTGACATTATTTAGTCCGAATTATCTTAATGGCTTGTATGGATGCGCGTGGTCCGGTTTGACCGGTTTTTGCTAAAAATATCAACAAAACCAATGTAAACGGTTTAACATTTTTATGAAATATTAGCATGGTACCCGCGCGTTGCAGCAGATGCAATTGACAGAACACACATGCAAAAGAAAGAATGGGGAAAATAATTGGTGGCTCCAACAGGGGTTTGTGTGCGAATATATAGCTACAAAGTGAGTTTGTATATGATGGTTGCACTTTTATGGAAAGCGAATTTTGGATATTTCCAATGTGTAACTTTCAACCGGGTGTATTTATTATGTAATATAGGCTATTAAAGAAACTGAGATGAAAATTTATTACACGACTGAGAGCCCTTGTCAGCTGATTTTTGTAGTTCACCATCCCCCTTGTTAATAAATATTTATCCTATCAAGGTTTAGGATTTCAGGTTCCAATTTGTATCAGCGTTTTCTTTTTCTTTTTATTTTTGGGGCGGAATGGTGAATTGATGAGTAATTAATATTGACTGATTCTAAGCATAGAAAATGACGACGATAATGGTGGTGAGAAGTTGCATGAAATCGTCACTAAAACTTGTTAATTCCTTATTTGGGATGTGTGGGATTGCGATGATTGTTTACGCTGCGTGGATGATTAAGATTTGGCCTGTATCTAACCCCCACTGTCACTCTGCTTCATGGTAATCATCTGTTTTACATTTTTTTTAATTTTATTGAACATATATATACTATTTTTTATATATATAGTAGTTAATTTGGGTGATTATTTGTTTTTAATGATGTGAATTATTATGTTAGATTTTGCTTAGTATATATTTGAACCACCGCCAAGGTGGTCAGGCGTATATGTTTCTTTACAAGAGGTCTCCATGGGATATGGTTAGAAACGGTCTTTAATTAGGTCACCCCCTGGTTAGGCCCTGTATATCTAGGTCAAAAACACCCGCCATCCTGGGTAACCTGGACAGCAAATACCTCATCGGTTTGCTTAGTATGTAATTAATGGGTCATGATTTTACTAATTTTACTTACATACATTGGTAATGTAATAAATGCATGTTACATGAAATGTATTTTTTTTGTTTAAATTGAGAGATTTATAAGTATATTAGACATGCAACAAATGTGTCATGTGATAATATACAAACAGAGAATGTAAAGAAACAGAAAAAGAAGGTAATTTGAACGCTTGTTTTTCCAAGAATTTGTTTCTAAACTGTTTCATTGTTTTTAGTATGGGACTAGAACCCTTAACGTTTTGGTTGATGTCTCACCTCACATCATACTAGGCCAAGAGCTGTAAATCAAATGTACATGGTGGTCTGCTAAGATGGTGGCTAGCTGACTAGTTCAACTTCACTATAGAAGTTTGTTAAAATAAATCAGGTTTCCCCTCTACTCCATTGAGGGGAGAATTCAGGATACTTCCAAATGCCATATTTACACAATAAAATTTGGTTATATATGAGAACAGTTTGGTGCAATAAACCCTTAAGTTTAAGCATTCATGTACTTTCGGAATTTTTGGGGTTTTTGAATGGATGGGGGTGGCTCATTTCTTTCGATTGACATTGCAGGTTCATGTATACTATACTTGGATTTGGTGCACTTGTGTGTGCAATAACATGTTTTGGTCACATTGCTGCAGAGACGGCTAATGGTTGTTGCTTGTATTGTGTATCCTCTCATATTAAACCTTACTTGGCTCCTTTAATAGTGAAATATGGTTTCTAGAGCACCTTCTCTTGATTAACAGATGCACTGGTTTTTATGTATATGGCTGCTCATAACAATTATTTGTTGGAAATTTTATGTAATAACATAGAATATCCAAGTTAATAGATATGTTAAAAGGAGTTGAAAGAGTAATTAACTAATGTGAGTTTGTCCCACATTGGTAGAAGAATAAACATTAAGTGTGTTTATAAGGAGGAGTGTTGGAGGAATTATAATTCCTTATAAGGGGCTACACCCCAAGTGGGCTAGGAGCACCCGACGCGCCCGGGACCGAGACCGGGGGCGTGGGCGATGAGGTGTTTTAGTGGCGCACTTTGCACTTAGGCCGCTATTGAGCCGTCTTTATTTTTGGCTAGTTCGGTGTGGCTCGGTTATGGCTTACATGGCTTGATTATGGCTCAGTGGGTGGTTGTTTATGGCTCAATGGGTGGTCCTATTCCAGGCCTTGCACCTGGCAGGACACTTGACTTAGCCTTAAGTGTAACACATGTTGTTTAACCATGCAAACCAACATGTGTCCCACTAAAACATCCACTAACGAGTTTATATGTATATAAACTATACTTAGTGATGTTTTTGGTAGTTCAGAACAACACTAACACTCTCTCAATCTGGATCATCAACCAGAATTTATTTCCTTTTCTTCATTTCGTATTGTTCTTGAAGGTATAATTCCGGGTTGTGGTTAACTCCGGCTAGTACAATCTGCTTTGGCTGTTGTACCCTGGGAAATTGTCGGGTTCACTTGGGTGGCCCGAAATCAGTTTTAAGGGACCTTGGTTTAACCATATCCTCAGCCCGTTTTTGCCTTTCTTTCTGTTTCTGTTCTTTTTCTTTCTTGTATTGATTAGTTAATAGTTATTTACTTGTTATTTCTTGTTGTAATTCGAATTTGTTTATCAATAAAATGTTCAATTATTGAATGGTGTCCAACATTATTTTACTACAAAGTAGTCGTTATCCTTACATGAATGATTTATATAGTACCTCGTCTTTATCTTTTCTCTCTTAATGCTGGAAGGAGCAGTCACAATTGATGTATTCTTGAATCCTAATTGGGAAAAGGTACATAATAATCATAAAAATCTTTATTATCACATTATTTATTATTTTTCCTTCATGTTTTTGTTATCCGGCATTCCTTCCTTAGGTGTGACTGTATGATGTCCTAACCTTGCATCTTTTATCACTGGTTTCATTCATACCAGGACTTCCCACAGGACCAAAGTGGAAACTTACGTGAGCTGAGAGATTTTATCAGGAACAACATTGACTTTTGCAAATGGGTTGGCTTGTCTATTTTATCTGTTGAGGTCATTACGTCTATCTTATTCACTTAACATGTGAAAAATTGATATTCTATTTTCTTGATAGATATACCTCGATTGATTGTCTTCAGTTGAACTGAATTTTCTATTTGAATGGCAGGCATTGTCTGTGTTTTTGGCTCTCATTCTAATAGCTGTTGGGCCACATAAAAAAGTATACGATTGTGATGATGAGTGTACTCCAGAAAGGGTCCCATTGTTGAAATGTTATTCAAACTCAAATGAATCTCCTTATGTGAATATGAGGCCCATTGATAGCAGTATTACACGGCATTTCTAAAGCATGCTATAACGGTGGGATACTGATATCTAATTGCAGTTGACAACACGGACAAAACAAAGGAATACAATATGTTGTTCAAGTAAGAGTGATATTATTCTTATTAACTAATGAACATATGCATTTATTGTTTAATTCCTAACCTGGGCTATAATGTGCAGAAATCAGAGGAAACTGAACTCAATTAACTTGTAGCTGTAGATGATGAGTAAACATGTAAGCCATCTAGTCTTGTTACCATTCTTTCTGCATATTATGCTTTGAATAGGGTATGATCAATTCCTGTAGAGTTTCTGTGTGTCCCCAAATAAACACACCATGTGTTTAAACGTTTTCATTTAGACTTATATACATTGACTTGTGGATCATCATTTAGGCTCACTGGCTCGAATTATCTAAACTACTCTTGGTTTGCCACAGCAAACGGACCAAGTGAGTACAATTCAATATTAAAAGAATAAACAATATTAGACAAAAAAGAAAGGATCAAAGTAAACTGTTCTTTTTTCTATTTCATTATAAATTCATCATTAATCCAAAGCTATTTTTTGTTCCTTCTGACATTTTCATAACCACAATGTGCAATAAGAAAGCGAACATTTAATTGGATTTGTCTTTTGGCATCATCAGCCTCATATCAGTGTATTTCAACTTTGATTAAGAAACTAAAACGATGGGCTTGTCAAGGTAAATAAAGGGAAAAAAGGCTGAATAGGAATTTTGAAAGGGTATGGGTTCTCTGTCAGTGGATTTATTTTATTTTCAGAGTGGCAAAATGGGTGGGTTGAACGGGTTGAATAATTAGTTTGAATAAATGGACGGAAGATTTATCTCTTCTCAGGGTGGTAAAATGTGTTGGTTGAATGGGTTGAGTAACAAGTACTGATCAGAACAGGTAAGTTTTATGCTTCTGAATTTACACTGGAGAAATTTTCATATGGTTGACCCATATTTATGTTAGCTGAGATTGTATATTTATTTTTGTTAACTTCATGATAAAAATAGAAAAAAGATACATAGAAGAAGAAAACACACACCATTAAACCAAAAAGATATAATAGCCCAAAAGATATTTAAATCTCTATAAGTAACAGAATATGCCTACTGTCTTCTACATGCATGTGTCGATGTATTCTCTTTATCAAAGTATTTTTGTGATAATAATACAAAATCAATAACACAATGCCATGCCTTCTCCAAGACAAAAAAAATATGACCATCAATGTACAGCTTCCTATAGTATATGTCATTACGACTAAATGTTTCTCAAATGGCCATAGGATCGCTTTTCTGCTGCACCAGCTGCTGGGTATCCGATAGCTCGACTTCCTCTTCTTGCCAATTTCGATCCTTCTGAAACAACAACTCAATCTGCTCCAGAGACTTCCCTTTTGTCTCGGGTACCAGTTTGTAAACAAAACCAACAGACAAAAATGAAATCACAGTGAATATGAAAAATGTCCCTGCCATTGAAATGGTACGAGAAACCGATAGGAAAGACATTGCCACGACACCACTACATACTCTATTTCCTACCGCCCCTAATGCGGATGCTTGGGCTCGAAGTCTTAATGGAAAGATTTCTGACGTTATAACCCAGCAAACTGGCCCGATTCCAATTGAAAAGAAAGATACGTTCCCACACACAGATAGAATGGCCAATGCCACACCGAGAGTAGTTCCTCTGAACAAAGAAAGACTGATTGCTAAACCGCCTAAACAAATGGTCATTCCAATTGTGCTCACGTATAGCAACGGTTTTCTCCCAACTTTATCGATAAGTAATATTGCGACTAAAATGAATAGAGTTTTTGCGACTCCTACAGCCACTGTTGCTGCTAAGAGTCTTGACTTTTGTTGAATTCCTGCAGTTTGAAGAATCTCCGGACTGTAGTATACCGTCGCGTCGATTCCTGTGATCTGTTGGAAACACTGAATTCCGAATCCGGTGATCAGCATTCTCCTTAAAGTAGGAGATGGACTCAGCAATTCCCTCCAAACAGCTTTCTCTTCTGGGTTCTCTCCAGCTCCAATTCCGGTTCCAGCTGCCTTGAGGATTTCTGATAGTCTCTCCTCAACCTCAGCTTCAATATCAATTGTTTTCAGCAGAACCGATCTCGCCTCATCAATTCGGTTTTGCATCACTAGCCATCTAGGAGATTCCGGGATAATGAATAACGCAAATGCTATAAAAACCGATGGTAGGATCCCTACTGCGAGCATTATTCTCCAGTTTATGTGTGCAGGAAGGCCTGAAAATGCATAATTCGAGACATACCCCAATAGAATCCCGAAATTTATAAATATTTCAGGGAAGGAGGTAAAAGAGCCTCTGGAGATTGTTGGTGAAATCTCAGCTATGTAAACCGGAGCGATCATGACACCAAAACCGATTCCAATTCCAGCAAGGAGACGACCGATCATTAGAACTTGGAAGGTAGGAGCTAAGGTCATTATAAGTGCACCAATCTGAAAGATAACTGCAGCTATTCCCATTGTCCATTTCCGGCCAAGAGCATCTGAGGCACGACCACCGCCTAGACTGCCCAATAGAGAGATGACACTCAAAATTCCCACAAGAATTTCTTCTTGAAACTCTGTGATCTTAAGATCTTCTTGAATAAATATGATTGCTCCACTCATAACACCAACATCTGAAATTTAAAAAAATAATTATATCATAAGTTTCATATTGCATTAATCGTTCGTGCTTTGTTTGGAGATATTTAAGAATATAGATCGATGTGGATTCCCATCAACCAAAACCACCCATAGGATAGAGATTTCACTTCAATACAAAGAGCATTGTACTTCAAGCAGAGGCTGAAAAAACTTAATCTTACAATATAACATCATTTTTATATTTTAATGCTTCTTTTATCGCTATGATATAATCGATCATATGTATAGATATAATCAGGTGAAAATGGTCATGTATATTCATGTAGGTATAAACTATAATAATCCCCATTTTGATACAATATTACAATGTATCCAGCTAATAGCACAATCCTTTACAAAATACCTCATGTTTGCTTCTAATTTGCATGCCATATGATATTGTGGAATAATCGGTGTATATTGTTTGCAATACTAACGGGTCAACCCCTTTTCGGCTTAGCAGGACTTCTGGGTTATAAACAAAATGTCAAATTGCTTAAAGGTTCTACATAAGTTCAGTAGTTCACTAAGCGTTTTGGGATTCTTTTCATTCTCTCTAATATTTCTGTAGTTGCAACTTAAATTATAAAATAAATTTTTTTTAGAAAAAGAGAAAAACAAACCACTGTTAGCTAATCGGGGAAGCAACATATTCAATGTTTGAAACTCTTATAACACCTAATTGCCTATAACAAAATGCTAACAATAAAGAACAATTTTGCAATGCATAATGTACAAGTTGGACTAGATCTTTCCTATAAAAGAAGATTGGTAATCTGAACATCATTCCTTTTGTTCAGACAGCACTACATGTATGACTCTTTAAAGCATGAATGATAGTGTATGGACTATATATAAGCTCTTCTTAACAATAAGAGACACACAAGACACAAGGAACAATGCCACACACAATTGGGGCGCGCACCCGCGCGCGCACACACACATATATATTACTCGTATATGGTAAGGTTCGTTTGAAAATGTTCACATATACCATTCTCGAACTTCAAATTATAATTTTAAAGTTTATTATTTCAATTCAAATAATTCTCACAAGAATATATATATCGACAGGGCATTTAGTAGGGTAACATACTCATCAAATACTAGTACCTAACAAGAATCCCAATGCAATTAACGTTCCCGTAATATAGGAGAAGTTAGGCAATTATGTCTTGTAACCGAATAAGATCAATGCCATAAAAAAAGCTGACAACCACAACACTTAAATCATATGAATAAAAAAAAAAAACTTTAAATCTTTCTTTTTTTATTTATTTATGATTTAATACTCTTTGATTTATATTATAGAGACCAATTTAGATTAATGAACAAAGAAAGTCAAACCTCAAATTCAAGCCCAGAAAAAATAGATGTAACATTTGCTGAAAGTGTTGTACATTTGCCTGTCGGTGACAAACTTCTAAAGCTGGATTTAAAGGTTTGTATCGCGCTATTATATAAAGATTTATATGTAATCTTGTATAATCAGAATCAGAATTATTATAAAATCATAAATAAATATGAGTACAAAAATATATAGTACCGTAGCCAAGAAGGACATTGTTGAGAGATGCAAAAACAGCACAAGCAAAAACATATTTTCTTGTACTTGTGCTTCTTTCCTGCTGTGTCTGCTTGTACGGTACAACTTCCAAATCATCATCGCTATAATCATCGACCCCAGAATCCATTCTTCTATATTTATTTTTGGATCCAAGTGGAACCCCAGAGATACCCATGTCACCACTCCCATTTTCTTGGACACCCATATTGTACACGTACAACTAGTAATCCAAAACGCACAACTTTCCTCAACCAAATTCAAATCCGTTTGATGGGTTTTCTTATTTGATTTATGTTGAAAAAAACCCAGATAGGAATCTAGATATTATTCATCTATTCTGATCAGATCTGGAAAGTTGAAAAAATCAAGAAGTTGAAAATATTGTATATATATAGCTTGACTTGAAAATTATAAGCTAGTGGGCCCCTTTAATTGTATTGTAAGTAGATTCTACTTGTCTAGTGGTGATAGGAGAATAAAGTATGGTGAGACTTCACATATCAACATGGGAAGTATGAAGTTGAATAGTAAAAACCTTAAACAATATAAATGGAGAAAAGATGAACAAGAGCTTTCGTGGGAACAACCATGGCAACTACTTCATTTAAAATTTATTTTAAAAGGAAATAAAATATTCTTTTCATTTATTTACTCACAAGTTTTGGTAATTAAAATCAATGTTGAAACGTGTATAAATAGTTATACTTTCATTATTATAAATTTCAAGATTTTTAACATAAAAGTTATAAATTTTTTATACAAATTATTGACCCATTTAGAGGCATTATTGAAATTTTTTAATTTTTAAACAGGGTGAACAAGAGTTTTCATAGGAATCGATATTTATTTACTCACAATAAATCTAATCGAATATCAAAAGAAATCCACATTTATCACTAATACCATGATAATATTAACTTAGTGACAACATCAATCATTCAGATTAAAATCAAACATTAGCACAATAATCTATAAGCAAAACAACAACTAAACATAACTTAAACACTAAATACAAACAAATAAAAATGGTATGTTAAAAACTTCAAAGCTATATTTAAAATAAAAAAAAAAAAAAAACCAACATTTGACAAGAATAACTGAAAACAAATAGATCACATACATTGAACATCATGGAGCACATACTAGTGCAGTAGTGCAAACTAAACGATAAAATCGGAGTGAAATGGTCTTGAACAATGAAAGCAAATCAGGCCCATTTGAAGAGTAACGTCTGGGCTTGTTTGTGATAGGGCCGTCGATTAAGATTTAGCTTAAAAGGCTATTCCATGAGAGCTTTGGGCTTAGGCCTGTCTAGGTTTGGACCTACAAATTGACACTTCAGTTTACAACATTTGTGGCAAGTGGCAACATACATGATCAATAATCAAATATCCATTTATTTATATTCCTCCGGATTGTAAGTAAGAATGAAACGATATTCAACAGGACTAACTAGTCTTTTTATCCTCGGTTTACAACGGAACACGACAAAATTTTAGATACAGACAATATATAGTAATATTTTTAATATGATACAAATACATATGTAAAATTATTTGAACCATGTTCATAGAAAAAAAACATGTAGCAATAATAATAATAGCATATAAGAACAATAAGTATATTAATGCAACTAATGACTTTCGGATGACGGCAATGTAATATATATGTCTTGCTTTAAATGTTTAATGAACGTAAGACATAAAGATGATAAATGTTTTTATATATTAGAAAGGATGTATATAACGAAAGGATGTAAAAATGTTTATAGGTAAAAATGTACATATGTAAAAGTTGATTGATAAAAACATGAAATATCAAAAGTTTGATGACAAAAAAACTAAAGTTGAAAACTTTGATAGAGGACAATAGTTATAAGATAAAAACTTTATAGGTAAAAATGAAAAAACAAAAGTCAAAAAAGTATTATACTTCATGCTCATACAATTAAAAGATTAAAAAATTTTAAGAGGTAAAAAGAAATAACAAAAATAAATTTTTTTATTTTATGTATAATTAAACATGTACTTTGTATATTATTTTAATGCATAGTTTACTTGTACTTTTTATGCATAATTAACTTGTAACCTTCTATGACAAGTGTGAGTAAATGGGTATAGAATGTGTATTTGTCGTGAAAGTGTCAATAACATGGGTATATGAATGTGAATTTGAAAAGGTTTTAGGTATGTATGGTAAAAGTAGCTGGAGCTAGGAGTTGAAACTGAAAATTGAGACTTTAAAACTGAAGCTTTTAATTATAAAACACTGTCTCACAAATAAAGTTGTAAGATGATATCAATGAAAGTATAATTATATTAATGGACATAGAATTTATTTTATATGATTGTGATAATTTTGATGAAGCATATTCAGATTGTAGAACACCACTAGAATATATTGTATTGTATATATGTATATACGTATGATACATGTATATATGTATGATACAATAGCTTTTTATTTTCTCACAGGAGAATGATATTTCTACAACAACATTTAACCATCTACAACAATACCTGCATTGTACAGTTGTATACTGTACAGTGAAATTTGCATATTTGTTGTAGATGGCTAATTTATGTTGTAGCAATATCAATCCCTTTTTTCATAACATGGTTGATAAAGCAGGTATGAAACTTGGAACATGGATGCTAATTGATTTTTGTGATATTGAATTCATATGTGAATTGAAATTGGAATATGGATACTACTTAATAATTGGCATTTTGATATGATACTACTTACAGGTTAAATAAAGTCAAAATTAAAAAAAAAAAAAAAACCTAATTAAAAACAACTAGCTAATCGCTACACTTGACCATCATTATTCTCTTTCATTGCAATTTTGTGTTCTAGTGTAAAAAGTGTACTACTATTTCTGAAAGAACGAGCAATGGCTACGAACGGTACAGTTTATTTTCTTATGAAGATGGGATTATTAAGGTAATTTTAATACTTAGGAGATGGGGCTTTTTTTTTTAACGCTTTTCTATAAGTCCATTGGGTTTTTTTTTCTTAAAATAAAATCCTCAAACCTTTTAATCATGGCTTCTTTTTTTCAGGATGAGCTTCTTTTCTATAATCCTAAGCGCTAGCCCTTCAAAAGCCCTCAAACAACCCTTGCCAAACAGCCCCGAATATAAGAATAAGAAATGTATAAGATGATCAGTTAAAAAAACAAAATCTTTTTCTAATTCGGCAATGGTCGAAATGGACCCACACCTCTTTTCTTTGCTCGGTTCCTGACCAAAGAACCCGTGCTAATTAAGGGTTCACAAACCGAAGTGTTGAAACCGAAGAAGCCGTTGGCAATGGTCTAATCTAATCAATTATGTGAATTTCTACCATATACTTAACGTATGACAAATAATATAGATAACCACATTCAACATTTTCTTTCACAACAACTCTTACTTACTAAATCAAACACATGAATAGTAAACTAACCTAGCTAGTCAGCACACAAGATACTGCAACCCAAGTTCAGTTATTTGTTCCAACTTTTATAGCCAGGCCTATTTATTTTAATCAAGCGACTTCCTAGTGGATAATACATCCTGCCGTTAAAAGGAAAACACCTTCACTTTTAGTAGATTTTCTTTGTATCAAAATCCTTTATATAATTTTTTTCAAGTTTAAATAAGAAAACTAAGAAACTTTAATTAATTTAACTTGATAACTTGTTGTCATTTAAAATAAATCAGGCATTAGCAAATACTACTTTTGTTATATTATATATCAATATAAAATATTATGTCTCAGTGTGGGGAATATAATTAAATAATTAGTGCAAGGCAAACCAGGATCAAAGATAAGACACTAACACTTGTAAGCAACCATATATTCCTGGATATTTGTTTCTTTGTTGACCTTTAAGGAACATATTCATGCCATAAAGATTTTGATAAGTGAAGCGGTCGGTTATTGATTCTTAAGTACAGACCCACTCGCACGGCTCCAAAGTTAAAGACAGACAGATACATCCTCACTTTCATGCTCTGGATCGCTAATTTAATTAAATAAACCAACAAATTTGAGTTCACAGTCATATGTTTTTGCATCTTTGGTTAAAATTGTATATATATGTTTCATTTAATAGCTAGCATCATTGGTTTATTAATTAAAATTCACGTATTAGTTTCATTTTGCCAAAACTGAACATTACAACATCCATATATGATCACAATAAAATGATATTTGAACATTACAACATCCATATATGATCACAATAAAATGATATTTTATAACTTGTTTGACAAAAAAACCGAATAGAAATCCTCTAAGCTAAATTCAACTTAAATCTAACTTTATAAGTAAAATTTGATATTTTCACCTAAAATTTAAAATAAAATATTAAGATTCAAATTAAAATTTTTTTTTTTGAACAATTAATTTTAATTTAAAAATTAAAATTGCTCTAGTTTTATCTTTAAAACAACTTTAGAAAATTTCTAAAAAAAAAAAAAGCTAACAATTAATTCATTAAGGAAAAGTCTCTACTAAGAGGGTTGGCAACCCATGTTTTGCATTTTTTTTCACCACTCACTTCTAACCAATCACAGCATGCCACCTCAACTTCACCACTCACTCACCACTCATCCAAATTTCATTGGCATCCGACCACTCACTTCACCACTCACTCCATTTTCTAATTTTATTTAAAACATAAATCAAATATAAAACATTTAAAACAATCAAATAAAACACAAATAACACATGACATAAACATAAAACATACGATGTTCGGTTCGGCTACAAATTAAAACATAAAACGTACCACTTACAAATAGAAACCTACAAAGTACACGGCCACCCGTGTTTCGCGCATAACTCGCGTTTACGATTGATGATGAACTCTCTGAACGCCGGGTCGTTGATATGCTCGCGAGGATCCATAACGAACTTCATGTCACGGTTGTACTCTTCCCCTTGCAAAAACTTGAAATACTCGTCGTCCTTCTTCTTTTGAACATCAACCCGCTCCTTCAGTATACTTGCCTTCTCGGTCGTATAGGTCGATAAGGTATCACGAACCGAACAATGGCTTGATTCTTCACTGGTAGCCTTTTTTTTCCCCTTGATTGGCGGGATGGAGCAGGATCTTCATTGAGAATCGGCAAAGGAACGTTGAATTCCATTTCTTCGCCCATAGATGGCGGTGTTGGAGTAGCGTTTTATCCAGATGGTGGTGTTGGAGTAGCGTTTGAACCAGATGGTGGAGTTGGAGTAGGGTTTGATTCGGCAGACTTTCTCTTCAAATTCGAGCTCGACGACTCGTTTACACCACCAATATATGGTTGTTCTTGCCACTTCGGATTATCTTTCACAATGTTCCAAGCCAACATGTGCGTAAACGTCTTCTTGTGTTGTCTTGCAAAATCATCATTTGCTTTGGTTCGGATATTAATCTCATTACATCCACTTTGCTTCATACGTGTCTGCAAAATTGTAAAATGGTAACCATAGATTCGACAGAAAGCAAGAACACTAGATATAACCATTTTACAGAAACATGTTCGACAGAAACAACCACCATAGATATATGTATATATATACATTCGACAGAAAGCAAGAACACTAGATATAACCATTTTACAGAAACATGTTCAAACATGTTCGACAGAAACAACAACCATAGATATATACATATATGTGCTCAACAGAAAGCAAGAAAACACACACACACACACACACATATATATATATATATATATGATATAAATGTGCTCGACATAAACCATATATTCAAACAAGAAAGCAAGAACACACATTTCAATCCGAATCACATTTCAATCCAAATCACATTTCAATCCGAATCACATTTCAATCCAAATCACGTTTCTATGTAATTTAAAGTTGAAACACACATATATATATACAAAACCGAATCACATATATATACAAAACCGAATCAAAGAAGTTGAAACATACCGCCGCTTGATGGTATCCGTTGAATGATTGAATTAACGGATTCATAGCATTCCATTTCGAGTTGAGTTGATCCTTGGTGCGTAAAGTACCCGATATATGTCCTTGAAAGTGTATTAGAACCCGCTTCCAAAATCCTACCTTCGTTTGACGGTCACCAACAACTTTGTCAACCGAAACTTTAATCCAACACTTCGCTAGTGCCTCTTCTTCTTCTTGAGTCCAAGGCTTCCTATCCAATTTTTTTCCCCTCCCGTTGGACGCACCTCGGGCACTTCTTCCACTTCCACTTCTTCCTCTTCGGCTTCGTCTTCCCAATCATCTTGTGTTTCTGGAACGGCATCAAGTCCTGCAAATTCTTCATCTTCCTCAGCATCATCAATGGCATGTGGGTCGCGTGGAACCCAAAATGGGTCGATATCCACATTGCCCATTTCAGTCGCCTCGGGCCCGGTGGAGTAATAAATGTTTTGAGATTCAGGAACCATTCGAGGACGATAAACGGGTTGGGAATCGATCGATTGTCAGCGAGTGGTTTGAGGTGGTGTTTGTTGCCGGTTAACGGGTTGGTGTTGGGGTAGGGGTCGACGGCGATTGACGGGTGTTGGGGTTGGGGTTGATGTTGGATTCGGCCACGGGGTGATCTGATAACGCGTTTGGGTTTTCTTGGATCCATTTTTATGAGGAGAAATGGAGTTGAAGAGAAATGGAGGAGATGAAAGAAATGGGGGAAATGGGTGTAGATGAAGAAGAAGAGGTGAAAAAAAAAACACAATGAATTTCGGTCAAATATGACCTTAATTACTCGTTCCAACACCTCGAATACACAAACAAACCGAGTGGTCGACTGCGTGGTCACACCACGCAACTTGACACCACCACGCGTCGTGGACTGTTGGCGGCGGTGTTGAGTGGTGGTGCCCCATCCACCACGCATCCACCTTCCAACCGTTGCCAACCCCTGATTAGATTATATAGAATTGTTATGTTATATTCACGCAGGGTATTGACTATTAAGCCATCAACATCATATATATGGATAATTGGATTTCCAATGTATAAATAAACATGAAATATATATATATATATATATAGTATTATATATAATGAAGATCTAGTATATTATATATGGGTCTATATATGTGTACTCAAAATTAATTTTCGAGATGTTTCAACAAGAATAAACATAAAATTTAGTTGCTGCATACTCTGAATTAATTAGGTACTACGTCATGTTCAAAGAAAATATTAGGTGTTCTACTTCTAAACTTACGTATCTTATTTGATGCTACAAAATCATGCTTAAATGCAATTATTTTTATAATCTAAATAATGCAATGTATTTGGACAGAATATTCTTCTAATTATATTACGAGTATAAATATAAATTTTCAATATTTTTTACCTATTTGCACTTTTTTTTGGGTTAAAATGAAAACGAGTTGCTATATGCAACCATTCAATTCAAGTGTATAAAAAGTATAAAGCGCATAAAGACAATACTTATGCACGTACATATAATAATCAGCCTACAATAATTATAACAATTATTTGAAGTCATAAGCTTAGTTATTGTAATTCTATTCTATACTTATATATATACAGCATGTCCTCGTCTTCCACATTACATACACACTCACTTCTCTTTTGCTTCTTCTACCGAAACAAATTAAAGTACTGCTCACTTAATTTACACAATGTTGTCCAAGAAAATAGGATTTGTCAAGAGGCTGGCCAACAAGATTAAGGTTGGGGGCTGCATTGGTCATGGTTCTGACATATTGTGTTACGAAAACTTGTCAAGATCATGTGATCTTGATGAAAATAAACAAGTGTATAATCGATCGTGCACGAGCACCCCGAGAGGATGTATTGCACTATATGTTGGAGAGGAGCAACAACGGTTTGTGGTTCGGACATCCCATCTTTCTCACCCTCTCTTCCAAATATTATTGGAAAAGATGGCTGACGAATTTGGGTTCGACCAGAAAGATAGGCTGGTGGTTCCGTGCAGCGTTGTTGTTTTCCGAGAGTTAATGAGTGCGGTGAAATGCAACAACGGCAAGTTTGATTCAAGATGCCTTATTGAAGAGATCAATATTAACTCGAATTGATCGAAAAGAGTAGAAGTTGTGGTATGCAACTCCATTTAGACATAAGCTTTCAAAGTTCTTAGTTTTAGTTACTTGAATTCAATTACTCGAAAATACGAGTGAATTGATTGGATATATATACTAATAATAAAATAATAATGTCTACACGCAACACAATGAGATACGCATATTATGTGACTTATTTTCATCGATATTGAGTAAATTATAATGATACTTTGATGTTTTTACAACGGTGACTATCAAGCATGATAAAATAGACTGGGAGCTGAGAAAACATGATCGATGTTATAAAACCTCATTCGATAAACTCATGTTTTGCTATATAATAATAACTATTAGAAAAAATAACATAGATATAAAAAAAGAATTTATATATATACATATATATATTTTTTTTAAAAACAGTGATTCGGTATTTGACCCAGACATCCGATAAATTATATAATTCACTTAAATGTTATGTGTGTTTATACATTATTAATAGCTTAACCTAATTTACAAATCGGATTTTAAATATTGGTTTATTATTAAAAACTAGCTAATCACCCCGGGTTAACTTATAAACGCTTTTTCAACAAATTAACTGAATTATATCCGGGTAGTTTTAAAATATACTATCATGTTAAAATGTATAATAATTAACAACGTTAAATAAATTGAAAGGTTATGATAAATTATTATGTAGATAACGAAACTAAAGGGAAACAGAACATGTGCAGCTGTGGACACATGTTGAAACACATACGGATGATAAAAACAAAAAACTAAAACCTATCCAAAAAGAACTATAGTTTTCTGCCTATTATAACGAAAAATTAAGGTGATTAAAAACTTACATAATCGTGTGAACATTTAATAAAAATTTATATTAATGAGATATATTATAAAAAGAAGAATATTTTAAAATTAATATGATGATGTTATAATTAATTAAAAAGATGCATGAGAGTACATAATTTTTAAAACTCTTATGTTATCACAATTCTTTTTTATTTATATAATATAATATAATAATTTTAAAAAGATTATTGAACAAATATGACATCATAAATAAAATTAAAAATATTTTGAAAAAATTTGTAGACATGACACATCATAATTGTTTCTAAAAATAATTTAAAAAACAATTTTTCTTTATTATATATAAAGATTAAAACTTATAAGTATAAATAAATACTAAAATTAATTGGATTATTAGGTGTTGTGATTATTAAATTTGGAATGTTTGGCTTTAAATAGAATCTTTATTAGGTTTTAAAATGTGAGGAGTAATTTAAACTTTCGCATAGAAAACATGTAAGTAATAAAATACATCAAAAGTTTGTTAGTGTAGTCATTATCAAGCACATAATTCTATATCTAATCATAAGAGCAATACTATATTTTAAACATAATGTTGAATGTAACGATATTAAAAACGTTGAACTATGAATTAACTTTAACTACTTGTATACAAATTACGGATGGTGATAAATTTAGAATAATTTTTAGTCATGTACGATAAATGTATATATTTGACATACACGACTCCATAAAACATACATATAATAAATGGTTAAATTTGGACTTGTTAATGTCTTGGTGTCAGTTGGGCTAGAAATGATAAGAGGCCAGCCCAATAGGAAATTTAAAGTTGAGCGGTGATTGTCGGGGAATAATATTTAAGCGTGTGCCTTTTATCCCAATGGGGACCCGAAAGGGTAAAAAATCCACATTTTAATTTTTTTTTTTGTTTTTTTGAAAGTTTACTGTTATTCACATATAAACCACCCACCAACTAGTGGTAACATATACATTATAGATTTACACCACAGTGAATCTACCCAATCTTCCCATGTAATCGAGTTTTTTCTACCTCTAAGGCTCTAATCCTATACCACAAGAATCTCACATTTTAATTAACCCATATGCATAAGATTTAGTGCAAATATATATAGATTTAGTGCTTATACATAATGCAAGTTTAATGGAGTAGAAGAAGGTCAAGGTCGTTTGATTTTGCATATATAACAGTGTGGGCTTGTGAAGTTGGTGGCCAACCGACAGAACTAGTTAAAGTTGCAACTATTAAACATTACAACATTAGTTGTGGTCATTCAATCGCATAGCGCTAGGTACGAATATCGCAATGATAATATGGGACGGGCATTTATAAATATATTTTATAGGATTACATATTATATGTTTCTATTTTATATCGGTTAAATATGAATATATTAAAAAATATAATTGATTGTAATATGATAAATGTTTCACTTTATCTTTTAACTTAATCTTTACTGAAATGAACTGTTTTTATTTTAAATAATTATAACTTTGAATTATCAGAATTACCCTTGACTTTTTATGTATTGCCCTTAATTAATTATATTTTACACTATAAACCTTTATTATAATAATTAACATTTTAATTAAGGCCTTATCTTCTAAATTTTTCACTATCACAATTGCATCAACTTACACCACTTGACATCGCCACCACCACCAATAGTACCATCACCGACACCACTAGACCGTCTTCTCCACCACCGCCGCCGCATTATACGCGGATACCATGCTCGTATAAATTAGTTACGACTTGTAACATCATATACCACGAAGTCTATCGATTTAGCTAATTTCCTTCTGTAGTTCTGTTTTATGAAATTCATTTTTGTAAAATTTCAACAAAACGAAACAAAAGTACGAGTCAAAAAATTTCAATTTGATTGTCCACATGATAATTTATTATTGATAAATGTTGTTGGTGAAGTGTAAATTTACTACATATCTAAAATCAGAATAAGCTATTACTGAACCAGCATCGAGACTATTTTGGCACGTTCCTCAAATTTATTACTACAACTTAACAAATTAGAATATATATCCCACGTACATACAAGACATCACATGTGATACTTCCATATAACCATTAATTAAGTGGTCAAACTTAAGCCTATTTCCATGTACTACAGGACGAGGAATAATTTCAGTATGAATGATCTAAAAGGGTATGAAAAAACTTATTTGATTATCTATAATAATAAAAGAAAAAGAATATAAATATGGGATGAGGGGGGAAGGGGATTGGTATTCTTCGTATGGGAAAAGGGAATGGAAATGATCGATAGTTAGGGGAGGAGATACGCTCCCATGGCCTTTATATATTCTTTTGGTATTAACTTTAGGCCGGATTAATTTAAGGGTGTTCAACATGCGGAAACGAACAGTGTTTAGTTTTTCCAATTAAGAAAGAAAGAAATGAGAAAATAAATGGTCCAATATTAAAGAAACAAGAGGGAAACATACGCAAAACAACAACGATGACATGGTGATGGCGGCGCGACTGATGTGCTTTAACATATAACTAGGTTCTAAGATAAATTTATAAAACAGATTTATATGTATGGTCCTTCAATGACTTTAAACATACACATATAATTTCTCATTTACCTTTGTATAGTTTGTTTTTTTATATGTAGGTTAATATACACTTTTAACAAAAAGTTCACATGTTAAAATTTGAAAAAAAAATTTAAATCATAATTTTTCTACATTTATAACTTTATTAACAAAATGTTGTAAATATTATTAAATATTTTCACACTTAAAAATATAAAAGTTAATTTATAAACCTAATATCTTCAGTCCATCTCACGTGAAAAAAATTGGTGTTAATTACAATTTGACTTTACAATTCAAAATTAATGTGAACAATTAATGTATCTTTACACATATGAAAGTTAAATACTTAGAAACTTTTTCTCCACATATATATAAATGTAAAAAAAATTACCCCGTCCCATTTTAGTTGTCATGTTGACTAACTTTGACCGTAAATAGCTTTGTTTGTGTCATGTAACACTTGATATAAAATATATGAATGGATTGGAGTTTTAATATATTTTTCGTTCATATAAGTTTCATCAACTGCTATATAGTACAAACAAAGTTATTTACAGTCAAAGTTAGTCAGCATGACAACTAAAATGGGACGGAAGGATATTTAATTTTCTTTACCCTTTTAAATGTGAATTCTTTTTATTTTTTTTAGGTGTTGAAAAATTAACAATTGTTTTTATATTTTTTAAAAGTAAGTATATAGTTAAGGGAGTTTTTTGAAAAAACAAAGGCCTAACTCTTGGCCCACGATCATATGCGAAGATCAGAAAGTAATTTAAAGCTTGAGTAGAAAACCATTTAAGATTAAACACCTAACTTCTGATCAGAGTTTAATTGGTTTAATTTAATGTATTCTTTTTTCTTTTTTAAACCTTAGATCATTTATATCCGAGTGTTTGGCTCGATCACTTTTCTTTCTAAGTAACACCCAATCTCCACGTACGTACACCATCTTGCAAGTGCCTAATATCCCTTTCTTCCCCCTTCTAGCTCCCTATATATATCTACCTATTTATACATACAATACATACATATAGTCATATAGATATAGAAATGGGTGATGCTCCAAGAAAATTTGAGAACAACACAAGATTGTTAGGGGGGACAGAACAAAATTGGTGCAAAGCAGTGGCTGTTGGAACTGGGATTACAACATTGGCCCTCCAAATTTCAAAGGAACCAGATATTCCAAAGTTCAAAAAAGCCCTTCAAAAACTCCAAAATGACCATCCTAACCTCAATACCATGTTACACAAAAACACCTCAACAGGCACGACTTGTTTCATCATCAATCCACCTATCCCTCACCTCCGCCTCAACATAATGAGTCAGTCGAAAACAACCGAACTTTTACAGACCCTCATGAGCCAAGGCTCTAACGCGTCCATGTCGCCGTTACACGTAATTCTCGAGCATGAACTCAACATCAACGAATGGTCCGATATCAGTAGCCGTTCGTTGAGCATGGGAGGGTTACACCTATGGTTTGCTAACGTCTACACATTGCCTGATAAAAAATGGGTGTTGGTGTTGAGGCTACACGCGGGGATATGTGACCGAACCACGGCTGTTTCGTTGCTTAAGGAGCTCAAGGAAGCCATGGGGGAGAAATTAGAAGGAGGCGCAGCAGGGCATTATAAAGAGAAAGGTAATGTTGGAATAGAGGAACTTATTCCTATTGGGAAGGCTAAGAAAACACTTTGGGCACATGGGAAGGACATGCTGTCATACTCGGTTAACTCACTCAGGCTCACAAATTTGAAGTTTAAGGATGTGAAATCTCCTAGATACTCAGAGGTGTTGAGATTAAAGATGAATGCACATGAAACTCATATGCTTTTGGCTGTAAGTTTTACTTCAATTTCACTACTACTTGCTCTTAATTACCTAGCTTAGTTTATTGGTTTCTATTGAATTTTAAGTTGAATATATGCATACAACAAATTCACCACCCTCATGCTAGGTGGCCTAGCAGTCAGACGTCCTACATCCTGGGGGTGACCAGGAGTAAGATGGGTAGAAACGTAAGTAAATAAATAAATAAAACGTATAATAAGAACTATGTCCTTGCTATAGATCTGATCCCATTTATTTATCTGTTTTGGCTTTGTAACAACAACATTAAATGAAAAAAATTAAAAATTGTACTGCAAACCAGCTAAATGTCTGGCCAAACTAGAAAATCAACTTGACCCACTTCTTTTGTCTTTTAGTGAGCTTTAGTGAGGACATAGTGTCATTGCTATAGAAGTTCCTCGTTAAATGACAATATTCTTGTAGTTAACGGTCACGTAGATGTCACGATTAGGCCACTAGACATCACTACATCTCAGTCAAAAAGGGAAAGCCTCCTTTGTTTTATACAATTATACGTATACAATAAATAAGTTATACTCCATATATATTGATATTTTTGACAACTTCTTGTTCATAAGAGTCTCAAACAGTTACCGTGATCATATAAGATATATAATGCCGTTATATGTCAGATGCCTAAGTTATGTCGTTTGTGGTTTAAGTTCCTCTGCCTTCAACTACATGTACTAGCTAGCATTACCCATTTCATTTCTGAAGAGCCTTTAATCATGTCCATCTTATTAAAGTTCCTGTTTCTTTTCATATAAATAGATGTAATTCCTGCAAATATATTAATGATATATAGTTGGTACAAATGTAGATATACACTGGCGCTTAAGTTTTTTACCGCTACGGAACTTGCCAACTGTATGATTTGATTGTTAAGATTCTATATACCCTTGGGATTTAGAGAAAGGATAGTATACACATACAAATAAGTTTTCAAAGTTATTCAAAGCCATAATTACAACCAGGGACGGAGTCAGCTTGAGGTCTGGGTCCAATTTAAGTATACAATGTAAAAAGAAAAAGTTATTTCAAAAATACATTTGAAATTTTGCCCATATAAAATGGAAATTTGATAAGTATAACGAATACATACAAATTGTAAAATTAGCGTGCTAAATTTGTCCTTTGAGATAAATTTTCTGGATCCTTCTCTGGTTGCTACTGATCCCTAATTCATAAACTTCATTATTGACTTTGTGTTTACATTCAATAATTAGAGCATGACTTGTTACCCCCTTTTTTTCAAAACAGATTGCAACAAAATCTACAGAATTAAGACTATAAGTACAGTTAATTTATTTGTTTATTTATCGGAAACCGTTGTATAACTTATTGATGAAATCAAATTTGCTTCTTAAGCAATTCTCCGGTGCAATCATGTTTTATGAGATTTTTGTCATGTTAACATCTACTAAGGTCAATCTGATAGGGTTGCAAACTAAGAGGAATAAAGTTAAGTGGAGCATTGGCGGCCGCGACACTGCTTGCAGCCTATCCCTCCAAGCGACGTCCTAGTAGCAACCACGGGAAGAAATATGGAGTGGTGTTCCTAAATGATTGCCGCTCATATCTCCAACCTGCTCTGTCCATCCATGAATTCGGTACACTCATGACTCATCTCCTTAAAAAACGTTGCTAGTTAATGTGAGGTTAGCCCACTGGATAGAGGCTCATGCCCCTTGGGAGAAGTTTAGGGTTCAATATTATCAAATTGCTCCAAGTATTACAAGTAGTTTTTTACAAGAGGTTCCTCTAAGTGAAATCTTTTAAGTTAATAAATTACTTTTATTACTTGTTTCAAAATATATATGGAGACATATATGATGGTATAAACATGACATATGATTTGATCACAGATACATTCATAAATACCTCTACCTGCATTACCAAACATACATTATACCAACACGTTGTAGTTGCTTTTAATGAACCAACACTTCATATATATATTTTCAAACTCCAAATAAATGATGCTTTTCAATAAATGTAGAACAGAAATTCTTGAAGAGTAGGATATTTATCGCTGAAAAGTTCATGTTCTCTGTTTTCAGTTTTATTATATATATGTTCGTATCATATAAATGGAACTTTAACTTGTTGAATCTTTTATCTCTAACTTTGACCGCAAGTACGATTGTTTGTATAATATAATAACTAATGAAAGTTATATCAATGAAAAATACATCTAAAGCTCAATCTATCCATATATTTTACATCAATTATTGTATAACACACACGAAACAATTTACGGTCAAAGTCCCAAAAGCAAGACTTCAAAAGTCAAAATAGGACATTTTGATATGCTACTCATGAGCTTTTGGAACTGGGTTTTGTGATACTCAAACACGACTCGAGAGTCTACTCATGTAGCTCAATTCCTAGTGTGGCTCGATCAAGTCAGAGTGAGTTTCAAGTATCTACGCGCGAGACAATCTTGTATAGCTCACGAGTAGGCTTGATACTCGATTACACCCCTACCAAGAATAGTATCAAGTATCTAGTAGATGAAACATAGCATTTCCATCACTAAATGACCCTTTAGTTGTTATTTAACTAAACAATATGGTTTACTGATATATTTCAGGATTCTACCATTCTACTATCTCAAATAGTCATGAAGTGAAAGGAGAAGAAACCTTATGGGACTTGGCAACTAAGATCTACATGACTTTTGAAAACTCAAAGAATAACAACAAACATTTCACAGATATGGCTGACTTAAACTTTCTCATGACTAAAGCCATAGAAAACCCCAGTTTGACTCCTTCGTCTTCCTTGAGAACTTCCTTGGTAAGCGTCTTTGAGGATCCTGTCATCGAGACTTCTAGTGATGCCGAACGAGAGTTTGGACTTGATGATTATATTGGGTGTGCCTCGGCTCATGGAGTAGGTCCATCCATTGCCCTTTTTGATACAGTAAGAGATGGACTGTTTGATTGTGCGTGTGTTTACCCTGCACCACTACATTCAAGACAACAGATACAGGAACTGCTTGATAGCATGAAGTTTCACCTTCTTGAAGGTATAAAAATGGACGAAAAGCTTCAAATTTAGGAATTGCATATTTAATAAAGCAATTTTACTATTCACTTTAATATGTGAGACTATCTTTATATTGGTCTTTATTGGAGTACCATTTTATGTATTATTACACATTTACATGCTATATATGTCTTTCTCCCTTATTGTATCAGGTTATCTTTTATGATAGTTTTCTGTATTAGGTTGACTATAAGTGTTATTGATCATATATTTAGTTTGCTTTACTATCAATTAGCATAAGTGGTTCTTAAAACCTACACTAATCTTTCCTATATCTGCGGATGTTAGATTAAAAAATATCGATGCCCCATCTATCGCTTTGCCATATTTGAAATTATAAATTACACCAATTAACAAATACTATCTAATCTTATTGGACATAAACAATCAACAAAATCCATAATACTCTAGCCTTTTGCTAGCTAGTTGATACAATTACCACCGGTGTTAGGAAGAAGAAAAAAATACTGCAAATCATGCAATTTTGGCCTAAAATTCAAGTTGTTCCTCCATTTTAATACCATCAACAAGATTGGTTTGCATATTAGCAATTAGTTCTTGAATCTGCTCCCTGGAATGAAGAGGTGAAGGGTAAACACAAAGACAGTCCAATTGTCCATCCACAATAGTATCAAAAATGGCAATGGATGGGCCTACTCCATGAACCGAGGCACACCCGACATAATCATCTAGGAGAAGATCTTGGCTCAACTCACTAGCCATCTCAATGACAGGATCTTCAAACACAGTAACCAACGCCGTCCGCAAGGAAGACTTTGGTGTTAAACTAGGGTTGTCAATGGCCTTGGACATGAGGTAGTTCAAGTCAGCCACATCTGTGAAATGTTTGTTGTTATTCTTCGCACTTGCAAATGATGTGTAGCTTCTTGTTGCCAAGTCCCAAAGATTTTCCGCTCGTTTCATTTCTTGAACAGTGTTTATTGCCGAATGGTAAAATCCTGCAAAAACAAACATAATGACCAATGCAGGGTTAAAACGTAAAACCTTCAGTTTAAATTGTGTTTTTGATCTGTTGGCTTATGGTGTTGGTGAATTATTAAGATCAGCTGGCTTAGAGAATCAATAATGAAATTTCTATATTTCTTTTTGGCCATTAGTTAGTTCATAGCAATTAGAATTTTAACGAGGATCCAAAGACATACTCAGTAGTTGGAGAAAAAGAGTCAATGGTTTGGTCCAACTGTATAAGACCCAAATCCATCATTTGGGCCACTTTCAAGTTTTGCATGTTTGTTTTTGTGACCACCTCTTTTAAGCTTGAAAACTAATTTGAACATTGCAAATATACTGTAGTTACAAGCTTGTGTACAGTAATGTTTATTTTCTGTCCTGTTTTGGACCCAAACTTACCAAAATGTTGGTGAGAGAGAGCTGGTTGTAGATATGAGCGACAATCATTCAAAAATATCACTCCATACTTTTTCCGTTTGTTTTTGTTTGGGAGACGTCTAGAGGAGTAGACAGCAAGAAGCATTGCAGACACCAATACTCCGCAAAGTTTGATTCCCCTCGACTTGCAACCCTGTCAAATAGTCATGCATAATGATCATATATAAGTAGACATGGATAACCATATTTGCAATATCTCACACTAAAAGTTTAAATATTAAAGAACCAGCTAAGTGTTCAATTTCAACTGCTTCCTTTCAGATGATAAGATTTCTTTTAGAATAATCTAAAACTTCACATATAAATTCCATATTTTAATATCGGGATACAGAGTCGTGATCTATCATATAGGTACTATACATGAGATTTCCCATGCTTACAAGCAGAATGCACATCCAAATGTATGTACTTTTGGAGTAGATAGTACTTTTTGTGTTGTATGAATTACATCTCATATTTATATGTCTATATTTCATTCAACAAGAATAAGCTGAGAAATGTAACTTACAACTAATAGCATTTGAGTTTGTTGCGCGTTCATCTTAAATCTCACCACTTCTGAACGATAAGGTCCTTTGACGTCTTTGAACTTCAACTTTGAGAGCCTAAATGAGTTAACAGAGTATGCAACCATGTCCTTCCCATGTCCCCACATTGTCTTCTTAGCCTTCCCAGCAGGAACAAGTTCCTCGAATGCCATATTGCCCTCCTCTTTAAACCCTTCACCCTCATTCTCCCCAAAAACCTCTCTCAACTCCTTGAGCAATGAAACCGCAGTGGTCCTGTCACACACTGCAGTGTGGAACCTCATCACCAAGATCCATCTTTGGTCAGGCAAAGTGTACAAATTAGCAAACCATATGTAGAACCCGCCTTTACTTAATGAGCGGCTGGTAAAACCAGACCATTCGTTAATGTTGAGCTCATGCTCAAGGAGTATGTGTAAGGGAGACAGAGATGTGCTGGAGCTGTGGGCCATGAGGGTTTGGAGAAGTTGGGAGGTTGCAGAGAGGGTGAGGATGTTGAGATGGAAGTGAGGAACGGGAGGATTGATGATGAAAGTAGTTGAACCATTGGAGATATTTTTGTGTAGCATGGAGTTAAGGATAGGATGGTTTTCCTGGATTTTGTGAAGAGCATTCCTGACATGTGTGATATCTAGGTTTTTAGAGGCTTGAAGTGCCAATGCGGTTATCCCTGTGCCGCTGGCCACTGACTTGCACCAATTTTGCTCAGTCCCTCCTAACAATCTTGATTTGCTACCAAGTTTTCTTAAATTTTCATTCATTGTTCCGACTTCCTTTTCTCGTTGGTAGAGAAATAATACAGGGAAAGATAAAGGGGTAATAGAGAAGGAAAGACAAGTACAGTTCACAAGGTGGTAGGGTATGAACACCCTTAGGTAATAACAGGTTGATACTTATAGCAAAGTCATAGTTAAATCCTCATGTTTGGGTATGAAATGATTTTGAAAGCTTGATTCATATTACATTGTACACCAACTATTTTACATCGGATGATTGTTACATCTGGGACTTGTTTCCAACAAAACATTGTGATTGTATGATCAGCTTTTAAGTTATGACCCAACTGTTATAGCATCATATCAAATACATGACTGTATTTCTTCACTATTTTCCGCTAATTGATAACTTGATAATATATTGCAACACCATAACCCCAAGTTATTTAGCATGTTTTCAAAACATAAAACATGTTTTGATCCGATGCCAACTTTCAGGAAAAATGAGATGTTAAACTTGTTGTATTCGACATACTTATGGCTGATTCGGTAACTGTTCTTTTATGAACTACAAAGAACGTCTGATTTATATATGTGGTTGACAACATACCAATTTTATACTGTAAAAACAAAGTCCTACATAGTTGCAGCTTGTTGCATCTACTTGTCTTCCTAATTGATCATATGACAAGCATAACAATATCGAAAATTCAGGAATGCATTGCTATACTTTTTTTTTTCTTACAACACAACAAACACATTCATACCATAGAAACTGACTGAGATTCTTCTTTTTGACTGATCCTAAGCCAAACCAACAAGCTTTTCGCTGACTTCCCACAGCTTCCGAGCTTTCTCTGCGTCACTGGCTTCTTGTGAAAGCTGATTTTCAAATGAAGCAGAGTTCTTGTTCCAGCTCCAATACACACCCGATTTCCCTAAGCTTGAATCACTTACTACCTATAAAGATCAATAAAACAAATAAGTCAGCATTAACCAATGTAACATCTTGATTTTAAAGACAGTACATTTTCTTACCTGTGCTAGTCGTTTTCCTGCTTCCTCTTCTGATACATAGCCTTTCGTGATGTATTTCTGAAAAGGAGGGAATAGAAGTCTAAACAAGGGGATATGTTCCCTAAATAGACCAGTTGTAGCGATACAACCGGGATAAAGAGATGAAAAGGTAACTCCACTTTCTTCATGGTAACGTCTATGAAACTCTTGCATTGTGAGCATATTGCACACTTTACTGTCTTTGTAAGCCTTGGCACCATCAAACTCTCCACCATCAATCATAGCAGAATTGTTTAGCCCATTTAACCCACCAGCTAACCCTCTCAAGTCCCCCAGGTTAGCCTTAGGTGGCACGTTTCCAGCCAAAGTGTTTGTGTTTCCTAAAATTCATCCCCAAGTCAATAAATTTACTTTCATCATTTAAAAATTTGGTATGTGGTTGTAAGAGTTAGACATTAGTACCTGTTATGGAGCCAACAATAATGAGTCGCTTTTGTGGGTAATCTGATTTCTTAAGGTCATCAAGCAACAACCTTGAGAGAAGAAAGTGACCAAGATGGTTAGTCCCAACGCTAAGTTCAAATCCTTCTGCAGTGTAAGTAGGTTCTTTAGCTGTTGGCAAATAGACTGCTGCATTGCACACAAGTGCATCAAGAGGTCGACCAGACCTCCTAAAGGTGTCCACAAATTGGCGAACACTTTCAAGAGAAGAAAGATCAAGGTGCATAACGGTATAGTTATCTTTACTAATACCAACCGATTTAGCAGCCTTTTCAGCTTTCAAGAAGTTCCTACAAGCCATGATAACATGCCATTTCTCAGTATCGGCTAAAGCCTTAGCTGTGGCCAGTCCCAAACCAGAAGAGGCTCCTGTAATTATCACATTGCCCTTCCTAAGTGTTTTCTTGCCGTCTGGTGCAGCCTCGTTGACAGATGGAGCCACGGTTGCTGTTTGACCCCTAATGGGTCCAAATGATGACTTCCGCCTAAGCTCCTGCAATCAAGAATTACCCACCAATTGAGATACTAATATGAATCAATTCATCGTACATAATTCCAATCCAGGGAAATTCACTTCGACGCATTCCATGGCCCAAAGATTACGACTTTTATTGAACTTAAAAGACTTGGGAGCTTTAAAGTTGAATAAAGTAAACACATGAATATATTTTGATGGATTTATGTAAATAGGATGAGGATATCAATATGTCGCTTTGAATCGTGTGATCACTTTCCGAAAAACAACATATTAGACCTTATACCTCGCGGGTTACACAGAAATTTGTCTTCGTATAACACAAAATGTTGTGCTTTGTTTTTGACAGTAGAACCAAAAACTTAGCAAGAGTTCCAAAAATTCATGTTTGTATTCCATACAAGACCTAAAGTTTTTTGCAAGATATGTGGGTTAAAACTTATAACTGTCCAATAGTGGTTTCCATAAGTTACAAACAGTTACCAGCAATTACCTACATAATGCATGTGTTTGGAATAAATTGTACTATATAAATAGAATTTACATACTGTAAATTATAACAGTAAAGTTTACCTTTGCACCAATGAAAAGAGGACTGAAATCAGACTTAACATTTTTTGATATAAATGAAGTTTCCTTCAGACTACAACAAGAATTCAACTTCCCCTGTTTCACATTACATACAATTCAGCCCATAATAATAGACACTTATAAAAACATATCTATTAAAACTTTATAAGCCCAAATCTGCATATAATAATAGTAATAAAAAAAATTCTATATGTATGTATGTATACCTCTTTGTGAGCTGAAATTGCAGATGGAAGAAGAGAAGCTGCTCGAAGTGCCATAATATCTTGTTTACTTAAAATGTACTGATATTTTATGCACAAAGTACAACCTGTACAGGTACACAAATGTGTTTCGTTGGGTTGGGGGGAATGATAAGGTTTTTAGTCTTTGAGGGGGTTTATTGGGAAAATAAGTGTGCCACGTTGGCATTTCAACTGCCAATCAGAGTTTGCTATTTCGATTTCTTGATAATTCTTTCTTGCTTCCAAATAAATAGTAAAATTAAAATATGCTTCTACTTAAAAACTTAGCAAAACGAGAGCAAGTACCCGCGCGTTGTGGCGGTGAGATGATGGGGGTGATAGGTCATAGAGTGTGATAGCCAAATGCCTTAGCCGTACGGGCTTCGCCCTCAGATTTAAAAATTCGTCGAAAGTATATCGAATGATATCTCTAATGAAAGAGAATGAAATTTTAAGAACACCTATATAATTTTTATAATTTATCGATGTACGATTTATGAGATAAAAGATTTTGAATGAATTGGATGAATAAATGATATATGGAAGAGAGAGAAAACAAATGATTGATTGAGAGAAAGGGTGTTAGACCTCTCCTTATAGTATACCACTTCTACCCACTTCTAACCCACTTCTAACACTATTCATCAGTTTCTCTCTCCTCTAGACACACCAAGACACACCCCTACTTATAACCCCCACTTCTAACACTATTAATCCATTATTATATTATTTCATTTTCTTTTTTCATAAAACTAAACAAACACATTTTATTATAAAAAAACACATTATAACACTTAAAAAAAACATAAACCAAATTACATTTATTTAAAAACATTAAAAAATAACTAAAAAACACATTATTAGGAAATAAAGAACTCTGCATCAACGTTGACAGCCGCGTTCCGGGAGGTGTCAGACATGTTTAACCAGAGCATTGCGGAGTCCATGATGAGTCCTTCTATCGCGCACCTCCCTGTACATACGAAGTTGCGTTGAACACCTTTCATCCCACGTGCGGGTTGGGAGGACAGTATTAGCTATCAACTCTTCTTCAAACTCTGTGATTGCGCGCCCGTTATCTTCAACGATCATGTTGTGCAGAATGACACAACATAACATGATACGTTTTATCTTGTTCACATTGTAGGCCCGAGCTTGTTGCTCAACAATCTGCCAACGACCTTGAAGAACCCCAAACGCTCGCTCCACATCCTTCCTTGCAGCTTCTTGGTACCTCTTGAACTTGGTGGTTTTGGGTCCATCGGGCACTTGAAAGACTTCACAAGAGTGGCCCATTCAGGATAAATACCATCTACTAGGTAATATCCCTTCCAAAACTAGTGCCCATTCACCGAAAACTCTACTTTGGGAGCCCTGTCCTGAAGTAAATCGTCGAACAAATCTGACTCGTTGATGTCGTTGTTCGAACCAGCAGGGCCAAAGTAAGCATGCCAGATCCACAAATCATATGAAGCAACCGCTTCAAGCATGATTGTGGGATGGCCCTTGTCGCCTCACGTGTACTGCCCTTGCCATGCCATCGGACAGTTCCTCCACCCCAATGCATGCAATCTATGCTACCAAGCATCCCCGGAAAACCATGAACCTGCTCATGTTTAGTAGTTAACAGCTCGATATCTGCTTCTGTTGGCCTTCTCAAGTACTCTTGTTGATACAGGTGTATCACACACTTGCAGAAAGCATCTAAACACTGGTACCCCGTATCTTGCGCCATTTGCATGTACTCGTCCAAAGCATCAGCCTTATAGCTATACGCTAACTGCATATTGCAGAAGTGCATTTCTAGAAAATGTTAAAACCGAGACGACCAGAAGCATCCGTCGGCCCTTTGTGGAAAAACTGAAAGTGCTTCGGTAGCGGTTGAATGCTGTTAAAGGAGTGTATATCCCGCGCTATGCGGAGAAACATTTCCTTTCGCATTCTAAACCTTCTACGAAACATGTCGGGTGGATAAGTGCAATTAGGCGCAAAGTAATGATCGTATAAAAGTTTTGCAGCACCAAGGTGATCTCGATAGATCACCCTTCTAGTCAACTTGGGTGCTGAAGAACTTGAAGATGCTTGGATCTGGTTTTCTTCTTCATCAAAGATAACGTTAAGACAAGCGGTGATTGCCTCAGGATTGAAAATTGCATTCATCTTTGAAACAGCCCGATTGATTGATTCGTTTCGGTTGATTCGTAATGAGAGCTAGAGGATGATGCTGATGAATTAGACATTTTTTTGAGGTGGTATGTGAATATAGATGGTTTAAAAAAGATAGAAGTATGTATGTTTGATAGTGTGTAAAAGAGTAATGTGATAGTGGTGTATATAGGAGAAGGGAAAAAAAAGGCCAAAGTAGCCATTACATTTTAAAATTTTTTGAAAAAAACCTTTTTTTATTTATTTTGGCAACGGATACAACCGCTTGGGACCCACAAACATACACTTCTACTGCGTTCCATTTTGGAAGCAAGGAAGAGACGCACCCCTAGACAAAGGTGGTGCTACTAGCGTATAGTGCTTCGGCCGCGTCGGACGTGGAACAGACGCAGGACCCGAAGCCTATAAGGTGCGACCTTAGGTAAATATAGAATTGAAATATGGACATTTTGGGAAAGTAAATGTTGAAACTTAAAATATAAACAGGGGAGATCTGCTTATAATATAGTATAGATAACTATTTCTTATGGGTAATGAATCTCAATATTATGTATAATAATGTATTTGAAATGTTGAAATGTAAACATTTTTATCCGTAGTTAAAGTAACTAGAACGGTTACTCGTGTAATGCGGCGGTGTAATGACGGCAACGATGGTAAAGGTGGCGGCAGCGGTAATAGTGACGAGGGTGGTGGCGACACGTCGACGGTGTCGGTGGCGGTTAAGTAGTTTAGGTTATGGATAATAATAAATTAACCTACAAATTAATCTAATCATAGGATTGTGACAGTTATAAGAATTAAGAAATATGATTAGTAAGAGACTTAGTGAAATCCTAGTGTCAAATTTTTATGATTTAAGGTTGATTATTAGTCATATGAGTTAGATTGATTTATCATTATCCTTTAATTTTTCTCTCTTTTCATCTCATTTCTAATCCTTTCAATTCTTTTCTTATTATAAAATGTTGAGAATACAGTAGTAGACTTAATGTGAACCAATCACAATCTCGTCATGAGCATGCATGTTATAATTGTTTTTAGGGTTATTTACTGAAATGCTACCTGGACTATCCACCATATTACTGGTTTCATACCTATAACTTTAAAATTACTCTCATCATACCCCAACTTATCAATTTTTCACTCAGACGATACCTGACTTGACGGGTGTCAGTTTGGCCGTTAAGTTGAGGTATGACTACCGTAAATTTTAAAGTTTTAGGTATGAAACCAGTAATATGGTGGATAGTCCAGATATCATTTATGTAATTATTATTATTATTATTATTATTATTATTATTATTATTATTATTATTGTGGTTGTTGTTGTTGTTTTTTTAATTACACAAAGTACATTGATATTTTTTTTTGTAAATATTTATATTTATTTTATAAAAGAATATTTTATTTTTATAAAAAAATTATTGTAAATATTTAATTTTTTATTAAAAACTATTAATATTTCAAAAACTATTATTTATAAAATTTATTTTTTAATAAAATAATATTTTCTTTTATAAAAGTTCATTTTTAGTACAAAGTTTTTATTTTTATAAAAAAATATTTTTCAATTTTCTTTTTTAAAGGGGTCAACCGGAAAGAATATCATAATTTCTTGTATTGCATTAGTACCTGTACAATTACTATGTAAGGTTTGAATCAACTCAAAACAGATTTAATCAACTCCATGTGGTGGTATCCATTCAAGACTTCACGTTCATTTATCAATGTTTTACATGAAATTAATGTACTGCTTCCGATTTACTTATTTTTTTTAAATAAAAAATAAATAAAATCATCATGGATCTATAATTTGATTGATTAATAGTTTTTAATAAAAAACTAAATATTTACAATATTTTTTATAAAAATAAAGTATTCTTTTATAAAATAAAAGTAAATATTTACAAAAAATATCAATGTACTTTTTAAAATTATTTATTCCTAAATAATACTTTGTGTAATTAAAACAACAACAACAACAGCCATAATAATAATAATAATAATAATAATAATAATAATAATAATAATAATAATAATAATAGTAAAAACATCACTTCCATTAGAAATTAATAGAATTTACAAGAAATTATAGTAATATAATAATAATAATAATAATAATAATAATAATAGTAGTAGTAGTAGTTAATTACATAAATGACACATGGACTATCCACTATATTACTGGTTTCATACCTAAAACTTTAAAATTTACCGTAGTCATACCCCAACTTAACGGCCAAACTGACGCCCGTCAGGTCAGGTATCGTCCGTGTGGAGAATTGATAAGTTGGGGTATGATGAGAGTAATTTTAAAGTTATAGGTATGAAATCAGTAATATTGTGGATAGTCCAGGTACCATTTCAGTAAATAATCCTTGTTTTTATATAAATGCCAATATTTCATTTAGAATAGTTTCAAATTTCAATATTTATATGTAACTCATAATATCCTTTTTTTTATTAATAATAAATAACACAATAAGCTAGTTTAGACTTGCAAGGTTAGTCGAATAATAGCAAACGAATTAGTAATCAAAATTAAGCTTTAAGCGACATGCCAAACAAATGTTAATGGATAAACCAAATCTGGCCCATATTAAAAAACTACATAAGTCGACATGTAACCCAGCCCACTCATTTTGCTATCTATAATGATTAATGAAGTTAATTATAATATCTCATGTTTTTTTAACTCAAACTTACAAGCTTTACACTACAGACTCATTGAAATGGATGATGTTAAGCTTGCATCTAGAAAAGTTTTCCAATGCTACAATGGATTGAAAAGTATACTTAAACTCCCAATCACCTCAGCAAACAAGTCCTTAAATTTCAATTTTATAGCACTAAACGAAGGCTCTGCGATTTGGGGTTCAACCTCTCAAAACCAAAAAGAATGTTACATAAAACACCCACCAAATCCGATTTGTAACTCCTGGGATTCTCCTTTGTTCGGGGCTTGTCATCCCCTTCAGATCCTTCGAATCCAAAGTCTGCACTAGCTTCCTTTCTGCCTTGATACATTACATATTACATACGAATCTTAATTGCAAGAAAAGACATAAAATCAGAAACCAGTAAACTGAACCAAAAGAATCAAGAATATTCCATACATTTAGTATATTACACTCTTATATCCAGATAAAAAATATATCAACTCTAGAACGAAACAACAAACGGACAATTTGAACCTATAGAAACTGAAATTTCATACATATTCTGTACTCTTAGATGAAAACTCTAATATCGTGATACCCAAAGATCATTACACTATACTACCTGCTCCTGTTGGGTTTAAAACTCATTTAGGTCACAAGATTCAACCTTTGTTGCTGTTATGGAAAAATATTCAACCTCTGATATCCACAGTGTTAAAGCAGTCCACATTTTCATCACCATACTCTTCTTCTTCTTCTGCCATATCAGCCCAGCTTTTCCTTGGTTTACTTGGTAGTTTCATCTCAAGATCTTGGTTTTCTGCAAGCTGTCCAAACTGTAACTTTCTTAAACATCCTCCATTCAGATGGCCAGCTTTATCACAAGGTTGTGTGTATGGCGTGTTGGGGATGCCATTAAGAGGCAGAAGACAAGGTTTCTGGTAAGTATATGGTGTCTCAGGCTGCATGCTATCACAGTTGTCATTCCCAGCCTCTTCACTAGAATCTGTTTCCTTGTTTCTACTAAGAAACATAGAGAAACTCGTGACAAAACTGCAGGATTCCAACTCATGCATCACTTGGATCGCACGCTCATAAGATTTGGCATAGCTTTCATACACGTCTCTACTTCTGTTGGAATCTTTTACATTATTTAGTAGAAATTTTCCTTCTATCATTCTGTCTGTGTACATCAAGCAAATCGCTAGGTTACACTGCTTGTTCTTATCTGGCTCCAATGATAGTGCTTTTCTGCATAATCAACATCTCAAAGTTAATACCAAATGATTTCTACTAATGCTTTATATAATGACAATACAGAATAAGCTAAAGATACCTATATATCTCTTCTGCTAGTTTATACTTATCAAGCTGCAAGTAAGCCCATGCCAGGTTGCCCAATAATCTCGAATACTCTTGTCCCATTGTCATTTGAATTCTCTTACCCTGAGATCTGGCAATTCTCGTTCTATTCACATTATGCATTGCAGAATCCTCAATTTGCTTTATTCTTGACTCAAGCAAATGTATCTGCTCATCTAACCGTCCAGACCTCTGTTAAAAATGCTCGTGATGTTAATATAACGTTTTAAACACAAAGTCTCATGGATTACTTAAAAAAATAAATGGTAAATAAGTGCAATGTACCTTGTACAGTTCAAGCATAATGTTGTCAAGAGACTCTTGTGCTTCAAGTGGACACAAATGACGAAAAGATTTGATAGCCTCAATTGCTTCTTCAGATCTATTTAATTGTTTCATTGCTGTTGCCATATCTTTTAGTGCACTATCAACTCGGTCGCCAAGATTTATAGCAGCCCAAAACATAGCTACAGCTTTGCTTGGGTTCTTGTCAACCAACTGCCAAGAATATACCAACCAATCAATCTCAAGAAGCGAAAACCTCACATATCAAACCACTTTAAGATCAATGGAACCCACTTTCATACTTCAGCATTAATTTGTCATAATTGAAGTTGGGTTCTGGCTGGTGGCCTGGTGGGTTGGTATAATATAAGTTCTAACACAAACATGACCCCCAAAACCTATTTATTTAGATGCTTTAAACAGTCAAGCAGGCTATACAACACAATCCAACCCAAATATGACCCATTATATGAAACGGGTTAGACAGCTTGACTCGTCCCCTTAGACAGACCCAACCCTAATCCATAAATGGGTTGTACCAGTATACGGGCTGTAAACCGATTTAATTCAGAATTTTATTTTCAAACAGGTTGACAAGTCAACCAACTCATAACAACACAATCCAACCCATTATATGAAAAGGGTTAAACAGCTTTACTCGTTTTAAATAAACCCCTTTAGACCCAACCCTAACGCATGAATGTAGTACCAGTATACGGGCTTGTAAACAGATTGAAACTACAAATTTATTTTGTCACTTTCATTTGAAAATGGGTTGACAAGTCAACCAACTCATAACAACACAATCCAACACAGATATGACCCATAATCTGAAATGGGTTAGACCGCTTGACTCGTTCAAGACAAACCCCAACCCATATATAGTTCATTGGTTTTGATCACCATAATTTGTTTACAAACTTGAACCAAACAAAACCCTTATAATAAAAATAATAATAATATCATCATGACCCACAAACAAAAGTTATCCAAGAATCATAAATAACTACAATAAAGTACAGTATTTGACTTATAAAGTCAACAACCAAAAGTCAAACTAAAGAAATCTTGAAAGAGTTGGAGAATATATTTAAAAAAAGACCAACCTGAACATGTTTGGCTCTGCCATAAGGGGAATCACCGGCCGGAACTTTATGTATGAAACGAAAACTATTATTATTACTGTTTGATTGTGATTGTGGGTGTGGGTGTGGTTGTGGGGGCTTCCATTTCTTTTCAGAGGTAGGCAGAAGCTGTTTTCGGGTGGCGGGTGGCGGAGAAGGAAACGGATTGGAAGAGCAGGTGCGGTGGTTACTCCGTCGCTGTGGGGTGTAGAACGGAAACCCAGTTGGTGTGAAATCGGAATTGGATGAATGGGTTTTGTTTGTGGTCCACATTGTTTGTTTCTTGTTGATTGAACTTTTTGATTGAATGATGATGAATTGATCAAAATCAAGAAGATGAATTTGGGGGTTTGTTATTTTTTTTGTGAGCAGAATTTTGGGGTGGGGGGTATATATATTTAAGTTTGAATATTTGGGGTTATTAGTAACGGTAATACTTGTGTTAGTTACCTTCTCAATTACTCGTACTCATTATTTTAGCTTCAATAAGTAGGGTTTTTTTTTAAAAAAAGAAAATACTTCTTTTAATTGTGTGTTTCTACTTTCCACTACCTCAACTACTTAAGTTTAAATCAAGATTGTATCGTTGATACTTATTGTAACACTTATTAGGGGTTCTTATGAGAAGAAAATAAGAAATAAAGGATTTTTTGATAAGGGGATAACTTGGATAATGTTAACATTATTTTGGTTGGATGATGTTGCTCTTACAAACCATTAAAATCATGGAGGGATTTTTGACATGTGTAGAAAATGATTTAAGTGAGTTTGTGAGAGCAATATTATTTAACAAAGATGATGTTAACATCATAAATCATTTTCTCTTTTGATCATTGTAATGTAAATTACTCGTATAATTTTTTTTAAACATGTAATAATACAATTACTCCTAAAATGGTTTGATAGTTCGCATATTGAGATATCAGTAAGAGATTTTAGGTTCAAACCCATTATATATGATCTTTGGGGTAACCATGAATTGTTCGTAAATAGTTATCCGATACTTCATTAGGCCAGATATATCTAAGTGAATACTCTCCCTCATCGGACAACTTGAACTCTCGGCCCCATCCCATCCCAATATCATTCTTATTTTTCAGCCCCAATGAAAAAATTCGAAAAAGTCGCCATTTCAGCTAGCAGATGTCTCTAATAAACACAATCAACCAACATATAAAAGAAAAATATACGAGTGAATGATATCCTTGAAGGAGACATACAAGGTTGCTATCAAAAAAAAAATGTCCATTGCTTCAATAAATTAAGTTGCATTTAACACACTTCAAGGATTTTCATGCAAAACAACATTTAAAATCGTAGTTCTGCTACTTGGCTGTTTTCACGTTTACCGTGTTGTCCTAACCACATTAAATCGTGTACCATGCTACTAAAATGTGACATCAATAAAAGTTCCCATTTTTGTTGAGTTGTCATAGTTCCATATTTCTGCATGGCCAATCATTTTGTGGTCCAATGCTAATCCTTCAATTCATGCATACATTCATGGAGTTTGTGGCAATTGACCAATTCGTGTTTAACTTAATCTTTAAATTGGCATTAAGATTTTGTTTAACTTTCTTGGAAGTAAAATTTCAAGTAGCATTAAATGTTTTGGTCACGGTACAGAAGTATCACAAGAAGCAATTTACCATAGTAAATTTGGAACTCAAAAACACTAACACAAAAGTGTGAAGTATATCATATCATAAAACATTTGATTGCACCATGGTCAAGCCCTGTGAGTCACCCTCTTTCATGTGAATCTTTTCCACTCCCAAATGCCTGTGACTTGCTTCAATACCACCTTGATCTTTTCCTTTGTTATAAATTCATTATCCATCCACCTCTTTCTTTCTTGATCTCACCATACAAAGTAACCTTCTTCAACTCTGATCACCTATTTGGCGTTTTAGACCGATTACTTGCAAGCATGAAGAGTTCTTTGTGCAATATCATATTTCTCTCCTTATTGCTATTGCTATTGCCGCCTCCTCACATCTCCTCAAGGCATATCGGTTTGCAACGTTCACGTAAGTTATCAACGATCCCTACGTTGTACAATACAGCCTAAGGATTTCCCACATGATCAACTTTTATGTGCACATTACTAGGCTGTAATGTACAGCCTAAGTATGGTATCATATTCTAATTTTGCTTAAAAAGTACTTATCTTGGTTTTAAATAAGCACCTCCAACGACGAATCAATTAGGAATGAATGTTTTACTTACTGCAAATACACATATGTTTAATCTATGTGATGTGAACAGGTCATGGGCATCACCATCCAACTCAAGTGACACAAAATCAGCATGTAGCAACATTTATGACACCACGGAAGCAACGGACTGATACTGTTAAAGTGCCAGGATCAAGGCTACCAGACTGTTCTCATGCTTGTGGCTCATGTTCCCCTTGCAGACTCGTCATGGTTAGCTTCGTGTGTGCATCCATTGAAGAGGCTGAAACATGTCCCATGGCTTACAAGTGCATGTGTAAAAACAAATCCTATCCAGTTCCTTAACTCCCATGTCTTATAGACCATGTTCTTTCCGTCTAATGTTAAATACTAGCAAGATTTTGTTTTCGTTTTCCATTCTTGTGTTTACAATTTTCTTCATATTTAATCAGATTTGGCCGGTGTAATGAGTGATTTGGTATTGAATTCTTAATCTCTAATGCTTTGTTTCTAAGTTTTTATCATGAAAGAAAACATATAGATGATTGACATAAAATATAACAAACATCTAAAATACAAATACTACACACGCTTTTTTAACAAATAAGAATGAACAAAATCTAAAATGTAAGAATCTGTAATCTGTGAGCAAATGCACTAATACAGCAGCATACAATAGGTTGAGCTCCAACATCAAGTTTCTATTACAAAACTAGTTCCCCACAACCATATCATATCTTAACCATTTTTTGAAGAAAGCTATAGGGGTTCTGGTGTCGTGCTGGCTTGGTTGAGGTTATGGACCATATATGGTCACCAGTGGGATTCAAAGGAGATGAATATCGAATAAAACTATACAACAATTCAAGTCAAAACAACTAACTGTGCAGAAGGTTGAATGCTGGCAAATCACGTATTCGATGGATGTCATCAAGTGCCAGTTCTCTTTCCAGTTGTGCCCGTGTAACTTGTAAAACTTCCTGATATTTATATTGAAAAAGATTAGTAGTATAATATTGTACGTGTGTAAGTAAGCTGGAGTAGTCTATACACACAGTGCAAGAAAAAGTACATTGAACTCCATGAATGAGGCATGCGTTGCGAGCCACTGAGCATCCATCAATACGAAAGCTATACAATATAAAACATCAAAGGCTTCTTCATCCTCTGCAATCATATGTTCATAAACATAATGAATCCATCAGTGATCTCACGCGTTGAATGTAGGTAGTTTTATACAAAAAAGATTTAAGATCGAGTAGATAACTACCTCCCAATATTTTGACAAAATTTACACAGTGCGTACATCTAGGCTTAACTGCAAAACAGAGTTCAACAACAACATAAATTGAAAATATAAAGAGCTCTGATCAGCGCATGTTATAGAAGATGGATTGAAGTTGAGAACCTTGGTATAACTCCAACATCTGAGTCAACATAAATGATATGTTAATGCCAGCAATAGCAAAAGGATATTCCCACATCACTCTTTTTCCACGTTGTTTCAATAGTAATCTACGAAAGGCGCCCTTCAATTCAAAATTTTATCAACTAGTAAATTATATATCTTGATGTTTCCTAATTGTATTTCATGAATAATATATGTCCCTTTCTTTAAATTAAAGAGAAAGTTATGAGATTCAAGATAGTGTAGTATGAAATTAAGTAATTCCACTTACCGGAAATGTTTTTGCAAAAAAGATCAAATTCTCAAGTGAAAGAAAACCACCACCCCTGCAATAAACAGGATTTAATTAGCAAATGGTCGATTTTAACACGTTGTATACTTATATGTCAATATCTGTGTGTGTGTGCTCACAGTGTACCTAAAGTCAGTCGATGGATTAATTCCTTGCCAGCCCATTTCCTTCCATTGCTCGGAAATTAATCCTTGCAGTGTAACATTTGGATATGCTAAATTCCACAATTCTAAAAGGGCTTTCTGTTAAAAAAAGAAAAGAAAAAAAGACAATTCTGTCAAGCAGGAGCCAATTCATTCCAGAATCAGACTGAAAAGATGAATGGTAGAAAAATACACCTGATGGTCAACACGAAGCTCATCATAAGGTAAGTTTGCTCGATCTCTAAGGTTCTGATATCTTGCTTCCTGTAAAAATTTATATAAAGATAGATTAAGACATTAACATTCAAGTTTCCAAGTTATCTACTTCGGTGTTTCCAAAGGGTTTAATTTCCTTGGTTAAGCCAACTCACTTTGCCTACACAAAGAAGAGAAGTAGATTACGTGCTTAGCTTGAACATGCCAACAGCATTCCGTTTACTTACCCAGATTCACGCATTTACTTGTTAGCTAGAGCTATTTCACATCATTCGATTGTTCCCAAATGTGTGCATATGTATATCTATGCCTGTTATTTTTTCAATACTTGAACTGGTTCGAGTTGTCAAGTTAAAATGTGTTTACTCTAATACCTGAATAGGAGTCCACTTTAAATCAACGTATTTATTACTCGTAGAATGCTTGGGGCCTTGGCGGCTAAAGATTCCTCCAATCCATGTTCGTGAACCAACCATAGCAGTAGCTAAATCCAACAATCCCATATTACAAAGTTAATAATTAAGTAATATGGTATGAACGGCAAAGCAGTTATCTGGAAAAACAAGTATACACCTAGAGCTAAAGATAGTAAAGAAATGAAAGGTCGTAAAATAACATTTACTCACTAATACATTGAGCCAATTCTGATTTTCTGGTAATAGACTTATGTAACCATTCTAAAAGGTTGTTCTTGTTGTGTTTCCATGGGTAATCATCTTCATCAACCTGATATGTGAATAAAAAAAGTTATTGCACCAATGTATTATTCATTTGCAACTTTAATGATGATCACAAAAAATAAAAGTTGATATCATTCAACTACATCATATATAAAACTTGAAAATTGAGTTCATACTTGGAAGCAAAAACATTTTAGGAAGAACCGCACAAATTCATAAGAACGGTGCAAATCAATCATCTGAGTTCTGCATATAAAATGCATTAATAAAATATTAATATATAATATATATTAATACTTTGTTTCTTTGTATTCAATTTTTTTGTTTTTGATTTATGTATAATGGGACTCTAGTCTATGGTTGTTGCACTTGGTGCATGGTCTGTAAAAGTCAATCTAGTATTCAGCTAGATTGCCCGTTCTTTATTTGATATATATAATATAGCCAGGGGTGACGGCCTTTTACCGGAAAAAAAAAATATTACACAGATTTTTTTGAACTTAAAGAGAATAAATGGTCAATATAAGTGAGATCAATAAAAGGTCTGCAATCATATTTGACCATATTGTAACATAAATTGTATGAGGAAACAAAACACATAGTGTGGACTTTAAACTAAAATATTGAATCATCAAACATACATTAATAATAAAAATAGATACAGATAGTGAAATCGTGAAAGTCAAAAAACGGATACATAACAAGAGGCCTACTCTGTGATGAGAAGAACAGGAAGGTATGCATTTCCTATGCCGTAATCTCATCAGTGGAAAATAAGAACAAAAAAGAGATATGTGGTATGATCACTTTTTCTAACCCTTTCAAACAAAAGCCAACAATCAAAATGCAATACGGGTTATACAAACTAAAGAAAAATGATTGTAAAAACCCATGATTTACCCTCAAAATCCAACCTTCTCATCATACCAACCCAATTTGTAGAAAAAAGAAAACAAGACTATCACAAAAGTCAATTTCGAAAGAAAAGGAAGCATACATAGAATATGTTAAAGAAAAAAGATTAAACAGCGCACTTAAAGGATTATTCCTTTTCACATGATTCTTTTCCTAATGGTTAATGATGCTTAATGTAAAGCTTTTCAAAAGGAAAAGGCATAAGACAAATGAAAAAATACACTTAATCATAACCTTCTTATCTAATAATACAGCATATCCAATGAGGTCTTTCCAATTTAGGTTACCCGAGAGGGTTAAGCCTTTTGACATGTACGCGGCCTAATCAGGGTATCCATGACCATTTTTTAACCCTACCTTAGCCACCCCAATAGATATATATACTTGGCAGGATTCGAACTTGAGATATCTTGTAGAGATCCCAATATGTTATATACATAAATTCTCAAAGGAAATGTTATGTGTAATGACTCAAAGAAACAAGACTCATGTAGAAAAATAAGGCAATTAAGAACACATAAATTCAATCGATAATTGTTCAAAGGAAAGAAACAATACCCATCATGTAAAAATGCAAGCTTTATTGAATGTTTGTCAAGGAAATGAAGGAAGGCATGTGGGTATTAGGCAAACAAGGAAAAAAAAAAGACCCATATAGCAAATTAAGGCAATAACACATAAAATGAATACTTTTGATCGATGTATTGATTAAAGAAAAGCATATGCATGCATGTACCTCTTCAAAAAGAAAGAATGGAGATCCTTTGAGGATGATGATGATGACGATAATAATTAGAAAAAGGTGATGAGGGTAGTTGGGCCCTCTAGGGGAGAATGATGAAGCCAGGGTTTGGGTATGAAGAAGAATGGGTATATGGGTATGGGTATGGGTGCATCAGAGGTTTGAGGGTGGGGGGAAAAGAACCCACCGTTCACAAGTGGCAAGATGCCAAAGGCCGGGAGGGAAAACGCCCTTTGAGTTAAAAACCAAACATGTTTCTATAATGCCGCCTATTCAATAGCTTGCTTTCTTTTTATTTTTCATCTAAAAATAATATTTTGAGTGTGGACATTTTGTTCTATATATTTACAACATTTTCATATACAGATTAAATAGCAAGAAAAGTAAACTAAGTTCCCTGGCATATGTATACTCACATTTATTTCCAAAAGATGTAGATTGGTAGCACATCTTTGATCTCATGTGTTTTTTTGGTACCAATCATATCATTGTTCACTATAAAATATATTTTTTTTTAAAATAGAAAAATTGTTTTCCTAAAACAAATATTAAAAACAAGGCTTTGCACTCAAAAACTATTTATTGCCAAAATTCTCTCCAATTAACTCATGTATTTTATAAGTTTGAACTATATATATAGTTACAACTATGCCAATCTATCAGGTTTATTGCGTGAGTGAAGAAAATAGCAAATTATCTGTCAAAAGTACAAATAAGCTATTGTCAAAAGGCCACCTTGATACGTACATACTAAATAGATTAGTTGAACTTGAAGTTACAACTTGCAAGTAGGAACTAGTAACTAGTTATAGCAAATATGCATATGCTACACACTACACAGGTAAAAATGTAAAATAGAATGACGATTGGGCTATTCTTTGGGCTATACGTTGGGCCACGCACAGGTGGGTAAAATAAAATGCTAATGGCCTATACTTTGAGTCTTTGAGATGTTTTAGCCTTTGAGTTGCATCATGCATGTGAATTCCATGACTTTTCCATGTTGCATATATTTCATTTTCATTTTTATTATTTTTTTAACAAGAATTCATACCACTCTCATCGATGTCGTAATAAAACTAAATACCACTACTTAGTATAGGTAAGTCGAGTGTCGTATCCTCGGGGAATCATGAGAAAGTGCTAAAATATTTGAAAAGTTAATAAAGCTAGACATAAACTTAAATCGATTTGATTGATTGGTTTGCTTAAAACTAAAATTAATCAAGAACTTAACAATATAATTCAGCTAAATAAAAGGGATTATTCTCATGCTTCAAATTATGTTTTCAAATATGTAACCTAACTTGTATCCGTTAGAAATTACATAGACATGATTCGTTATAATGTTTAGATTGAATGAATTCAAGAACTAAAGCAATCGGTTGTGATGATTCACGATAATGGAAACCGAGGAATTGACATAACTAGATTTTCAATTCATTAAAGTAAAATTACAAGTTCATGAGAGATTCATTCAATAATCAATGATCAATCAACAAGTTAAAACCAAATGATAGATGAATTTCATTCAAAGTCATAAACAGGTAATCATTCAAACAATCCAAACAACATTAGATGTAAAATACTAATGAGGAATTAAACATCTAATCTAACATGAATATGAGAAAGGTTGAACATAAATGGCTTACATAATTATTCACATGAGAATGATCAAAAAAAAACCTAGCCTATTATCTTCATTGTTGATTCTTCAATTGAGGTTATGATCTCCATGAAATTATGAATTGATGATGAAATTGGGGTGTTGAGAGGATGAAAAACTGCTCCAGGTGTGTGAAAAATATGAAGGATAACTTCGCAAGTCGTGAGTGATAATGATATAAACTGAAATAAGTAAATGCATAAAATACGGATTTTCTTCATATAGGGCCGTCCCGCACTGTGGCTATGGGCATCCTGCATTGTGCCCCAGAAATTGCAATTTTTCAGATTTTTAACTTTGACTTTTCTTGACTCGTTCCTTCATCCAATTAGCTCCATTTTGCTACATATGACCTGAAATCACTCAACAAACATAAAACCGTTCTAATCGTCTATTAACAAGCAATAAAACACGTCATTTTTATATCTTAAAGTTAGATGATTTAGGCATTCATCACACTCATACTCTCAAACTTGAATACCTAGAATGAAAATATTCTCTCCCAAGATTTGAACTATGATGACCCAAAATAGGATAGCATGTATATAAGCCATTATCTTTTTCATTTGTATGTAGTTAATCGAGTTAAAAAGTGTGTAAAATAAGGCCTGTAAACTTTGTGTGCATTTGGTTACGATCAACATGGAAGACGTTATGTATAACGAATACAGTTTTCACTTTCACGTTCTAATTGACGATCCAATCAATTCATCTTTAGTGCTTAATATATAGGTGGTAATATGGTTTGATATCCATATATATAACATGAGGATGAATTTTATAATATTCGAATGGCATGGTTGCTTTCTAAAAGGGTTAGTACGGTACTACAATTTTATCTTCCGTGTGAGATTCCATATTATGTTTCCGCCTGTGCCTATATATGTTCAAGGGTCTGTTTTTTGTTTTTTTTTTTAAATTATTAAGTGCTGAATGTATTAAGTAGTTGAACACGTTAAGAATGTCTGTATGTAATTAGTAAAATATAAGTAATTGATAAAATTTAACTGAAAAATTAAGTTCATTAACTATTATGTTTATTAAGTGAAAAAAAAAAAACAAGGGGTAAGTCTGTCTAAAAACAATTGGTTTAAACTCTTGTCTAATGTGAACATATAAAAGCATTATATACAAGAAGAGATTCCATATATAGGCTTTTTGCAATGTCATTTTCAACTAGCCTTGTAGATTGATTCAATTTCTCAAAGGATAAGATAAATTGATGGTGCGTATTTTACTTTCTTATATAATGATGGTGAATGTGGTCACATAGGAACCTAAATTGAGAAAAAAAAATGTCAAAGTAACCATGGGTTTAAAGTGGACTAAGAATTAATGGAAATGCTGGGTTTAGCATCATTAGCTTAGCTCCAATCCAATTATCCAAATCCACACATGATGTGGTCCAACTCCACATACTGGTGGCGGTGTTGACCACTAGTTTAATACTAATTCTTTTTTTAATTACAAAAGCTAGGTTTACATTCACAAGTTAGATTAATAGATAAGATAAATGTCAACTTTGATTCTTCTACTGTAATTCTTCTTAAGAATTGAGTCTATATATTTTAATAATAATCTCTTAGTTTGGATAGAAAGGTAAACTGATATCTTACCGTAGGGTATAATCTTTTGCATGATTAATAGGTGAAAGCATATATATTTTCAACAAGCTAGGTTTTGCGAGATGAAATATCGTTTTTCAATAGGTAAAAAAGCTACATATACATGATGTGGGCTTGTGTTTTCTCTAATTTTTTTTTTTTTTGAAATGTGTGGATTATTTGCTCGCAACAGGGGATCTAGTTTACGTTTTCTAAACCGGGTCTGCACTAGAGAGCCCCTTCACCCTCAATACCTAGTAGGAGGAAAACTCCAAACTAAACCGCCCGAAGACACAACATTTAATTGGGATAAAACTTTGCCCCCTCTGCATGACTCAAACCTACATCACTGAAGGACTTTATTTGTAAAATACCTTAGAATGTTTTTCCCATGTCTCGAACTCGAAACCTCCAGCATGAAAAGCCGGTGTTCAACCATTGAGTTATAAGAAGAAGTACCATGTGTTCTCTAAATGATGATAGAATAAAAGGAATTGATATTTATACCATATAATTTGATTAATTATCATATTGTACACATCTCATAACATATTATAAAAGTATCTAATACACAATTATAATAGATACATTAAATTATGTGGTACGAATATCACTTCCCTATAATAAACTATATCTGTACCATTTATTCCTTTTATAGTAATAAGATTTATGTAAATTTATTATTTGGGGTTTTAAGTAATTAACATATCCTAAAGGTTATGTTTTAGAATATATATATTAGACATTAAAAAATGGAAACACTCATACAAGATGATGTGTGGGAGTACTCGTTAAAATCTATATCAATATGATACAACTAGACGGTCGACGTACTATATGTTTATAGATTGAGGATGCAATTATGTGGAGATTAATGAAAACGTCTTTTTTTTTTAGTTCTTGTGTCATGATTAATATATTAATGTTGTATATGGTTGGTGGTTGCCGCTTTGATAATGTGTGATGATGTTGATCGATCATTTTTGTTTTAGAAAGGCATGACGTGTAAGAAGCACTAGTACAAAATATTTAAACCTCGAGATCAGTTATTGAGCACAAAGAGACCGATTTTATGACCTGTCTTTAATTTTGGTTATAGGTTTCCCTTATCGAGACCGGTTATTTTGAGACAAATAGGTTTTTATGCGACTTTTTGTTGAATAATAATAGGGGTTTTTTTTATTATCCACAACTTTACAAAACTCTATAGATCTCCACACTCTTACAATTAAGTTACACGTGCGATAAAAACTCTCCCAACCATTAAGCTTTATACGAACACAAAGGTTGAAACAACTCCAAGTCTCCAACCTTCAAATTTAAAGTTGTAGCCACAAAGTATAATTACTTTCAAGAACAAGCATTTCTTATGTATTTTACAAATACATTAATTCATGCGTAAATCCCATTACTCGTATATTATATCATCACGCAGTGTCATCATGAATTAAAGAAGAGTTAATCTAAATATAGATAAACATTAAATATTATCCGACGTTATTAAATATCGCAGTGTTTGACTTTTGGTTTTTATATAATAATACTCTAATTAAAGTAGAAAACATATCACAGGTTCAATGTCTTGTGAATTTGGTTGCGGGAAACAGGTGAGTATGAAACTATGACTCTATGAGTATTCAAATCACATGGACTTGGACCCAACATACTTTCCTGTTAGAGAACCAATCCGACGTGCACAACTCATCTATCACCATTTTATGAGAGATCGGAATGCATATATATGATTTTAATTTTATGAATAAATGTATAGTAGTGTTTGGGTTAAAATATATAAATAGAACTGTATATGTTTAATAACAAGATAATAAATAACATAAGAAAATGGGTCAAGTTCTAAATAAACGAGATTTGATTTGAGACATGCATTTTGAACATGAGGAATTCTCAACAAAGATGGTTAGTGACACCTTTTATTTCTATTAATTCTTCGTTTTACATATCTGAGATATAAAGGCTAAATTTAAAGATGAGTCTAAAGACTCGATATTACATTTGTTATATTTTTAGTAAACGTTTGATATTTAAGAAATACGTACGTGCATATCTCTACCTAAGTACTTTTAATTTTACTTTAGAATTGAAAGAAAAAATAAAAATCACAGATGGCATCTACTATTAGTGACTTAATGATAAAACTAAACCGTCTAATAGTAGCTTGTTAAAAAAAAAAAAAAATTATGCGTATCACGAAATTCCTATGTATAAAAACATAAATGAGCAAATCTTCGGTATTTAACATTTCAATATGCACATGTTACTTCTATGATGCAAAATTTAGCTTTTGGGATATGGTAACAAACTTTCATATCGATAAGGTTAGAAGTTAGAACAAAGAGATCAGTATAATAAAGCTAATAGTTGTGTAGCAACTAGCAAGATGTAGTAAACTAGTAATCACCGACTCATCATCATACAATATATAGAGAGGAATTGAAGCACGTTCCTTTAGTTTTCTTTTTGTCATATGTAAATAAATTTAAAAAAGTAACTGCTCAATGACGCCTTTCGCGTGTTTTGAGCCTCAATACCTCGATGGTATATGGGGAAGGTTAAGATGTAGACAGACATTATCTCTACCTAAGTAGAGAGGTTGCTTCCAGTTTCTACCTAAATGGTAGAAAAGGCCCTCGAACCTTTGCATGGGATGAGGATCGAACCCATGATCTTTGTCTACAAAGACAAGGATGTTTACCACTGATCCAACCATGCTGCTTTATGTAAATAAATTTAGTTATGTTATTCTTAGAGACAATTTTTTTTTTAAATGATTAATTTTCCTAACCAAATAGCCTAATAATCCTCTTAACTATGAGATGATGACATGTGAAAAAATCAAGAGGCAAAATTATGAAAGAGAATTAGTAGATACCACATATCACCTTCTTACTGTATTATTATGCTATTTGGTTAGGAGCAGGGACAGAACTAGAATTTCCCATTGACGGAGGCCGGTAGACAAAAAATTTTGTCCTCACAATTTTAATAAGTACAAAACATTTCAAAACTACACCATTGTATGATGTATAAGTTAACTACGGTCTACATATTGAATTTATATTGAATAATATACAAAACTTTAAAAAGAAAAGGTTCTATTAATATGTTTGAAAAAGTAGAAGGTAATAAATGAAAATTGTGAAATAAATTATGTAGGCATTTGGACCCACCACCCAACTAATACCTGTTATATTTACATACTAATTTAAGGATCCGGGTAATATTATGATAACTAATTTTAATAAAAACAGTTGAGATGTAATGTTAAACGTGAAAGCACAAATACATCAGTAGTCTAGAAATATCATATGATTTTATTGTACACACATCTAGTGATGACAAAAAATATCCGTACCCGATGAAGAATCCAATATCTGAACCAGATTTGACCAAAGAATCTCTTATTTAACCGGGGATGGGGATGGGGATGGGTATTGGATATTATTCTATTCCCCAATGGGGATTGGGGAGGGGATGGGAAACGACAAATCCCTGATTCTCATACTCGAACCCGAAAATACTATATATATTTTAAAATTACCTTAATTTTTTTTCAATATATTAGAATCATTTTAAGTTTTGTTTAGTACTTTTTATGTTATATACTTACTTATCATATATTTAACATAGATATTAGTTTATACATAAAAAGAAAAAGTCGAACTATATATTTTCCTTTTTATCTTTTACTATAATGAATTTTATAACTAAATTTTGATAATTTTTTTGATACTAAAAGTAATTATGGGTATAATAAAAATTCTGAATTCTCCCAAAAAAGTCAGTTTAGGATATTCCTGATATATTGTCTTCAACATTATTGGAATTAAATTATCGAAAAACTTTTATAGCACTAAATTACTGAAATTAAACTATCAACCGTCCGTATGATACTAAATGAACAAATATAGTTATAAAGCTAACCCAGATGTTCTCTCATTAAAAAAAAATTGAAATTTAAAGTGCACTCATATTATTAACAAAAACAATATGTTTTTGATACATCCTTTATTAACAAACCTTCTTTAAATCAATATTGACTAATTTGAAAAACCCTTTGGATTGCAACAATACTTGCTATCGTGAAGAGATGTGTGTAGTTTCGCTAAAACATCTTGGAGTGAATATCATATATCCCTTCCTTAAATCCTAAAAACATATTTACCAAACTATAAGATGATAATAACTCTCACATGTATCCATTTCATTAAATAAATTTAATAGACTAATATAGTACACTTAAATCCTTAATCCATCCTTTCATAAATCATTTTTATACAACCAGTTTACACTAATTTCGACAATATAAACGGTTGATATATTCAACGATATTGTTCCAGCCCCTCTTCCCATTTATGATTATGTGTTTAAGTGCAATGTATAGTTTATATAGCCAACGAATATCATAAATAAAAATATTAATACTAATATCCATTAAGTTTTTTTTATAAAATTCTCAATATACATCTTCTTTACTGATAAAACAAGATCCTAAGAAAAATATACCTTCACAATTCTACCACGTGGCAGCTCTCCCGTATGTTTCCAAAAAATCCTCACCAAAATTATTTTTCACACAAGCTTAAGTACCCGGGTATTGTTATGATAATTCATTTACCGTTATAACAATTTGTTACATATATGTGAAAACACGACAACGCTGTTGCGTAATAAACAAGTACTATAATGGCATACTGTAAAACAAAACACAAAAAATACTCGTATAAATTATAGAAAACATACATACTAAAAAGTAAAAATGATGAATAAAAAACCCAATCCATATTTACCTGTTTTTTTAATCAAAATCATTATAATTAGTCATAATAAATAGAATTACAAACAAACCAAATTAAGAGTTCAAGGGAAATACCAAAAGATATAAAATAAATAAAAATTTATTGTACCATAATAGCAAACATGATTTCGAATACTGAAGAGGCTAGCAATTGATGGATATTTAAATTGATAGATGAAAACTATTTTTTTTGAATAAACAGATCAACAGAAAGGTATGAATAATTAGGCAAATGTTTTAATTTGTTTATAACATCATAAATATCTGTATTTAATGGAAATAAGTGAATGAAAGGATTTTAACTGTGCCACATATGATTATTTTTTGAGAAATTTTAGGAATGGATTTTTGTTTTGTATAGATAAAAGATATACACATCATTGTCTTCAACCAAAGTTTCAGATCTCCGCTATTTTTTTAGATCTCCGATCTCTACCATTTTTGACTTATTAAAAGGGGTTAAACTAATAAAAACCTCAAGAAATCTTTAATTGAACTATTAAAAATCTGCCTTATCTATATCTGTTGGGGGAGGCTTGGCACCCCCTAACCCCCCTTGTCTCTAACACTGGTTAGAAGGATTTATCATTTTTTACTCAAATGTATACTTTTGTGTTTTGACTGTTTAAAGGTGTTATTGTTTATTACTCCCAAACTTAAGGGGTGATTTTTGGCAAGTAACTATTGTCGTGCTGTTTGCCATGATCCGATTGCGTAGTCCGTTAACGCGTGTGACAACTGACAAGGGAAAATATGGGATACTCGAAGTGTGTCATCACGGACCTGGTCAACTATTTGGTAGCAACTGTTATCTGCCTATATTCATTCATATTCGTATGTTATCTCATAATTAATGTTAAAAAATTAATAAAATCCTAATTAATTAGTACAGCATATATATGAAGACATGATAATAACGTGCATATACGATATCAAAAAGAAAGTGTATATTTCATACGGTATGTGAAAAAGATAGTTGCCGTTTGCATTTCTTTTCATTTATTAACTACATTAAATACTGTCTAAAATAAATAGTGTCAATTTTATGTAATTTGTTTTATATGCTGAATGAACAGTTTGCCATGAACAGTATAAATATTAGCAACTTAATTGATAAAATCATTCTTTACAAATTAAGTTCAAAACAAATACATCATATCTTTTTAATTTACATATTAGTTTTGACAAACAATTATTACTGATTAAATTATAAAATAACTATACTTCTCATTATAGCTCAGTTGTTGAGTACCAGCTTTACATGTTGTAGGTCTCGAGTTCAAGATATGAAAAAGACATTTTCAAGGTATTTTACAAATAAAGTCCTATACTGATGCAAGTTGCGAGCAAATAATCCACCTCTTTCAAAAAAAAATGATAGAATAACTATTTTAAGTGAATAACTTCAAATGATAAACCCTTCAAAATTTTTGCTAGAGAAAAATAAAGATATATTTGAATTTTGAACTTAGAGGCATGTCGTTTTACATAATTAACTCTAATTCTAATAGAAAATATAAGTTCTAAATTAAATTTGTAGACATTAATAGTTAATGTTTTTAATGATAAAAGTATGAAAACTAATACTTTTATATATTTTACATCATTTTTCATTTTTAAAAATCATTTTTTGTTTATTTAAAAATAAAGTTTTATCTTTTAATGTAATACGTTTTTATTAAATTATGTTTTTGTATAGAAATTTTATCATATAACATAATAAAATTTGATTATAAGTTATTTAATTTTATATCATTAATATCTTATTATTTTTTAAAAAATGTTTTGAAAACCGGGACCCGATGTTAAACGGACCTTCTTACTAAAGAACTAAGAGATCCCTTAGTTTGTTGAGACTTAAAATCGTTGATACTATCATATGATTTAGGTTACAATATTATTGGACACCCCTAGGTGTTCACATTGTAAGATATTTACATACTCCGTATAAGTTTGATAATTGTATTGTAAGACTTAAAAAGGTTAAAAACACGGAAGCTAAAACGCTTAATGTAGCTACACTAGATGAGGTTGACCCATCAGGGGCTAAAGACGATGATTTCCATATATCTTCCCAAAAGTAGTAGAAGGACCAAAATGACCCAATTAAGTTGAAAGAGGTTATAATGTTGTTCCACATATTAAGATAGGTTCTACTCCCTCTACTCACCTTAATCTGATTCCGACACATGTTGTGGATGTAAAGGATCAGTTTGAGGGGCCCACATTCATTCAATCTCACCTGATGATTTCATTCGAGTTTTGGTAAACCAGATGAGTTGAGTAATGGTGCACAAACTAAATCATGCCACACACTACAACTCCTCATGACTCGACTATGTTGTTCCATCAACACATATCGAGTAAGATTCGGAAAACATTTGGAGCTATAGAGACCCATTTGGAAAAATTCAAAGACCGTCGTTTTCTCTCATTCATTTACATAAGTGGAATAATAACTATTTTCCTATTAATGTACGTTAAGACTTGGAGCATGTGTGGTACGGGGAAAAAAAAATTTATTTACAAAATATTTTAGAGAGGCGAGCAAAAGGTTTTAAAAAGTCGAATGTCGGGTAAGTCTCTTTCTGTTTGTGGCATTATGCAGCAGGTAGTGTTTGGTGTTCGTTCTACAAGAGGTCATTGTTTTTGTATTTTATTGAGATCTCATTTATTAAATTAGTAGATGTTGTCATTTTACGCATTTGCCTCTTAGTCTTAGGGCTCTTGTTTTATATTTTTGAATGTATTGCGTAACTTTGTAGTGGCTAGTTTCTTGTTAGCATTTATTACTCGTAATTTAATTAAATTTTAATCCCGTTAAAAGAAATATATATATAACTTTAGAGACATGAAAAATCAAGGGTCCTTACACTAAGGGTACTTTTAAGGAAGATGATAAATAAACGGTCGTTACACCGATGGACATAAATACATGCTAGTGACAGTGAAATGAGAATGCAAACAATAAGTCTTACACAAATAATGTTTTCAAAATAGCTCTCACTTGCAAATAAAAAAACACGGATAAAATAAGAAGATATGATGAAAGAAACAAAAAATTAAATTAACAATTCCATTTGCGTCAAGTTAGTTTCTAAACATATGAAGATTTGTCCAAAAGCGTAGTATTTGTTAGAAAGTGTGAATGATTTCCCTCTTCCATACAAATGTAGAGCGCATATTAGAAAATGAAACTGCTTCGTATAGTAGTTATGTTTCATAGTGATATTATACGAGTAAAATGTCAAACTTTTCTATCACATTCATTAGATTCCTCAATGTACATAACATAAATCCGCCTCTTTTCGCTAAAATTTTCCGAAATCTAAACAATTCAGTCCTAAAAAACCAAAGGGCGGAGTTGACTCGACAGGTAAGAAAGGAACTAGGAAAAACAAAGTCAAAGCTCGATCTCAACCAAATTGTGCAAAACAATGTACCATCTAAACATAACTTCTTCCTAGCCATGTAGGACGAGAGGCACGGCCCACTGGTGATAACAAAAGCGTAAAACCAGACGACACTCTCATATGGGTCAGAGCATAATTCTTTAGACGTCACATGTAGTTAGTTCTCAACCACGACGATTCCCCATAAAGTAGTTAAAATCATGGTGTTGGACACCTAATTGCCTCAACCAAGAATCAGCGACACTCAAAAGTGAAACTACCTTCTCTTGGTCCCTAGAATTCCTACTCGAGATCCAAATGTCTCCTTGCATCTTGTAAGTCGCCAATCCAAATGGCGGAAGACCGATTCCTTCTCCCTCCTTTCTTTTTGTCTTTACAAATCCATCTTGGTCTACAATATCCGTATCTACATCCGTAAAGTTTGGTAAGTCCAATGTGGATAACACTTTTTACACAACAAAGTATAAACAGACGTAATGAAAACCGTTACTACCTTGAAATGAAGACGAGAGGGTATGATATGTTAGGAAACACGTAGACAAGTCTTTCATCATCTTTCCCATGGGAATGTGATATATAGGGTACCTAAATCACAATTTTTAAGCCATTCAAATGAGCAAACACAACACAAAACCATGCAAAGTTGTTTTAGCACCATCCAAGTTAACTATTCTTTCGATATTAACAAACCACAAAATTTTTGGCAAATTACAAGAGACATACCAAGCGACCGCCATCCAAGTAGCCGGTGAAAGATCAACATTTCTTAATGACATTAGTCCAGGATACCTTTTAGATAATGCATAAACCTATGAAAAGAACAAAAAAGAAAGACAAAATTGAGTTTAAAAAAAAAAAAAAAGAAAGACAAAACTGAGACAAAAAGGCAGATAAGAGAAAGAGTAGGTGGTCACATTGCATTCTTTAGAACATAGTGGGGGTGTTTAGTAAAATACAAGACACATCAGCATAGTTCACGCGGAAACTACTCATCTTTACTTCATCAAACACTTCAAGCAAGCCACTGATCACGTCAAAACAGAAACGTGTGGCGCTCGAAAGCAAGGGATATTTGTAAGGGAGGGTAAATGTGTCATTTACTTAATACTTAATATAAAATAAAAGTAATCCTTTTCAAATATAGTAAAAAAAAATGAAACTAAAAAGAGAAACAGATTTCAAACTTATCATTTGTGATAACGTAATAGTATGTCATAATACGGATCTGGTTTACAATTTAATTTATTTGTATATTACTTTATAACAACAATATACATTCCCAAAATAGAAAATATACCCCATTTATATATAGATTCTTGTTTCACAAGAAATATCTGTTTCCAAAAAATGTCCACCAGATGATCGTATAAATATTGGACTAAAAACAGATCATACCATGAAGTAATTAAGTTGAAAACAAACTTATTAACTTAGATGCCACATTTTCAAATTTAGTGTAATTTATTTATGAAGTAGACGCTGAGCCAAAAACTTGTCAATAAATATAATCGATCCGATTAAATTACACTAGAATAATGATGAAAGATTTATTCAATGGGTTCGAGTGCACCCTCCCGATCGGGTGTATGTAGACCACGATATATAGCAATAATCAAAATGCACGTCTAAAACATAAGAACGATATTTTTCCCACACTATAAATGCTCATGGATGACGTTACCCACACACAAATCATTTCTAGGTATGGAGAATAACGATGCGTCTCCTATTCAATGACATTTCTTGTACAAACTCTAAATGAATAAGTTTTTGAAAAATAAAACTACCAAAAAAAAGGTCAAACGAAGATGTAAAAATTGATTCAAAACTTACTTAAAATGTATCATAAAGTATATAAATAAAAATAATATAATGTATACCTTATCCACGAGCGGAACTCTTCCGTAAGGAGTTGATCTATCGAAGTACTGGAAGTAAAGGTGACCCAATCGATCATTCAAATGAAAAGTCATCTCTTGATCGGGCATACCTTCATCCGATGAACATCCGTCCCATCGTGACACCTTCTCACACTCACTTTCATCACTAAAAGTGTCGCTAAATGAATCCCTCGTTTCAGAATCCGTTTCATCCCTACAAATAATAAAAATTCCTTATTCGATAACATAACAAATAATAATGAATCAGAAAAGCATATTCTTAAAATCATCACTCTCATTCATTTAAAAATGTGACATAACCAAACAATATAATATAACTATATAACATTTAATATATATAAAAGAAAAAAAAAACAAGAGTACTTTTTCTAAAAGCTATTAAGACTAGATTTAACTTTTGTCTTTATAGTTAAAGTTGTCATGGGCATTTTAGACATGTCACAAATAATATTCCCAGGATTACCAACAGCTATTCCAGAGTACCGCCACCGGGAATGTGATAAAAACTGGCATAAAATAAACTAATAAAGAATAAAAAATATAGATGATAAAAATTACCTTAAATAATTTAGGGATATGTTGCTAGTAAAGATTTGAATAGCAGAAAGATAAGGAACATAATACTGAATGATGGTTTCATCACCGCCGTCATCGACGGTGATCGGAACTCCGGCACCATAAGCACTCCATTCATCAAAGCAATTCCAGAGATCACTTAATGTGAAAAATTCAACTTTATCTCTGGCCCACGGATGCCATAATCTATTTAGCTTTATTATCTCACCCTACAAAACCAATAATATAAACAAACACTTATAATAATTAGCTGATTAAACCGTATAATTTAAAAAAAAAAAAAAGAAAAAGTATCAAAAAACATTATATTTTTGCTCTTTTTTTTAATAAATAAAATAAATTAAAAAGAAACAAACCTTGGGTAAAAATTGAGAAGGGACAACAGGGGTTGTGGAATCCAGAAAGCATTCAAGATTTGATGGTCTTTTGAGTGAAAACATTTTTTTGTGAGAGAGAATGAAAAAGCAAATGAGAGGTTTTAATGTTTGAAGTTTATTGGTAGATTAATATTAATGGGGTTTGATTTTTTTAAGAAGTGTAATTGATGGAGGAAAATGGTAAGACTTGTAGTTTAGTAAACTATCAATAAATATTCATATATATTTAATTAATGAGATTTTATTGACTAAAATAAATAGAAAACAAAAAATCTTTGTCAATTCAACTACAGAAATCTTGTTTGTGTTGTCGGTGACAAAAAGTCACCGGAAACTGCTAAAAGAAAAAAAAAAAACTCAACTTACACTCCAAGAAAAACACAATAAAAAGAAAGAAACCCTTTGAAGGTTGGCAAAGAAATTAAATGAAAGCTAATCAAAATTCAACAAAGAAAATGACCGGGTCGGGAATTATGGCGGAAAAGGCTCTGATCGTGGAATCAAATTGAAAACATAGAGGTGTTGGATAATAGAAATATATAGTGTGTATGTATAGGAGGCAAATACTATTTCAGGAATTGAGAGATGTATGTATGTATGTATGTATGTATGTATGTATTTGTTTGTTTGTTTTGGGGGTAACGTGGATGAGTATCACGTCTTATTTGTACAGACTACAGAAGTTTGTAGTGCCAAGACAACGTTTGTTACAGGAAGCGGTCAAAACAAAATATATTATTTTTATGCTGCGAGATAAAATCTTTGCTCATTTAATACTTTAGTATATTTTAGTATTTTATTTAATTTAATTACGAGTAATATATTCTTATCCACCCTTTAAATAGAATTCATGGATTTCATTCTTTTTTGTTATATAAAAGGATTCATTATTTAATGTTTCGGTGATAAATGGTTAATAAAAGTTACAGATTTAGGCGTGGTGAATAAAGGGTACTCATAAATGGTTAACTGGTGATTATTAGTTAATCTAAAATCGATACAACTTTTTGGTTTTTTGGTTTCGGGATTTTTTAACACACCGAGTTGTTAAGGTTGCGTTTGAAAGTGGTTATAATTGCTTTGATTCTGAATAATGATTATTTTCTTCAAAATTTCTGTTTCTTGTAAAGGCAAATGCGGTTTTACATAAGTATGTTTTTACATATTCTATAAACGCTCTTGTTAATATGCGTTTTGAAATTAATGAAATAAATTAGGTGAAATATATATTAGTACTCTGAGGTTAGTTGAGTAGCTCTTTTACTACCCTAAACTGTTCAATTTATTTTAACGCATAACATGATATACGGAACTTTTTTTTTTTTTAAAGTAACTATTATAACAAGGTATTTTAATTTAATTTTAAGGTTGTATCTAACATTACCAAATATATGATACTAAAAGTACAACTTATTATAAAGAATTTACACGGTTAATTATAATGAAAGTAGAGGATTAAAAGTATTACGGAATACATTATTTCAACTTATAAAATCAAAAAACATACATATTATGTTTAAGAAAAAAACTAATCATACGATTACTCAAAATATAAAATAATAAGTTCACGCTCATACGAAAATTTTAATAAATTACAATGTCACATATTTACTTATCATAAGTATTTAAGCTGAAATATTTACCTTGTCTTTTAAAGAAAACTTACAAAAAGTAAGCGTATGACTGTTTGTCTAAAGAAAGTTGGAAAAACTTATACAATATGTACTTTAAATTTTTTATTTGTTTTTTAGTTCAAAATTGCTATTATTAATGAGAGACGGCTCAAGAAAACATAATGATTTAAACTGCTTGGTTAAAAAATCATACGATGGAAAGATGCGTACGAACTACGAAGAACAATGAAAATTGGAAGATCTAAACAAAACAGAGGTAGGAGGGGATGGGGATTTAACGACAACAAAGTGTGACAATATGGTTAAAGACTAGACGAGTGGTCTAAGATTATGTTGGGAAACATATGTTTTTGTTTGTCGACGTAACTAAAGTAGATTAAATAAAAGAATTCTAAATTGTCATAAAAAACTTTTGAAAAACACAAACGCATTATATATCATTTTATTCCTACCAAATATTTGGGACGTATTCTAACTTAGCTATAAATGACTAATAAAACGAAAATACTATAAAAAGAGATCATTTTATATATACTTTTAAAATCTTAAAAATACCATTTACATATGACAGTCCTAAATTTTTCTTATAAAAAATCAAATACCATTATAAGGGTATGTTATTGAGTTTTTTCTAAAAGGGAAAGGAAAGGATTATGAAGGATATTAAATTTTTTTGTGTTCTTTAGTTTTATTTAAAAGAAAAAGAGAAAAGAAAGAAAAAGATATGGAAGGAGAATTCAATAGATTTTGTTAAAGATATTTTCTTCCCAATTTTGGGATGATTTGAAAGGAAAGAAAATCTACTATTTCTCTTCCATTCATCTCTCTTATTTTCTTCCCTCTTCCTTCATAAAAAAAAACTCAAGAACACAGGCTAAGAGTTTATTCTTTCATTTATAACTTTAGGATCATTCATATGCTACAAGAAGAAATTTATATATACGTAATTATAGCTAACTATAAGTGAAGTAAAATTAAAGAACAATTTATGGTATATGTTTTCGGGATGCTTTTAGGGTTGTTTGCAAAAATATATAAGGAAAGTTAATGTGAAGTTGTCACACAAAAAACCCTTTACATCTTGATTTTTTTTTATATTATATAAAAATCATATGTTCTAATCATTTATTAATTATATAAAAATAAAAATATTTAAAAAAGAGTATATGGTGGATTTTTCATCTAGGTTTGGTGTGTGACAACCTCACACTCACTTTTCTTAAATATTATATATAATAAATATGTTTTAGATAAAATAAAACAAGTATTAATGTAAAACAAAAAGAAAAATAGGTTTCTATTCATTGAAAATCATCGTGAATCATGAAATTTATCGTACATTAATTGCTTTGTGGATATTCGTGCATTAATTTAACAATGATCTAAATGTCAAAATCTTGTTTTAAATTTTTTTTTTTTAATATTCGTTTTTACAATACTTAGCTCCATATATATCTATATACATATTATAACAATAAGAATCCTGGCATTTTAAAGTTCTTTTCAATTTAAAGGTATTTTTAAAAATTGGCACATAAGATTTTATACTATGTGGCATCCTCATATATTTTTGACAATATTTATCTTATTTTATATACAAAATTATATACAAAACTATAAAAGTAACAAGCATTTTTTAAAAGAATAATTTAAAATATGGTTTCATAATCTTCTAATCATTATTGCTTCTAAAATAAAGAATCTCGACAATATATATCTCTTGAAAACCTAAGTATTTAAATCTGCATTATTATATATAGGATTTGTTTTTATCTATTCACAAAACTATAAAAGTAACAAGCATTTTTTAAAAGGATAATTTAAAATATGGTTTCATAATCTTCTAATTATTATTACTCCTAAAATAAAAAATCTCAACAATAGTTAGCCAGTTTCAATCATATCACGTTTTATGAACCTATATTTTTTATATTATGATTTTTGTTTTATATATATAGATATATATATATATCGTAACTTACACACTACCATCATCATCTACTACGATATACAAGACTTTTTTCTAAAACCCTAAGAATTTCTGGTGACGGTCCCACAGGAAAATCATGTGTCACTTACACATGATTTTCCAGCGACACGGTGACCGGAAAATCATGGTGGTGGTCGGAGTTAACTTACACATGTGTAAGTTACATGGACTTTTTTTAGGTGGACTCATTTTATCTTTCCCCATATATATCTATATAATTATTAAAACAGTAGGAAACTGAACGATTCTAGAACCTCTAAAAAATCTAACCTGTTTTATAAATTTGTCATGTAAGATTTTATCCTATGTAGCATTTCTACAATTTTTTGTCAACATTTATTAATTTTTATTTATTATTATAGATTCAAAATAAATTAAAATTATTTCCTTCCAAATTAGCCATATATATTTGATTTTAAAAGTATATTAGATATTTAATACATTACATTATAATAAGAATAAGAAGTTACGTATATTACTGTAAACAAATCTTTTATATTACTTTAAGACTCTTTTTTTGGGTTAGATTTTAAAATTCTTCTATATTACTTGAAATATCACATTTTAAGAATTTTCTATATTACTTAAAATATATCGTTATACTTTAAATCCTATTGATGATATCATATCACCGTATGAATATTTTTATTAGATTGGTTTTCTCTCAATATATATGATCCATCTCCAATTCAATATGAATATATGGTATGTTTCTCTTACATGTTTTAGTTTTATTGGTTTGTAGTTTAATTTATATTTATAATTTTTTTTTATATTTAATACAATGATTTTTCGAAGTTTATGAGTTTCTTATATTCAGATATTTAGTTTGATACTTTAACAATAGTTGATTAGGATGGGATGATTGATGGGAGTAAAAGATGTAAAGTTCATTTATCTATAATTTCCAAGGGTATGTATTATTGTCTCTTTCCTTTTAGTTACATACATAAACCATTAATGATTTGTTAATTTCCTGTTAATCGTTGTTGACATGGGTCTTACATTTATTGACTTTTGTTGTTTAATTAACTTTTGATCAGGCTATCAGCTGGAGAGTGAAATGGATGCGAACTAGAGTTTGTTATTTAATAGAGTTCAAGTTTCACATTCTATTTTTTTTCGCAGTTTTTATACTCCGTATATCTTTGTTAGATTTTCAATGCATCATCTTTTGATTTATGTGGCCGCTTGATGTTATTAATACTAAAAAAAATGGTGAATTGATGAGAACCGTTTGATCCCATGCATTTAATTGATACCCACGTAACCTCCAACAAGGATAGTGTCAAGGTAAGTCAACCACTTAAATTTAATTCTGCCTCTAACAAGATTCGAACTCAAGTTATTCCCAGAAAGTGGTAACTGGTGGACATCTCTTCGTGTTATTAATACTATTAATTATTTATTATGAAAGTTATTATTGATGATATTATTCATGTGATTAGATATAATTACATATGATATTGGTTTATTTTTATTTTTATATATCTACCAAATAAAGAATATCAATGAAAACTTTATTAAATTGATTGTTTTAAATAACCGCACATCGTGCGGGTAAAAACCCTAATATATATATATATTTGATTTGACGCATTTCAACTCTTCCTATGATTTTGCGTCTTTTCTTTTAATTATAACATTATAATATAACAATTATCAAGTTCTGGGTTTAATAAACTGAAACTCATACTATGATTTGTTTAGGGTTGTCAGTATTAACTAATTTGATGTATTAAAATTTATACTTTGTTTGTGAAAATTTAAAGGGTGGTTATTGGTATATAAAGTAATACTTTTTATGCATGTAATAAGCTGTTAATGATAATTCTTATTGTCATTATAATTTCCTATTTGTTTTATTTTTTTTTGAACGACAAAAGTGAATTTTATTGATCAACAAAACTAGCAAAGAGCTAGTATATATATATATATATATATAATAATATATAATATGTGAGACATTTTTCTTTTAAGTTGAATATGAAATAACTTCGCACTTACTTTTCCCATATAATGTGTACTTAATTTCTTTGTGTGTGTCTATTCAAAATCAAATTACATAAATATATATCTCTCGTTTAAAATATTAAAAATGTTAGTCGTGACCTTAAAAGTTTGTCGTTAATATGTATAAAAAAATATATATTTTTCATATAGAAAACTCATTCTGAGTTTTATTATAATAAAAAAAAATGAAACTATTTATGCAGGCAAATAAAACAAGGCCCATAAATAAAATATTTATTATGATAACAACAACTAAGTGCTATTAAAAGTATACTTTTTTATCGGCTAATTCTTTACTAATATTTTATATAATAAAATCTTAATGTTGTTAAAAAAATACTCTAGTATACTTTATTTTTCTTTAGTTTTTCCATTTAATTGTTCTCATCCGCTACAACTCTTGCAATCGATCATTAAATTTTTAAAGAATTAAATAAAAGGACGCGTGTGAGAGTGAGACAATAGTCTCAATAGATATCAAAATGAGAATTAATAAACATATTCCCTGTTTATTTATTATTTACATCTGAACAGATAGAATTTTGACGATTTTTTTCTCATTTTTGATAATGACTCGAAGTTACACGTTTAACTTATGGTATTTTAGTTTTAACTCAAACCATCAAATAATTAGTAATTCTAACCATTCGTACGTGTCACAATGTAGGCATCTTCAATAACATCGTTTACAATCATTATAAAACGTAGAGGTATACACGGTTAGGCCACAAGGGGATAGTCCACATTTGGCTCGAATGCAACCAAGTATTCATTTGGTCAACTCTTACATTTTTACTTTAACCATTTTCTATTTTATTTTTTTACCTAGTAAAGTTTGAACTCGACTCTATCTTAAAATCTTGCAAATGCTTTCCCTTTAATGTACCTCGAAGATCATGGTGAGGACTTGAGGTTGTTATTATTACTCTAACACACACATGTTGATCAATTATTGTATAAACTAAACATATATTGAATTAGGGGTGTGTATCTGATCATCCAGAAGCCGTAAAGGGAAAACGACATGACTCGGTTGAGGATCGGGTTCCCGTTTAGGGTATGCGCTAATGATGGGGTTTTAAGTGACAGAGATAAGGCCACAAGAGTTTAGAGAAAATTTAGAGGGAATGATTTTTGTTATGGTGTTAGCCCCTAATGATCTCTATATATAAGAACACCCAATGGGAAACCCTAATTAATAAGTATGCTAAGTACGTCCATCAAATAATTACCTATTAATTATTTAGAGGTAATTAGGTCATTGATCATTATAATTAGATAAATGATTATAAGGGTCACATATATAAATATATATTTATTCTTACAACACACACAAAAATTTTTTTTACACATTGTGTTATTTTTTATGTTTTCTTTAAAGAACATCTGTTATGCCTCCAATAATTATCGACAATAATAACGCTCGTTTTGTTGTGTTTTTTTCCCCTTAGAAGGTAGCCAATACCCCCGTCCATGGTTCGTTCTCCACTCGTTCGTTAGGGATGGGCGAGTCCACACCGTTAGGTGGGCCTCGTCCCTTGTTCGTTCCTTTGGTTCGTTCCCATCACTCGTTCCTGCAGAGACGAGTTATAATTGTGTTATATATATTATTTTCTTTTTCTTTCCCCTAAATATATATATATATATATATATATAATATTTAAATACATAAATAGATACATATATATATATGTGTGTGTGTATGTTTACTGTAAAGTAAAAAATGAACTTCTGTTTTTTTTTCCAGAGGTCGATAAATTAACGCGAAGAACAAGGTGAGGTTTTAGGGGATTTTTACTTTTTCAATTTTTTGTCTTTTATGTATACACTTGTATAATTTTCAAGTTCTATCCTGCACTTTAATGTTAGTTTAAAAATAACCCTAAATAAATAAACTTCCTTTTTCTCTAAATATATATACATTCTATGTTGTTGTTGTTATTATTATTGTTGTTGTTGTTGTTGTTGTTGTTGTTGCTGCTGCTGCTGCTGCTGCTGCTGTAATTAATTTTGAATATGTAAAATTAAATAAAAGGCGGTTCAAGATTAGTCTTTTGCATTAGGTATGTTTTCAGGGATTGGTTTTTGGAGTTGCTGATGTGAAATTGACTGGGACTAGTCCTTTTGAGGGTGAATCCTAATACTAAGGAGCCTCTTAAGGCATATTTAAGTGTATTTCTTTTATTATTTATTTGAATTATATGTTACTCTTAAATTTTGGAAAGGTTCTTGTCTATGGCCAGAAGTTTTGACCAATGAAACAAAAAAAATGCAGAGTTGTGGTTTGCAATGTAAATTTGGAGGCTCCAACCATACTTTAACGTGAGACTCAAAACATGATTTAAACTGTAAGAATCAAGATATTTGAGAATATATAATCATGATAATGTATATATATTTACTAGTCTTAATACCTGCACGATGTACGGTAATTATATAAATTATATCATAAAGAAATTCGAATATGTCTCATACATGATTTGTAAGTATGAAATAAATTGTGATTGCTGATGATTAACGTTAAGTTATAATAAACAGTAATGATGAATAAAATGTATGTTTAGTTAAAGTTTTAGATTTACCTTAAATATTTAAAATCACATCAAATTCGGAACTTGTAAGTATAAAGTATGATGACAAATAGTCTTGTGATTTTTGACCGTAAACTCAAGTTTTTAAAGTTTCATGTTATTAATTTATTATTATAAATAATATAAGTAGTAGGAGTTGAAGAATTGAGAAATAAAAAGAGACAATTTTATTAATGAAAAAGGGAAATGATATTCCCACAACACAAATTACCCATCCACAACATACGTATATATTCTACTGCACAATATACAACTGTGTAAAGCATTGATTGTTGTGGATGGCTAATTTGTGTTGTGGGGATACCACTTCCCAATGAAAAAACGATCAATTAAATTAAGTTATAATGTGTTATATATATATAAGCTAAGAGTTATAGTTTAATTGTAAGTCTAATAAGGAAATTACATCTATTTACAATTAAAAAAGTTAATTTAATAAGATAAATAAATTAAAAGAACACATGTCAATTAAGGAGTACGCCACTTGTCGTTTCAAAAATATCTCAATCTTGCTTTAGTTTATTGGTAGATATAATACAAATATATGATTAATCGTAGTATGTAGATTAGGCTATTAGAGTTATACTAGATTTTAGACCCGTGTCCAACACTGGACACGGGGCTTATGACATTATCAAATAAGATGATTTGATAACTATTAGGAGTCATAATTTGAGTGACAATCATAAGTGTGAGCATTAATCACAATGTTAATATATAAAATCAGAAAAAAATTATACCTTTTGATTAAGAGATAACATTTGCTTTGAATGAAGTTCATATTCGTTTGAATTTAGGATTCAATTAAGATGATCGTAAATCAATCCTTAGTTATATATGGTGTTGGATTTATAATAAGGGATTTGTGGTTCCTATTGTATTTGGCTATAAGTTTTTAATAGTTTTCTAATAACATAATAGTTTTCTTTAGGTAGAGTGGTAATTGTTGTATTATACTATGATGTACGGATTGATTATGTATGCTATATTATTATTTTTTCTCATATAAAATAATCGAAGTTGAAAAATTAAAATTGTTGATTTGAAATAGAATTAAAAAAAGGTAAATTATATTTAAATACATTAACTAAAATCTGTGCAACTTATATATCTTTTTCTCATATTAAATGTTCAATTTGAACTTATCAAGTTTTATGCTTTCATTGATTAAATTCATGCAACTTAATATATTTTCTATAGGTAGATCGAGTTTTACATTTATCTTTCATTGATATAATTTTCATCTACTATTATATAATACAAACAAAAATATTTATGGTCAAAGTTGGAAAAAAAAAAAGATAATACAAAACGGATTTACTATATATGTTATATTATAATTTTTTCCCATACAAAATAATCAATTTCGAACAAAATAAAATTGTTGGATTAAAATATAATTTAAAAAAAGAGTAAATTATATCTAAATACATTAACTAAAATTTGTAATCTCGTGTTTATAGACAAATAGATAAGGATAACTAATTGATGTACACAACATCGAATTAAAGGTTTTGGATATATGGTAATTCATATAATTGACATATTTTAAATGGATAGATAGATGATCTTTTAAATATATTGCATTAACTATTAAGTATGAAATAGGATTAGTCGTAATTGATTTTATATATATAATAAAAGTTAAGAAAAGTTAAAATTGGAATTTTAAGGAAATTAAGAGTTGTAATTGGTTAATAAACTATTAGAGCAACTGTGTTTTAGTATAATAAAAGATTTAAGTTATATGAAGTTCTCCGTAGCATATTAAAAACTTGTTTAATAATAAAAACCTTATTTTTGATTTTGATATTAGATACTTAATAAAACCAATTAACAAATTTCTTGTTTGTTTTTATCAAAAAACCATTCCATATGTCCAATGAAGTTGATAACTTATTGCTAAAATCTATATTTTAGGATATTATATCAAAGTTCAAATTTTACCACTTACATTTATAAAAATGAATTATTAAAGGGTTTAAAAATAACAAGTTAACACAAAGTAAAATCTTTATTAAAAACCATATCATATCCAAATGACTCATTTCAAGTAACCCGCATGTGATTCCTATCTTTTTTTTTTTTTTGAAAAGTACATGTGATTCCTATCTAGTTGATTGATTCATGGGCCTTTTTCTTCCAAACATAAAAAACATACTGGTTTCGACAAACAAAGTCTTAATTACAATTATTTTTTATTATTTTTTTAAAAAGTGTACATCATTTGCTCGAGATCTAGCTTACGTTGATATATTAAATAGTTATATACTTACCATAAAATTTAAAGGTGAACTTTTGATATAAAAAATATAATTTTTTAAAAAGATGATTAGTCATTCAACCCATAAATTTTGTACTTAACACACATAAAATCAAAGATCCCATCAATCAACACTGATTGCGCTAATTAGCTACCATAGTTAATGTTCTTTAATCATTAAGATAATAATATCCTAATATTTATCTCTAATTTACCTTAGTTGTTTTAGAAACATGATACACACTATAAACCAATATACCATCAATCATAAAATTAATTGATTTAAAGGGTTAATAAAGGTATATTTTATAAGATAAATGATTAATAGTGTTATTTAAACATTAATGTTACGGGGTAGTGTATGTGAAAATAATTTAAAAATGCTAGATAAAAGTATTACATAATATTTTATAGGATGACATTTTAGACATTTTTCTCTCTATAACTTTCAACAGGAAAGTGTTTTTTTTAATAAGTAATATATATATATATACTTTCCTTATTTTGAGAATTTTTTTTTTGTAAAAATTATGAGAACTCTTAAATTATATATTTGTTTACATGTTTTTTTTTCATTCACATGTTAAATGATATAAAAATGTATGTTGTAGGAGAAACTTTTTTAAAAAACCTTACAAATAGTCTTTTATGAATTTGTGAATGAAATATATATACATATATATGGGAAAGATAATTAAAATACAAGCAATTCAAAAAGTACAAAAAGTACAAGAGGATATCTTCTTCCCCTTTCTTTTTTCTTATCCGGCGAGATTGCCGCCGCCAACCACGACCTCCTTCTTCTTCGGCAAGACAACTACTGTCACCACCATCATCTCCGACCACCCCAACCACGCCGCCGACACCTGCAGTAAGGGCTTCGCCCGTACCGTATTAAACCGCCACCATCTCTTGGATCGTCGCCCATCAAATCCATACTATTCCCGTATGCGCCCCATGACAACCAGTTTAGAACGAATTAGGGCAACGCCCGTACCGTATCCACCCGAAAACGAACCTGATTCTCGTCAGAAAAGTCACCGGAGATGTCGTCGGAGGTGGTGGCGGTGGTTGTCTCGCAGGAGAAAAAAGAAGAAGGAGGAGGTGTGGCGGTCATCCGAGAAAAAGGTGGTGGCTGGTGGTGGCAGTCTCGCCGGAGAAGAAAGAAGAAAGAGGAAGAAGATCCAACGGTGCCTTGTATTTTTTGTACTTTTTGGATTGCTTGTACTATAAAAAACCCATCCCTACATATATATATATATATATATATATACCAAATTAGTCTTATATGTCTTTATTCTAATTATTTAATAGGAAATGTTAAACGCAACTTTTAGAGATACATTTAGGTCGCGTTTGGTTCGCAGATTCTGATGAAATTTGATGGAATTGGAATTTAATTCCATTCTTTAGTGCGTTTGGTTGCTCAATGATGAAGGAATATCATTCCGTTGGAATGTCAACATTCCTTCATTTGATGGAATCTCCATTCCATGGGGATGAGGGAAGAAATCTCATTCCGTCTCTCACTTAAATCTTAAAAAAATGAAAAACATTCCGTCAAATTTCATTCCATCAGATTCCAATTGCTTCAACAGATTTCATTCATTTTCTAAAAACATTATGTGAACCAAACGTGCCCTTAGCGTACACAAATTTTGTTATCTTTAATATCAAAAGTCCTCCACCAAATTTTATGTTAATTGTATAACTATTTAATACACTTAATTAACTACAACCTTAACATCTGCATTTAGCAAAACCCTTATTTAATTATTTATGAGTCTTGCTAAATACGGAGTATAAGCTAAAGGCTAAAGTTAAGGTTTATAGAATAATTGTGTACTATAACACATAGATTTAAGCTTGATTGATGATCGATGGTGATTTAGATCTTGTAAAGTGTATAAGTGTGTGTGTTTGGAGGTTGGGAATAATGATAAAATTGGATATTTTTATATGAAAGCTTTATATACAAATGTAAGGTTTAGGGATATTTATACATTCACTATTCTTTTTATTAATACTCTTTCCATACTTAATTAATTACAATTAAACAATATATATTTATCGTATATATATATATATATATATATATATATATATATATATTTTTTTTTATATATAACATCAAGAAACACTTGGGTGGTTGCATTAAAGGTTGATTGAGTAATTATCAACTCGTGTTAGGATTTGGTCAAAATCTCTAGACATTAAAAATGACACTATTAAAGAATGTGTACTACGAAAAAATGCTATAATCTTAAAGATTAAAGTTAACATACACAACAAAAATTGTACATTTCATATAAAAGGTCTATCCCATGACATTTCATATTAAAAATTTCTCAATTTTTTGATTAAATACCTGACCATTTAATCAAATCCAACTTACGGAGGATTACATTACATGTATCATGTATGTATAAAAGTTGATCTTCCAGTGACATGCATATGTGACTAGATCTAAACGTGGCCAAGTTCATATGTAGACGGAAAAAACATGTGTCATCAACTCGCTCAACATATGTAGAAATATAGGTGGTGTTTAATAACATCTTAATAAATAAGACATGACTTAATCTTAATTGTTTAAGTTGGATATAATATTTGTTTAGGACTTATTTAATAAGTCATCACTTAATTAAAAAGTGCAGCTAAAAGTATTTTACATAATTATTCTTTCAAAACTTTTTTTTAAAAAACACTCATTAAATTTCAAGGGTATTATAGTAATTAAAATTTTTTAATTGGTTAATTTAGCACACATAACAAACAATAACTATATCTATACCCGGTCGTTGACCGGGTTAGAAACAATATATAGTTAAGAATATACGAAACATGTTGAACTTTATATACAAAGATAAAATAAATTGACAAAAGTGCAAATATCCAACTTTTATTATTAACGTGTAACATAAAACGCTAACCCTATCAACCCTAAATCCATCCACCAACCTGCCAACTTGATTATTTCAGGTTGGTGAGTTAGTTTGGGTTATCTGGTAAGAAGTTCGGATCAGGTTTTTGACCCAAAATTTATCAAGCTAGATATTTTCAACTTGTCAACCTGAACCCGACCTTATTAACACCCCTATACAAATAAAAGACATAAAAAAATATTATAAAAAATATCAAAACTTAAAATTAATCCATTAACCTCCCAACCCAGCACCTGTTTAACCTATCAACCCTAAACTCGTCCACCAACCTGCCAACCTGATTATTTTAGGTTGGTGAGTTAGTTTCGGATAATCTTGTTAGTAGGTTCAAGTTAATTTTCCGACCTAAAATTTATCAAGCTGGATATTTTCAACTCGTTAATCTGAACCCGACTTTATTGACACCCCTATACGAATAAAAGACATAAATAAAATTATAAAAAAATATCGAAACTTGATGGGAACGTATGTTATTAATATCAAGTTAATAACAGTTATTTTAAACAAATACGTATATCCGATAAGAAAACGATGGATTGAATTTTATTGCATTGTCGGGCGTTGGGTTTGCATAGCTCTGGCCGGATTTTGACCACTGCTCATGACTAACGCCGCTATTGTCACTGCCACCATCTGTAACTATGCCACCGCTGCCACCAATCACCAATGTCGCATTGCACTGCTACCCTTTAGTGTAATAGTAACAATTCAAAAATATATGACTTGAAATATACTGTATTTACTTTTAGTTTAAAAATATATATGTATCACACACTGAAACCCGATCGACCCCGAAAGCCAAACCGTCTAAAACTTTCTACCCATTAACTTAGTTTTTTTCGCATTGAGTCTGGGTTGAGTTTTCAACCCGACATCCCGAATAACTTTTTAAAGTTAATAATAAGTGATCTTGACCTATTTGACCCCAAATCAATCCACCAACACAATTGATGGTTTTAGGTCAAGTAATTGACTGACTTGACCCAAACCAAAACCAACCTCATCAACCTTATTGACTTAATTGACCCAAAACCAACCCATTTGATATGTCGACTCGTCAAGTCACTTGACCCAAAAACAACCCGTTTGACTTAAAACAAACCCATTTGATGTCAACTCAAATGACCCAGAAACAAACCCATCATAATAAGTTAGGTCATGTTTGAATACTTGTATATTAAAATTGTTTATACGTACTGAAAAATCATTTCTTTACGAATGATTTCTGCACAAGTCTCGCAGAGAAATGATCTTTACTTATAAGTGCATAAAGTATAAAATTTGTACATGTTATTAACTTTGATCTTTAGATCAACAATACAACAATCAACCATCCACAATCAATAATAGATGAATAATGTATAGAAAAATATTAGAAAAGATACATAGGGGGGAATAATTTATCGTGTATATATATCCATATATGTATGCATGTGACGACCCTCAATATAGTACAATGATTTCCAAATATATTAACAAGTGATTGAGGAGTAAAAGAGGCGAGAACTAATCTACTCAATATATTTGCATATATAACACTCCACGCTCATTAATGTTAACATTTTTTTTCATATGAAACTTTTAAATTTTTTTCGTACTTTTTCGTGTAGCTTATTTGCACACATTTTTAAATGTGAATGATTCAACAAATTTGACACTTTTCAAAACTGTGTAAAATAAAGTGTGCTGAATTGACTAATTTGTTGTAGTGGATTGCTATTTTTTGAATGAATCTAATAAAAGATTATTTTTTTTCTTTAGCTTCATGAGCAATATTATATAAATTCAATTGTGCATTTGTGGTCCGAAGTTAATACAGAAACCAAATATCTGTATTATATGTATCTAAAATCAACGGCATTTATAGCATATATTCGTATCGAATGAGAGTAGACAAAGTTAGTTTACGGCCATTTCATAAAGACATAAACTCCATTACTACGTACAATATAAGGGAAATACAAACTCCTTAAGACTAATTATGCCCACCACACTAAACTAAAGGAAGATATACATGTAATTTAATTTAACGTGGGAACATGAAAACTATACCCAAATACTGTAAAACTAAGTTGAACATGAAGTTAGACTAATATGTTGACTTTTAAATAGGTATTAGCTAGTTAATTAAAAAAATTTACCATAATTAAATATCAAAGTTGACTATTAATTTTAATGGTGGAGATTCATTTGTTGGTTTATTTTTAATGGTTTGGATTAGAAACAATTTTTATTTTTTTCTCTTCGTAGTGGTAGCCATATATATATATATATAATTATTCATTTATTGTCTTACCCGTCTCAGACACACTAAATTCAGACATACACTTAATCCACACAACACTTAATGGGAAAAAAAAAAATACAGGCCCTATTAATCAGAAATAACTACTTTATTAACTCAGGCAATGATTTTGATCAAATATTTAGAGTTGATCAATTTTTTTATGCAAATTTAGGTCGAACCATTAAAGGATTTAAAAGAACGAAAGATGATCAGCTTAAAATCAGCATATATAGGAAGTTATATACTTATATGGGCTTCCTTAGATGAAAAGCCCAGTTAGAGACTCAGACGGTCGAGATGGCAACATACTTGCCCACACCAGTTGACGGATCAATTTGGAGGCCTAGGCAATTTTCAATTATGTCTCCAATTTTTAATTTCCCCAACTTTCAGTATTTTCATTCGGATACTCGTCAAAAAAATAGACGCGGCCCTCTTATATTTACGTTGTAATCTTGGATCATTTTCAGTAATTACTTGTGGTTAACAATATTATGTGTTATATCATGCTATGTTATGTCACGATTATTTGTGAAATATCAAGAATTTTATCTCTTTCAAAGCGTATTGTAAAGATCATGTTCTTGCTTATGTTCCGTGTCACAAATAATCAAGTTATCGCACATCGACCATAAGCATATAATAAGTTTAAAGTTTTAACGATATACATAGTCATGATCAAAGAATAGTAGGACTGTAGGAGAAGCACACGTAATTTCCTCATTCTGGATTTTCAAATCCATTAGAGAATGTCACAAGATCCATTAATGTTACCCAGAAATCCACCATTTGTGGTAGTTCGTTTTTAATTCAAACAAACCCAAAGATGCATGTAGATATTGGATATATATGTGGTTTTAACCAAATAAAATGAGTCCAAAAAGAAGTTAGGTTAGTCAATGTTGACATATATATTTATTTCTGCATTGTGACCAAACCACGCTTTGGAATTGTCCCAAACTATTAGTTAATGGGTGAAAAGTTAGAAAACCTTCTTGTACATGTACCATCTTGTTATTCAAAGCGCATTCCGCATATAAAACATGTCCGGCGACTCATTGTTTTCACACATGAATCACAAGATATATATAATTTTTCCATTTGTTTATGGCAAAACTTAAACTTGTGACTTTCAGTCTTGATTTGTTGGTCCATGTGGTCACATGGTGGTAATAACAGTTGTTTAATGACCAATTTGTTATTAATATACATACATATATATATATAGATAAAATCAAATTTAGGTATTGCTACCTATTATGCGACGTATTGCTGTAACATATTCCATATTACATAAAGATTATTTATCTCTTAGTTAGGTGTTACTAGTATAATTTTGTTGTGTTTATTAGTTTCCGAGTATTGTTGGGTCACGGCTATGGGTTTTGGTCTTTTTGGATGACCGGATCAAATGATCGATGACACACATTTTATTAGTGTACTTGATAATGGTCGGCATGTGTAATTGACTTTGAATCAGAGGTTTATAAATACCATCTCTAAAGGTTAAGAAACCGAAATCTTGAGAGCTGACCACCCTATACAAAATTTACTATGTACGAGTTTTGGCATAGAGCAAAATGACCGACTATTCATAGCCTGTTTATCAGGGCGTAAAACTTTATATTACATTTCTACAAAAGTATAGTCTAGGGACTAGTGATTTTGCACGGGCCGGCAAGGGTTTTGACCCGTGCTCACGCCAAGTATATATAGTCTATACCTTATAATGTGTTATTTTAATAGTATGTTTTTTTTTTCTTAGAATTTTTTTAATAATAATGTTTGTTATATTTATTGATATACACTAGTAACACTTATTGTCGCTTTTAAAAGTTAGTTTATACGATTTAATTCATCGTGTCTAAAGAGTTATTTTTCTAGCTAGCTCGTCCTAAGCCCATGAATCCTCGATACCTCCTCACGAAATCAACTCAATGCTCCAAATGAGTTAAGAAAGATGAGTTGGGAAACATTGAGCATGAGGTGACAACGCAGAAGATTGAACATCTACGACATCAGGAGGAATTAGACAAGGATCATGCATATATGCTATTAATTATACATATAGTAATAGTATATCTCAATCATGACCAGTGACTTCCATATATTATTCTCATGTTTGATCATAATTAGAAGACCACATAATTTAGTCCATGTGAGAGTATACAACAATAATTAATCAAGCCGGGGACATGATATAACACAAACCTTAATTATCCGTGTGGAATGTATCACAAACCTCATGATAACACATTTTTATATATATAAGCCATATATATATAAATTATACAAAAATAATACGAGTAATATTATTGTTACAAGTCGATGGATAATAAACTCATCAATGGCTACATATCTATCTCCCCCTCAACAAAGCCTTTTCAACAGAATCCATCTCTTCTAGAATTCTAGTCTTCCTTTTAGCAGGAATAGGAGAAGTGGGCCCAAAACTAACATAATGGCCAGAGACAGCATTCAAGGCCGAGTACATGTCTCTAAAAGACAGCCTGCCCAACAAGGCTTTTTCTCTTCTGTATTTTGCAACCCATGTGTTTGAAGTTTCTCTTAGCTCGGCCACAGCAGTTGCAATGTTTGGGTCAGTTTTGTCCATGTTGATTGTGTCCCTTACCTTCTTGATCACCTCTTTTGTTTCTTGTGCATATTCTTCATCAGTAGCAGCCAATGCAGCTGATGCTGGCAGTAGTACTACTGGGGAAGAAATCAGGGCTATTATGGCTGCTGTTGACGATGATAAGAAGTTGCGGCGGTGGGTGGTGGTGGCATTGGAGGAGAGTTTGGAGCGGATAATGGGTACAAGGGGTTTAGGGGTTGAGGTTGTGGGGGTGATCAAGGTGGGAGATGCCATGGTGGTGAATGGTAGTGATATGGATATGATTTTATTTTGCAATATATGTTTTGGTTAGAATTAGAAGATGGTGGGCTTATCATCTTATCTACTTTTCATAGTTTATGGATGAGAAAGTGTCTTGCTAGATTTTGGTATGATGTGGCTCAACCTATGGGGTGGATAATAGAGACTTTTCAACTATCTCATGGCTAATACTAATAACTATCTCATGGTACTTACAACTTAGGTTATCTTTAATGGAAGATGGTAAGAATGTTTTTACATATTTCAAGAACTTGTGGGTAAATATCTTTAGCCAAGGATATGTTTTTAGAATGCTTATAATATCTTTTGTTGTTTGTTCGTTTATAAAATATGTAAGAATGTATCATGTGTGGTGATTTGTAAAGTATAACAATATTTGTACGGTTAGAGATAAAACTCAAAGATTTGAAAGTTTTATTGTTTGGGGTAGAATTTTCAAAACTAAGATCTCAATAATATTGTAACATTAGACTTGAATAGTTTTATTTATTCTACTCGCTGTTACTTAAAGGATCCTTATCATTGTGCCAATTTAAGAATCTTGATTGTATTATCTTATTATTTTAGTATAGCAGGATCTTGAGATCATCGAGATCAACATAATCACTAACGAATGTATATCTAGTACAAGAAGATATAGTATGCAGGGCTAATTGTGACGACCAAAGAGCATTTACAACGTGAATAAACAATTCTTAACAAATAGTTAACCGTTTCAACCATAAGAATCAGGATTGATAACGGTTTTACCATGTGTGGACAAGCTCTCAATGGTCACCTTCACCAATTCTTCAGCGTAATGAGCAAGTCCAGGAAGATCCCAGATTTTCGAATATTCAGTTCAACGTCCAGCTCTATAATTACAAAGGCTTCTTCGGCAGAAGGACATACAACGATCAACACACAACAACTTCACACTTCGCTCATCTTTTTACACACATTCATAGCTAGTTAATCATTCACTTTTTATTTCATTCATTGTATTGTAATTTTAAACTAATAATAACAAAAGAACACAGGTAGGAACGATTGATTCTTCCCGGGATTTTTTACTTGAGATTTCTTAATTGAGTCAAGGGTTTTTTCCCGTCAACAAAACTCTATTGTCGTTATTCTTTTCGTATTTATCTTCAATTTAGGATCACAACGCTGATCTTTAGTCTTATTATCTTTATCTTCAACGATTTTCATCTTTAATTACTATAATTCTATCTCAATGATTTTCACAAAGTTTCTTAATCAAAAAATCATATTTCGTATTACTTTTACTAGCAAAAATCTTACTTTATTTTAAGATCTTAAACACTTGACCTCACTTACAAATCTTTGGTTAGAAAATTATCTTGAATCTTTTTACAAGATTATCTTAGACAATTTTTGTCCAAAACAATTATAAGGATTTTAAGATTTGTATTTTGTAAGATATGATATGGTAACCGAAATACGCTTAAAGATGTCCTTACATTGGAGATAGTCTTATGCTTCCAAATTTACAATTTTACATTTATTGGATCTTTATTTTCTAAATAGTTTTCTAGGTAATGCAAACAATCTGAGCCAACGTTTCGTAAAAAATAACTCAAATATACTTTTCAAACTGGGCAAATCATTAAACCACCACGATTTTGAAAGTTCAGACTCTGATAAATGTTTCAAGAACTTGAAAGTGTCGTGAGTCGAAATCGTGACCAACCACCTAACATTTAGTTTTAGCAAACACATGCAATGGGTTTGGTTTGGGCTATTCTAATGGGTTAACTCACTGTTAGAAAAAGGCTGATACACAAACATGGGCTACATAGTTGTCAAATTTGCCATGACTTGGGACCTTGGGTATATAATTACGTGGTGAAGGCCTTATGAATGTTAACCTTTTCATGAAATTGGACAATAGACACTCAGCTCGTTTTGTGACTTTGTCATTTTTTTCGACCGTACAAATGTTTTAAAAACTAATTTCGTCCGATTCAACCAATTAAATTGTTGGCCGATCGGTTGGTTCAAAAGAGCCCAGCTTTTTCCGTAAACGGTTGAACACATTGGTTTTTCCAGTCAAATCTGCCCGGTTCAATCAGTTTTTGATTATTATTATTATTATTATTTTAAAATTATTATTATTTTGTGATGATTTGTATTTTTAATATTGTTTTGAGTTGTTTATGAAGTTTATAATTAATATTTTTTTATTATATAAATGAATTACGAATGCTATATATTTATAAAACTTATCATGTGAATGTCTTCGTATAACAACCTGGTTATACCCATACATTATTATGAAACATAACACTTTCAATAGCTGCTAGAGATAAGGTGGGTCATGGTTTAAACATGATGTTAAAAAAAATTAGAACTAATAATGACTACATAAGGAATGACATAAAGTGGAAATTTTGAACAATCCGAAGTAAAATACGAGTAGTAAATTCACATACAATGCAATTGAACCAAATTTGATTAATCTAAGATCAATACGTAAATGGGGTAAAATTAGTAGGCACCGATGAAGTATAAGTTATGCGTTTGAGTGTGAATAAATCAACCGGATATGTAATTTCATCAAGTTCATAATGTATGGGATTGTATAAGCATTGTAGATCATGTTTCTTATGTAATTACTTGAAGAATCTTGCAACTTTTCCATAAAGAATACAAAATCAAAGTTGTCTATCAACTTTAATCATTCCATTTTGGATCTATCTCCATACAAAAGGAAGGGCCTATCCTCTTTTGGCATAGTTCACCAAAAGAATGGAAAAAACATTGCCAAATTCCTTCAAGATTTTTCTAACAATTAAAGTAACAAAAAATATTTATTACTCGTTCAGTTAATAAATAATGGAAATGTCAAATACAGCCCTAAGAGCTGTATTTAACGTGCATAATAAAACTTGTACCTTCCATATTAAAAGTCCGCCCCTGATTTTCATGGTAAATATACAAACAATTTATGCACCTTAAACACAGCCCTAAAGGCTGTATTTAGTAAACCCCATAAATAATTAAACATAGTTTTTAAAATCTTATTTTTGTCGTTTTTGTTAAATACAATGTCAATAGAAAGAGAATTAAGACTAATTTCATTGAAATTAAGCTTTAATTTCATTTTGGGGTGTTTGAAATTAAATTAAGATTTTAAAAGTTATGATTTCTCATAGATTTTCTAAGGGTTGGAAATAGTTAGTGAGCAAAATTATCTTTATTTTTATAAGTTAAATAAACCATTAATTATATTTTAAACGTTTTACTTTGCATGAATTTATCAATTTTATAAATTTTAGGAAAATAAAAATCCCCTTAATTATAAGATTATGACGGATGACGAAATCAAATAATAAGATCAAGAAAGAGAATAAGTGTATTACATTTGTCATGTTTTAAGATTGTTAAGAAGATTATTAGGTTATTTTAAGGTAATAATTTATCCTTTTAAAAATTAGCCATAAAAATCCTTCTAAACTTCTCGTATAAAATAGTGACATGATTCAATTTATTTAATTTCCTAATTTCATCATTTGAGTTTAACACTTGTCATCATCTCATAGTTAAATAAATCTATTTAATTAAAAAAATTAATCATTTCTCTAATTTTTTAGAGAATATATCATTTCTTTTTAATCTTGATTCCAAACCTTGAAATTCGAGTTTTATGATTAGTTAAGTACTCCACTAAACAAAAATCTTAAAAACTACGAGTACTACATTTATAGAACCCCTTTTTGTCCTGTCATCTCTTTCTCTGTCCCTCACTCACTCACTCATCCCGTGTTTCTTTCAATGCACTCCCCTCTATAACCTCTCCACTTGAATTCCCACATCAATTTACTACTACAACAAGGTAAATTTTTTTCCATCAAGAATTAATCTTTTTTACCTATTCTTTGTTGGGTTTTGTAATTAGTCTCTAATTATAATGGTGCAGTGTTACTTTTGCTTTATTTGTTAAACATTAATAGAAAATCTTGATTTATGTTTTTCTTGAACTTAGTACTAGTATTGATGATTTGATCATCTTAGCTTTGATGGATTTTTCTTTTTATTGTTGTTCTTGTTGCATTTCAATTTGGGCATACATGATCTGTTTGTTGCTTGAAATGTCTGTTGGTTTTTATTGAAAAAATATTGGCAAACTTCATATGTATGTTAATGAGAGCAAAAATAAAAGTTCTTATTTTTTTATGAGATTCTTATTTGAATTATTAGTACTATTTTTACTCTTTAGCCTAAGAAAGTTTACATCTTTTTAAGTTTTATACTGAAGCAACTTACTAGTTAATGTTATTTTGTATATATCTCCTTATGTGAATGTAATAAGATTCAGTAAATTTGATTAAAGAATCTTGATTTAATCCCTGTGTTTTTTAAATCCTTTAATGGATCAGTGGATAGTGCAGGTAACATGATAATGATTTACTTTGCCTATTTAATTATTATCTACAGTTAGGATTTGATTTGTTTAATTATTGTCATTTTCAATTGGCATGATAAAAACCAATCATTTCTCAAGCAAGAACATTTAAAAGCTTTCTGTCTTGCCATCATTACACTACTTGCTATAAAAAATTCCTATAGAATATCACCTGTATATCCTTTGTTTTTTGTTTTGGATTACTAATCTTCTTGGTCAAGAAGATTTTTTTTTTTGGTCACGTCGCGAGTCAAACTGCTGTGTTATGACTTTTTAATGAGTTTAATTTGAAAAACATTATTGGATAAGTTGATAGTTGACAGTTTGTTATATCATGTTTTGGAGTCTGGACAGTTGACAATTTCACATGATTCTTTAATCAACCGCTACTTACAATTATTGGGTATAAATGCATAAAAAGTTCCCACTTGTAATATCAAGTATAAGCTTTATATCAAGTGGTCTATACTCTATCCTCATTGAAATTTTCGTTTCTGCATTTGTGTAGCCGGGCGGATCGTTTATGATACTGAGTCTTCTATATCGTATATAAAACGGATGTTGGTCGACTGAAAATGGGGTGTTGTGTTTCCACAAGTAGCAAGAGTTCTTGTAGTAGCATGAGTGAAGGAGAGACCGTTTCTCCACCCTCTTGTTTTGAACTCGCCATGTGTTGTGGACAAAAAAGAACAAAAACAACGTTTTCCGACCATGTGAGTGCCTTGCAGAATATATCATCCATTGAAAACAGGATTTTCACTAATGGGAAAAGCCGGAGTTCTTGCATATTTACTCAGCAAGGGCGGAAGGGAGTAAACCAAGATGCAATGATTGTGTGGGAAGTAAGTCTTCTAAAAGAATAACATTTTATAGTTGATGTATGAAATGTAAATTTGAATTTGCTTATTGTTACTGTAAATCACTGCAGGATTTCATGGCAGAAGATGTGACTTTCTGTGGAGTCTTTGATGGGCATGGACCTTATGGTCATCTTGTTTCCCGTAAAGTTCGTGATACATTACCATTAAAATTATTTTCTTTTCTTGATTCGCACGAGTCAAAGAAAAAAAAGTCTACTGGTACTATTTGTTGCAGTCAGGATTCTGCTTCAGATGGAGCAGATTATGAGGTGGGAATAAACGATAAGTTGGACTCGATATATAGAGATGCCTTTTTGAAATCGTATAAATCGATGGATAAAGAATTGAGGTTTCATCCCAGTTTGGATTGCTTTTGTAGTGGCAGCACTGCTGTTACAATTGTAAAACAGGTATTGCTCTTGGGCTCTTGGTTATTTGTAACAATGAATTTGCATTTCTGGATTAGAGCCTAGTGTGTTAATTTTATTATCTGAGTAAAACTTTGATTCGAAGGGATTAAATCTTTACATGGGAAGCATAGGAGATTCTCGGGCCATCATGGCGTCCAACGATAGCAACAATTCACTTGTAGCAGTTCAGTTAACTGTTGATCTGAAGCCTGACTTACCAAGTAAGTTAAAGACCAAGTACTATGCTTAAGTTACTTTTTGCGCATTATTGTCGTTAAAGTAATTTAAGACTACAGGTTTTGGTCCACCAAGATTCTTTAAGTTGTCAGAAAGTAATGTTTTAGAACTAAAAGGATTTAAACCATTCTGATATGATAGGAGAGGCTGAAAGGATTAAACGTTGCAAAGGTCGCGTTTTTGCTTTGCAAGATGAACCGGAGGTGTCTAGAGTTTGGTTGCCATTTGATGATGCACCAGGGTTGGCAATGGCACGCGCATTTGGAGATTTTTGTTTGAAGGAATATGGAGTCATATCTATTCCTGAATTTTCTCACAGGGTCCTCACTGACAGAGATAAATTTATCGTTCTTGCCTCAGATGGGGTAAGTCTCAATACTATTTTATACCAACTTGAAAATTTATTTATGTACTCCCAAGTTTCATGCCTTTTTCAGTTTTCATTGTGTAATAATGGCTTAATGAAACAATTTGTCTACTCGTCTTGTTTCATGCCTGATCATATCTTATTTTTATGCAAACTGGTCCTTTTTTCCACAAAAGAAACCATCCACTTGATTAGTTTGAGATTTTAAAGCTCGTTTGTGCCCGTATGTATTATTCTTTGGTCATAAAGTAGTTAAGTAGAGCTATAAAGTTGACTGGAATATGTGCTGTCGTAGACAGTATAAGTTATTTTCCTCAATTATGAAATGATCAAACCGATAATCAAATTTCAAACATACACCATGTGGCTTTAGTTGATGCAAGTGATTATTTTTTCTTCTCATGTACTTTGACTTTTAAATCAAACAAACCCCCTTGGTAAAAAAGTCAATCTTGGAGATTTGGGTTTGAGATGAGTTACTTGAGGGAATCCTCCTCCCTTTTTAACATTATAATTTTCAAGAGTAATTTTCGTGAATTGGTAAGTTGCATGGTAAACCAGAGGTTGAAGAATAAGTGGGTCTTTCAGAACAAGTCCAGGTTAAAACGGATTATTTTAAGGGCAGGTCAAAAAAGGCTGGGTTGGACTGTGTGACTGTGCATAACATTTAACCTTTTTATTCAGTTTCATGGATATTCATGAATAGTTAATGTGTAAAAAGGAATTACAAACACTATATGGTTACAAAGGTGGACTTTTTTTCCTTCACAAAACAATTTAGTGGGTTTTTGCATCTGAATATATTTTGTAAAACTTTCTACCTGGTTGACTTGTTTCCCTTGTTTAACCCGTTAGAGACAACTGATATGATCTCCATCAGCCAAGTATGGGATTGGTTGGTGGTTTATAAGCCTAGGTGTCCCCTCCTCCTTTGAGCTAGCTTTTGAGAGTGAGTTCTACACCTAGCTTATGGCATGATAAGAGCCCATTATGGTTAGGGTTCGTATCAATTGGTATCAGAGGCAACCTTACATTTTGAGGTTCCAACGCTCGGAGTGGTGGCTTGGACCCAAGGAGAAGGGTGCCAACCGTGACCAACGAGGACATTGGCTCTTCAAAGGGCGGGGTATTGATATGATCCCACATCGGCCAAGTATGGGATTGGTTGGTGGTTTATAAGCCTAGGTGTCCCCTCCTCCTTTGAGCTAGCTTTTGAGAGTGAGTTTTACACCTAGCTTATGGCATGATAAGAGCCCATTATGGGATGGGTTCGTATCAACAACATATAGCCAATTAACCCAGCCGTAGGCCGAATCATGATAATGGTAAACAAAATAAACTCTCTTCTATGCTAAATCATATAAATTTTTTACATAAGAAATATTGCGATTCCGGAGTTGACTAACAGTTAGGTTGGCCCTAAGTCAAACAGTGAATAGTTGCTTTTGTGTTCGAGCTTTCTCGTTATACTAAATTCAATAACACCCTTTGTAGGTTTGGGACGTTTTAAGCAATGAAGAAGTGATTGATATAGTGTCATCAGCTTCAACTCGGTCATCAGCAGCAAGGATCCTAGTTGACTCAGCTGCTCGTGAATGGAAAACCAAATACCCGACATCCAGAATGGATGATTGTGCAGTTATATGTTTATTCCTGGATGGTAAGATGGATTCAGATTCCGACTGTGAAGAACAAGATTTCTCTTCAGCAACCTTAGCAGGTGAATCAGACGATGGCCAAAACTCAGAGCCATCACTGCAGAGAAACTGTACGGTAAGACCATCCGAAGAGAACAATGATGGCTGTTTACCAAAAGTTGGTGATGAGGAAACGGCTGTGGGATGGGCAGGGTTGGAAGGCGTCACCCGAGTCAATTCACTAGTCCAACTTCCAAGATTTTCAGAAGAGGCACCAAGACCATAGTTATTTGTATCTTTTGTTTAGTTAACGATTTACGTCTGGTGTAGCATGTATGATAATTCTGTTCATTGTAAGTATCCGATTAAATTCCCTAACCAATGAAAGTCTATACTGACGGAAGTATGCAACAATGTCGATTGTGTGGTTGGTATTTAATTATTTTCTGCAACAACATTGTTTGTCCGAACTCTAAAAGTATATATTTATTAATTTCTACTAGAGGGTATCAGCGCAATGATGCTGCGATGGTGGACGTGGCGCACTAGTAATGTTGTTAATTGATGTAAAGGTAATGTTGTTAATGTTAAAGGTCATAAGGGATACTATAGGTATTTTAGTAGTAGAGTAGGTAATTAATCTTAAAGAGATTGTATAAAGGTAATTAACTTGCATAAAGGCAGTATGAACTTTTTCGACTTTGAAAATGTGTAGTCTTTAAACAGTGCATGTAGATTTCATTTAAGGAGTATAGATAAAGTGAAAATATAAAAGACAAACTTGTTAGGAAGTTTTTTTTTTTCTTTTTTTTGTAAAAAAAACTTGGACAGTCTAATCCTATGACTAATCTATCAAACTCACAAATATCCAAATCATTAATAACCAATTCACAAACAATGATCTTGTAATTAGATGTTCCATTTCTCTTTATTACGTTCCTTGTAAGGAAGTGTTTGTCTCAAAGGTTTGAACAAAATATGATGCTAAAGGAGTGGTATCATATGTAGGTGTTGAGAACAAAATTCACGGTACTTTGTTGGCCGATATATAGATATTTGTCCCCGACCGACTTAGCTGTTATTTAGAATAATAAATAAATCTTACTGTACGTATTCGCCCCTGGGCTTTAATTTTATGACTATTATTCAACCTCTCAGTTAGATACTTGTACTTTTCATGACAATAAGCCTTCATATCATTAATTAATACTCGTAATATTATGGGACCTGCAGACATGGACCATTTCCATCACCACACAAAGTTAAAACTAGAATACTACTACTTCTTTCGTAATAAAGTAAATTAATGAGGAGAGGATTGTACCGTGGGTAATCTCGAATTGGGGACTTGACAGATAGGATGACCAACCCCTAAGTTTGGTGCCACAAGCTAGCATTTCATATTATACATATATATTTTTATTTACATAATAATATGGTTAATTTCATATATATCGTAAATGCAGCCTCCACTGAGTTGGTGAAACTCAAATGCTACCAATTTTTTTCAGCTTGCATATTATTACATCTAATCATTAATCAATGAAGGTAGTTTTGGAGTGCGATTTTATATGTAACTACTACTTACAGTACTTTATAATTACTACTATACGTGGAGCATTGCGATCAATCTAGAAGAAAATGGATCCGGCCTATACAAAAAGTTAAAACTCAAATGTTTTTTCTTTATAATGATCACTTTTAACCAATTTATTTTAAGGAGCATGTGAAATCTATATATTTAGTCCATCTTTATGGATTTAGTAAACATATATAACACTGAAAAAGACAACAAAAAAATCATATGATCACTTGACGTGACATAATTTAGTTTGTAATATCGTGATAATGATGTGATGATCATTATTATTTATAACCTAAAGTTCCATGTTGTTCAACAATCCAAATTAAGTCCATATCTTGATAATGACATATATTTAGTCCATTTTTGATTCATTTTGTGTAACCGTAGCACTAAAAATGACAACAAAAATCATATGACGTGACATGCCATAATTAAGTTTGTAATGTCGTGATAATGATGTGAGGATTATTTATAACCTAAGTTCCATGCGTGTTGTTCAACAATCCAAATTTTGTCATTACAGAATCCCGTGGCATCATCATATATTATGGTAAAAGCTAAAATTTGTTATTTCATATCCTGGCCGGGTTATTAAAATTTTATCGTATTTATTTATTAGTATCCAACTTGCATAATCGCTGGAAAGTGGTGCATTTTAAAAGTTGTAGGGTTTCCAAATAAATATAAAAGGTAAATGCTAGTAGCTTTAAAGGATGATCACATGTGACTAAATACTTTTCTTCTTATTCTTTAACAGTAAATTTATACTAAGTGACTTATGTTTCTTTTCATATATCCAATTTCAATCGGAGAAAGAAACAAAAAAACCCATATCTTCATTTTTAACAGCATTTTGTTCTCACACCAAAATTTAAACCCATGACATCTGAGTTTCAAACTTCACCATATATCGAATTCATCGATCTATTATTGAATCATTATATATAGATGCAAAGAACTTCACTCCTTTAAATATGTTTTATCGCTTGGATACAATATAATGGTTAGATTTTTTTTTTTTTCCTTTCAAAAGTAGTGTTCTCACAAAAGCGGATCGAACATTAAAAATACTTGAAAAAAAAGCTTTATTGTGTTTAAAAGGTAAACTATAAACACTTAATAAGACTTAAAAATGCTTTATTGTGTGTTGGATGATGATGACACCGGCCCGCGCGCTTTACTAGCATATTAATTGATCCTAGCTAGCCGGTCGTGCGAGGCAAGAGTTATAGTGCTTATACTTATTCATTAATTATTTTGTTCGGTCATTCTATTTTTATCAGTGTAGGTGATTTTATAAATCTTTGGGAAAACTTAAGGTGAATTGAAAGTGTTGTATAGTAGTCTTTAAGTATAAAATATATATATACAGTTTTAGCCATTAATCAGCCATACTAAAATTAAAGGGGATATGATCTTAAACTCACATGCATCATCTCTAATTAATTAAGTGAACTTCTCAAGTCATGGGAACAAAGTTGGGCTTGTTTCATACTATGATATTTACTACCCCATGATTTTTGACAGAAAATATTCCTGGTAGAGCAGGATATTAGTATTTACTACCCCATTGCATTTGCATATATCTCATTTAAAAGTAGTACTGTACTTCATAAAATAAAAGAGCAAACTGGAAAATTAATATCCGTAAATAATATAGTAGTACTTCCGATCTCAATGCATGTTATCTTTTTTTTTGTTTCTTATACAGGAATAATAATAATAAGTTTGCTAGCAAAAAATCTTCACCATGCATACATATGTATATATACCCGGCCCATATGGTAAATGAAAAACTTAATTGGCCGCCCAAACTGGTGGTGATCTATAATATTACCAAACTTACACTCCATTGTTTTTATGTGTACGTGTATGCATGGGGTGGGGTTGGCATACCGATCGAGCTCCCTATAAAAATCCCTCTTTGTCTTTGCCAATTTCCATCATCTCTACAACTCGATCTAAAGCCACAAAAACCATCTCCAAAAAAAATAAAAAAAAATTAAAATGGCTAATACTAGTCACTACTCAGTGATGGCTCTCATTCTCATCTTCCACATTTTCATCACTATGGCTATAGCCGGGCGTGACATCCCAAACGCAAACGACGTGAACAAGCCCGACGACGACATCAAGAAACCTGACTCGCTCTTCTACCATGATCGTGGGTACCTAATTCCGGGTGTGGGAAGAGGTATTAAACCAAACTGCAAAGACAAGTTACATCCGTTTACGTTCAGTCCTATCACTGGTAGACATGATGGTGGAATCGCGGGTGCCATTGGTAATGTGCCAAGGTATGGTGGGGCTGGTGGTGGTAGAAGCTACATTCCCGGTGGTGATGACACATTTGTTCCAAACCCTGGTTTTGAGGTCCCAAATCCAGCAAGTGGTGGCTCGGCTCCTGGCCCGGTTCAAGGGTGATGAGATCCAAGGGCGTGTATGTTGTACGTAAGTTTTGATTTCGATCTAATAAGGAATGATCAGTATATGCATGCATGGTAGTAATGTTAATTAAGTTGTTTGTTTTGTTTTCTAGTTCAAGTTTATTTGTTTCAAGATTTAATTTGTTATGCATCATGCATTGTTGTTGTAAGATCATTTGGGAATAATTAGTTTAATTTTTCGCGTTGCTATTTATATTCTTATTAGTTTGACTATTTTGATAAATTTAATTTTATTCATAATGCAGCTAATGAAGCACAACATCATACCTTCTTAATAAGTTAATATAGTCATGGTCTTAACTCATCTTCAAAGTTGATACTTCTGGATTGCATTTAAAAAGAGATTATCTATCCGGCCATTTCATCTGTAAAACATAAATAATCAGAAAAATATTCGGCAGAAAGAATGACTATTTACGTTTGCATAAAAAATACGCACTTTTAAAGAAGTGTTTAAATGGGAAGTTTTGAAAAACACAAAATATATTTTCAAATCGCAATACCGAACACCCCAATAAACATTAAGTTTACACTAAATTTTACAAAACTATATAGAGTATTTTAATTATTTCAAGTTATTTTTATAACTTTACACATAAAAACTGATAATATGTAGCAATTACGAGTATAAGTTATTCGGAGTAATGGAGTTTATATGTGGCATTTAAAAAAATAAGTCAAATGTCAATAAGTCTAGGTTCTTTTAGGGGTTATTAAATAATAAATTTAAGATAATATGTGGTGATGAAAAAAAAAACCGCTAAAGACGAGGAAATTCGATACTCCATATTTTAGGGCCGGCTTTGAATCTTGATATGCGGGGTTAGGTACGGGTATAAAAGAATATTAGCTAGATTTTTCGCAGTTCAACTCTGGAGATATATGGTTTTAGACGACATGAGCCCGTATATCCGACCATCTGTATATATTACTATACATAACATAACATTAATATTTCTATAATATTTATGTTATATTTATAATGGATATTTCAAAAGATGAAATCTAAATTATAGTAGAAAATTTATTATTTATTTGTTCTGTTAGCTTGATTGTGAATGGAAGAGGCACTGTCCCCTTTGTTTGGTTACAGACTTACACTACGTAGTCTTAATTTTTTTTTTTCTCAGGTGTCACTAAAGACTCGACATGTCAGTCTTGAACTCTGATTCTATCAACTTAGTTAACCATTAGAGATCTAAAGTTATCCAAAGTTACATCCTTAATTGCTTAATTATAAAAGATGATTTTAGCATTATGAATTTATAATCTTTAATACATTAACATTCTAATATTATATGTAAGTAACAAAGCGTCCCAACCTGTTTTGACAATGGTAAATGTAAACTAATTTCAAAAAAACTACTCGTAACATATAATTGATTACGGATCTCCAATTACTATGGGAGTATGGGGAAACTCGTGACCCAACAGTTAATAAGGAAACGGGACTCGTCGGGTCAGGCCGGGCTATTTGAGACTGAAATTTTAATATGACCAGGTTTTGAGATTATCTAAATACGACCCGGCATGTTGCTATGATTTCCTATTTTTTTTTTTTTATAATAGATAAGTATATATAATGATTTTAATTCAAAACATGGCAAGGACATAAATTTAAATGATATAAATGAAAACAGTTAAACTTTAATATATTTAAGTTGAATAGACATAAAGAAAAATGTGTTTTATTATTTGGTATACTAAATTTAATGTAGCATTTAGTGTGAAGATGAATTTACGTATTGTTACACTAAATTTAGTATAAAATCGGGTTTAATATTTATGAGATCCCTATGACTCTCAATATAATGATTACATTATGGATAAGTAAGAAAAAGTTACTTAAAAGATATGGGAGATGTTTGCTTGAAGTAAGTGTAGTTGGAACTTTAACCTGTAGTTTTTTTTATAAAAAATGTTTGATATGGAAGTTGTAGGTGACTTCAAGAAGTACTTGTGTATATTTTAAAAATTAAAAGCTTCATAAAAAACTAAAGCTCTTGAAATACTATTCATGTAGCGTTTTATTTTGGAGCTTTTTCTTTCAAATAAAAGCTAACCTTAGTTGCATCCAAACAAAACTTTAAACACTTTAATTAAGAGCTTTTAGTTTAAAATAAAAACTAAAATTTCTGAAAAACTTATGTCAAACATAGCCATGGTGTTAACCCTCAACGCTACATTGAAGATATGAAGTAGAGTACAAGTAATGAGAAAAGGAAAACAAAAATTCAACCGCTAAGAAACACATAATCAAGCTTTTTGAAGTTTATTTGAAAGAATATTACGGAGTATATATTTCTAAAGTAGAGAATTAAAAAAAAAAAAAAAAAAAAGACATGGATTAAACCCGGTCTTTACTTCTAACATTTGGTCCCATTCGGGCCCATAATTTAAATGTAAAAATATAACATATAGCTTAAACTCCGTTTATGCACACACGATTTGGGCCCTAAACCGAACACCCTGGAGCCCGATTTGATCTGAGGTTTAAACGTTATTGAAATTTGAAATCAGAAAACACCAAATAAGAGAATAGCACTAAAAATGAGTTCTAAATATCATGCTACACAAAACAAATGGAACATAAAATTTTAACAATGGTGCAGATTTAAAAAGATAGCATAAGTACAAATTTGAACCAAAAAGTGTATACAAGATCTCTTAAGTAAACTTTATGTGTTATTATGTGATTTTGTTGAACACTTTATTCACTTTTAAAACTAAAATTGAACTTAGACGAGAATGATTAAAAACATTCGTGTAGTAAGTTTATCTTTTTCAATATTTTTCCTTTTATTCAAATAACTCAAATTACCTTTTCAATCTATCAAACTAAATGTTTAAGAAAAAATTACATGAAATGATTTGTTCTATCTCTAAACAAACAATTGAAACAAGTACCTATGCTTTTTGCCTTTTTGGAGTTTAATTGGGCTCTGGATTTCATCTAGACTAGACTTAAAGTAAAGAGACTCACTGGGCTTACTGGATTAAGTGGGCTTAGGATTAGGGTTATGAGAACCATACGTCCATAGCTTTTGTTCATTTAGGAAAACCGGGGTTCACACATCATATATATCTTTTACTTTCATTTTCACTTATGAAACTATGAATCTATGATTCATAACGCACGTGGATCTTGGGCCAAGTGAGATTGGTCCCAATTAAAAAAGTGTTTCTTTACGAAAGGATATTATAGAAAATGAAAATCCAAGCAAGCCGATAACTGAATGAGTTTCGACAACTTTTATTTTGTTGACCCACAATGAGCATTATTACGCTAAACACATTGATGTTTAAAAAAACGTTACTTCTGAGAAAAATAAAAATAAAAAATGGCTTGACATCCTCAAATAATCCGAAGAAAGAAATAAACTTCATCCATTTATCTATTTTACATGTTCACAACTATAAACATTTTGTAAGTCTAGTATTTCTTATTTTCTTCGGATGTATATACACACACACATTTAAGTATCACATGTGTGCACCGTGACACCACTCATTGTGTTATCAGAAATTATCAGGTGTGTGAATTACTTATTGACATGTCATTATCCAACACTTGTTTATTATCTGATTATGTTTGTTGGTATGCATAATATTAGATCTTCAATATCTTGATAGCCCAACCACCGCCATAAATCCAGCTTATGCCTTTTTTAGCAGGGTGGATCCTACGCAAATTTTTTTTTTTTTACTATGTATGAATATACATGTATTAGTTGTACAGACATATACTTTTATGCATGGTAAAAACTAAAAAGTCGTGTACAGTATTAGAGTAATCAATATGCTATAATTAGCAATTTCAGTGTTGTAACTTCTGATATTTTTGTGGCCAAAATTTGTCCAATCTTGCTTGCCTTTTGACGCAGATAGCAGAGTGTCTTTTTGCCAAATAAGTGGTCCGGTCCATTATACTATTTTTAGATAACTTGGATTGAAATTGTGGCCGTTGATTAAATGACCATTTGAAAATAACACCATTTTTTTTTTTGTTTTTGCTTTTTAATTTAAAAAGAGTATAATTGTTTTCTTTTTCAAATATGAAGTTTAAGAAAAGATTGTAAATTTTTTTTTTTCTTAACTTTAAACGTGACCAAAAAAATAAATTTGACTTGAAAATGATAATTCCTTTTATGGACAAGGATAAATTGAAAATTTTAAAAATAGATATTTATTTAGCCGGGAGATAAAAGAGAAAAGATTAAGAGCTTAGAATAGCAGTTGACGTAACAATGTAACACTGTAACACAACGCAAGTTAGTCCATGAGAAGAATCACCATCATCACTTAGGTGGGGGTAGTAGAGGCTTTGGCTTCTTGGAGAAAAAAAAAGGTTCAAATTCTGACAATGATATATAAATACGGAGTTTATAAATTAATGTATTAGTAGAGTAGCTGTTAAAAAAAGTCAATTAAAAGAATGGACATATAATTTACAAATTAAAGAAATGAATAAATAAATTTGATTGGTTGTGGTAACCAGAATCCTGGATCAAAAGTTTCCACGAGTTTTGTCTTGGATGTTACGAACAACAAAGATTGCTATCTGCTAATACTTTTAATATTAGCTATCGCATTAGTATTAGTATACGGTGTATATCCCAAAAAGAGTGCAACTGGAATCGTGCCAAATTATTTTGATTTAATCATCTAGCTATATATCTACTGTATTTGTATCTATACTATATTAATAAACAAACTATCATTTCTCTTTTCAACTCTCTACCTTTAAAATACCCAAAACACCTTTAATTTTCAATACATTCCTAACTCACACTAAATCTACCCAATATATCCCTAAAATATTTTATCAAAACTATCTATCTCCTTTAATAATTAATTTAAATATTTCCACATAATATTTTTATAATATTCTTAATAAAGTTATTTACAAAAGATAGATCTCTTAAACATAAAATAAATGCACTACCATTTACGTAACTTACTTTTAGATTAATAATCACATCGTTACCACCACCTCCACTAGCAGCACCCGTTGCTTCCACCGCCGCTACATTGCACGAGTACCCATCTCGTAATACAATAATAAGTTAATAACCCATGTCCATGTTGGGCTTATTTGACTCACAAACTTTGGCACGTTACTAAATAAAAACAATTATCAATATTTGTTCAATGATGATAGCTTAACAAAAAAAACAATGTTTACAATTATAATATCAGATATATTTACATACGTTATTATTTTATTATGGTTGTTATGTTGATATTTGTTTGACAGTGTTCTCTTGCAATACTTATATTATTAACGTCATTTTTATGATTATTTTACTGAGATTATTATGTTATGTTACGTTTGACATTGTTCGTCTTTGACGCATATTTTATTCCGGATGATATGCTAGACAGTTTTTAGAATTAATATTTGGAATATGCTAACATAGTATACTTTATATTAAAAGTTCAAGTTTTAAATTTTATGTTACAAGTACTATTATGCACATTAGTCATAGCTCACAAGATTATCATTAGCAAGACTCTTGATATCTTATCATTAAAATTAATATTAGATGTATTTGATTTTCTCTTATATATTTTAAACTCTAAAAATTCAACTATATTGTCATTATGCGCTTATCAGTATTTACACTTCAATATAAGTTTTTTCCAGACGTAAGTTGAGTCATGTTGGTATATTCTTAATACAGGTACATATGAAGATTTAAGATGAGGATTATGTATATATGTAATTACATGTTATTTACATTTTTTTTTATAAATATCTTTATAAGATATAAAGTGTTTCAGGGCAATATTCGAAACATCAAAATCTAATTTTACATAATATCGCATACAATAAACGTAATTTTTTTCGAGGCAAACGTCCAGAAATATAACTCGTTATTACTAAATGCAAAGGTAGTTCATTTTGTTCAGTATTTTCAAATATACCAATATTTTTAAGGTGTGGATTCCTTCAAGTTCTCAGTTAAGTTGATAAAATCTTGACTATTGAATTAAAATTAATGGTTAAGATTCAAATATACTTTTTGAATTTTAACTATTGATATTCATCCAATGATCAAGATTGTTTTTTAACTTGACCTCTTAAGTTAGAAACAACTTGAGCGATTCCTAAATATATTTATAAACTCTGAATTATCTTATATACCAATATAATTACCAAAGTCCCTATCAAATGAATGGTGGTCCGCATAAAAAAGTGAATAACATAGACAAATTAGCTGGCTATTCTATATACGGGGAAAAAAAATATAGGGTTGTTAGACATCTAACTTTGGTGAAAAAGCACTCATATGCTAGCTTTTTAATAATTTGAATAAATGATTGAGCCTCCATGTATATATTAAAAATTAGGATGTGAGAGATTTTTCATACAAGTTTGATACCTAACAGCTTCATATTCTCATCCCCTCTCTCTCCCTATATATATATATATATATATGAGAAAAATGAGTATTAAGCTGTTATGCACCCAACTTAGATAAAAAACCCATCACATACAAAGTTTTAATATTTTGAATAAATGTTGGGGCCTCATATTTTTTATGGTTTAAAAAATGGTATGTAAGGAGTTTTTCATCCAACTAATTATATATAGGGTAACACTCCGGTGAGAACATATTTAATATAAAAACGGTGAGAAAACTTAAAAACATCATTTTGATATATTAAAAGTCCATAAAACTAACATAGTGCTTAAATAATTATCATTATTTAAGTGCTTAACAACACATTGATCCGTCAAAATCGAAAAAATCACGTTTTTTGTTTTGTGCATCCATCTTGGATGCATATTCATCAAAATGATGCATCCAACAAAAAACGTGATTTTTTTCGATTTTGATGGATCAATGTGTTGTTAAAGACTTAAATAATGATAATTAGTTATGCACTATGTCAGTTTTATGGACCTTTAATGCATCTAAATGTAAGTTTTAAGTTTTTCATTTGTTCTCATTTTAATTTCATTCTCATTTGATAGTTACCTTATATATATATATATATAATGGGATGAGAATATAAGGTTATTAGGTACCTGAGCTTAGGTGTGTAACACTCACATTTTTTTTTAATCCATAAAGTTCATGGGGGCCATGTGATTTATTTAAAATTCAATAAATTTTAAAAATTCAGTATGTGAGAGATTACATACCTAATCTTAGATGCCGAACAATATTATATTTACTTTTCCCATATATATATATATATATATATTGTGTGTATTAGGGATGAGAAAAAAAACCGAAACCCGTGACCCGACCCGGAAGCGAACCGGAACCGGCTCGAACCGACCTGCCCGAAGGGCTAACGGGTCGGGTCACGGGTCAAGCTTTTGTTGCATTTTCGTGTCACGAGTTGCGCGGGCCGGGCCGGGTCAAGCCAAAAACCGAAAAAAGGAGAAAGAAACCCGTGACCCGCCCGAACCCGACCTGAACCGAACCATAACGGGCCGGGTCACGGTTCTGATTTTCTTGTATTTGCGGGTCGGGCCGGGTTTTCACGTGTCGGGCCATTTGCACGTCTTTAGTGTGTATATATGAAAACGTCCTTTTACCATATATATCAACTACTATATATACATAGAGAAAAGGGAATATAAGGTTGTCCGACACCTAAGCCTAGGTGTGAAACCCCTCACATACTAATATTTTATTATTTCTTGTTTAATGAATAATGTATGGGCCCCATGATTTTTATGGATTAAAAAAATAATATGTGAGTGTTACACACCTAAGCTTAGATACCCGATAACCTTATATTCTTATCCCCATATATATATATTGCCAAACTCCCTACCAAGTGAATAGTGGTCCACATAAACAGGTGATAACATAGTCATGTTAGCGGGTTATTGGCTGCTTTCAGTTTTTAATTTTATATAGGGATCGATGTATAGAATGAACTCGAACTTTGGTCAAATTACTTGAGAGTGTCAATACTATAAGGCACTAAAACATTTAGTCAACATCCAAAATAAATTTGACTTATATATATATATATATGAGTTGTATTCATGTGAAAACACAAATTTTGGTGAAACCCAAAGGCTAAATTTCAGCCCTTGGATCAAAACAGATCTACAACTCATTAAAATTAAAAAAAAAACACAGAAGGGTATTTTCGTCATTTGACACATTATCCCACTTTTTTCCTTTCTAGTTACAAACACACACACATAGATCTCTCTTTCTCTCTCACTCCCCCTCTTGGGAAATCACCACTACCTCCACCACCACCACCACTACCCTCATCGTGTTTAGGTCACCGTCGCGTTCCAATCGAAATGGCACAGCCATCATTTCCGTCGTCATCATCATATTCATCAGTCATCATCAATGGATCTTGAGAAGTTAATATCATTGAAGGATGTATTGAATACGAACATTACGACTTTTTGTTATGTAAATTCGAATTTTCTCAGGTGATAATCAAATGTAATTTGATAATATGTGATTAGATTTATTCTAACATTTGAACTTGTTAAATTTTATTAATTATTCAATTGACTTTGTTGTTTGGTACAATATTGCATACAAGGTGTTTGATGAAATGTCTGAACCAAAGTTTCTTATATATGATTTAATATCAAATCACATTTGATTGAGTATTGCACAAGGTGTTTGATGAAATGTTTAAATCAATGTTTGATAATATGATTTAATCAACTTTATGATTCTGTATTAAATTGGTGTATAGGTTTGTGGATATAAACTCCATTTGTTTTGTGGAAATGTATGAGTAACATCAAATTCGATTTGTTATCTGTTATTGTTTACTTTTATGTTCATAATCATAGTTTATTATGTATAGAAATTATAGAAATTTCTGTTTTTGTAACTGTATGTGTAAAATCATATTTGATTTTGTATATAGATTCTATAGATATGTGTTTTGTAACTTTGTTTTGTACAATCAAATTTGATTTTGTGTTGAGGTTTTAGTTACTTGTGTTCTTATGCCTAGAATCATATTTGATTTTACTCTTACAGTGTGAAAATCTTATATATAATGAACTATTCAAAATCAAAAATGATTTTACGCATACATTGTGACAAAACCTATTCAAAATCAAAATTGATTTTTACGCATACATTGGAGAAAACCTATACAAAATCATATATGATTTTTTATAACACATTGAGACAAAACCAAATGAGTTCCATACAAAGAAAATCATTTAAAATCAAAAATGATTTTACACATAGAGTGTCAAAACCCTATACAAAATCATATATGATTTTATTCATTCATCTAGATAAAAAAAAGTGAGTTCGGTATCATTAAACATATTCAAAATCATATATGATTTTGTATATGCTTCCGTACAAATAAACTTATTTAAAATCAAAGTTGATTTTAAGTATACACTATGAAAAATTTATCGAAAATCATATATAATTTTACGTATTTTGAGACAAGGTAAATGAGTTCTATACAAATAAACCTATTTAAAATCAATTTTGATTTTATGCATATAGTGTGAAAAGCGTATACAATATCATATATGATTTTACGCATACATTGTCAAGAAAATACTCGTATACAAAATCATATATGATTTTATGTAGCACATTGAGTCAACCAAATGACTTCCTTAAAAAGAAATTTATTCAAAATTATTTTTGATTTTACTCATAAAGTCTGAAAACCTATTCAAAATCAAAAATGGTTTTACGCATATATTGGGGAAAAGCTATACAAAATCATATATGATTTTGTATAGCACATGGAGACAAAACAAAATGAGTTACATACCAAGAAACCCATTTAAAAATCAAAAATGATTTTAAGCATATAGTGTGAAATACCCATACGAAATCATATTTGATTTTATTCATACATCTAGACAAAAGAAATGAGTTCGGTATCATTAAACCTATTCAAAATCAAATTTGATTTTGTATAGGTTTTTGAAACCGTATGCGTAAAATCAATTTTGATTTTGTGTAAGTTGTTTGGTATGAGCTAAATTTGTTTTGTTTAAATGTATGCATCAAAACAAATTTGATTTTGTATAACTTTGACACCATATGCATAAAATTAAATTTGATATTGAATAGGTTTCTTGATATGGAGCTCATTTGTTTTGTCTAAATTCTCTATACATAATCAACTTTGATTCTATACATAAAGTTGTAAAAACTGAAATCCCAAAAAATATCAACACATGATCAAATTTGATTGTAGGCATATAGTCACAAAATCAAAGTTACAAAATCAAAATATCAATACATATAATCAAATTTAATTCTAGACATATAGTCACAAAATCAAATTAACTATAAACTCAATACAAAATCAAATTTGATTGTCCAAACAAAGTTACAAAATCAAAATCTCTAAAATCTCTATATATAATCAAATTCGATTCTAGACATAAAGTTGTAAAAATAGAAATCACTAAAATATCAACACATAATCAAATTTGATTATAGACATATAGTCACAAACACATAAGTAACTACAAACTCAATACATAATCAAATTTGATTGCACAAACAAAGTTACAAAACACAAATTTAACAAATTATATTTTAGAATAGATATATGTACAATCAAGTATATGATTGACTGTACAATCAGTAAATAGATATATAATCAAATTTGATTTAGTACATACATTTTGGTTTAGACATTTCATCAAATACTTTGTGGGCAAAACTCATATAAAAATTTTAAATAACAACAACCAAATATACAACTTCTTATCATATAAAAAGCAAAAATGCTAAAACCTACAGGAGGGGACAAATGTATATGGTACGCTTAGGGGTTTATGGTTTGAAGTGGGCTAACCCTACAACTTCAAACCCTAAACCCTAAGCTACAATATAAAAACCTCAGAATAATCTAAAACCTAAATGCTAAAGCCTACAGGAGGGGGACAGATGTATACGGTACGCTTAAGGGTTTATGGTTTGAAGTGGTAGGGTTAGTCCGGTTAACCTTACAACTTCAAACCCTAAACCCTAATCTAAAATATGAAAACCATATAAAATATAACCCTAAATGCTAAACCCTTAAAGGCTAAAGCCTACAGGAGGGGAACAAATATATACGGTACGCTTAAGGGTTTATGGTTTGAAGTGGTAGGGTTAGCCTAACGGCTAACCCTACAACACTTCAAACCCTAAACCCTAAGCTGCAATATAAGACCCGAGGGAAAAGTTACATTCTAAAACCCTAAATGCTCAACCCTAAAATGCTAAAGCCTACAGGAGGGGGACGGGTGCATACGGTACGCTTAAGGGTTTATGGTTTGAAGTCGTAGGGTTAGCCTAACGGCTTATTTAGTTTATTATTTAAATCAAAAATGATTTTGTATATATTTTCTTAATAAAAGATTGGGCTTATTTATTTTGGACTTTTAGCACAACCATTATGTATTTTCTTAATTAGGTCAACTGTTGAGGATATATACTCAACACTACCACCGCACTTTAATTTTAAAAGACTGTAAAAATAAAAAAGAAACAAAAAAAACAAAAAGTAAAACATAGATTTAAAATGAGTTACATACAAAGAAACTCATATAAAATAAAAAATGATTTAAAGCATGAACTGTGATATTCAAAATCAAAAATGATTTTACGTATGCATTGGGGAAAACATATACAAAATCATATATGATTTTATTTATAAATGTAGACAAAAAAAATGAGTTCGATATCATTAATCCTATTCAAAATCATATATGATTTTAGTCATAATTAGTCAACCAAGTATACCAAATCATATATGATTTTGTGTAGGACATTTAGCTAACTTCCATCTCATTCATAAAAAAACAATACGAAATCAAAAATGATTTTATGCATCATTTAGAAAACCTATGCAAAATCAAAAATGATTTTACATATACATTAGAGGAAAACTTTAGAAACTCATTTATGATTTTGTATATTACATCAAGTCAAAACCAAAATAATTTGCATAAAAATATAACCGTTTGAAATCATATATGATTTTAAACATAGTGTGAATTATCCATACAAAATCATTTTTGATTTTATTCATACTTATACAAAATCATTTTTGAATTATCCATAAGAATGATTATACGTATGCATTGGGAAAACATATACAAAATCATATATGATTTTATTTATAAATATAGAAAAAAAAATGAGTTCGATATTATTAATCCTATTCAAAATCATATATGATTTTAGTCGTAATTAGTCAACCAAGTATACCAAATCATATATGATTTTGTGTAAGACATTTAGGTAACTTCCATCTCATTCATAAAAAAAAAACGAAATCAAAAATGATTTTATGCATCATTTAGAAAACCTATGCAAAATCAAAAATGATTTTACACATACATTAGAGGAAAACTTTAGAAATTCATTTATGATTTTGTATATTACATCGAGTTAAAACCAAAATAAGTTGCATAAAAATATAACCGTTTAAAATCATATATGATTTTAAACATAGTATGAATTATCTATACAAAATCATTTTTGATTTTATTCATACTTATACAAAATCATTTTTGAATTATCCATAAGAATGATTATACGTATGCATTGGGGAAAACATATACAAAATCATATATGATTTTATTTTAGTTAAAGCAAATGGCTTCCTTAAACAAATCATATATAAAATCAAAAATGATTTTTAACATACACTTTCATATTCGAAATTTGATTTAGTACATACATTTTGGCTTAGACATTTCATCAAATACTTTGTGGGCAAAACTCATTATAAAATTTTTAAACAACAACCAATAATACAACTTCTTATCATATGAAAAAATAAAAATAAGAGAAAAAGACTACAAATCATGGATAAAATGGTTTGTTTGTCCATTTTTTATATTAAAAACATAAAGTACATAAAATATCACTCTAATAATATCTAAAACATCATCTTTTATTTGTTGTTGTTGCTAGTGGTTTGAGATGAAGATCCAGATTTTAGTGGTGGTGGTGGTGGCGACGGCGGCGGTCGGATATGTTGGTGGTGGTTACTGTCCAAGGAGTAGAAGAGAGAGAGAGAGAGTGTGTTTGTGTGTGTGTGTGTGTGTGTGTGTTTTGATCAGGAGAAAAAGAAAAGAAGATAAATGAAAGATAGAGTCTTATTTTTTTAGTGTAAATTACGAATATACCCTACGTGTTTTATTTTTAATTAGGGGTAAATGTTAATCTCTACCATTGATGGGAATGATCCAAGGGCTAAGATTAAGCCCTTGAGATCCATGAAAAATTAAGGATGTAAATGAACAAAGCTCATATATATATATATATATATATATATATATATAGGATAAAGATCAAATGAGAAGGTACCTTAAGGAGAGAAGGGAGAGAATGTTCGTTTTTTATTTTTTTTAACTTGTTTTCTTGACTTTTATTTTTTTTTTCACATTTTTCTTTCTCTCTTTAATTAACTTATTCCATATAAAAATTTTAAAAAAGTTTTAAAAATTATTTTTTTTCAAAGGGCATAGCCCGTAAGCTATAGGTGAAGCCTTTCGGCCTATGGCGGAGCCATAATAGCTAAGGGCAAAGCCCGTTAGGTAGATCACCCCATCACCGATCACCCCCTATGACCTATCACCCTCTATGACCTATCACTCCTACCAACTACCCCTTATTAACATCCTTAAGGACGAAGCCCGTACCGTACCCTTACATGTATAACTCACTAACTCGGGTTAGAAGTTTTTTATTTTTATTTATTTTTTAAAATTTTTTTATGGATTTAATTAATTAAAAAAAGAACAAGAAAAGTGAAAAAGAGAATAAAAGTCAAAAAAACAAGCTAAAAAAAATAAAAAATGAACCTTCTCTCCCTTCTCTCCTTAAAAACCTTCTCTCTGAATCTCTAACCTATATATATATATATATATATATATATATATATATATATATGTATTTTTGTGACTTTACTAGCATAATGGAATTATGAGTGGTTACAACTTTAAAGACAAACCTTAGTAGAATATCATGGATCATTTGGCATTAATAAGATTAAAATCAATCATAACTCTATGTCGTATCGTAAATTTTGATTTAACTTTTGGGTAGAAAGATTGGTATCTTTATTAATGGTGTTACTGATAGTACTTATACTTATAACGAATTTTCACATTTCCAATATAAATCACCAATTTACTTCTTTAATTACTTTTACTTAATTACCGAGCTTTTTATATCTTTACACCATCGGCACATATAGCGTACATCTGATACACAACCAAAAAATCCATGAAAGTACGTTCTTCTTCGTCGATCGATACGTTATTATTAAGCATACATACCCCTTTGGTTTAGTTTATGAAGATAATTAAGAAGTGTATAATGTTTCAACCTTAACTTGGCAACATATTAATAAGTTTACTTACACACTTGCACTTGCAAGTTACAAATCTTTTGTCAAATGTTTAGAAGTTTAAGGATGCAGTAAAAAGAATTATGGAGTTTTGGGCTTTAGTTGATAGAAGCCGAAAAAGGAGGGGCTTGAAGTATTTTCTTATTACACATGGATATATACTAGGGGTGAGCATAAGTGCATAAGAAAAGTTCCGGTACGACAGTACTGATGGTATCGGTCCCGAAAATTATAAAAATGTGGTACCGATCCCGGTCCAATCAAATGTGGGATCGAGAAATCCCACATTTTTTGGATTTTTCCAATTCGTTCCGGTCCCAATCTCGGAAACCATAAAAAAGGTACCAGTATTGGTCTTATTATACCACTTCCCAGTACCAAGCTCAGGACGGAATCAATACTTGGGATTTTTGACTCATCTTTAATTTATACCCATTTAGGGTTCCATTCAATTAAAAACATGCCCCCCCCCCCCCCCCCCCCCCCCCCATATATATATATATAGATAATCAAATAAAAATAATATTAAAATAAGAATACGGTGTAAACAATTAAAAACTACATTTTGATGCATTAAAAATCCATAAAACTGACATAGTGCATATCTAATTATCATTATTTAAGTGTTTAACAACACATTGATCCGTCAAAATCGAAAAAATCACGTTTTTTGTTGGATGCATCATTTTGATGAATATGCATCAAAGATGGATGCACAAAACAAAAAACGTGATTTTTCGAATCAATGTATTGTTAAACACTTAAATAATGATAATTAGTTATGTACTATGTTAGTTTTATAGACTTTTAATGTATCAAAATGATGTTTTAAAGTGTTCTCACCGTTCTTATATATATAATACTATCTCTTATATAAATAAAACAAGATTGTTTCTAGAAACTTTTTACTAATGTGACTTTTCATAATTTTTTCCTAAACTATTTTTAAAAATATATGATGTCATAATAAATTTTGTTTTCTTTCAAAAACTACTTTTTATATTTGGAATTATGTCATTTCTTTTTTTTTTCATATTATTTTTTTAACCTTAAATTTTTTTAATTAATATGAAAATTTTTCCTAACTCTTTAATTTTAGTTTCATATCTACCATTTATTTAGGACAGTTATTTTTTAATTTTTCATTATCCTAATCGGTTTTATATATTAATTTTCATCTTTATAAGTATGTTATTATCTCTGTATCAAATTATAATATATTAACAACAAACTACATACATATTTCGATCTGTATATTTTTTTGTGTTAAATTTTTAATTAAACGTCCCGGGTTAATTATATCTTTTGATTGTAATTTTGGTAAGTTTGAACATATTATTTAGTTATAGTATGTTCTTGTGTAATTCCTTAAACACATTAAGTATCATAATAACAATTGGCCGACTAAATTCGTTAATTCTTTTAGGGTTTATGAATTATATTCAAAAATTTTCAGATCGAAAACACAATCAATTAACATCCTTGTACTAAATTTCATACATTTTCCACGTTCTAATAATTTCCAGTTATTATGGGGCCCTCCCTCGTCTATATACATATGGATGGATAGATTCTATTCTATTCTATAACTCGTATATATCATCCACGTACTATAAAAGTATAACCTTCAAAGAGTTAACTAGCCCGATGCTATCCGACAAACTTTGTCAATTGATTGAACGATTGAATCACCTTTGAAACTTGAAAGTGATGCTACAAATGAAGCACATGTTGTTTATCAATTGATTAACTATATAGTTTGTCCTATTAAAAATAAGGTTTATTATCTAAAAACATTAAAAGCATTGTATTTATATATTAAAAATTTATACTTTAAAAAAATATGTAATTATGTCTTAAAAGTAGAGGATATATGAAAATTTTCCTATTATCTATAACTCTTATTTAGCTTTTAATTTATACAAGAAATCATTTGCCCATCACGCTTAATGAAAGGGAAATAAAAACCTTGATGTATGTTGGTTATTATTTTTTTTTCCCATTATCAAAACTTTTCCCAAGTATTCAATTCCCCGAGTATATATTTTAGTTACAGCGACGTTGGCAACAACAATTTGGTGGTAGCGACGATTGGTGGCGATGACAGCGCCTATTGATAGTGGTGGCGACTTGAGTGGTGTAGTTTGATGTCAAGTGAGGTTAGATCATTTGTATTTTAGTACAACTTTATACATAATAATATTTATGATATATATATGGGAAAGATAATTTGAGACCAACTAAAAAAAGTCCAAAAAAGGACCATTGATTTTCGTAACTTACAAATCACCATCATCATCTACTACGATATACAAGATTTTTTTGTAAAAACACATGATTTTTCTGTGGGCCCGTCGCTGGAAAGTCTTAGTGTTTTATAAGAAAGTCTTGTATATCGTAGTAGATGATGGTGTACAAAAATCAATGGTCCTAGTTGGTCCTAAAATAAAAGGTGGTCTCAAAATATCTCAATATATATATATATATATATATATATATATATATATATATATATATATATATAAACATTCATTGAAAGTGTAAGAATTTTTTTGAAAAACATATGTCATTCACACGTATTTCTGCCTTCCGCAATTATGGAATAGCGTCAAAATTTAGAAGAGTTCAAGTTACATTGAAGCTATTTTACTCCTCCCAATTAACATTACCTTGTTTACTACATTATACCATAACAAACCTATTGATTTGGCCTCGAGAAACACTATCGATGCTAATTTCAATTTGTTAAAAAATCTTCTCATTTTTTGGCTTCCACGTACAAATATCAACACGTACGTGATGAATATAATTCCTTTGAAGATAACATATAGTTTTAATAATTCATGAAAGAAAAATTGGGTTATTAAAATACGTTGGAAAATGTTTAACTAACTAAATGGTGAAAAAATTTACTGAGTAATATTTTTTGCAAGTTAAGCGTAATAATTATATCTAAAGTGTAAATTAATAATGAAAAAAAAATGTAAATTAGTGAGAATTTTTATATTAACATATATAGGGGGACAATCAAATAAGAACAATCTTAAAATAAGAACGGTGAGAACACTTAAAAAATATCATTTTGATGCATTAAAAGTCCATAAAACTAACATAGTGCATAACTAATTATCATTATTTAAGTGTATAGCAACACATTGGCCTGTCAAAATCAAGAAAATCATGTTTTTTGTTTTGTGCATCCATCTTGGATGCATATTCTTCAAAATGATGCATCCACCAAAAAACGTAATTTTTTCGATTTTGACGGATCAATGTGTTGTTAAACACTTAAATGATGATAATTAGTTTTGCACTATGTTAGTTTTATGGATTTTTAATGCATCAAAATGATGTTTTTTAAGTGTTCTCACCGTTCTTATTTTAAGACTGTTCTCACCGGAGTGTTACTCAACATATATATATATATATATAATAAATTTTGTATGGGTCCATAAATTTTATTTTTAATTATGAGTTATGACATAAATAGGGAGTGATTTGTTCTCTGTTCGGTCCTTGAACACCCTATTACTAAGCGCATTAGTTAATGGTGGCGTTACTGTTTTTTGAAAAGACACCTGAGTAGGGAATAATGAATCTCTCGCTAATAGGTTCCCTTGACTCAATGCGTTGGAGTCAGACAAGCTAGTTTTGGTTAACAACAGGTGGATGAATAGTGTTTGGGTTTGGTCATGGCGAAGACATATACGGGGAGGGGTTGAAACATCCCAACTGGATGAATTAAACATGCTACTTCAATAGGTTAGCATCGTTTATTGAAAAGATTCATTGGGTTTGGAATGTACCTGGTCAAACTTATTTCTCTGTTCGTCAATTCCGCTTATGTCTTGAACGTGCTCTTTTATCATGCATGTCGATTAAGACTAGGTGAAATTTGTTGTTGCCTAAGAAATTCAACATTTTCATATGTCGTCTTTTGCGTGATCGACTTCCATCACAGCAGCAAAGATTTGGACGTTGCTGATATTTCTTGCCTGTTATGTCATCATTATGTTCAATCTGTTTAACATCTTTTCTCACATTGTACGTTATATAACCAGCTTGCACACATGTTTGACAACTCGTTCACCTAGACATTCCCAATACATTGAAGATTCTCAATTTGTTTCTAGATTTAAAATAATACTTAAGGTGACTTGTTTCGTGTCTTGGTGGTCATGTTAGAAACACAAAAATCAAGTTGTTTACATGACTAACGATGCGACGAGTACATAAGCGCTCAAGTTTATTGTCTCTATGTGTTACCGTATGTTGGATATCTAACGGTGATAAGAAATCTTGTGTCTCATGGCCATTATGGGCAATGAGTCATTTTCTTTAGTAATTATAACCTTAATTGCCTAGCGTCTAGCCAAAGTATATTAATAATATAAATATAAATAATTAATGTCCAAAAAAATAAATAAAAATATATTGGTTAATTAGATATTGATTGAAATAATGGCCGGGTAACCGAATATTACTGGTAATTGTTTGCCTAATGTGAACGTGAAGGGAAGTAGGTATGAGTTTTAAAACTCAATGAGTTGGGAATATATCTTTTGCCAACTGCTATTGGTCCCATTCCTCAATTGATAGATGCAATTCATTGCTACCTTGTTCAGACGATCTAAATGCAAAATCCAGCTTCTGTATACTCTACAACCACAAGTATCAACTAAATAGGCTAGCTTATCTGTAAGAATATATGTAGTAGCCAATTTTGCATGACTTCGAAATCAAACATAAAAATTATTTGAAACAGAAATCAAACTTTGATTGTAGATAATTAAAGTTGAATCTCTTTATATATACGGGTTATAATCTTTTACTTTTAGAAAAACTTTTATATTTGATTTTTATATCCGAAGATCCATACAAAATCCATTGCTACATTCTATGGATGAAAATGAACTATCAAAATGACATTAATTTGTCAGACAATTACTAGGTGAGGTTGTACGTATTGGAACATATATATTTACCCTATTCTAGCAAACTTACATTAATGCGCTATGTACCCGATGATATGCGCGAGGCTAGCTAGCTAGTAAGGGACAAAATTAAATCTGTAAGGTGGTTCAATTCATGCCACGTTCCATCTTCCATGACAATTTTGTTCCATCTTCCATGACAATTTTGAGAGACTAAAGATTGATAACTTACTTTTATATATTAAGTAAAACCTGAAAACAATCTCTTTATTTTAAATTAAAAAAAAAAAACTATCTACATTTTCAACCTCTCCCATATATGGTTATAGACTACTTACCTTTTTAACTCCAACAAAAGGATCAATACTTGCGTTTACAATCATGTACTGATTTACTATATATACATGACTTAAATAATCTGCTTGTCACTATTCACCCTTCCGATTTATATATGTGAATAAAAATGGCAACAATATTGTCCAGCATTCATTTTTTGTACAGGCATCACTGTCTCAATGCAGCTCTAGGGAGTGGCTGGAAAACATAATGACTTATTGTATAGTTGTAAGGTAGGCCCTATATATATATATATATATATATATATATATATATATATATATGGCTCAAATTCATAAGCTTTAAAAATGTCTAGGAATATGACAAAATTGAAAGTGAAGATGGTGATAGTTAAAAGGTGGGAATTCATGTATGTATCGATATATAGTTGAGTTTAATCTTATGAATTCTTGCTAGGCTAGCTCATGTATATATCACTAGTATTCATATAGTGCTTCAATTCGATCGATCTCTTCCAATTCATTCATTAATGTGATACGTACCAATTGCAACAATATAATTAATCATTGTTTCTCTCATTCATTCTTTTTCTTAATTTGTAGAAAGAAATTAAAATAAATAGGCCGGGTGTTTAATTAATTAAGCTAGCAACAATGGAAAGAAGTTCATCAAGCGATGATATAACAGGTTGGTTTGAAGAAGTGGCAACCAATGCTGAGAAAGTTCAAATGGAGATATTGAAGAGGATACTTGAAATGAATCATGGGGCGGAGTACTTGAAGAAATGGCTCGGAGATATAGATGTTGAAAACATGGATGCACACGTATTGCAGTCACTGTATGTATCAATGGTGCCATTGGCTTCCCATGTAGATTTAGAGCCTTATATTCAAAGGATTGCTGACGGCGATACTTCTCCTTTACTCACTAAACAACCCATCACCACTCTATCCTTAAGGTACCTATATACTCGTACTATATATACTGATCTTATGCAACGTATTTTGAAAAGAGAAAAAAAAAAAAAAAAACATTAATTTAACATACTTTCAAACTTCAATTCTCCTTCTAATATGGAGTATATCAAAATTATTTGAAAATTACGTTGAATATATTGGTAAAACTTTGGAGTATTAATTATTGCATGCATTTGGAAACAAAATGTCGAAGGTCGTACGCTGCATATATCGGTAATTCTTGAAATATGTTGACTACATTATACTGCAACAAATAAGTACTAAAAGTACGTTTGTATGGCTTGAACCCCTTTTAATTAATGGTACTAAAATGAATATTGTGAGAGATTATTATCGTTATCATCATAATCATACGAGTAGTATATAATACTCAATAATGTTGACATAAAGAGTGTTGTTTTGGGTTGCTTAGCTCTGGAACTACCGAGGGAAGACAAAAGTATGTACCCTTCACAACCCATAGCTCTACCACCACTCTCCAAATCTTCAAGCTGGCTGCAGCTTATAGATCAAGGTCTCACTCCTCTCTCCATCTATTTAATTTTGAGTAGTACTCGTAATATATAAGGACCTAAAAACTAGCTAGGGAGATTGCAAAAAAATGGGAAAACCCGAAATCAAAATAATTCGGGTTGGGTCAAGGCGAGCTTATTGGGTAGGGTTTTGGGGCAGTTAATGGGTTTTTTTAATCGGTTTTTTTAATGGGTTTTTTTAATCGGTTTTAGCCAATATTTTATCGGCGATATGATGGGTTCCCAGCCAATAAGATATATACCAGATGTGAACCCGTTCGGGCTTCATGCATGGTATCTGCCCCGAACCCGACCCATTTCCAAACATATGCGCTTGATCGATTTATCACAAGACACATGTGATTTACTTCTATCAGTTTGGAACTTTAATTCTATCAGTTTTCATTTTTGTATCTATATATAATCATTCTCTAAAAAAACAATGTGAATTTATTTGAAGAGTTTATCCCACAAGAGAAGGAGGAAGAATTCTTGAATTTATATATGGGAGCAAACAATTCAAAACAAAAGGTGGCTTATCAGCAGGAACAGCAACCACACATTACTTTGCAAGCCGAGAGTTTAGAATTAGGCAAGAAGAAACAAAATCATTCACTTGTAGCCCTCAAGAAGTCATTTTTAGTGGCGACTACAAGCAATCCACTTATTGTCACTTCCTTCTGGGACTCTTTTACTCTCCACAAGTCGAATTCATCACCTCCACCTTCGCCTTTGGGGTCGTCCAAGCACTTACCTTATTTGAAGATTATTGGAGAGACCTATGCAGTGATCTTTCAAATGGCACTTTAAGTCAAAGGATCATCACTATCCCTAGTATCAGGAAGTCGGTTCTTGATCTAATCGAACCCAACGAGAGTTTGGCAGCGTGGATCACGTCCAAATGTGAGGAGTTGGAGGGGTCGGGTTGGCACGGTTTGATTCCAAAGCTGTGGCCAAATGCAAAATATGTGTGTTCCATAATGACGGGTTCGATGCAGCCCTACTTGGAGAAACTGAGACATTATGCAGGGGACCATTTGCCATTGGTTTGTGCGGACTACGGGTCCACTGAAAGTTGGATAGGGGTGAACATGGACCCTTGTTCTGCCCCGGAGAAAGTGACTTTCACCCTGGTTCCATCGTTTGCTTTCTTCGAGTTCATTCCATTGTACCGCCCAAACCATCAACCTCCTAAAGCTTGTGATCATACGGTTGCGGTTGCTGGTGGTACTGGCGACAACTATTTAGAAGATGATCCCGTGCCTTTATCCCAAGTTAAAATCGGCCAACAATACGAGATTGTCCTTACCACCTTCACAGGTAAAAACATTAATCATATTCTTCAACACATTTGTCTATTTCATCTCTCTATATATGCCTGGTTCTCAAGTCATGGGTCACCATTTCCACAAAGCCGTCAAAATCACAGCAAACACCACGACTGATTATCGACATCCACAATAATAGTTAGGTTTGGGGTCTACTAAACTATACATCAATATTTACATAATGAACTACTCAGGGTTTATTTTTAGAACTTTTAAATCCCGATTATTGGATGTACCTGACTAACTATATACTCGTAAACTGACAACGTAATATTGGACAGCTTAGATAATTTATATATATACTCGGGTACATCCAATAACCAGTATCTGAAAATTAATTATATATAATGAATGTTCACGTAATTCATTACGCAAGATAAATATTCACTTCATTACATTACGAAATCCTAAATTCATAATATATCTTATAAAATATATTTAGATCTGTATCATTTCATGTTAAATTATTAATACATATATATTTCAAAATTTTAGATAGATATCTATGAACCTTAGAGATTTTATGTAATATTTTAATCTTATTCTTAATCTACATGCAAGGTTGTGAAACTCGGGAATCGGGAGCAGATTGACAAGGGGAAAATATGATTTTTTTAAAAACTGAATCGGTAAATAGTGAGTTTTTTTTATGTATAAATAATAGTTTTTGAAATTATATGCAAGAAAAAAATTAAAAATATATATGAGTATAAAACTTCTAACTTAAACATAACATGATTTTTCATCTTAAACATAATTGTCTAGAAATAATAAGATAATTAATAAAAGCTTTAAAAAAAAAGAAAAAGAAAAAAAGTTTGACTTTGGTTGACCCGATCTGATACAGCCGAGTCTTGACCGATACAGTCGATTCTTGACCGATACAGCCGAGTCTTGACCAAGTTGACCCGAGTCTGGAACCCTGACGATTTTCAGACCGAGTATAACAAACTCGTATCGTCATTTGACCGATACACGATCTGACTCGGCTATATCGGAGTGTATCAGCCGAGGTTCACAACACTGACTACATGCATGAATTTTAAAAAATGAAATTCAAGACTTATATAAATACTCCTTTTTTAATTCAACACATAGGAGGTAGACTCAAACATTAATGGAAACTCCAAATCAAAAACTTTACGAATAAGCCACAAACTCCATTGGTTATTATTAGAATAATCATAAAGGGATTATGATATCGGAGTGTAACAAATATAGTTATGTTGTGTAATGACTTACTCGAACGTTTAATCAATGTAAAAATATATGTATCTTGTTTTATCAATGTAATGACATTTTTATTTAGGTCAATCAATACAAGAAACTATGTGTTTATTTTGTTCAAAAATTGTAAAGTTTATACATAATTTACATTATTTGAACAAAATACATAGATTCTTATATTCATTGAACGCCCGTGTAGATCATTACATAACTTAACAAATTGGTCATAGTTTGTTAAACTCCGGTGTCTTAATCCCTATATCTATATCTATACTATATTATAAAGTTTTTACCGTTTTTCAAATAAGTAGTTGATAACCTCAAAATACCTTAGTCACTACGAGTATTTTAAATATCTACATTTTAAATACCTATATATATATATACACACACACACACTTGAAATATCTACATTACCCTTAACGAAATTAATTTACAAAATCTCACCTTAAAGCTTAAAATAACTATATTGACATTTTACATCAATAACCCATACTATTCACCGTTACCACCAACATCAATTGCCGCCGCCACCATTACCAACTATCAACCACCACTTTATACTCATCTAGTATTTTAATGTATAGATAATCTATACATTAAAATGATCAATTAAAAATGATAAATTGAAATTTTAAGACTACGCAAATAAATCATATGTATATATATAAGGTTTTATAAATGAGAGGATATTTTAACTATTCTTATTATAGTCGAACGTATTTGACGGTGGAGGACATCCCAGATATCTAGGGACATAATATGAATATCCATTGTTTTTAAGACGCTTGTCAAAAATGAACGAGTCAATGGTCCCTTTTCTGGAGGTTTCAATTTCAATCATCAATATACATACGTCGTACATATGCACTATACATACGTCGTACATATGCACTTGGCTAGGGTGTAAATGAGTCAATCCTGCTCGTGAATTATTTGAATTCGATTCGAAAAAAGCTTGTTCGAGCCGAGCCTAAACAAGCCCGAGCTTCGAATACATAACTCGAATAAGTTCGCGAGCCTAAACGAGCTTTCATATATAATATAATAATACATATGCATATTAGACTAACGAGCTTTTTTCACAAACTTTTGATAATCGAGCTTAGTTAACTTACCGAGCTCGAACTTGTAGAGTTTTTTTGACAAACGAGTCGGGCTCGAGCTTTTTTAAAACATTATGAGCCGAGCTCAAGCATAAACAATAAGGTTCGATCGAGCTCGAACTCGAGCCCGAGCTTCTAAAATGAATTTGAGCTCGAGCTTGACAGTATTGGAGCTCAACTCGGCTCGTTTACACCTCTACAGTTGGCCAACTATCATTTCATAATTATAAGTTGGTCAGGTCGCTACTTATGGCATAAAATGTTTTATTTTTTTATTAGAAGATTCAAAGATTGATATATTATGATTAAAATTATATTACCCTTATATTTTATATATATACACTAAAAACCTATATGAATGTCCAAGTCCTGATAGCGCACACGATAATTTTTATTAATTAATTTTTGTTTTAACCCCTTAAAGTTTATATCTTTTAACTTTTATCACACATCAAAGTTTTCATTTTCATTTTACTTGACACTTATCTTTGGGTTCCCATGTTTTCGTCAAACAACCTTCACACAGTTAATTTGGTTTTACTTTTAAACATTTGGTATTGATTATTTTCATCCGTCTGAATATATATATATATATATATATATATATATATATATATATATATATATATATATATATATAGGGTGTCAATCAAATGAGAACACTTAAAAACTACATTTTGATACATTAAAAGTCCATAAAATTGACATATTGCATAACTAATTATCATTATTTAAGTATTTAATAACACATGGATCTGTCAAAATCGAAAAAATCACATTTTTTGTCGGATGCATTATTTTGATAATATGCATCCAAGATAGATGCACAAAACCAAAAACGTGATTTTTCGATTTTGAAAGATCAATATGTTGTTAAACACTTAAATAATGATAATTAGTTATGCACTATGTTAGTTTTATAGACTTTTAATGCATCAAAATGATGTTTTTAAGTGTTATCACCGTTCTTCTTTTAAAAGTGTTCTCACCAAAGTTTTACCCTATATATATATGAAACATTTTTAGTATATAATAATAATAACATTTATTATCGTTAACTCTAACTTTTAAAACATTAATAACATTTATTACTATTATTAATTAAGTCTTACGTTTACATTAAAATATATTTACATATTTTAATTAAGTATGAGTAAAAAATACTTTTTTTTTGGTAGTGCGTTTAATTTCAAAAGTACCGGTTTTAAAATTAAAGTATGATAATTAAATACTACGTACGGCATATGACAAACATAAGCTGTCACACAATTAAGAGACAAGATGAAATGTAAAATGTTAGTAATATTTTAGATTAATGCTAACCCTAGAGTTTAATTATTACAGATAAATACGAGTAATTAAAATTCAATTATTATATTTTCAGGTCTTTACAGATATAGATTAGGAGATGTTGTAGAAGTTGCCGGTTTTTTCAAAGGAACCCCTAAACTCAACTTTCTATGGCGGAGAAAGCTAATCCTAACGGTAAACATTGACAAAAACACAGAAAACGACCTTCAATTGGCGGTCCAAAAGGGTTCCCAACCACTTATCAATTCCGGAGCGGAGCTAGTTGATTTCACAAGCCATGCCAACATTGTAAACCAGCCGGGTCACTATGTGGTGTATTGGGAAATCAAGGGTGAGGTTAGCGAGCACATATTGGGTCAATGTTGCAAGGAAATGGATGCAGCATTTGTGGATCATGGTTATGTTGTCGCCAGGAAAACTAACTCAATTGGGCCCCTGGAACTTTGTGTTGTGGAACGAGGCACCTTCAAGAAGATCATGGAATATTTTATTGGCAACGGTGCAACGATGAGCCAGTTCAAGACTCCAAGGTGCACCACTAATCAAGTTTTATTAAGGATCTTAAATCTCTGTACCGTCAAGAGGCTTCGTAGTACTGCTTATCATTAATTAGTGATAGGTCACATGAAGGTTATTAGTATATTATACATACTCCAAAGTGATATGCAATTTAAGTGTAATTCAACTATCATAATTATGAGTGCTGCTTAATTAATTAGAACTAAAATTGAGTTAAATTGTGTTTTTTAGAATAACAAGCTATCAACTATCATACTCCTGTTAACTAGAGGAATCCATGGGTATTCCAGGATTTCCAAACCCCCACCCGGTCAATGATCCACCTTTACAAATATAAAAAGTAAAACTCGAACCTGGTTTGCATCAACGGAACCACACTACAAATAGGGTAGCTCAGACTAAAGGTCTGCTAAATCAATGTACACATGTAGTGTAATTATTTTTGAAAAATGATGTATTTTTAATTGTTGTTACGGGTCAAAGTAATATAAAATACCGGTCAACCCTAAACTTTTAAAAGACTTTCCTAACAATAAAACTAATAAAGACGTACATGTGCAACAAATGAATTGGAAACAACGTACCAAAATGCTAAAATTTTTATTAAAAACTGCTTACAAAACTAAAAAAACTGTAAATGCTAAAATTCGTAACAATATAGTTTTTATCGTTAGTTTACACTCGTGTAGATTTTTTTTGTGTTACATGTTATTTTAAATTCCGGTTTTACCACTAATTGATGAAGTACCCGGCCTAATGTTAAAATAAAGGGGCTACCAATATCCCATTGGAAAATAATTGATGAAGTACCCTAGTGTTTGAACTTGTGTTGTCGTGTTCATATATAAGTGATACTGATTTGCAAAGTTATATCATCACGTTGTACTAAACTAAATTTTATAATTAGCTAGCTAGGAACACGTACCATGATACTTCACATGCAATAAAATATACTGTATTTGAGTAATTTCAATTTCGCAAAGTAAATATATAACGACGACACGCTCGGTACCTATATACTATTTTATTCAGGAGTAGTTAACAGCAGCTTTTAAGACATTTTAATCATGAAATGTACTAATTTTAGACTATTTCATTCAAATCTCAATTATTAATATTGTCACTTTTATATAATCTAATGAAAAAACATGCGGGATTTGCCAGGTAATGCTGTCTTATCAACGTATGCAAATCAATATGGTCTGACTAACTTGTTTGTATTCTAAATTTAGGCACACACAAAAAAAAAAAGAAAAAAGATAAGGAAAAATGTGGTAGGGCTCAACGTGGACTATTTCCCTCCACAACATACTATTAGTTTAAGACCAAATTAGAACGATGATTATAGATGGAAAGGGACAATGGCTCCTGTGATATATATCCCATCAGAAAGGGTTCGCAATTAAAAGAGACCATAACGCATTAATTATGGGGATGTTTATGGAACCGTACGTGTCACCATAGATTGCAACACTTGTAAATTGCAACGAAAAAAAGGCAAGAGGATAGTACAAACCATAGATGTCTCGTATTGAATTAAAAGAGAAATCAATCCAAAAAGCTTTGTTTGAAGAGGAAAGTTAATGTTGCATAGGCCTTGGCTTTCATGATGATTCTTCATCAAAAAGTTGCTGGCTTTACAAAGTTGACCAAGCATTTCTGGATTAAGTTTTGAAGCAATTATTTGATTATTACATTTATGAAACATAAATACTCTAAAAAAGTGTTTGGGATAAAAAAAAATGTTTATTTACTATGAAAACGCAATTTTAAAGAAGCATTTACACACATGTTTTTTAAAATGCAGTTTGAAAACGCAAAATCTATTTTGAAAACGCAACAGCAAACACCCAAATCTACGGTTAAAGAGACATAATCGTGTATGTTGGCAGGAACATGCATCTCAAGTATTAACAAACTTATTTAAGTTATGACAATTAGTGATGTCTTTTTATTTAGACCAACAGCTTCTTATGAACCTCATAACAATCTTCAAGTTAAACCTCTATATATATAAAACATAAAACACTCGGAAGCCTTCAAATATAACATGATTTAGGCAAAGCATGACATATGGGTGTCATGAGTAAACAAAATATACCTGTTGTAGCCATGGAGGCTGACCAGTGTGACCCATGGTCAACCTTATTTTGTTTGGCTTGCAAAACGAGTCAGATACCCAGGTACGTTAATTAAAAAATTATAAAATATTAGGCAACTTCCCATTGAGCCATTATTGTTTATGTTAGAATTAAATTGTAAGAAATAACTATAGGCCTATAGCATTTCACGAATGAAAAACATGCAAGAAATTAGATTGATAGCGAGTTAGCGACCAATTGGCATCTTTCTTGAAATGTCATTATTAATCTAGCCAAAGGTAGTCTTGCTTTATATTATCTTATATATTCTAGATTTAATTTGATATGGCTAGTTATTGCATATTTTAATCTAAGTCGCAGTCAATGTACGCAATAATCTACGAGTAGTATGTACCGTCAAAAATTTTAATCAAACCAGTACTAAACAAAGTAGTAAAATTTTCGTTTAATTTGCTATGGACGTATATTCTTTCATTAAACTATGGTGAATTTATTTATAGAAGGATCAAAATGAACGGCCAACAATTTAAGGAATGATGGGGTCATTATTGTCATTGCAACCTATATATTCTTGAATATCATGGCCTTCGGATCATCATGGTTTCGTGCAATCGAGATGGTTAGATCTGTTATTTATTCAGTTAACCTTACATTATATTACACATATTCTCTTTTCTTAATATTACATTTAATTTTGATAATCAACTCCACTTAGATGGGTTGACCAGATGTATCTTCTAAATCAACTATGTGAACCCTGGAGGTGAGGTTTTTCCAAGGTCTCGGGTTCGAGTCTTGGGTTTATCATTTCAATGTATTTTCCATAAGGAGGAGATTGGAGGTCCAATAATTTGCTGGTTAAAACTGTCTCCAACACGTCTGAATCGATACTAACTAAAAAAACACACATTTAATTTTGATATGGATCTTTCATATTCTTTTAAGATATATCATTACGATTAGATTTTTAATCATTTTTTTTTCTTACATGAGCCTTTAAAATTTAATTTTCGCTATTTTTTTTCTTGAAGTTTTTAACTACCTTGTATTCCAATTAATTTGTGCATAAATGAAAACAGGGGATTCTTGCAACTTTTCACTAAAAGAGCCCATATGCTAATTAGCTCATACAATTTTAACAACTAGCATTACGAGAAGGCAGAAATTTAAAGCGGAATATATGGACCAAGACAAGCCCGATAGTCAAGTAAGAGTTTTCGATGAATCTAGTATCATACGGTCCAATACTTGGTGTCAATTTTCTCAGAAGACCACTTACCAAAATAGGCAAGTATCGTACTAACCATACGATTAAAGCTTTTTAAAGTTTTTTCCCCCGCGAAAACCTTTCTTTTTTCTTTCCTCTAAATTATTTTCCAACCGAAATAAGAGACATTCTAGAATTATAATCAATCAATTCTCTAACTAATTTTTTCAAGTATTGCGCATTCAAAGGCATTGCACATAATTATATATAGATTTTGCAACATCGTACGTTGTTCGGTTTGATCCGATGGGTGGTGGTCAGGATCCTAATCCCTTCGACGAGGGAAGAAATGCGGTAATTCATTTATCATTAGCTAGCATTGTTGTTTGACATTTGTATTTAAACTATTATGTCATTTGCTTCTTTTGAGTTTCGTTATTATAGCATATTATATACATAAGAAAATTGTAACCAAATTACCTAAGAGTTTTTGGGAATCTTTTGACCCGGTTTACTATCTTTTTGTGCTAATGTACAATTATTCCTGAAAATTTAGGGAAATCAGCATCAGAATTATAATGCAAGCTCAAAACTATCACCGCTTTCACATGAACGTGTTGAATATGAACACGGTACATCCGTGAATATGCCTTTTGATACTACTAGTCCAATGGTAAGTGTCCGATATACTAGATTGCTTAAAAATGATTTATTTTCTAGATTGTGTTATATGCTTACTCGTTCTTCTTTTCCCTTTTCATGAATTCAGGATTTAAAAGCCAAGGAAAAAGAGCTCCAAGCTAAAGAGGCTGAACTTAAAAGGAGAGAAGAGGTGCATTTTCTTTAACTTGTTGGATAACATCGATAAATTTTTGTAATACTTTGTTTATTTGTTACCTATATCATACAATATTGTTTTTTACGCAAAAACTATTTATGTGCAGGAATTAAAGAAAAGAGAAGAGGCAATTGCACGATGTAATGCATTAATCAATGGAAAAAAATTATGTTTCCCTACTCCATTAGCCACACAAAATAAAGTATCTAAACATGATCTGTTTTGCAGCTGGAATTGTTATAGAACCAAAGAATTGGCCACCCTTTTACCCATTAATCCATCATGACATTGCAAACGAAATTCCTATCCATCTACAGAAAATGCAATATGTTGCATTTGGGTCGTGGTTAGGTATATAAATCTGATCTTTTTCGATGTTTTGCATCACAATTTCAAACATTACATTGGACTTTAAACATCTTGTTTGCAGGTCTTATATTGTGCCTTTCATGGAATCTTGTAGTCGTGACGGTTGGCTGGTTTCAAGGGGAAGGTAATGGCTAATGTCTAAAACTAGTATAGTTGACGGAAAATTGCCAAGAAAAAAGTTATACATCAAAACCAAACCAACGAAAGGGTACCTTGGTGACTCATCTAATATTTGTCGATGACTCATCGAAAAGAAGGTTAAAAACAATAAAGGGCTGCAAGACTAGTCATCAAGCTCCCCTTTATTGGTTTGGTTCTCATCCGTAACTCTTTTCTCTATCGTGAAAAGCTAACCCCTATATAGAGAAAAAAAAAAAAAAAAGATCAATTGCCCCGTTAACAATTAAACGTATCATCCTTTGTATTTAAACTTATTATCTAAACAGGCGTCTCAATATGGTTACTTGCTGTTATCTACATCATAACAGGAGTTCCTGGATCATACCTTTTGTGGTATCGACCTTTGTATAGAGCCATGAGGTATATATAACTCTGAGCTTGTTCTGCAAACATATTCGAGCAGTACAATTTCTAATCTTTCTGTTACTATAATTTCTTTTTGCAGGACAGATAGCGCTATAAAGTTTAGTTTCTTTTTCATGACGTACATTGTAAGCTCTCTTCCTTGGATTACATTCGGTTTTTGTTGATTTAACCATGGTTGTTGCTTAATTTGTGCATGAACCCTTTCAATTTATGTAGTGTCACATCCTCTTCTGCACTTTTGCCACCCTTGCTCCACCTATATTCATCGAAGGGAAATCTCTGACGTAAGTTTTCTGTATTTGCAAAAGATAAGATTAAGATTATTGAAAAAGAATGGTATCAAATACTAAATTTCTAAGCTTGAAGTTTAACTTGGGCTTATATATTACAGAGGAATTATGCCTGCAATTGATTATCTAACCTGGAATGCTACACTTGGGGTAATTGTACTAAAATTCATCTTAATAGTTCAAAAGTATGCATTGCATTAAAGTTGATTCCAGACGAAAACCTAGTAAACAATTATTCAGTCTTATGATATATCGATGGTAAAATAGGGATGATTTCACTTGCAGGGCTTATACTTCATTGGATTTGGACTTTTCGCGGTCGAAACAGCCATTAGTGTCTGGGTCATTCAGGTTTGACAATACACAATAAGGAATGCGTGCTTCTTTTCCTGATTTTCCCCTTCTTTTGATTGATTTCAATGGTTATGAATTTGCAGCAAGTTTACTTGTACTTCCGTGGTAGTGGCAAAGCTGCAGAGATGAAACGTGACGCTACGAGGAGAACTATGATGGCAGCATTATAACATGGATGTACATCTACCTAAGTGATCAATTAAAAACGACAATGGTTTGGGAACACTCTTTGAAGACCCCATTTAACAGGAGTTCAAATAGATGTTACTTAATTTTGTGTTCAAGAGGTATTCTGGCATTTGGTCCAACTATAGGCACAAGGAACTCTTATTGTATGTCATTTTTTAGGTTTTAAACTCTTGCAATCTGGATTTTAACATTAGTTGTGCTTTAGCACATTTTTATCTACTAAAGTGTAGTAAGCTTATAACGACTCATTTTCCAAACACCTTTATAATACATAGAAGTAACATGTATATATGTAGACAAAAGTGATGTGGGAGTTAGACACCTAAGTTTAGGTGTGTAACTTCTCACGTACTAATTTTTTGATATATGTTGTATAGTATATAGATGATTGGCCCTCATGTTTTTTATGGATTAAAAAATCAAGATGTGAGGAGTTTTACATCCAAACTTAAATGTCTAACAGTCACATATTCTCATTCCTCGCATATTTCTTTATATTTATATACTTTTTTTATGATGCATCTAAGCTCTAACTTTCAATATTCATTCCTCGCATTTCTTTATATCTATATACTTTTTTTATGATGCATCTAAGCCCTAAGACCATTCTTAAGGGTAGGTGAAGGAGGGAGGTGAAATGAAAAGGTGAAGTAGGTGAATTGTTAATGGATATAGGTGAAATAGGTAGGTGATGTGAAGAAGGTAAAAGTGTTCACCTATAGTTTATTATGTCATAATTTTTGTCTCTTTCCTGTTAATTTGTTTTACTTTGATTTGATTGGATATATTGTGGGGTATTAAATTTAAAGGTGAATGGTTAATGAGAAAAATAGATGGTGAAGATGGTGAGAAGGTGATGCTGATGTAACAGAAAAAGTGTAGGTGAATAAGGTGAACGGTTAAGAATAGTCTAACTTTCAATATTCATTCCTTAATCATGTATAACCACTCATTTTTCAGATACCATAAAATATTTAATCTCACCCACTTATATTTGATCTCAACACTTTTAATCATAACACTTTATTTTATCCAAATATTACGAGTAATAACTTCAGCCATGTAATAATATAATTCAACAAAAATCAATAATTTCAATTCTTTCAATAAAACAAGTCAGGAAACGAAACAATACGATTCACGACCACCACCGTCGCTTACCCACCACAAAATATTCGACCATGATGCATTGATCAAGTAGATGCTAGTTTTTACAAACTTTCTACCATTGCCTTGAAATACACCTAACTTTCAACCAAAAGATAAAGAAAGAAACTTTGGTGGGCAAAATGACAATTACAGTAATTAAAAGTCCCTTAACGCAACTAACTTTTTTATTATTTTAATTTTAAAAAAGAAACAAAAATATATAATTGTAGAAAGTAGAATCCAAAGACTTGCTTCATATAAAAGAACTCTGTGTGTGCCTTCAAAGCCGAAAAAAGGAAGCCGCCATAAAAATGCTTCAAATATGCAGTTACAGGGAAGTTAGCCGTGAAAATATGCACAGCCAGCAAGCCTTTCTTTCCCCATGTAAGCTTCAAACTTTAAATTTAATTTCTGTTCCAGGCTTTTATGATAAATTTCCCACTAGGGTTTTTCTGGGGTTTAACTCTAAGCTTCAAATTCCTTCAAAGATTGATACTTTATTGCATACAAGAATTAATACTAGTGTTAGATATAGTGTAAGTAATAGTTATGATAATAACAAGAAGAAAAAGAAAAGATATGGTGGTGTATTGCCTTCTATTTTGAAATCTTTGGATTCTGAAGATGATATTGATAAATCTTTAAGTTTGTATTACGGAAAGTTGAGCCCGAAAGAACAGACGGTGATTTTGAAAGAATTAAGGAATTGGGAAAAGGTTGTTGGAGTTTTCGAGTGGATTAAATCGCACCCGGATTATGTGCCTAATGTGATTCATTATAATGTGGTGTTACGTGTGCTTGGTCGTGCTAGAAAATGGGACGAGTTGAGACGGTGTTGGATTGATATGGCGAACAAGGGTGTTTTTCCGAGTAATAATACGTATGGGATGCTTGTCGATGTGTATGGAAAGGCAGGTCTTGTGAAAGAAGCTCTTTTGTGGATTAAGCATATGAAGGTTAGGGGTATTTTTCCCGATGAAGTGACTATGAATACAGTTGTTAGAGTTTTGAAAGATGGGGGAGAGTATGATAGGGCTGATCGTTTTTATAAAGATTGGTGTGTTGGGAAAGTTGAGTTGGATGATTTGGATTTGGATTCTATGGTGGACTCAGAATCTGGTTCAAGTTTGGAACCCATTAGTTTGACACGGTTTTTGTTGACTGAGCTTTTTAGGACGGGTGGGAGAGATCATACAAAGAGTTGGGTTCGACCTGATACTGAAAACTCTGTTCAAAAGCCTCGCTTGACAGCTACTTACAACACTTTGATTGATTTGTATGGAAAAGCTGGTCGATTGAAAGATGCAGCTGATGTTTTTGCTGAAATGCTGAAATCGGGAATTGCTATGGATACGATTACTTTTAACACGATGATATTTATTTGTGGAAGTCATGGGAATTTGTCAGAGGCAGAGGCTTTATTAAGTAAGATGGAAGAAAGGGGTATATCTCCAGATACTAAGACTTACAACATCTTTTTGTCTCTATATGCTGATAATGGGAACATAGATGAAGCTCTTCAGTGTTATAAGATGATAAGGGAGGTGGGTCTTTTTCCCGATGCTGTTACTCATAGAGCGGTTCTTCAAATTTTGAGTGACAGAAAAATGGTTGATGAAGTTGAAACCGTGATTAAGGAGATTGAGAAATCTGGTTTATGTATCAATAAACAGTCCCTTCCCTTGGTTGTCAAAATGTATGTAGATAAAGGATTAACCGAATGTGCAAAGCTTCTATTTGAAAAGTGTCAAAAGAATGGTGGATTGTCGTCAAAAACTTATGCCGCTGTTATTGATGCATATGCTCAGAAGGGACTTTGGGCTGAAGCTGAGTATGTGTTTAGTTGTGAAAGAGAGAAGGATATTATGGAGTATAATGTCATGATCAAAGCTTATGGGATAGCAAAGCTTTATGATAAAGCTTTTATGCTGTTCAAAGGCATGAAAAGTCAAGGGATTTGGCCAGATGAATGCACATACAACTCTTTGATTCAAATGTTTTCTGGGGGTGACTTGGTTGACGAAGCAAGGGACCTTTTAAGTGAAATGTGGGAAGCAGGTTTTAAACCCTCGTGTTTGACCTTTTCTAGCATTGTGGCAAGTTATGCTCGTTTACGCAGGCTTTCTGAAGCAGATGAGATTTATAAAGAAATGATGAAGTCTGGAGTCAAACCGAATGAGGTTGTGTTTGGTTCTTTAATAAATGGATATGCAGAAAGCAGTGAACTTGATGAAGCTCTTCGGTATTTTGGGATTATGCAAGAATCTGGATTACCGGCTAATCAAGTAGTGTTGACTTCTATTATTAAGGCATACAGTAAAAGTGGTGTAATTGAAGGAGCCAGAATGATCTATAAAAAGATGAAGGAATTACCAGGGGGTCCTGATGTTGTAGCATCAAATAGCATGCTCAGTCTTTATGCAGATATGGGCATGGTATCAGAGGCCAAATTGATATTTGACTACTTGCAAGAAAGCCATCAAGCAGATGCGGTTTCTTTTGCAACTATGATGTATGTTTATAAGAACATGGGTATGCTTGATGAAGCAATAGAAGTTGCAGAAGAGATGAAACATTCTGGCTTGCTGACTGACTGCTCTTCCTTTAACAAGGCAATGGCATGTTATGCGACAAGTGGCGAGCTAGTCAAATGTGGTGAATTGTTGCATGACATGATAGTAACTCGAAAGCTCGTGCCCACAAACGGAACTTTCAAAGTATTATTCACCGTGCTGAAAAAAGGTGGGATTGCAACTGAAGGAGTAGAACAGCTTGAGTTTGCTTACCAGGAAGGTAAACCATACACCAGGGAAGCAATTGTAACGGCCGTGTTTTCTGTACTAGGCTTGCATACATACGCTTTGGAGTATTTTGAACGTTCCATGAAACTTGAGTCAGGTTTGGATTTATCAGTGTATAACATGGCGATTAAAGTTTTTGGGGATCTGGGGAGAATTGATGATGCATTTAAGGTATTCATGAGAATGCAAGATGAAGGTTTGGAAGCAGATGTTGTAACTTATATATATCTGGTGGGTTGTTATGGAAAAGCTGGTATGCTGGAAGGCGTGAAGCGAGTATACAGCAAGCTAAAATATGAAGATATTGATCCGAATGAGTCTTTATTTAAGGCAGTAATAGACGCTTATAAAACTGTGAACAGGCATGACCTTGCAGAACTGGTTAACCAAGAGATGAACTTGGTTTTTGGTACGGAACCCTTGCCTGATTCTGAGACTGAAAATGAGGCAGGTGAAACCTCTGTCAGTTTATTTGTATGAACAATGTTGTAGAATATCACAGGCATGTAAGTGGATTATATTTGGATTCAGATAGCATGCGCATTGGCTTACACCTTAAGGAACTGTTTAGATGAGCTTGGGTATTACATAGAATCCTAGTTAGTGAACCAAACCTGTGTATGTTTATCCATGGCAGACACAAATTCAGATATTATTTAGATATTACATGTTGTGCATATCTGAAGGAAATTAGACGAATAGTGTATTATTGCCCATGATAGAAATGTGAAACGTGTTATAAACAATGTATATTTTTTTCTAATTTAGTTTTGGAAACATGTTTAAGTTGCCTTCTGTACTTGGGATTATTTCTAATATTATCACTTGATTAAATGAATTGTCCTTATACTGATATTTTTACTTGTCAAATTTGCATACATCATATACTTCTAGTAGAGATGACAATCTTGACCCTTCTGTGTGAAATTTGTTGATTTGTGTTGTATTCTATTGATATCAGGTCAAGCTTGTAAATAGGAAGAAAAGAAATATAGGTATCAAATGAGTTGAATGGGTCAAATGCTATCTTAAGTGCTTGAACTCTCTTAATTTGTTCTAAATTCTAATAAAATATTATATTAACTGATTAGATGATAGGACGCAAACGTTATCGCTTGTCACTTCAACTGAATCCAATATGTATTTTGATGCAAACTTAAAGATGACCCATTTCTAGCATATAACCTTACTCTACATCATTGCCTTTGGATATGGATACTGATTGCTTAGATAATATTAAGGGTATGCAGGTTTTCAGAAGCAAGCATAACTATGCTACGACCTTACTTGAACACGATCTGTAGGCTCATACCTCTGTATTCTTGATTCCTATCGAAACAGGAAAAACTATGACCGACAAGATCTTATGAGTTGCAGACTTGACTCCGTTTTAACAACATGCTAGAAAGTCTCTGTGCATGACAGTTTTCTATCTTGTTACAAAACCAATGAGCTGAAAACATTTTTGTTTCTGTTTGCAGATAAATATATGAAATTTTATGACTATGGCTTACAAAGATTTGTTAAATCTACATTTTTTTCAAGTCTTGTATCATGGACAAGAATGAGAAGTTAATTATAATTAGCTTAAAAATGTTATATCTGAATTCATACTAGTGTAGTGTTTTGAATTACAGGAGGATGCATCAATAAAAGTTATATCAGCCTCACATGTCTAGTTCTATCCCTAAGTCCTAAACTAATTATACTTGTTGGACTTCATCTATGTCAATCCAGCTTTTCCCAAGTGTTTTATGAACTCCCCTATCCTTCATAAGCCCGATAATCTTAACTGATTCATTCCACCGTCCAACAGCTCTATACACGTTAGCTAAAAGGACATAACTCATATGATAATTCGGATCCAAATCCATCATCCTTTTAGCAACTCTTTCTGCGGCAATGAAATTAGAACTAGTACTGCAAGCACCTAGAAGTGTCGCCCAAAGAGATTTATCATCCTTAAACCTCGAAGACTCTATTAACTGTTCAGCTTCTTCTAATTGCCCATTCCGCCCAAACAGATCCACCATGCAGCTGTAATGCTCAATTCCAGCTTCGATTCCATACTTCTTGTTCATTAACATGAAATATCCACGCCCTTTGTCTACCATACCAGCATGACTACAAGCAAAAAGAACGCCAATGAAACTAATGCTATCAGGATTTATCCCCTCATTGATCATATCATTGAACATCCGAATAGCATCTTCACCTCGCCCATTCTGAGCAAACCCACTAACTATCGAGTTCCAAGTTATCAAATTTCTAACCTGCATACGTTCAAAAAGCCTATAAGCAAGATCTATACACCCACATTTGGCATAAAGATCAACCAAAGCTGATTCTATAATAACATATCGACACCCATGTCTCCTTAAATACTGACAATGAACCTCTTTTCCATGTCTCACAGCCGCCAAACCAGCACACGCACGTATCACGGTTCCAAAACTATAAAGATCAACCTCATCCATCTTCCTGAAAAGCTCAACAACAGTATCGAAATCACCCTTTTGACAGTACCCGCTTAGCAACGCACACCAACTCACAGAATTCCGTTTCCCCATCCTATCAAAAACCTTACCAGAATCATCCAACGAACCACATTTCCCATACATATCAACCAAACTACTATCAACAACCACATTATCACAAATCCCGAAAGTAACAACCTTAGAATGAACCTCTTTCCCTTGCTTCAACCTTCCTAAATTCCCACAAGCAGTCAAAACCGTCCCAAACGTAAACCCATCTGGACACATTCGATACCTCCTCATCATACAAAAAAAGAACCCCAACGCATCTTCAAACAAATCATTCCTCGTTAAAGCCGAAATAACAGAAGTCCAACAAACAGAATCCGGTTCAGGCAATTCATCAAACAGTTTACGTGCATCACATGAAACATAATTCCTCCCATACATATCAATCAAGGAGCTAACAATCACATTATTCGTATCAAACCCACGTCGAAAAACAGTCCCATGAAACACCCTCCCAAGATTAACATCACCAATCTCAGCACAAGCTTTAATAACAGAAGACAAAGTAAACCCGTTTGGTTCAACACCTTGTCCCAACATTTGATGAAACAAACTAACCGAACACATTGGTTTACCAACGCGAATAAAACCCGATATCATTGAAGTCCAAGAGACAACATCTTTATAATAAAGTCCATCAAAAACACGTTTAGTATGTACAAAATTGGGACATAATTTGAAATACAATGCGAGTAAGCTGTTACAGACAAACGGGTCTGTTTCGAGACCGGTTTTGACAACATGGGAGTGAATTTGGAGACCCGGATTGAAGGAATGTGTGTTGGTGCAGGTTTGTAAAAGAATGGCGTATAGGATTGGTAATTTTTTGTGCTTGGTGGAGGAATGGTTAAGGATGTGGATTGCGTCGGAAAGTTGGTTGGATTTGCAGAGAGAAATGATTTTGTTGTTGTTTGGTTGTGGGAGACAACTATAATGGCGTCGTATGATGAGCTGATTCATCAAGATGATATTGGTGTCTTTTCTTCCCTCTATAATTTGCTGATGTTTTGTGCTACTTCATCAACCTTGACGCTTATGTGGTAACATATTTTATCAATATGCATAATCTTTGCGTTTTAGAGTACTAAATGTCTAAATCCCATGGAAGATAATACGAGTATATAACAACTATATAGATGTAGAGATACAGACTTGGTGAAATCCGTACCAAACACTTCTTTTTTAGTTTGTTTGATGGTGGGAATGAAAAGAATCCAAATGATACGATAGGATTTCTAGCAAAAACTTTCATTATTCGTTCCGGCTTCGGATACAAGTTTAAAGTTCAACACCAAATAATAGTGTAAAACTTAATGTAATTAAGAAACAGACTAGAAAAAACGATACAAATCCATCAAGGTATCAATCAACTTGTAGTTGGAAAGGGTCACATGAGGAACCACGAAAGAAAGACCCTCATAAGTCGAAATCTTGATCTACAGTTAGAGACTTGAGTAGCTCTTTCTTAGTCCATCCAAATCCATCACACGTACATACACATATTTGTGGTGTTTATTGTGTAAAAAGATGCCCAAGTAAAGTAAGTCTTGCGTAAAAAAATATAACAACTCAAAATTAAATTAACACTTGGGGGCCTTAAACAATGGCCTAACCCAATAATATTATAGAGTCGGTGCTGGCACTTCATCAGCTCATGGTGCAAGATATCTCTTGTTTAGGCTTTCCAAGCCAAAGATCTTTTCAGCAAAGAGATATTCAATCCAGGAACGTACTCCAAACCCTAAACATAAGATACACAATCTGATGACACTTACTGTGTGCGAGATCATATGGAAGACCAGAAATGAAGCAACTTTCTCAAACCAAATTGTTTACCCAAGAAAAATCATCAAGAAAATAAGACACGCGAGCTTCATATAGATGATTACGAGATCAAAAAAACAAAAAACTTTGATTGGATTTCTTGATACTCTTTTTATTCTATCTTCCGCTTGGCTTAAGCTACTTTATATATTGTGTTATGTATATGGCATAAACTTTTTCCATCCCTTTTACAAGCTTAACAGTTTTAGTCCCGAGAAGTATCTAGCTAGATTGTGTAATTGGCTTCAGGTCCAGATCTTGGTGTTCGTATTTAGGGTCCTCAAGCACGTTGTTAATTAGTTGGCCATTTATATAATATTTCAACATTGATTTTTGGAAAAATATATATATGATGTGTTTTTTGCATTTAGATTTTAGAGATCGCAATTTGTTCGTAAAGTTTGATAAAAATTCCGTGTCTAACTTAAACGTACATTTGAGTTGATACTACTGTTCACATACAAGTCATACGTACCTCCAAATCGTGACAACTACCAACTATATTGGAATGTCATCGCTTTAATATAGAGGCACCACCTAACAATGTGAATTTTTAGACCATGCCATAAAGTCAAGCCCCAACGTTATTTTTAAGACAATGTGTTGAAAGGAAGTATAAAAAAGGAAGATGGTAGACAATATAATCTCCAAGAGCATCAATCCCTTTGTCCTTTACGACGCTAGCTGATTTACTATATAGTCTATAGGGGAGGCATGTCCTTCAACATTCATAACCCAATACATATCAAATCTCTTTTTACCTTTTTAGCGAAATATGAAAAAATAATAATAAAAGAAATTCTAAGTAACTTGAAGTCACAAACAACCGTAACAAGTTGATGTACAAGTATACCAATTTTTCTTTGACATTTCAACTTTTTATTTTTAACTGCTATTGACATTTAGAGTTATCAAATAGAACATAACCATTGACATTTTTAAGACAATGTGTTGAAAGAAATGCGCTTTTTTTCTACTTGACAAAATTGAAAATTTACATTTAGTTAAACTTTCTAATTACTTAGATACATTTTACAAACTTTGTAAGACATCCGGTAAGCTAAGGGATTATGCCATAACGCCCCTAATCCAATCAATCACCATGGTACCAATTAGTTAAACGTGATAAATATCTTTAAATTATTTTTTCTTTAAAGAAAAACCATTTACTTTTTTTGGAATGGCAAAATAATTTTTTGGAATGACAAAACAGAAAAACAACCATGTACTTGGCATTTAAATCCCAATCTCTCCTCAAGTACTCAAATAAAATTCTGAAAAAGAAAACTACAAAGTACAAAATCCACAGATTATGAAAATCTCACAAAGGATATCGGGTTCAGCATAATCTACCTAGGTCATGTCATGCAGTACCATAGTTTATTTACATTTTTACCCTGAAAAACATAACAAAAAAGTCAATATAATGACATCACATCTCTTTTCTTCTTTATTGTTATTTTTTTTTACACTTTTACCCCTATGTTCTTTTTGCCAGCTCATTTTGCCATTTTTCCACATCTCGTATTCCCAAAACCTGATCAACATACAACCTCCAATGCACGTCTTACATGTCATTATCAATACCCAAACTTCAAAACTTACATAAATTATAAAAAAATATTGAATATGGTAAAACTTATGCTATTAAATACTCATATTTATACGTTACATATAATAAAAAATAATAATATATAATAGTTACATTATTACGAGTATTATTCATCTACCATCATGCCACCGAAAATAGATGCATAAATAGACGCACTCACGAGAGACCCTTTTTTTTTCCCTTTCTATCTCTATATATTTTATCTCTATATACATATCATATATTCCTTTATTTATTTATTATTATTATTATTATCATTAGGCCAGATCTAGCTGGTAGTAGTTGCGATGGAGGGCGGTTCGACCATGTTGTTTAACGAGGAAGAGGTGAAAGAGATGAGTGGGTTCAAGTATGGCGCAGGTAATGACCACGTGGAGGTCACGTGCGGGTGCACCAGCTATTGTTATGGTGACGCTGTTGGGACTCTTAGGGTGTTTGCTAATGGTGATCTTGAAATCACCTGCGATTGTACCCCTGGTTGCCCAGAAGGTCTGTTTTTACATAAAAAATTTTGTATTGTGTATATTTGTTTTTTTAAAAGACCCATTTGCATGTGAATGTGACATCGTGTCATATGTCATATGAATGTGATTCTATATAGGTTTATATGCTCTTCTTTTTTCTTTTTGTAAATTCTTAAAGAACTTTTCACTTTTTTGTTCAAAGTTTATTTATTTTTTCTAATCTAATTCAATTTTTTGGTGTTACATAGTTTGTGAATCATGGGTTCTTTTGTTCAGCCTGTGGATTTGTTTTTCTTTTTTTCCGGAACGGCAGCCTGTGGATTCTTTTAACATACATAAATGGCGTATATGTTCACGTGACCACATCAAAGTTTGTGTGTGTGTACGTTTTTAATGTATATATATAGCTTTAATTTGACCCAATAAGTGTTGCGTGTGTTTGATTGTTATTTCTTGTTAAAAAATAATGTTATATATTCAGATTCTGTCTTTGAAATCATGTATATATTCTTTATAAAAAGTATATATTGTGATCGATCAATGTTATTCATCCATTCATCATTATAATGTGCAAAACATTGATATATATAGTCTCCAATAAAATTTAGCTATATCTTTAAACAAGAGAAACTTAACACGGAGTATCATCAAAATCATTTAAGCTGCTATACTTTTTATTTATATAAAAGTTTTAATTTACAAATTGTTGTTGTTTATATATGTTCAGACAAATTGAGCCCATCTGCATTTGAGAAGCATGCGGGTCGAGAAACTGCGAGAAAATGGAAGAACAACATTTGGGTGATGGTTGATGGAGAAAAGGTTCCTATATGTAAAACTGCATTGCTCAAGTATTACAACCGAACTTTGACCAAAACCCCAAACAAATCCCAAACTGGCCGAGTTTGTCACCGAGACGAGTTTCTTAGCTGCACCAAATGCAACAAACTCCGCAGGTTTCGTCTACGCACAAGAGAGGAATGCCGGGGTTATCATGATGCGTGTATCGATGACAACTGGAACTGCTCCGATATGCCTTTTGACAAGTATGTCGTCTAATTAATTTGTTTCATCATCATATTCCTCTCTTGCTTATTATTTGTTCCAAATATAAAATGAAATGATTAAGAATCTTGTCATCAACCCAAGTCCACGATAATATCACTGGGGTAATGGGTGGCAAAATGGGCAAGTTGGATAAGGGGCCAAAATCTTTTGGGTCATAATGCGTGTAGGGTTGACAAGAAACAGTTATGTCTCAAAAATATGAACAGTTTTGTAAAATAATAAGTGCCCCAAACATGATTTACAAATATTATATCATTTTTGGAACACAATGATTTATGATTTAGGTTGTGTAATGCATTAATACTCTTAAGTATTACATTTGGCAGCTTTTAACCTGTTAGTCTTAGACCCAAATTGACCCGTTTCTGTATGAAAGACAATTGTTTCTCGATCATTTGACATCTTAGATGTATAGTATAAGCGGCTCATCGACCCAAAACAGCCACTTCCGGTTTTCAATCCAGATAGTCTGTAACTCGATCTAGCATCCCTCTTTTAAAACTAACTAAAATGCCAATCTATATATATATACTGATCAAATTCATCACCCCTCTATATGTATATATTTCAGACTAACATGTGATGATGATGAGGAACGAGGAAGCCGAAGGGTATACAGAGGCTGTGTACGTTCAGCTACATGCAAAGGTTGTACATCCTGCGTTTGTTTTGGTTGCGGCACCTGTCGTTTTACTGACTGCAACTGCCAAACATGCATTGACTTCACCAGGAACGCTAAAGCAGCTTGACTCATTCAACTCGTTCTTTTTAATTAGCACCCGTTGCTTCGATCTTTATAAGTTATAACCTCATCAATCGACTAGCTCACTTTTGGATTTCTGACATAAAATGTCGTTTTTATTTTAATTACTATGTACGACCTTGAAACACAAATCATCTGATGTTCAATTTTGGTTAAACTAGCTAGCTTCCATTGATGAATTTTTTGTACGGATACGAAAATTTTCAAGCGATGTGGTGTAACTACGAACATTATTCTGGAAATTTGTAAAAGTGCGAAAAACGGTGTCTAAGACACCGGTCTTAAGGTTTCCGGGCAAAGCCGGGGTCTTAGACACCGGTCTTACCTTACGTGGCTTGTCTTCACTTTTGAACCCAAAGCTGGTATCTTAGATGCCGGATTCTTTCTGTACTTGCCTGCCAAAGCCGGTGTCTTAGACACCGGTCTTAAGACCATATTTTTCTGTACAAATATTCCGGCCGGCGAGGTGGAAATGACAAAGGTTGATGCCTTGAAGATGAAAAAGTCATGGATATGTGTGTACAGATCTTGTGCACAAAAAAGTGGACTAGATAATAAAAGAAGTTAGGATAAATATTACTTTTATCGATATATGTGTATGGAGTGCCTACTATATTTATTGATTCTTTTTATTTTCTATACATTAATTAACAAGTTTTTCTTAGTTGTAACTTGTCTTGTTATCGATCATATACATGTAATCGATGGTAGCATCATATAAAGAAAAAAGGTACTCGTATTAAAAATCAAAGATATAGTAACTGAAATATATTTACCATTTATTCTTTATTTGGAATTGCAAAAGGCCAAAATTTAACAAGTTAAGAGTCGAGTCGAGTCAATTTTGACTAAAAACTTGTACAAGTCGATTATTTTTTCAGACACTTACAAATCGAGGTGTGAACTTAAACCGAGTCAATACGAGTCGTAAACTTACGATTGTTGTAATTTAATACTATATGTGAACATACATTATATATTATATTTATAGTTACATTATCTTGTATGTTATAGATCATTTAGTTCGAATTTAGAGATAAACGGTACGTTTATGACTCAAAATATCGAATATTTAATTTTTTATAGATATTTTTTTATTTTATTTTAAACGTCACATATATAAAAATTTACAAGATTATGTATTGTATAAAAATGTTTTGACTCTTACGAATCACAAATCAAAAAATCATGTTTTTGAGTCGAATTAAAAATTACAATTTGACAACTATACTTAAAAGTATCATAAACAAAAACTAAACATTGAAAAATAGAAGGGTAATTAATTTTTGAGTTAATTACAGAAATCGTCCCTGACGTGGTACTCAGTTTGCAGGTTTCATCCCTAACTTTCAAAAATTACAGTTTTAGTCCAAAAAACTTTGTTCCGTCAACAATTTTAGTCCTGGCCATAAACGTCCGTTTAAAATCAAGTCACATGATTTGCATGTGATGGGTAATTTCGTAAATTGGCTTAATATTACCCAGAGTTAATTACAGAAATCGTCCCTGTTGTGGGCGGTCACTTGCGACTTTCATCCCTAACTTTCAAAAAATTACATTTTTGGTCCAAGATCCAAAATAAAATTAAACGCAAAATCATCTGGATTTCTAATGCATAACATATATCACATATACAATCCTAGATCCAAAATCAAACACAAATTTAATCCAACATTTAATGAAACTCCAAATCTCATTACTTTCATATCAATACATGATCTGTATACGAACATAATATATAATTATATATATTAGATATATTCTTTATATACAATTAATTCACAAAAAAAAAAAAAAATTAGAAAAATCTCACCATCTATATTATTCTTAGCTCTTCCTCTGTTTTTATAAGTTCTCAAAACAAAAATAAAACTAACTAAAAAAATATATATCAATTACTTAAAACCCATAAACACTTAAATCCAAGAGAGTTTGAATCTCTAGTTTTCAAAAAGAGAGTAGGGTGTGAGTTAAGATTGTTTGTAAATTTATATCTGATAGAAATAGAAGAAATTGGATAATTAGGATTTTTTTTTTTTTTTTTGTAAATGTTTCTTTTCATATAGATTGAGGATAAAAATTTTGGACAAAACTGTAATTTTTTGAAAGTTAGGGATGAAAGTTGCAAGTGACCGTCTACAACAGGGACGATTTCTGTAATTAACTCTGGGTATTATTAAGCCAATTTACGAGATTACCCATCACGTGTGAATCACGTGACTTGGTTTTAAACAGACGTTTATGGCCAGGACTAAAACTGTTGACGGAGCAAAGTTTTTTGGACTAAAACTGTAATATTTGTAAGTTAGGGATGAAACCTGCAAGCTGAGTACCACGACAGGGACAATTTCTGTAATTAACTCTTAATTTTTTCTGAATAAGGGCATTTAACAAATTTAATTTTATTGCTTGGTTTTTTGTATCAAGACATTTAATAAAATTAGTAATATAATAATTTTTATGTAAAGCATTACTATAATAATTTAAAAATACTATATAGAAACAGGCTACATCTGTTGAATACTTGACTTACCCACCTTGTAAGTAATCCTAATATTATATATATATTTTTCACCCATCAAACTTGTAAGCATATACTGTACCAACATTATGACTTTATCTTCTTCAACCTTTTTCTTTTCAAACTAACCGGCCGGAAAAAATTGGAACAACACACGACAACTCAAGTGCAACAAAAATAATCCGATCAAATTTAGAAGCGAAGAGCGACATTCCACACACCGGATTTCAGTTAAAGACCAAAGTCACCGGTCTGGGACATTGACACGTAATGTTAAAACCGGTATCTAAGACACCGGTCTTGGTAACAATGGATTAAAGTCGGTGTCTAAGACACCATCTTTGGCAGGAATGAATAAATCACATTTAAATCGGTCTTTTTGACGACAGAAAAATGAATTGGATTGCCACATAAGGTAAGACCGGTGTCTAAGACACCGGCTTTGCTCGGAAATCGTAAGACCGGTATCTTAGACACCGTTTTTCGCACTTTTACAAATTTCCAGACTAATGTTCGTAGTTACACCACATCGCTTGAAAAAATTTTTGTATCCGTACAAAAAATTCTTCCATTGATGCCTACATTTTGGCTAACATTGACTTCCCAATTCCAATTGTTATGCCAGTGATATGGTTTCCCGATCATCATTCTTCTTGTTTATTTATTTGTTTTTGACTATTTTATATTTTTATATTTTATTTTATGAGCTTAGCTTGGATGCATTTAAGTGCATCATTTTACCATAAAAATTAGGGGTCATCTTTGTAACATATCAATCATATATGTGATATGTGTGTGAGACTTCCTTTTCAAGTACTAGTGTCCTCACTAATTTTTCACAACTAAACTTTTAAACTTCAATTTTCTAATATCTGATAATCTGATATGGTTAATTGGTTATAACATTTAGGGGTGATCATGGGCTCAACTCGGTCCGACCCAACCTCAACCCGGCCCGACCCATGACCCGAAAAATACAAAATATGTATACCGAGGACCGACCCATGTTTCATTGGGTCGGTCCGGACTGGGTTAGCACGCGGGCTCGGGTTTTTGCGGGCCAACCCGTAACCCGGAGAACAACAATATATTTCATGGTTTTTAAGTGTTCTTATGGTTTTCTTAATAATGGTTTAACTACAATATAATATCTCATTATGGTTTCCGTTTTGGTTGTGCTTTAACTATCAACAACAACATTAAGAACTTATGTGAGAATTCCTAATTACATTATTAACATGATTTTGCATTAAAAAAATGTGTGTTGGATGAAATTCAAAATCAAATCAAATACTGAAATACATATCTATATAATTATTAAAACAATAGTTAACCGAAATTTCTAAAGCATCCTTAAAACTCAAAACTATTTTAAAAAATTGCCACGTAAGATTTATCCTATGTGGCATCCCCATATTTTTTCACAATTATTTTAATCTTTTTAATTATAAATATATCTAAAAAAATCTTTTAAAAAGTCGATATATACTTGCAAATCTCTATTTTCTTTATTTCTGATCCTTTCCCATCATTATTTTTTAGTAACCTCATTTTATTTATTTTCAAATCATCCTTTTGTTTTTATTAACCTTAAGTATATTCTTTCTTTTAAACCTTTTTTTTCTATTAATTCATCATCATCGTCGTTGGTCTCCTTTCCATATGATTTTTCTATTTTTATTTTTTTGTATTTTATCTATCGTTGTAATTTTTCATTAATAAATAAATAAATTTTATGTGGGTGTTAATTACTTTCGGGATGTTATTTATAATTTCATATACTCATTATTATCTCAGTATGAACCAAATATTGTTAACATGTTGATTTGTTTATATTGAATCACTTTTTTGTCTTTTACTTATGATGTATTTGACGATAATTTTGGTTATGTTTTGTTTGCACTAATTAGCATCATTCACTCCTTTTTGTATTTCATCATTAGGTGTTGTATGACAGGCATATATCGTGATTTTGGATGTTTCTTTAAAACATTATATTATACTTTAATGTTAGTTTTTGTTGTTTGTGAATTTTAAGACTTATATTTTATTATGATACCTATTTAGAACCAAATATTATTTTTGAGTGGATAATAATTGTATTTTGACTATTGTCATTGAATTGTAAGTTTTGTAGCATTTAATATATATATATATATATATATATATATATACGAGCATGGTATCCGCGCAATGCGGCGGCGGTGGTGTAGAAGACGGTCTAGTGGTGGCGGTGATGGTACTGTTGGTAGTGGTGGCGGTGTCAAGTGGTGTAGGTTGATGTAATTGTGATAGTGAAAAGTTTTAGAAGATAAGAGTTTAAAGTGTTAAGTATTAAAATAAAGGTTTATGGTGTAAATTAATTAATTAAGGGCAAAATTGGTAATTTATAAAACACTTTTCACAGTGGGTTTTTATTAAGGGGCAATTTGGTAAATTCTCTTGTGACATTTGAGTAACTATTTCTAAAAATGGAAGGGGTAATAATCTTTATATAGGAGTATAGATAGGGTAATACTCCGGTGAGAACACTCTTAAAATAAGAACAGTGAGAACATCTTAAAAACATTATTTTGATGCAATAAAAGTCCATAAAACTAACATAGTGCATAACTAATTATCATTATTTAAGTGTTTAACAACACATTCATCCGTCAAAATCGAAATAATCATGTTTTTTGTTTTGTGCATTCATCTTGGATGCATATTCACCAAAATGATGCATCAAAAAAAAAATGATTTTTTCGATTTTGATGAATCAATGTGTTGTTAAACACTTAAATAATGATAATTAGTTATGCACTATGTCAGTTTTATGGACTTTTAATGCATTATCTACCGATCGATAATGCTCTTGTAAAATCCAAAAACTCGCGTAAGGTGACCAATAGATCTTTTTTTTTCTCTCGACATCTCTTTTTTGTTTCCTAACATCAATTGATCGATCGATCGATTTTATGATGATTTTCATTGTGTAAATATATGTATTAAGAATAGATTTAGATGTATATAAACATGTATATGTTTTGATCTTGATTAGGTATAGATATAGATATAGATCATGTATATGTATGTGTTTTGTATGTATAGATCGATGTAGTCTATGAATATAATTATGGGTTTTGAAAGCAAAGGAAGAAATGACGCAAAAAGACAGAAATGCCCCTCACGTGACCTGCATATGAGGGGATTTAAAGACAGGGATGAGTGATTTTTAACGAAAGCCAAACCACAGGGATGAATAAAACTCCAAAACTAACAGAGGGATAAAAGGGTCGTTTTTCGAATAACCACAGGGACAAAATTTGCATTTAACCCTATCTTTTTGGAAGACTTAATATGTAATTTGTCTACATAACCAAGAATCTCTCCCAGATTGGCAAGGGCCAGAATAGGAATATGAAGCCATCTAGAAATTAAATCCCATAACTTATCAGCCACCTTACGATACAACAAGAGGTGGTCTGTAGTTTTCTCTCCTCACGAACATAAAGGATACAAAATCAAAGGGATGTCAATTCCTTTATTTGAAAGATTAAGACGAGTAGGAAATCGGCCCACAATAACTCCCCATAACAAAATATTGACCTTTTTTGGGACGAGACAACTCCATCGAGTGACCACCGAACTATCAGGTAAAGTGTTATCATCGATAACATGTCGGGTTTCCTTAACAGAGAAGTCGGTAGAATCCGAGAGACACCATTGCCATTTTTCTTCATTTTCGACTAGCACAATATTATTAGTGATAGAAAGAAGATCTAGCCATTCACTTTCTTCAGCACCCCTCTAATCGGGCATCGCCAAGAGGACAAGACATCAGACCCGATCCATCGATCCGAAACAAAACAACTTTTTTGTTGCTCCAATCTATAAAGGCGGGGAAAACAAACCTATAAAGTGGTATGACCATACCAAATGTCATGCCAAAAAGACGCACTACAACAAAATGTCATTTATTCACACTTAGTTATAAGAATTGTAAAAAAATTTATTAATTTGTTCACACTTGAAAATGTTAAAAAAGTATTCATATTTAAAAGTGTGAAGAAATTTAAAAAATTATAACTTTTTCACATTTATATATGTGGGAAAAAAAAGTTCACACTTCCAAGTGTGTAAAACGATATCAATTGTTCACACTTAGAAGTGTAAAGATTAATTTATGACACCAAATTTTTTTTCACACAAGAAAGGTGTGAAGAAATTATGTGTTACAATTTAACTTTCACACTTTTAAGTGTGAATATGTTTGACATTTTGTATACACTTTTAGGTGTAAAATTTTTCTTTTCACACATATAAGTGTGAAAAAATTATAATTTCTCAAATTTTTTCATATGTTTATATGAGCATACTTTTTAAACATTTTTAAGTGTAAATATATTAAGGAATTTTTTCACAATTCTTTAGAATAAATATAAGTAAGTAAAATTTTTGTTGTGACATCAATCTACCATTTCCAAGCTTAATCATCAAAGCATTGAGATGAATATATAATGTTATTATGATCCAACTCAATCGCAATTTTGGAATCTTGATGGCAAATTCCATGCTTCACACTACACCCATCAGTCCATGACCAAAAAGAGGTCGGTTTAGATAGGCTGTTTAACACCTTAACCCATAACGCCTCTGGAGAGTTAACATCTCTGTTTAAATTGATTTGGGTACCGCACCCATTATAATACTACTCAATTTATTTTTGCTAAATATACCATTCTCTTCCAACAATATATTACAGCCACCGAAAATAGTTTAATATTTCGTGGTAAATATTCAACCCGAAAAGTTGAACAGTTCTGAGAACCATTTTGGCGTAAACATAGAGGTATGCTTTATTTCCTTTAGGGTGATGGCAACGCATGGATTAAAGGCGAGTGGTTCTCCCGACCACTCGTGGAACACCGACGCCAACGTTGAACCACTCACGGGTGGTGAGTTTTGGGTGGAAGTTCCACTCCCTACAACCACTCGTTATCTTCTTTTTTCTTCTTTCTTTATTTTGTCCTTTTCTTTCTTTCTTTTTTGTCTTTTCTTGTAAGGAATTGTATGGTGTGAGTGGTGGCAATGACAACAAATTTGAGTGAGTGGTGAGGGAGTGATGAATTTGAGGTGGCGTAATATGATTGGTTAGAAGTGAATAGTGAGTAAGTGGTGGGTGGTGGTGATGCCATCACCCTTAGAGTGGCAGACTTACATGAACAATGCAATGATCTAGGAGTCTGAGACCTGATGTTTTTGTTTTGCCCCTCATCAACCTTCAAAAAGTAGTGATGGTTTATCGAAAAATAAATGTCTCAAGCTTCAAAAAGTAATGAATGGTTATGAGCATTTTTAGATAAAATGGTTTCAAAGTGTTTTCAATCGTTCTTCTTTTCTTATATGTTCAAAAGCGCCAATTGCTGACCAATTCAACACTTGATGTTTTACCATTCGGTTAAAATCTAACACATTTTAAAAAATTTAATTAGTGCCTTTGTCAAACTACATATATACGAATATCGATATAATTATATACCATGATCGGTAGTTATAGAAAATCGATGTATACAAACTTTTTTATAAATCACCCATCATGCCATATATGAGTACCAAATTATTAAATATGCAAGTCTATCAATTGATTTTATAAAGCATTACTCTATAAAGAATCTAAGAATATTTTGTCCAATAGAAATGCACACATTTTGTTCTTGAGCATTAACTCAATGGTTAAAATACCATCCCCTTATCCATTAGGTCTTAATTTCAAGCCTTGGGGAGGACATAGGGAAATCCCTTTATGAGGGCTTGGCTTGGGTATACACATGTTCAAGTCTGAGGGGACATGGTTTACCCCTATTAATCGTCGTGTCTTCGGGCGGATTAGTAGGGGGTTTCCCTCGTCGGGTATTTGGAATAGGCATTTCTACTTCGAGTGAGCTCTCTAACGCGAACCAGGTTAAAACAACGTATGCTAGACTTCCGATGTCGAATCGCGACACAAAGTTTCCAGCGAAATTCACCTTTCAAAAAAGAAATGCACACATTTTGACTTTTGAGTCATGTTTAGTGTGTGGTTGCTTTCGAATAACTTGACCATTTGCTAATCATAATTTATTATGTAGTTATGTCGTTATGACTATTACTTGTGTTTGGCTTTCAAATTAATGATAATAATGTGACCACTGGTTTTGATTTTTATTGATAAATAGATCATTCATGTTTAAAATAACTTTCGAAATGGAAAGATTTAAGATTATACAAAAGAAAAGAATACTTAGTATACACATGTACAGGTCGATTCGTATATGATAGTGTCTAACAAAACAAATAAGTTTTTTTTTTTTTTTTTTGAAAAGTAGATATAGAGCACCATGTAGGTTCACGGATGCTAGATGACGTTGAACGCGCGCCACATTTCCACTCCGTCAGGTTTACCTTGCCTGACAATGTTTGACACCCTTAACGTGTGTATATATATTGGTGTGTGTGTAGACGTTTAGCTCGACGGAACAATCATTAAATGTCAAAGTCAGGCATACGCCGAACATGGCAAGGTGGGGGAGTTTTATCCGTTGGGTGGCTAGGTAGCGATATCATATACAAACCGGTCCTCGTACTTAACGTTTTAGTTTCAAAACATTCTTATGTAAACATATGGGGAATATTAGAAAATATTACATTGTTTATTATAATGTTTGTATAACTAAAAAAAACTTTTATGTGTTTAGTCATTTACAAAGGGGATAAGTACACGAAAAATTAAATAACTATGACCAAATGTCTATAGTAGCAACAAATTAAGGGTTTGGACATTATGTGTTGACAACTTGATAATCAAAATCATGTAACTTAGCATACGTGAAAACTCATATAAGTTGTCACGTGCAAGTTTTTGATTGGTCCGTTACATCTAAACTTGTTAACACACAATATTCAATCTGACAGTTGGTTCCAGCCTTTGTTAGCTACATTTGAAAGCACTTAAGCGTTTATAAAGATGATGGATAAAAAGACATAGTTAAAAAAGAATAAATACATATCACACGAGCGACTATTGTTGCAACCAACGTTTCTTTTTATCAACCATTAATATATGAACCGGTATTTAAGAAATTTGACCACTTAAAGTTTTAGGTGCAAATCCCGATATAAAGAATAATTTTCCTTAAAATATTCGAGTTTCTTATAAATACGAAAATAGTGTATAAAGAAAGAGCCTAAATTATTGCTAACATATTCTTATTGAGAAGTATTTTTCCTGAATGTTCAATTTTTGAGTCTGACCCAACCAAGGAAGATTACCTCAAAATTTTTTATCAATAGAAAGAGTCGAACCCAGTGAGTAAGAAAGTAAAGCCTTCTCTAGGTGCATTTTCGCTTAAAAACTTTGTGTCGCGATTCGACAGCAGGAGGTCTAACATACGTTGTTTTAACCGGGTCCGCGTTAGAGAGCTCCCTCAAAGTAAAATTGCCTATTTCAAATATCCGATAGAAGAAAATTCCCTACTAATCCGCCCGAAGGCACGACAATCAATAGGGATAAACTTTACCCTCTCAGACTTAAACCTGAGTATATCTAAACACAACATTCATAAAAAGACCTTTCTATTGTAATTCCTTAAGTCTTAACTCAAAACCTCCACAGGTGAGGCAAGTGCTCTGGTAAGTACATTCGCCCATCTTATACGACAGTAAAAAAAACATACGAGTACAAAATAGATCTCTCCCCGTCCCCTCGACCACTACTGTTGCTTGGTTGCTTACTAACACACAATTTATTATAAATTGCGTGTGTGTGTCTGATTTTGCCAAACAAATTAGCAGCAACTCAATATAAGAAATTTAAATAAAATCCCCCACAACTCAACCTTTATAATAGCCTTGCCCCATATATCAAAATCCCCGATTGTTGCGTAGTCAAAAACATTGAATTGCTTTGATTTGATATGAATTAAGGGAGGGGTTTGTAAATAAAAAACAATAATAATAATAAAAAAATAAAGATGAGAAGACAAAGGGGGGAGTTTAGGCGTGGGCCAGTGAGGCGGCGGTTTTCGAATGGGTTTTGGTTGTTAACAGTAATCTGTGGATTTGCGTTCGCTGTTTTGTTGTTTATTGTTTTCTTAAGTCGTGACACCACCACTCAACCTGGATCCAGACCCAGATCCGTTTTATCCAAGGTATCCATCTTTTCTTTTTCCAATTTATTATTTTACAAGTTTTGTCTTTTCAATTCATATATATGTATGCAGCAGATACAAGATAAGTTGTCGAATAAGCTAACGTTAATCTAGTAGTCACTTTGTAGGATTGATTCTTCTCTAGTCTTAGGGGACTATGTGCTACAGTCTAGAAGCTTTACCCACTTAGTGTAATGCATTCGACTTACTCCTTCCCTCTCAAAATACAGTAAATAATACAAAGTAGATGTTTAATCATTGCATTGTGTAGTAGCATTATGACAATATTATCTTTGTTTTTTTGGCACAAACTCTTGGGAATTTGTTATGTGAAAAACTGTATTGAAGTTATAATGATGAGCTAATATATTATTGTACATTGGAAACGGTCACTCAAGTTGGTTCCTTACTAAAAAATAGTATTATATTATGCATCTTACTATCGATTCATGTATAAGAAAATAGAAGGTTAGTTTGTTGGGTAAGTATAAGTTGGTGATGAGAATTGTATACTTTTTAAAATATAAATGATTCTTGTATGATAACGCCTTCGTGTTCTATTTTATACTTCTATTGACCCGTTACCAATCCGGCAATCCCTGCCAGATATACGACCTCTAGTATGTGGTGTTCCTTTTAAACGTTTTCTCTGTATCTTCCACTGCTTTATTGGAAGAGAGAAGGGGAGGGGATCCTCATATTGTATTAGGTGAAAATAATAAAAACATGTACTGAAAGAAATATGAAACATGACTTCATCTTTTGCATGTTCTCTATATTTATAGCTCAATGTTTCCTTCAAAGCTTTCATGATACTTGTAATATACATAACTTCTATCATGACCTTCTTGTATTTTGTGGAGTTTCATGACACGTATACACTATAAACACCACCATAATCACAAAATAAAGTCCTTGGATTTAATATAACTGAAAATGGTTTGAGCAATGTAATTAAAGGAAGTAATGGATAGATGGAGATTGGACCTCGTGAACTTACGGATATTGAGTTTTATGACAGTGAAGTAAAACATGATTCAGATGAAAATTCAGATCAACGAACATTTACGAACTGAAATACTAGCAAGAGTTAGAACTTTATGAAACATCTTTTGAGGTTTAAATTATTCAAAGCTATGGTGGTTTCTGGTTGTAGTAGGTGGTTTAATAAATATGATCAACATTCGAAGCCCAATTAACTGAAAAGTAGAGGGCAAGTAGTTTCATTTGCTTCAGTGAACATGTAAAAAATTAGTATGGAGTCTATAAAGAGAATTTTCTGTGGACCACCCGATTGAGTTATTATCATAAAGTGCACAGTTTGATGTGCGGATTTTCACTTTAGAAAAGTAACAAACAAATGATCATTGATACAAATGAAATCTGAAAGGTCAAAGATTGAGTTATTATTTGCTGTTTTCAGGTGCAAGAATGGACAGATCAAAGATTCTTGCACCTAAAATGTACAGAAATCAGCAGTACCCCGTTGGTTGCCCAATGAAAAATCAAAAATGTTTATTACTTCTGATTTTCTAGCACAATATTCAGAAGTATCTTCTAAGTTGCAGGGAAACATTTAGAAGTTGTTAACTCTATGTTACACATCAACACAAATACCATTGAGTAATGAAGGTGATATAACATTAGGACTTTGAATTTCTTATGCAGGGTCCTTATGGGCGCGATAAAGTCATGGAGGGCCTTAACGTGACAGCCGAAATGTTGAACCCAGACTCAATCACACGACAACTCAATGATCAGATATCACTAGCAAAAGCATTTGTTGTGATTGCAAAGGAAAGCAACAACCTCCAATTTGCATGGGAGCTGAGTGCCCAGATTCGTAACTCCCAGATCCTTCTCTCAAATGCAGCCTTAAGGAGATCTCCATTAACACTTCAAGAATCAGAAACTGCTGTTAGGGACATGGCCCTTTTGCTTTACCAAGCCCAACAACTCCACTATGACAGTTCGACCATGATCATGAGACTTAAAGCCAGAATACAGGATCTTGAAGAACAGATGAGTTCTGTAACCGACAAAAGTAATAAGTATGGCCAAATAGCTGCTGAAGAAGTCCCAAAGAGCCTATACTGTCTTGGTGTCCGTTTGACCACCGAATGGTTCAAAAAGCCAGATTTACAGAAAAAGTTCTCCAGAAACGGGCAATTCAGCATGAAATTGAAAGACAACAATCTGTACCATTTCTGTATTTTCTCAGACAACATACTTGCTACGTCCGTCGTGATAAATTCATCAGCAACAAATTCATTAAACCCCGATCGGTTAGTGTTCCATCTTGTAACTGATGAGGTGAATTATGCTGCCATGAAGGCGTGGTTTACCATGAATAGTTTTCGTGGGGTGACTGTTGATGTTCAGAAGTTTGAAGATTTCAGCTGGTTGAATGCCTCTTATGTCCCTGTTCTTAAGCAGCTACAGGACTCTGACACCCAAAACTATTACTTTTCTGGAAGTAACGATGGTGGGAAAACTCCAATCAAGTTTAGAAACCCTAAGTATCTATCAATGTTGAACCATTTGCGGTTTTATATTCCAGAAGTTTTTCCTTCTTTGAAGAAACTGGTGTTTCTTGATGATGATGTTGTAGTTCAAAAGGATCTATCGGGTCTCTTCACTGTAGATCTGAAGGGTAATGTGAATGGTGCTGTAGAAACATGTATGGAAACGTTTCATAGGTACCACAAGTACTTAAACTACTCTCACCCGCTTATAAGATCACATTTTGATCCTGATGCTTGTGGGTGGGCTTTTGGAATGAATGTCTTTGATTTGGTGGAGTGGAGAAAAAGGAATGTTACCGGGATTTATCATTATTGGCAAGAAAAGAATGTGGATCGGACGTTATGGAAGCTTGGGACGCTGCCACCTGGACTACTTACGTTTTATGGATTGACAGAGCCTTTGGATCCTAACTGGCATGTACTAGGTTTGGGATATACGAATGTGGATCCTCAGGTTATTGAAAATGGAGCTGTGCTACACTTTAATGGTAACTCAAAGCCTTGGTTGAAAATTGCAATGGAAAAGTACAAGGCTTTATGGGAGAAGTATGTCGATTACAGCCATCCCATGTTGGAACGATGCAATTTCCACTGATTTGTACTGGTAAATTTAGTTCTTCTCTTCTTTTTGATGTGAAAAGTGAAGATTAAGTTATTCTTATAGATACATGCCGGATTGGCTGTGCACATGCGGTCTTTTGGTTCATATCAAGGTCTCTTATTTAATTAAAGGTTATGGTATCTAGTTATTGGGTTTAGTGTAATAACTACGGTGTATACTGTATGGGTGATTTTGATAATATATATGTTAGTGAATTTTTGAGATCATAGCTCAACCCTTAATTCCTTGTATATTGTTAATCTGTTCTTGAGTAACAAGTTGGTCCCATGACTAACATCTCTTCAAGGGAGAGGGCTCTATGAACCAATCTTGGATATGCTAATTGAGCAAAGCATCTGGTCAGTCTTGAGTTACCCAAGACTTAAGGATGTCCAATCCTCATGTGTGCTCTTAACCGCTTCACTGCAAGCTCTAGAATTTTAATTGGTAATCATAAGTCAAAATCCAATCCAACGGTGATACCACCTGTTGCTCCAATTTTTTGTTTTGATAAGAGGCTAAGAGGGTGACCTTTAGTTATAACTTACAACTTATAAGTGTAGAGTTAGGTCCTTATGAAAGCCCATGGGCTTTGACCAAGTGAGGGAATCCAATCCCAGTCCATGTAGAATGGTGCATCTTGAGTATTATGTGGTTGAGTAGCTAGTTATGTGATGTTGGTAGGTTTTTTCACTTTAGATCCCATTTTACTTGTATCAAAAAGGTGTAGATTAATGGAATATTTTTTTACCTGAGGTGTCTTTGGAACTAGTCACTGACCTCCCACAATAGCTCCAGATAACCCCTAGCATAGTAAGATACATTGGAGACAGGATTTGACCTCAAGACGTTCTTATCTCATAAAAGTCCCTCAAGTGGGCCCATGTAATATGCGGGGTGGGTACCACTTGAGAAGTTATGCTCAATTGATGAGATCCCATGTTAATTGAAAGTTCCACATTGTGTTTGTTTCTTAGTCATTTTTAAGCCTTCATCCCAATCGATACCTTTTCAGTTATGACAATAAAGTGTTTAGCTCAAATTTAGCATCAAAGCATTAAACATCCAGCTCAATACTCATTGATTTTTGCTTTTCACCATTTTGAGTCGCTCAAAAGCAATGCATTTATGTACAAGAATGTTATAAGAAACAAAATATGATGGAGTGTCTTTATACATAATTGGATGCTTGAGATATGATAGCGGATATGTCAACAATTTTTAGGTGGTCGTTAATACAACATGCAAAGAAACAAAGAACTTAGACTAAGGTTGTAATCAAACATTTGGACATCTGATTACGATATATGATCCTAATAATGGTTAATTAAGATGAAAATGCTAATAACATACCATGGAGTATGGTTAATCTTTCTTTCTTACTTGCTTGCTTGTGTATATGCATTTATTTTCCTTGAAGGGAATACAAATATGACAATCAATACGTTCATTGATTAAATTACAGTTTAAACAACCGAATTCAAACTTTTATTACAATTTTACAAACCTTATACGTAATTATCCAAGGCCGTTAACAAGTCGGGCTTCATTAAGCCCGAGCTCAAACATGAACGTCTAAGCTTTACTTCGGTTTATTTAACTTGAGAAATGTTAGCTTTATTATCAAGTTAGTGCGTGTTTTGTACCCTTGTAATAGTTAAGTCCTAATTATTAAGTGTGGAGGGGTTTTAGTGTAATTAAGGAAGGACCTTTGTATAATTATATTTGTGTATAAATACCCCTCCACCACAACCTTTGTATGGTTAGCCTTTCATAATATAACTTCCCATTTTCTCTTTCTTACACACACATAAACTTGAATCGTTAATCTAGCATTGATTTCAAGAAAGCAAGATCTCTACTTGTTTCATACCATAAATTTGATTGATATATAATTTTTCTTATCTACCTCTACCTATCTATTAAAGAAACATAGCCTATTTTTCAATCACCTTACGTGGCAAATTATTAGCCCATATCCAACTTTTTAATTTCCACTAATATATATAGTAATCCTCAGCTTATACTTATTTTACATATTATTCCCCTAATTTACATACAAGTCTCTAGCATATACTTTTTTTACATATTAAAAGATTTAAAAATAGAAGTTACAAAAACAAACCTACGCAAACTATTTCCCCAAAATCGCTGGTTCATTTTTTTTCATTTTCATTTATGACCAAAGTTTGAATCTTCTTTTTGGCCATCGGGGATATATAATGATTGCTCAAAAAATAAACCTACAATTGTTAAAAAAAAAAGATGGAAGGTTATTTTCTTTTTAATTTTCAGTTTTTTTTAGTACACACCTTATATATTTATTTTGACTTTAAATATATATTTTTAGTGTTATATAAAATTTGGTAAAAGTCATAACAATAAAACATTTCTAAAACACAATCAATTCATATAACTTTCATAAGTATCACTTTTAACACAAACAAAACTATTTAAAGTCAAAATTAAAAAAGTATACTTTGAAAATTTAAAACGTGCCACTTTTAATGAAATGAAAAAAGTATTATATATCCTCTAATTTAATATCGGTAAGGTTTGTACTTTAGAATATAAACCACTAGCTTAACTTTTGAAAACATCCTATTTTACTTTACAAATATTTGACACCGAAAATTAACATGTTAGCCGGTTCAGAGGACATATAAACTCATGTTAATCTTATGGACAAAATCTAGTATGTTTAATAAAGTTAAAAATTCACAAATTTAAAGATTTATATCACATTAATTAAAAGTACACATGGCATATCCTGATTGTATGATTTTTAGTACTAAGATAGCCGGCAATGCAAAACTTCAAAATCATCTTATCCTTATACTCACTTTCAAATCAACCTAAAACTCCGTTAATACCCTCACTCTTTGTAGAAAACATCCATAACCAACAAGGATAATTTAGTAACTTCACTACCTCGCCGGCGCATAATCCGTTTAGCCAATACTAATTAACCGGAAAGTTTGTTTTTCTCATCAACTTTCTCCTAAAAACCAACGTCATATCTATACAAATTCAAAAATCTTTCACACTTTCTTTCACACACATTTTCACCACCATGATCTCCGATCAAGCTCGACGGTTAAAGTCACGAGAAGTAAGCTCTCGTTACCTCTCATCCACCGTATCATCACCACCAGTAGTACCAAACCATAATAACAACCCGAAACTCTCAACATTGTCCACTAAACAAAAACACAAACATACTGGATTTATTCGGGGTCTTTGGTCTTCCTCGGCCTCTCACTCAACAAGATCACATAATGAAAACCAACCAACTACTAACAAAACAACTCTTGCTGATCACCTTGGTAACGAGAAACAAAAAGATAGTCCCAAAAGATCCGAAAAAGTATCATTTCCTAGTAAACAAAATAGTTTCTCTGAGTTTAGGCGGTCAGAAAACAATATGAATAACAAAAGTAGTAGTAGTAACTTGAAAGAACAATATCACTCTCCATCAATGAGATACTCTGAATTAAGATCATCCATTTCTTCGGTTTCAACATCATCATCATCAGTAAAATCATTAGATATACTTGACTCAAACCAAGGTATACTTCCTGGAAGATTATCAGTAGATGAGAATGCTCTTCGAAGGAGATCGTCTTATTATCAAATGAGATCAGATTATGAGAATAATTTGGAAGGTAGTCATGATCATCTTGGTTCTCCTTTTACGACAGGGAGAAACTCACCGGCTTATTCATATATGGCACCTACATTGAGTTCTGTAAACTCTGGTATTGATGTTCAATCAAAGTACATGAATTCATCAATGCCCGTGCATAGTTCTTTTAAAAAATCCGCTTCAATGAAAAGGGCAAGCTCACCATTATCAGAATGGGTGTCTTCTCCTGCGAGATTTGGATTCGGATCACCGTTGTATTCAGGATCAAAGCCCCCTAGCTCTGCTTCAAGTAGGGGTAAAAAGAGTCTTTTGCATATGGGTTTGGATTTGATTAAGGGTAAGAAAGGAGGGTCTAAACTTCGTTCTTCTACTGGATCGGATATGGGTATAGATACGATAGAGAATGTTCATCGGCTGAGATTGCTGCAGAATAGTTGGATGCAATGGAGGTATGCAAATGCTAGAGCACAAGATGTTAATGAACACTTAACTGCTCAATGTGAGGTATGTGATCGGATATGGTTACATCCAAAGTTTCAAATCATATATATATATATATATATATATATATTTGAGTAAATCTTTAGTATATTTGACCATAGATCTCAAGGTGTTGCAGAAGTTGTATAGCAAGATCCCTAGCTAAGTGAGTGAGTTAAAATGAAAAAGAATTGCACTTTATAATGTTTACTAGGAGTCTCATATTTATGATTGGCACCATTAGTTTTTGTGAAGTAATTAACTTAGTATGCTTAACAAACCTTTATAAGAATATATGTTTGATTGCAGCTTGACTTGTTATTTGCAAGGGAAAGTGTGGCAAAACTGCAGCAATCTGTGGTACAAAAAAGGTTGCAGCTTCAAAAAGAGAAACTAGAAATGAAGCTCAATGTCATCATAGATTCTCAAGTGAGTTGTTTTCTACCATCGATACATTATGGTTTAATAGTGTAAGGTATATGTTTTTGTTATTTAACTAGATTTTGATGTGATCGGCTTTTTGATTAGATCAACCCGTTGGAGTCTTGGGGGGACATCGAAAGGAGACACATGGTGGATATATCCGTATTGAAAGACTATTTAAACGCAGTTGTTTGTATGGTACCGCTTATTGAAGGAGCCAAGGTAATACATCATTCTGACTTGAACTCAAGCCTATACTGCATACATACATGTTTTTGTAAAGTGAACTGATCAAATTAACCGGTAAGTTAATTAATTGCATATATCTTGACGAAAATAACATGCTGAATGTGTTAATATTGTGTGTAAAATTTCCTTGTAGGTGGATCTTGAATCAGCTACAGTTGCTTTTCAACACACATCACATTTGGTTGCCACAACCAAGTCCATGTTATCCACCTTTTCTCCCATGGTGATCTATTTAATTCCAGGATCCACGTTATATCCCATATGTTAATTTAGTGGTGTTGTATGCGCTTTGTGCCAATATTGTACGTCGGACTGTTAATTATTCATTACTTGTGTAAAATATTTGAAATAGGCTCATGACATGCTCTCAGAGCTAGCAGATGTTGCAACTCAAGAGAAATTGTTGCTAGAAGAATGTCTTGAGCATCTAAGAGTCATTTCAATGTTAGAGGTAACATATTGTGTATGATGAATCAATTTCTTGGTCACTTTAATTATGCTGCCTATAACTTGATCATTATATCTTAATTATCTGTTGATTATACTTAATTTTTATTATTGTCTATAATGTGATTAAACAGATACAAGAGAGAACTTTAAGGTGTAGCATTATCACGATGGATTCGTTTTATGATCAGCAGCAACAACTAAACTCGCAGGCCTAGCTAGCTAAGTGATTTAACAATTGGAAAACTAATTAGCCGTTGGTTTATGTACATGATAACTTAATTAGATTCAATTTTTAGAGTTTGAGTATCATGGTTTTGTATAAAAATAAATTATCCTGAATGTATTCTCAAATAAAAGTGTTACATTAATTCAATTTGATCCTGTATATTTTCATAAGAAAATAAACAATTTGTAGGCATTAGTTGTGCTGCCCATGTTTGTTTACTGATCAACAACCATAAGGCAAAAAATCAAGAACATGCATGCTTGCTTTAAAGACATGCTTCAGTTGATAGAATATAAAAGGGAAATCATCAGCTAATTAGTACTAGATTATACAAAAATTATATGTTCAGTGGAAAGTACATGCGAACTATATCCGTTGACTTTTTAAAAATAATTTAGTCAAAGTTAATGGATCACCAATACACGCCAACAATTGTTATTCTTTAGTTGAAGCTTAAAAGTTCAAATCTCTGTAAAGATAACAAAGCTAAAACTGAAATATCATATCTCTTTAAAAAATTTCTTTTGGAGAAAAACATGAATGATTTATTTTCCAATTCCTTCAAACAATATCTAGACCTAAAGAAACAAGCATACATTGATGACATTGAGGGTGGTGGTGGTAGTGTCGGAAAAGAAACAATCAATCTCGACAAGTTCTTTCAAGATGTCGAGAATGTCAAGGATGACATGATGGTCGTTGAGAAGATCTACAAGAAGCTACAAAAGTCGAATGAGGAAGGAAAGATGGTCCAAAATGCCAACAAGATGAAGTTGCTTAGATCTAAGATGGATTCGGATTTTACACAATTGTTAAAGATCGTGAAGGTGATCAAGGGAAAGCTAGAGACCCTTGACAAGTCTAATATTGAGCATAGGAAGATCCCCGGTTGTGGGCCTGGCTCATCGGCTGATAGGACCCGCACGTCAGTTGTTAGTGGCTTGGGTAAGAGGCTCAAGATCATGATGGACGACTTTCAAGACTTGCGAGCCAAGATCAATGATGAATATAAGGAGACTATAGGGAGAAGATACTTTACCATAACAGGTGAGCAAGCCAACGATGAGCTGATAGATAACTTAATATCTAGTGGAAAAGGAGAAGAAATTCTTCAAAAAGCAATCCAAGATCAAGGTCGAGGACAAATCATGGACACGATATCTGAAATTCAAGAAAGGCATGATGCTATTATCGAAATTGAGAAGAGTCTAATTGAATTACACGAAATCTTCTTGGACATGGCCGCGCTTGTACATGCTCAAGGACAACAACTGAATGATATTGAAAGCCACGTAGCACATGCGAGTTCTTTTGTTCGACTTGGGACCGAGCAAATTGTAGAAGCCAAAGAATTGCAAAAGAGCTCGAGAAAATGTACTTGCATCGCCATCACCATCATTGTTTTTGTTGCAATTATTCTGTTGATCCTATTTCTTTTGTTGCCCAAAATGTTACCTTTGGATTAATTATTAAAGAAGTTCCAAATTTGAATCCGGCCTTGCTTAATTTGCTTATTACTTTTCATTTTCATCTCTTCTAAAGTAATTGGATTCAACTTTTACTTCAAGAAACTTTATAATTGTAATCCATCAATTCTTAAATTCATTTATATCAAAAACAACACTATATTCTCTTTTATATTTTGTCAAGCTGTTACCATATTTCTATCTTCTTATTAAACTTAAATTGTTTAAAAAGTACTTATGTGAGACATCCCTTATCCAAAAATATGATACATTTTATTTTTAGGTTGGAAGTTCTCTCAATTTAGAAATAACTTGAAGGGTAAAGTTAGAAAGTTATTGACTATCTATATTATATTATAAAGCAAATAGGGTTTCAACATTCAATTTCAACAATGTACATATGATAATGCATGATGTACCATACATCCATGCCTACAACTTTCTATCTCATCCATAAATCATTCTATTCCTCTAATTCTTTTAAAATCTTTTATCTCAAAAACTGTACATCGATCAATTATAAAAATTATATGGGTGTTCTTAAAATTTCATGCTCTTTCATTAAAGATGTCACTCCGATATACTTTCAAATAATTTTTAAATCCGAGGGCGGAGTCCGTACAGCTAAGACATTTAGCTATGACACTCTATCACATATAAGCTCCTATGACCTATCACACTCTATGACCTAATGACCCTTACCATCTCACTGATGCAACGCGCGGGTACTTGCTCTCGTTAAATTAAAATGAATGGTTCAAAAATGGTTAAAATTTAATTATCATTTTTGAATCTTAACAATTGATTTTAAATCAATGCTTGGAGATCATAAAACTTTACACCTCGGGTTATTCCTAACTTGAAAGGATCTCAACCCTTATTTTTTATCCCCTCAATATTAAAAATGTGACAAGTTAATTATGATTTAGTACACCATTACTTTTGACAAGTAACCAGTTTCAATAATCTATTCATTAAAAACCATCAAATTATGTGAACAAAATAACAAAAACTACAAAAGGAAACCAAGTGTCAACGATGTTAGATGGACGCTATAGTAATATGAAAGTTAACCACGAGTAACATTTTCATGAGAAGTCATAGGTTTGAACATTGTTAGAAAATACGGAGCATCTTATAAGTAAAGCTAGAAAAAGAAGTCCAGATAAAACAGAACATTTTTATTGAAAGAGAAGAAAGAAAGAAAGTAAAGGGGTGGTAATTGCAATTAACAAACGACGTCGTTGGAGGCACCTACTAGACTACTACTACATCTTTATTAGTGGAGTATTTGTTATTTGTATTTGCAACAAAAACATCTTTTCTATTTGCACCCAAAATCCATAGATCGATCCCTTCCCTAAAGCTACATGGCTACAAGTTTAGCGGCTCGTCAAGCTGCAGGCCTTCTCCGTCTATCTTCTGCTTCTTCTAGATCGGCCCCTTCCCTTATCCAGCGCCGTGGCCTCGCTGGCGCCGCCGGTACTATTTTCATTTTTATTTTATTTCCATCATTAATTATAAATATATCTGTGTGTGTTTGATTGTGAAATGAGATTTTTATATGCTATAATATAAAAAAATGTTGTAGATCATCATGGACCTGCAAAAGTTGATTTCTGGAAGGATCCAATGAGTCCATCTAGGTGGAAGGAAGAGCATGTGAGACCTTCTCTTCTCTTCTCTTCTCTTTTTATTTATTATTTTTGTATTTGATTTGTTTTTGTTTTGTTAATTTTTAGTACTATTTGATTTGAAGGTTTTTAGGGTTTCAAATTATCTATCTATCTATCTATCTAGTTTATATATACTTATTAGTAAGGGTGTATTTTAAAAATAGGAAATTTCAGAGTTTTTTTAGCTTTAAGGGTAGCTAAACGCACCTCGAGCTTCTTAGAATTAGCACCTCGAGTTTCAACACGTCGAGCTATGTTTTGTACATAAAATTTTAGCAACTTTTGGTTTTATAATCTCCTATTCGAAGTTTCTTTTGGCTTGTTGCTCGACTTTTTGGAAAAGTAAGTTATCTAAATGCTATGTTTCGTTTTACATCTTATTGCATTTGTAAGCTTCAGCTACTTCGCCAAACACATGTACTACCAAAAGCACTAGCTACAATTTAGTTTTTCTAAACATACCCATTGAGCTATGTAAAGCTAGCAAACTACTGTTTTGTTAGGGTCTTTTAGGATATATCTGAATTCTGTTTTCTTGACTTTTTTTTTCCTGTGAAAGTTTTTATTTGAATGTCCAATATTCTGGATGAATGTAATCATATTTCTAGTATTGGCTGACACATATATTACTAAAAAGTTGAAGCAACGTTAGTGAGTGTTGATACAAAAAATTAAATGAGTAAAGATCCATGGTATTTTACGATATTTAGAATTTGAAATGTATCACAAATTTGATTCGCACATAAGTGTTTTTATTTTTACTTTTACATACATCTTGATTTTAAAAAGCGTGCTTAAGCGCTAAGCGCACCTAGGCACAAGCCTTGGAGCTTTTTGGTACCTAAGGCGCAGGGTGTACAAAAAGCGCTCGCTTTTTGGCTTTTTTGTGAGCCCAGGCGCTATAAAACGTGAGCTTTTTGTACACAAGAGGGTTTTTTTTTTTTTTTATAAATAAGTAATATTTTATTTACCTCTTCTTTCTCAACAAGATTGATCTCTTCTTTCGTTTTCCTCAATAAGTCCAACAATCTTTTGAGAGTTTCTTTTCAAACACCAAATTTGATCATAGCCGGGATTAAACGAGTATTTTACAGATGGTGTTTTGGTATTTTAGTACTACATAAATAATTTATAATTTTTTTGATAAGTGTGCGCCTCGCGTACGAAAAGCTCGCCGCTTTTGCGCTTTGCGCTTCTGAAATCAAGTAGTTAATTACTAAAATAGCGGTGTAGCGGTAAAGGTCCGCTATATGCTATATTGGTTATAGCGGTGAGATAGCGGTGGTATAGCGGTAATTAAAATATTATGCAATATCTATATATATAATTCCTAATACTTAATAGAAATAGCAAAAGTCAAGCTTAAAAGTGTCAATATTTAAAACATTAGTGTTACTACTTGCAAAAATTAGTGCTTCTTTCAAGTTTGGTCCAAAAAAAAAAGCTATAGCACCGCTATTTTACCAATCTTTGGACTGCTATAGCATTGATATCGGTAAAATAGCTCCGCTAATAGCGGGACCGCTATTTTGCTTGAGGACCGCTAACCGCTATAGCACCGCTATTGATAACATAGAATGGATCCTATCGCTTTAATGCGCCTATCGCCTTTTAAAACTAAGCACATGGATACTAAGGTGTTTGCCTTGTTATCGTGTAACTAATGTTTATATATCTCACTACGCCTGCATTGACTTTTAATTAGTCTGGTTACATTACCTGAAACTAAAGAATATTTTGGCATGCAACAAAGAGCGTAATGTAAGTTAAATGTGACTCGAGAGGGTATTTTCTGTAGTGTGCTAAGTGAGAGTTGTTTACTGAGCCGAACCTTCTAGTAGTCTATGAACCTCGATGAGAAAATTTTGGTATACACAGCTATTGGGTGACACTGTGACAGTGACTGTTCAAACTTGGATATTTCATGGGTCTTTTATTTGCATAAAATTTAGCAAATGGGAACCATCTATATATACTATGCTGTTCCTTGCTCCATATGGGGCGAGGGTTATGACAGTCCGTTGGTTCTTAAATTATTTGGAAATAATCTCATCGTTTCCAAGTCCTTTTTTTATATGTATATCTGAAAAATGAGCCGGTTTAAATGTTATTTACGTATCGTAGTGATTATATAAACTTCTGTTTTTGCAGTTTGTAATTATCTCTCTAACTGGTTGGGGGTTAGCAATCTTTGGTGGATACAAGGCGTTCTCAGGAGGCAAGAAAGAAGAGGTATATTCAGTTGCTGGAAGACATCATTTTCTTTGTCTATCTTTTATATATTTGGCTTTAATTCAGTTTGTTTTTTAATCAAAAGTTTAATGTGATAGGTTTAATGACTTGTCATCTTGTTTTTTCTTTGGTTTTCTTTTTATTAGCCTTTACCTAACTTTCTACTGAAATGTACCGAACATGAAAGAAATGTCATTCATGAAACACAGCTGTTTTTTATAAATTTACATCAGTGAGGCTGTATGTTTTAGTACATGTCTTTGTCTACAAAGTATCATTACAACTTTAAGAAGCGGCAAAAGATATTATGTGTTTCCTTTTATTTGTCCGTTTGTGGCAATTATGGCTTTTGCAAATTTTAACCCCATTATTTGATTTTAAGAGTACTTTTAATTATTAAGTAAATTAACCTAATCAACTTTCATTGTTTGGGTGGCAGAAATTGGCTGAAGCATCGAATTAAGACGTCGATCTGTGCTACGGAAGCTTTTGAGCTAATAAGTATTTTCATCAATGTAAGATTTCCCGGAATCCAACATACCTTGCTAGGAAACAGTTTGGATTCATAGTGTGTTTTTTCCTACTTTCCAGATTTTAACTGCATATTTTGGCAGATTGGTGTTCCATCTTACATTGCATAACATATCTATCACATATTTGAATAACAAGCATCCTTTTAGTTTTTAGCATCTGTTCTAGTTATTCTATCAAGTCTTGAATTCCAGTTGGCTAAATTGGTAATTAGTTCTGAAAACAATGGATTACATTGAAGGTTGACTCTCATCAGAGTCTAAATCAAATAGCACAATTTAGGAATTTCTTTTAGTTGAAACACAAACTAAAATATGATGAAATCACTAGTTTGCTTCGTCCTTGTACTCTTGATCTTCTTCTGAACCCTTGTTAGGTATCATTGAATACTTCATAGAAAGATCTGCTTCATCATCTTCATCTGTCCTCTCAGCCTCCCTTTCTGTTTCTTGATCAACGTTTCTCTTCCCTGATTGTGTAACTTCTGCTGGTCCTTCCCGATTTGTTTTAAGTTGTTTATTATCAGATTGGCCGGCAGTTTGGTTGATTGAGCCTATGGCATGCTGTTCACCCTTTACTCTCTGACTTTCACTTGCTCCAGTAAAGAACTTTCTTCCTTTGATGCTCAAACCATCTCCAATTTCTTTAGAACCGGGTGTACCAGTGGTGTTGAGCATTTCAACCTTTGCATCGTCGTTATGGTCGAGAATGTGATCCCAAGCTTCATGTTTCTTTGAACTTGCAAGTTGGTCCAAATCTTTAGACTTTTGAACATTTGCTTCAGGGTTTAGGATTCCTCTAACACCCTCCAGAACGGTTTCTTGATTTGGTTTTTGCACATTGCCCGCCACACCTAACCATGGTTTGACTCTAGTGGTGATAATCTTATCAGTTGAGTTGACTTCATGATTTGATGGGTCGTCAGAACTCACTGACCAGATTTTAGGAGACCGGAGGCTGCTTCTCAAATCGTTGAGTTCAGATTCTTTGTATTTGATTTCATTATGCTTCTCATCTATTGCCAACTCCAGTGCTTGTTGTTCATCTTTCATGGAACCAATGGTTGATCGCATCTCCATGATCTTGTTATTGAGTTCAACCTTTTGTGTTCGGAGGGAGAACAGTTTTGCATTCAAATCTTGATTCTTCCTCTTGTTTTCTTTTGCAATTTGCCTTTCCTTCTGCACAATCAAAGATAGAAAACATAGTATTAGTATTCATACAAAGTTCAATGTTTTTTCTAACTTAAATTTCAGCCAAGTTGCCTGTGAAAAAAGAGTGATCTAGGTTTGAGCTCCAGAATAGGCAACCAAATTATGTGATAATTATTGTTTGCTATCAAAATTCAAAAGTGGTGTACATAAGAATGATTTTATTATTTTATTTATTATTATTTATAATATCATATCCAAACGCTCTAAAGAAATGGTAAGGAATGAAGAACCTATTTACTGCAACTTCTTGAATATCCTGGTAAACTTTTTCCAAACCATTTTCTTCTAAGCTTTGGTTACACTGCATGGATTTGAGTTTTACTGTGTCCATAGTATCTTTTACAGTTTTGTATTTTTACTTAAAAGTATGACTGTTTACAGATATGAATCTTTTTATATAGTCAAGGAAAGTGTGATTCAACTAATTATTTAATTCAAAGGCAAATGATTATGAAAATACCTGCAATAGAAGATGAAGCGATAGAATCTGTCGATCTTTCTCTTTGATAACAAGGTTAAACATCCTCCTATCATTCACCTTTTGCACCACCATCACTCCCATTATCCCAACCAAAATCACCAACGCAATCACCATTTTCTTCTTTTTAATCCACTCACCGCCGCCGCAGCAGTTGCTTTGTGGGTGTCCCTTCATTCCCATATTTTCTTCTTTTTTTTTCCTCTTCAGTAGAGTTCAAGTGTGACGGATTGCACAAGGTTAAAAAGGGTAGTCTGTTAAGGGTGGTGGTTCATGGGAATTGTGCCTCAACTAAAGCCCTCTGTTTTTTGTTTATCTTTTTTTAAAAGATGCAATTATTCGGAGTTCTTCCTTTATTTTTTGAAGCAATATGAAAGCTTATATACGTGACTCTTGTGGTTTCAAATTTTATTACCATAAGTGTTTTTTTTTTTTAATTTATTAATCTTTTTACAACTGCAAAAGGCATTATGTAAAAAAGAAACATTAAGAACCCTTACGCTCACCACTTTCATAAACAATTAAACCATAAAACTACATTGCAAACCTACTTTATGATCTTTTTTTTCTACTATAGATAGATGAAGAAAATCATAAATATTGACTTTGAGTTTGAATCTTGTTTTGATACGTATTATCTAAGTATATGAAAATACTAAATACTAATTAACAACTGATAAATCATAATCATCAAAATAACCTAGAATCCTCAAATTTCATTGACTTAATCCCAATATTACATGCCAAAGATTGCATAATTGCATAATGACAAATAAACTAATACCCACATTTTTATTAACGACAAATATTTTAAACTACTAATTTAATAATATCAAATAATGTTCGAACTACTCAATTGTCAAGGAATAAACCAAAAAAGATAAAAACATCTATCAAATGAGCTAATCTTACATTGCAGTATTGCACCACTAATACCCGGAGAAAATTCAAAACATTACATGCCCGGAGAAAATAAGAAATATTTGGTAATAAAATTTGAAATCACAAGAGTCCATAACGGAGTATACAAGTTTTTATATTACAAAAAGAAAATTCCGTAAAAGTTGAATGTGGGATATTGAATGACAAACCCGGCCGATAGTTATGGTTTTGCATGTCATCCAATTGGTGCCCTGCACGCACTGCATGCCTTCTCACTTTCTAATGCTCACACTTTTTCACATTTACTGCAAATCGGAGTCTGCCATTAATTACCCTACTAAGTTTGTCTGGGCATGTATTTAACATTATATTCGATTATTAAGCAGTCTATTCCTAATCCACCCCAGTATATTTGATTAACACATATAGTTTCTTAACGTTAGTTTTATGATCTTTGCTTGCGGCAATTTATAATAATGATAAATCAACTTTATTGGTATGCCTAAAAATCAACCTAATAATAGAATGATGACAAGTGAAAAAATCAGAGGACAAGATTAAAAAAAGAATTAGTGGAAGCCACATGTCAAATTTTTAAGTTCTTAAGTTGATTTTTAGGTACATGAGTTAGGTTGATTAATCATTTTCCTTATAATTATTCGGTTAGCATCAATGAATCACACCTTTTTCAAATCATTACTATTCTTGACCCCTGAGTATGATCAATGATGATTCATGCCATGTCGGATGAGTAGGAAATGAATAAATAGTTAAATACCCAATTTTCTGAAAGTTTGGTTACGACTGACACTTTTTTGACATGCTAGTTCCCTATATGGTCTTTGGTTTGATACACGTTTTCCAGCTCGCTATATGCATAGTATTAGTTTAGTATTGAGTTCAGCGTAATTCGGTAGTACTGAGCATCGATCATTGTTTGTATATACTCTTTTGAAATTACTAATACAGGAAAGACATGATTCTAAAAGTGTAATTTTTTTTTCCTCTATATATTTCAACTCCAGAATAAATTAACTATTTAATCTATTTTTTTTCAAATCCAGAATAACATATAATTTCTTTTTGAGTTTTTTCCTTTATCTTTTCTTCTTTTCCTATTCTCCTACTTTTTCTTCCGCTTTACTATATTTAACACATGGTACCAATGTTATGCATATGTCAATATCAAGTGAGCGAATATTCTTATGGTGTCATTTCATTTCATGTTAGTATAAGTTACTGTGTTTTTATTTAACCCATGATATGTTATGAATCTGTCAATGTCATAACGGATGGCATATCATGAAAAACAAGTTCTTAGAAATAACAAATTAAATTGCATTATAATTGGATTTCTAAATCTACATATAGGGTTTGATAGTTGATTTTCCATGTGTTAGTGTGTTACTCACTGGTTTTATGATATTAAAAAAAATGATGCATTATTGATTTCTAAATCTACCTACTCGCTAAAATTGCCTACTAATAAGAAAAGTAATATGATTTATCCTCGTTAACCTAATTATCATCATAACACTATAGTCATTTGACATGTATAATTCACTTATTGCTTTCCTTATCGCATCCCTTGATTATTCCGTTGACTCGATCTCGTGTATAGGAGGATAATTAAACTAATATTTAGGAAGATTTATCACTACTAACAAAGAAAAAAAATTTTGATGCCGATGTTATAAAAAATTATTTTTCTTTTCCATGAAATGAATGTGTTTGTTTAAGTGACGGTATCACGTTTACAACTAAGAATTTTTTATTTTTTTTTTAATAGTTACCTTTCTACTTCCATTTTTTGGGTTTCTTGGTTAATAATGACGGCGGTGGCCGATGATGGGGAATAGGAAGTTTGGTCTGGGAGGTATGGTTGCGGCTTGCCAATGAAGACGTTCGGTGGCAAGTGCCAGATTAAGTTTGCATGGTGTTTGGTGTGTCGGTGTGTCGGTGTGAGACTTCGGTATTTCCGTTTGTACGGCTTTGTATTTGGGAGAAAGTTTTACGGTATCTACTGTTTTGCCATTGTGAATAGTGTAAAACGGCATTGATCTTTGCCGTTTCACTGTGACAATTGAGCCGCATAGAAATATGCATAACAAAATTTTAAAAGATAGTTCATCTTTCCTCTTGTTAACCTGTCTAAACGATTAAAATTTTATATGTTCGTAAGGTGAATTTCAACCTTATAGTGTCATTACTCGTATTACTGTATTTTATTCATAACCTCGTACCTAATAGTGTCATCATTATTTATTCCTAATAAAGAAAAGATTAAGCGGTTAAATAATCACAATGGTCCACATTTCTTTTAGCTTCGTCCCTGACTCCCTGTTACGCATGCAGAAGAAGTGTATACTGTTTATGTTGCAGAAGAAATGATACTTGCAACTTCCCTTTGCCAAATTGCTCAAATTTAAATTTTATACAACACTATATTGAAGATAAAAAAAAACAGCCATACAGGGTACAGTGACTGGAAAGCAACAACATTCTAAGACATACACATGATTAATCTACTTGGTAATACATACGATAAAGGGCAAAAAATGAACAGAATAGAAATACAACCCTTATGATGATGAACATGAGAAATATTTTCTTGAATGCTACAGACAAACAACTGACAGAGGATAGACTTGTAAGAGCTTTGATCAGAGGCCAGCAGATACGAGCCCATGGAGTGTGACAATACCTATAACGACATTTTGTTCATTAATAACCGGCAAAAACTGAACAGGGGATGGGGGAGCCTCCATCTTAGCCATTGCCTCAACCGCCATTCTGTCTGCAGTTATGGTCCTTGGCTTCCTAAAATTACAGCAAACACATGCTTTTGTAAGAACACATGTTTTGACCCACATAAACAAACACAAACAAACAAAAAAGACGTAATCCAATGACGATACCTGTTGCACATTTCACCAACACTAAGTTTGAAAATGCCCTCCTTGCTAGCTTTAAGTGTTCGCCTCAGATCACCGTCAGTGAACGTCCCAATAAGATGGTAATCATCATCAGTCACCAAAAGGCAACCACATCCTTTGCTACTTAGTTCCACTAATTGATCCATTATCAAGTCTCCTTCTTTACATACTGGAAGCTCATTTTGCTTCTTCATCACATCCTTCACCTACAAATAACAATTAAATCTGTACTTAATTACTTATCATCACTTCTCTTTACACTTAAGTAATTAAGTCATTTATTAAGACAACTAATCTTGTTGGTTATACATTTCTTCTAATCAATACCCTAAACGTTCAGCATACTCTCACACAAACCCAAATTAAAAATAGTACAAAGCATTTTGAGATCATAAACACAGTTCTCCGTGTAAAAGTGAGCAGCAGATAAACAAATACAAACAGCCACATAAACCAGATCTAACTCAACTCCCAAAGGCTAAATCAGGATTTTGTACGACAATATATTAGGCAATGAACAAAAACAACAAATCATAACAGAGATATGCATCTGTTTCCACCAGAATGACATTCATTGCCTCGATCCTACATAAACTTAAGATTACGCCACTTTTAGGATTTTGGCGCTATCATTAGACTTGAGCAGACGATATGCTAAGAATTCTTCTTGTTGGACAGCTATATTATTATTAGTGTTACGGTCATAATTAGTACTATTTTGGATAAATAACTAAAAACCTTGTCAGGAATATCAAATAGCAACTTTTGGGGCATTTTTTGTACCCAGCCAGTCAGTCTGACCTTTTTATGGTATCAATTCAACTAGGTATGCACCCTCATCTAACTACATCATAGCTCAAAGACAATATGAAGAAGCTACCCAAGCAGCACACGATCTCAATGAAATCGCAAATGCTCTATTAAACCATCCTTATCATACAGATTCACTCGAAACTGTAGATGATTCATTCAAAGCTTCTGGTGAGCTTCAAATGTCAGCAAACGCCACTCCAAATTCTCTATATGCCTTAGAATGTGCATGGCATAATTGTCAATGAAATCGCAAATATTTAATCCTTTATCAGGAATAATGGTCAATTGAAGTATGAATGTGAGACAGATAAAAAGCTTTTCACTACACCATTTGCTCACATGAAAAACATGGATAGACATGGCAGTCATCGCTCTGCACTTGAGATATGCAAACTACTAATATCTCTAGATTCAGATGATCTGATGGGTGCTTTGTCTTACTTAAATTAATTGGTTTGGCTAAACTTTACCTCTAACTGGTCAAATGGGTAAAGCTTATAAAACTTGCTTATAAATGTAACAGGTCAAATGGGCCGTATTTGGCCTAAAGGTGTATTTAAATGCGTACAACCTCTTGTCAAACAAATAGTTTGTTTTAATTGTTTGCTTTCTCATATTTAATCCACTAGTTACTCATAAATATCAATAACCAGGAAGCAAAAAGATCTTCTTGGGTCCACCCACCCTGCCCGTTTTGTCACCTCTACCCAAAATATTTGCTACATCTGCAAAAACTTACACTTGATGCTATATGATCAAAGACCTGAGATAATAATTATGCCCTGGACAGACAAAACTGAAACCGAAGGAAGAAGTTAGGACTGGTTTGGACCAGTAGTGGTTATATCTGGGCATTTTCTTGCATTGTATAATATCATTAATGATCATGGTTATGAACAGTAACCATGATCATTAGTGATAAATATAGTGTTTGACAAAAATAAAACATAACATGGTTTTGGTGTACTGGTTGGGCTTCTTGCTGTTATCTCATTGATTTGGAGTTTGAGACCTACCAGCAACTCTTTTTTAAAAAAATTCTGATCGCTGTCATTGCCACACGTCTTTTTAATTTTTATGGTTTAAAAATCAGATATTCATTATTCCAACAAATGCCATCTGTCTTTTTGCTTTTAAAGATTATCACTTTCATATTTCCATACTAAATCATGTTGCCTGTTCTTTTAATTGTATGCACTTAATATTGGTTTAGATTTATTGAAATTACGGCTGTCAACTTTATGGTTTGGATTTGTCGAAATTGCAGCTTCCTGCTTTTTCGATGTTCCGAAAGTTATTATGGAGTATTACGTAGAAAAAATTCCCTTTTCATGATTTTTGATATCTATTCCATATCTTTTATGTTGTTTTTAAATTATTGTTGTAATGTTTCTTTGTTGTAGTATTGTTTCTTTATTGCATAATCTAAGATTCCAGTTTTTCAATAAGCTTCCAAATTTGAGATGGTGACAACAACATGAATGATGGGTCTAAACACTTGATGAATTTTTACTAAAAGCTTTATGATTTTTCAGTGCTCGCTCATTGTGCTACCATTTTGTGCAAAGATTGGTATTGTTTGGCTACTTTAGGCTTCAGTTGTTATACAATTACTTGGAATAAGTGTAGGCACCGGTTTATCATCTGCCTTTATTGTTATTTTGAAGATACCAGGTTTGCACTCCATCTTTATATTATTTTGTTAGAAAACCAAGTAAAGATAGTGGGAGAGATTGAACAGATTTTTTTTGCTCATTTTTTTGATTATCTTATCTGTTCCTTGGGTTGTTGTATTAGTGATGCTGTTGGCAAGTGTAGAATAAAGAAAATGTGGCCAAAAATTGACCCGAAAACCCAACAGGTTAGCACATTCCCCAATCATATACATATGTACATATATTTATGTTTTTAAAATGATTGAATTGGTTCTTTCAGTCCCCATATGAAAGACATTGTTTATATCTTCACAATATAACATATTTCTTGATCATGCATTTATTTTTCATTTTCAGATTGTCTAACATTTGCAAATTTGCAATTTAACAAACAAGTCCAGTACAATGGCATCTGAAGCTTAAGCATCGTTGAAGACAAGGGCTATAGGGCATCCAATACACATTGGAGCTTTAGGAAAATGGACTCCAGGTTACAGATGTATATGACCAGCTACATCTTTATTGGCATATTCGTAAGTAACAAAAAATTTGAATACTAGAAAATATATTTAGCATATTCATTTGCTAAAACATGTTTTCAAATTCACATGCTTACTTGACACTTCTGAACATGAAGACTACTTTACAAAAATACACAAAGATACTGGTAGCTTAGAAACAACATTCTTACATTGAAGTCTATTAAGCAAATACACCTAGGTTGGGAAACAACAGGCTATTATCTATGGCTGTTTATTAAGCTTTGTTGCACCGTGTGTTTAGAGGTGGCAAAATGGGTCCAAATGGGTTGTGCTATAACTGGGTCAAAATGGGTAACTTTTATGAGCAAGTTAACGTTGGGTGTGGTTGGCAGACCTGAAAAACGTCACTTTTTGAATTTTTGTAAATTACTAATATATTTAATGAATATGGTTAAAAACAAACTTAAAAATAGAATATTATTGCAAGATAAACGCTCAGAAGCGGATACATTTTTAATGTGTGATTAGTTAGCAAAACTTATAATCTGACTTTTTGTGCAGACATTGCATAATGATACTGAAAGCTTAGGCCCCCACTATTCAAATGCACACAAGAGTCACAATGGGATGATAAAGAAACTATAATGATCAACCACTAAACTATGCCATGTTACTCAAGTAGAAAAGACGACCCAAAAAGCTATATACCTTCACAACAGTCAATTAGCTAAAATAGGCCCGTGTGCGGGGGCAATTCTTCATGAAACACACGTTACCACAATTCACTCGAACAAACCAATGCCGCCCATCGGGGGGTAAATGAACCCACTAGTTTAGAGTAAAGATGCATTGGCAGTTTTATGGGAGTCTATGTTACCTGGTCGATTATAAAATAAGAAAAGACGACTAAGAATATGGCATGGCACGAGATAATGAATATGGAACCTTCACTAAAGACACATCTTAAATTTTTTTGAAGAATATAACTTTACTTCCACATCAAGCCAAATCAACTAACTTCCAACTCCCCAAGCTAAACTTCTTTAAAATCTTTCCCATATACAGTATATTTTACCTAAATGAGGGAAATTACGAACAAGCCGACTAACAGAAAATAACTATAGGTCCTACAAAGTGTATTATATTGGAAAAGTACTAAAACGTTCACCTAAAACTAAATCCATCATAGATTCATATAATCAAGAATAACTCATGTCCAAGATCAAAACTTTCCACCATATGAGCATATAGTTCTACACCCCAAACCGAAACCCCAACTGAAAGGCATCACACCATCAAAGACAGTAACACGTCAGCAGTTTTCAAGTCAAACGATGCTAGATACACATAACAGATTTTCTTATGTGGGTGTATTTTCAAAGTAGATTTTGGGTTTAAACCAACTTTTTAATAAGCATCTCCATAACTATGTTTGACTGTATACATTTTGCAAACGGAATAATCAGTAAATCTACCGAAAATGCATCCCAAACACCCTCTTACATACTTAAAAGAACACTTAATCAAGATTCAAGAAAAAAAAAACCCAAGTCCAAGATCAAAACTTTTACACAAACCAACATCAAATTCAACAAAAACCCAAATTCAAGAATCAAAAAAATGTTACCTTAAAGATCAAACTTTTGCCAATCCTACCAGCAGGATGATTAGCAGCATAGCCTTCTTTAGTCAAATTCTTAGCATCCATCATAGCAATAGCAACAGTACATCCAAACACCATTTGTATAGCAGTAGAAGTAGTTGGTGCCAAATCAAAAGGACACAATTCCCTTTCTAAAGGCAAATGCACATTCATATCACACATTCCCATCAACACATTCCCTTCAACCGATGTTATCGATATCAAATACGCGCCTTTCGCCTTAACACAAGGCACCAATTTCACTAGCTCTTCTGTGTTACCACTTTTGCTAAACATTATTAATATATCATTTTCTGTTAATATGCCTATATCTCCATGAAGTGCATCAACAGGTGACAAGAATTGTGATTTGATGCCTAAAGACACAAGGGTTTGAGAAATGTTTTTTGATACAAATCCGGATTTGCCAATTCCTGTTATAAAGATTGTTCCTTTTGTGTTAAGGAGTGTTTGGGCGAATTTCTGTGTTTGGTTATGGTCTAGTTTCTCAAAGAAATTGTTTAGGTATTTTTGTTGGCATTTGAATAAAGATTTTAGCTTGTTTGGATCTATTTTTTGTTCTTGGTTTTCTTCTGATGATAATGAATATGAGAGAGACCCCATTTTGGAATTTTTATTTTTTTATTTGATGGTGGCCGGGAATTGAGATTGGTTCGCCGGAGGTGTGTTTTCCGGCGAAGGGTGAAGAGATTTAAGGTGGGAAATAAATTGGCGCAGGAGATGTTGTATATATAAGATCTGTAAGGCTTTATACACCGACATATTTTAGCGAGAAATATTGTATGTATGGCCCCTGGTTTATATAGATACTTATGCTTTTAGTCCGATTGTTTTATAGCTTTGTCAAAATTTGAAACGGATAAACGAGGTTAAAAATAGACATAAACAAGCAAATAATCCACACTTTAAAAAAATAAAAAATAAAAATTGAATGATAATATACCTGGCAGTCATAACCCGTATCATATAGAATTGGGTAAGTTTAGGTTAAAAAAATTTTCTCAACGGGTTGATTTGGATAGTGGAGAAAACACATAAATGATTGAAGGGGTCGACATTCAAATCATTGGCCAATTAAAAACAGGTCCAAATGGGTGTGATATTTGTAAAAATACAAACCCGTAACACGACTGTGAGTTGCATCAACTCCAATATGAGTGTAGAACTACCACCGTATGTTAATGTTGATGCATCTACGCTACTGTTTCCATCATCGTGCCTTTTTAATTATAATTATAATCAGAAATAAAGAAAAAGGAATGAAAATTTATAATTATTACGAGTATCATTATTGTTATTAATATTTGTATTGAAGTGAGAAAAAAGTTGCTTATTAATAAGTTACTAGCTAATCAACCCGCATATTATGCGGGCATTTGAATAGAATTTGATTTTATAATAATATACCACAACGAACGTGTTTAACTTTTTATTACGTTGAACATTATTGTATTGTATATTTTGAGTAAGTTGATATTATAATAATCAATTTCGATCTATATATATGTTTCCTATCTCAATAGAAACTTTCTATGATTATTTACTAAAAATATTTTAAAGTCATGATATTTTAGAATAAATTTCCATTATTCTTTTTTTTTTTCCTACTTTTAATTATTATTGGATGATGTCATAAAAAATCAAGATTATATATTAAGAAGTCTTCTTTAATATAAAATGACATCATTACAATCTTGTTATATTAATATAAGAGATTATTGGGGAAGCTTTCGACTTTAATAAATAAAAAGTTCAGGTACCACGTGGTCTTTGGTTTCTTATATAGTCCATTTAGTTTGTCATTATCTTTATAATCTAATTTATTAATTAATACTAATATATAATATAAAAAAAAATATTAAACAAGGGACTGAGTATAGTAAAACAAGTATTAAAGTAAAACAAATCAGACAAGATCTTGACCCTTAGATTATAGTTAAATTGATGCACGAAGATTCACGAAGCAATTGATGCACGATGGTTTTTATGATGCACGGTGATTTTTAGTGAACAAAAACCTATTATTTTATTTGTTTTACTTGAATACTTGTTTTATTTTACCTAAAACCATAATAACTATTACTAGTACTTTTTTATTAACTGTTATTATTATTATCATATATTATTATTTTTGTTATACAAAATGACAATACACATGAATTTAAATAGTTTTTACAAATAATAAAGAAACATGTGGAGAGAGAAAAAAAATTAATTGGGCGACTCGCATCCGTTTAACCCGCTTACCGGAATTGACCTGTTTTGACCGCCACCCGTTTTGACCCGTTACCCAAACTGTCTGACCCGCCCATTTTGCCAGGCTTAATAATACTATGAATTAAAATCAGAAAAGATTTCGATGAAGGGTCATTTAAGGGTCATTTATGATTGAAGATGAAGATAGTTAAAATAACAAGAAGAAGAAGATTCAATCCCTAGGTGGAGTATGGGCGGGGCTGAGCATGGGTCGGTTTGGGTCGGTTTTGACCCAAAACCGAAACCCAAACCGATTAATTCGGTTTTTCATTTTGTGGAACTGATTGGTTCGGTTTTTAAGCGGTTCGGTTTTTCGGTTTTTTATCTCGGTTTGGGGCGGTTTCGGTTTTGGTTTGGCTTCTTGATGAATAAAACTCGATGTATACGTTTAGTTAAGTAAAGAGACATTAAAAAGTAAAGCTTATATGATGAATGGAAGAATTTGCAGGTGGGGGAACAAAGATGACGATCAGATCTATTTCTTTTTTAGTTTATACAGTTTTAACCCTTAAGTTTATAACTTTTTGTATTCACAATTTTCAGTTTGTCACCAACATTAAGACAAAGTTTCAAGTTTAACCCTCGTATATTAGTACTAATCGATCATGTAGGGAAAAAGTGACTTATATTTTAGATTTTTAAAATAAACTATATTATATTTAATTTATTCCTAACCAATATCATAAGAATATGTATTAAACTAAAATATATTTGGTTTTCAGTTCGGTTCGGTTTTTAAAGTCGGTTTTTGCATATGAAACCGAAACCCGAACCGATCCGTTCGGTTTTTGAAAAATAAAAACCAAACCAATGGATTTGGTTCGGTTTTCGGTTTTTTGGGTTCGGTTTCATCGGGTTTTTTCGGTTTTTGGTTTTACGGTTCGGTTTTTGCTCACCCCTAGTATGGGGGATGTGAGTTGTAGACAGTCTTACCCCTACCTAAAGGTAGAGAGACTGCTTACATAATGACCTCCGACCAGAAGATAGTTAAAATAAAAGCATCATAAAAAGCAAGGGGCCATATTTGTAAAATCCAGAACAACTAAAAGAGTGAACTGTGGAGAGTATCTAGGAAAGTATGTGAAAACTACAAAATGATTTAATTTTAATAGGTTAATGACATCTTGATGTTGAGATTAAGTTTTAATGGAATGTGATTAGGTTGTACTCTCAAATCTGATGACACGATAATACTTGAGTGGTCCATTACTGATAAACCGAGATTAATGGGTCTGATATATGAGTTTAATACAGATAACTCATAATATTTATAAAAAAAATATATAAAAAAATAAAAAATTGGATTAAAACGTAATAAATTTTGATAGATTGGTTGGTGAGAATGGTATAAGTTGGCCTTTTACATTCAAGAGCTTTCTGACATTTGTTTTTAACTTTTAACAACACTAAACCAAACACTTAAACAACACTAAACCAATTCCCTACCAACATGACATATAGGTAATTTTTAAAACCAGGAACCGAAAAGAGGGAGTGACTCATTGGTTTCCTATTTCTCTTTGAAAAGTTTTGGTTGGAAAAGATAGATGAAATAAAGAAATAAAAGGTAAATATAAAATATTTTCAAGTGACAATAAAGGCTAGATCAACTGGCTGTAGTCATTTATGGTTTTATCTCAGGTTATGAGTTCAACTCTCTAGAGTGACATATCCTAGGGGTTTTTCCTTTGAATCACATGTAACGGCTTATGGTTTACATTTCATAGTCTAGAGTACGTGCAAGACTTCACCTTTATACGGTGAGGTGTCCCCTGATATCGAATTTCGACTGACTGTTCAAAGAGGAAAAAAAAAACATTTTCAAGTTACGATCATTATTTTTTCGAATTCTGTTACTACATTTTAGACCAGTGTAATATGGTCGGATGCAAAATATGACAATCTTTACAATTGATTGAATATGTCATATTACATATTAAATTAAATGATTATACGTTAAAATATTATATATTTATTTGATTAAAAGCATTATTACATCATTATTTATAATTTGGAAGTGACATTTGTACCATTAATTTTATTATATCAACCACCAACATGCAATACCAAATTGTATATTGAGTTATAAACTTATTCATTGTGGCATATATATTTTTATTTTGAGGGATAAGAAAGGAGAAGGAAAGAAAACTTTTATTTTTGTATTCTTGAGGGTTTTTTTTAAGGAATGAAAAGGGAAGGGAAAAAAAGTGAAGATATTTTTATTTCAAAAACTTTCTTGCCAAAAATGGCATGATTTGAAAGGAAAAGTTTATAACTCATTCGAAATTACCAATATACCTTCCTACTAAAGTTATAAAAAAAAAAATATTAAGAGGGGCATAATTGTAAAACTTTTCTTTTTTTTTTCTCTTCTCTTCAACTCAAGAATGTGTGTTTTAATCCTTTTCTTTTAAATAAAACTTAGAGAATTCAGCATTATCACTTTTCCAGTTTTCCTATCAATTTAGCTTACTAATTAAGTTTATTAAGTTTTAGATGCGTACAAATTATATATTAAAATGAGATTTTTTGTATAGTTTGTTATTAAAATAATGACATAAACAGTTCTAATTTAGAGAAATGAAATAATGTGATCGATTAATAATGGGTTCGTTCGTATTTATTATGTATTTTATGTTGTGCGTTTGTTATTTTTCTCCATTCTTAATATAGCTAGGTGATTTTTAGGCCGACGGGTACGGATACTAAACTATTTACACTCATATAGTCATATATTATTGTCTTGTTTAAATTAATTAATATTATAGTTTATCCTTTCAGTTCCAGTTTAAATGACTTTTTTAATATGATAATAGTAGTTGATTAAAATTATATCAATGTAAAGTACGTTTAAAACTCCACGTATTCATATATTCTATATCAAATTTTACATAACAGTGACAAGAATATTTATGATCGAAGCTGACAAAAAAGAATCAAAATATCAAAGTAAGACAATGAAAATGAGACGAAAGGAGTAACATATCACTATAAATTAAAAAGTGAACATGTGACATCCGTCACCAAAACTGGTAATTTATTATAGTCTCTAACTTACATTCCAAATTTGTTGACTAGTCAATATGCCTATATAGTATAACAAGCATAGAAATGTGGTGATCATTTCCAATATGGGATTTCTATTACTTGGATTTCAATAATTTAGGATTTAGATATTCGATCTTCCTAAACGTATGTGACTATAACTATCCCCGTAATTTCTAGACTTGTAGTTGTTGGTCATATTTATTTCTAGACATTGATAAATTATTATACGTTACTTAGTGGTGAATAAAAATCAATAATTATCAAAGTAATTTATAATCAATATAAGTAGTAGGATAATAATAATAATAATAATAATGATGATAATGATAATAATAATAATAATAATAATAATAAGATTTTACATCAAAATATGGAGAGCATAACCTCCTTTAGAGGGGGGGACGACCAAGAGAGAAGAAAAAAAAAAGAAAGAAAAGAGAAATTATAATCTTATTAGACTCATGTTAAATTATATATTATTGTATCCTAATTACGTTTAAACTCCAAAACACTTGTTTCTATGATAAATATTAAGTAAATACCTAAACAAAAAAATAAAACTATTTTTGTTTCCTTTATCCTTCTTGCCGTCGACCCAAAGAAAAAAAAGAGGGAAACCTTCACAAGATCAAAGCTATTCTAATCATCATTGTCAAGCAAATTATTGGTAAGATTGATTATAATTCTTATGAACTTTTTATTTAACTTACAATTAATAATAAAATTTTAACGATTATATTCTTTTTTTTTTCAAGGTATCTAAAAAAGAAATCATCAATCATATATATATATATATAATCTTTATTTATAAGTAACCTATGTTGATGAATATAAATATTATGGCAAAATTTATAATAATGAATGAAAGATGTTTTTTTAGGGTTAAGTCAAAAGCTTGAAGTATAAATCATATTAATGTTAAAAGTTTAAGTATTTAATGTAGCATAACAATTAATGTAGTTAAAGAAATCCAATTATGAAGGCATGGAAATCATAATAACAGATGTAAATAGGTGTTGGTAAGATTTGAAAGTTTATATATGAATATTTAGTTGTAATAGTCTTTAAAACAGTAAGTTGAGTTATTTTAGAATCTGGACAGATTCGGTTTGTTAACTTTGAAAGGTTGTATCTTGGTCACGAAAGATGGTTAAGTCATGTTTTTGGCATCTAAAATTAAGTTCAAGAAGTCTACTTCTGATGGAAGTGGTTTCGTGTCAAAATATGAAGTTTAAGGTTGTCAAACAAATTTTATAACAAAACTGTGCAAAGCTGAGTTTTCCGAACAGATTTAGGTCGACTTCAAATAGTCATATCTTGGTCGATTTTATGAACTGGAAGATTATTTTTTTTCAGAAACAGTTTTAAGATGTTAAGAGTGTACAGTAAAAAATTTGGATTTTTTTGAAGCTTCGAAGGCCCTTAAATTTTATAAAACTTTTCTGCGTGCAAACAGTGAATTTTCTGACTAGTATGTAATTATGAAATTTTTAAAAATAGTTATCGTGCGAAATAAATTAAGTAAAAATTCATGTAAGTTTATAACACTCTAAGGTTACAGTAGTTAAGATTTTAAAACTTGAATTGTTCGTTTCATCCTAATTAAAAAATAGATAAAGTTACCAAAAATTTCAGCGAATATGAGCTTGTAGAATCCAATCATAAATCATTAAAACAAATACTCTATATTAAGTTATGTGACTTGTAACTTAATAATATATGACAAATCAGTTGCGAATATTTTGAAAGTAACCATATATGTATAATATCATCAAATACGGGTTACAATGGACGGTTATTGACCATGTCCATAATTGTAACTTGTTCTTATATATGTGTTGTGTAAATTCTAGTGATCATTTTGGACTTTGCACAACCACTTGCTTGTTGAGGTGAGTTTCGTGGCCCCTTTTTATTTTATTTCTTTGGGGGAAAATGATGCTCAAAACACTTTTCATTTCTTTACTAGCTGTGCCAAAACTAATTTGTTTTCTTGAACAAATACGTGTAATTATGAAATGTGTATGCTATCTTGCTTGTGTTGATTCCTATGATGCAATAGATGTCTGTCAATATCTATTGAAGACTATTTACGACAATAGATGTTTGTCGAGATCTATTGAACACTATTAGATAACTATTAACCAACTTTATAATCCATCTGGTAGTTGTTGATATGCAATGTGTGATTGAGTTGTTGGCAGGAGTGTTAGGGTTGTGTTGTTAGATAACTATGATGACATTGATCAGTATTTGGTTTGCATATAAGCTGTTACATGTTTTACACTATTGTCCAAACCTCATATATCATGCACAACAAATTCATTTGTATTACTTTAAACCTACGAACTCACCAACATTATGTTGACATTTTCGAGTATTCATTTTCAGGTAATAATAATGCTTAAGGAGACTGAGCATATGGGCTTTAGGAAGACCAATAAGAAGATCATTCATGGACTCCTAGATTGCATTTAAACATTGAACTCTATTTGCTACATTTTTCTTTTGCTATTCGTGGCGTGTTGCCTAGACTTATCCCGCTTGTGAGAATTACTTTTATTTGGATTTCATTTAGCAAGACTCTATTATAAATTCCATGTGCTACACTAAATCATTTTGTCATATCCTATGATTCCACCTAAGGTGGGGTGTGACAGAACATGACAATACATATAAATAATATATAATTAGAAAACCAACGTAACTCCATCTCTTATAAATTACTACGAGTACCACTATACAAAATTGACAATCGATGAAGCTGTATCATTCTCCAACCTTTTGACCATGTATCTTTGCTAAATTACTTGAAACATGATTCGATTCATGTCTATCGCCCCAAAACCTTTTAACTTGTATTTTTGTTAAATAACTTGAAACATTCAATTTATGTACCTTGCACGAGAACAATCCTGCTTTATATATATATATATATATATATATATATATATATATATATATATATATATATATATCGTGCATACATGTGATCATAGGTAATATTCGTGCACATGTGATCAAGAATCCAAATCTCCACATAATTGTATAACGGATGATAATTCATGCCTCCACACAATTATAAACTTCAAAATTACACATAAGTTATTCAGAAAACAATAAAAAAACAATTTTCATGTAAAGAATAATCATCAGTTGGGCTAGATTTGAAAAGTTCTCAAAGGTTCTCGCAAAAAAAAAGGTTCTCAAAATAACTTTTCACTATATATATATATGTGTGTGTGTGTGTGTGAAATATTCATTTGAAAACTAAATTTTTTGTGAAAACTAGAATACTGACCAAAACACACTGTGATCTGAATTTAACACAATGTGTTTTTATAAAACACAATGTGTTTTTATTGTGTAACCTAAAATATGTTGTGTTAAGTTTTAAATCACGGTATGTTTTTGATAGCGTTGTAAATCGGAAAGTTGTTCAAACACACTGTGATATTCGAAAAACATATTAAAAACACATTTTGTTAAATTCAGATCACAGTGTGTTTTGGTAGTTTTCTAGTTTTCACGAAAATTTTAGTTTTCAAATGATCAAAACCCATATACATATACATATATATATATATATATATATATATATATATATATATAGGGAAAAGTGAATATAAGGTTGTTCGACACCTAAGCTTAGGTGTGAAACCTCTCACATACTAATTTTGTAATATTTGTTGAATTTTAATTAAATCAAATGGCCCCCCTGATTTTTATGGATTAAAAAAACAATATGTGAGTGTTCCACACCTAAGCTTAGCTACTTAACAGCATATATATATATATATATATGGATATGGAAAAAAGTGATTATGGGGTTGTTATGCACCTAACTTGAGTGAAAAACCATTCACATACCAATATTTTAATATTTTGAATAAATGTTTGGTGCCCCATGATTTTAATGATTTAAAAAAAGGTATGTGAGGGGTTTTTCACCCAACTTAAGTGCCTAACTGCCTCATATTTACGTCCCCCATATATATATATATGTATCCCCTATATATAATTGAGGTGTGATACAACACCACCTAACTTGGGTATAATCCCTCACACATCAAAATTTTTTAACATATTTTGATACCTTTTTAATTTTTGTGTAAAATTAATTAAAAAATGTTGATGTGAGGAGAGATCACACCCAAGTTGAGTAGTGTTGTCACACATTTACTTTTCCCTATATATAAACACAATCATATTTGTATTATGTTCATAAACTTGAATTAATTTCAATTGTCATATACAAGAGCCCACATATTGGACGGTTTGTATATATTTAAGAGTACTTTGTCATTGTGCCGAAATAATGCATTGTAAGCTACCAAACACATTACAAATATTTGATTTAGTGATTTTAAAGATGTGCCATTCATTGACGTCACATTATCATAAATGAAGACAAGTGACTACATATACCCTTGCAAACCACGAATCATAGATGTGGTACATTTCACGGGTTTTTTTTTTTTTTTTTTACCTTTCTATCTTCTTAATATGGTTTCATTAGTTATGATTGGTTGAGTTAAGTCGGTTTTTTTTAACAGTTCGTCGGTATTCAACATCAGGGAACACCTCACCGTATAATGGTAAAGTCTTGCACGTATTTTAAACTATGAGATGTAGACCATAAGCCGTTACATATGATTCATGAGAAAAAAATCCACAGACTTGTCACTCCTAAGAGTCAAACCCAAGACCTGTTATAGTGTATAAATATATCACTTATAATTGAAATTAATAATAATAAAAAAGAGACTATATATAGCAGGTTTTCTAACTACGCCTCTACTAATTATGTGCGTTCAAGTTATCCACTACAACAAATTAGTCATTTTTTTTATAACTTTAACGGCGTAATTTTGAAAAGGGCATATAATTTTGTTAAAATCGTTCCCACTTATAAATGTGTACAAACTATCTACACCAATAAACATAGACAAATTAAAAAGTTTCATATTAATTTAAAAGTGTGAAGAAACATGTTTATACTAATAAGTGTCTACAATTTTATATACTTGTATGTACTTACATGTGTGGAGATTTTTTATTCGCCGATTATTTCTACACAATTTAAAGTGTGAAGAAATTATCTTTACGGTGCGTATAAATCACCTGCAAAGAAATGATCGTTGCATTTAAAAGTGCATACAAATATAATATTGTATATATTTATTAGTGCGTAAACTTGTTTTCTACACTTTTAAGTGTGAAATTTGTAACTTTTTCCGTATTTTTTAAATGTATATCATTTGTACATATTTCTAAATGCAAACAACTTAACAAAGTTTTATGTATTTTTTATGAGTGCATATAACAAAATACGTATAAAGGATAAATTTGTTGTAGTATTAGTGTCAACACGATCATAGGTTGATGACCCTAAGCACTTTATATACGGTTGGTTAATTAGCTGCTACAGGTCCGTTGTACATGCATCGTGTATGTTCTTAAGTTTGTTTTTTAAAGTATATTATTCATGTCGATCACTCGATCGTCAATTGTTAAATTTACTAAAACTTGTACATTTGAGGGTTCACATGCATGTCCTTTATCAATATGCTATAATAATGCATCATAGCAACATAGAATGGACATTTCATTTGGTGCTTTCGGGGACATGCATGTGGCTAAAAAGAAATACAAAATGTCGATTCCAAAACTTTAAAGTGGTACCATTTACTTATTTATTTATTGATGTTACATATATGAATTCATAAATGATGAAGACAAGCGACTATATACACATACGCTAACCAACCACAATAATTGATGTGGTAGGACTGAATTTGGGGTTACAACCATGGAAAATATTTTGCACATGTTTTTTTTTTCTAAATTTTTTTATTTATATGGGTTATGATTGGTCGAGTAAAGTGGAGGACCCTCTATAAATTATACACGTTGATTGATATATTATTTTTACTTTATAAATAAATGATCAATAAATATCTGCTAGAATTCAAAAGATCATGTATCACTTCTAGTTAGAGCATGTCCTCTTATCAATCACTGGAGATGCATATATGCTTTTTGATTAATTACAACCCAACTTATATAATATCGTTTCGTCTTATCATCTTAGTGTTAGCAACTCGGCATGATTAAACTTGAAGATAGAGACATTATAAGAAATGAAAACATTATAAGAAATGAAAACTTTGGGAAATTTCCAAATCATGATGAAGTAACTAATTTAGTAAATTAAACACATGTCTACGCCTAAGTGTCCAGAAAATATATACAGCTATAAAGGATATATATAAGTCAAAAAAGAGAAACATATAAACTTTCAAACATGTAAAACACACAAGTAAACAAGCAATTCATATCACTACAAATAATATTACATTTGTCCATACTTTTCATTAGCGTGAACAAATTTAAAATATGTCATGTTTTTATGTGTGTTGTGTGTAAAAATATAGAAAACTAAAAGTGTGTAGAACTATATATTTTCACACTTAAAATTGTGATATAAAAGTTTACACTTTTTAGTGTGATATTTAATTTATCACACTATATATGTCCACATCAAATATTTAGTTAGTGTAGTTAAATTAATGTTGTGTAACAAATTAAATGTAAAAATTCACACTAAAAAATGTGAACTTTTAAAAATATCACAATTTTAAGTGTGGATTAATTTACACACTTTTAGTTCTTCATATTGTTACACACATACACATATAAAAGCGTGACAAACTTTTTAATTTATTCATAGTAATTAAAAGTGTGAACAAATTTAACATTATATATATATATATATATATAAATAAGAATGTATGAGGCTATGAGCATATAATCATGTAATTAAGCGGCCTGCATAAGTCTATGTATTAAAGCTCTTAAAAAACCTATGCTAGATGCATATGTATATATATATATATATATATATATACGAGCATGGTATCCGCGTAATACAGCGACGACGATTTAGTGGTGTTGGTGACGGGTGATAATGATATCGACAATTGGTGTTAAGTTATGTAAGTTGATGTAAAGATAATAGTGATAATATTTTATAAGATAAGGACTTTGTAAATTAGCAAAATAAGAGTTTAAAGTCTAAATTAATTCATTAAGGGCAAATTTGATAATCTCTAATAACTCTTTCCATATGAGATGTTTATTAAGGGCAATTTCATACTTTCGCATATAACTATTGTATAACACACTCTATTTTTATGAGATGAATAATCTTTATAAAGGAGTATAAATATAAATATAATAGTATTATAAACCCATGAAGTCTAGACTACATTATACATGAAACTAACCCCGTAGCTAGAAAGAACACGCATTAAATTAATCTACCCATCCAATTAATAACTTTTGGAAAACTTTAAGTGCGGGTTGTTGTGAGCATGCATAAAGGAATAGTATCTTCTATATCAAAAGTCTACCCTTAATAAATGTTATCAAAAGTCTACCCCTGATAAATGTTATGGTAGATGTACAACTATTTTATATATATTAATAACGACATTTCATAAGATTGTCATTAGCAAACCCGTAAATTTTGTAGAGACAGTATATATCTCCGGAACCTAAGTTTAGTAGTTTATTGTAGACATCATAATCATACTTTTACATACAAACACATATTTTATGCTATATGATATCTATTTTGAGTTATTATTAATCGATGATTAGGATGGTAGAAAGATGATCTTAAATGATCAAGAAACAAAGAATAATGGTTAAAGAGAGAAGAATCTGAGCCGATTTCATCTAAAAAAAAAGTATAAAAGGTAAAAAAAAAAAGTGTTACAAGTACTAAATCACATATATAGTTGTGAAGAAGAAACTTTTTATTTTTCAATGTTGTCTTTTACGGGTTTTGAGTTCCAATAACTCAACGGTATATATAAGATGTAAGATGTAGATATACTTTATTTTTATTGAAGTAGCGATGCTATGGTAGAAAAAGACCCTCCAACTTTTGACATGAGATAAAAATCGAACGCTTAACCTCCATATCCAAAATATATACTACTTATCCAATCATAACACTTTAAATCACAGAATTGTGAGTTACTGTAATATCCTAGAAGCTTCAAGTCGATAGAGAAGAATTCTATCTATATTTACAGCTTGTTTTTTAATTCACGTTCTCACACTCATGTTTTAGTTTATATACTATCCATTTAAAAAAATATAATTATCTACAATTTACTTAAAGATTAATATAATAAATTATAAATAAACAAACGTATCTGTAACAACCCAATATTTTTAAGGTAATAGAAAATTAACCCTTTTTATAGTTTTAACATTAAATTAATTTCCTAGTATTTTGTTTTGGGATAAGGGGTTAATTTAGTTGGAACTTTAGTGGATAGCGGGTAAAAATACCCATTTATATTTTTATTTACGTGGCAAAGGGGGGAATAGCCCAGCCACTTTTGCTTGACAAATCATTAGTCTAATTTCTCTTAAAAGCTTTAATCTTCCATCACATTCTAAATCCTTTCAATTCAAAAACAAATTTTCTTCTCAATCCCTTCGATCAATCTTCCAAGTGATTTAACAATAACAATAATAATCATTAATCTTCAAGAAGCAAAAATTGAAAAGTTAAGGTTGTGTTTTTGGATGGTGGTGGCTGAATTTTAGAGAGAAAAAGGGGGAAAAAAAGGGAATTTTGATTCAAGTCTAAATTATTGAATTCTTGAGGTATTTATTTTCTTAACCTAGTTCTAGTTCTTTTTATTAAATTAGGGTTCTTAATCATAGAAATTGGAGGTTTTATTATTTAAGGTTTTCAAGTAAAGCCCTAATCAATTTGATTGAGAAATTGATTGATTGAAAAAGTATGTTGATAATGAAAAAAACCCCATAGTAAGAACTTTACAATTTGTGGTATTTGGCTAGTAGATATAGTATGAAGCTTTACAATGAGAATTTGATTTTTAGAAGGTTTTGGATAAGCCAAACACCATGAAGCTAGAGTTATGCTGAAATTAGTTAGATAGATTGTGAAAGAATTGAGTTATTGAACACATAAAGATAAATATGTTGAATTATGTATAGGTGGTGAAGATCAATTTGTGGAGTCTAATAACCATACATTGTCAAATAGCCAAAATCAAGGTGAGTACATATGTATGTGTCCATAGTTGTGATATGAAGGGCATAGATGAATAAATTTATGTCCCAATTGTATGTTGAATTGAGTAAGATTAGTAGATGATGGTATACCTACTAGCATACCTTGGTTTTGTGTAAGACTAGTAGATGATGAGGTACCTACTAGCATATATCCTTGGCCAAGTAGAAGTAACATGATCATGATTTGTTTGTTGTTGTTTTAATTGTTAAGTGAATGGCTTAAATTGTTATATGCACTTGGTTTTGTATAGTTAGATATTTATCATATTCATATGTATTCACTAAGCAAATTGCTTATATTTTAATTGTTTAAATTTTCTTATAGGTAGTGGTAGTAGCAAGGAAAAGGAGGTGATCAAGTGAAGTTAAAGTTGGAGTTTGTAGAATATTGGCTTGAAGGTGGGCAACTTGGGTAATTGTTGATAGACTATCCCTAATAACTATGATGGCTAGTGATACAATGTTCTTTTGGTTTAACTTATGTTAGGATAAAATTTCTGGAATTTGATTTGCAAATGGGTCGCATGGTGTTTAAAGGTTGACATGATCGTTTTGCTTTGAAAGATCGTTTTGGGCGAATGACCCGTTTGGTCGTTTTAATGTATATTTCAATGGTTAAGGTTTTGGATCTATCAATTATGTTGTAATATATGATTTTACTCATTTTGGTGTTTTGGTTTAAAGAATTTGTAGCATGAAAAGTGAAATATTGATTTTTGGCTAAAATGGAATTGTGCAGGTCAGACCATAAATTTACGGTCCCTGACCATAAATTTACGACCCATTAATTTACATGGGACCGTAAATTTACAGCCCCGGGCTATAAATTTGCGGTCCTTGCAATTTTGAGTTGTTTTCAAACAGGGACGAAAAAAATCTAAGAGCAAATTACGGTGCAAATTTTACGGCTAGTTGTAATTGAGCCGTAAATTTACAGTCCTGGACCATAAATTTACGGCCAGCACAAAAAAAAATAAAAATAAAAATTTATGACTTTTAGTTCAATGAGTTTGGTTCTTACAGTATCTCTGTCCCTATTTCTATCTATAACTAAGAGAGGATAGTCCAAGTCCTATGTGGTTACCCTTTTGTCATAACAACTAAGCATTTTGCATACATGTCATTTTTCTATACATTTTCAATTGTCTTTCTCAATTTATATTTCAACTCATATCCTAAACATCATCAATTATTTTTCTCAATTTATATTCCAACTCATATAATCATCATCAAAAGGTTTCGTCGTTATATTTATAAAAGCTTTAATATTCTATATATTAAAACTAATATTAGTTAACATATATACTCATAAATTATAATTTTATTATTTGTATCAGTTGTAATCTTATTATTAATATCAGTTAACATATATACTCATAAGTTATAATTTTATTATTTGTATCAGTTGTAATCTTATTATTATTATTATTTTAATATTATCATAAACTATGAATATAAATGTAATTATCTATACTACATTCTAACAAGAATAGCTCCCTTGTTAAAAGTTACATAGGTGAAAATGTCTAAATTACCCCCCACAAAAAAGTTTCTCATTTTCATTTGTAGCCAATCACACACACGTATCTCTCTTTCAATATATTTCTCCCTCGCTCTCTTTCTTTCATTTGCACTCTGTTAGTGGTATCCGCTGCAACGCGCGGGTACCTCGCTAGTTATATCATATATATTTATAAATTATAATTTTCTTATTTGTATCATTTGTAATCGGACTATTTTTTTATATATCTATATTATCTTATAAAGCATTTTGCCCTTTTTGAAAATCTCAATTCATGATTTGAAGTACCTAAAATACCCCTTTTCTTTATTTAAAAATTTAAACATCCTTAGCTAATATACCTATAATACCTTTAAATCTCAACCATTTATTTTCTTCTCTCTTCAAATCTCAACCACTCACTTTTTTTTTCTTTCTCATCCATAAATCATTTTTTCCTCTAATTCATTCAAAAATTTTTATCTCAAAAACCATATATCGATAAATTATAAAAATTGTATGGGTGTTCTTAAAATTTCATGTTATTTCATTAGAGATATCATTCGATATACTTTCGACGAATTTTTAAATGCGAAGGCGGAATCCGTACGAATAAAGCATTTGGCTATCACATTATATGACTTATCACCTATCAGCCCTACCATCTCACCTCCGTAATGCGCCGGCACTTTCCCTTATATATTTATAAATATAATTATCAGTTAATTTTAATTTATGTTTTTAGTATATAGATAAAATTCTTTGGTTGGATCATCGAGGCGAGCCTTCAAATATCTGTACGTGTCATCACCATGCTGGTACTGATTGTGCGTACCAAAACGTACGTCATGCGGAACCGACTTCGTCTCCTCTGTTTTTTTCAGAAATATCTATACAAACTTCATATCCACAAACTCACCATTTTTTTCAAAAGAAAAATAAAGAATAATAATAATGTCAGATAACTTACCTCACGACCTACACATCCAAATCCTGAAACATCTCCCTCTTATTTCCATTCTCAGATTCCGTACGGTTTGCAAATCTTGGAACTCCCTTATCACAACCCATCATTTCATGCTTGCTCACATCCAAACCAACAGGCACAAATCTCTAATTATCAGATTTTTTGATAGAACTCATAAAACAGAACAATATATTCTAGGAAAAGATGACCAAACCTTTGGTTCACATTTTAGTAACATTAAATTCCCATGCATAAGTAGCACAAATGCTTATCATAGGAATAGGATTGTTGGCTATTCTAATGGTGTGTTTTGTTTAACTGATGATTTATTTGACTCTATGCATATGGTTGCTCTTTGGAATCCCTCTATACGAAAATCGGTTAAAGTTACGGTTAAGAAATATGAACAGGGTTCGCCTTATAATATGATGACTGTATTAGGATTTGGTGTTTGTCCCATGACTAGTGATCCTAAGGTTGTTAAAATTGTGTATTTGAATGATTTTTCGATACCAAGTTCAATAAGGGTTAGAGAGTTACCATTTGTAGAGGTTTTTTCGGTTAGTTTAGGTTGTTGGAGAATGCCTTTTGGTGATGGTAGTTATCCACGTAGCACAATTTTAGTATCATGGTCTCAGGTTTGTTATAATGGGATTATACATTGGGTTGCTTGTGACAAGGGACATGACTCAAGTCACCTGATCAATGAGGTGCGGTTTTGTAGTATGATATTGTCGTTTGATTTGGTAAGTGAGTTGTTTGTTGAGATGATGTTGCCAGATGCTTTAACTTGTCAGAATGTGTTGAATTTGTCGATTACTGAGAGAAAAGGGTGTCTTGCTATGATGGTGTATAATTTGGAGAAAGGGATGGAATCGTGTGGTGTGTGGGTTATGAGGGAGTACGGTGTAATTGGATCATGGGAAAGGATGTGTGTTGTGCGATTACCTGGTTTGTTGAGGAGGAGTGTAGGGTTTAGGGTGAATGGGGATGTGGTATTGGCATTGAAAAACAACGAGTTGGTTTTTGTTGATTGTGATGGGAATGTTAAGAGCCTTGGGATCTATGGTAATATACGGTCATTCTTCCTTGGAACGTACATGGAATCCTTAACGTTGATCAATCAGATGGATGGACAAATATATTGTAATAATGAAGACGAGCATTAGCAGGATTTATCCTGACTGTTATGTACATTTGGAAGTATCGGGATGCACACCATGGCGGAGAATGTTAGCTTTGTTTGAGACCATAAAGAAGAGATTGTTTTTGTTCATAACCTTCTATGTTCTGCACACTTGGATATCACTTCGATACACATTTATATTTTGGTTTCATTTCCCATATTATAAAGACATAATTTTTTTTTTTTTTTTTATCAAGTGTAGTGTAACAGATATATTAAATCCAGGCATCTAAATCTAAATATATACTATAAGACAGTTGAATTAATGACTAATTAATCAATCACATCGTTCGATTTCATCAAATTGACTTTTGATGATGTCATCATTTAGATAAACTACAAATTAAAAATCTTAATAATCATTATCCAAATATATTATTATATTAATATTTATATTAATTTGTAGAAAAGTCTCATTAATTTACATATTTTTTTTACATCAATAATTTACACTTTTTAGCCCTGAATACTTAATTTATATTTATTTTTAGTCATCAATTTAAGAAATTTTTTTAAAATTTACAATCATTTAATTAAATAAATTTTTTTTAACATATATATAAAATATTTTCTACAAAAAAATATTTATTTGAAAACCTAATGACTTATTAACAAATATTAGAAGAGTCCTAATTGTTATAAAAAATATAAAAACAATCCTAATTGTTATCATATTATCATAGAACAAGTGATTAAAAATAAACATATGCGTGTTATGAACGCGCATCATGATTAAATACATATACTTGAATGTCAAGTTCGGGATCACAAATATGTTTATATTTCAATTCTTAATTATTTTTCCTAATAATATTACATTATGAGTACATCTGTTTCAAAATATATTATAATGGAGAAATTATTATATATAGCATGTGCCTTGTGAAATGACTACGACAAACAATTCCATCAATATGTCTAGGCTAATCATGACAGTGAGGAACCTATAATTATTGTACTACAACTTGCAAAGTATAACACTTAAAACGGTTTTTTTTTTAAATTGTAAGCTTTTGTGACTTAAATGTATGAAGATCTAATATTGTTAATATCACACTGGACACGGGTCTAAAATCTAGTTGTATGAAGATCTACTATGTTGTATATATACTTCATTTCCTCGATCAGTGTATGGATCTCTCTGTTCTGGTGCTGCTTTTGTTGTATGGTCACTGCCCATTGTTCTTAATCTTTTGTTTAGCTTCTATGCTTTGCAAGCGGCTTGGTTGGAATTATTGTTCGTGATGTTCAAATTTACTTGGAAGCATATTGACGCCCATAAAAAAATGTATAATCATATAATCTTGACAAGACTTGCAAGATGCCTCCATTATTAAAATAAAATGGACCCCTTGGTTCCATCACTGCCATTAGTGTTGGAGGTTCTCGTCCAAGATATCGATATATAATTAGGCTTACATGTTGATCAACATGTCTTGCAGAAGTAACAAACGACTCTTAGGAGTGGCAATGTTGGGTGATTTACTAAAAGAATAAGACGCTACATAGACAACAAGCATACTACGGGTGGTTGAAATATACTGTAGATGTTATACTTGACCCGTTAGCCTTGTTTTCTAACTTCTACAAGTAGGAAGCCTTCATCAGTCGACTCTGATTGTTTATAATGGATACCTCCAGAACAACCAATCGGGTATTCAACACAACGCTCAATCACTTAAAGTTGGATTGTGCAAATGGAACTCAGACCAAATAGATCAGTATAATATATATCCAATTGAACACCTGCAAAATTTCTAGAAATGTTGTTAGGATCCAGCAGCCTACATTTTTGCATCTTGACACAAAACTCAACTCCAAACCATCTTCCAATTGATCACAATTTACGACAAAAGTCAAAAGAATAATATTGGTCTGCAAATAGTAGCAATCAAGTCCCCCGAGACCTCAAGATATACAATACTGTCAGTTTACTCTATCTCAACCCTGAATGAAAAAACATAATTAACAAGCTACATGCCTTTTGAGTGCCATCATCACCAAAATATACGAACAAAGGGAGCTTTACCAGTGCAGAAGATAAACCTCTGATAATCAGCTCTCCTCTAGTTCATGTTTTATGAAGATCAAAAGGTTGCATATCGCTAGAAGTGTTTTTCCAAAACTTGTTACAGGGTCGTTTTCCAGCTAATTAACGCAACTAGTCCTTAGTAACCCACCTACTTCCATGAACCTGGTACCTACCAAACCCCAGGCTTTGGTCAATGATACTTTCACCAACATTTTCTACACTTGTATAACTTCGGCGATGCCTCTTTTTCTTATTCTCCCCACTGTCACTAAAACTTCCATTTAGAAGGGGATCATCTATTCCACGTATTACTCTGCGTTCTTTGATGCAACTGTCATCCCTTGTATGATCCTTATCCGTCTTTTTGATGTTTTCAGAGATTTTGTGCAGTCTTTCATTGAACTTTGTAATCCCCTTCTCTACAGGTACAACAGCTTGGTTCATTGTGAATCTCAAATCACTAACAATCTGTATCAAACAGTTAAAACACAATATTGTCAACTAATAATGGAGATAATGGCAAGAAAATAACTTTTTTCTTAATTATGTTAACAAAGCTTACATATTCACCACCACCAATAAAAACATCGCGCACACTTTCTCTGATGGCGGTTTTGTTCTTCACATTGGCATCAGGTTGTGGGAGACGTAACTTTGTGGGCCGCTCACTGTCCCTAACCTCATCAGGGTCTAAAGGACAGTCAGAAGATGCATAATCTCCAAGAACCGAAAAATCGCCCATAAAAAAGTCTCCCATTGACTTGTATGGTTCTGAGGGAAACACATATATATGAACCATAGAAGCAATCCCCATCTGCTCTAGAATAAATACGAATACATGTTAAACTTCAAAACAACATGAGAAAAAAATTTCTTATACACGAATTGTAAGTAGACCCAAATGACGAAATTACCTCGATACAAATAATAAAATCCTGAATGCTTGATTTAAATTGCAAATCTTGGGGATCTGGACTTCTGATCAACTTAAAAGAACAAAGAAGGGCAATGGCCACACCTTGCCACCAAGTTAGAAATACAATTGACTTAAATGTTAGAAACTTGGCCAGTGGATGGATATGTGACAGCTCATACTTTGTGATTTCATAAAACTGAACTAAGCAATATAAAGCCCATGTTTGACTAAAATTAATAACAACAGCCATGTAAGGGTACCTACATGGATTAGCAAGAAAATTAGTCTAACACTCGAGTCTTACCAAAAAAAGAGAATAAGATTATCAACTGCTGTCTCACCCACAATCCCATCTGAAGTCTCCTTCACAATATACGTCAAAGGCTTCAAGAAAGACAGCTAAAACAGATGTAACAGCCTTTATAATCATCTGTTATCGACATTAATTTGTTTCATACAGATAATAGAATCAATAACCGCTATATAACATTTCTTGCTGATGAGAAAACTCACATATTGTACGATTCCAGCTTTCATTATTTGATAAACTCTCTGACCAAGTGGCCATGGCTGTAAAAATAAATTCATTGGGAAAATATGTTTAATGATTCCCTTTTCGGATTTCTGGTCCAGCAAGGGGTTTTTTAGACCTGCACGCCCTTCCCTCTCCATGAAGTTAATTGCCCTCTTCTCACCCCCTTGCAAGACAGGAACGGAAAATTTGTCATTTCCTTAAATTACTAGTTGAAATTACTTGCTTTGTTCCCTTGGTCCAAGCTTATTTTGCCAACAGTAATGAAACAAAAGTCCCCATTTCATATTCATAAATTTTGTTTCTTAGGGAACACACCCATGTTTAAGATGGCACATACATACCCAAGCAGGCAATAAGATATCTCCCAAAGCAATACATTGCAAAAGCTTCATAGCAATCACGCAGTATCTCAACTTGAACACTAATTGCTGGATTCAATAGCGACACAAACTGCACAAGGGTAATGACATGACTTCTATTCAAAGAAAACATTGCGTATAAAATCTAAATTTGCTTCTATTCGTTAGCTAAAATCTGGCTATTTCGATAATCCAAAGCATTAATATAGACCTTCAACATCTATACCATCATCTCTTTACCAATCCAAAATGCCAGTACATGAATCAAAAACACGGGCAAATGAAATAACATCTGCGTCCACGTCTTTATTATATTCTTTCGAACCATCTACCAGTTGATATATATAAAACCTTATTAGGTGCGCTAGTTAGTTTGTTAATCAAATCTACCATAAATGCATTATAAAAGTGCCATATAATTAACTGACTGCAAATTTAGTGTTTCCAGTAATACAAATGAATACCGATCTAGATGGTAGTTAGCAGTGCAATGCAGATCGCTAAACCAAAAGCAACGGAAGTCGTCACTTACAGATTCAACGGCATAACTCGGTACCATGAGTACGATACCTAGCAAAAACTTCTGCTCCTGTACGTTAGCAAAAAAAAAATAAAAAAAATCAAATTAACTTACTTTCGGCATATTATCCTCCTTTGACTTTAAGCATATATACCAGATTTCGGCTGATGTGTGTAACAACTTGTATGGCATAGGCAAAAAAATAATATAGACAACGAGACATAATACGTACGTACCTCAGGGTTCTTGTAAGCAGAAAGATGTTGGAATAAGAGGAAAATGGAAAGAGTGAGACTGATAAAAACAAAGAAAGCTGCTACAAAGGCTGTCCATGCAAATTGTGATGTTGATGTTGATGAAAAATCATCATATCTTAGAATAATAAGGCTCATCAAATTATTTACAATATCTTGTTCCCCTCCTCGTATCTTCCTCATCGATTATACTTATTGGATGATTTGAGTGATGGATGGATGAATTTTATTATTATTATTATTAGTAGTAGTAGTACTTTTTTGTATGCAAATTATATCAAAAGCCTCATCGATTGCTTAATTAAATAGCTACTCGGGTTTGGTTAGAATTAGAAAACGGTTATTTGATCCATTATTAGCAGAATCGAAGATTATTACACAATTAATAAAATGTCATCTATCGTATAACTCCGATCCCCATCCCAAAATATGACTTTTGAATATTATTATTAGCATTTCCTTTTAATAACTTGCGGATAGTACGTGTGTTTGAGAAGAAAAGAGTATTATACCGGAAAAAAAAATAAACATGCAAGTAGGGATTTTGCAATTGACCCGATAACTCGTGACCCGTATTGACCCGCCCGACAGGGTATTAGGCCGGGTCACGGTTCTTGTTTTGGTGTAATTCCGGGTTTCGGATCGGGCCGGGTCGGACCCGTTGTTTTTGACGCGTGAATGAACAAAAGTCTCTTAAGCCCGAGAAACAAATCGAAACATGACCGAATTCAGCCAAGACCGAACCGCCTAAAAGGGTAACGGTCAGGTCACGGTTCCTGTTTCGTTGCATATGCGGGTCACGGGTTTATACGTATCGGGCCGGTTTTGGACATGTACACATCCCTATATGGTGAGCATCTTGACAATCGTTTTTGAATTTTATAAGGATGTCTATGAATAGTTGGTGTTAGTTACACATGATTAATAGCGCAATGCGGTCGGTGATGGCCGAAATGACAGTCTAGTGGTAATTTCGACGACTATTTGTGGTGGTGGCGGTGTCGAGTGGTGTAGGGTTGATGTAAATGTGATATTGAAAATATTTTAACAGATAAAAGCTTAAAGTGTAAATTGGTAAGATAAAGATTTAAGGTGTAAATGTATAGGCAAGTTAGGGTTTTTGTTAAATGTATTTTGATTTTAAAAAATGGATATTTTTGTATGTATTCATGTCCAATTTACATAAATTTTGTGTTACTTAAAATTGGAAAATGAATAATTCTTGTAACAAAATAGCCTAAAAATCCTCCTAACACTTTAAGAAAGTGACATGCGGTATCTACTAATTCTCTTTCCTAATATTGTCCTTTTATTTTTTCACATATCATAATCCAATAATGAGAATTTTTATTTTATTAAGAAAATTAATCATTTTCCGTATTTGGACAAATTTAAAGAAACATAATATTTACTTGAAAATATTAATAACTAACAGCCCCTCATATTCCTCGCCTGTAACAAAATTTGTAAGAAAAATAAAAAAAAAAGAAGGCCTAAAATTCACACATTGAGCTTAAACATACACATATACATATACTCGTAATCTGCAGCAGTGAATCAGAATCAAAATCAATAAGAATTAGTTAAAAATAAAATTTAATTGAAAGATGTCAGCTAGAGCCTTGAAGAAAGCCCTAAAAGAACAAGAATCATCATCAGCAGCAGCTGACACCAATTTGCCAAAAACCGATGATGAGTCTGAGTCCGAGTCTGAATCGCCCACTCGCCCTTTTACTAATCCTTTTGATCTTCTTAACGATTCAGACCAACAACAGGTCCCAATCTTTTTTTCTTATTTCTTTAAAATAATTAACCATAGAGTATTATTCTTTTTACTAGTTACTGAATCTTTTTAATTAATAGGGTTAGCTTATTACTAATTGTTGTACCCTATTTACTTACTTAGTTGTTTTTCTTTTTCTTTTTTTTTTGAGCGACTGCTTAGTTAATTAATATGGTTACTTAGTTAATATTTTTTTTTATAATATTGATCTATTTTTTGGATAGGTTTGTTATTTGTTGTTATATCTGCTACTCTTTGTTTTTATGTATTAGTATTATCATGTCTGACTTTAATGATGTGTGAGCGAGAAGTGCAACGTCCGCAGTTTACCACAAATACTAATATCGGTATGCAAAGAAACAAATTTTATGTTCAATTTAGTTGCTGTATCAGGTTGTTAGTAGCTTATTGTCTGATTAGAATAAACGTAAATACGTTTTTAGGTTTTCATGAATAATTTTTAGGAAAAATTATACATAACGCTAGCAGTATATAAAGTTTCTAGTTTTAAGGGTAAATGATGGTTAATTGAGTGTAAGTGTAAAGCTAAGGTTATAAGTATAAGTATGCTTTTAAGTTTTTTGCCTTTGCGGTATGCCAGTAGGTAACTTGGGTAACATTGGCACATTGCAGAAAGTATGTTTATCCTTAGTTTTTGAGATATTAGTCACTGCCTTTTTTGATGAAGATTCTTATAGCTGATGATCATCTTAGTCCCTTATCGTAGGATATAGAAACCACTGTCTAATCTTGAACATAAAATAACGTAACTATGCTGGCTACATGAGATATAATCTGTAACAACATTGTCCTACACGGTCATTGGTGCCGGACAGAAGTAGCTATATTCTTATGATTTTTTTTTTAAAATTAAATTCTTAATTGCAGGAGGATGACTCTAGTGATGTCGATACAGCTGCTACTACAGTAAAAACTGAAGTGAATGCTAAGAAAAGTACTGCTACCCTTGTCACGTCGACAAGTAAGAAATCAAAGAAAAAGAACAAGAAGAAAAATAAAGAGGTAGCTTCTAGTACGGATGACACAAACTCCTTGGACCACATATTAGAAGAGTTATCTATAGTAGTTAATTCATCTGCTAATCAAAGCCAACCTTCCGAAAAGAAATCAGAAAATGGGAAAGTATGCAAAACAAACATATTGCAAATGGATCCAAGGTTTCTTAATGGAGAAAATGAGCTCCGGAGGATATTTGGTTCAAAAGTTGTTGGTTCGATTGAAAAAAATAATCAACCTGGAAGTTCTAGACAGGGTCGCCAAGGGAGACGTGTTAGCCACACCCATAAGAAGTCAATTCTTGTTTCTCCTTCTGACCATTGGCCTCGGTGGGATGGCTCTCTTTCCATGGAGCTTATCGAAACCAAAAATGGATGCAACTACTTCAAGTAAGTTGTATGTGCAATAACTATCAGCTATTTTCAATGATATATGTATGCATGTTAATAAAGGCAGTGAAGATACATGGATATAGTTTTTCTATCTTTATAAAGGGAAAATACTTGTACCAATAATTCTGTTTAGCATTTAGGGCTACACTGACAGCAAACTACTTGTAAACAGACAGACTATTTAGCCTATCAACGTTAAGTTATCCAGCCTTCACATTATATAGATTATTTTAGCGTTCAATACAGACTAAGTCGAAACAGACAACTTGCTAACAAAATATAGTACTTATATTATAAAGAAGAAATGATAGAGTAATACTATTGGAATTAAATAAAAAATAAGTATTAGCGATGAGAGCTTATTGCCTTTCTTTCTTTAAGCACTTACTTTGCCTTATGTTGGATTTTCTTGAAAATTCTTGCTAGAGCTTATCTTGATTTTCTTTATCATATGCAAATTCATGAGTAACTGTAGCTTAACTTCATCGTCAAATATGTTTCTGTGTGTGTGTATTTGTTGCATTGCATTATATCAGTACTAGAGACAATTTAGTTTTTCCGTATATGCAAACCTACGTGAACCCACTATAATTTATTCAATGGGAGTTATATTTGTCATTTGGGGATCAACACCTGTCAACATGTCTTAAGATGATTCTTTTTACTATCATCCATAGAGTGAGGTTAAATGCGTAGGTTCTCTTACTTTATAACATTGATCCCCATTTTCATATCTGCACTTTCTTGGTCCTGTCTTTATTTGTTGTTGCACGAATCGAACGGGAGACACTATTGCCTCTCTTCTCTTCTTTTCTTTTTCATATATCATTTAAGGGACGCAGCACATGAAAAAGTTGAATGGCCAAATGGAGTTGGAGGTTAAAAGCTCTAACTTTGAAGTGTAAACATATTAACTAATTAACATGGTAAACGGTATCATGTATATCCCTCTTAGTGAATCTTAGTTTCTTTGAGGACAGGACAAACAAAGTTATGGCTGAGGACATGAGATCTGTTTATTCTTTCAGATGGATAAGTAAAGAACCCTCTGAGAGCAATCTGGACACAGATGGAGATAATTTATGGGAAATAGATGGAAAAGAAATAGTTATTTGCCAAGAGCCCAAGATACTTGTTTCACCATGAGTTGGATGACCATCTTACCTTGTGAGTTATGAGTTAGACCACGAGTCCACTAAAAATTATAATAACTTCTAGAAATCCTCTTTATTTGTAGTAATGTGTTACGATCCCACATCGACAAGTAAGGGATTGGTTGGGGGCTAATTTTTTGGTGTCCCCTCCTCTTTTGAGCTGGCTTTTTGGAGTGAGTTCTACACCTAGCTTATGGTTTGATGTGGGCCTAGTATGAGATAGGTTCATATCAATTGGTATCAGAGCTGGCTTTACCTTTTGAGGTTCCATCACTCGGATCGGTGGTCTATGGAGTGGTTGCTTGGACTTGAAAAAATAAGGGTGCCAATCATGACCAACATAGCTTCAAAGCGTGAGATATAATTACTATCCCATATCGGCCAAGTATGGGTTTGGTTCGGGGCTTATAAGTCTAGGTGTTCGCTTCTTCTTTGAGCTGGCTTTTTGGAGCGAGTTTTACACCTATCTTATAGCTGGATGCGGGGCTAGTGTGGGATGGGTTCGTATCGTAATGAAATTTAATATTACCATACTTTTGTTAGCATATTGTATAGACTGATTAATAAATTTATAATATTTCTAAGCAACAATAATTTCTAGCTAGCACCTAGTTCTTTGGATCTATGTTCTATTCCTTATTGTCTTCATCATAATTTTTTGGAGATGACTTCTTAAAGCCCTGGCTTTATACAGTGTGGGTAACCTGGAGAGGAAAATGCCCCAAATGATATGCCTAGCAGCTATGTCCTTTTAGAACCTATATACGTTTAATATTATGTCACTTTTAGATTTGACAGTAATATTAGAATTAGCCACTCGATTCTCCCATAATTTGTGTTGGTTGGAAGTTATATTATTGTTATTGTCATCTTTCATTTCTGTTATAATTATTGTTATTGTCATTGTCATTATTATCATTATTATTGTTATTATTATTATTGTTATTTGTTGTTGTTATTATTATTATTATTATTACTACTACTACTACTACAGTACTACTACTTATAATTATTTTGTATAAATACCTAAAAGCCTTTTATCGGGAGATATGAAAATAGTAACTTTAGGGTATCTTTAGAATTCCAATCATACTATCTGACCTTTATTTTGGTGTCACTTCAATTAGGTATGTGTGTTCACCTAGCTACAAGCTGGCTCAAAGACTTTTTGAAGAAGCTCAAGCAGACCATCAAAATGGAGTAGCCCGAATAGCACAGGTTCTGTTACATTATCCTTATCATATAGAGTCACTCCATACTCTAGCCAATTCCTTCAAAGTTACTGGTGAACTTCAAATGTCAGCAGATGCAATTGCAAAATCACTATATGCCTTTGAATGTGCATGGCATCCTTTGTTTAATCCTTTTGAGGGTAATTGTCGATTGAAGAATGAACATGAGATAAATAAGAAGCTATTCCCTATACTGTTTGCTTACATGAAAAACATGGATAAACGTGGCTGTCACCGATCTGCTCTTGAAATATGCAAACTATTAATCTCTCTAGACTCAGATGACCCAGTGGGTGCTTTGTTTTGCATTGATTATTTCTCATTGAGAGCAGGGGAGTACAAATGGTTAGAGCGGTTTTCTGAAGAATATAATAGTGATACTTCAATCTGGTTATATCCGAACTTTTCATATTCACTTGCAGTTTGTCGGTTTTATCTTGAACGTGAAGAGAACCTGAAAGAAACAGGGAAAGCTACTTCAAGTGATCTCTTGAAACAGGCATTAATGCTTCACCCTGCAGTTTTAAGGAAGTTGGTGGACAAAGTTCCTTTAAAAGAGCATGTTTGGTCAAAAATAATCAGCAGTAGTTTCTTCAGAACAGATGATACAGGAAGTGCATCGTTAAATCATCTGACTAGTATATATGTTGAAATGAGTTATATCGTATGGAGACTCCCTGAGCTGCATAACTTTCTAAAAGATACAGCATTATTGGTAATTGAAAAGATGGAAAATAGTCAAAGTGAAGCTAGGGATTGGGCATGTGTCAGAAAAGAAGCGTTTGCATCCAACAAGAACGAGTGAGTGTGCAGTCTTAAAAATTGAATTTCTAATTCTTGACTTCTGTTGTTGTCTTTGTCCCCAAATTAGATGCAGCAGTTTTTTTTATTTTTTATTTTGGTTGGGGGGGGGGGGGGGGGGGGGGGGTTAGAGGCAGCAGTTTCAACCTATTTACGTTGAAATGGGTTCAGTCGGGCTAAATTTTACCTCGTAAGTGGTCAAATGGGTAAAACTTTTAAAAATTGGTTAAATATGTAACAGATCAAATGAGTGGTATACTGGTATGTGACCTAAAAGTGTATTTAAATGCTTACGAGTAAACAACTAGATTAGATTATTGTAATTGTTAGTTTTCGTAATCATGTTTAACCCATCAATTATTCATAAAATATGAAAAAAAATAAAAAGGAACAAAAATAGTTTTCTTGGGTCAACCCACACTGCCTGTTTTGCCACCTTTACCCAAAACATATGATACATCTCTAAAAACTTACATTTGTGATGCTATATGATCAAAGACTCCAGATGAAGATTATGTCCTGGACCGAAAATCCTGTAACCGGAGAACCAAGCTATGACCAGTTTAGACCAATAGTGGTTATATCATGGGCAAATGCCTGTCTGTAGAGTTAAAAAGGCTGTTTTTCTGTTTCTTCCAGTCTGGATCTGGGACTAAACCAGTTCCTTCTTAAAAAAAAGAATACAAGTTTATAACATTTCCGTATACTCCTGTATTTATCTTTTTAAAATTTTAAAAACCATAAGTTTGTATTCAGTTTACAGTCCATTATGGTACCGAAACTGATTGAAACTTAACCAGTGTGATAGCCAGCCACCAGATCGGTTCAGTTACTGGTTTCATATATCTGTATTTTGGTCTGGTTCAGTCCGGTTTTGACTGATGAGCAGCCCTAAAGTGATGATTATGTTGCAGGTATTCAAAATTGGAGTTATCCGATTTCTCGGATACTATATCAACTATCCCAGAGAATTTGCGAAACTTTATGAATGATCCAAGAGCGGCAGAGATGCATAATGCTGCGGGTCACAACCAAGAAAATCGTGGTGGTGTTGCACGCGCTCCTCGGCAAGTTGAAAACCGAAATGCAATGGCGGTCCTGTTAGAGTCGATGCTTCCATGGGTTGATTATGGACCAAGAGAAAACGAGCAAGAAAATGGTATGGCACGAGACCATGAAGATTAAACATTCTCTTTTCAGAGTGTTACTATTACTGGTTGATAGTAACCTTTCTTTTGGTGAGATTATTGTCTTTTACAATGCAGTTTTACACCTCATTTTCGATGCATATGCACAAACATTCAGATTTTAAGGAGCTACCCTATGTATCCACTATTTCCTTAGCCATTTAGTTACTGTTTAATACTTTCAGATCTTTGTATTCACAAATTTCTCAGCAGGTTATGTTCAAAGATAACCACCTTTTTTCTATTTTGTTATTTCTTATTTGTGTAATTCTGCTTGATAAAATGTCAGATGTTTTTTCCACCACAAAAATCAGCATCTGACACACTATTGAGCTGGAATTTTTGTTTTAATCCTAACAATAGCATCATGTATACCAGAACCACCCAGCTGATTCCATACACATTCTCCATCTCATGACGGACTCATACCACTCTTGATCTTGCATCATCCCCACCCCAACACCCAACATCAGAGACCTCACCTCCTATTTGTTTGAATAAAAGTAAGTCTAATTGGTATATAACTAGTTTTTTTTTCCCAGGTGTTGCCCCGGGAGACATTACGTGACATATAAACATGTGGAGAATTATATAAAATGAAATTTTTGTGGGAAAAGTTAAAAAGTTATGTGATAACAAGTAAAGAAAAATGAAACGTTGGTGGCTGAAGTTAAAAGAATAAAAGTATAAAAGGTAAATAGAACAAAACTTTGTGTGAAAAGTAGAAAAAATAAAAGTGATGTGGCAAAAAGTAAAATGACGAAAACTTCGTAAATTTATGTGATAAAAAGTAAAGAGAATGAAACTTTCGTGACAAAAGTTAGAAAAACAAATGTATAAAAAGTAAATAACACAAAATTTTCGTGCAAGAAATAAAAGAAATAAAAGTTATGTGACAAAAAATAAAAGTTTAAAAGTTTCTGTGATAAAAAATAAAAAGAATGAATTTTCGTGGAAGAAATTAGAAAAATAAAAGTTTAAAAACTAAATAAAACAAAGCTTTCGTGCCAAAAATAAAAGAAATTAAATTTAAGTGAAATAAAGTTAAAAGTTAAAAGTTTCCGTCATAAAAAGTAAAAAAATGAAACTTTCGTGGCAAAAGTTAGAAAAACATATGTTTAAAAACTAAATAAAAGCAAACTTTTGTGCTAAAAGTAAAAGAAATTAAAGTTATGTGACAAAAGTTAAAAGGTTAAAGTTATGTGGCAAATATTAAGAAACCTAAAGTTAAAAGGTTAGAGTTAGCTGATAGGGACCATTGTTGTAACAAATTTAACGACAGGGACTATAATTGCAGGAAAAAATTAACAGCCGTTAGTTAATGAGAACCATTGCTACGACAAATTTAACGACAGGGACTAAAAGTATTGAAAATGTGTGACGCACGCAAACCGATTCATGCTTTTTAGTATATATAATAATGAATCATCAGGATACGAAGCACGTGCCATGAGAATTGAACTCAACACTTGCATAAAGCAAAACACGATCTGTTTGCCTCTCATGATAGATAGCCTTTGGCGTAAATAAAAAACCTGATTTAGTCTGAAGGTTTTGTATCTCAAAATACCAAACCATTACTCTTTTATCTCAAATTAGTCCGGGCCACGCCGTCAACTTCATAACATCAAATAGGAAATGACGCTGACATTAAAAGATCCAAATCCTAAAACTAGTTGAAATCTTCACCTCAATCCACACTTATGCTAAAACAACGCAATCTGACATAGCCGACTTTGAAAAAATATATATTTCAGCAATTCGGTTTATCCATTTTTGGGAGATGCATCACTGGTATGAATCTCCACAATCTTATAATTATGCCTCCGGTAAGGGTGTAAGAAAAGAACCAAAAACCGAAAAACCGGACCAAAGCGCTTGATCCGAAACCGAAAAAACCGGGCCAAACCATTTAATCCGAAACCGAGGACCTTGTAAAGCTCGGAGGTCAACAAATGATTTTGCAAACCAGTAATTAACCCGAGTTCGAAAAAGCTAGATTGAAGCTTTTTAATGGTAAAAGTTTCTGAAACCCGTGTTTTGCTGCCATATTCTGCCAGCTTGTAAGCTTTGCAATGAGATTTGGGAAAAATCCGTTGTTTTCCAAAAAAAAGAAATCAAGCACAAAAGCACGATGCAGTAATTCAAACTGCTATTTGGATCATTTGGAGCAACCATAAATACATTTGGATTTAACAAATTAAACACCAAAACCGAATTCCTAATCTTAGCAGCGGAGCCAGGATTTTTGTTCTGGAGTTGCCGAACAGTTTTCATGATACTAATAAATATAAAACTAAACTACAAAATTCAATTACACTAGTCTGGGTTTGCCAATTACCTTAAAACTGAATAAATACATACAAATAGCCTAGAAATATAGAGGTTTATGAAAATTATGCCATGGCCACCCCTGACAACCACATAGCTCCTCCACTGCCTAATCTTCAAATGAGTTGATAAACGATTCTTGTAAATAAGGTTACATGTAACCTTATATCTACATCAAAATAAGAGTCTATAATATTTATTGAAGAACATAAAAAAAAAAAAATGGTAAACTAAAGTAAAAAATAAACATTTTCTTATGAGATAGCAGTTTAATGTAATCTGAAATGGAAGAAGCTCCATTTATTATTATCAATAAGTTGTGCAGGTGATGGTAAAATATGTCCGATCGACAAGATCCAAACTGGCCTATTATGCTGAAACGAAGCAAACCGGCATCTTCGTCTTTGCATTGAAATACCTTTGCAATTCGGTTGATCCATTCTTCGGGGACGCATCACTGCTATGAACCTCCACCCTTGTTAAACTATGCTTCCAGCATTTTATAGGTTTTTTAATGCAACAAAATGGGTCTTTATCTTCTTCCTCATGATCTCCAAGCTTTTCCTCGTACTCAAACTGCAATATTGTAGCAATTTATTTTGAAAAGTAAACGATCAGATGTCAAGTTTATGTACCAAGCTAAAATTTGTAATTATTTTCCAAACTAGCAAATATGATCAAATACTGAGTCAAATTCACCAATTAAGTCTAAAAAATAAGAACATTGAACCGGTTTTAATTACTAACAAGATGACCGAACTAATGAAAGATCAAAACTGATAGAAAGAATAAAGGATATATACCTTTATAATCATTTGAAGGAAAGTACGATTAGAAAATATACGTAGAGACGTAGAGTGTCTGGAAGAGGTGAAAGCCATAGCAAGCTATCCACGAGATCCCAATCTATCTTCTGTAGTGTTTCAATTTGTATCTCCATGTGTTGCATATCATACAGAGGAGAAACTAATTCCTCCCTTAATTCTTCCGGTACGATTAAATCCTTTTAATTAAATATAAGACATCATAAAAAAAATTTCTTTAATTAGCTAGCTAAAAAGATTTCTTAGACAGGCAGCAAAATATGCATGATGATTTACAAGATCGAGAGTAAGTACCCGCGCGTTGTGGCGGTGAGATGGTGGGGGTGACAGCTAGGTCAGAGAGTGTGATAGTCAAATGTCTACGCCCTCCGCCCTCGGATTTAAAAATTCGTCGAAAGTATATCGAATGGCATCTCTAATGAAAGAGCATGAAATTTTAAGAACACTCATACAATTTTTATAATTTATCGACGTAAGATTTTTGAGATAAAAGATTTTAAATGAATTGGAGGAATAAATGATTTATGGAGGAGAGAGAAAAAAGATGATTGGTTGAGATTTGAGGAGAGAGAAACGGTATTATGGTTATTTTAGATAAATATAGAATAGATGAGAGGGGTATTTTGGAGATGTACATAAAATCAATATTGAAAATTTTAACTCAATGTTGAAAATCTGAAAGGAATCTGCTTTATAATATAGTATAGATATGCATGATGATTATCAACTTTCAAGCAAAAACTAAAATATGCATGATGATCAACTTTATCGACTACAAGAAAACCATCATTTAAAGACAAACTTAGCGACACACTATTAAAAGACGCTATTTTGTGACTCAAGTAAAGACTCGTTTAGCGTCACCTTTGTTTTGATCGTCGCAACTCAAGTCGAAAACCGAGTCGCAAAATGTTCCTAGTTTACGATGTCGCAAATGTTGTAGCAAATTAAGACGCTATTTTACGATGTCTTTGAACACATGGCTAACGTCGTCGCTAGTATTGCGACTTATGGATCCACATCACTAATGATGTCGTTAATTTGCGTCTTTTTATAAATTTGTCGCTAATGGTGTCGCTTGTTTTATAATGTCTTATTAATAATTTGATGTAAATCGAAAAAATATTTCTATAAACTTACCATAGCAATTTTTGTTGTTTTTGCCTAATGAAAAAAAAAAAACAAACTTTTCTATTTCCATATTTAAAAAAAAAAAAAAAGAAGTTAATATCATGGTCAATACCTTGTGCTCAAACCTTTCACCAAACCAAACCAAACACGTCACTTAAAATGGCAGATCTAACTCATCATCATCAATAAAATCTCATAGATCGCAGCTCCACCAGACACTAATTTCCGAACAGTATTATAAAACATTCGTTAAACTTCACCAATTTCACAAACCTTCATTTTTCTCTTTTCAATTACTTTCCAAATTTCACACCACTAATTTCTAGGGTTTCGCCATAATCGGCGTCGTCTATCTGCCATATCTCCGGCGTATATCGGTTGTCATCTCGGTAGTACCTCCGCCATAATCGCTGCCACACGTCCGCCATTCTTCGTTTCTAACCAGTCGGTCGTCAGACTATTAATAAGGTGTGAGTTTATAATCTCTATCTATTTGCTTTATTGTGTGAGTTATGACATATTCTGGTTTATATATATGAGATTATTTATTTATTTGATTGATATCTGAATTTATGTATATATATATATGTATGTATATAGCTTGGATACCTTAAGTTAGGTATAAAATTGAAAAGTCTGCATAATGAAGAAACTTGTTTAGAATGCACACTAACTGTTCGATCAAATGTCTAAATGAAATATAGTATATGTTGATGTTTGGCTAAGACTGTTTGATACTTTGATACTGTATTATGCGTTTGTTTTGATATCCATGAGGTTTGTGATGTTTGGCTGAGACTGTTTGATATTGTATTATGCGTTTGTTTCGATATCCATGAGGTTTGTGATTGACACTAACTGCTCGCTATTGCTGCTTGGTTTTTCTGCTGAGTATAAATTTGGTACTTGTTAGCTGGCTAGTTTCGACGTTAGTTTATTAGTTTGTAGTTAAGTTGTTTGCTCAATTTGTTTGCTACAGTGTAACATTCGCGACTTTTGACCTATGTTGACTTGTAACGAAACGAAATTTAAGGTATGATTAAATGATAAATTCCGGAACGTTTTGACATGTTTTAACGTAACGTTGAGTTAGATTATGTTTACAGTCTCGTTTTAGCGTTTAAATGGGTAACGAATAGCTATTTGTCGAAATTAGCGGAGCGGGAGCCACTTTTGGACCTCTATAGGCCGGCCCCCAACTCCTTCCCCCCCCCTTTCCTTTCCCTTTTCATTTCTTTCTTCTCTTCTCTCTTCCTTCTCTCTATTATCCAAGAACACCCTATATCATCATTTTCTTCCCCTTTTCTCCTTTAATTTTCAGATTTCTTCATCATCATAATAAGCAAATTAACTAGTAACTTGTACATTAACAAAGATAATCTTCAAAGATTCAAGATTTCCAATTCCATTTAGGGAGTTTTTCATCTTCAAAGTCTCTAATCCGAATTTGATTGTCCAAGGAACTTGGTAAGTGTTTTTCATCTTCAAACTACTTGTTTATGTAGACAAGTCTTGGATCACTAGCTATTTACAAGTTTTAGTCAAAATTAGTGTTCTTGAGCATTTAGGTCAAAACTAGGGTTTCAAAGAGGGATTTTTGATTTATGGAGTGGGTTTTGGTTTTGAGTCGTTATTTATGCTTGTTTATGCTTGTAATAAGTTGTGCTAAAAGATTGAGCTTTGATTTCACTTCTAAATGAGCAAATTTTGTGTCAAAATCCGTTCAGGTCGAGCACGGCCGCTCAGACAGTCGCTCCGTGCTTGTGGCTGTGCTATTGTTAAGAACATGCCCAGTTATCCTGTACTGCAGACGCTCACACAGCCGACCGTGCGAGCGGCCGCAGTTTTTCTGTCCTTTCCTCAAGTTTTGCGTTCGGTTATCGGTCGACTTTTAATGATCAAAAACTTGTTTATTAGTCTTATATCATCATTTTAAGGTCAACAAAATTGATTAAACACATTCCTAAACACTTTGATTTCTACGTCAAATTTGGTACTAATTAAGTCATTAAATCGTATTTAACTAAAACTCTTCATATGGTTTAAGCATTCTTGGATCACTTTTAGATCACCCTTGGAAATTGTGGCGTAGTTTAACTAGTTAGACTTTACCGTTGGGATGCCTTTGTGATATTTTGATATTGTAAAGTAGGTTGTGATCGTTGTTGAAGTTTGGTTGTGGACCCCTGATGACCGTTGGACATTCTTAGCGTGATGTTAACTTGTTGTAGCTGCTTAAGGTGAGTTTCGTAAACCCTCCCTACTCAATTGAGATTCGGGCTGAAAAGTGTACGTGCTTGTTATTGTCGTTTAATCGATTGATTGATTTCTTGATTAACGTATTGACTTGTTGCTTGGTTATTATGCTTTCGTTTATGAATACTTGTTGTGGTTTGGGTAGTTGTACATACATGGAAGACGGTTATACTTTCAATGAATAGGAGATGTGGTGGGAAGGCTGCGGGTGACCCTATATATAAGCATCAATGATTCCTTGAAATTAGAATCGTAAGAAGTGTATGTGCATTGTGTTATTAATTGATGGAAAACGTTTTGATAAGGATCGGGACATAGGATCTCGCATGATAACATTTTCCCCCTTAACGTATTATAGATTTGTGATTGTGATAACGATTAAGTCCATGTTAAGGGCATAACGATAAGGCCACGATTTGTGGCATAATTTTGTTGTTAACGATGTTGTTTAACAGGTATATTGAATATGAATACTTAGTTGTAACGTAACGTTGATATTACGCATTTGAAATATATGTAAGTCGTGCCGTGATATTACGCATTTGAAATATATGTAAGTCGTGCCGTGATATTACGCATTTGAAATATATGTAAGTCGTGCCGGTTTACTACGCATTATTCATTATGTAAGACGTGCCAGGAAACGTATTTTATGCTTGTTCATTATGTAAGTCATGCCGGTTATCGTTATTATTAAACGTAAACGTTGACTTGTGTTGATTTGTGTGAACGTGATTAGGTATCCTAATCCTCGTGTATCGTTAATGGTTGTTATCCCGACACACTTATTTCTTGTTACTTGTCCCTACGAACTCACCAACTTTATGTTGACGCGTGTTAGTACACTTTTCAGGTGACAGGTTAGCTCAAAGATGTATTGGATGATTGATTGCCTGGTTTTTGCTAGAATTGGATTTGGACTTGGACTTCTTGGATCCGTGATTCATTATTCCCGATTAGGGTTTATGCTTAGATGTGATCCGGTTGCTTGCACTACTAAATGGTTCGTATGGATTTACTTGATCCTTTTATGCATTTAGTTTACTCTACATAATTCCCATGTCGTGCTGTGCTTTTCTTGTGATACCGCATGATTCCGCCTTGTTGGGGTGTTACATACAGCTTATAGATCACACCCATGTTACAATATGCACATATTGGCCTTTCCAAAACAGCCTTCTCATGGCAACCAAGTTTTGTATCATATTGCATCATCTGCGAATATACTTCGAGTTGTAATATTCATGTTGCCTAGAAAAAGAACATCAGTTATGAGGATGCATTAAATGAACTTAAAGTTCTCATGTGTACAAGAAACATGTAGTTGGGGCATTATGATGGTCAATCTTGATTGCATTATAATACTTCTGACTTCCCTTCTTAAAACTTGTTACTAAACTTGTTAGTACAATTGAAAGGCGTTAAGCTGCTAGCTTATATGATGGATCAGCCTCCAGACCTTTACGGTACGACTAGATTTACAAATGAAAACAACCATCATAACAGTATATAAAATTGTATAATTTGTGTAATGTTTCTCTTAATATAGGAATGATTTTCCGGACAACACACACATACCTCGACAACCTCCTGCAATTGGCCTACATATTTATACAAGATACCACAATGTGTGAGTGCATCTGCATTTTATGGATCTATTTTTGTAAAAGCTCTTAAGACAGGGCATGGAGATTCAAGCAATGCAAGTCTGAGGATGGTATTACTAGTCATTTGTGAAAAGTGAGTACTTTTCAAGTCTGGTCATGTTATACAACATGGTATCACTAGTAATTGAATTTGGAGTGGATTATTAGTGAATTGTTATATATATTTGTAGGTGATTACTTTTTTTTACTTGTATTTCTGTAGGTTCTCTTGCAATTGCAGTAGTAGCAAATGATAAGGATCTCATAAAGGTTTGTCTACAAGCTGAAAGAAAACTGCCAGCTGGTGTGTCAAGACTCTCACTTAATAAATATCTTATGTCATTCTCACATTATCATTAGTTTTATCATTATTTGTAAATTAACATTTTAATATTGATCTTATGTAGGATGCAATTGATATTGCAATTGACATACTGCAAGGGCATTGCATTGTTTCCATATCTCGAGATATGGCTTTTTGAAAACCCAAAGGAAGACTTGAGGCCATTGCGGTGAGTATAATTTTTCAATTTATTCACAGGTTCTTATTTCATATCTAACAAACTTTGAGACATTGTCAAAGGATTTGATTTTTTGACGACATCACAATCGTTGGTAAGGTATTGTCATCAGACACCGAGTTCACTATTATAAGACAGACTATGAAGGCTTATAAAATCATATTATAAATTTCGTTTCTTGCTGATATTGTTCTACGGTTACTCTGTTTCTTTGCAGTCCCTCTGTCTTGCTTTAGCTTTGGTGGTGTTGGGTTTCCTTTTTATAATGATATCACCCAGCCGATGTGAGTTAGTATAGTTTGTTCTATATGATATGAATCGGTTTTATTTTATACCTATTATAATCTTGTATAAGCTTTGAGCAGTCACTTCTTGCAGCATTTGGATCAATCCAATTTGTTTCAAAAATCGCATTTTGCTACCTTGTTTTGAACAAAACAGTGACTACCAAGTACGTCTTAAATGTGCATCACAATCTATCAGGTTATTTCATTTTTCGAATTGTCATTTTGTTTTATTCTCATTTGAAATTTATAGTTACACACATGAGAGTTTGTAGAGAAATACAATATCATTACCTTTCTTCTTTTAATTTATAATGCTTTTCTTAATTTTTTCAGTTTACACATGTTGCACTTGCTCATGAAAGCCGGAAAGGTCATGCTCAAGAAACGGATATGTGGTCACTTAAGTGGTGTAAGAAGGCTATAACCTTTTATGTCGAGATGTACTTAAACCCAAACAATAGGTCTTTGGTTTAAAGTTAAATCCTTTTTGATGTTTACTTTTTTTTTTTGTAGAAGTTATACTTTGGATGTTAAATGAAATATCTTGTTATGTAATTTATAATAGTTTCGATTCGAATATTAGATCCTTCATTTGTATAATTATCAAAAATGATATGGAATGTGAAATTTTTTGCTATAATTAGCGTTACATCTAGCGTCATGTATAGTGACTTGTCTGAGATTAGCGACAAGGTTACCGTTATAATTGTCATGTCGCTAAATAAAAGTTAGCGACTCGATGTAGACAACGCTATTATTGTCGCCACTTTTAGCGTCTTACATATTAATGACGCAAAAATCTGTGACTTTTTTCTAGAGACATCTCACTTGACATCGTTTTGTCTGTCGCTAACTTCAAATATGTCGCTAATCAAGTCGCTAAATGATATTTTTCTTGTAGTGATCATTCATGCATGTATAGTACCCAAGAAAGAAAGAAAGAAATTAAACATGCATTATATTGTTGGAGTATATATATATATACACACCATACCGGCCGAAAGCTGCAAATGAGTTTCAAAGAGTGGCAATGACCAAAGTATGAGAGCATATTCCTACATCTATAGTATGCTTCCTTGTTGTAAGAAAACCAATGTGACATAGATAAGGTTGCATTACAAGTGCTTTTGGTAACTAACTTGCAAAGCTCGATAACACGCCCTTCATACATGAAAGAAACCACTTGTGGTGTGTCAATATCCGCTTCTACCATATTCAAGCATTTGCATACCCTAAGTAACCTTAAAACTTTAGAACTTTAATCCATATGGAAGCAAAATTATGCGGCAAGGAGTACCTTATTCCATACCCTAAGTAAACATCCATACATCTAACCCGTTTTCGAGTGCCATCAATATTACCGGATCCAATCGACTATCAAAATCCGACATCCCTAACAGATTGGCTTTGATCCTAAATTCAGATATGACACTATCCATTTTACCTCGTCGACTCATTGAAGTATGAATGTGATTAATAAAATCGTTGATGAATGGCTTATGTGATGGTGAAAAACCGTTACTATTATATGATGTTTTGATACCGGGACAGGATCGAAGAAACATTGCTTGATCGAATTCAATGACGGGATACGAGCTCCAAAGGGACAAGAATCTCTTGGACAAGACAGAAATTCTTGTGATTTCTTGATTGCTTAGGAAGGACATGACATGATGGACGATTGGGTCGGGTAGATGTGAAAAAGGATCCGCCATACTTTTTTCTAGTCTCGATTTCTTCTTCCTCATAGGATGATCACCTATCCTTATAACCTTATTGGTTTAGGATGATTATGGGAAGAAGAAGAATTAAGAACCCTCGGAATGTTTTTAAATCGGCCTGTACTTTGTGCTTACAAAACTCTTGTTGGGCTGTGAGGATCCAAATCGATCGTAACAAATCACTATCCTTATAACCTTATTATTGGTTTAGGTTTTGTCAACTTAGGATTATTTTGCCACCTCAACATTATTATTATATAGTATCAATTCCTAAATTAACATAGCAACTTATACAACATCTCATCATTTTTAATTCGTCACTTTAACATTTAATTTATGGATATATTATTTAATTAATTTAAACAAAATATAGAAAGACACATTTGTCAATTTACTCCCCATTTCTAAAAAAAGTAAACGATCTAATTCACCTATCTTTATTTTTTATTCATTAATTTAAATATCACTTGTATAATAATATTTTTAATGAAATAATCTATAATATAAATCTTCAGCCTTTTATAGTTACGAGCAATAGTACCCGCGCAATGCAGCGACGAGATGGTCATAGGAGGTGATAACTCATAGAGTGTAATAGCCAAATGCCTTAGCCGTACAGACTCCGTACTCGGATTTAAAATTTTATCGAAAGTATATCGAATGACATCTTTAATGAAAGAGCATGAAATTTTAAGAACACCCAATCAATTTTTATAATTTATCGATATACGGTTTTTTAGATAAAAGATTTTGAATAAATTAGATAAATAAAATGATTTATGGAGTAGAGAGAAAAAAAATAAGTGGTAGAGATTTGAGGAGAGAGAAAAAAAATGAGTTGTTGAGATTTAAGGGTATTATAGATATATTAGGTAGAGATGTTTAAATTAGTGAATAAAGAAGAATAGTAATTTAGGTAGTTCAAATCATCTTTTAAGATTTTAAAAAAGGACAAAATGCTTTATAAGATAGTATAGATATAGATATTACTCATTTAACATCAATTACTTTTACATTCACCACAACTATTACCCCAACCACACGTCGCTACCATCGCCCCAACCACCCGTCGCTGCCACCGCTATCGCTGCCGCCACTTATTGTCGCCGCCATCACCGTCATATCGTGCGGTAATGCGTAGCTCCTTATCCATAATCACAACCCTTTCATTCTACAAACATCACGGGGTCATATAGATTTCATCAAGTTCACACATTTTGTGTCGTTGTTTTTAGTGAATGTCTAAAATTATACAAATACATGATTCATCATATATTATTGACGAATAATTTGTTATTAATTGATAAATAAAAACATGTAAAAATAATTTATTATTTTTACTGTTATTAAATCATCTATATATGAATACTATATTATAATATTATGTAATATTATTATGTTGGTGTGATAATATATTATATTTTATTGTATTAGGTATTGAAAAATTTATTATCAATATTACTATTTAAAAAGTCTAACTCTTTACATTATTAAAAATAGTTATAAAAAAAGTTAGTTACAACCAAAGTATCTTTAATGGATCTTCTTTTGAAAAGAGTTAGACGTAAGATGACCATTTTACTCTTAATAAATTAATTTATACCACAAGTCCTTTATATTTTTAAAATAACTCCACACTTTTGCCTTTGCCTTTGATCAATTACTCTTTACACTACTTGTAGTCACCACCATCACACCTCAATCGCCGTTATTGTCGCTGTATTACGTGGCTATAAATATTATGGCTTTTACCCCTGTTCATGTTGTTTATGTTGTGCGGGTAAAAACATTATGGCTATGAAAAGAAAAAAATCGTACAAAAATATTATTAGTTCTTCATATATCAAGTTTTTTTATTGATTTTTTCCTAACATGATAGATGTAACAATTTTTTGTTATTTTCCAGCTATGAAACTATTATAATATTAATCATAAAATTGTCAGGACACTTAGCTTACAATAGAAAAGATTCACCTTGTTGCATTAATATCCGTATACTCGTACTGTATAAGTTTCTGATGATTAATCGGAGGATTGGATTTTTTTATTACTTCTTATGATCGACTTATCGTCATTGATGGTTGAGTTGCAACAAAATCAAACCATTAAATGCTAGTACAGTTTTACTCGATCTATTGAGTATACCACGGTTGGACAAACTAATTAAACAAAATTAAGACGTCATAGGTTGTGAGTATACAGCCTCTTAGTAGCTCCTTGGTTGCCTCACATATGAACAAGGTGTTCTACATTCACTGGGAGTGTGAATCGTGGTGATCCCTGGTATATAAGGTCAGCAAACATATGAGACACCATTTCCGTTGGATGGTAGAGATCCCAGAAAAGATAGTCGCTTCTGTTGGAGCAAACATTAGAAATCGGCAAACAAGGCATGTCGGCATTCAAGGTACCAAGTCCGCAACAAGCTTCTTTTATCTCCACAATTCCTGTAACATATATATAATGAGGGAAAAATGAGTATGAGGATAATGCTATACATTCAATTTGGATGAAAAACCCGGCCATCACATGCTATTTTTTTAGTATTTTAAATAAATTATAGTGAGTTTTCAGCCAGTTCAGTGTGTAACAGCCCCATAATTACTCCCCTATAATGAGTACTTTCACATAAACTTCTTAAGATCTATTTGATCATTCTTTTAACTAAGCTGGTTGAAACTTTTCTAATGTGAAAATGTATATAATTTGAATAAATAAGAGTCTTAAGTAAAACGAGCTGAGGTAGATACCATAACTCTGAGGATCTCGGATGAGGGCATTCATGGCACGGTATGTGGCAAAGTAAGAATGGGTGAGATCATGTGATTCTAGCTTTAGCTCCTTTAGCAAACTCTTAAGGCGAATGTTGTACTTGGTTGACCAATAATTTGCTTCCTCATTGCATCGACTGGTGTCATTGTTCTGCATCCTTTGTTCCGGGCAACAACCAATCACTCCAACTCCAATTACCACAAATTTACGCGCTCCTAGCCCGTAAAGTCTCTGCAATCAATTCAAGTCAATAGTTAACAACAAAACTTGATATAGCCCAACTCTGTTTTGGAATACCATGTGGAATTGTAGTTAATTAGTTAAAGTACGAACTTGAAGCGTTTTTCATGATTTATGGGCAGTGCACTAGTCTATGAAAGTGTTGCATAAAACGATACATTTGTGAAATACAACTTAAACTATGAAAAGGGTTCATTAACTTTGTTCTGTATATATTTTTGGCTTAAAAATCAAAACCACTAAAAAAAAGAACCCAAAGGTTTACCTTTATAAATTGTTTGAGGGTGGAGGCCATGAGATGAACATACTGTGATGGGGTGTATTTTTTTGACACATTAGAGTCTTTGTTGAAGTAATCAAGGAGATCATTGCTTCCAATCACGACTAAAAACAGGGAATTAGCCAAGTGGGTTTGGGCAGGAGTTGAGCCTAGTTGTTGAACCAATTGGTCATGCACCAAAGAGTAATAGTCTAGTTGTTGAGTCAATGAAATTGATCCCTGTGTTTAATTACAGCATATATATTCACAATCATATGTTAGATAAACTGAAATTAATTAGCCATATATAAAAGCATAGCATGTATTCGATCTTACAGAGATTTCATTGGTTTCATTCAAGATGCCCGCTCCCCCAGATGCAAAATTGACTCCGGTGATCACTGTTGCATTAGTCTGTGATAGCTTATAATTATCCTTTGAAATCAATGAGAGGTATGGCGGCGCGGATGGTATTCCCACTTTTTCAGCTGTCAAATTGCATATATCATATAATTAGTAAAACAAAAACCTGCTTTTATCTTTCCTTTATAGTTGCATGGCATATATATATAAGAGGTTATGCCAATATATAGTAAAAAAAATAAACATGTTGCATAAAGTGATAAAACAGAACACTCGGAGAAGTAAGTATGTCACTATCCATTAATTATTTACCAGCATGTACGTACCGAGAAAGTCAGCAGCGTTTTTTCCATTACTGAACCGGCCTGTGGCATTACCGGTGGGGAAATCAACACCATTGTGAGGGAAATCAGCCTTAAGAATGGTATTAGAAAGGTAATTGTTGTTTCCGACGTCTACCAATGAGTCTCCAAACACGTAAAGGCCAGGAACTGACTCGCTACATACACCACCGGATACGAATAGTAGGAAAAAAGCGCACAAAAACATAGAGGTGGTAAATCTAAGCGGAACTCCATTGTTGATGATGATGGTAGCCATTGTGTTGATCGAGTGATTATAGCCTGCAGGGGTTGAATTTGATAGGTTTTGAGTTATAAAAGTTTCCAAGTAAACTAATGATATAAGTCCTGATTTTACTGGTACCTCGATACGATTATATCTTTTATTTTATTATTTATTTTAGGGTTTTGCTAAACAAGTCTAAGGGCTTTCGTGAAAGTGCATTAATTAGTTGTACATTTACCATAAAATTCAGGGGTGAGTTTTTAATATGGAAATGTGTACGTAAAAATAATTGAAGTAATAATATAGATTTATTATGATAATATAAGAAGACTCATGATATAACGAGCTAACCATATGGAACTTAATTAGAAAATAAAGGTTTTAATACAAGCAGTTTTGATGAACAAACCCTAAACGCAGAAACGATTAAATCAAAAAAGGTTTTGATAAAATACAACGGTAACAACCAGAGAGAAAACAGCTAGGGATTGAACATGAATCCCTAGCTCTGACATTACTGCGTATATAAAGAGCAGCAAAATACATAAAGATCCTTCATCTTTGTCTCGTTTCTTTTAGTCCTCTTGCTTCATAAATTTCGTCCACTAAATAAAGATGGTCCTCTATCTTCAAGCAGTCTTCACAAATGACCCTTGAACTTCATAACCAGCAGCTTCAAACAATCATTTACTTAATCTGAATATACAAACAGATTAAGTTTAATAACAATTTATTTCCAACAAAATGTACAATTTTTTTTTATGCACGTTAAGTGAAGCCTAAAGAGTTTTGCTTAGCATTTTCTTTTATTTTAATATGTCATGGTAATCATCTCCTATGAGTGAACTTCGAATTCGGTATGACATCTTACATCTTATAATAAATTAGGTATTGAATTTTTTTGTTGAAAGAGATAGCGGATAAATAGCTAACTCCCTCAATTTAATGTGCCGACAACAGGTTCGAATTCATAGCTACGTACAATGCCCTAAAGGCTTTGCTCTATCATGTGGCAGGATTCGAACCCTGGCCCCTAGGAAGAAACCATAAAGTAAAAAAAACTCTCTAACTACTGGCTATCACCCTAGTGGCATTAAGTATTTAAGTAGCATTAAATATTGATTGTATAAAAAAAAAATTGTCAAAAATTGAAGGTACAATTTTTCTATGCATGTTAAGTATAGCCGCATTTAGCATTTTTTTTAAACAACTAGTATCCATTTTCGCATGTGTTAATTAACTAGTATTTTTATAAAACTTGCAAAAAACGCACACAGCAAGAACTAATTTTAGTTTATATGCATGTATCATGTCTACAAACCAACTAATTGTTCTACATTCATTGGAAAAGTAAATTGTCCTGATCCATCATACAATAGGTCAACAAATACTTTAGACACGGTTTCCGTTGGATGAACGCGATCCCAAAAAAGATAGTTGCTTCTGTTGGGGCAATAAGTTGAAACTGGGGTACAAGGGATGTCGGCTTTCAGATTTCCAAGTCCGCAACAAGCTTCCGTAATCTCCGTGATTCCTATAATGAATCAAAACTTTATATTTAAACGATTGATCATGTTTTACATATTCAGTTTATACAAAGATAACGAGTTTTTTACCTAAGATATGATATATATGGCATAATAATCAAGATATTAGTGTCCCTTTCTAAACCTTTCCCACACCTCCACGAGTGTCTACCAGGGTTTGGAAATATTACCTTTTGTAAAAACTAAAAAGTCCTTGATAATTACCATCTAATCAATCACATTGAAGGGTTGTTGTCAAAATATGCTCATAAACGATAAACCTAAATAATTAACTAATAAATAAATTTGTAGAATTCTTTTGAAATGATATAGATCGGGAGGGACATATATATTTGACCCGGATGTCATTTTGACACCGGTCCTTATCTACTACCACAAGAAATAACTCCAAAAAACTTTCATAGCACATTATGATTAAAACACACCAAAAGTAGGGCTTGAACCCAATGCTCCTATCTTCTAAAAGTCTCACCAATAGGCCAATGCGTTTTATGCAGCTATGGGGTACTAGTTGGGTATATATGCTCAATTTGTTATGAAATCAGTTGATCAACAACATAATTAGGTGATTAGTACCGTAAATTTGAGGGTTTTGAATGAGCTCACTCATTGCACCGTAAAAGTCAAAGTACGAATAGTTGATTTCCGATGATTCTGACTTAAAACTTTTTAGCAAAATCTTCAAGCCATCGTTGTATTTCGCCGCCCAGTAATTCAAGTCTGCCTTGCAGTCATAAGCAGCGTTTTGCTTCCTTAATACCGGGCAACAACCTATATTGCCAACTCCGGTTACCACAAATTTACGCGCTCCCAACTCATGTAAACTCTACAAATCATACTAATTAACTCAAATCAATATTATCATAATTAAGAATAAAAAAACCAAGACAAAATATTTTCAATTCAATACAGTACGTTTATGGTGCAAACTACAACTAACAGCAGAAATTTAGAGCATGTAATATTTTTTCAAAAGCACCCTAATTTAATTTGATTTCATTTTTGTCATAACCATTCAATCTTGCATATGTTTTCAAAGACATATATCTATCTAATCGCTTGCATATTTTTTATAATAACTAGTACCTTCAGTAGTGGGTCGAGGGTGGATGCCATGAGATCAACGTATTGTTGTGGGGTGTATCTCTTTGAGACGTTGGAGTCCTTTTTGAAGTAAGTAAGGATATCATTGCTTCCGATGACAATCATAAATAAGGATTTTTCCAAGTGGGCTTGAGCACCAGGTAAGCCCAGTTGTTGAACCAGTTGGTCATACACCAAAGAGTAGTATTCTACTTGCTGTGACAATGAAATCGTTTGATTCTGCATTTTATATGCATAAATGAATAAACTTATTCAGCAAATGCAGTAGAGTTCACAAAAAACATATATAGCCAATTAAGCATGACTGAACAACATCGATTTCGAGATATATTTATGTGTTCTACTTACATATAGTTCATGGGTTTCATTTAAGATTCCAGCGCCTCCAGATGCAAAACTGACTCCAGTGAGTGGAGCTTGTTCCAAATTTCTCGACAATGATAGGTACGGTGGCCCTGTTGGTAATCCTAACTTTTCAGCTACCAAATCACACATAACATATTAGTTCCTATATGAAATTATTAAAACTTTAACAATTAAACTATATATGAACAAATCAGGTTCATCTACAAAGGTATCTCCGGAACCAGAAAATGTGAGTTCAAGTCTTATAATCATAATAGACTCGCTTATCAATATTTTCTTCAAAAAAAACCAACTAACTAAACAAGATAATAACTTGCCAACGACCTCAGTGGTCCGAGGGACATGTGAGAGGTTGTCTTTCTGGATGTCCTAGCCTTCCAACTCTAAATCCAGGCATTGACTTTTATATAATGGTTTGTTTGTTATACAATTTAACATTTATGACTCTTATTAATAATTTCACATTAGCTAATATGTAAATAGCTTTTAAGATAGTTATGTTGATATATATCAATAAACTAATTTTTGGGGATACAAAATGTTACATATAGAAGGTTCAGATATGGATATGGTGCAAAAACTTGGTCTATTACATTGAGAATGAATGCAAACAACTTTTAAAATCTCTTTTTGCACAAAAATGGTACAAAGTTTTGATGCGTGCATTGAAAGCAGAACTTACATACCTAGAAAGTCAGCATTATTTTTTCCATTACTGAACCGGCCCGTTGGTTTTCCAGTAGGAAAATCGATACCATTGTGAGGAAAATTAGCCTTAAGAAGGGAAAAAGGAAGGTGATTGTTGTTTCCGACATCTACCAGTGAGTCTCCGAACATATAGATACCCGGAACCAGTTGATCCAGGCTACTAGTTACAAACAGTGAAGTGTACACAAAAACACATGTCATGAAACTAACCCAAGGCATATAGGTACTAGCCATCTGTATGATGAATGGTATATGGACTTTGATATAAAAATTCAGAGGGGTTTATAATGCATATGACTACGTATTCCTTTATCTATTGTTTCTTTTGTACTAAATGCATAGTAACCATCAATAAGAATACTGTTATCTAATTTTATTTTATAATTGATAAGTTGTGCCTAAAGTGCACATAGAATGCTGTTATGTAATTTACTATCAGATTTTTGTAACTTTTATAGTTTAATTTTGTTTTTTCTAATTTATGCATAAAATATTTGCCCTATTAAAGATGCATTGATTATACCAAGAACTGTCAGGATTTAGTATGAAGTCAAATCCGTCCATGTTCATAAAAAAAAAAAGTCAAACCCGTCCAATTACCTGAAACAAACCCAGTGACCTGAATACGCGTCCCAAAACCTCTTTTGTAATTTAGCATATATCTATATACTATGAGTTCTTGTAAAGGGGACTTGCTGGGTTCAATATTGATTTACTCGATTTACATGTTCAATAAAAGGCTCGAGTTGAACAAAGGTATCTGATATGGGCTTTGTTTATTTGGTACTTTGATATGGGTTGTTGATTGTGATCATCTGCATATTTAGTTCAAAATGGGGTTCACGGAATGAATTATGTCAGTAAGCGCTGATTGAAAATTCAAAACCAATAATCCAATCAAAGACTACGTAAAATAGAAATAACTGAAATCATTAATAACTGAATATAAACATTTGATACATTCGTGCATTTAACTAGTATTTTTGATACATTGTCGCCAAAATTTAAATAAAAAAATCAATTTGTGAATACATGTGTAGCATCGTGTTAATTAATGTCCCGTACTACTTTACTACAAACGAACAAGTTGTGCAACATTCAATGGATGGGCAACTTGTATTGATCCACTGTACAGAAGGTCAGCAAATGTTTTCGACACGATTTCCGTTGGATGGTAGAGATCCCAGAAAAGATAGTCGCTTCTGTTGGAACAATAGGTTGAAACTGGGGTGCAGGGGATGTCGGCTTTCAGCTTTCCAAGTCCACAACAAGCTTCTTTAATCTCCCTAATTCCTAAATCATCGAAATCAATAAAACCATATATAATTAAGCTTAAGCTTGTTTAAAATGCATGTATTGAAAAGAACCCAAATAACAAATTTCATTTTCAATGAGAAGAGACCACTTGATGGTTAATTAGTATATTTAGTACCGTAAGTTTGAGGATTTTTGATGAGATCACTCATAGCAGCATAAATATCAAAGTATGAATAATTGATATCCGATGATTCTAACTTCAACTTCCTAAGCAAAATCTTCAGACCATCGTTGTACTTTGTAGCCCAATGATTCGAGTGTGTATTGCATTCATTACCAGGGTTTTGCTTCCTAAAAGCAGGGCAACAACCGGTCATTCCAACTCCGGTTACCACAAATTTGCGTGCCCCCAAACCATACAATCTCTGTAAGTCATACATAGTCAAATCAATATAATCATTCAATTAAATAAGACAAAGAGGTGTTTTAGCTAGGAATAATATTGTAAGCAAAATGCCAATAAAAATTTTAAAAAAAGACTACTTAAAGCATATAGTATTGTCAATATATTTGTCATACACCATTCGTCCTTACATGTCTATTTTTTTTAAGTTATAAATATGTAGTCTTGACTATAATGTTAATTTCATATATAAACTAGCTAGTACGTACCTTCATGAGTTGGTCAAGGGTGGCTGCCATGCGATCAACATATTGTTTTGGGGTGTATTGCTTTGAGATTTTTGAGTCTTTTTTGAAATAGGCAAAGAGATCATTGCTTCCGATCACAATCATAAATAAGGATTTGGTGAAGTGGGCTCGGGCCTGAGTTGAACCCAGTTGTTGAACCAGTTGGTCACGAACCAAAGAGTAGTACTCTACTTGTTGTGTCAATGAAATTGTTTGTTTCTGCCATTTATATTTCATAAGAGTTCAAACAAATGCTTCATATAGCTCGTTTTGAAGCTAGAGCATCATATCTATCATATGTATCTAAGGTTTGAATTGTCATATTTTCAAGCCAGACACATTCTATTCTACTTTATGAGAAAGAAAAATTATAAATCTCGAGATTTATGTGTTCTTACAAATAGTTTGTTAGTTTCGTTAAGAATCCCAGCACCTCCTGACGCAAAACTAACTCCAGTGACAGGGGCTTTGCCCAACTTTCTTCCAATTGACAACAATGATAGATATGGCGGCCCTGTCGGCAATCCTACCTTTTCGGCTGCCAAATCACACAAGACATTGATTACTAAATGAACTCAAACTATAAAAGTTGAAGTATAAACTAATAAAGGTGCATCGCTATAAAAGATGTCCGTTTAAATTTCATCATGTCAATATTTAGCGTTTGAGAAAATAATTAAACAAATAACTAAATGTACATTTTGTTGTCAAAACATTAAAGAAGTTTCAGAATAAGTGCATAGGTTAAGCAAAACGTGTACCAAGAAAGTCAGCAGCATTTTTTCCATTGCTGAATCGGCCTGTAGCTTTTCCAGTAGGATAATCGATACCGTTGTGAGGGAAACTAGCCTTAAGAAGGGAAATGGGCAGACGGTTGTTGTTTCCGACATCCACCAGTGAGTCTCCAAACATGTAAATGCCCGGAACTGATTGAGACATACCACTAGACACTAACAATGAAGCACATACAAACAAATATGTTATGAATTTGAGCGGAACTACTCCATTAATTATGGAAGTACTAGCCATTTGAATTTTGTAGTGTGTGTTCGTTAATGATATGATATGAATTATAAGGGGTTTATGAGGATTTATATAGAAAGACTCAGATGGTAAAAACCAAAATAAGAGTGAAATAAATTAAATAAGATGTCATCTTTCGATTCCAATTTCGAGTTCTATGTTAGTGTGTGCGTGCTTTTGTTGGGTGGTGCCTTTTGAATCTTGACTAATGGTCAATACGACCACGTAATACTTTTATTTTATGTTTCTTTGTAACAAATACTACATGGTAATCATCAATGAAAATACTAGTTTTATACGAATCAGCCGGATTCTAATAATTGGCTGCCAATTTTGCACTTTTGCTCCCACAAGTTGGTAATGAAAATAAGCCTATAATCATTAACTCGTACCATCGAAATCAATTCATATTAATCAAATAAACAACACTATTAATTAAGCATTTATTATCAATCAAATGCATGGTGACTTAATGCTCAAAATGGTGTACATGTAAAAAATAATTACCAAAAATGTTGTACTCTTAAAAATATTTACAAAAATGGTGTTTTTATAAAAATTATTTACTAAAATGGTGTTTTTATAACTTTTGTATCATTTTGCCTATAAACTAGATTGTATTTATTTTATTTTTTTCATTAGATCACTAAAACTTAGAAGCTTGAAACCAAATTAATTAACTATATCTATCTATGTAACATATTAAAATTTATATGCTAATATTTTAAATAAAATTAGAAAATTATAAACGATCTTAATAAAGTCGTATGAATATAAATTTACTTATGCCGTTAGTATTTGGGGTTTAAAACATTTATATAAATATAGTATTATTCTAAGCAGGGTATGGAAAATCAAAATGGAAGTATTGTTAAATTGTTTAGCTACAAAACATAACATTCAATATCTGTAGTATATTATAAAATAAATAAGGTTTCACTTTCAACTTAGAATTTCAACACAATATACACATAATAATGCATGATGTACCATATATCAATGTCCTACAACTTTTGATATACTTTTGACGAACTTTTAAATCCGAGGGCGGAGACCGTAGGGCTAAGACATTTGACTATCACACTCTATGACCTATCACCCCTACCATCTCGCCATCGTAACGTACGGGTACTTTCTCTCGTTGAAATTTAATTATAATAGTAGCCTTACAAATGAAATATTGTCATGTGATAAATTTGATCTCATTGCTTAATCACCCCCTAAACCGACTTCCAACGATATATAGAACCGTGACAGCTTATAATCATTCTAGCATGCTTAGTCATAACAACTACGAGTACTTCATAAGTTCATATATTAAAGCAAAAGTGAACAACTGAACATATAATTTTAGTTATATTTTAATTCATTATATTGTATCAATTTCATCTTCATAAAAATATTAATAAATAAACAAACTAGTTGAAGTTTGAGAAATCAAATGTAAAGTGTTAGTTTGAGGATGGTGGTTGTTCTTATAACGAGAAAAGGAAAGCTAGGAAGTAATAAATGTAAGTCATTAAAGAAGTAGTCGGGTGTGCTTATGGACTTATGAGGTTTCAGATTATTTTTCATTTTTCATTCTTGTTCTAAAATATAATAAGTCATAAAGTAATATTACTAAAAGGGTAAAATAAAAGTTTCAAACTTTTATCAAGTTTTAATGATCTTAGAGTTGACAAAATAAGTACAATTTAGTGTATACACAAATGATACAAAAGTTATAAAACACCATTTTAGGAAATATTTTTTAAAAAAATACTATTTTGATAAATAATTTTAAAAATACACCATTTTAGTAATTATTTTTTTCACTAACACCATTTTGGGTATTAAGTCATGCATGGTTACATATATAAGTCTTGTGTTACCCACATATATTTAAACTAATTAATCACATATCAATAAGTATTAGGGGAAATGGAGTGGAGCAACGGTTGAGGTTATACCGTCGGCTACACCGCCGCTAGCATCGAATTTATGCCTAAGCGGTTTGATGAAAAAACGTTTCCAGCCCGCTCGCCATAAAATTGGAACGTGAGGACCACAAGGAGGAAAGAGCCATTGCAATTGGTTACTCGTTTTTTTATAGTTTTTAATTTTTTCTATTGTGCTATATATATATATATAGTCTGTCACTCTGTGTTTATATCATGAAAAAAGAAAAAGAAGAAAGCAACAACTTTTTTTAATTTTGTTAGTATAATATTTATAAAACAGTCCTTTTTATATTTACAGATTTAGTTAGTTTTATAAAATATAATTTGTATTAGATAATTTGTTTAATTTAATTAATATAATGGATTTTTAAGTTTGATAATTGTATGTTTAAATTAGAAAAATTGTTTAGTTTAATTTTAAAAAGAAAAAAGGAAAAAACCTTGGAAGTATTGAAAATTTATAAAGTATCAATAAAAATGATTGGGAGAGTTGATTAACAAAATTAAATGGTAAAATTAAGTTGTAAAGATTTTATTAATTGAATTTGGAATGGTCGATAAAATTGTTCTTCACCACTCCTAATCCCTTTATGTTATTATTTTGCCTTTGTTCAAAAATTTATGTATTTTTAATGTTGAATGTAAGACAAAAGCTTATACATTGATTTTTTAGCTTTTGGTGTTATCTTCTTGTCGAACATTTAAGAATCTATGTCTTGCATTTTTTAAATAGTTGTCATGTATTATCAATTGTGTTAGTTGTCCATAGATCTTTTAAAATAAATGTAAATAACTCTTAATGACTTATAATAATGTCATAAAATATGTATGAAACATATAACTTTTATACTAACACTACAAATTACAAATGAAAAACCAACACATATAATATATACATTCACATTTACAAAATTAATTCGTCACGCTTTTGTGTAAATATACAGGTTTAAAGATTAATATATTTCAGAAATATAAACATTACTTTTCGTGAAAAAAATGAATTATCCTTGCTCATTATGGATTGGGTGATAGATGTTTTTTTTCTTTATATGAAGTATTACTTATGGATTTTGTCAATGATGATTAGTCTAACTGGTTAAAAATATTTTCGGTTTTATTCAAGTTTTTGAATTTGATCTTTAAGAATGACAAGTCGTGGGTTCTTCCCTTCAAATACTTATAACAACTCATGGTCAACATCTCGTTGTTTATTAAATGTGTAAGGTTTTACCATTATACAATGAGATTTTTTTGATAGTCTATAATAAGATGTTTGAAAAAAAAAAGTTTATGAGATTTGTTAATGAGTAACGACAGCTCATAATAGTCGTATGGTATGTCATTAAATTGTCTTAAAATCATAATTTTTATTATAAAGTTAAGAGAAATGATCCGTAATGCAAACTGTACATAAGCTTAGATATTTTCACTTTAAAAAAAATTATAAATTAAACCTTTGAATTTGATACATAGCCTCTGAATTTTACATAACCTCTTCCCGAATTTTACATAATTCCCCTTTGTTTAACCTCCCCTTCAAATATATATACAATAAATTTAAATTTCTGAGAAAATGATTTATGATGTTAACATCATCTTTGTTGGATGATTTTGCTCTCACAAACTCACTTAAATCATTTTCTACACATGTCAAAAACCCCTCCATAATTTTAATGGTTTGTAAGAGCAATATCATCCGACTAAAATAACGTTAACATCATGTAATTTCCGGATTATTTTTGGGGCGATCACCAACATGACGGAGAGCGCTCGCATAATGGGTAAGGCTAAAGCGCCAGTGAGTGAGTAAACCCTAAACAAAGCAAAAAAAGACTGCAAAAATGATGATGAGCCTTATTGCCTCCTCCTCCTCCTTGTATACTCCTTGGCGCCCCTCCATTCCATTTCCTTCGGTAAAATCGAACCAACATCTTCGCTATCCAATTCACTCCTCCACGTCATCGTCGTCAATTTCTGTAACAAATATTAATAAATTAGGGGGGATTTATAGAAAAAAATTAGGGTTTGTTGTAAAATCAACTTCAAATGGTGATGAAGCAATATCAAAAGATGAAGTAGCCGCTGAGATGGCAGCGCGTGGGGAAAGTACCATGCCTGAAAGATTTAGATACTTGACCAAAGAAGCCCCTGATCCTCCCCTTATCTGGCCTTATTTTATTGGTATTCTATCCTATCCTATCTCTTTCTTTCATTTTCCTTTCAATCCCTGATTTTTTGCTAAGCATAGTTATCAAACAACATGTGTAAATTTGTTTTATTTAAAATTTTAATATTTTAAACTTAGAAATGTAGGCTAATTTAGTTTTTTAACTCCAACCCAATGCGGATGTTGCCTTATTGTGTGACATACTTATATACCTTTGTTGGGTAAATGGAGGATGTTTTCCCTCTTGAGGTTACCTGGCTCCGTTTAACCGGGTTTCCAGTGACGGCTTTCTGTGTCCCTGAAGATGTTTACTTATCAAGGTTCAAATTTGAAACCTATCATGAGGACAGCACGATGCTCACCACTAGGCCACCTTGGTGGTGATTTACATACCTTTTGCTGGAAAGTAGATAAATTTCTCTTCTTTTTTTTTTTTTTTAAGATCTTGCTATGTAAGTGTATATTGATGTAATGGGTAAATATGGCACAACATAAACCTTTGGTTTCTACGGTGCCCCTAAAGTTTCAAGATATGTTCGACCAAAGATTTTTATCTACCCAATAATAAAATTTTGCAAAAAATGGCTCCCATAGATACTACACAATGGAAGCGTGCAACCACATAATAAGTATCATGTACAGCAATGTCTAGCCCAGAATAACAAGATCCTGAATTTGGAAAATTGTTGCTGATTATGCAAAATGAAACACTATTATGTTCGTATAATGTAGACACTTAGTCTCGTACTCAAACCTAATACATGATATAGCCTTGCTAGTGTGACAGAGCTATAGACAAGGTTAGATCTTTGACGGTCTTCCTTAGATGTGTAAAACTTAATGATGGAATGAGATAACATAAAAGTACTTCAGTTTAGGATTAATTAATTTGGTCTCTACATTGTAACAAGATCCATATGGGTCCTGGACTTGGAAAGTAGTCTAGTAGTTGTGCCTAATGAAACACTATTACTATGTTTGTATGGCATAGTGTACATAATCTATTACATATTTACATTTATAAGGTTCTATTAAGTTTGTCCATGTCGACCTTACATTTTCTGATTGTTATGTATTATGATTTATGACCATCATAATTGCTAACCGCTGATGTTTCTGCTCTTTGGCTTTTCAATAAAAACAGCATCGGGTTTCCTCGTGTATGCTTGGAGAACAGTCTTATGGGAACTTTATAACTGGAAACGGGCTGCTACATCAATCCTTCAGTTCCTGGGATACCTTTCAAAACTAGTATTAGCCCTTATATTCCATTTCATAGGAGATCCAATTACATACACAATTAGAGCAATTGAAACTACTATTTATACCCTTCGAGCATTTTACTCTCAAGTAGTAGCGTACACTCCAATTCCCGAACTTTCAACAGTCATCTTGGTGGCATCAGCGATACTTGCTATCAGTGAAGTAGCATCTCCAAATTCAGTAGACGACCAATGGCATATGTTAACGGTTTCTGGTCTAACTGGATATTTTGCTGTCAAAGGAATGATTGGAGACCTTGTCTTTTGGACCCTTCTTTTTGGGTTGTATTCCTTTTCTCGTTTTATCAAAAAGAGAGATTATGTGTCCTCTGCTTTACCCGTTGCAGCGGTGTTAGCAGGTGTAGGAGAGCCATGGGTTAGGTTTGTAGTCATAGGCTCTTTCTTGGCTTTGTCTGTGGTTCAGTACTCCAGGAATCAGCCAGAAGAAGAGAAAGGTGAAGGTTTTACTACCACAACAACGACAGGGGGGAGAAGGGTTCCAGTTCCTTTACTGTGTGCAGCATTAGCGATTGGTGTCCGTGTTGCTGCTAGATGGGCCGGATATCGACATTTGACATGGATGGTGGTCTGAATGATATTCAAGTGGTTTGGATCAATTTTGACTGTTAGAAGTAAATGTTTCGAGTCCAATGCAGTGAGTGATCATGCTGTTAATTAGATTAAGAATGTTGTTGTTCAATGCAGAAAGCTTTAGTTTTAAACAGTATTTACTGTGTGTTTTTGGCCCCCATTTCTTTTTTTGGCACATGATGGAAGACAAGTCAATTGATTATTGCAGAGACCAGTCTACTTGGGAAGATTTAAATCTCACTAAAAACACGGATACAACATATTGTTGAACTCCTACAACTATGTGTTAAAATGGTACGTGTATCATAATTTGACATGCGCAATACTGATTATGAAATCCTTTTTGCCCCATGAGCAACCACTTGATAAAATGTATGGTTATCGGCTTATCACACATCATCTAGTAGAAAGCAATTATAATATTGTGCTTTTAGATGACACTTGATGAAACTTAATGAAGAGAAATGATCTTCATAATGCATTGGAAGATGCATCTCCCTTCAAAATTGAAACCATCCTTCGAGCTTGATTTCCAAGCTGATCATACCCTGTGAATTCAAGAGATTGTTGTCAGCGTCGTCTTCATGTGACTGGCATCATGGAGCTTGATTTTCTAAGTTGAACTTTGTTTTACCTTTGCTCTTATATTATTGCTCTTGATTTTCAAAGTCTTACTGTTGTGTTTGTTTTTAAGGAACTAAGAATGGTGGAATGTTTGTCATTCTAGTTAAAGGAATTTGTTAATGTTATTGAATTGCAAACAAGCAATTAAACCCATCCTTTTAGTGACACTATTAACTTATTACCAGTTATGGGTTTGGAAACCATTCTCATTCATCTTCAAAACCCAAACTACAGTAATTTTGTTGCAAGTGAGAGGGTGATACAAAAAGAACTTGATCTAGTTCATTCGGTTGGAATATATTGAATAAAAACACACTTTGTTAAGCTACACATTTGATTGATTGATGTTGGCCTTAATCTTACTCACATTATATATTCTTAGCTTATATTTTTTTGGCTGGAAACCGAAGGAAAGAAAGGGGAAAAAACAAAGAGAAGGATGAATGTCTTCATTGAGATTGTCTTGGTTCTCCAAAGAAAAGTATTGTGATTGTCACATTTCAACATCAACTTCATGCATCCAACAACCTTTTTTTGATTTACAAATATCAAAAAATATTTATAAAAATTGCAACTGATTCCAGATAAACATTCTTGCTTGCTTCCATGGAAACCATCCCAGCATCCCGCCATGGGTTTTAGACATTTCAAATGATTTTGCAACCTTATATATAGTCTATGTTCATGTGATCTTGCAACACATTATGTTGCAAAATTTATTTGTCTCATGTATAGAACTCTTTCGGTCTTCTAAAATGTAATACTTTTGAACGCCATTTACTCAATAATGAGAAATTAAACACTTGAGATCAACATACTTATTTTTGGTTTAAAAATAGATAAATAAAATGACACATAACACTAAAATTCATAAATTTATACAAATTTTTTTTTAAAGTAAGTGTCAATTCAGACGTGCTGGAGGCAATGTTAATCAACGATTTGTTGGACCTCCAAATCTCTTTTCACGAAAAATACCTTGAGATGAGAATCCCAATAATTAAACCATAGACCTTGGTAAAAAAAACTCACATCCAGAACACACATAGTGGATTTAGAAGATATCATGGCTCATAAATCTATCTATATACATGACTAAAAGGAAATCAAGAAATAAGATAAAACTATAATTCATGCGTCAATATTTGATTCGATTAAACGGATCATCACTAGGTAATATAAATTAGCCAATTAGGTACTTTGATCAAAATTAATAATTATAGATTTATAGTTCCATAAAATCCATATAAGATATCATGTTAGCCAATGGGCCGGCCCAAGATAAAAATAGAAAACCCCAACTCGAAGAATCTAAAACCCTACTAGGGTTTCAACTTCCATCCCCTAATTTTGCCTATATATCTATCATTATCATCTCTTCAACTCCATCATCGCATCCATCAATCAATCAATCTATATATCCTCCAAAAGGTTTACTTTTCCGATTTATATTTCTCTATTCTTTATGTTAATGTTAATAATAGTTTTCAATAAATAATAATCAGCATGTAGCACCCCGGGCTTATCTGAAAAAACATTTATCAAATGAAGAAATTAAGCCCCAATGCTCGTGCTATATCATACGCCGTCAAGTGTTACAGTTCAGCTCTTTTTGTACCCTTTTTCTATGGCTGTTTTTGTGTCAAATCGTCGGCTACAATTACTTTACCATATGTAATTATCTTATAACAATAATATTGCCTTAACACACCTTAAGCTTGTTTCCTAAATAAATGAATTGGGAATAGAGTCTAGTCATGGAGGCATATATTTATGCGGTGTTAACGTGGAGGTTTTATTTTCTTTTTACAGTTATTTTTCCTCTAAAATTTATCCGCTATATGTTTACTTGGTATATCTTATGATTAAATCGGCAATGATTTAACATTTATCCGCGCTTCTGAGATAAAACTATGAAGTAAAGGATACAAAATGGTTGAATTTCTTAATATGAGCCGATCCCTTCTTGTTTTTTAGATAATTTTTTAATTAAATAAATAGTTACAATGAAAATCGCAATGATGAATAATTAAACAGCTTTAAGCCAGTTCTGCTTCTGAAAATTCTTGATTGATAGAGCTGTCCTTTTTACTCTGAGCCTCTTTTTTTTTTTAAGACATGTTTTCATATAGTTTGATTTTTTGTGATTTGAAAATGCCTATGATGATATAATCCGATTGTACGAGGTACGTGGATCCAAGACCCTGTTAATCAGGGTGAACCACTTGGTTGAAACTGTATTTCACATGAATTTACTGGATTTTACTGAGGCACTATATTTATATGTTTTTATGTGTTAAAAATAATGAGTTTTAAACTATGCTCTTTGCCTTTGGACATAATTAAACGGGTTTAGAGTCTGAAAAAACTCGTAAAATCTTGTGGTGTCATCAACTTCTTCTTTCGAAGTATTTACGAGACAGGAGCCAAATAACAGCACAAAATGTGTTTTTATCGTAGTCTAATTACTTAAACCTTTTAAAATTTTTTTGTATTTTAGTATAAAGTTTAGTTTTTTTTAGTAATAAATTTGCATTGTTGTATTCGGTTTGTAAATGGATTAAGATTTTTAATCTTTTTGAGTATTTGTTTATACATAACAATGCATATATTAAAAGCTCGATTTTAATCATTTTGGTTGGAATTGGGCGGCGGCCAGACAACCGTAGAGATGGTTTCCACAGATAAATAATTTCCACCATTTATTTGTCTACTAATATCCATCTCACAATACTTACCGATATCTAATCTCCTTGTTTTACTTTTCTAGTTAACGTCAAACTTTTATTTTTTTTTCATATATTGCAATTCTTTATGGTTGATGTACCAGTTTTGAATTTCAGTTTAGCTGCTCCGAAGATATATGTGTGCGAAGTATCAAACTTTCAATGCCTATTTTATTTTTATGCCAAATGAATTTTCGATAATGTATTTAATTTGGTTGCAGATTTGACACTCAATAAAATTTGTATGGTCGGGTCATGTAGACAATTTCTTAGCTCTATGTTCGTATATCATTTTCTATAATAACTTTAGAGGATTTTGGTAGTTTTGTTTTTTAGTAGTTTAACATCATTCAATATTTAGCGTTCATTTTTACATTTTGTTTTCTTAGGATTGGTTCAATCTATACAGTGTCAGCAACGAAGATAGGGTATTCAAACATGTTAGATCAAAATTGGTTATGATTACGACAAACACATGCTTGTTTTGCTACTTTTAATAGAAGCATTGATATGTTGTACAAACGCTAATCAACTATATTAACGCGTAAAATCTTTCACCCTTTTCTTCATTGAAGTTTTAAAATATAACAATACTCAATGATAAAAGTAAAATAAAAATCACATTCATCTTTCTTAATATTTCTGTATCCACTCAATAAAAACCACCATAACCATTAAAAGCATACATATGTTGCCTCGACTGATTTGCTCATATACTTCACATAATTGGAAATCGATCAAGATTGGGAAAGTTTAATTGTAAAACATTGACATGTTTTTGTTAAGTGTGATGTTACTTTTAAGATTTGAAATAGATATGATGGTATTATCCGATTCTATATCCAAGTCCCCGTTTATCAGGACACTTCAGGAGAATCATTTTAATACGTACATAAGTTTTGTTGTTTTGAGTTTTTTGATAAAATGTTTTGAGGCTCCGTCGAAAGTTCAAATGATACCTTCGAGTCTTAATTGGTTGCATATAAAAACTTGATCTAGTGGTATATTTAGAGTGTGTTAATATTAGCCGAATCGCCTTTCAAGTAGTTGATATTTGTACATTAGGTTAAAGTTAAGGGAATAAACTCAATTAACAAAAGCTTGAGCTATTCGTAAGTTGTTACAACTCATTTCATTCACAAATATTATTTTGAACATATTTCATTCACATAATATTATGTCATTTTGTTCCACTTTGGTATTTTGGGGTGTCGGTTATGTTTTGATCGATAAGTCAAAGTTGAAATGATTAATTAATTGAGGAAGATTACCGAAATACGGAAACCGAACTGGTACCGAATATCGGTACCGATAGGGATTCGGTTTCGGTATCGGTTTTAAAGATTTAGTTAAATTGGTTTCGGTACTAATCGGTTCGGTACTAATTTGGTACAGGGAAACCGGTTACTAGTACCGAAAATATAGTTTCTTTAAAACATGTTACTGTCTTGTTATACTTCACACATTCCTTACATACAAATTGGTTATAGCCTTTCAAAAACACTATATTATGTTGTTGTGGCGTTTCTGCCTCGTCATGGCATGAGTTTTGACTTTGCTATTGTGATATATGATGGCTATTTGAAAAATAGTTTCCCAGTATATATTTAAAAACATCTATTCTCCAATATCATAAAAGTGGTTATTATATACGTCTCTCAATTTTAAAACTGATCTAATCTTAAATGAAGTATAAATCTTTTAGCAATTATTTGGACGGTTTTAGTACTTAACTTGAAAACAAAGGAGGTTTATCTCCAACATGCCTTGTAACATATCTTGAACTTTTGATATTTATGCTAAATATCAATTATTTTGCTATAGTCGGCCTCATTTGATAAAAGACTAAAATTTATTTAATCAATACACATTTAATTTAGATTTGTGATACATAATACCATTTTTGCGAATTAGTTTCTAGTATTTCGGTATTATACGATTTTGGTACCGAAAAAACGGTACCGTATCTATATAATCAGTACGGTATTCGGTTTTCACATTGGGTTAGTTTCGATATCGGTATTAGTCGGTTTCGGTATGGTTCGGTACGGTTTCATACCGAAAACCATCATTACTTCTTACATTTTCTTTTGAGAAGGAATCACAAATAGAGTAATGATTGAAAGAAGACAGTTGATTGCTAAGAATGTTTACAAAGATACAATGAGATCATTTAATTAGGGTTTGTTTATTCAACTAAGGTTGGATCTTAATATATACTATAAGACAGTTAAATCAATGACTTATTAACCAATCACATCATTCAATTTTATTAAATTGACTTTTGATGATGTCATCATTTAGATAAACTACAAATTAAAAATCTTGATGATCATTATCCAAATATATTATTATATTGATATTTATATTAATTTGTAGAAAAAGTCTCATTAATTTACACTTTTTTGTTTTCTATCAATAATTTACACTTTTTAGCCCTGAATACTTATTCTATATATATTTTTAGCCATCAACTTGAGAGAATTCTTTAAAATTTGCAATCATTTAATTAATTAAAAAAAGTTCAACATATGACATATTATCTACAAAAATTTATTTCAAAACCTAATAACTTATTAACAAATATTAGATTAGATTTTTATAAATTATAAATATTAATATTTAATTTAATATTTAATATAAACATAAATTAAACTCTAGATGCATATCTTAAACATAATAATAGATGACGATATATAACATCATCATTTTTAAACACAATAGAAAGAATATAGAAACAATTCTAACTGTAATCAAATTATTATAGAACATGTGATTGAAAATAATCTTATGCGTGTTTTGGGTCCGCATCATTATCAAATAAATATACGTGAATATCAAGTACAGAATCACAAGTATGTTTATATTTTAATTCTTAAATATTTTTCATAATAATATCACATTATGAGTACAACTGGTTTCAAAATAGTCTATAATAGAGAAATTATTATATATAACATGTACCTTGTGGAATGACTACGACAAACATATCAATCAATATGTCTAGGCTAATAATGACAGTGACGAACCCATGATTATTGTACTACAACTTGTAAAATATAACACTTAAAACCGTATTTCTACAAAATTATAATTTGTGACTTAAATGTATAAAGATTTAATATTGATAATATCGTAAATCCTGTGTCCAGTGTTGGACACGGGTCTAAAATCTAATCGATAAACTATTGTTAGTAAGGATTAAGTAAGTTGGTAACCAGCTATATCTCATCGTGCTAGAGAAAGTGAGACCTAAATAAACAAAAAGAATACGTTACACAACGGTGACTATAAATCTTTCTTTTAAAAACAATTCTATATATGACATCATTCAAAAATATAAAAAATTAATTTGGATAATCTTTTAAATTCATGTGTATCCTTTTTCATTAGTTTTGAAAATACGAACAAGATATATAATCAGAAATAAAAACAATGTTTTTAAAGATATGTACTCGATCGATTCTATAGATGAAATTTTTTTCCTTGGTTTTTTATGTTTTCTTTTATATGTGTTATGATCAGTATAACTTTTTCTAAGGAACATGTCTGCATAAACTGTCATGTGTGCTATTTCTTCAAAGTTTTTTATTTTATGAAAAATGATAATGACAGCCTTAAGGGCTATCACTAACAACTTATTACATGTTTAAAAACTTGTACATTATATATTAAAAATTGTCCTCCTGATTTTTTCTAAAAGCAAGGTACAAATTTTTATGCACCCAACTAATTTTTAATGACAATTCTTATTTTATTTATTGTAATAAACTTTTATTTATTGTAATAAAACCCTTATTTTATTTATTGTAATAAACTTTTAGAATATGCTATTATAAATGTTGTGTTTTCACATGTAACTATAATCAATTATCATAATTATACCTAGATATTACCTGGATGTTTAAGTTAGTACCTATTATACTTAAAACACTTTAATTCAAAGTTTTTTACTATATTTGTTGTTTCAAAACTAGCTATTTAGCTCAACCACTCCTTCACATATGAGCGATATGAACAAAACATTTGAGAATTTAGAGCCTTATTAATATAGTTTAACATAGGGATGGTATTCGGTACCATACTGTATCGAACTGATTGTTACCGAAAACCCAAAACCAATACCGTACCGAAGAAATTGGTACCGGTTCGGTACTAGTACCGGTTTTTCGGTACCATACGTATTAATACCGATTCTTTTTGAAAAATAAAAAATTGAGAAGAAAAGACAGCAAAAGGTTGATTCTATCAACTGATACACATTATATGCTTGTTACCTGTCTCGTATGACGCTTTCTATGCGTGTTAAATCAAGTCTTCAAAAGATGACGGTGGCTTTGATGATGAATGTATATATCTCAAAGAGAGTTCTTTGAATGGCAATAAGGATTTATGCATAAAAGCATATTGTATGAGGAGTCTGAGATCTTAGTTTAAGTATAAGCATTAAGTGATTGATCAGAAACATTGATTGATCATTCTTTTGTTTTTAGACTTGCACCAACTTCTAGTGTCACATAGCTAGGTAATCTATGAAATTTGTGGAGAAGTCACTAACAAGAATTCAGATTAGGTCAATTGTGATTTCTGGCATAGTCGTATATGATACCCAAGGCTAAACAAAAACCGAGTTTTAATTTCCATGTATCTTTTTTGTTATAGATAATCATTTAGCACGCCAATGCAGTGGATTTATGCATGACAGTTTGTTTATGAAATGGCAAATTAGGGAGAGACAATAGAGAGACTAAGCATGTACCTCAAAAAACATTAATATTCCCAAACGGTATCCAAATCGGTTTCTCCGGTACCGAACCGATTGGTACCGAAACCGAAAATTACCCAAACTAAAAACCGATACCGAATCCCTTTCGGTACCGGTACCGGTTTCGGTAGTTTTGTTCATCCCTAGTTTAACAACTAATTTACAAATGATCCATAATTATCCATAGTCGTACATTGCAGCGAATTAATATAAAAGTTACATGAGATTGAATTGATAAGATATTGATTGGGTACTAATATGTTTCATCCCCGGCCCGTACGATTTTAGGTTAAGTGTAATGATAAGTGAAACAAATAAAATCATTACAGTACCGCTAATAATCAAATCCGTTGTAGTCTAGTTGGTTAGGATACTCGGCTCTCACCCGAGAGACCCGGGTTCAAGTCCCGGCAACGGAAATGCTTTTTTTATTAATGAAACTGCAAATGGATGCTTTGTTTCTTCATGACGTCCACTTTATATTTTACATGTGGATATACAAAGATGTGTGTATAAACCATAAGATTAATAAAATTGTTTGTTGGCCTTTTAAAAAAAAATAAAAGATAATACGAGTATGTAATTTTCAATTTATCGAAATGGTTTTAAATTCAGTGGTTGTTTTTTTATTTTGCCTTACTTTTTTTTTTTTTTTTTTTAAGATTATTGAAGAAAATATGTCGGTTATCTATGAATTGTTTGTATTTGAAAGAACATATTTATGCTAAAAAAAATAAATACACTGATGATTGTTAGCATACAATGACATATGTTTTATACTCATAATTATTATAAATCTATGTTTTTACTCATATTTTATGTTTAATAAGTTTAAGCAAACTTTCTCACAATTTTTTTCAAAGTGTTGGCATACTGTATATCTATACTATATTAATAACTTTTTATGTCTTCATATGTACAAGTAGTAATTAAAACAAAGATAACTTTTTATGTCTTCATCGATAACTTTCTGTATCTTCCTATCTTCATATGTACGAGTTATCTTTATCCATAACTTTTTTGTAAATCATCGATAACTTTTTGTATCTTCATTTTCTTTTTCCGGTGGTAGCGGCTGTAGGTGTTTGCAACGGGTGGTGGGACTGGAGGTATTTCCTGTGGGTGTGGGGCTGGAGGTATTTCAGGTAGGTGGTGGGGCTTGAGGTATTCCGATTAGTGATGGCGGCTGGAGGTATTCTGGTGGGAGGTGACGGCTGGAGGTATTCTGATGGGTGGTGGTAGGAGAATTTTAAAGAGAATTATTTTTATTGAGAAGAAAGGAATTTCAGAAATTCTGACTTTGTGTAACCAAGCAACAACCATGTAGAGGAATATTATCATTGTATTCCCTTACTCTTTCCCTCTCCCATTCCTTTATACTAACCAGACACCCCCTAAAAGTTTTAGCTACATCTTAAAAAATGCACATTATTTAACAAAGCATGCAAATATAACTAAGTTTAGAAAAATCAAGATTTAGAAAAATTTGTACTTCCCCTTATAGCTCAGTGATTGAGCACCAGGTTTACATGCTGGAGGTCTCGAACTCGAGACCTGGGAAGGACATTTAAAGGAATTTCACAATAAAGTCTTCAGTGAAGCAGGTTTGAGTCCTGCAGAGGGGGCATGGTTTTATCCCAATTAAAATTCATGACTTCGGGCAGTTTAGTTGGGAGTTTCTCCTCCTACTAGGTATTAAGGGTGAGGAGCTCTCAAGCACGGACCCGATTAAGATAACGTAAACTAGATCCCCTGTTGCGAGCAAATAATCCACAACTTTTTAAAAAAAGAACAATTCAAATTTATCCATACATAATTCATGAAACTATCATGATAAAGCTTAATGGATAGATGTGGTTATCGAGAATTGCTTATAACACACAAAAAAAATAATTAAAGACAAGTTTAAAATATAAGATGCATATTCTTATAAATCTTTAAATTATATACTTGTTATCCAAACAGTGGCGGATAGGAAAATTTTTCACAAGGGACACTACACACGGTGACAATACATACACTTCAATAAATAGTAAAAAAATAAATAAAATGTTTTGTCATCTCCCAATAATAATAAAACACCCTTCTAATTCATTTTTAAAAAAGTCATAGCCCTTGAATGAGAAACAAATTTAAATTATAACCCTTGAATTACTTTGCTTACATCATTTACCATTTTTAGAAATATTCCTTAAATTACTAGTTTACTAAATACTAAATTACATATTCCAATATGATTTTAGCTTATGCCTTTTGATTTATTTTCAAATCTTATAAATTGACATACAATAAAAGAACATAACGTAACACGGTGTCAATGTAAGCACATGTCAAATTCTTAATGTGTTCATGAATGATCATTTTAATATAAAAATGGATAGTATTCTCATCTACTTTTTAAGATACGTTTTTCATTTAATTTAATACGCTTAAAATTTTAGTATCTTATGTAAAGAATCAATCTTATAAATACTTCATATGTGGTTCTATTAAGTTTCTTTCTTAATCTTATACTTTATCAATAAATAACGATAATTTAACCTAAGTCATTAACCTAAAAATTAGTTTAAACCTTAAAAATTTGACATGTGAATTTCATTAAGGATTAAGGGTGTGTTTCGTACCGAAAATGAACGCAGGAAAATGGAAATGAAATAATTTTCTTGTTTGATAGAGCAAAGACGTTGAAGACACGGAGATATAGATTTCTTGGAAAATTGAATACTTCATATTTTATTTTCATCATATTTTGGAAGAAATGATATTCATTCAAAGAATTTTTTCGTGTTTACATATTAAAAAATAAAACGACTTTAAACAAAAAAAGGTATAAATATGTGATTTTTTCACATTTCCATCAAAATTTGGAAAAAAAAAAGAATCATCTAATCTTCTATCTCTTTCTCAAGTATGATTTTTTGAAAAGTCTTTGTTTTTTCAAATGCTACTTCTTCACCTTGTTAGAGAATGAGTATAATTATGAAGGTTACATGCTCACATTCCATTATTTGATTCTACTGTTAGAACTTTATTTTTGGATCATTTTTATTGTATTATTTTTGTTTTGATTTGCAAAAGCTGAGCGACTCATGGTGGTTGGGTTCATTTCAAGTTATAAATTAAATAGATGTAGGTTTAAATTAACTCAATGTTTGAGTAGTGTACTCTTTAAAGTGTCGTCATCTTATAATTAAGTTGATTTTTAGATTTATTTTAAAGTTGATTTATCATTATCTTTTATTTATAGTTATGTATCTATAGTATTGTAAAATATTAAAATGCCATCTATATAAATATTAAAACAATAGTTATCCTAACATTTTAAAGCTTTCTATAATTTAAAGCTATTTTTAAAAATTGTCACATAGGTCTTTATCCTATGTGGCATCTCTATATTTTTTTACAATATATAAATCTACAAAATTATATTATCTAAAACTATTAAATTAAATAAAAATAAAATCTATATATAAACAAAATCTTACAAAAATAAAAGTAAAAATCACATTCTATATCATAATAGAAACCGTATGAATTTAAAATCTATTTTTAAAATTAGAAAATATTTGGTTTTCAAGTGATTTATTTCTTAATTTTACTATCTAATATAACCAATATTATATATCACATTCTAATATAGTTTTTTATCCTTTTCGTGGTAGTGATTTTACGTTTTATAAAAACTATTATCAATTACTAGGTGAATTCAACATAATTTGAATCATAGGTTTGTTCTTTGTAATATAATTATAATTTGAATTTGGTTTCTAACTATATCTAATTAAAGTTTTTCAACTTTTATGAATTTTATTATTTGATGAAGTAAGTTTTATGAAACTATTTTCTTTGAAAGAGTGTGATGAAATTCTAATAAGTCACATATCACTTTGCAAAAAATAAAAGATCGTTATGATTTTACATTATATTTACATTTTAACTTCATTTTATGTTCATTAGTATTGCATGAAGTATAATATGTGATAGTTAATATGAATATTTGATAACGTATGTTTTTATATAAATGCAAAAATTTTCATAAATAATAAGAGTTATAGTTTGAATGTATCTATTATCTATTTCAATAAATGTAAATATTTTCATTTAATGATAATATAGATTTATATGTACATGCCTAAATAATGTATAGTTGTTAAAAGTTATTATAAATATTCATATAACTAAAACAACATTTTTAAATAACCGCACATCGTACGGGTAAAAGACCTAGTTAATTATATATGTTTATCCGCATATTACACGAGAGAGTGATCTAGTATAAATATATAATGATAATGATAATCGATATTCGTATGTGCATCATTAAATAGTACTCGTATTGCTCATTAGTTAATTACTTTAGTAAAAGTTAAACATTAATTCGTAAATCTTGAATGACATTGAAGTCAAATTTTATTTAAAATCTTAAATGACATTGAAGCCAAATTTTATTTAAAAAGACTTCAAAATAAAGGTTAAAGCAAAATCCTTAAATTATTCACCCATATATAATCTCTAGCACTAAAAGATGTAAAACTGTGAAAGGAACAAACCTATCAGGTGGACTTGGAATCCTTTTTATTCGGAAATACCGGCCGATATTGAATAGTGAAAATACCGGAAAAATATCGGGCTTAAAATACCGTAGTATCCTCCGATCGGTAATACCAACCTTTTTTTTTCTTTCTTTTTTTTGAAAGTTAGTTGTTAGTAGTTAGCAGTTAGCATTCGAGACACCACAGTAACATCCAATTGGGTAGTATGCATAGCTCGAATCACGCATGACTGGGATGAAATCCGGGACTCTCGAAACCCCTCTAATAATCCGCTCCTACAAATGTAGGAAGTGGGTATTTAAAACATTGGATAAGACTGTCTACATCTCAACTTCTTCCATACACCGTTGAGATATTAAGACCAAAACCCGTAAAAAACGGCTTTGGATATTACATTTACATTTAATTGTTAAAAGAATGAAAATCAGTTTTTTTCATGTTAACTTCATCTAAACATTTCTCCATAAAAATACAAGTTAAAAGAAACTATATACTAAACGGATTGAGATTCCTTAACGTTAATTACAACTTTATTGGTAAAGTTGATGATCCTAACAATTGATTTCAATCCAAAAATCAAGATGCTTTCAACTTTACTAATAAAGTTGAAAATAACTTCAACTGACTGTCTTACTCCAGCTTTCATTTCAGGATCTCAATCCATGCTAAACACATTATATATTGGACAACTTTTACTATATAGTCACTAAAAGACGTCAACAACAATAATTTCATTCCATTTTCACGTTTATTTTGAGGTTTGAATATTTGTTTGTGAATCATGCTGCACGAATTTGAATTCACATGGTTAAATTTACAATATAATAACAATAGAAGATAGAAAATAAATATATAAAATTTAGGAATACTTCTTTGTAATTCTCATTATTGAAATATAATGACTTCTTACTTGATGTCTTGATTTTTGTGTTCAATTTTTTGGAAAAATAAGCAAAAATACAAAAAATTTATTCTTATTTAAAATTACGATAGTAAGTATACGCGCATTGCAGCGGTGAGATGGTGAGGGTGATAGTTAGGTCATAGTGTGATAGGTCATGTCATAGAGTATGATAGTCTAATGTCTTAGTCGTACCGGCTCCGCCTCGGATTTAAAAGTTCGTTGAAAGTATATCAAATGACATCTCTAATGAAAGAACATGAAATTTTAAAAACACCCATATAATTTTTATAATTTATGGATGTATGATATTTGAGATAAAAATGTTTTGAATAAATTGGAGGAATAAATGATTTATGCAGAAGAGAGAAAAAAATGATTGGTTGAGATTTGAGAAGAGACAAAGAGTATTATAGTTATTTTAGGTAAATATAAAATAGATATGATTAGCATTTGGGTGGGAAATTACTTAAAATCAATATTGAAAATTTAAGTTAAATGTTGAAAATTTAGAGGCTTTTTTATTATAGACGAGCAATAGTACCCGCGCAATGCGGCGTGAGATGGTGGGGGTGATAGGTCATAGGAGGTGATAAGTCATCGAATGTGATAGTCAAATGCCTTAGCCGTACGGGCTCCGCTGTGGGATTTAAAATTTCGTCGAAAGTATATTGAATGAAACCTCTAATGAAAGAACATGAAATTTTAAGAATATCCATATAATTTTTATAATTTATCGATATACGGTTTTTGAGATAAAAAAGAAAAATTTAGAGGAATAAAATGATTTATGGAGGACAAAGAAAAAAATTAGTGGTTGAGATTTGATGAGAGAGGAAAAAAATGAGTGGTTGAAATTTAAGGATATTATAGGTATATTAGGTAGAGATGTTTAAATTAATGAATAAAAAAGGAGAGTAATTTAGATAGTTCAAATCATCTTTTGAGATTTAAAAAAAAAACAAAATGTTTTCTAAGATAGTATAGATAGATAAGAATAACAATATAATAAATGGAACCCAAAAGTTATAATCTAAACTGAAACAGTATAAAAAAAATGAAAAATCGAATCGTAAAAGAAACAATTTGTAGGTTTTGGGTAAAAACCGACGTCGATAGCACTCAGCCCTGTGAAATAACATGTCTTACCGACTACAGTAAGTAGTATGATTTACACACCAAAGTTAGCTGATTGGTAGATCGGAGACACGTGTTGCGTGTGCACCTGACCAGATAATAAGATCTTAAAAGGAAAAAGAAAGAGGAAACTTTTCATTAATTAGTTAATTTATAAGTAGAAAGGTCAAAATCCAATTTCAGATTTCCACTGCTTGATCCAATAATATTACTATTACTAATACTAATATTATCACTAACACTACTACTACTACTACTACGTGAAGAAGATGAGGCTTGTTTCGTATCTCAACAAAGCTTTTAAGTCTAATAATAATAATAATAATTTTGGTTCTTTGTCCAAGCTTCTCATTGTTTTCTCTCTCAGGTGTGTGTTATTTTTATTTTGCTTGCTGGATTTTAACTGAGTGAGTTTAGTGTGTTTTTTATTCTTAATTTCGTGATTTTGGGGTAGATCAGGTGAAAATAGGAAACTTTTTGGGCATTAATCTTATTTATTTTTAGATTGGATTGGATTGTTGATAACGAAGTTATGACACGCGTATATTAAAAACAACGTGTTGTACTATGAATATAAGTTTAGATTAGAGGCGATGATTGATTTTGATGTTCAATGCGCTTGTTGCTGTTTGTTTATCTAATCCTCGTGAATGTGTGATAGTATAGTACAGTAGTTATTATTGAGAGAAACTTTGTTCCATCGGTCTTTTTTACATATTTGGCCAAACACAGTCACTATACATGTCTGGTCTTTGTTTTGCTCATCATAACTATGTAAAAAGCCCTTCATCAAATAAAAAAAAGGCTTAAAAACCTCAAAGTCAATGAATCAAGTTATTTTTTTTTCTACAAAAGTACCCCTTTTCAAGAAATTTAACCCGGGTATACCGCATAATCTAATTTAATGATTATTTATTTGTACATGTTTTTACCTCTACTAAATTAATGATTAATACCCTTGCCTATGAAGACAGAGGTCAATGGTTCTGTCCTCATGCCTTGCAAGGTTTGAGGTCCTTTTGTATTTTAAATAGATACCGAAAGCAGTCTCTCTACACCGTGGTGGTAGGGGTAAGACTGTCTACATCTTAACCTCCCTCATACACCGTCGAGGTATTGGGACCCAAAACCCGTGGAAGACGGCATCGGGTGCTTACTCTTTATAGTGTTAGCATTCTATCAAAATTTTATGCTTTTCTTGTTTGGGTGGCTATATGTTTACCTTGTATTGCAGTATTTTGTGCGTAGGCTGAGTCAGTTAATTAGAAAGACGGAATGTGTTTAGTATACGACTTGGTATCATTACATGGCTCTCCACTCTTGCTGAAACTGTTAGCATATTACGTTTAGTAAATTCCATAATGTAGCATCTCTATTTTCATTCAGCTATGTTAGCCCCACTAGTTTACTATAAATAGAAAGTTAGGCATCACATCCTTCTTATGTTGATGTTCACCATCATTCCATTTAGTCTAGTTGATTTATCATGTAGAGTGTAGACAGCTTGAACACCACACTAACACATTGAGAGGCAGGCAACCAGCTTCGCTCTTTTCTTTTTCTTTTTTATAAATGAAATTTATTTAATCTTAAAAGTTACCCAGGGTAAATTATTTTACACAATACCATCTGTTCTTTGTGTTCTGCAATTCGTATTGTTCCTTTTTTGAGATCCTTGCGCTTGATATATGCAGTGGTGGGGGACTTGTTGCATACTCAGAATCACAATCAAGCAGTGTAACAAACAACACAGAAGTTGAAAAAGCATTAAAACATAAGAAAAAAGTGGTTGTCCTTGGAACAGGATGGGCTAGTACCAGTTTCCTCAAGGACTTGGATATTTCTTCATATGACGTTCAGGTGGTTTCTCCTCGAAATTATTTTGCTTTCACCCCGTTGTTACCCAGTGTTACTTGTGGAACAGTTGAGGCACGCAGCATCGTGGAGCCAGTTCGTAACATTATCAAAAAGGTCAACACAATTTAAACTACTTGATCATTAAATTAGGGATTTCAACTGTTTTTCCTTATATATTCTGAATAATAACTTTTTGTATGATTGATAGAAAAATGGAGAAATTCACTTTTGGGAAGCAGAATGCACAAAGATTGACGCAGCGAACAAGAAAGTTTTTTGTCGCTCCTCTATTGAAGGAAACTTAGTGGGAAAGAATGACTTTTCTCTAGATTATGACTATTTGGTTGTTGCAACTGGATCAGAAGTGAATACCTTCAATACTCCTGGCGTCAAGGAGTATTGCCATTTTCTCAAGGTAGCAATCTTTCTATTAATAACTGCAGTTCATCTACACAATGTTCAATGTAGGTACACAATGTTAAATGTAGGTGATTGCCTACCTTAAGCTCATCGGTTTACCATTCCAGCTATTCAATGTTTCCCAACTAACTAAAAACCTTTGTCTATCTTTTAAGTGTATCGGTTGTGGGTAAATGAGTTATTCAAGGTGAACTTCCTCTACTTATTAAAGCTTCATTTTTGTTTTAAGTTAAACCTTCTGCTACTTCGAAAAGATTTTTAGATCACTCTTTGTTATGTAGAACGAACAGATGAAGATATAATTCACACATGAATTTTATCTGAATGTTCACTAGTTTGAATGAGAAATCTTCATTTATGTGTTCATTTGCTAAGAAATGCCATGAACCACCATACAGGAAATCGAAGATGCTCAAAAGATTCGTACGAGTGTAATTGATTGTTTTGAGAAGGCTATCCTGCCAGAGTTAACTGAAGAGGAACGAAGAACAAACCTCCACTTTGTAATAGTCGGTGGAGGCCCAACTGGAGTAGAATTTGCAGCAGAGCTACATGACTTTGTCCATGAAGATTTAGTCAAATTATATCCCATGGTCAAAGATATGGTTAGAATAACAGTCATTCAATCTGGTGATCATATTTTGAACACGTATGTCCACACCAAATCTTTCACACCATTTATGTTTTCGAACATGATATAACATTTAATACTCTAGTTGTACATTATGTTTCACAGGTATGATAGTAGAATCAGTACATTTGCTGAAACTAAGTTCGCCAGGGACGGTATTGATGTACAGACCGGATGTCGGGTTTTAGGTGTATCAGATAAAGAAGTCAAGGTGAAAGTTAAGTGTACCGGAGAGAATGTTTCTATACCTCATGGGATGGTTCTTTGGTCAACTGGTATTGCAACCCGGCCTGTGGTGAAAGATTTCATGGACCAAGTTGGCCAGGTTTCCTGCAGCAAATCTTCTTTACTTAATTAGTTTTTGAAATTATGTTATTCCAAAAAGGGTGCTTCTCACTGAGCTAATCAAGTTTATTTAAACCGTTAATCCAATTAATATAACTGCATATATAGTCATTTTTGCTTTACTATTATGTGGTATATGTAGGGAAATAGGAAGGTTTTAGCTACTGATGAATGGTTGCGAGTAAAGGGAAGAGAAGATGTTTATGCAATTGGTGATTGTGCCACAATTGATCAGCGTAAAATCATGGTATTTTGTTTTAGAGTATACTGTAATATTTCTGTAGTTGTTGTTATTCTATTATCTATACGCCCTATGCCAACTTTTGTAGGAAGATATTGGTGCGATATTCGATGCAGCTGACAAGGATAAGTCTGGAACCCTAACAGTAGAAGAATTCCAAGAAATTATTGATGACATACTTATACGTTATCCCCAAGTTGAGAACCATTTAAGAGACAAGAATCTTTCCAGTGTGACTGATCTTTTAAATGATCCAGAAGGAAACGCTAGAAAGGAAGTCGACATTGAAGGGTTCAAGTCAGCTCTTTCACAAGTAGATTTACAGATGAAAAGTCTCCCTGCAACGGCACAGGTAATTATCTACCATTTTCTTTTTCTGGAATTTACTTTAAGCAAAATAAATTTATTTTTGTACATCTTCTGTTCTACTGATAACCTTGCATGATGAATGTTTTTGTCATAGGTTGCTTCCCAACAAGGGACATATCTATCAAGCTGCTTTAACAAGATGGAGTTGGCCAAGACTCTACCAGAAGGCCCTCGCCGGTTCATGAGTTCTGGTCGTCATGACTTTCTTCCATTTAGGTATCCTAACTGGATATTTTATTAAAGTTGCAGTGATCCTTTGTTTGTGAGGTCATGGTTTCCCTAGAGTAGATAGAGGATCAAAGATATTATTATTGGATTTTTACTCATCTCTATTCTGTATTGACTGCTTTTTGACTCCTTTCTTTATTCGTAAAAGGTATAAGCATTTGGGGCAGTTTGCACCTCTAGGTGGAGAGCAGGCAGCAGCTGAACTGCCGGGAGATTGGGTTTCAATGGGTCGTAGTACACAATGGCTATGGTATTCTATTTATGCAAGGTAATCAATCAAGTGCCTGCATCTATCTCTAGTTAAGTTTCGGGCTATGATGTGAGGCACATAAAATAGAAAGGAGCAAGAATGAATACTTCATGTTGCTTGTGTAATTATGATTCTATTTCAAAGTATATATGTTGCTTGTGATGCTAATATGTTTTACTGATTTCAGCAAACAAGTGAGCTGGAGAACAAGGGTACTAGTTGTATCTGATTGGACGAGAAGATTCATATTTGGCAGAGACTCGAGTCGAATTTGAATTTTGTTCCCCTTGCCACTGTTTGCAGTTGATGTTGACTTGAGTTCAATTTATGTAATGCAAATTGGAAGCTAGTAATTTGTATGAAAATTGTCTTTCTTAATGATCACAAGCCGAAATATCTTGTTGCATTAGGGTTGTTGAAATATCGTTTTATCCAGGATCTTTGGGTTTTTTTTAAACAATATGTAATTGGGACCGACCTCACAGTTTTCCGTGGCTATAATGGTATCGTAATCTGTGAGTGTAACCTTCTCCAAATTAATGGGGGAAAAAGCCTAAATTTCATTTGTGAAGATGTCTTAACAATGATTTCTTTACATTTGTGAAGATATATTGAAAGCATATAAAGACCGGTATTTGATAGATGTTTGTTTCTTCTTCATACCAAGGATGTGTTTGATTGCAACTAAATGGCATCATTCATGATTGAATGTTGAATTGGTCTGCATTCAGAGTTCTTGGTTTGTCCATTTAAACAAAGAATGATGCTAAATGAGAGTTAAAATGGTGCTGAAGTATTCCACCACAAAAACTTCTCGCTAGCTGTGGAAGGATAACAGGCGGGTGCATCCTTGGCCCAGTAAGGAGCCAACTTGGTTTCTTCTAATGGACTCCCACTTTCTTTCTTTTTTTCAAAAATCTTTTCTTTTTATTGTGATTAACATTTTTTTCTAACAAATATAGATGTTGGCTTTTAAGTTCAAGATATTTGTTGCTACATAAAATTGGCTGTACTAAAAAGAGTATATAAATTTCAGTATTCTTGCTTGATTAAAACTATACACTTTTGTGGTGTAGATTGAGTAATTCAATATTTATGGATAGGGAAGCCACCACTAATTTTTGGATGTACACCAATAAATGTAGTTTATAGTATTGTACTGTACACCGTAAATCACATTTGTTGGTGTAATGTCAAAACTTAGCGGTGTACAACTCATCATGGATAAAATATGTGCGATGAGCCAATGATACAAATTTGAACTTCCATACCCTTTTCTTGATCGTCTCATGGAGTTTAGCTGTTGGAAATATTGGTCACATAGTAAATTATTAGTATAAATAATTAAGTTTGCAACACATTAACCTGGTTTGCTTCTTTTTTTTTTTTTTTATGTAATACTTATCCCAAATGTAATGAAAATGTTAATATATCATGGGTTCAGTTATCATAAGGATCCCGCTTTTAAAAACGACGACACCACAATACAACATGGTTGTATTTTGAAGAAAATAGGGTGTTACAGCCGATTAGAGACGAGTTAGCAACATCGATTTCTTTACTGGTGTTTAAGACTTGCAACTTGCAAAAAACGATAGAGCTAAATCAATTGATATGTGATACATTTCAATTCTTAACGTTCTGTTTATTTATATCCGTATGTAGTAACCTGTAGTACATAGACTATTTTTTAGTACCAGCAGGATGTAACGACATAATTTTGCTTTTTTGGAGCAACCTAGATTCAAAAAATATCTCATGCAAGTAGAACATCGAAGGTAGAAAGCTAATCATAACTTTTATTTATTTTACACTCCGTACATGTTTTCTAAATATGAAAAAGTGAATATATATTTTAAGAATATAATTCTTAGATGCCTAGCTCAATATCAAATTATGTTATTATACCTTTGTTGACAATTTTATTTTAGTCAAATATTTGAAATAAATTAGAAAAAGATATGAAAACGACTAATTATAGCAAAAACTTTCATCATATTTTCCAAAAAAATTACGTTATTTTTCTTTCTTAATATATATATGTATAGTCCGTCAATTTTTTAACATTATTAAAACAGAAATTACCAATTCCCCACTTTGTGGGGATGGTTATAATGTGAACGTCCCACATTCCTACTTACATGGAAGGGTAAAACAGTAAAAAAACTCTGTTAAATTTTGGCAATTATTTTTCACCATACAGACAGTCTCTAAAAAAGGGCAGAAAACTGCTCCACTGCCATATATACACACTCCTTCCTTTTTAACATTCTTTGATTACATATTTATATACATACATTTATTTATAATTATATAATTTGCATGCATCCTCTTATTATAATTTGAATACAAATTAAAGCAAAACAACGAAAGAAGAATGAGAGGAAGTTATTACACGTTTTACCAAAGAGCTTCAAATGCTTTTCGTGATCATCGTCCCTCACTTTCTAAAGTTCTCATCATTGGCACCATCGGGTTAAATTTTTTTCAACTTTCATCGTTTTCGTGTTTAAATGTATGAAACTTGTTACGTTTTGATACTGTGTTTATCCAACTTTTAAACAGCCAAACTTGAAATCTGTTGCAAGTGCCTTATGACCCGACAATATATATGATTTGTAATGTCAAACAAAAAGATTGGTTTGACGATGGATATCGATCATCATAGACATATAAGTGTTAATAGTGACTAATAGAAAGTTTATTTACATACAATAAGTGATTTGGAAGTTGATTACACACAATAGCAAAACATGTAATATAATACGGTGTATTTAATTTGTTGTACTACTTGTATAGAAACTACTGTTGTATGTATTGAAAAACTCTCTATATATGAATGTACTTTTATTTTATTAATTAAAGTCGTTCATTTATTCAATCTAGTTTAAGGACATTTAGGAATTCCTCTTGTTTCACGCAAATTAAATTTGCCCAAAAAATATGTGAATATGTTTTACTATACGATTGAATAAACTAATGCACTCTCTATTTTGTGATATCCAGTGGAGGCGGTCTGGTGGCCTATTCTGATGCCAGGCCGTTTGGAAGTATATATGCCGAGCACCCTCAACCTGTCATCAAGAAAAAGAAAGTGGTAGTTCTAGGAACCGGTTGGGCAGGCACAAGCTTCCTTAAAAACCTGAAAGACCCCTCATTAGATATTCATGTCGTATCTCCTAGTAACTATTTTGCATTCACCCCTTTGTTACCAAGCGTTACAGTTGGCACTGTGGAAGCTCGCAGTGTGGTTGAGCCCATTCGCAACATTGTCAGGAAGGTACCAACTTTAACTTTCCTAATAAATTTGATACTTATGCAATCATAGATGGGTTTATAATGACTGTCAGAAAATTTTGGTTTTTTGTAATTGTAGAAAAACTTGGATGTTAATTTCAAGGAAGCAGAATGTTTCAAGATTGATACAGTGAACCAGACAGTCCACTGCAAATCCGTCCAAAATACAAATATTGGGGGAAAAGAAGAGTTTACCGTGGATTATGATTACCTTGTGATTGCTATGGGAGCACGGGCAAATACTTTCAACACCCCCGGTGTCGTTGAAAATGCTCATTTTTTGAAGGTGAATAATAATACTAAAATGTTAGCTTTACACATGCATAATGTTGCTACTTAACTTCTTGTATTTTAACAAATATGCTATGCAGGAAGTTGAAGATGCTTTGAAAATCCGCCGGACTATCATTGACTGTTTTGAAAGGGCAAGTCTTCCAAGTGTAAGTGAAGAGGAGAGGAGAAGAATTTTGCATTTCGTGGTGGTTGGAGGTGGGCCGACTGGGGTGGAATTTGCAGCTGAGCTTCATGACTTTCTTCATGAAGATTTGAGAAAACTATACCCCAATCTCGAGAAATATATTACGATAACATTGCTTGAGGCAGGTGATCATATATTGAACATGTAAGGATAATGCTAAACTCGTTGGATATGAGTTTATATTTCTGGCTACAAAAATACATAATGTTAACTTTAAATAATGTCTTGGTTCACAGGTTTGACAAAAGAATAACTGATTTTGCTGAAGAAAAGTTTCAAAGAGATGGTATTCAGGTCAAAACCGGGTCAATGGTTACCAAGGTATCTGATAAGGCCATCTCAATTAAAGAAAGATCAAGTGGTGAAACTAAGAATTTACCTTATGGAATGGTGGTTTGGTCAACTGGAATTGGAACCCGCCCGGTTGTTATGGATTTCATGAAGCAAATCGGCCAGGTTTCATGGTTTTACCATGTCTACTATAACTTCGATTTTTTTTATTTATCGATTATTTTCATTGATCAAAACATTAATCACAGGGAAACAGGCGAGTTATGGCAACCGACGAATGGCTTAGGGTGGAAGGAGTGCCAAATGTGTATGCTCTTGGTGATTGTGCCACAATAAATCAACGTAGAGTAATGGTATGTCTTTTTTAAGTTTTTAAAATGGGTTTGAAGTTTTATGATGCAAATTCTAAATTGGTTTTACAGGAAGATATCTCAGCTATATTTAGCAAGGCAGACAAGAACAAGAATGGAAAGCTGAATGTGGAAGATTTTAATGAAGTAATCAACGATATTATCGAGAGGTACCCTCAAGTGGAGCTCCACTTGAAGAGCAAAAAGCTTAAGAATTTTGTCCAGTTGCTACAGAGCCATCAAGAAGATGCTGCAAAACAAAAAACTCAGATGGATATTGAGAAGTTCAAAGCGGCACTTTCTGAAGTGGATACTAAAATGAAGAGCCTTCCTCCAACTGCACAGGTTAGTTAATCTTAATAGAATCACTTTTCAACCTCTTTAAAGAGAGTTTTAATCAAGAATTGGATTTCAACATTTGTTACTTCATGTCTTAGGTTGCGGCTCAACAAGGTGAATACCTAGCCAAATGCTTCAATCGGATGGAGGAGTGTGACGAGAATCCTGAAGGTCCACTTAGATTCAGAGATTCAGGTCGCCACCGTTTTAAACCTTTCAGGTATATTATCAAATTACCCTTATTTACGATAATCAGATACACAGAGGATTTATGATTGTACCTAATCATTTTTAACTTATTATTGAAAAGGTACAAACATCTTGGACAATTTGCTCCACTCGGAGGTGAACAAACTGCAGCACAACTTCCTGGGGATTGGGTTTCAATCGGTCACAGTACGCAGTGGCTTTGGTATTCTGTGTATGCAAGGTACTTGTTCTCCCTCTGAAATTTTATTGACGATATATTATGTCTTAACACAGAATTAGATTTATTTTAAGTAGATGATGAATTTTGCAAGTATGTATAAGTTTATTATGGATGTTAAGATCCATGTTACTCAACTTACAAAAATGCTATTTGTGGACAAAATGCAGCAAGCTAGTGAGTTGGCGTACAAGGTTCTTGGTGATAGGTGACTGGGGAAGGAGGTTTATCTTTGGAAGAGACTCGAGCAGAATCTAAGAGAGATAGCAATGGGCTTGGTTCAAAACGATAAGAGAACTTTGTTGTGATTTTGCTTTCTTGTGTGTGCTGCAATACTTATATTTTACTCCTATATTGGCATTCTTAAAGTTCATATAGTTCTCTCTTATATGCTTTTCCAAACTTCTACTTTTCTAACTTATATAACAAAGAGTTAGCATATAAGTTCTGCTGCAGGGCTAAAAATTGATTGCCGTAAGAGAAACTACTTGTATTTTGAAAATTGAAAATTGCTCTGGTGAGTCTTATGTAAACTAGACTATTTGGTGTTGGTGCATTTAGTAGTTTATGAGCAGGTTACATGCTAGCAATTTTTAGTATGCATCAAAAGACTTAAAAGTAAGAACTTCATCAACTGAACGTTCAAATCAAGTATTTTGTTTTTCGATAACGGGGCCATTATTTAGCCAACTGCAATTATTAAAACATCGTAGGATGGCTACTTTGTTCCACTGTTTCGTTCATTCAATTAGCAGGACACAGAGTTGAAAAGTGATATAGCCCATACATGTATTATAAACTTTATAATACTGAAATCCATTCATCAAGGAATCCTACAGAAAGGTTACAAAAGAAAAATGCATCAAAAAACACATAACAAACGTAACAGCTTCGAGCACGGATCGAACTACAGTTATTTACATATTATTAAAACATTTAATTAAATAATAAAGTTTTTTTCAAACTAAACTAAAGTTTTATTGGTTAACAGTTAGTTTATTTTAATTCGTATTATATAAAGGGGAAATGATACGGCATCCTCTCCATTTTTTCATGTGATCAATTAAACAATAAATCCCCCTAAATGTGAGGGATAGCAGTACAGATTATATGCCCCTTTATAAAACTATATATATCAAGACTAGAAAAGAAAAAAAAAGAAAAAGAAAAAGGAGAGCATCCGTTTTGTTTGGTGTGTCAATTTCGAGCACAACTTTTTTTTATAGATACCGTGAGTTATTAAGGCATGAAGTATTTGGCTCGTAGACATGGTGAATCTTTGACCAATGTGTGAAGTGTGTGAAAAAGTTGAACTACAAAGAAATTAACCGGAAGGATCTAAGAAAGGTTATTATTCTCGATCCCGCCTTACATGGAACCGCTACCGGTATCATATTTGCGTGAGTTTCGGGACCATTATTGTCGTTATCAGGACCAGTACAAAACAGGATTGGTCTTATACCCATCCCTAATTAAGATTCTCTCAAGTTCCTAATCAAGTTAAAAAAAAAAATCAATTTTGGTATTAAAACTATTAGTCAAAATTCAAATATCACCTTTTAATATTTTAAATCCTCACCCTAATTTATATTATTGAATCGATTTCAAACACTCAAAAACCTTTTTAAATCTATAATACTGTAGTTTACTAGAATGTGTAAGATAAAACAACTATACCTATTAACGATTGCAAAAATCTTATTAATGTGTTCTTCTATGACCATCGTGATTTTTCCAAAGCCATTTCCCAAAAGGCGTAAATTTTCAGTCTCGTTGCTCTGGATTAAGTGCCTTTGAAAAAATAAAAGAGACAATTAAAACCTCTCATAGACCGAGGTGAGTTGGACCGGTCATGTGGTTAAGACCCGATCAAACTGGTCGGTTCAAACCAGCTTTTACAACATTAATCTTGCTATTACTTTGAGGGACATTGATAGTAGTATTCAAAACCATTTAAATGTCAATGGGTTGATGACTTATTGGTAAAAGTCTTAAGTTTTGAAAAAATCCATCTCATTTCATATCTATATCTATACTCCTCTATAAAGGATATTGACTTTTTTATTTTTAAAAATTAAGCATTTTATTCAGTATTCCCATAATAATCATACTTAAACATAAAACCTTAATATATCATATTTTCCCCTATTCTTTTTAATTATTACACGCTCTCATCGATTTTCTATCACCTACCCCCCCTCTCCATCGCCTCTCTCAATCTCCACCACCGCCTCCCTTTTATATTGTCTTCACCTTTTAGCTGACATAACACGCGAGTAGTATGCTCGTATTTGTAAAGTGGATTATTGGGAGGGTTTAGATGGTTTTGGATTTCATTTTAAGTATATATATGATTCCAACTCTGCATATTGAATTACATATGAGAAAATTAACTACTAAGCCTTAAAAAAAACATTTAATTTAAATATTAAGCAAAATAAAAAAACTCTATCCTCTCTGTAATTATACAAAAGTAAAGGGTTGTAAGCTGCACAATTATGGTCGCTCTTTGATTACTTTATCTCACGAACTCGTTGCTTAATCACCTTGACGGACCGCGACCGGAGATCGGGCATAAATCCGGTGATCAATCAATCACGTGATCTATCTTTATTCTTCCTTTCAATAATATTATAAATTTGTAAGCCTTTATTTCTACTAATTGATTCTAGCCAATTAGACTTTAATTATATTAATTGTTGTGATTCATGTACTGAAATATGTTCACTTTATTTATATTATCCAAATTTTGAATTATAAAGGTTTTTGTAATGATATCTTGATTAGCACCAACTGTTTGATGAAATTCCCCAATGAGCTTTATTCAATTATCTTGTTGATTTTGTGATAATTCATGGTCACCGTTTTCTTTAAGTCGGTAATGCTCATATAGATGATCAAAGATTCAGTTTCCTATACAGTGTAAACGAAAGCCATAGACTGCATAACATACTTAGCTAGAAATTGTTTTTTTTTTAATCAATGGGTACTGGTGATCGTCTTTATATTAATTGTCATAATAGTTTACTTTCCACTAGGCCACTAGAAAATCGTGGTAATATACTCGATGTCGGTACTTGGTACAATAACAGTCAAAATGATTTAGAACCAAAAGAAGCATTTTTCATTATGTGTTAGAAGAAATTGTGCTAGTTATATGATTAGCATGGTCTATGTGTGATGTTGTGATTGTTTATATAATCCGACATCAGTAGGTTCCTGATTATGATTTAAAACAGTAAATCCCGTGTTTTTTACGTTTAGTGTAAAGGTTTTAGAAATTGAGTACCGGAGAAGATGGAATATAGAAGGCAAGTATTTTCTGTAGATCTTCTAGAGAGATATGCAGCAAAAGGTCATGGAGTTATTACCTGTATGGCATCTGGAAACGATGTCATTGTTCTAGGAACTAGTACTGGATGGCTAATCAGGCATGACTTTGGTGTTGGTGATTCTTACGGTAATCGCCTTTTGATCACATCCTTTCTTTTCCTTTTTTTTTTTGCCTGATAATGTTACTTTAGTCATAAATTTGTTGATCACGGGAGCTTGAAGTTATCAATCTTGATAACATGCTATTTAGTATACAAGAGAACACTCGTTGGTAATCTAAGAATTGATTATGTTAAAATCAAACTGGATTGACTTTCTTTTTATTACCTTGTTAAAGTACTAATCAAGATATGTGGCATTAATTATGTATAGATGTCGATCTCTCTTCTGGTCGCGGAGACCAATCCATCCACAGCATTTTTGTTGATCCTGGTGGGAGTCATTGTATTGCCACCGTTGTCGGCAATGGCGCTTCGGATACTTATTATATGCATGCAAAATGGTCAAAGCCCAGAGTGCTGTCCGCACTGAGAGGCCGTGTGGTCAATACTGTTGCCTGGAATAGACAACAGATAACAGAAGGTGGCTACTTAGTATTTTAATTATTTGTTTTTTACATGATAAGTTCTAACTTCATTGTACCTGCTCATATAAACTGTTTTTCGATAACAGCTTCTACACGAGAAGTTATTCTTGGTACAGAAAATGGCCAACTGTATGAACTTTTTGTTGATGAGAAAGATAAGAGGGAGAAATACGTAAAGTTTTTATTTGAGCTATCTGAATTACCAGAAGCTTTCAAGGGGTTACAGGTGTCTTTCTTTTCGATTTCGTTAATACAATCTGTTTTTAATCTTTTCCATGAAAAGAGAATGAAACATGTGGCTTGCTCTCAGAATTCGTGTCTGTTGTACAGATGGAAACAGCTACCTTGAACATTGGAACTAGATACTACGTGATGGCAGTAACTCCAACTAGGCTTTATTCGTTTACTGGCATTGGATCTCTTGAGGTAAGTCACTGCTTGGTTTTTGATTATTAAAGCAAATTTTAATTGCATGTAAATCATTGATTTTCTTAAACACAATGTGGATGTTTAACTAACATCATACTGTCAGACGAATTTGAATCATATAATTAGAAAGTCCAAATTGCATTGAGCAATGTACTTGAATGAATGCCTTATATATGGGTCTTTATACCTTGTTGTGTTCCGATCTAGTTATTTTTGGTCATCCAATCACCTGGAAATCAATCAAACAGGTAAAGGTTTTTCATTCCGATTGGGTCAGTTAAGTAGGTTCTATGTTTCATGTTGGTCATTGAAGTAGATCTTGTGTTCCATTTTTGGTCATTATAATTAGTTGCGGTGTTCCATTTTAGTTCTCAAAGTCATATTTTGTCATTTTGTGGTCTATTTTGGTGAATGTAAGCACCACGTCAGATTGTCCACGTCTCACTAGGTCATTGGATGAGCAAGATGGAACACAAAATCTACATTCAATGACCAAATTGGAACGGAACAAGATACTACGACGGATATAAAGCATTCATGTAAATGCGTTGCTATATTATACAATTGGCCCTATTAGGAAACTACTACTGATAGTATATAGCTCATTAGGTAACATGATATGTTCTCTTCACCCACATCGATGATTTTGTTATTTAAACCTTTTTGTTTTCAACTTAGACTATCTTTGCCAGTTATGTAGAGCGTGCTGTGCATTTTATGGAGCTTCCTGGAGAAATACCAAATAGGCAAGTGCATTCCTGTATGGTCATGCTATAATAATGTGAAGTTAGTATGTAGTTGAGTATCTCACTCTCTCTTTTTTCTATTATTGTTTCAAATGCTCCCATGCAGTGAGCTGCACTTCTTCATTAAACAAAGAAGAGCAGTGCATTTCGCTTGGCTTTCTGGAGCTGGTATCTATCACGGCGGCCTGAATTTTGGTGCACAAAACAGGTGGATAATTTAATTATTTATTGATAGACTGGACATCCAATATACTGTCATTCGTTGTGATTGTCGTGAAATTACTAATGAAATTATCTTGTCTAAATTATGAGAAGGTCACCAAATGGAGATGAGAATTTTGTGGAGAACAAGGCTCTTTTAGACTATTCGAAGTTAAGTGATGGTGGCGAAGTAGTTAAACCAAGTTCTATTGCACTCTCAGAATTTCACTTTTTGCTTCTAATTGGGAACAGGGTGAAGGTACACGTGTATCACTTGCGTCTGACATTGAGCCTTTTTCATTGTATATTTTCTCATCCCCATAACATTTGAATTTCTACATGTTGTATCTCTTAGGTTGTAAACAGAATTAGTGAACAAATTGTAGAAGAACTTCAGTTTGATCAAACATCAGAGTCGGCATCAAAAGGAATCATTGGCCTATCCATTGATGCATCTGCTGGGCTGTTCTATGCATATGATGAAAACTCAATCTTTCAGGTTCACATTGAGTTCTATTACTTATTATCATTCACGGCTTCCCTATTCTTCTCCTTCCTTTGTGTATGAATATTGTACTTCTGGGAGTGAAAATAGGTTTCTGTCACTGATGAAGGCCGAGATATGTGGAAAGTGTACCTGGACCTAAAGGAATACGCCGCTGCTTTGGTAAATTGTTCTGATTCATTTCAGAGAGACCAAGTATACTTAGAACAGGTGCAGACATGTGTTTTCTATTAATATGGATTTTGTTAAATTCTTGTCAATATTATATCTGACTACCTGTTTGTTTTTTTTTTTTAACTCCGGAGGCAATTCAAGTTACTAAAATCTTTATAAATATAATTCAAATTGATTTACAATATAATTAGCTAAAGAGATTTGTGTTGTAGGCTGAAGCTGCTTTTTCTGCTAGAGACTTCTTCAGAGCCGCATCATTTTTTGCTAAAGTGTGTCATATGTTCTCTCTTTTTTTTCCGTATCTATTTTCACCTACCTGCCAATCTTTCTGACTTAAATAATTACATTGGCAGATCAATTATGCATTGTCATTTGAAGAGATCACACTGAAGTTTATAAGCATAGGAGAACAGGTAAATGTAGCTCTGTATCATTTTTAAGTCTTCATATAATTGAATCTGGTGCACTTGTTATTTATCTGGTCAAATGTGAATATCTAGGAATTAGTTCAAAACTTCAAATAAAATTTAATGCTATGCGTACTCTGAAAACTACGTTGCATTTAAAATTGTCAGTAATAATCCTGATTTGACACTAGTTGACATGGTCAACACCCTGGCATGTCTCATTGAGATTTGTATTATCATTAGTCACCAATAACCACAAGACGTACTGACGTACAATGTAGATAAACAATAGAGCTTTTGGTTACTTGGTTTCCTAGATAAGAGTTTCTTTTCAACTTGTTATGTTTCTTGCAGGATGCCTTAAGGACGTTTTTGCTACGGAAGCTTGATAATCTCGTGAAAGATGACAAGTGTCAAATAATGATGATATCTACATGGGCCACCGAATTGTATCTTGACAAGGTTTTCTTTTATATTCCTATTTTATTTGGATTTATTTTTATTCAGGGTATCCTAAGTTTCACATCTTTTAGTGCATCTTCTCATTGCTTGTATTCATTTGGATATATTTTTACTTGTATTCATTTCTCACACTTCTTTTATAATTTCAATTTAAAGTATATTCTATACTTAAGTTAATCGAGATGTGCTGTATTTAATGCTTAGATCAATAGATTACTGCTGGAGGATGACTCACCAGAGAACCGTAATTCAGAATACCAGTCTATCATTATGGAATTTCGTGCTTTTCTTAGTGACAGTAAAGATGTGCTGGATGAGGCAACTACTATGAAGCTACTTGAAAGGTTCATGTCATTTAGTTACTTTGTAGATGGAAGAAACAATGAGTTGGTATATTTGACAGCTATACGTGAATTGTTATTTTTTGCAGCTATGGTAGAGTTGATGAATTAGTATATTTTGCTAGTCTAAAGGAACAACACGAAATTGTGGTCCATCACTACATTCAGGTTGTTCACAAACTTCGAAAATTAAAAAGCTCTATCAGATTGCTTTTATTGTATACTATGGTTTCATATTTACTTGCAAGCTTTTCTAAGTTTAAAAAGTTATGAGATTAGAATTAAACATGTTTGTTTAACCTTTAGCAAGCTTTTCATATTTCTGCTTAATTTAATGTATGTGTCTATTTTTATATTGGAATCAATTAATCTGCCCATTTTGTTTTACCTTTAGCAAGGAGAAGCAAAGAGAGCCTTGAACGTACTTCAAAAGCCCAGTGTTTCTGTTGATTTACAGGTACATGCTGATGATCTCAGGCAATCAATTTACTCCTCCCGTCACAAAATAGTTATCCACTAAGATAAAACCATGTAGTTTAGGATGAATATTATAGCGGCAGCTTTTATCAAATAGGAGACAGTTTTACGCATTTACCATATATTATTGAGCTGTTTGATTTTTGATTTTAGCGGTAATATTGGGAATTTAAACAAGTATACCTGTTTGTAGTTGGAAATCGACAATTTATGTATAAAATAGTTAGGTGGACGACAATTATGGCATAGCAGGAGTGCTAGTTATCCTTGAAGCTGTTATAAAGCTGGACTCTAATAAATTTCAAAAGCATCACTATTTCTATCAACATCACATAAACGCCATGATACACAATCAACATTCTTTCTTCTCCTGTGATTGACATTTCTTTTCCTGTGATTCACGCAGTGTTTATGTAACAACTGCAATTGTTCGATTTATTAAGTTTAATGTGTTTTTCATCCGGTGCAGTATAAGTTTGCTCCAGATCTCATCATGCTTGATGCATATGAAACTGTCGAGTCATGGATGACCAGGAAAGATTTGAATCCAAGAAAGCTGATTCCTGCAATGATGTCGTATTCTAGTGAGCCCCATGCAAAGTAAGTTTCACTGTTTTATAACTGATGGGACTTGGAATATGGTGCACTACCATACACAGTATATCTTTTAGCCTTTTAGGTTACTGGCAGTGCAGATAAAAAAGACAATGAATATATTATTCTGCATATTAATGTTTCTACCAACCAAATCTCATATGCAGGAATGAAACCCATGAAGTGATCAAGTATTTAGAATTTTGTGTTCATCGGCTCCAGAATGAAGATCCAGGTGTTCATAACCTCTTGCTCTCTCTGTATGCAAAGAAGGTATGTAGGTTATAGTACCGAATTTATAGTATCATGGTACCATATATACTAAAAAAACACCAATGAAAGTTTGTCAAATTGTTCCATACCCCATAATAACAGATTGTCTGAGTTTCTTTATGACATACCACACCTGTAAAGAGTTCAAATATCAGAATAAAAGTAAAATATTTATAGCATTTATTTTGTGATAATCTCAGGAAGACGATAGTGCCCTTTTGCGGTTTCTACAATGCAAGTTCGGGAAAGGACGTTCTAGTGGCCCTGATTTCTTTTATGATCCCAAGTACGCCTTGCGTCTTTGTCTCAAGGAAAAGCGCATGCGTGCATGTGTTCATATCTACAGCATGATGTTTATGCATGAAGAAGCTGTTGCACTTGCTCTTCAGGTAATAATTAAAGTAATATTACTAGTATTAGTAAGGCACGTATGCTCAAGTATATGTTATCTTGTGTACCATCTTCTGATCTTGGACCTTTGATGTTTAAGGTTGATCCTGAGCTTGCAATGGCTGAAGCAGACAAAGTGGAGGATGATGAAGACTTGAGGAAGAAGCTATGGCTTATGGTCGCCAAACACGTTGTTGAGCAGGAAAAGGGTACGAAAAGAGAGAACATTAGGAAGGCAATTGCATTTCTCAAGGAAACTGATGGTCTGTTAAAGATTGAAGATATCTTACCTTTCTTTCCAGACTTTGCACTAATTGATGACTTCAAGGTAATCATGACAACTTTAAGATTGATAATCAGCTAAATTGATTGAATTACAACAGCAGGTTATTTAATTGTTTTCTATATTTCCTGTAGGAAGCAATATGTTCATCTTTAGAGGATTACAACCAGCAGATTGAAAAATTGAAAGAGGAGATGAATGATGCAACACATGGTGCTGATAATATAAGAAATGATATTAGCGCTCTTGCTCAGAGATATACAGTCGTTGATCGTGATGAGGAATGCGGGGTAACCATTTTTTTAAGCAGTTAATTAGTGTTCGTTTCTTTTTACTATGTTTCTATAATATTCATGTTTCAACTTATCAGGTTTGCAGGCGGGTAATTTTGGCTGCTGGTGCAGATTATCAAAGGGCAAGGGGTTATACAACAATAGGGCCAATGGCCCCTTTCTACGTGTTCCCATGCGGGCATGCGTTTCATGCACAATGTCTTGTTGCACATGTTACTAAATGCACTGACCAAAATCAAGTAAGTGCTTATTACAGATTACATATCTTTTGAAATGTGTGATAACTTTCAGATCCATTTTCAGGCGGAGTATATACTGGATCTTCAGAAACAACTCACTTTAATGAGTGTTGAACCAAAGGAGAGTGTAAATGGTGGCGACGACTCAATCGGAAGTGTGGCTCCAGTTGACAAGGTATGTCTTGCATGATGCATAGTTGCATACAGACATTTCTATATTAAACACCTTTTCTGTTTCTGAGGTGTTTACGTAATATGATATGGTAAACAGATTCGGTCACAGTTAGATGATGCCATAGCGAGTGAATGTCCATTTTGTGGGGATCTGATGATAAGTGAGATATCAAGGCCATTTGTTTTGCCCGAGGAATCATATCTAGTATCTTCATGGGAGATCATGTCAAAGAATGTTGGAAGTGAGAAAGGCATTTCATTTGTTGTCTAGGAGAAGGATTGTTTCAACAATTTGCATATAGTGATTGAAAACAAAAGTGAGCTGGATTCGAGTCTTTTTATCATTTGTCGATATGTAGCATGCGGGTGTTGCCAATGAGTACATACTAGCAAAAGGCTTAGATAGGCAGAGAAACCTTGACTTTGTGCTACGTCAGACCCAACCGACCTTCCCCAAGGACCAGCATCGCCATCGGACAATGAATACTTGTTGGGTACTATCATATTGGAGTTTGGAATGGATTTGAACCTTTGACCTATGTCTTAAGTCTTCCTTAGTGGCCCAACTAAACATTCAGGATGAGTTGTAGTAAAGTTGAAGACGAAAATGTATTGCTGCATTGTTTTATAGTTCAAATATATTGGCTAAATGCAAGTTTACAACTTAAAGCAACTTTTCTCACAGTGAACAATAAATTTATCAATTCTCATGCATATCAAAATCTAAGCATTTTTCTGTAATACTGTATTGTATGTTACCAATCCATCGTTAGATGGAGTGGTACCCGTTATCAATGTGGCCTGGGTTTACATATAAGTGAAGGTATTTTACCGGCATCATAATCTTTACGGGATGGAATAATGGAGATCCAATGTGGTTCCCGGACAGGGTGTCCTCTTTTACCTTCTTTTTTTTTGTTGTATTGTATGTCAAGAATCTAAATTGATAGCTATTGTCACCTTGTATGTGCAGCCTGAGCATACCCATTTACACGTATTATGCACACGATATAGTTCTTTCATTAATACAGTCAAGAAACTTGAAAACTATTGTCGGCTTGTATTTCCATTTCACAATTCTCTATTTAATACGACAGGGTCCCACCAAAAAGGACCCATGATATGGGAATGCAGGACTGTGGGGCCAAATTGTGTTAAGAAAACTTTGTTGTCACTCGATGACTCACAGTTTTCAGGATAAGTTTTATACGTGTCCTCAAGTGAGATTTCGATTGTCAATCTCTTATGAACATCTAAACGCATGAAGGTTTTCATTTCCTGTTTTTAAGAATAATCAGTTTACTGTATTTCTGGTCATTCTAATACTGTATGTTTATTTATTTTTTTTGAAAGGTGAATTTCGTTTAAGAGCTTCGTGTCGTGATTCGATAATGGGAGGTCTAACATACATTGTTTTAACCGGGTTCGCGTTTAGAGAGCTCCCTCGAAGTAGAAATGCCTATTTCAAATACCCAATGGGAGGAAAACCCCCTACTAATCCGCCCGAAGGCACGACGATCAATAGGGTAAACCCTAGCCTCTCAGACTTGAACCTGGGTATACCCAAGTCAAGCCTTCATAGAAAGACTTCCTATGTACTTTCCAAGTCTTGAACCCAAGACCTCCTGCTTGTAAAGCAGGTACTCAACCACTTGAGTTAACTAGGAAGTACTTAATACTGTATGTTTATTCAGGCTAGTTTCATGAGAACTTGTGTAAAGAAAAATACAACTATGTTTGGTACAAGCTTTTCAAAAACTTTAGCTTTTTATTTTAAACTAAAAGCTCTTAAAATAGGCAAGTTACAAAACTTTGAAATCTATTTATACGATATGAGAAGTGTAAAATATGAAGCTTAAATTCAAGTTACAAACTCTGGACACCTTTTCATAGACAATCCAAAACCTGCAAATTTTCTATTCTGATGCAGTCAATGTATCCTGAGAGGTCATATATTGGTTGAGATTTTCCTTCTCTAAGGGAAGCGTTTAAGATTAGCCGCTTATATGAGTTTAGCTAGTTCTTATTCATGCATGCTTGATTTTTGAGTTTATGGATTGGGAATTTTGTTCTTGTCATTGTTTTTGTTATATAAATATATATGAATCCAACATAAGGAGCATGACAATGCTAGACTGGAACGGAGTTACGAATTAGGACAAAGATAGATCCATATATATATGCTCAGGATGCTGGTGGTTGCCCTGTTAAGCATTGAGGCGAAGGCCGAGTTTCCCTAGTTTTTGGGCAATGTTGACTTTTACACTTGTACTCAAATTTACTTTTATGGATTGGCATCTTTTGTCAAAATCTGGTAACATCGATCGTTATTTTGTATCTTTTGATAAGTGATGATGTGACATGGTGTGATTGATTATTACCATGTCAAATTTTAACATTTTGACATATCGTCTTTAACGAAAAAATATATATTGCCATTAACTTAGCATATCAAAATTATTCATTTTCGAATAATGCTATTGAGAAAAATAAATAATGGAAGACAGAGAGGATAAGAATGCGACACTTTTTACGAATATATAAATGAACAGATGGGATTTTAATATTCTACTTCATGATCATCCGATCCATCCACTTGCATAACTTTTTTTCTCTTTCAAGTGTGAATCAACATCACTTTTTCATGTCACCTCTTTATAAGTCATATTCTAACACCTAAATATATTTGATAACTTATTAACTTAGAAAACCAAAACATCTTACTTTTATTTTTCCTCTTTTTTGAGTTCTGATTTAGAAATTGAAACTTATCCATATAAATCATTTTAATGATATCTGATAATAATACTTTATCCACAATTTATTTATGTTTCCTAATAACACACAACAGTTGAGGAACTTTTTATTCATTAGTAGAGCGAGTGTACTCAATTACGTATATGTGATAGATGATTTTTCTTTTTCTTTTTTTTTTGAAAAAAATATAGATAAAGATATTCAACTTGGATATTACGAGTATAATTTATCTAATCGTATGTGATTAACAATCAATCAATATAATTAACATTAACACAAACAAAAATAAAATGTAAATAAAGATGCACCATTTCATTGTCTTGGAAAAATATTTACATTGTTATTCCAAAACTTATACATATGCTACAAATATACCCCCTAATATTTCAACCAAACGTCACTTTCACCCCTTCAAAAACACCTTCATTTTCATTTACACCCCACCCAGACTCTGAGTCAACTCACATCATTGATTCCTCAAAATAAGCCGAGAAAACTCCGATCACGGTCGATCATCTCCGATCATTCCTCAGTTAACTCGGACCCCAGCAGCTCAAGTACATGACTTGCCTGAGAGAATCATCAGACTGCTTTTCAGAATTTCCGACGCCGGAAAACTGCCGTAGATCAGATGAGTCGGTGCCGGAAACAGAGGAAGTGAAAGCTTTTTTGCCATGTTGAAAAGATTTGATGCCAGACTTTAGTTTATGGCCTTGATCGGTGTGGCCGTTCACGACGGCGACTCCGGCAGTCATCCATACACGGTTCAAATAACTCATATTTTATATATTGAAAAATTATTAATTAAAGATGCTAATTAGTTTGTGTATTTTTGTAGATGGAGTGAAGGATGGATAGACGGGTATTTATAGAAGGGGGTGTGGTGTTGTGTAACTGGAAACCGGATGAACCGGTTACGACGGACTATATATTCATCATCTCATGAAAATATCGTTTGGTAAACTGTATATTTTTATAACTTTTTGTCGTCTTCTAGCACCTTCCATTAAATAGTTTGGTGTTGGGATTTTTTTTGGAGCTATGTGGGTCATTGGGCCAAGTCTACATACTAGGGTGAAAACATTATTGGAGTTACTGTATAATTAATATTAAAATGAATAAATTTTGTTACTGACGGTTTAAAAATCGGATTAAGATGAATTTTATAGGTAAAGTTGAAGAATTTTAATTACTAGATTAAAATCAATGTTTAAGATTAAAAAATCATTTTTGAATCTTAACCATTGATTTTTAATCTAAAGGTCAAAATTCTCTTAATTTTACTTATAAAGTTAAGTTAACCTTAGAGGATCTCTATCCTTAAAAATCATCAAAAATACATACATTGATTCGATGATATATGCTAAGTATTATTATAGAAACTGATGATTTAAATGAAGGATACAAAAATATCAATACACGTAAAAATAATGAAGTGACATAAAAAAGTTTTGTAACAAAGTCATCTTTTGTATGAGTAATAACTATTGTATTGGGCGTTAAAAAAATCATAGCAATTGTATTGATGATTATACGGCCAATTGGACGTTTAATTTTTTTTTTTCATGTATAGGCATCATCTTAGAAAAATGGGGAATTAAAATGGTTATAATTTAGAACTATCCATTACTACCGATGCTTTTGTATTGTTTTTTCATTTAAATGTTTAATTCAGCCCATCGACCTCATTCACGACGAAAGTTCTTTGTGCCATATATACTTTGAATGAATGCTTAGCCTGAAAGGTGGTTTTGTAACGAACACCCTTAACATAAAAATATTAAACACACTTAAAAGCCTTTATTTTAGCGCATGAAAAGCCTTTATTATGATTTATAATTTTTAAGTGTTTCTACCTTGGTTTTATTATAAGGTTAGATGTAACTAATTGAAACTCGAATAACAACTCATATAAATTGAATCACTTCATGTTATACGATATACATTTCTTTGGCTATCGTTTTTTTCAAAAGTCAATATTGATACTTCTATCATAATTTTTGCTACTTTGATAATCATTCAAAAACAAAGATACCAATATCACTACCTTTCTTTAAATTTAAACGACTTTGTTTCCTTGGTTTCCTAGCTACCAATAAATTAAATCATCTTTTCGTACGATCTTTTGATGGAATCAACTTCCCTTCAAGCTCCTTCCTTTGCACGACCCCATCATATCGATTTTTGTATGTGTGAATTGTGATGCAATTAACTCCTCGTATTCTTATCGATCGGATGTAAATTCCACCGGCCATGAGCAAGGGCCCCTCTATGAACACCTTTACTTCCCCCTCTACCAATCGGTATGCATGCAAGCTTCATCACATATATAAATTGTACGTATTTTTGGAGACCTTATAATGAAACCTGATGGGTAACACATACAAGACTTTGATCAACTGTTTAATTATTTAAAAATGGCACGAATGAACCTGGTCAATCAATTCCCCAATTAACCGTCTATTTATTGGATGAGATTCCTTCAAGTAATTTTTTTAACTTAAGTCAATTTAAAAAAATTTTAACTCTCATGAATTAAAATCAAAAAACCAAAATTCAATGATCATATTTAAATTTTGATTCTTAATTATAATCCAAAAATCACGATTACTCAACTTAAACAAAATTTTATCCATGTTTATTAAGTAAAATTTCTCATACTCATAAATAAGCGACCTACATTGATATATTCAACCCTGAAAAGCCAACAATCACGAGATATGTAATATATTGAATTGAGAATCTCACAGAACGTAGGGGAAAAAAAATTCCTGTCGAATGAGTTAAAATTTATTAGAGGGGACAGATGGATACATACTAGCATCATGACTCATCAACCAAGACCACTCACACACACACTATCAGCCTAACTTCTTAATTCCATTGGGACCATTCTGAATGGAGGGAATATGGGTGTCACGTGAGAAGTTGGAAACACATGATACCTCTTTGGTTGATAAAAAAAGAAAATGTTTAATCCTATATAACATTAGCTTAAAAGTAATACGAGTATCTTTTACCCTGTGTTCTTAAGTTTTTTTTAAAAAGAAAAGAAAAGATTTTAAATAATTTTAAAATTGGTTATATTCTTGTGTTATATTTAAGAGAAAAAGAGAAAAGAAAGAAAAAATTTAGAAAGACAATTCAATACATTTTATTTAACATTCTTTCTTTTCATTTTTGAGATGATTTGAAAAAAAAGAAATCTACCCTTTTTTTCATTTATCACTCTTCTCCTCTTCCCCTTTCCTTTAAAACTTATCTCGAGAATACACTGTTAATGTGATTAATTACTAAATACTTAAGTTTTGGTATGATATTTTCCACATATGAATTTTTTTAAAATTTATTATATAATTAATAAATTGTTGGACTCTCATACTTTTTGTGAGAAAAAAAAATTAAATTATAAAATATTTTATACCTAAACTTTAAGTATTTAACCGAAATGTATCCACGTATATATAACTTTGATCAGAAACGCATACAAATCAGTGAATCATATACAATATTATACATTGTAATTTATTCAGATAGCAATACTAGTTCCCTTGTGCCATGACATGGGATCAATGCTATTGCCTTACGCGTTATATATGTTCAACCGTCATATGCAAATATGCAATTAATGATATTTTATTCTGCACAAATTTTAACGTTTACCGGGGTTACAGTTGAACTTTTCCCAAACGACAAACTAAAAGGTTGAATTATATGCATATTAACTTTTTCCTGCTATACAAATTCCATCTTACTGTATAATTTACGGTAAATTTTCGTGGACCAGTTATTTTTGTGCTTATTACTCTACTAGGACATATTATAAAAAAGGGTAATGGGCCAATGGGGTGGCACGTGGCTCATTGGTAAGGTTTTTAACCTTGAAGAAATTCACCAAGGTTCGAATCTCACTTCCTATATTTGTAGGGGTACGTGGATTATTTTGGGGGGGGGGGGGGGGGGGGGGGTTCTAGAGTCCTGGGTTTGGGGGGTGGGTTCCAGAGTCCTGGGTTTCATCCCAGGCATGCGTGGTTCGAGTATCGCATACTGCCCAATTGGATGTCACTGTGGTGTCTCGAATGCTAACTGCTAACTTGTTGTTCAAAAAAAAGGGTAATGGAGAGAACCCTAGCCCTGGTACCACGATTAGATACCCATCGACTCACCCCGTATGAGTCATATGATGCCGGTATAATACCTCTATCCTAATCCCCACATGATTTAGGCACCCCGAAGGATCGAACCCGCATATTTAAACTTCACATGTGGGTCTAGGCTTCATTGATAACAGGTACCTTAAAAAAATTATTTTTTATGCCAAGCAGGGATCGAACCTAAGACCTTAAGGTTATCAAATAATTGCCTTACCACTAGGCTAACTCCTTGTTGGTTATTATAAACAAGAATAGAACTCCAAAAGAGGTTATTGAATATTGATATTAATCACATAAGAGTTTTCGAGTTTAATATTCACATGAATTTGTAAGCTTTGGTTGTAAACAACAAATTGTTTGCCATTTTAAAATTCTCTTAACCTATGAGTATAAAACTGATCATGATCGATTTCGAAAACTTCTCAATAACCAACTTCTATAAATTTAAAAAAAGTGAGATTCGGACTCTGCTGATAGAATTTTAAAGAACTTACCAATGAACATCAAGTTTATCTTCCAATTATAATAATAATAAAGAAATACAGTCCAACTAAATTTAATTATCACATACAAAATAATGTTATAGCTAGAACATTCAGTACTATATATAGTTTCACGAACTAGCTAACTTTTTCCTTTCACGACAGATCGAGAAAGCGAGTATAATAAGGCCCGATTGAAATGAAAACTAGTAGAGTAGTCATCACGTACTCAATGGTTGGATGTTTGTAAGAAAGCCATCATCTAACACTCCTACGAGTAGTAGACTTAATTCGTAGTGTTCATAGTATTTTTGTTAAAAGCTAACGAGAAGAGCTAACCATTTGGTTTTAATGAAAGCTATATAGCCATCATTAATGGTTATTTTCTAAATATCCTGAAGTTAACATTCAAAATCAACGTACACCAATTTCCATTATGGCCTCTCTTTGCCAAGACCAAATACGTTAAAAGAGTCAAATTTGAAACACATGGACTTAATGATCAACTAATTAATTAACAAATTAAACGGATCTATTTCTAACAGTGTGTTATATGATGTTCATCTTTATAGCCGGCAAATGTGGCCAGTTACTTTCTTTTTTTTTTTTTTTTTTATCATTTTATATGTTTGTAGTAAGTTGTCCGTTTTGAACTGCGTCCATTTTGACCCCAACCTGATTTGATCCGAATTGAACCCAATTGATATCATATTCTAAACTACATATATTGACCATTACATTTTGCCACCTCTATTGAATTTCCAAGTATTAGGCTTGTAAAATTCAAATAACTTGGTAATGGTGCTTTAACAATTGTGAATTGGAAACTTATTTTCATGTTTTAAAAAAATACCCGGCCGTTTGTTGGTGTCACACGTGGGAGATTTAACACATGTTTTGAACTCGATTGATGGATTACAGTATGGGCAAAACACTCGAGCCGTCAACCACGTAAGTGTATGTATACGACTTAAAATATTATATAAATTAATTAAATAATACTCCGTGACGATAATGCACATATATGAGGAATAAAAATGTAATAAAGCTAATTTGTTGGCAAAGCAAGATAAGCTATAGCTAGGGGAACAAAAGATATAACAATATGGAAGAAGATTTGGCTTTAATTAAGAAAACAGATTCTCTTTGATAAAATATCTACATATATTATAATAAAATGATTAAACTAATAGTATAATATTGATTATACAATAATACTGCTCTTAATATAATATAGTTGAACACAATTATATGCAGTAAAGCCATTTCATAAGTGCAAGACTTCATTATTAGTGTTCGCAATCCAATTTAATATTTGTCTCCACGTGGAAACTGGAAACAAGATGCAGGGGAGGTATTATTTGCTACTAAATTAAATAAGCTAGTTGTATTATTTTACAGATTAGATTATGAAAAAGCAGTTTTATTTTTAAACACAATCTTTTTTAAAAAAACATAATCAATCAATCCCAAAGACAAAGTTATCGATATGCAATCATATCACGAGATATTCACGAGATGAATGTATCTAGAAAGAAGAAATCAATAATAATACAAAAATAGTACGAGTAAATAAAAAATGAAAAAAAAACTAATATAGCCCCCCACTCCAGTTTTTTGTCTATAAATAAGGATCCCTTTCCTATCCACTGATATTACTATTCTTCTACTTCTATCATAATTAATCTGTACGTACAAAATGAGCTACCTTACCAGAATCTTCATGACCGCCGGTGTCTCTGTAGCTAACGGCCACACAGAACAAGGCCACAAGCTCAAGTCCGGCCTCAAATCCTTCCAACAAGGCAAGAAAGCCTTCACTTCCGCCGCCGACCCATCTGACCTCCGACCACTTTCCGGCTTCATGGGTTCCGATGTCGGAGGTTTACTCGCCGGAGATGAGAGGAGAAGACACTCGGATGATTCTCTCCGGCAAGTCATGTACATGAACTGCTGGGGTCCCAGTTAATTAAATGTCTTGATTTGGGTTATATATGTAATATGTGTATTATTATTATATATATATATATATATATATATATATATATATATCACATAGATGTAACGATGATGATCGGAGTTTTCTCGATGGATAATGAGGAATCAATGATGTGAGTTGACTTGACTTATTGTAAAGTTTGGGGTGAAAATGACATTAGCTTGAAAGAAGGGGGTTGTATCTATATTTTTTGTTACGTTTTGGAACAATAGTGTAAATATTTTCCAAGAACAATGAATTTACAAGACAACTCCTCCACTCTTTAGCATAATCCGTTTGTGTCTTTGTGATGATGTGTTTGAGTATTATAATCGGATATCAGCTAGTAGATACTTTGTAACCATAGTTGTCAGACATGTAATAGTTTTCTCTAACTCAAAAATATAATTTTTTTACTCGTGATTTGAAACGTGATTCAACTCGTAAGAGTCACAATAATTTTAAATATTACATAATATAGTAGAATTTTATACATTTGGCGTATTTGGAAACAAAATATAAGTTAATTATCTTAATATATTTACTACTAAAATATTATAAATATAATAGTTTTGAGTTATTAACTTAAAATTTATCTCCAAATTTACAATAAAAAGGTCAAAACTAAATAGATAACATACAAAATAAGATAACAATAAATATAATTTACAATATATAACCATAGTATACCAAACTATATCGTGATTCGGTCCAATTTCACATAGCAACTCGTAATAGTCTGGACAAAAATAAGTCACCTCACAAATCAAATTGTTTTTTTGTGTAAATTGACTTGATTCATAATAGTCGACTCGTGACTCGTAAGAGTTTAACAAATATGCGTGTAACGTTGTGAACTTAACAAACGTATAGCCTACTTGAGCATATCTGTATATATCCACTTTCTATATGAATTTATAAAAAAAAATGGGTACACCGTACACATTCCTTGTAATTTATAAAAGTGCTATATAAACATTTGTCGCATCTAGTTAAGTAAAATAGTTTATGCATTGTGTTAACATAGATTATTACCCGTATAATACGCGAGATACATATATAATTAATGACATGTTAGATTTTTATAATATCATAAATTGACAAATATTTAACCAGACAACGATTAAAAACTAAAAAAAAAACATGAAGTTACATTAGTGATCGTTTAGATTTTGGTTAACGGTGACCAGCCATTTGGAAAATGAATACATCATCTATTATGGGTCTCGCTAAGTAAGATTTTCGTTTATTTGGATGTCTTTCATTCATCCAGATATGTCTGAATTATTGTCATTGTACTTGTGCTTTAACGTTTTGTCCGAATAATTTAGTTATACACTAATATTACCAAGAAATTTAATTATCAATCTATATATCGCATGTTGTGTTAATATAACTTTATATTATGCATGATATCATTCCAATTTTCATGCAATTATTTTTTCTGATATATAATTGTGATAGCTTACTGTAAACTTCATATTTATTTTTTAGTCATATATTAAGAAGACAAATTTGACATTCGGTCTAGATTTCAAAACATTGATTTAATAAATACGTTATATGATAAAAGTCTTATATAAAAATTCTTATAACTAAACTTTACTTGTTATATGATAAAAATCTAATACAAAAATATAATTTAATAAAAACGTATTACCTTAATAAAGAAAAATTTATTGTAAAAAAGTTAAAAATTAATTTTAAAGATAAAAAATAATGTAAAATATAAAAATATTAATTTTTATAAATATATCATTAAAAACATTAATTAATAATGTCTACAAACCTAAAAAAAAAAAAAAAAAGTTTTAATTTATCAGAATAAATTTTAATATAAAAAGTTAAATAAGGTATATGACATCATCATTTGATCTAATGACTGTAATTAAAAGTTGAACTTAATCTAAAGGTTCATCCTTCTCTGATTATAAATTAAAGTTATTTTTTTATATATATTTTTCGTTTGATCTAATGACTATAATTAAAAGTTGAATTTTATATAAAAGTCCATCATTCTTTAATTATAAATTAAAGTTTTTCTTTTGTATATATTTAAAAATTGAGTTATAAGTACTTGTACTCACTTGTTTTCATGTTGTATACTGAAAATACCTTTACGAAAAAAAAGACAGTTATATAGTGAAACTAATTTGTGCAAGTTTATTCTAGAGAAAGATAAAATTTAAATCGAAATCAAATAAATTAAAGTTTGGAAGTTAGGTATTGACATGACTCGCGAGGGTCCTCTAGTATGTGTGCTGTCAAATCAACCACATAGTTACAAACGTTATAAATTATGATTGTATATCTTGGTCCCAATGATAATATGATAGGAAAATGATAATTCTCATATTAGCTTATAAATTAGGGAAAATGTTTGATAATATTAACATTATTTCGGTTGGATTATTGTTGCTCTTACAACTCATTTACATCAATTTTTACACATATTAAAAAGTCTCTATGAATTTTATGTTTTGTAAGAGCAACATCATCTAACCCAGATGATGTTAACATCATACATCATCTAAGTCATCCCCTAAAAATAATCTTAAAACTATAAAAAGGTAACATGTTATATCCATTGATTTTCTTTCTTAATCATATCCCCTGATCTTTTCACATGTCATCCTCTCATGGTTAAAATAATTTTTAAGTTGGTTAGTGAAGAGGATTAATCATTTCTCAATATAATATGGTAATGGGAACATATGATATACTCGTATTATTCTAATAATCTTTAAATAAATTCTTAAAATTAGTATAATTATTTGAATTATTCAACTTTACCTTGTATTAATTCTTGTAGTAACTTTATTTTGTTTTCAGAAAAATATTCTATGAGAAAGTTTAATATCATATAACATTTCTTAATTTAAATAACTCTTGAAAATTGAAATGATAAAATACATGTTTTATTTTTACACAAGGGGTGAAACTATATGGGAATGACTTTAAATAACTCTTGGTACATCGGATCTGATACAACTTAATTATCATGTCAATTAGGATGGCACTATGAAGGGTTTGGTCATGTCGATGCCAATGAATGTATGCTCGAACTATGTGTATTTTCTATTTAGTTAACCCGATCTGTTTACTCAAGGAGGACAAGTACTTTTACTTGGATGTATACGTTTTAACAAGAACATCTTCTATCATACTTTAATTAGCAGGATTAAGTGCTATTGTTGTTTTACAATTCAAAGATGAAGAAATAAGGATTAGGACTTGTGTCCTATAATATTATTATCATTCCTAATTGGCAAAACATTAATTAGTATTTCTGTTATTTCGAAATCCTGTTGCATTGAGGGATGTTTTCAAGATGAGTTGTAATTTTTACACGGAACAAGTTGATGCATACAAGAAAAATAATTCGATATCCCAAATATGCCCCTAATGTAAAATTTATCTGTACTACTTTTACATCTTTCTATAAAAATCTTATTCCACATATCTTTGGTACTCTACACGTCTCTACCAATCTACTGCTACAATTGAAGGTAACTTAAGATAGATCAACATAATTAGGGGATTGATTGACTAGACAATAATAATTAGTATTTTTTAGATTAGATGACAATAATCAACCCCTCTTTACTTAAAATTGCCCGATCCTTTGAAAAGTTCAAAATCTCATGGAGGCGGCTTCTTTTTCATCATCTTCTGACATAGTTAATCATCCCACGCATTATCACCATTTCATAACTGAATACTATTTTTTATAAAGCTTTGTAGGTTCAGATACTCGCTATACATTCATAAATCATCTGCCCTTAATAACCGCAAGTATCAAAACATTCAAAAATTAAGAGCAAAAATCCACAAGACGTACCCGAAAGCGAAAACGTAATCACAAAATCTAAGGCTTTAGTTGACGTATGTCGGAAAACTATGCGAATTCGATGTTGTGTCTTTGTGAACTTGTGTTGATTATGGAAAAAAGGAAGAGGTTTTATCATATATTGTTAATGTTATACCTATATCTTTTATCACGTATTCATGTTGATCATGTAAATCAGTAGATGTTAAAATATACATATATTAAGGAGTAGATTGGTTATCAGTCAAGTGAAAGTAAGTTAAAAACAGAGGAGAAAATCATGGTGGTGTTTGACTTTCAAACTTTCTAAGCATTACATGTCTACATCGAAGATATGAGTAAACAAACTTAAGAGTAACACGGTAATTTCATGTTCAAGTTCCTTGTATGGATCAAAATAATTCTTGTAAAAATCATCTCCCAATATTTAGACATGAAGAATTGAATACTCAAAATGCTATACCAAATACAACTAATATGAATTAATTATAGAATATTAACCAAGATAAAATGATTATGTACAGATTTTTATATAGAAAAGGGTATCAATATGAATGACTATTTGACTTAATTAAACGTATGTAGTTTAGACGAAATATCTCTCATAATTGTTTTCAAATCACTTTTTGTGCTCATGGCTATCTCAAAATTATGTAAAATAGGTTCGAACTTGAAATTTTTTGTAAGAATATCAAGACGTCTCATCAACCAAATTTAACGTTGATTGGAAAGCGTATGTATCTGTATTTTGATAATTCACCCCCCTTTCCTACTTAGGCTGGACGGAGTGCATAAGCAGCGAATAGGTACCGGACATGTACCGGTTTGAACACCGCCCCATCCAACCGGTATCGGTAAGTTGGGGAGGGTGGTGCAGATTTCCCTGTCTATTGTCTTTTGTCTTTTCCTCCTTCCTCTTTTGTCTTTCTTTTTTTCTTTTTTATTTTATTTTATATATGATTAAATAAAATAGAAACCAGGGAGGGGAGGGGTAGCGAGATAATCCTTGCAATAGGGAGCGGATAAGTATCTATTGAAAAACCGGGGAGGGAGGGGAGAGGTGACGAGGCGCTACCCACCCTTATAACTTATCTAATTTGATGGTGATAGAAAACTACTTGAATAAGGAAATTTTAAAAGTGATAAGAAACACACATAATCGAAAAAGTAGTTTTGACTCAAACTCTGCAATTGGTCCCAGTAGGGTCGGATGATCGTGAGATGCAATATATATAAATAATTCATTCATATTTTTTTTTTTTAGCAATAATTCATTCATATAATAGTTCATATCTTTAATCAAACTATAGCCATGTTTATTATAGTTTGTTTTGATAACAAAATACAGATATAATTAATGACGGAGTTAGAATTTTGAGTCTGGAATTGCCTAACTGTTTTTATAATACTAACAAACTTAATTGAAAGAATAAGATTTTAAGTATCTTATCTTAATCTTAATATATACTATAAGACAGTCGAACTAATGATTTATTAACCAATCAAATCGCTCAAATTCATCAATTTGACTTTTGCTTATGTCATCATTTAGATTAACTATAAATTAAAAATATTAATAATCATTATCGAAATATATTATTATATTAGTGTTTATATTAATTTGTAGAAAAAGTCTCATTAATTCATATTTTTTTGCTTTCCATCAATTTTTTACATTTTTTAGTCCTGAATTTTTAAGTTATATTTCTTTTAAGCCATCAACATGAGAAGAGTTTTTTTGAAATTTATAATCATTAATTAATTAAAATAATTTCAACATATGAAATATTGTCTATAAAAAAATATTTCAAAACCTAATGATAGATTAACTAATTAAATCGCTCCGCTCAATTTCAAAATAGGAGTTAGTTTCAACATGGGTCGCATGAGTCGATTAAAGAACAAAGCACGATTTACAACAGAGGGTACTTGAATGCTAAATCCAAATCAATATAAACTTCATTCAATATTCATTCTATCTCTCAATCAAAAAGGTACATAATTTTCTCCTTTTTTTATGTTAGTTTTGCGTATTAATGTTTAAAGTTATAATTGTCACTTAAATCAAGAGTCCTAATTGTTATCAAAGAATTTGAAAAACAATCCTAATTGTTATCTAATTAACATATGACAAGTGATTGAAAATAAACTTATTCGTGTCATGGGTTTGTCTCATGATCAGATACATATATTTGAATGTCAAGTACAAGATCAGGAGTATGTTTATATTTTAATTATTAATTATCTTTCATAATAATATCATATTTTGAGCATAATTGGTTTAAAAAAATTGTATAATAGAGAAATTATTGTAGCATGTGTCTTCTGGAATGAATACGACAAAAAGAATATGAAAAACAATCCTAATTGTTATCTAATTAACATAAGACATGTGATTGAAAATAAACTTATTCATATTATGGGTCTGTTTCATGATCAAATACATATACTTGAATGTCAAGTACATGATCACGAATTCTTAATTATCTTTAATAATGATATCACATTATGAGCACATCTGGTTTCAAAAATTTCTATAATAGAGAAATTATTATGGTATGTGCCTTCTGGAATGACTACGACAAACAATTCCATGAATATGTCTCAACTAATAATGACAGTGACGAACCTGTGATTATTTTATTACAACTTGCAAGATATACACTTAGAACCGTATATCTTCAAAGATATAAGCTTTTATGACTTAAATATATAATAATCTAATATTGATAATATCGTAAACCTCGTGTTCACTGTCGGACACGGTAATAAATCTAGTATAATTTGTGGGCCATTGCCAATTAATTACTTTCAAACTCAGTAATTACATATAAATAGTATTATAAATCTAGAGTTATAGATATTGTTAGGTAATCATGGTCATTCTGATTCACCACATAGCTCCATCACCGGATATAACATCGTTACTATGTCCATGATACTATGCTATACTTTAGAAGTTGTTCGTAATCTGAATTTCTGATATAGGTTATCGAATCAAGTTAAGAGAATGCTAGAATAAGACTTCCATAATTTTGTATCAGATATATAAAAAAAAGTACGTAATATAGCCGTGCCTTCGGGCGGTTTTGTTGGTAGTTTTTCCTCTTACTAAATATTGAGGGTGAGGGGGCTCTCTAGCGCGGATTCGATTAAGACAACGTAAGCTAGATCTCCGGTTGTGAGCAAATGTTCCACATCTTAAAAAAAAAATCGTAACAGACCAAAATAAGAGAACACAATTAATATTTGTTATTTGTAAATCGCATGAATACGAGTTATTGGGTGAAAGAATTTTCTTGGTTATCATACTGATTTAGAGCTCTGGGACCCTTCGTGAAATTAAAAAAAAAAAAAAAAGATTGTAACACTGAGATCTATATACCAAGTTTTTTTTAGAACGACATAAGATTTATTGATAAAAATAACTAGCAAGGTGCTAGTTGGTAAAAAGTAACACTTAATTACTTGGTTACAATGGCTTATAGGACATAGTAGATACTAGATAGTAGAATTTTTCGTAATAGTAGGAAAGGTATGATATCAATTAACTAAGCAACGAGCACAAAATAATTTTTAGCCCCCTTTTTGTGAGAGGTGGCATATAGGGAGACTAATAGGGTGTGTAAACTCGATTCTTGAATAGAATATAATTTTAAAGGGTATAAATTTTTGAAATTTATATATATATGTATATATGAAAGTTATCTTATGATCACTCCTTATTTTAGAACCAATTAGGGCATGTGTTTTTTGTAACTTACACACCATCATGATCATCTCCGACCACCACTATGATTTTCTGGCGACGGGGGCCACCAGAAAATCATTTTTAAGTTAATTACACATGTGTAAGTTAAGTCAACTTACACATGTGTAAGTTATATACAACTTACACATGTATAAGTTAACTGAAACATGATTTTTCGGCGACCGGAGGACCATGTTTTTGGTCGGAAATGATCATCGTGGTGGTGGTGGTAGTCGTTGATTATGTTTATGATGTGGTACTAATTGATCCTAAAATAAGGGGTGGTCCTAAAATGACCCACCCCTATATATATATATATATAATAAGTATGGGGGCAAATCAAGTAAGAACACCTTTAAAATAAAAACACGGTGATAACACTTAAAAACTTCATTTTGATGCATTAAAAGTCCATAAAACTAACATAGCGTATAACTAATTATCATTATTTGAGTGTTTAACAACACATTCGTCTATCAAAATCGAGAAAAATCATGTTTTTTGTTTTGTGCATCCATCTTGGATGCATATTTATCAAAATGATGTATCCAACAAAAAAAAACGTGACTTTTTCAATTTTGAAGGATCAATATGTTGTTAAACACTTAAATAATGATAATTATGTTGGTTTTATGGACTTTTAATGCATCAAAATGATGTTTTAAGTGTTCTCACCGTTCTTATTAAAAGAATGTTCTTACTGGAGTGTTACCCTAATAAGTATAATGTATAATATGCGAAAAAGATGTGTTATATTATATAGGGAAAAAGGAATAGAAGGTTGTCCGACACTTAAGCTTAGGTGTGGAACCTTTTACATACTAATATATTTTATAATTTATTGTTTAATGAATAAATGTTTGGGCTCCAATGATTTTTATAGTTTAAAAATTTAATATGTGAGTGTCCGACACCTAAGCTTAGGTACCTAACAGACTTATATTCCCATCCTCCATATATATATATTTGATTCCATTTTTAATTAATGTCTAAAATGTAAATAAGTAACTACTAAGTCTAAAATCATAATCTTATGATGCATATATAATTTTTTGTTATAATATTAGTTATTATTTATTAAAAAAAGTTGTTTATATATTTGAACTCGGTAAAAATTATGAGCATTTTTTTCTTGACTCGGACGGGGTATTTAAATTCTCTGGGCCGCCACTGGTGACATCCGCGCGTTGCGGCGGAACAATTGACATCACAAAATCATCTGATGTACACCTATTTCCCCCAAATGGAGCATGTTTAAATCGCAACCCTATACATATACTCACAAGAAATGGGTTATGTGTTCAAAGTGTATAGAATTAGGAGGGTATAAATGTAATTTCAGTATTCGTAACTTTCAACATTATGTGTAATTTCATTTCTAACAACTAGGCGTTTCATTTTGGTACTACATCTTCGTTGCATGAATTTATTTTGGATGAGGCTTTTGTGTTTTCTTATATTAATACATATAATGTGTCTATCACATGTGTAAATTATATAACTATACATGTATAAGTAAAAAAAAACCTATATATAGGTAAATAGATATATATCAAGTGTGATATTGTTTTATGTAGAACTAGTATTTTAATCTCGGGCGTTGCCCCGAGAGCGATAACGATGCATAAAACGTATGTCGTGTATAAGCGCGCTAATACATTATATATATAACGAAAAGCACACTTTAATTGTTATATATAATAATTTGATTACATAGTTACATTTTCAATTTGTAAATCGGTACAACTATATAAAAATTATACCTCAAATGTTGAAAAGTTAAGACTTTTGGGACATGTGAAATTGTCATTTTATTCTTAATTAATTAACTTACACAATTATTTCATTATCTTTTAATAGATATCCACTACTCTTTTTAACTTAAATATCTTTATATCAAATACCTACACTACTTGACGCATTTGCCGCTACCAACGGTCACCGCTTCCGTCACCATCTGTCAATGCCATCACATCATTGTCACTGTCACTGCCATAACCGTTGTATTGTGCGATTACAACTTAATTTAACTCTTCCATATGGCGTGTTGTTGTGTATGTACATATGATGGACATGAATTTAATTCAACCATTTTCATATATGGATCGATATTGTATAAACTCCAAAATATCAAAAGAAATATTAATTATATCACACACAGATCACTAATTACTACTCACAAATCACAAGAGATACATGCTTATATGAGTATATGATATATATATATAAGTAAGGGCACACTTATAATCAAAATATACTTTATTTATCTCCTGAAAATATTTTCAATGCAATGTGTTATTTGACTATGATAATACAAGTTATAATAGTGGCTTTATAACAACAAAATGGAGGAATCAGCTCCTTTAATTATATTGGAGACTTAATAGATATACACTTTAATTAGTTCGAATCAAGAATTCCAAGAACGTACGATTTTTTTACATGGCCAGCGTAATAAATAAATGCTTCCATACATAAGAAATGAAATAATTCCGCTTAGTTATTAGCTCGGTCCCCAGCAACTCAAGTACATGACTTGCCTGAAAACATCATCGGTTTGCGTCTTGTCATAGCCATGAGCTTTGGATCCTAGAAATCTAGAAAACGGGCGGACATCCAAGGGATGATCAGTAGCGCTGGAGGAATTAGTGAAAGCCTTCTTTCCATGACGGAGGGACTTGACTAGTAATTTAAGTTTGCAACCCTGATCAGTGTGCCCATTGACAACCGCAACACCAGCAGCCATCCATACACGGGTTAGAGAACTCATGTTAATTAATGTGACTTGGTTTAGTTATATGTTCAATTGATTGAAGGGGTATTTATAGAGGGGAAAATAGGGAAATAAAGTAATAGTAGTAACCCACAATCTCACATTGTGTCGACGTTCCGCGAATGCTTTTAATTTGCTTTTGTTTGAGACGTTGGAAGCCAACTTAAAACATTAAAAGAGTAAATGATACTTAGACACGAATTCAATATTGTCAGTTTCTAAATTATGAGAAATTTAAGCCTGAGTAATGATTACCCTGTCTTAATTGTGGTTATCTTGGCGTTACATGTACCAATTTATAACATTATTTCAATCTTCTAAAAGAAGTAATATATGTATACTACTCTATCAACTTTTGGATATACACTACCGATTGTGTTTTATAATATTGTATTGTACAACATTGTGTAAAACGTTTGATGATGTATTATTAAAATTTGGTATTTTATAGATCACCACACTATAAACTTACTGAAAACCTTAAAGCAAATTTATCAAGTTTTATTTTATTTCATTTTGTTATAATTAACTTTTATTAAGTTATAAAGCAGATATAATTTTATTTAGTGTTTAGTGATTTAAACATTTGATTGTGTTCGTATTTCTCTTAATTGGATTGCAAATATGAGCAAGTTTTTGTAAGAGAATTGTTATTAGTATCAAATTATTTAATTATTTTACCATATCTGTGCAGTTAATATTTGTACAGTCTTCAATTATCTTTGAAAAATTAAAAAGAGTGGTCTTGATACTCTGTCTCATATTTCCTTTTTTTATATGACTTATCATATTCCAAACGCGTTAATTAGATCGATATCACATATAAAGAAATTAAAAGATGAAAATGACAAGCAACTTATTTTCCATTATGAAAATCAGATATTGATTCAAAAACTTTAAATTATGTAAGTGGCCGTGTAGGATGATAGTGAAGTGCAATATAAAAGTGCATCCGTCTTTATTAAGAAAAAATAATCAAGAATGAGTAGTTCAAACTTTTAATTATTGTACTTTTGAACATCTTTTGTTATTGGTGTCTTGTGTTTTCTTTCTTTCGATTCTCTTTGCCCATGTTGGGTTTGCTGGAATCACATGAGGAATGGAACAAATGCTCACTAATATCGACCGATTTTATTACGTATCTTTTAAGGCTCAAAAAAGAGATACCTTTCGTCTCAAAATGTTGGAATTCTTTAGATGAGAATCACATAGAAAAAATAGTGTAATAAGTACACTGTGTAGCCAATGGTATTGTATTTCTACCTTTTCTATAAACTTTGATTGATTATAATTATTTTGGGTGGTGATTTATAAACCATCACTTTTTAGTCATACATTCTCAAACACACATAACACGATTATATTGTACAACATTTAAAAACATATATGATGATATATGATTAAAATGAATGATACATGGTTATGACCAAATCAAAACGGTTACCATTTAGGTTTCTCATTTGCTAATGCCTTCACAATTTCTCCATTAATTTTTATTTTTTCAAGCAAGATATTACTCGTATTAGCTGATTAAGTTATCAAAGAATAAACCCCCTTTGAAATGATTGTTTTTTTATTTTGTTTATAGTTAATCAAAGATTAGTATCAACTCTCATATTATGCTTCTTAATCCTTCTATATATGTACTCAAAAAAACAATTTGTAATTTGGAGTACTACATAAACATTAAAAATATATATATATATATATATAAACTAAATATCATATTCACCTGAATTTCCAAAAGAGGAAAAAGTGAACATTTAACCATGTAAGTGGTTGTGTAGGATGATAATGAAATTATGAAATGAAAAAAAAAAAAAACCGTTAAAAGGTGCGAGCTACTAGAATAAAGAAACTGTCCCGGTGTCGCCGCATGTTGGCAAAACAAAAGCCAAAAATTAGTAACTTAATACAAGTATGATAGAACTTTTATTTTCATTTTTATATATTGAACAAAACTAAAAAGCCACCATACTAGTGGGTATCCTCTTTAAATTGGTATTGATAATTCATAATTCCAATATACAACGTGAGAAAGGAAAGAGAAAGTGATGACAAAATCGAATGAGAACTAAAGAAAAAAAGTTAACAATGCAATATGAAGGTTTTATTTACTCGTAATAAATTTGAAGGAAAAATTAGGCCCAACACATTTCGAGTAATATTAGCACGGTTCGACAAGAAGACAACCAAATGACTTTTCTTTCGGTAGTACGTTACATTAAAATGATATGGGGTTTTTGTATTAATTTTAGTGATGTATGTCTTTTTAACTTCTGAAATAATATGATGTCATGTAGTTTTTATATTATGTTTATGTAGTTTTTAGTTTGATTTTAATGAAATGTATATTTTTTTTTATTAAATTGAATGAAAATAAAAATAAAATAACTTGTGAGGGTTGATTGGTAATGATTGGAATCACTCTACAAAGTGAGAACAGCTCAAGTGAGGTGGATATATAAATTAATCGATATATTTCATCAACATTTCAATGTTATACGAAAAATTAAATAGCCATTTATGTTCAAGATACCTATATGCATAATTGTTTTACTTTAAATATTTGTTCATATTTTCTTAATAAAATAATTGAACTACGCACATATACGTATAGAAGTCAAATTAAAAGATCATTTTTGAATATCTTATCATAACAAGTCTCAAAATGATAGTACGGTTTACATCATTGATCATATATATAGTCTCGCATATATACATTAAAATAACATTAGATATAGTTTCTAGCTAACATTAAAATATAATTACACTAGAATCGATCAATTGGGACCCCAACAACTCAAGTACATGACTTTTCTGAATGACTCCTCGGATTGATCAATGCGTTTGTTGGAAGCCATGGCAGCTGGTGAAGACAGCTTTTTGGCCTGGGAGATTGACCGGAGGTTGGACTTGGCGTGGTGGTGAATGGCCCTCAAGGTGTAGTTCCACCTAGCGAATCCTTGATCTTTAAGCGCTTCCACCAATCCAACTGTTCCAGCCACAACCCATGCTCTGCTTGTTGAACTCATTGTATATGTATTCTGAAATTTGCTTCTTGGAAATCCTTTAAATGGGGTTGTTGTGTTTAAAATCAATATTATGTGTTTGTTGAAGAACTCCATAAGAGTGAATGGGGGTATATATATATAGGGAAATGAGATGTAAATTGCCTATGGGTAACCAAGTTATCAGAGACAAATACAGTTGTCTGCCATTTGGATGTGCCAATGGTTTTGAAACAGTGCAATAACCAAAGTACCCTTCAATTTGATCTCACTTTTTATCTTTTGTCCTTTTGTTTCTTATTAATATATTTATATTTGATTATTAAATATTTAAAGCAGATGCATGTATGTGAACACTTCCAATAAAATATTTATTTATTTTTAAAATATTTAAGCAGATAAGGATCCATACTTCTTTGAACTTCAAAGTCGCAAGAAACAACGGAGTATCAGTATCAATCAGTTCATTTATCTTAGAGTGATAACGAGATATGTCACCCAGACGATGCTTCGGGAGACATTATATTTGTTAATAATTTAATAAAAAATATTATTTAAAAGACAATGTGTCATAATTTGAAGAAAACATGTATTATTCAATTTATTAAAAACTGACATTCGTCAGTTAAAAAATGAACTGTAAAAGTTTTGTGTGAAAATGAAAGTCGTTCGCGTAAAAGTTTAGTGCTAAAGTGTAAGAGACATAAATGTTGTGGTAAAAATAAAAGAAAATCAAAAAGTATAAAAATTTAGTACTAAAAGTATAAGGGGTTAAAATGTTGTAGTGAAAATAAAATGAATAGAAAGTTTATTATTCTTTACAAGTTTTCCCGTACATTTCTTTTTAATATATGTGTTAAAAAGTTTGTTGTTAAAGTGTAAGAGGTTAAATGGTTGTAGTTAAAATAAAAGATTATCAAAAAGTAAAAAAATTTAGTGTTAAAAGTGTAAGGAGTTAGGATATTGTGGTGAAAATAAAAAGATTAAAAACTTTACTGAGAATTATAAAAGTTTTGTTCTAAAAGTGTAAAGAGTGAAACTATTGTGGTGAAAATAAAAAATAAAATAAAAGTATACTATTTTATACACGCTTTCCCGTACCTTAAAATAAAAGAAAATTAAAAACTATGAAAGTTTAATGCTAAAAGTGTAAAGAGTTAAAATATTATGGTGAAAATAAAAAGAATACAAAGTTTACTAAAAAATATTATAGTTTAGTGCTAAAAGTGTAAAGATTGAAAGTTTTGTGTTGAAAATAAAAAAAAATAAAAAGTTTACTAAAAAGTATTATAGTTTAGTGTTAAAAGTGTAAAGATTAAAACTTCCGTGGTGAAAGTAAAAAGAATAAAAAGTATACTATTACTAAAAAAATATTGAAGTTTAGTTTTAAAAGTGTAAAAATTGAAAGTTTTGTGGTGAAAATAAATTAAACAAAAAGTTTACTAAAAAATGCTATAGTTTAGTGCTAAAAATGTAAAGATTGAAACTTATGTGGTGAAAATAAAAAAAAATAAAAATTATACCATTCTTTACACGCTTTTTGAGACTTTATTTTTAATATATATACAAGATATGTCACCCGGGCGTTACCCCGGGAGACATTACATTTGTTAACGATTTAATAAAAAATAATTATTTAAGAGATAATGCGTTATAAATAGGTATGCTTTCATGGACCGAGGTTAAAAAACCACAAACTTTTTGAAGAAAACATGTATTATTCAAATGATTAAAAATACAACAAAAATTGACATCTGTCAGTTAAAAAATGACCAGTAAAAGTTTTGTACGAAAATGAAAGTAGTTCGCATAAAAGTTTAGTGCTAAAAGTGTAAGAGGCTTAAATGTTATGGTGAAAATAAAAGAAAATCAAAAAGTATAAAATTTAGTGCTAAAAGTATAAGTGGCTAAAATTTTGCGGTGAAAATAAAAGAAAATCAAAAAGTATAAAAACTTAGTGCTAAAAATGTAAAAAGTTCAAATATTGTGGTGAAAATAAAATGAATAAAAAAAGTTTATTATTCTTTACACGTTTTCTTGTATATTTCTTTTTAATATATATGTTAAAAAGTTTGTTCCTAAAATATAAGAGGCTAAAATGTTGTGACTAAAATAAAAGATTATAAAAAAGTATGAATGTTTAGTGCAAAAAGTGTAAAGAGTTATAATATTGTGATCAAAATAAAAAGATAAAAAGTTTACTAAAAATTATGAAAATTTAGTGCTAAAAGTGTAAAGAGTGAAACTATTGTGGTAAAAATTAAAAAAAAAAAAAATATATATACTATTCTTAACACGTTTTCCCTACTTTAAGATAAAAGAAAAATAAAAAAGTATGAAAGTTTAGGGCTAAAGTGTAAATAGTTCAAATATTGTGATGAAAATAAAAAGAATAAAAAGTTTATTAAAAAGTATCATAGTTTAGTGTTAAAAGTGTAAACATTGAAAGTTTTGTAGTGAAAATAAAAAGAATAAAAATTATACTATTCTTTACTAAAAATTATTATAGTTTAGTGTGCAAAGTGTAAATATTGAAACTTAAGTGGTTAAAATAAAAAGAATAGAAAGTACACTGTTTTTTACACGTTTTTCCGTACTTTTGTTTTGTGGTAAAAATAGAAAGAATAAAAAGTTTACTAAAAAGTATTATAGTTTAGTACTAAAAGTGTAAAGATTTAAACTTTTGTAGTGAAGATAAAAAGAATAAAAAGTATACTATTCTTTACTAAAAAGTATTATAGTTTAGTATGCAAAGTGTAAATAATGAAACTTATGTGGTTAAAATAAAAAGAATAAAAAATACACTATTCTTTACGCGTTTTTTTTTACTTTTGTTTTTAATATATATATTAATATAAGGTTCATTTTGCTTAAAAAAACGAGTTGTTAAAAGTTACATATTTCTTACACTTTAATATATCAAAGAGACAAAGACTACTTTCTATTACATATATAGTTATTGTTTTTCTATTATTATTATTATTATTATTATTATTATTATTATTATTTATTACAATGACAAATATTAAATGTTACGAACCAAACAATGACATTTAAGGTGAGTAATTTGCTAAAAATTGGAATCCGTGTATTCTTGGTGAAATTTACAAATGAAAGGTAGGTTTAATGCCCCTGCAAAATTAAAAATTTATTATGAGTTTTTAAAATTTTTTATAAATTTTAAATTTTGCTCTTTTTAAATTTATTTTACATGAGTTTTGTTATTTGTCTACTTTTATGAGGTGTTTGTTAGGAGTGAATCATAGAGAATGTAATTGGAAAGAGAATGAATTCCGCTGTTTGGTAACCGCATACAATAGATATATAAAAAAAATAAAATTTTAAATAATAATAAATTTAATGCATATAACATCTTGAAAACAAAATATATATATTTTTTTTATTTTCACCAATTCTCTACAATTTTTCACCCATACTTTTCATGGTCCCCACCTGCCACTTTTCCACTTTCTTTTACTTTTTTCCATTTTTTATAATTATTTTATTTAATTAATAGTATATAATTAATAAAATTGTGGGTTCATATTTGGGGCATCCTATTTAAAGTCTTGTTCCAAATAAATAAAAGGGAAAACCCATGATGAGTAAGATGTCACATGGTATGAGATGCCCCCATGAGGAGTCTTAAGGAGAAGCCTTGCCCCCCATAGTCTTATATGTGATATTAATAGGCTATTAGGAGCAAGGCTTTAAAGAGAAAGATCTTATAGGGACATATCTTGACATGTGTCAATCCACTCATCAAGGAGTTTTCTCTCAATTATGTTGGAGCAAGCTTTAAAAAAGAAAGCCCTTTTTGTGGCCCCAAAAAGTCAGATGTGTCAGTAGGTTTGTTTTGTTTTACTCTTCTGTTGTGTGTAATAGTAAATAAAGGAAGACATCACGTGAAAAGATAGAGATAGAGAAAAATGTGTCAGTAGGATAGAGACATCATGCCACTAACACTCGTCCAAAATCTCACGCCTAATCTCTTTCTCTCTCCATAACTCCCCATCGGGGCAATGTTCCAGGTGTTCCAGGACAAAAAAAAAGTAAGATATGGCGCCTTTCCGGATAACCTTAGATCGAACTTATTCTATGGGCGTTCACAAAAGGAGACATGCTACACCACATCATGAGTCGTCATATCTTTATCCACTATGGCTTAGCTACCGACACTTTTAGTGCTTATCGGATTTATTAAATTCATACTTTTATCCACTTGCACAGTTGCACGTGGGGAGCTTTTATACAAAAATGAAAAATATCGGGGTTTGAAGCGATCTGCAGCTTGGATTCTCTTAATTCTGTGTCTTTTTTTGCGAAGTTATTGAGTTTATGCATCATTGCCAAATGATTATGATAGATCTCTTATCTGATAAATTTTATAACAAGAATTAGATAAAATCAGATGATTTGTGATTAGAGAGAGTTAAAAATTTTTTTACATATATTACGAGATTGGAAGTTTAAAGTAGTAGAATTGAATGACCTATATAGGAAGAGAATGTCAGTTTATAAGCTATACGAATTGAAGTCATTAACATTTTCAGATTTCTTATGTAATCTAACAAGAAAAAAAAAAAAATCCAAATTACTTGTCATCCAATTAATTTTAGTAAAATTTTTGACCAAACATTCCTTAAATTAGCAAACTCTCCTGTTTGATTACAAAATACTAGAAACGTTACAAGTTTACAACTTACAAGCAGGGCGGATTTGGACACGTGAAACTGTGAAAGTGTGTATTACTATTGTACAAGGCCCATAATCTTATTAATTGGAGCCCAAAAGTAAATCTTACTATAAACTAAAAATCTTACTATAACTATAGCCACTTCATATTTTACGCAAGATCACATGGCTCAATTGATAATCCATTAATCCTTAAAAAAGATCCAAGAGATTCATTTTATAAGTTATAAGAACAATACTTCTATGATAATCTTAATGAGTCATTGTGTGACTTTGAAGTCCTAGCCTTAGTTATGAACAGGCCGGGCCATTTAAATTCACGGAGGTGATACTGGTATAATAGTGGATGGATTTACCATACAATAATACAAATTTTATAACATGTTGTACAAGTCGTTAATGCACAACTTGATGGCTAAAAGATTACTATTGGTCGGTTTGGACTAAATTAAACCATGATGGCTAACTTGTTGATCTTGATATCCCTTTTGAGTTTTAGCGGTACGTACACGTACATTTGAAGAAATTTGGTCAAATTAAAATTGCTGTAGTGGATAAAATTTAATTAATTGGGACCCCAACAGCTCAAGTACATGACTTTTCTTAATGACTCTTCTGATTGTTTTGCCTTGTCTCTGCTTGAAGCCTTAGTAGCCTGAGAAGACAGCTTCTTGGTCTGGGCAACCGACCGGAGATTGGACTTGGCGTGGTGGTGGATGGTCCTCAAGGTGTAATTCCACCGTGCAAAACCTTGATCTTTTAGTGCCTCCACCAACCCAACTGTCCCGGCCACCATCCACGCTTTACTAACTTTTAAACTCATGGTATATCTTTGAATTGCTTGAATAAATCAAATGTTTTTCTTTAATTTGCTCAAAAGTATGTGATGATATATGCAGATGTTATGATGACAAGATGAAGAGTATATATAGATCATTGAACAAGCTGAATGCTATGTCAAGAGCCCCAAGTTTTAAGGAAAAACCATAGGAAAATGCCAATGGTTTTAGAACCTTTAAATTCTCCATAATTCCCCTCCCCCTCCCCTAAAAAAATTTCCTTGGAAAATGATATTTTTACAACATAATTTGGCAATCTACAACAATATCTACTTTATACAGTTGTACTCTATGCAATAAAGTTTGTATATTTGTTGTAGATGACAAAATTATGTTATATAAATATCACTCCCCTTTTTTCTTTCATGGTTCTACGGTATTTTATTTTTAAGCAAAGTGGGTGAGAGTGGGAAATGATAAGTGTTTGGAACTTTATTAATATTAAGGGCGTTGGCATTGGATGCATTATGGACGCATTATGGATGTGGTACCACCACTCCACATCGTCGCCAACAGTCCACCACAAGTGGTGGTATGAAAATGAGTGGTCACACCACGCGGTTGACCATCCATTTGTTGCATGCATATCGAGGAGCCAACGGTTAGATTTTGAATATTTGGAGCCGTTTGGTTTTTTTTCTTTCTCTTTTACTTTTTCACCTTTCTTATACGAGTATATATTATACACTACATATTTACACACACAACTCTCTAATTCTAAAAACTTTACATTCAAATACAAATATCATTTTACCACAATCTACCTTCTTAATGTCTAACAATCCAATGAATGTTCGTGATGTTAAAATGGCGATCCAAGTCCACCTGAATTATGACTCCAGACACTGCACTGGAGTAAACAACGTCATTCAGAGCGTGTCTGAAAACAAGGCGGCTTACCAAGCCCAGATCAACCGATTGGCGGCTCCCAATCGGGTTCTTAACCGCAACGAAAGTGAGTATCTCGTGTATCTTCGTCTGAAGATGGATTGGCTGAATCAAGTTATTTTTCAGCTTACCACTGCCTCTACGACTTTGACATCCACGCTAGACCACGAGGTGTTCTAGAAAGGCAGTGTCGGTGATGGTGAGGATGTACGTTACTACTTTAACCCGGGGGAGGAGTACGTATCTCCTCCACCTGGTAACGTTGCCGGATCATCTGAACCATACCGCTACATTCATCGTAACGACGGCGATAGTACTTTGGACTATTCCAAGTGTTAGTATTTATGTATTTTAAAATTATTATGTTAGTTATGTTTTTATTTATTATGTAATGTTTTCGTAATGTTTTTTAAGTATTGTGTATGATTTATTTTTATTTATTATGTAATGTTTTTAATTTAATGAAAATTTAATGTTTAAATAAAATTAAAATTGTAGTGAGTGGTCGGATGCCGACGAAATTTGGATGAGTGTTGAGTGAGTGGTGGAGTTGAGGTGACATAATATGATTGGTTAGAAGTGAGAGGTGAAAAAGGAGGTGGGAGGTGGGTTACTATCCCCCCAAAACTTAGATGGCGATTTGAGAAATAAGCAACACTAATTATTATCCTTGAACTAAACTGTAGAGAGTAATATACATGATTTTGATTTTGAACGTCTTAGATCATAACACATCTCCCTTTATATATACACTAGATTAATTAGTATCCGTGCAATGCAGCGACGTGAGGCGGTGACGGTGTGATTATTAACGTAAAAATAATTTCATTGCGGTCGGCAATATGATGAATTTTTGCGATGGGATGTGAAAGGGGGGAGGAAGGGACGAATTGTGAATTAGAGTTTTTTTTTTCTATTTGTTTCTACGTGATGGTGAGATGGAGGTTGAATTTTTTTAAGGACATTTTAGTCACAGTCTATAAAATATAAATAAGAATTTATTAAGATGGATGGTAAATTAAACATATTATGTTCTTAAATTTAAAGGAGGGGGGTTGAGTTTGTTTTATAAAGGAGTATAAATATAGAGATTACTAGCAATTAGACTTTTTGTGAATTAAAATTTGTTATTATATTATATTATTATATATGTATGTATGTATGTTTTTTTTTATTTTATTTTATATTATATATTATTTGTTACTATATTATTATGCATGTACTCCAAAAAACTTTTACGTACGTATGTATAAAGAGTATTTCTTAATGTAATTAAACTTGGATACCTTTCAATTAGTTTTACGGATCAGTGCACTTTGCAATGTGTTAGAATATGAACACATACATAACCATATAATCACGAGTAAGCGTAACGGAAGAAATCGAATCAAATATGCAATCAAATTAATTAACAAAGAATAGAATTGAGTTGTGTACCTTATGCAAAGCTCCAATAAAGATAATAATAACAAGATTATTATTAATGCTTAGGGTTTAAAGCAAAACCCCTCTATGATCGCACACTAGACACCCCGAATAACGTATGCTAGTACTCGATCATAAACCAAACAAACCTTTTGCTTGAACCTTCAACTTCAAAGTCGAAACCCCTAAAAAAGAAGCGATTTTCGGCCACTTCAAAACAAGGAAGAAAAATGAGAGAATTTGCTTATGTGAAAAAGTATGTCTAACAACCAAAACCTAGAATTAAGCCCTCTATATATAGGGGTTAATTAGGTTAAACAATCTTGGAAACAAGTTAGACAAAGGCTTACAAGGCCTTTGTCATGGCCGGCCCCTTTAGATTTAGGGTCCAAATCCATTTTCCAATTTTCACATTTTAATCCTCCTTTTTAACTAATTAAATATAATTAACCCTTTAATTATGTTTAATTAATTATTTCGTGATCAAACTAACTAATATAGTACTTTAATATATCAATTAATATTATCGAGTTACCGTGTCATTTCTTGTGACCCCGTAGGTTTAAATTATTTCCGGACATGCGATTTATAATAAAATGATCACACTCCAATACAATGTTGATCAGAATTAGCAAATTAATCTTTATTAGAAATCTTTATAAGCACACATGAAGATTATGGAACCCAATTAGGAATTTAAGAATCGTTTTGGCCGGGAACGACCGGCCAATTAGGTTTGATACCATACATACATGATAGATGTTTACCTTTTGCTTTCTTGATAAGTAATACTCCGTACCAAAACACAGAGTATTTGGTTTATTGCAGATTATATAAGTCAAGTATGAAAAGATCGAGAAGAATGCAACTTTATAGGTTTAATTTGAGACGTACGTTCAGAATAAAAGAAGCTAGAGAAAAAAGGAAAACAAAGTATGTTTGATGCTTTGACGTGACAGAGACTTTCACTATTAGAAAAGAATCAAAATCGAAAGAATGTGGTTCTCCATTATTAATTAATGAGAATATAACTTTAACGATATATGAGAGTACTCTAACGTTGTCCATATTGAGCTTATATATTATTGTAGTATATTGGAGTTGATAGATCTTGTTAATAATGCATATTTTTGGAATAATAGTATCATCTGATTTCTTTGAGTGACAATATGTAAATATTACGAGTAATTAATAACCAGATCAAGAAGAAATAAATAAACACAGCTGGATCGAGATGCAAAAAAGGCTTATCTATTTTAATTTATGTATTGCATATAGCCTGGTTGGTCGTTATACAATTAATAAAGGGGGGTAAAAACATGTACAATTATCACCCCTTTAATTACTTCTCTTAATTTCGATCAATCAGGACATACATTATCATAACATGAGATCGACTTATTCCGAAACCCCAATTAAATTAAAGAGTCAATTAATTAAAGGACTAGCTGCAGTTTGATCAGCTAGCTAGCTAGGGCCCCAACAGTTCAAGTACATGACTTTTTGGAGAGAATCATCCGATTGATCATGTGTAGGAGTAGTCTTCATGTCTCCAGCATTATTATTGACATTGGACCGTAAAAGCCCGGAAAAAGGGCGAAGATTAGACGGGTCAAATCCGGTTGAGGAAGTGAAGACTTTTTTGCCATGACGAAGGGAGGATGTTAGTTTGTAACCAGCTTGATCTGATGTATGCCCAACAGCAACCGCAACACCAGCGGCCATCCATACACGCCTTACTGATGAACTCATCTTAGTCGGAGTATAAGACTAGTTATAGGTTTTTTTTTTTTAATATATGTATGGAGTGGTACTGTGGTAGGTTTGCTTGTTTTTCAAATGAAAATGAGAAGATCGGTTAATATATAGAGAGTAGAGATAGAGATGTACGAGTATTAATTAGTAGTGTATGAATGTATGATTAGCTTTGATCCATATTATATATGCATGATTGAAGTTTTGGACTATATATTAAAACAGCAGCATGTGCATATGGCCATATGGGCAATATAATGGGCCTATGGGTTTCTGACATTAGTTGATTCATGAGTCATCATATGGTAACCAATAGCCAGCCAACAGGTTTCTTACCATGCAATTGTGGATCCACTCTGAGAGCCCACGTATAAATGTAAAATACAACATATACACGTACGTACGTACCTCGATATGTATTATTGGAGCAATGTATGTACGTATACATTCTCTCGATCGAATCTGTTCTTTACATACGGTATTAATTGGGTCATTTTGGACAAAAAAAAATACATGGAAGGTGAATGCACGTGGTTTGACATGGGCGTTATCCAAGATGATGCGCCTTTATTTTGTCTTTTAGCATACTCCTTTTACTAATTTTCATATAAAAAGCATGCAGACATGAATTGAAGTACAGAAAAAAGTAAAAAAGAATGAAATAAAAGGATTAATTTGCTCAAAGTTAAAGCATTAAAAATAAATAAATGTTATATACGGAGTAGTATTATACTTACAGAAAATAGCCGGGCGTCCGCCCGCCGTCCGCCGCTGTTAGCACGGCTCCGTCTTCGCCTGCATCTTGTGTGTTTCTTCCAATATTAGACGAGCGGCATCTTGGTTTGTGGGTCCCGTTTTTGTTATAGCCGTTGCCAAATAAAAAAAAAACATTTTTTAAGTATTTTTTTTGAAACCAACGGCTAGTTGGTTGTTTTTTTTTTTATAATCTTTTACTCCTATTTAAACCCCTCATTTACACTACCATTTCAAAACACACACAATCTAAACACATTTCTTCATCTAATTTTTAAAGCATTTCCATCACACACTACTACCAAAAATGTCTGATTCATCATCACCATCCTCTAGTGACGATTACATATCAAACGATTACGAAGTAGTCAACAATGCTGTTACGCAAATGAATGTTATTTTCAATCCCCAAGCCATAGGTGCGTGTCTTAACGTTATCTTTGACGAAGAAGAAAAGCAACACCAAGAAGCGTCAAGTTCTTCAAGACCCACGTTTACTAGAAGGGTGATCTCGCGAGATCACGTGGGTGCCGCAAAGCTTTTATACGATCATTACTTTGCGCCTAACTGCACTTACCCACCTGATATGTTTCGTAGAAGGTTCCGAATGCGAAAGGAAATGTTTCTGCGCATAGTGCGAGACATAAACTCATTTCAAAGCATAGAACCGCTACCGAAACACTTTCAGTTCTTTCACAAAGGCGCGACAGATGCTACTGGTCGTCCCGGTTTCAACATTTTCCAAAAATGTACTTCTGCTATACGCCAGTTAGCGTATAGCTTTAAGGATGATGCTTTAGATGAGTACTTGCAGATGGCTCAAGATACAGGCTACCAGTGTTTAGATGCTTTCTGCAAATGTGTGATACACCGTTATCAACAGGAGTACTTGAGAAGGCCTACAGAAGCCGATGTCGAGCGGTTAACTGCCAAACATGAGTAGGTTCATGGTTTTCTGGGAATGCTTGGTAGCATAGATTGCATGCATTGGGGTTGGAGGAACTGTCCAGTGGCATGGCAAGGGCAGTACACCCGGGGCGACAAGGGACATCCAACAATCATGCTTGAAGCGGTTGCTTCATATGATTTGTGGATCTGGCATGCCTACTTTGGCCCTGCTGGTTCGAACAACGACATCAACGTCCTCAACGAGTCAGATTTGTTCGACGATTTGCTACAAGACAGGGCTCCTAAAGTAGAGTTTTCGGTTAACGGGGAACGGTTTACAAAGGTATATTACCTAGCAGATGGTATTTATCCAGAATGGGTGACTCTTGTTAACTCATTCAAGTGCCCGATGGACCCGAAAACCACCAAGTTCAAAAGATACCAAGAAGCTGCAAGAAAGGATGTCGAGCGAGCGTTTGAAGTTCTTCAAGGTCGTTGGCAAATTATTGAATAATACGCGCGATCATACAGTACCAACAAGATAAAACGGATCATGTTATGTTGTGTGATCCTACACAACATGATCGTTGAAGATAATGGGAGTGCAATTACAGAGTTTGAAGAAGAGTTGATAGCTAATACTACACTCCCAACTCGTACGTGGACTGAAAGGTGTTCAACGCAGCTTCGTATGTACGGGGAGCTTCGCGATAGAATTGCTCACCATCAACTCCGCAATGCTCTGATCGAACAAGTTTGGAACCTCTCAGAACACGGCCGTCAACGTTGATGTCTAGTTTTTAATTTGCTAATAATGTCGTTTTTCATAATTTATTTACTTTATGTTTTTTAGTGTAATGTTTAAATTTAAAATAAATGTAATGTGTTTGTTTTTAATAATAAAGTGTGTTTTATTAATTTTGTGTAAAAGAAAAATAAAATAATTAAATAATAGATGAATAGTGGAAGAAGTGGGTAGTATAAGGAGGGGAGTGTTCTTGGGGTGTTCTTGAAGAGAGAAAACTGATGAATAGTGGAAGAAGTGGGGAAGAAGCGGGTAGTATAAGGAGAGGCCTAACTAAATAGCCTAATAATCCTCCTAACTATGAGATGATGATATGTGAAAATATCAGAGAGCAATATTAGGATAGAAAATTAATGGATACCACATGTCACCTTATTAATGTTTTAGGAGGATTATTAGGCTATTTAGTTTGGAGGATTTATCATTTTCCGCTACAAAAAATAAGCTAAGTTGAAAATGATATACCAAAGCTAGGCATGATAATCAAGGTATCATCAATCGATCGGTACGGTATCATAATTACAATCAAGTAAACGAAGGTTGAACGAACATCATATCGTTCCTATAGTTGCATATACATTAGACCACGTATATATCTAACCAACCAACCTAATTAAAAACAATCACTTAAATAAGTTAACTTAGACCCCAACAGTTCAAGTACATAAATGTACTAAGTGTTTCCTCGAATTGCTTAGTGCCTTGGCCTGAAGCCATGGCCGCCAGCTTCTTTGTTTGGGAGATTGACCGAAGACTAGATTTGGTGTGGTTGTGGATGGTCCTGAAGGTATAGTTCCACCTTGCAAATCCTTGATCTTTTAGTGCCTCCACCAATCCGACCGCCCCGGCCACCATCCATGCCTTGCTTGATAAACTCATTTGTATATCTTGTAAAAAAGAATTTGTGATTCTTGAGAATGCTTTAAATTAATTAATCAAGAAACGAATGTTGGAATAATGGTGTATATCAGTATATCTATAGAAGCGAAGTGGGGGTCATAGAGCACCAAGTTTTAGCTAGGGCCAAAAACAATTGGCTGAAAAGAATTGGGAAAGTAAATTCGTGCCAATGGTTTTAAAGAAGGAATTTACCAACAATATCCTTTTTTTGTTTTTCATGCAATTTATACTTTTAATTAGTTAGTTTAAAAAATAAATATCAATTGTATTTTAATATAGTTAAACTTTCTCAAGTTGGTAATTATATTTTTGGAACCCGAAAATTTTCATAGAGACAAAATCTCACACTTTTTTTTTTTTTTAAAATTAAATTTTGCTTGAAATTTCATGTAACGATTCGACAATGAGAGTCAGTAAATCAAAAGTTCATATAAGTTATACTTTGATTTTCGGAAAATCAAAAGTTCATATAAGTTATACTTTGATTTTCGGATGGGGTTTCACCTTTGCAATATATGATAGAATTTAATTGATGTCGGCCAAACAAAAATTATATATGTATGCATTCTATTGATATATTTAAAATTATTTCGATTACTAATTATATAACAGTGTTTTTAGTACGTTTAAGTCATTCGGTTGACATATGATTATATATTTTTATGTTTTAAGCTTTATCATTGACTTTTGTTTTGTGTCAAACATTTTTACTTGGACAAACTTAATAACTTTTTCAATACATTAAATTAATTAATTTTTTTATTTTATTAATTCTTGGATTGGGAAAAAAAACCACTCATGTAAAGTTAAAAACTTCACGTGTTTCTTTGGATTTATTTATATATGGATGCACGGGGTGGAGGGTGTTTAAACACCCGATATTTGATTATAGATATTATCTATCTACAGCTCGACTTTCATACGTATATCTATATGCTATAAATTGGACGCTGTCCGCACGTGGATTGCTACATAAAACAATGTCTATAGATAGGGGGAGGGAAATCAGAAAATGTGGTTTCAATTGACTTTTGTCTTTTTGTTTGAATTGTCGTTTTTGCTGCTATACAAAATCTGTCATTCGACTTTCGAGTCATTGAATGACTAAGATTACTGCTCGCTAATTAACGACCTATCAAAACGACGACACGTATTTCTTTGTTTGTTTATATATATTGATGTGTATATATATGGAATTCCTTGATGCTAATTACAAATTAAATTAGTATTTGGTATATGGCTATATGGGTTTTTCTTAAATTGTTCGACTTTAAATAAATTCAATTTTTACGTGTTTAATTGTTTATACATTTACGCATGAATTATGATTCCAAAGGTAAGAGCTATCATAAAAGAGTGTCTTAAAACGTTGACTTTGAATATTTTAACCTCCTTACAAGATTTATGTTAAATACATAGTTGTCGTCTCATACATTTCTATATTTAATATACCAATGCCAATAACTATATTACGAAGTAGAAAATTTTGGATCAAATTTATGAAACCTTTATTAACAATAAGATCGAAAGGAAGCAAACGAGTAAAAAATGTACTTGAGCTAGACTCATTACAAGTTTGATTCAAGTCGAGCTTGAATAAATTCGGTCGAGCTTAATGGTTTGTGACTCTTCTAATAAGTGAGCTTCTGATGTAGACTCGTGAGCTTGAACAAGCCAACTCAAGTTGAGCAAATCGACCTCAAGTTTTGCTAGTAAACTTGAAACGGGCTTGAACCCGATTTCTCTCAAATTAAACGGCCGGGTTGTATACGAGCTTAAATTAACAAACGTACGTGTTTAACCCGGCCTTTAATTACATAAATATTGTACTCGTATTGCACTCAGCAACTCAGCATACCATTAAAAAAATACTCCAGTAATACTGCATTAATTGCATCAAGCAACTATCCATATATAAGTCCTAGATTATCTTTTATTTTAACTCACTATATATATATGATGATAAACTGCCATAATCTAGCAAAACACATATACTCGTATATAATATCAGAACTAAGTTAAGATATCTTTGGGTAGCAACATATATATATATATATATATATATAATATCAAAATCAACTGTTAAGATGAAATAGACCGAGAACAAGATTTAGGAACAATGTTGCTTTTATGTATAACCCGAGAGAAAAATATATTGTGCCCTGCGCGCTTTTACAATTAATAAAAAGGGTAAAAAAAAACCCAACATTTACAATAATCATCACCCCTCTATTTTTGTTTCAGGACATCATATTTCCAGCGCGCCTATACATTTATAAGTCGATTATTCCCAAACATGGAGTCAACTCGATCGTATAATCATCAACCAGCAGCAATTAATTAACTAGGGCCCCAGCAGTTTAAGTACATGACTTGTCTGAGAGATTCATCCGACTGATGTGTTGACTTCATGTCACCAGCATTATTATTTGACCGTAAAACGCCGAAAAAAGGACGAAGATCAGACGGATCAAATCCGGATGAGGAAGTAAAGACTTTCTTGCCATGACGAAAAGAGTTGACGAGTGATCTAAGTTTGTAACCTTGATCTGATGTATGTCCATTAGCAACAGCAACATCAGCTGCCATCCACACACGGTTTATACAATTAGTAGTCATTAATTCTTGCTAAAAAGAATAATATATAGTTATATTATTTGATCTTTGTAATATATATTATGTAAATAATGTTAAAGCTAGGAATAGTGATTAGTGAGTGGTTGTGTTGTTCAAATGAAAGTATCTGAAGGTCTCTTATTATAGTTGTGCATATGTACGTGCCCATTAATCAAAGAGAGTTGCATGTGGGCTAGCTTATGAGTTATGAATGGTCTATGGGTTTCTTTAACCATATATAATTAGTAGAGTCGTGAGTCATCATATTGTAGCCAATAGTTAGCCAACAGGTTTCTCGACATGCAAGTGTGGATCCGTTTTGAGAGACCACGTAGAATGCCTCATTACACGTACGTACCGCAATGTATTATTTTTAACTTGGTACTAAATTACTACTCGTAATTAATATGATGCTGTGTATTATATATATATATATATGTTCCCATCCTCTGGCCAGGAGCCCAGGATGGGTGTATCGGACAAGAAAATAGACATAGGCACGTGGGTAACCATATCTGGGGTATCAATGATGGGCATTCTCGCTTTGTTTTTTATCATACTAACTTCCAAAACCATATAGGTAACTCCAAAAAAATAAAAAAATAATAACTTTTTCATTTTAAGAAAAAAACAAAGTTAAACGAGAGGCTACAGTTTTCTATGTGAGAATACGTATATGCATCTTAATAAATAGAATGAAGAAACTTGATACTAAAAAAACCTCATATCTAACTAATTTTGTGTTATAAAACATTTTAAAGATGTTTGTCTTAAAACTTGAAACTTTAAACACATAATTGAAATGTTTTTTAATTAAAACAAAACTTAATATGTTACTCCTTCTGCCCACTATAAGTGTCCAGTTTTAAATTATTTATGTATTATTATTATTATTTTTAAATTTGATCTTAAATACTTTTTATTGCATTGCATAATATTTTGTGAAAGTTATACCTAATGATGAAAACACATATAAAGCGCAATCAATTTATATAAAATTTATTAAGTGGTATATATTACAAACACAAATATTTAAAGTCAAAGTTACAAAAAAAAGACTTTTCAAAATCAAACAATAAAAAAGTTATAATTTGAAACAACTTTATAACATATATAATACGATTTATAACTATTTCTTTTAAAAAGCTATCTTAAATGCTAACTCATGTCATCTTTACCTTTTTTTCTTTTTAAACCATAAAAAATATATTAAATATAACCGGCCAATAACAAAACATACAATTAATATAGCTTGTCAAGGAAACGAACCAAGCAACACGTTCCTACCAATGGGTTGACAGCCCAGCGGTATCCCAAGTCCTTCTATGAAGGCTTTGTATCCAGAGGTCTTGGGTTTGAAGCTGGAGGGGGTAAGGTTTACCCCAATTTAAGTGTCATGCCTTCGGGCGACTTAGTTGGGGGTTTTCCTCCTCTGTGGTTCCCTGAATACTTGTAATTAACAGCGCATGGTCAACCATCTCGTTGTCTAAGGTATGTGCAAGGCTTCACCATTACGGTGAGGTTTCCCCGATGTCGTGTTCCGACTGAATGTTCAAAAAAAAAGCAACACGTTCCTAATTAAAAACCAAAAGGCGCTTGAAGTGTGAGGGTTACAAAAAGAAAAAAAATCCTCAAATGACAGATGCCGAACCACCAGTTAATTTTCAATCCACATTGTTTTTGATGCACCCCCATTTATGTAAGCCCCTGGTAGAACACGAAAGTCTAAATAGCATGTAATATTACTACACCTTAATATGTCCCGGTCAAATATGATATTGGAACCCGTCTTATGCAGGGAGTCCTATTTGAGTTGATAATAAAACCCGCTTCAATAATCAGGTCCTTTTAAAAAACAACCGGCTCCTTTAAATCATAATAGAACCCGCTTTTTTTGTTTTAGAACCCATTTCCATCCACGACCCGGCCACAACCGGGTTCTAATTTAGTACGTTTTTCAGCTTTTTGTTTTTAGTATATATATATATTAATCTACTTACATTACATGTTTATTCGATTAGTAGACAAGACTACCGGCATGAACCATGTAATCTTTTGGGTTTTAAGACTACCCTACACATCTGCTAATTAAAATGTTGCAAGATGTAATATTTTACATAAAACTCGTAGATTATAAGTAACCATTGCTAGTTGGAACACAGAGGAACATGTACAAAACAGAAACAAGAGTGTCAGGAATAGCTTCGATGATGTTCTTCTTTCCCATAGAAAGTCGAGAGAATTGTCAATGAATTGAAGAAGGTCAGGAGGTGAACTTTGAGAAAGGAACAGTGGAGTTTCAAGCCATTTAGAAACTATATTCAGAAAATTCCATATTCTGCGAGCAATAACACTCACCTTTAACCTTTTTAACTACGTGTCATATAAAAACAATTTGAAACGCATTCGACCCTATATAACAAGTACGAGTTTACTTTTCCTTTTTGGATGCTTAGTCAAAAATTTAGAACATAGATTTTACATTCTACGAAAGAATAGGAAGAGTTACTATCTATATCTATATTTATACTATATTATAAAACAAATTAGGTTTCAACTTTTAATTTTAACAATGTACAAATGTTAATACATGATGTAGGCTATCTCCAATGGGGTGCCCCTGACTGTCCTTAGGTGCCATTGGATATCCTTTGTCGTTGAAACTTGTCCAAAACTAAGGATTTTTTGAAGGATGTCCTTACCTAATTAAGGGCATGCCCTTACTAGTACTTACCTAATATATTTTTGTTTTTAGTGGAGGTAAAAGGATATGTAAGAATGTTTGTATGGTTGGAGATAAAACTATAAGATTTGAAGAATTTGTAAGGATGTATAAGGATTTGTAAGGATATGATGTGGCTGCTCAAGGACGCCCTTAGCATTGGCGATAGCCTAATACTCTTTTTGTCTCCTCAGTTCTCAACAACTCATTTTTTTTTCCTGCATAAATTATTTTATTCCTCTAATCTATTCAAAATCTTTTATCTCAAAAACTGTACATCGATAAATTATAAAAATTACATGGGTGTTTTTAAAATTTTATGCTATTAGAAAGGTCATTCGATATACTTTCGACGAATTTTTAAATCCGATGGCAGAGCCCGTACGGCTAAGGGCGGAGTCCGTCAGATAGATCACCCCATCACCGCCGCCGCCATTACATCACCACCCTGCCATTACCTTCATCCCCGTCGCAACGCGCGTGTACCTTTCTCTCGTATATAGAAATGCATTTAGATTTAGATTTTGTGAGTTCTTAATATTGACTACAATAAACAGAGTTACTAGGTATAATGAAACAAATAAAAAGAGAGCCAATTAAGTAGACAGATATTTGTTGTCATCGGCAAAAGTGTATAATCAAAGATAACTAATTAACTAAGATTAGTATCGTGGAGAGAAATAAAGTTCTTAAAAGAAATAATAAATCTATCCTTTAGTTATATGAATCAAGAAATATATATAAAAAGAAAAGAATTAATGGAGTCTCAAAACAGTTGACATGTGATGGTATCAAACTTGCTTCTGATTATTAACACGAAGGTTAATTGAACATATATTTTTGCATTTACATTAGATCAGAGTCTCTACTTTTCTAGCTAGCTAACTATATAACAATTGCAAACAAAATGATCAACTGGGACCCCAACAATTCAAGTAAATAACTTGTCTAAGCGAATCCTCAGATTGATCTAAGCCTCTGTTTGAAGCCATGGCAGCCGGTGAAGACAACTTTCGTGTCTGAGAGATTGACCGGAGGTTGGACTTGGCGTGGTGGTGGATTGCCCTGATGGTGTAGTTCCACCTTGCAAATCCTTGATCTTTAAGGGCTTCCACCAATCCAACTGTCCCCGCCACCATCCATGCCCTGCTTGTTGAACTCATTGTATTGTGAATGAATTATCTTTTGTGATTTTTGATAATGATTAATTTAGATATGGTTGTGTTTAGTGAAGAAACACATAACTTGAATGTGTCTTTTATATATAGAGGCAAATGAAATGTATACTGGTAGAGCACCTAGTTTTTGGAACAAAAACAATAGGCTGACAATTGGAAAGCTAGCCAATGGTTTTCAAACAAAATCACTAGAATACCCTTCCATTTCGGCATTTAGGTTAAAGGGAGTGGGGCTAGTTGGAGAAGGGAGATAAGAGCGGGCGCCATGTAAGCAAAAGAGTTTTGGTGGGGGGAAGACAAGTTTGATGTTGGGGGGAGTTGTGACACTTGTCACATTCCAATCATTGTTTTCTTTTTTCCACCTTAAGTTAATTTTTTTTTAAAAACATCTTACTATAAATAAAAAAATACAAACATAATAAATTATAATAACTAAGTTATAATAAAATGTAAAGCTACATAACTATAGTATAATTGCTAAGTTATAATAAAATGTAAAACTACGTAACTAAATTATAATAACTAAGTTATAATAAAATGTAAAACTACGTAAATATATTATAATAACTAAGTTATAATGAAATGTAAAGGTATGTAACTAAATTATAATAACTAAGTTATAATAAAATGTAGAGTTAAATACAATAATGGTCCCCGTGGTTTGTCACTTTTTGCAACGGTAGTCTCTCTCATGATTTTTTAGCAACCGTGGTTCCTGAAGATATGTTTCAGTTGCAACGGTGGTCCCTCACTAACAGAATCGTTAACTAGTGTCGTTAAGTTTCCCATGTGAGTAGCACATGAGGGGTATTAATGTCCTCCCACCTACACAAACATTTGTATCCAAACACGTTATTTAAAAACTAATGCGATATATATTTGAAATGTCGGATATTCAATTTTCGGTTCGGATTTGGATTTAGATTTAGGTAAAGATTTTTGAAAACTCCAGATATTCGAATATCCAAAAGTTGGATATTCGACTTTTGGATATCCTAAATTTCTAAATCAAATTTTGGATATCCAAAAGGGATATTACGCCTATCATATCTTAAAAGTTTTAGATATTTTGGATATTATGCCGAATTTTAGGGAAAAAAAATAAGTATCTAAGAAAAAAATATCTCAAGTATCTGAATTTTAGAAAAAATCAAATATCATAGGTATTGTCGTATTATTAGATATTGAGACTAACGTTTTGAATATCTTCGGATATTGAAACTTGGATTTTTCGATATCTTTTGATATTTTCGAATCTTAAAAAAATGATATTGATATCAAACCAAAAAAAATTTCTAGATATTTTTATATATCCAAAATATCTGAAACTTTTTAAAAATCACTATCCAAATTTGAATCCAAAATTTATTGTATCCAAAATTTATTGTATCCAACTTTTCATAGAAAATAGGCTCGAATTTTCGGATCATGGTTTAGATACGGATACTTTTGAACACCTCTTTGTTTATGTAGGAGGAAGGACATTAATACCTCTCATGTGCTACTCACATGGGAAATTTAACGACACTAACTAACAGTTCTGTTAGTGAGGGACCACCATTGCAACTAAAACATATTTTCAGGGACCACGGTTGCTAAAAAAATCAAGAGAGGGACTTATTGCAAAAAGTAACAAACCACATGGACCATTCTTGCATTTGACTCTAAAATGTAAAGCTACGTAACTATATTATAATAACTAAGTTATAATAAAATGTAAAACTACGTAACTAAATTATAATAACTAAATTATAATAAAATGTAAAACTACGTAACTAAATTATAATAACTAAGTTATAATAAAATGTAAAACTACGTAACTAAATTATAATAACTAAGTTATAAAATGTAAAACTACGTAACTAAATTATATTAACTAGGTTATAATAAAATGTAAAACTACGTAACTAAATTATAATAACTAGGTTATAATAAAATGTAAAACTATGTAACTTTATTATAATAACTAAGTTATAATAAGATGTAAAACTACGTAAAAAATATTAGATTGATACCTTCACAAAAGTTGGCCAGTGACTCTCGTAAAACTCTTTTAGACATCTCGAAATTTTCGTCAAACGAGTCGACGGTACTACTGTAGGCTAGTTGGCGAAGCGCCGCAGTACACTTTTGTATCCCGGTGAAACCTAACTTCCCACGAGCATCGTATCTTTGTTGGAAGTACGTATAATTCTCTTCCAAATCTCTTGTTATTTGCAAAAATAAACGTTTACTCATACGGCAGCGCTTCCTAAACTCCCTCGGTGGATAAACCGGGTTGTCAACAAAGTAAAAATGCATCAACCGTTCGTTTGCCTCATGCCGTCTCCGATCTAGGTTCGCCCTACGCCTACAACCGGGAACACGTGGTATTGGTGCGCCCCCCTCCTCTTCTTCTTCTCTTGCGGCTTCTAACATCGTGTTTATCGTCAAAACGATTGTTTGCTCAATAGCCTCGTCTAGATCGGTTGAACCACCACTTGACGAATAACTATAAGATGAAAACTCATCGATATCTTCCATATTTGTTAAATAATGTAGTATTTTTTTGTATAATTTTTGAAAGGGATGTTGGTTTTGTTTTAGTTTTGTGTAGGTTTTTTGTGTTGGTTTAATATAGATGGGTAGTATATATAGGAAGAAAAGAAAAAAAATTGAAAAGTAACCGTTGGGGTGGAATATCACGGAAATCAATAGTTTGGTCAAAGGCATATTGGGCGAGATATAAATTCCGCCAGAAGGGGGAGGGGCGCAATCGGAGGAGGGGATTGGTGTGTTGGGCGAGTTTTAGGGCGAGAAGGAGGGTTCCGCCCCACTCCTGATAGCCTTAGTTTAATAGTATACTCTTAAATAACCAAAGAATATTAGGTTGATAATATTGGAAATGCCACCTGATTACAAGTTTTTAAAAAGCTAATTTTCTAGAATTTTATTGTCTCTGACCATAAATATTAAACTTTAATTTATTTAATTTATTATGGGTAATACTTCGATATAATATAAAGTATATAAATAGATTATGTGTTTTAATTAAATTAATTTTTCAACAATATAATTTAAATAAAACTGAATATTACTCGTATTATATGGTATAAACAAATATATTTACAGTCAATATTTATATTAAAAGAAAAAAAAAACTTAAATAGTCAACTAAAACATTAGATTGCGATGAAAAACAATAACCAGTACACTACAGGTCCCAATATTTGTATTATATTGTATACGGCGTATCTGAAAAACGACCCAAAATTCCATAAATGAATACTGAACCCTGAGTCGTGTTCAATGAGGCAAACATCAAGCTATCATGCGCCGCATTAGATGGACCCAAAATATCAATTCGGGGCATAAACAACAAAATGTGGCGGTTTAACTTTCGTAAATTCTCAATGCTGGCGGTGCCTCTTTACTAGAATTTGGAAACGTTTGAAATGTACGCGGAGGCCGGCCTTATGCGGTTGCACCGCTTGCATACATACCCTCAAGGACGGCCCGCCTGCTCGCATCATCATTGATCAAGATTCCTCATCTATCGAGACCAACTCTGGCCATCATAGCATCTTAATTAATTAATTAGCCAAATTGTGTTCGATCAACTCTGTCCCCAGCAGTTGATATACATGACTTGCTTGAAAGAATCATCAGAGTAATTTGTAATGTGGTTGTCTCTGCCAACGATTGTTTCATTATTGACGTTGATCATCCTTAGAATGCTAGAACATGGTCGGAGGTCTACACCTGCCGCAGAGGCGGCGAATGCTTTCTTGTCATGTTGAAAAGTGTTAATGAGCGATTTGAATTTGTAACTGGCTGCAGCTTGATCAGCATGTCCATTTATAACAGCCACACCGGCTGCCATCCATACACTACGGCTTATTGAACTAGCAGTAGTCATGATGTACGTAATTTATTAAATGTGAATTGAATAGCTAGCTAATTCTATTTTTCTTTTAACGTTATTGATCAGTGGTGGACTGATAATGTTGCAAAGATATATGAAATGAGATGATGGAAAGGACAGTATTTATAGATGTAAATTAGTTTAGTAGCTAGCTAGTTTCATTTGCTGACACGTGTGAAACTAATTAGTATATATCGAGGTGCATCGTGCATGCACACATTTTGATCCAGGTGATCGATGTGAGGAGAGTGAACTTCACATGGGTCAATCTGATGATGACCAATAGAAATCCAACAGGATTCTTAGTTACGAACGGGTATTTATCTATGTGTCATTTTTTATTTTTTTTTGGATAGAGTACTGTAAAAGTCTACATATACATGCTCCTATCCATTGCACAAACAAAAACAACACACTCAACATGTGAGTTCACGTGGGCTGATTTTGGCGTTTTCCCTTTAAATATCTACTCGTGGGAACTCTAATTACGTACCTACTTTGTGAATATATATACATAAAGTGAAAATAAAGGTAAAAGTATTTTTTTTTTCTTTAAATTATATTAACACTTCATATTATTAAATATATATACGGATTGAATTTTAAATGTAATTTTAATTGATATAATTTTTATCAACTACTCTTAATACAAATAAAGATATCTATATTTAAAATTAAAAATTAAAATTTAACAAATTAAAATTAGACATTTAATAATAGACAAGTTAAAATTTAACTAAGTAATAATTTATTTGATACTCCACATTTTCTTTGATCAAAACAAAATGTGATACTCGTCGACGTCTGGTTTTTTATATTTTCTTAGAAAAACAATGTATGTTTAATAAAGGTGATAGAAGGAGACGAGAAGAATATATATCATTTCTATAGTTATCATAAATATTCAAGTGTTTTATGATCATATATTTTGTAGGCTACTATATACAAGTAGTGTCAAATATTATTATCGTGTTGTCCTTTATTTAGTTCATGGACCTATATATGGCTTATATGTTGGTTTGATGGTTCATAATTTATTTATTTTTTTTAGAAGTGGGTATTTGTTTGCCAAATAAATTTGTGAAACTCTTAATTAATTGTATAACCAATATATATATTCAGGTTTGAAAAGCACGGACTGTAATCTGAAAATCTTTGATGAGCTATCCGGACTTTCAGTAAATAATTTCTACAATAATCCGTTTTTAGAAAATCCAATTATCATCTTACCTAGATTAAGTCAATTGTAGTATCTAGAGGTGAACATTTTTATAAAATTTGAGCCATGGTTAATAATTCTGATCATAATATATAGGAGATTCTATTCAATATATATATATAATTGAAGCTTGCATGTAAATCATGCATATATGATTACATATATATTTAATCTGGTGTTCTCTATATATCTAACTATATTCCTAAAATGAAATACAAAACAAAGATTTAGTTAGTTGGGACCCCAACAGCTCAAATACATAACTTTTCTTAACGACTCTTCTGATTGTTTTGCCTTGTGGACATTTTCCATGCCTCTGCTTGAAGCCTTGGCCGCCTCCGGTGAAGACAACTTTTTGGTCTGGGAAAGTGACCGGAGATTGGACTTGGCGTGGTGGTGGATGATCCTGAAGGTGTAGTTCCACCGTGCAAAACCTTGGTCTTTTAGTGCCTCTACCAATCCAACTGTCCCGGCCACCATCCATGCTTTGCTTCTTAAAGTACTCATCTCTTGTGTCTTCAAATTTTGTAGCTCTTGGATATATATGGTTAAATTTAATACTGGAATCAATTTTTGGGTTTTAATTAATTGAATCTGTGTTGCAAGTGATTGATGAAAGAAAATGAAAAACTATAGGAAGTTATATAGCGAGAGATATGATTGATGCAAAGGATAAGGAGCCCACGGGAGAGTGAAACAGCCCCAGTTTCATGGGATAAGACCAACTAAAAACTGGAAGCAAATGCCAATGGTTTTAAAACACTAATTTCTCAATTATACCCTTCCATTTCTTTAGGTGTCTACCTACCTTTTGGATAATAGTCATATACGCGCACAATGTATTAGTGTAATGACAATTAAGGCCCGCAATTTTGACACGAAACTTGTTAATACGACACAACATGACCTATTCTTAACAGGTTTTATGTTTGGGCTTAACAGGTTTCATGTCATAACAGGTCTGGACCTGTTAAGACACGAATAACAAGTGTGGACCTGTTAGACCCTGTTAAAGACCTGCTAAGATTTTTAAATTGAAAAATAAAGACCTGTTAGACCTGGTAGTTACGACAACGACGGAAAACACGAAATGATCTACGATTTTCAGATCTATGACTTTTCAGATCTACGTTGGATTATACAGTACGGAGGCATCAACGTCTTCAACACCATCGCTCTTTTTTTTTAATCTTTATTTTCTATAGATCTAAGGTTTTTGAATATGTGTGTTTGTATAGGAATCTCGTTTTTGTATATATGTGTTTTTATACATTTTTAAATTTAGAAATGATATAGATCTAGATACGAATCTGAGTTTACATCTTAAAAAACAAACAAACAAACATGTAAATAGGTTTCTTAACAGGTTTTTATTGTGTCACCTGTTAATTTTCGTGTCGTGTTCGTATTTAGAAAAAATGACACGATTACCTATCATGTTGTGTTCATGTTCAACCCTAACAGGTCTCGTGTCTTAGCGTGTCGTGTCTTAACAGGTCGTGTCGGACCTGTTATGTCAGCCCTAATGACAATGATGATGTGTAGTGGTGGTGGCAGTATTGGCGGTGGAGGGTTAATTTATGTAAATATTTAGTGTATTTATTTTACAAGTTAAAAATGTATGTTGTAAATATAAATATTTCATATGAATAATATTTAAGTAGGTTTTAGGTAAAATAAAAAAATTATTAAAGTAAAACAAATAAAACAATACAATTTTTTCACTGAAAATCACCGTGCATCTTGAAAATCATCAGTTGCTTCGTGAATCTTCGTGCATCAATTTAACCATGATTCAAATGTCAATATCTTGTTCTATTTGTTTTATTTTAATACTTGTTTTACAATATCCTGCCCATATTTAAATATGTAAATAAAAAGGACAAATTTTTAAGGTTATCAGTTACGAGTAATTATTTAGAAAAATGAAAAGAATACTTTATAATGTAACATAGTATAGATAATATTGCTGCTTCTTTTGGGATTTCAGATACAAGCAATTCGATATCTGGGTATTTTTCATTGTTTAGCTGGGTCTTCTATTAACATTTATTGGCAGCCCAAGTAAATAGAGGTCGGTTATCTTATGACAGAGCATTAACAAATGAGAAATGACAAATACATCACCTGGACCATATTTAGCATGTTATTATCTGCATAAATAATTTACATATTAAACATAACTACTTTTTATATTTATGGATGGTTATCATTATATAAATTTTGATGCATGTAATAAAGAACTATGGTGTAACTTATCCCAATAATATGAAAGCCCAAATAACTAACGAAATGATGATATTATCCTGGCCCATTTTTTTGGCTTAAAGAACTAACTTTTCCCTATAATATGAAAGCCCAAACCAACGAACTTTATGTTGATCTCTCCTGGGTCCTGGCCCATTTGTTTTTGGTATTTTGTTTAATTGTCTATTATGCCCCTTAATTTATTTACATATTGCAAAATGTTTTAAGTAGTCGAAGTATAATTAAAACAATCACTTGACAATAACAATAAAAATAAGTACACAACATATATATATATATATATGGAAAATGATTTATGATGTTAACATCATCTTTGTTAGATGATATTGTTTTCACAAACTCACTTAAATAATTTTCTACACATGTCAAAAAACTCCTCATAATTTTAATGGTTTGTGAGAGCAATATCATCCAACCAAAATAATGTTAACATCATCCAAGTTATCCTTTTATATATATATATATATATATTATAGTTGTTAGATGAATAAAATATGTTTAAATTTATCACCATTCATATACTAACCATATTAAATGTTTGTACCACTGTATGTTATAATGCTGTATAGTAATCGAATCTGTTCTACTATTCACTCGCCAATGAGCTAATTCATGTGAACATGTACCAGGACTAGGTTATACCGTTATACTACTAATTGAAATTGAATTCTTTGATATCATCATAATTATGATAAATATATATATATATTATATATATATATATCCACTAAAGGCCGCCTTAAACATACTCCATGGTTGCGACCACATTTCCTCTAGCTCCTAATTAGTTACAACAGAAGATCGAGAGCTGTGGGGTTAATTGGGACCCCAACAACTCAAATACATAACTTTTCTTAACGATTCTTCTGATCGCTTTGCCTTCTCTTCCAAGCCTCTACTTGAAGTAGGCATGACCGCATGTGAAGACGACATATTAGCGTGGCCTTGATCTTTTAGTACTTCCACCAATCCAACTGTTCCGGTTGTGCTAATTCTTGAGCTCATACTTTCCCTAACTTTATTTAGAAATCTCTAGTTTAAATGGGTTATATCTTAATTCTTTTAATTAGAATATAACCCACTTAAATTATGAATATCCAAGTGTTGGATGAATGAAGATGCTTCTTAGGGCGTAAGTTTAAATAGAGATTACTAGCAGATTAGTGGGAAACTATCTGGAATTAATATAGAAAAACAGGTTGCTATATTAGACTTGGAAAAGCCATAGGTTATAGGATATTTAATTGCAAACTATGCCCTTCCGCTACAATCAAACTATGATAAAGTTTTTTATTTTGTATTTTTATAATAATTGTAATGTAAATAATGCATATAGTGGATGTGTTGCTTCAAGGTGGGCGGCCTCGTGTGATCCAAAAAAAGGTGATAAATATTGTGATAATAAAAGATGAAGTAATCTATGATTAATATTGATTGTCACAAAAGACACTGTTTTAAGATGAGTTTGATCAAATTTAACGTTTAATAAACTAGAATTAGATGAAGCATAAGAAGATTTCTCTAGTCTACTTGAAAATTGTGTTTTGTGTAAATTCGGATCATGTCAAAATATGGGTAAATAGTTAAGCTATGCCCAAAATAGGGAGAATTTAATCTTTCTTTGTTACTACGAAGGTTAATTTTACTCTTTTAATTAAATCCAATCTTCACACACTATTTCATTTTAATAAAAAGTAGAGATCATCTGGCCGGCACAATTTGCGGTAGTAAAGACTAAAGAGTATAAGTTATATTTGACCACTTTTAATAATGGTTTGTGAGAGAAAACAAATTAATGAAAAAATTGTTTAAGAAGAGAAGGTTGATATTTATTTTTTATCTTAATTTTTCATTTTAAATTTTTTTTTTTTTAAGTGAAAACCTATTCTAAAAAAAAATTTTAAAAACTAGAATTAATTTCCTACACATGCGTAAGTTTTTAAACTTTACACATATCTACACACGTTTAGATATCTACATATGTGCAAACTGTTTTTTTTTTTTTTTTGAAATGGGTTTGTGTTGAAAAAATATAAAAATTTTAACAAATAAAAGTCAAAAAGACTAGCTAAAAACAAATAAAAAAACAAATTTTCTCTCTCATTCTCTGCTTAAGAAATCTTATCTCTGGATCTCTACGCATGGTTCTTGCATATTGTTTAATACATTATATATTAAATATAATATAATAATGTGCAGATAATAAAAGAGTTTTTTCAAAAAATATTCGACAATTGAATTTTAAAAAATATATGTTATAATATATTAAATTAATTATTTATATAAATGACTACGAGTATTATTTTTGGGAAATGATTAATTTTTTTAAAGATTCTTCTAATAATCCTTCTAAAACCATAAATTGCAGTATCCAGTAACTCACTTTTTCTAAAACAAATATCCTTTTATTTCTAAAAGAAACACATACATATCAGATCTAGTTTATCAAAGCCAATATTAAAAGGAAAAAATATGAACGAGTATAAATGGCTGCAGAGATAAGGCAATTATAATGTTTTTTTACAAAATGCAACCCTAATCAGATCTCCTTTTTTGTCCCCCCCCCCCCAAACTTTTCTCTCCAATTTCCGGCCATCACATATCGCCGGAGTAAACTTTCTCACATTTTCCGACCATCATACATCGTCGGCCACCGCCACCAGCTTGTGTTGTTGTCCTCAACAACCACCCCCACCGCTGCAAAATTTCCAGTTTGTACCAATTTTATTATTTATCTTTCTTTGGATGACATAAATTAAACTAAATTATGTTTTATTGTAACTATGGAAAACCATTTTCTTAACAAAGTTATCAGCTTGTAAATGAAACAAAGTTTCTTGTTTTATTGTAAATTAACTTTCGACAGCTTGAAGGTTAAAGATTAACAAAGAGTTGATGGGTGTGTGTTGTGGGTATTATTGTCTTTTGGAGATAAGAGATATGATGGAATGAGATTCAATCAATACCCCTTAAGGAATGTGAATTATGTATATGCAGGAATCTTTTCATTTTGTGGAATTTGATTCATGTGACATTTAACAACCAAACATGCCTATGGAATGGAATTAAATTCCAATTCTATCAAATTCCTTCAGAATTCACGAACCAAATGCGCCTTAATTTCTGTAGTGTTCCCATTCCCATTCCTATCTCTATATATATGAAATAAAAAGTAAAAGTCCTGGCCTAAAAGCGTTCATCATGCATGATTTTCAATATTAAATAATAATGTATTCAAATAATCAAATGTGACCAATAATTAATGATCATCAAACTAAATAACAACTTTATCTGTGCATATATATATTTTTTGGATTGAAATATGTATTCACGGGTTTTAATGAAATGCAAGTCTTGGATAAAGGAGTCGGGGATGTAAAATCAGATATCTTTTCATCAATACGAAGGATTATAAAAAATCATGCCAATATACAAAATTCATTTAAAGTACATCCACTCCAGAGTCTCTAGTTTCTATGTTCCCTAGCTGCCTATATATATCAAGAATGTTGATCAATTGGGACCCCAACAACTCAAGTACATGACTTTTCTCAATGACTCCTCGGATTGATCAATGCGTTTGTTGGAAGCCATGGCAGCCGGTGAAGACAACTTTCGTGTCTGAGAGATTGACCGGAGGTTGGACTTGGCGTGGTGGTGGATTGCCCTGATGGTGTAGTTCCACCTTGCAAATCCTTGATCTTTAAGCGCTTCCACCAATCCAACTGTCCCCGCCACCATCCATGCCCTGCTTGTTGAACTCATCTTGTCTTCTAACTTAAAAAACAACTAATTGTTTTTTTTTTTTAGTTGAAAAGTTTCTTTTTGCTAGTGTTTTGATATATTGAAATCTCTGTGGCGTGGTTTTATTTATATAGAGTTGTAGATGCAGAGCATCTGAACATAAACAATTTAATAGAGCCCCCAGTTTAATGGAATATATATAAAACTAGAGGTTTAAGTCTTGGATGACCAATGGTTTTACCTATGGACAATGTCGATAATGCCCTTTGATATCACAAGTTGTCTAAGATGGGCGGCTGTTGTAAAACAGGACAAAACGTGAAACCAATGAGCCTACAATAGTATTCATGTAAGAAATACTTGTCAAAAAAATTGCTATTTTCATTTTTAAGGTTGTTTTCCTTATCTTTTTAAAGATACAAGGGCTAAACTCTGTAATCTGTATACGTCCGGTTACATCTACCACAACCGACAACTTTTGTGTATATTTTGATACTAGCCTAATGTCCGTACGATGTATGGTAGTTATATAGATTGTATCATAAAAAAATTCGAATATGTTTTATACATGATTTGTAAGTATGAAATAAATTTGGTTAAAGTAAATCGATGATCAAAACTAAATTATAATAGACAGTAATCATAAATATAATACATGTTTACCTATAATTTTGGATTTACCTTACATTTTTAGAATCACGTCAAAATTGGAACTTGTAAGCATAGTGGATGATGACAAATAGCCTTGTGTTTTCGGATCGTAAACTTAAACTTTTGAAGTTTTCATGTTAATAACTTATTATAATTAACATAAGTAATAGGAGTTGAAAAATTGAAAATAAAAAAGAGACAATTTATTTATGAGAAAATGATCAATCAAATAAGGTTATAATGTTTTTTGTATCAATAAGTCAAGAATTAGAGTTTAATGATAAGTCATAATTGGATTATATATTAAATGGTCTAAAAATAATTTTATAGATTAATTTTTTATAGAATATACCTACTTTGATATATGTTTTGTGAATTTCAAGTTTAAATTAAAACGGATAAACTGTTGCTCAAAATGATGATCAAGTGAAATGCATTGTCTAAATAGAATTTCATGGCATGCTGCTAAATTTTGGTAGATGACACTACATTGTACATGAGATTAATAGCTATGGAAGATTTATATTTATTTGTGCTGATGCCAAGAAACAAGGCGACAACAAAGACTCACAAGACTTTTATGTTGAATTTATTTGTCATTTGGGCCGTTCATCATTCCACCAGCCCAACACTTCCAATTCTATTTGTGGACTACATCAAATTAAAGGCCCATATGTGGTATTGTTTTTGGCATGTCGGTTGGAGAGTTCACGTGGGCAGGAAGTAAACGAAAATCAAGATTTCTAAGACTATATATATTATTTGCTTATTGAAGTTTTGGGGAGCCTCTCATTAATTTCAAGGAGGGATTTAGAGCCGAACACTATTCACATATACATTCTATTCGGCAGAATTAATTTCGTGGGGTATTGTAGTTCGACAATACATAAAGTCGACACATATTTTTGTGGACGAAAAGAGGAGCAGCCAAGTTTCGAACAGATGGATCAAGTTCGTTTCTCATCAACCGCTAGTGATTTGAAGATTATGTCCGGCTAAGGTTTTTGCAATCTCTCCCGATGAACAATTGTTAGTTAATTTTATTTAATGAACTTTACTTTCAGTCACGTAAACATTGTTCTTTTTATACTATAACTCATATGACTGATTGAGTATTTTATTCACTATTATTTGATTTGGATTTTCGTAAGACAACTTATTGCGAGTTAATAATTTGTGCCGAGTCCACCTAGTTTAGGGATTAAGACAGGTCATATAATTAACATAGGTTGTGCCCAAAATTGTTCTTGTCAAATAATAAAATTATGTCTATGTAATTTAGAATAAATACTCGGTAAAGTTTATTAAGTAAATTAATGCAACTTTTGGGATTCGGGAGGGATGCACTTTTTATCATTGTTTACAACTTCTCTTTTTAATTTTGTCTTGTTTTATTATCTTTAAGTCTAGTAATTTAGTTAATTAAAATTAAGTTTTTCTTATTATTTTCAAAACCAATCGAAAATTGTTAAAACCTGACTATAATCACAGACGCTCCTCGTGGGAACGATACCCACTTACCCTATCTAGTATAAGGTATTTAGGTTTATTTTTGATTGATACTTTGACGTCGATCATTTAATTCTAAGTCTAATAAGAAAACTGAATTTATCTACAACTAAAAAAACTAATTTAATATAATAAATAAATTAAAAAGACACGTATCGAGTAAGGTTTACGCCACATGTCGTTTCAAGAACATGTCAATCCTGTTTTAGTTTATTGGTAGATATGCGTGCTTACAATTTTTCTCATTCTAACTTCATTTGACTCAAAAGTTGTAATTTAAGTTGTAATTGAAATGGGGTAGTTGCCCCACTGCCCCTTTATAATACCGTCCCTGTTTGTATGCACTACATAATTATCATAAAGTTTGTTCAGTATCAATTTTCTATACGTAAACATGTTAGTCATTGGAATGTAGTAATAGTAATTTAGGAGGAGAATTTTCTTATGAATCGGGAGTCGTTAACATCCGTTTAATTAAAAAGAAAATTTGGTAAAAAAAATGAGTATTTATTATTGAGATTTTGGAAAAGTCAACGGAGATATTTGTTGTGCATTAAGTTAAGATGATTAGAAACTAAATCATTTTAAAGGATAAATGTGTTTTTCTATCGATTTATTGTAGTTAGTAGGCTACATTCTAATATTTCCTCAAAATAATATACTCAGAGTATATGATTGACTAATGTTTACCATTTGTTATAATTAGTATAGTTTTGTTTTGCTTGGTAGAGAATATCTATGCATCGTGGGGTTTGGCTATAATACAATTACTTAAAAAAAACTAATCTGAAATTACCATGATTTATCCAAGGCGTTCTAAAATCACCCAGCATAATAAAGAGGCATCAAATTAAATCTTTCAATTTTGGGGCAGAATTATTATTCATGGAATCACTAGTCGGAGGCTTGCCGGGAAATTCTGTTAGGCATGAGACCGTTACAACAACTTTACAAACGGATAACAAGGAAACAACATTAACATCTATACGTCCCACGGATACAGAACATGTGATTGTTTCTAGCCAAGATCTTTTAACCGAAATATTTAACAGGTTACCCGTGATTTCAGTCATTCAGTTGATGTCCGTATCCAAACAATGGTACTTTTTCATCAAAAGCTCTAGCTATTTTCAAAACTCTGATCCTGGTCCCCCTATCGGTTTGTTTTTTGAAGGTTGGGATGCTCGTTACAAATATCGTTACGTGGGATTAGATATCGAGAATTCCATCAATAGACCACCATTTACCACCTTATGTTTTGACTCGGGTGCCATAAAGATATTACAATCTTGCAATGGATTGCTCCTTTGCGCGAATGATTTTCAAAAGTATTATGTTTATAACCCGACAACCAATAGGTTTAAAACGTTACCAAAGTTAAATAATCATAACCCTGATAGCACTTGTTGTATGACATTAGCTTTTGATCCTTCAATATCATCTGGATACAAAGTTGTATGTAGTTATCTGTATAAGGTTATGACGATTGAGATTTACTCTTCTAAAACGGGCAGATGGAAGGTTTTGAGTGAATGTATGGATAATTTGATGGATATTGAACGCGGTGTGTATGGACACAATGCTATCCATTGGATGAGCTTTCCTAATCGGCTTGTTTATTTGAAGTTAGATGAGGAGTTACTTCATTATATTGACATAGATACACCTGATACGACGATATATGGCACAATACTTGATGAGTTTTTGGCCGAGTCACGTGATGGTATGCTTCTTGTTGTGCGTTGTTGTAGGTTTCGGAGGTTAAATGTTTATGCGATAAATAAAGATTATTCTGAATGGTATATTAAGTATCATGTTGATCTTGAAGAGGTTATTAGGGTATATCCGAAAATGATGACCCGTCTTGGGCTTCATTTTCTTGTTCAATCTCTTGTGCTGGGAGAAAAAGAGGAGGATTCTTATATAGTCTTGGAACTCCCGGGGAAACTTATACAATACAAGTTTGTGGTAAACACTATTACTCAGTTATGTGATTTTACCAATGAAAGTCGTCGGATTACTCAAGGCGGGTTCTTTCCAAAGACTATCTTCCAGCTCTCTGATTTTACACCCGAGAATCGTAGATTTATCAATGGCAATTGTTTTCATTTCATTCCTTCCCTGACTGCTGTCTAAGGCATTATAAATTTGCTATATGATATCAGGTTGTATGATCCTAATTAAAATCCTAATTACTTGTTATTGCAAGCATACATGTACCGGAAGTCAGTCGTCTTATGGACTATAGACCATGTATACCTTTTCTGTTTTTGTTTTGTTATAATGGTACAAGGGATATGATGCAAGTAATCCGTGTTTGTATTAATTATATATGGTAGGAAATGAAACATATCTAATGTGACGCAAGGATAATGATAAATCTACAATATATTTTGGTAAACTATAACAATATATGCTTTATACGTATTAGATTTACCACTACCTATTGACTAATGGGCCACTACATTAATGTTATGACTATGGGTTAGCTTGATGATACTCTTGGTACGGCTCTTTGTTTTTGCTAAATTTGGTTTGTTTTGTTGTCCACTTATGGGCCCTTGGTTTTCTATGGTAGAGACCTAAGTTTACGATATTCCTTATTCCTTTGTTGTGTCATAAACTCATACCTGCAATTAAATAGTTAATGATATACTCGTATAATTTTAAAATTCATATAGCTAAACACGCTTGATTAACTTACTTTTTTTTTAACAACGCTTGATTAACTAACTACTATTGAGTATAGATTACACTTCTTTTTGTTTCCTCATGTTTACCTTCAATCCAGTTCTATATCTTGATTTTCTTATTAGACATGTTTGAGTTTATAAATTTTGGTCATATGTATTATTTTTGATATAAAAAAAAAGGACGAACAAGCATTCATTTATGGTTTAAATTAGCGTCAGCTAAAGTTATATTCTGGTGTATTTATTTATTTCTAGTTGACAATATTGATTGTACTGTTAGAAAACTTGTTATTTTCTTATAATTATAACCATCATTTATCTATGTCGTTTAATTCTGAGAATAAAGAAAACCACTTGAAATATATTGCAAAATAATTTTAATACTTGATAATATTGGTGATCAAGCTAACCGTGGTATTAAATCTTTAAATGGTTAAATCGAAAAAAGAATGAAATTTAATTTATTTATCATACAGCTTTAAGGTTGATGGAAAAAAAAAAAAATCATCTTTTATCACGTTTTTTTCTTTAAGATCTTTTACCGAAAAATATTGTGTGCGCGTGGTACATATTTGTTTTGGTTTTCAAAGATATATATGGAATCTGCGATATTAAATCATAAATGTGGCTGTAGTTTAGTGGTAAGAATTCCACGTTGTGGCCGTGGAGACCTGGGCTCGAATCCCAGCAGCCACATCTTTTTTTTTTTTTTTTTTTTTCATTTTTAATTCTTTTGGATGTAACTTGAATCTTGTCCGTGAAGTCACATTTTTATTTCTACTGAAACTTCGTTTTAGTTTTGTATAATTCCAATATTCCATACATTAATGTAGCCCATTGATTGCACATGGCGAGTTTTCAACTGATACAAATAAACATACTTCTTTTAGTGTATGTAGAATTTAATAACAGGCAACCATACTATTTTTGAACATCTTTTATGGGCAATAGCCTTTTAACTAATTTTGAACATTGGAATCCAAATTTAGAGCAACAAACACATTTAAGTTGTGATGGCATATGTTAGAGTTCATAACGCCACGTCTATAATCTAAACAAAATTAGTTGCGTCTATCTGATCGCATTTCTTCACGGCGTTTGTTGTTACTTTATTGATGAATTCTATCAAAAATATAGTTTCTTAAACAAGTGTTGTTCCTAGTAGATTATTATTACTTAGTTAACAGTATATAGTTAGTTATAAATATTTCAGTCAAAAATAGCTTGAAAAAGTCGATCTAAATTGCTAGAAAAGTGGCCACCATTAAATTTCGGCAGATGAACCGATGGCAGTTAATATTTACAGTTAGCAAGTATAAAATATCGGCTGCTTGTTTTTATTTTGCATACAAGAAAATTTACCAATATACAAAATTTTAATTATAGCAAGAAGCTAGCTTAGCTAACTCTCTCCAACCACCATTCTCTATCTACAAATCACAATTTGTTACCATGTCTTCTAACCCCCACTTTGGTCTAACCCCCAATTGTATTTATAAATGCATCTCAATATCATACTCTCCTTACCAAACCATTCCCATGGATACCACTCCCAACTTGACACTTATCGAAGATTGTCGAATATCGCCACCTCCGGGCACCGTTGGCCACCGTTCGTTACCACTTACTTTTTTCGACACCACATGGCTACTCTTCCCACCCGTCCATCATCTTTTCTTTTACGACTTCCCCCATTCTAAATCCCATTTTGTAGAAACAGTTGTTCCCAACCTAAAACACTCGTTATCACTTACTCTTCGACATTTTTTCCCGTTCGTTGGCAAACTGGTTGTCTACCCTAACCTCAATAATTCCGGGGTCATTAAAAAACCAGAAATCCGACATGTGGAAGGTGATTATGTCGCGCTTACTTTTGCAGAATGTGATCTTGATTTTAATGATTTGTCAGGATATCATTCTCGAAAATGTGAAACCTTTTATCCACTAGTACCTTCATTGGGTAAGGCTGTTAAAAAATCCAATTATGTCACAATCCCCCTTTTTTCTCTCAAAGTAACACTTTTTCCAAACAATGGTATTTCCATTGGAATGACTAATCACCATAGCCTATGTGATGCCAGCACCCGGTATAGTTTCTTGAAGGCGTGGACTTCAATTGCTCGATTTGGTGGAGACCAATCATTCTTGGTGAATGAATATCCACCGATATATGATAGATTGATTAACTATCCAAAACTAGATGAATATAAGTTGAGCCAAACAAGGCTCGAAACTTTTTATAAGCCTCCAAGCCTTGTTGGTCCAACTAATAAGGTCCGTGCAACATTTGTTTTAACACGGACCAATATCAATCAATTGAAGGAACGAGTCATATCAGAGCTTCCAATATTAGAGTATGTATCATCTTTTACCGTAATATGTGGCTATATTTGGAGTTGTATTGCAAAATCATTAGTCAAATTAGGAGAAAGAAAAGGGGAAGACGAGTTAGAACAATTTATATTTACAATTGATTGTCGGTCTCGTATGGATCCACCAATTCCCGCAAACTATTTTGGTAATTGTGGGGCACCTTGTGTTGTAACCATAGAAAACGTTGTTTTATCTAGCGAAAATGGTTTTGTCGTCGCTTCTAAGTTAATTGGAGAGGGGATAAACAAAATGGTGAACAATAAGGATGGAATTATGAAAGATGTCGAAAGGTGGCACGACCCTTTCAAGATTCGAGCAAGAAAGATTGGCGTTGCTGGTACTCCGAAACTCAAATTCTACAACACGGATTTTGGTTGGGGAAAGCCGAAAAAATATGAAACCATTTCAATTGACTATAACGAATCGATTTCTATAAATGCATCCAAAGGTTCAACCCAAGATGTTGAAATTGGACTGTGCCTTCCTAGTACGCAAATGGAGGCGTTGGCGAATATCTTTAATGATGGTTTGAAGGGATGAATTCCATCATAACTATTTATCGTCACTTTTTTTTTTTCCGGGTGTATTATTGTTGATTCTATATTTGTTTTGGGTATGCAAATTAGTATTATTTTACAACCTTTTTTAACAAATTGTTAACTCTTTCATCATTCTAATTCCTAATCAAATTTGATACTTTGTAATTTTGTAACTGATGTGATTATCAATGATCGATGAACCTACAATCTTATGTTTGCACAGAAACATGAGTGTGACACATCTAAAAAATGCTTCATAAAACATGCAACAAGTCAACAACTCCCTGCGTCCGGTCCCAATCCACCTTTAGACCCTGCCAATTTAATCAAATAATCGTATCATTTTCTAAGTTTTTTCTTCTTGTTTTTTTTCCCTTTCTTTTACCATTTGGTCATTTACAACCTTTTTGGGCCTTTTTCTTTTAGCCCAATATACAATTTTACCAGAAACGCAATGAAAATAAGTAAGTGAACAATAGAATTTGATGTGGTAAATATTTTTACACTTCTAACTTTCAAAAAAGAATATTATTACACCCAAAGGTTGCATGATGATTTACGCCAATATTTGCACTATATTAGTCATTTTTGTGCAAATGTTGGAAATGGGGTTACCCATTTCTTAATTTATCCCTTCGGCCCTTCCATCTAAATTGTCGACAAAAGTTTAAGTATCAGTTTGATAGGGAATAAATGTATTATTGGGATTATCTATTATAGACTCTAGCTAACAACATATGAGTATAAAGTATCATTAATGCAACAAACTATTTTGTCAAAAAGTGAAAAATATAATTTTTAAGGAAAATATTAATATCGATTTATTTTTCAAAAAAAGGTTTTTTTTTAAAGGTGTAAATTACCTGCGAATATCGGAATATCTATCTTACGTTGTTTTAACAGAGTCCGCGTTAAAAAGCCCCTCGCTGACTAGATACCCAACGGATTAATAGTATCTTATGTGTGCCTCAGAAAACATATTACTACAGAAAAGGATAAACCAAGTTTGATGTGGGAGGAAAATTATTTTAGATTGATATGTAAAACTCAGATATCGCCAAAACTAGCTAATTATCAAATCATATATAGATCCCTAAACGTTTTATCCTAATTCTTTGTTTTATCCTAACTTTGTACCCCAGATCTAAACCTTTTTATTTGCTTATTTTCTAATTTATAGATTTATTATAGTCTTATAGATAGCCATAAATGATCATGGCCGGTCTTGTACCTACAATTATTTTGGCCCAAGATCTAATCTTTGAATATACATTAATCAGTAAACTAAGATATTTATAGAAGAAAAAGTTTAGCCAAAATGTTAAAAGAAGTATATTAAAAATGTCAAACGCAGTCTTTAGGGCCGTACTAAACGTGCATAAAAGTTATGTATTTTTTGTATTAAAAATTCACCATTGAATTTTATGATAACTATACAACTATTTAATACAACTTAACAGTAACCCTAAAAACTAAGTTTAGCAAAATCCATAAAAGAAAGTTAGTTAACTCCGATTCATTGCTAGAATATCGACATACATATATATGTACAAGCTTAAAATTAAGAAAAAAGAAACGAATTGTTGGCCAACGTCTATATACATCATGACAGAGGAGACTATTAAAACGAACCTAGCTAGCTAAAATCTTCAAAATGAAAATTTCACGGTGTAGATGAAAGATTAGCTTGTTAATTAAGACCCCAACAGCTAAGATACATAACGGTACGAAGCGATTCATCGGACCCGCCATGTTTTCTTGAACCATCTTCATGAGCCTTTTGAGCATGGGTGCAAGATATGTAAGTATTAGCCCTGATTACAACACTTGTCTTCTGCAACATTTTACAGAAAGTGTTATCATCAACTATGATCATGGGCTCACACTTGTTTAACGCGTCATTGCTTTTTGACATTGGTTTATTTGTTACAAAAAAGAGGGCGAGAAGGAGAAAGATAATTTGATTAGAAAGCTTGATTTAAACAGGGTTTATTGACCAATAATATTGGAGGTTTCTATTAAAAGATTTATATAGGGAAAAAGTCTAAGACGGACACATCAGGATAAGGATCAAAACCAGGACTATGAGTCCTACTTGTAATTAATAAATTGAGAAAAGTAGACAATGAGATCTCAGCTTTCTATTTCTATTTTTCTTACGGGAAAGTGTCAGGTAAAACTGGTTGTTAGCTTTATAATTTGTAGTGCGTGTTTTGTATATTAATATTTGTCTTGTCCTTTATGTTTATTATGTTATGGTGAAGGGTTTATCATGTAATTAAACTTGTACTTGTTTGTAATTATCCAAAGGGTTTAATAGCAATTTATGTGACTATATAAACCTTCACATGTAATGAAAAGTTAACCTTTTGACCAATTAATCTTTCATAGTTATAATACCTACTTTCTCTTTAAATACCTACTTTCCCATTTCACATAAAGGTTCAATACACATTTTAGCATAGTTTACACTTGGTATCAGAGCAAAATCACATCGTGTGAGAGATCCATAGCTTGATTTTGTTCATCCTTGTGCTAACTTGTGTTTTTACTTCCATACCGAAATCCTCAATCTTTTTCCCTTTACCATGTTAAAGTAATCGAATGTCTTGTGTTAATTCACTCCTTATCATCCCAAGATATCACCCATAAAGTATCTTTTCCTATCTCTATTCACAATGTCTTGAAATCAAAGTTTTAGGTTTCTGTTTCAAAAACCGGGATTCATTCACGGTTTTCCTTCTCAGTTCTATTACCGGGTTTCTGTCTGCTTTGGACATATTAAAACCGGGTTTCTATACCGGTTTTACTTTTCTCAAGAACTTTTAATTTCAATAAGAATATCTGGTTTATACCAAAACCGGTATTTGTTCTCTCATTTATAGGTTATTAAAACTCTAATTAATCTTGATTTAATTTCTCAAAAACCGGTTTTCTGTTACTTTCAGAATACCGGTATTAGTACTTGATTCATTGTTTGAATGTTATAATACCTGGTTTATCCCAAAACTGGTATTTGTTCCTCTAATAGTTAAATTTTAAGTTGTTATTATCTTCAAATTTTTCGAAGAAAACCGGTATTTGTACCCTTATTACTTATTACCGGTTTTAGTCAAGGATTGTTGGCTTAAGTTGCGTTTTGAATGTATTAATACCTGGTTTACTCCAAAACCGGTATTTGTTCCTCCATTAATCATTTTCCTTAATCAAAACTCTGTTCAATTTCTTTCTTAAAAACCGGTATTCCTACTTATGAATACCGGTATTAGTTCTTCCTTTCTGGAAAACCGGTTTCTGTTGTACTTTGCTGTGTGATTGTATGTTATAATACCTGGTTTATACCAAAACCGGTATTAGTGCTCTTTTCATCAATTTTGTGGAAAAGTTACGCTGCTCAATTTTCAGCTTGAATACCAGTTCCTCACACTGTGTCATGGCTTCTCAAGATTCTTTAATCATAGGTTCTGAAACTCGCCTACCTGTCCTCTATCGTGACTGCTATCCCCAATGGAAGAATCGTTTTCTGAACTGGGTTGCTAAACAACCTAATGGTGCTGATGTAAAGACATCTCTCAAAGAAGGACTGGCTGTTCACAGAAATCCTGTAACTAAAGAACTTCTACCACCCGAGAGTTGGAATACCACTCAGAGAAACCGATCCCAAGCAGATGATCTTGCTGTTACATCTCTGTACTTTGCTCTTCCTAATGAGATATATCGGAATGTTGATTCGTACACCACTGGGAAAGAAATTTGGGATGAACTTGAAAAACAGTTTCAAGGGTCAGAAATCTCAACAACCATTCGACTCTCTTTTGTAATTGATCAATATGAGACCTTCAAACAGGAAAAGGGGGAACCATTAGTGAAAACATGATCGTTTCTGCAATGTGATCAATGATTTAAGAAAAGAAAAGGTGAACAAAACTGAGATTGAGCTCAATGTGAAGTTTCTCCGATGCCTGGAAGAAGTCTAGGAACCTTATGGCACACAGATAAACGTTCAACCAGATTTCAATAAGCTTAACATTCACAATCTCTATGAGAAGTTGAGATTGAATGAAAAAGCTGTTCTGAAACAACAAGCAAAATTTCAAGAAAGTTCTTCCACTGATCCTCTTGCTCTTGTGGCCAACAGAATGTCACATCTCTCTATGAACTCCAATGATGACAACACTTTTTCTGATCTTGGTGATAATGATCTCATTGAATCTAACATGGATGATAAAGAAAAGGAGATGTGCAGAGATCTTGCATATTTTACTCGATCCTTCAAGAAAAAGTATATGACAAGAAGACCGACCAACAATCAACTTCGAACATCTTCTGTTTCATCTTATGTCAAGAACAACCAAGCTCCCAAATTTGATCAGTACCCGAGAAACACAACTGGTGAAAAGAAGTTTGAATCTCCAAGGTAACTTGAGAAGAAAGTTGTTGAACGGAAACCTAAAGAAAGGAAATGCTACAACTGTGGTCAAACTGGTCATTTAGCAATCAATTGTTCCAAGCCTCGTCAGAAGAACTCCACATACTATCAAAACAAACTCATGTTAGTGAAGCAACAAGAAAGTGGAGTTGCTCTTCTTGCTGAAGATGACAAATGGCTACATCTCTCTGATGAAGAAACTAAAGAACTTGCTGCTAATGTGTGCTTCATGACTAAGATCAGGCGTTCCAATGAGCTGGGTGATGAAGGTAATAAATCGGAAACTGATGATGATGAGGTATGCGAATTTCCGAAACTTGCTTTAGATCAATTATTGCATGAATGTGAACAAACTGCTCTCACTAACACATCTCTAAAAGAAGAAGTAGCAAACTTAACCAATGCTTTACAAGAAAAAGAAACCTCTTTAACTGATTTTCAAAACAAATTTCAAATCCTTCAAAAGGACTTTAAAGATCTTTCAACCAGTAATGCATCGGTTTCTTTTACTGCTTCTTCTGAATTACATCTTGCTAATCAAGAACTTGAGCTCAAAGTATTTGAACTAAACAAAACCATCAAAGAACTAAAAATTGCTCAGTCAAATGAAATGTTTAGAGCAAATGCTTTGGCTGAAGATCTTGAAGCCCTCCAATCTAAGTTCAACATTTCCAACCCTTTATTGAAAGAATTACAAAATCAAATTTCTGATTTAAATCATGCATGTTGCATCAAAGATTCTCAGAACCAAAAACTTGAAAATAAAATTGATGAACTCACTGATGAAATCAAGTTTTATAAAGTTAAGGTTTATAGAATTGATCAATCCAACAAGCAAATCTTTTTAAACAAACCAAGAGATTTTGAAGATTTCACCAAAGGGTTAGGATTTGAAGATCCCAAGAACTTACTCACGGGTAAACAAATTGTACCACCCCTGTATGATGAAAACATGATGCGATATGGTTTGCTAACCCAATTTGTTCGGCCCAGTTATGATGATTTTGATACAGAAGAACAGTTATTCAAATGTGAAATCAAAATTAACTATGATCAAATCAATGATTCTTATGATTTGTTTAATCTTCCACTTTGTCCTAAACCTAAAAAGCACTCTGTTACTATAGTTGAACTTGATGAAAACTCAAGTACAAACTCAACTGAAAAACAATCTGTTGTTCATACAAATGAGAACAAACTTGAAAAAGTAATCGTTCATTCAAAACCAGCTCCAGTTCGACCATATATTCCACAAAGTGTTTTGGAAAAACAAATTGAAGATTTGAAACAAACTATGATTGAAAAACAAGATGTGATAAATGTTCTTTTGTCTCAAAATCACCATAACAAATCTGCCCCCAACAGCTCATCCAGTGTTGTTTATGACTGTTCTGATCTTAGCCAACCAGTGTGTGTTATTGTGAATCCCAACAATTGCTCCTTAAATGATGAAGTGTGTGACATCGAAGATGTTTCTGTGCAACCCAACTGGGATTCAATCAAGACCAATTCTGTTGCCACCCAAACTGAAGATGATTGTGTTTCTAACATTGATTGTGTGTATGATGAAGATTATGATGAACAAATGTCGGTGGATAAAATTGAACACATTTTTCCAAATCTATTTGATACTCAGCCAATCAAGTTTTCTAAAGAAACTGAGTCGTATTGTAACGAGTTTAACGCTCTTTCTAAACAATATGAATTTGAAAGAAATCAAAGAATGAATTTGCTCACTGAACTCAATAAACTTAAGATGGAAATGGAGTATAAAAACATTATACTTCAAGCTTTTGTGGATAACAATACTGAAAAGGCAACAAAGTTACTGTCCTCAGGTCCATTTTCAAAATTTGTGCCCAATGTGACTCCACCACATTTGTCTCATGACTCAAAATCATCTACTGATACTTCATGCTCTTCCATCAACTCGACCACCTCTCAAATCACTGTCCAAGTCTATTTGGATGAAATTGATGCATTGAACATCTCATTAGAAAAAGTAAAAAAGGAATTTCAAACTAAGTCAACACTTTTTGAAACAAGAGAAAAGCGATACTGTAAAATCATTCAAAAACTAATGAGCCACAAACCCGTTTGTCCAAATGACAATGCATCAAATTCAAACAAAGAGACTTCAAGTCCTCTAAAGACTTCTGTTTCTAAAGTGACTGTGAATTCCGATTCAAAGAACAACGGTTTTAATCCAAATATTTCTAAAATCCCTGATCTAAACAAATTTTTGGAAGAAAATACTACTTATGATCCGGATTTTGAAAATAAATTTTTCAAGAAAAACAAACCTTCTTTGAAAAAGGCTCCACTCTCACATCCCTTGAAAGCAGCTTCATTACCAAGAAAGACTCCAAAACAAAAGGTAATCATTACCAGACCAAGAAACTTGCCTGACAGCTGCAAAAACAAAAACCCCCAGACTTCTACAGTCCACACCAACTTATTTCCCAACACTAAAATGAATCTTCAACAACAACCCAAGGATCGAAAGTTTTCTGGTTACCCTAAACAATCTCTAACCACACCTAGGTGCACTTTAAAAGTGTTTAGAGATGAAGCTGTAGGAATAACTAGATACCAAGATCAATATGGTTGGTTTTCTTCCACTCCAAAGAAACGAGTGTCTCTTGTTCATCACAAACAGTCTCCTTCTAATTCTAAAACTGTTCATGTTTCAGGTGACTTATGCTTAAACTGTCGAAGTGTTTGGCTTCCTAAAGATAGACATTTACATGCATCTAGGAGAGTCAAGTCTGATAAAAAGTCACCTTCTGAGAAACAAGTTTGGGTTCGGCGTAGGACTAGTTCTCTAGATAGTTTCAAGTCGTGTAGGACTAGCTCTGATTAATTTTCATCCTTCTCAAAACATTTTAATTTTCATATGTTTGTAATTTGTATTTCTTGTTTGAACTCGCTTATGTGTGCCTTTATTTTTCAATAAATGATTACATGTGTTGTGTGCTTGTTATGCAGTTTATGAATATTTGGTCATAGTATGTTTTTGTTTTCATAATGCTATATCTTCCTGTTATCTTACTTCTTTATGCATCATCCTCTTACCAATTATGGACCCAGTTTAAAGTGGGGACCTAAACCCATACTTCTTGTTTTTACAGGAATTCCTTATTTGTGTCTGGTATATCGACTCCGGATGTTCCAGACACATGACTGGCAATAAATCTCTTCTTCGGAACTTTGTTGAAAAGTTTTTGGGCACAGTTCGTTTTGGCAATGATCATATTGCTCCTATACTTGGTTATGGTGACATTATTCAGAATGGGATCACTATCAAACGTGTTTCATATGTGACAACGATCTTCAAGTTCTTTTTAAACGATATGAGTGCAAAGTACAAACTGAAGATGGAATCGATATTCTCACTGGGTCCAGAGATGACAATTTATTTACCATAGATCTGAATTGCATTCCTTCTCCTACTTCAGAGATTTGCCTTCTGTCAAAAGCTTCAGCACAACAATCTTGGTTATGGCATAAACGTCTTTCTCATCTTAATTTTCATTCTATCAACGCCCTTGTAGAAAAACAACTAGTTGATGGTCTACCGGACTTCAAATATGACACCAATCATGTTTGTTCCGCATGTGCCGTTGGTAAACTTAAGAAAGCGTCTCACCGACCAAAGAAACACTTGAGCACTGATGCCCCTCTCCATCTTCTCCACATGGATTTATGTGGACCTATGCGTGTTCAAAGTATCAATAAGAAACGATACATTCTGGTCATTGTTGATGACTTCTCTCGTTATACTTGGGTTTATTTTCTTCATGAAAAGAGTGACGCACCACAAGTTATCACCGACTTCATAAAACGAACTGAAGTTAACCTTCAATCTACAGTTCGTATTATTAGCTCTGACAATGGTACCGAATTCAAGAATGCCACTCTTGAAACTTTCTTCAACTCAGTTGGTATCACTCATCAATTTTCTGCCGTGCGAACACCTCAACAAAATGGAGTCGTTGAGCGTCGTAACCGTACTCTTGTTGAAGCTGCAAGAACTATGCTTGCTCACTCTCGTCTTCCCCCTTACTTATGGGCCGAAGCTATTGCTACAACATGTTTTACCCAAAATAGATCCATCATCAACAAGAGGTTTGGTAAAACTCCATATGAAGTCATCAACAATAGAAAACCAAATGTGAATTTCTTCCATATCTTTGGTTGTGTGTGCTATGTTCTGAACGATCATGACAGCCTTGGAAAATTTGAACCAAAAGGGGATGAAGCATACTTTATTGGTTACTCTAGGGAATCAATTGCTTATCGTGTGTACAACCGTCGCACCAAGAGAATTCAGGAAAGCATGAATGTTAAATTTGACGAACTTTCAGGAATGCTTCTTGAACAAAACCGTTCCCTTCCTCTTTCTCCACAAACTTCCGCACCTAACTCTGTCTCCCCTCTGATGAACATCTTTCCAACTCCGACGCCCGCCGAGTTAGATACCGTGTTCGACGAATTCTATCATGATCATCCTTCTCCAACACTTCTGTCCTCATCCATGTCTGATAATTCTACCACAAATATCAATCAACATGAGAACTCATCTTTTGATCAACAAAGTTCCTCTCCCTTGTCTATCTCACCAGTGGTAACTCCTCCACAAATTGCAAATTATCCCACCCCAATCGCATCATCTTCTTCTGACTCTACAATGGCTTCTCCACCGTTTGCCTCATTTCAAACAAATAACATTGGATCTGAAACCATGATTCTACCTGACGAACCTACATTTGAGCAAGTTACTGAACAACACTCTCAAGGATTTACCAATTCTGATGAGGACAATGCACCGGCTGCACCTCTTCCTCACTCCCGAAAGTGGTCACGTTGCATGCTTCCTCATCTGCCTAGTCAAATTATTGGAGATCCTAATGCTGGTCGGACCACTCGAGCTGCTTCCGCTAACGAATGCTTATTTGTCAACTTCTTAAGTATGGTCGAACCTAGTAACGTCAAAGAAGCATTACAAGATCCCAATTGGGTGAAAGCCATGCAAGATGAATTATCCCAATTTGAGCGTCTTGAAGTATGGAAATTGGTTCCAAATCCGCATTCTCACAAAGAACCAATTAAGACAAAGTGGATCTTCAAGAACAAGAAAGATGAAGGTGGTGTTGTTGTTCGTAACAAGGCTCGCCTTGTAGCCAAAGGTTTCTCTCAACAAGACGGTGTAGATTACGATGAAACTTTTGCTCTTGTTGCCAGAATTGAGGCCATTCGTATTTTTCTTGCCTATGCTGCTTTTAAGAGCTTTACAGTCTATCAAATGGATGTCAAGTCTGCGTTTCTCAATGGAATCTTGAAAGAAGAAGTCTATGTTGAGCAACCTGAGGGCTTCGTTGATCCAAAACATCCTACTTATGTCTACAAGTTAGATAAAGCTCTTTATGGTTTAAAACAAGCTCCTCGTGCATGGTATGATGCTCTCTCTACTTATCTTCTGAAATCTGGATTCTCCAAAGGTACCATTGACACCACCTTGTTTATTAAAAAGCAAGGTAATGATATTCTGTTAATCCAAATCTATGTTGACGACATCATATTCGGGTCCACTAATCCTACATATTGCAAAAACTTTGCTGCTCTTATGGTTAAACATTTCGAAATGAGTATGATGGGTGAATTAAACTTTTTCCTTGGTCTTCAAGTTAAACAATTGTCAAACGGTATTTTTATTTGTCAAAATAAATACATTCTTGACATGTTAAAAAAGTTTGATATGTCTCACTGTCAACCGATTGGGACACCCATGGAGGTTCGTACCAAAATTCATGCTGATTTACATGGAAAACTATTTAACCAGAAATTGTATCGCGGTATGATAGGATCCCTCCTATATCTAACTGCTAGTCGCCCGGATATAATATTTGCAACATGTATGTGTGCTAGATTTCAAGCTAACCCTATGGACAGCCATGCTCAAGCTGTTAAATGGATCTTTCGGTATCTTAAGGGTACTATTAACCTTGGTTTATGGTACCCGAAAGAAACTGGTTTCGAATTAACGGCTTTCTCAGATGCAGATCATGCAGGGTGTAAGTTAGATCGCAAAAGCACTTCTGGCAGTGTGCAATTCCTTGGTGACAAGTTAGTTGGATGGTCTTCAAAGAAACAAACTTGTGTTTCTACCTCAACAGCAGAAGCTGAATATCTCGCTGCTGCTAGTTGTTGTTCTCAAGTTCTGTGGATGAAGACACAGCTCTCTGACTATGGTTTTAAGTATGAGCGCATTCTGATTTACTGTGACTCCAAAAGTGCAATTGCAATTTCTTGCAATCCTGTTCAGCATACAAAGACAAAGCATATCGATGTAAGGTACCATTTCATAAAAGATCACGTCGAAAAAGGTAACATCGAACTTTACTTTGTCCCTACAGACTACCAACTTGCGGATCTTTTCACTAAACCCTTAGATGAACAAAGGTTTAATTTTTTGAAAACCAAGTTGGGTATGCTCGATCTTCAAGCTTAATTGTCATCCTGTCATGCTATCTATGTTTTTCTTCTTTTTCAAACAATTGATGTATGTTTCCGTGACTTTACATGCAATATTTGAGGGGGAGAACAAGGGTAGATTGCATGCTTCTAGGGGGAGTAAGTCGATTTTATCCATTAATCTGTATGCATGTTCCTAGGGGGAGTTTGTATTCATCTATGCTTTGCTTCTGATTCTGTGTTTTCCAAAAAAAATTTCCCATCTTTTCCAAAAAAATTTCAAATCTAACCTATCTTTTCCATATTTTTCCACACAAAAAAAAAAAAAAACCGGAATTCTCAAAAACCGGTTTTGACCACTATATAAACCGGTTTCGAAGTCATTTGACCCTTTCGCAAAATTTTCTAAGTCTTCTTAACCTTCTCAAAAACCGGAATTCTCTCAGTCAAAACCGGCTTTCTCAAAACAAAATCCCGATTTTAGTTCTCAAAACACAAACCGGAATTCCCTCTGTCAAAACCCGACATTTTTCCCTACAAAACTTCGGAAAGAAACCCGGTATTAGTTCCCCTATTCTTCAAAACCGGCATTCAGGTTATTCCATTTACTTTTACCGGTTTTCTCAATTTTCAATGTTGTAATACCGATTTCCTATTGTTAAATGCATTTTTACCGGTTTCCTAAGTTTCAATGCATTAGAACCGGTTTCCTAATTTTCAATGCATTAAAACCGGTTTTTCCACTATTTTTCAAAATTGTTAATATATGTCTTCTGTGCATTTGTGTTTTATCTTTCAGGGGTGAGATTTCTCGTTTACGTCATTCATTACTGTCTTTCATCTTATTTTACGTACTCGGGTATCTTATTTCCTCTATTTTCATTTACTTTACTCAATGCTTAATTGTCTTATGTGTTTTTTATGTGATGCATGCCTATGTTATTATTTGCATGATTTTATGTGCTTATCTTGCTTGGATGTCACTCTAATAGTATTTTAGACTTCGCAAGTGCATCGATATCTAGTTTCGACTTGATATCTTGATGCTTTGCATCATACCGGAAATCAAAAACACCGGTATGCGTTCTTAAATTCACAATTTTATGAAAAGTCACTCTGCTCATTTTTTTTAATTTTTCAATTTTCAACCAATACTCAATAGTTTTTGTCACATTTTCAAACATTTTTTCTTTCACTCTACCAATAAAATTTTTCTTACTCTCTACATAAAAATTGTGTGACCTCAAAATACTTCTATTTATGAACAATTTGATGATCATAAACTCTCTTGGGTCCGCAGACACTCTTGTTACCATCTCTCTTTGTGTACATTCACTTTCTCGATTATCCATCTGTTTTCCTTAAGAAGCAAGGTATTGAACGCCTTGATGTACTACCTTTACATCTTTCGTGAACAACAGATGCATAATGATCATTTTTTTTACCACTATTCTACTTTTCATACATCGGGTTTCCTTTAGAAGCAAGACATTGAATGCCTTGATGTACTGTTTTTTGCATCTTCTGTGAAACAAGGTGTCTGACTAGTTCTTTTCATAAAATCTGTTTTTCATAATTATACATTGATTTTCCATAAGACGTGAGGTATTGAACGCCTTGTTGTACTACCTTTACATCTTTTGCGAAAATCAGTGTATAATCAATCTTTTCTAACCTTGGAAACGATGTTTCCCATCCGTCTACTTGTTAATTTCAGGATGGAGTTTCTTAAAGATGGAGCCACAGAACAAATGACGAATAACCTTCGTCTTATGATATCGTTTACTTGTCCATTCGGTATCATTCCAGTTATGCTCACATATCATCCACTGATCAATATCTTCACTATCACGGCCGAAGGCATTGAAGAAGAATTATTATATCAAATGTGGCGGACAATCGAGTATGTTCCTACAAGAGGAAGAGCTCGTCCATTCTTCTGGTTCTCCCTTCAAACAACAGATGATGCTTCACAGCAATTCACATTCAATCTGGATGATTTCCGAAGAATCCTTCGCTTTCCAGCTGTTGATTCAAGACCGGGAGAATCGAGCTTTGTTGAAACTCCACCAACTCTTGAGATGCTACATAGAGTACACGAGTTGGGTTATGATGGTGACGTCGCTGCTTTAAGAGACATTAAAAAAGGATTTTCATCCAATGTGGCATACTCTCTCCTCCATCATCAACAACTGCTTGTCACCATCAAGAAAAGGTCAAGACGACTTCACCAAGGCCACTCTAACATATCTTTTTGGAATCGCGTTCGATGTCTATCTAGTTTTTGCTGCCATTGTTTTTGATCATCTTCGACTCCAAGTTAACGGTAAACACACTGCTAACAAGAAATATATCGCGTTTATCCGTTTCTTGTCTGTCATTATGCAGCATTTTGTCAACACTCACAGCAACATCAAACGTTTTCCTGCTTCAAGACATGTAGTTATCTCCAGCTTTCGTCATATATATACAAACAATCGCATTGCTCACATCAATTTCATGTTAATTTCTGAATCTCTGCTCAGCCAAGTGCCCGTAGATAATCCTGATCTCAGGATTTACAGAGCGTACTTAGCCGAGCGTATGGCTACTCAAAATCGAGGTGTGCCCTCCCCACGCTCGCATAGGTCACCAAGTGAGGGTTCTAGGTCTCGAAAAGGAAAAGAGGGGTTAGAAGATGACTCTGCACCTGACTTATCTGTTCCTTCTTCTTTTTCTATTCAAATTCCTCAATCTTCCGCACCTTCACAAAAGAAACGAAAAACTTGGCATCACTCAAAATCAAAATCGAAAACATCTTCATCAACATTCTCTGTTCCTTCTCCTCTCACTCCTTCATCTTCTTCCTCTGATCCTATGTCATCACCTTCTCCTTCTTCCACTAACGTTATAAGATCTTCTCTTCAACCAATTCCAAAGGAATCACATGATGAACGCTCTTCCTCTGATCACAACAATATTAACGATCAAATTCCTTTTTGTGATAATGTGTTGGAAATTCCGGAGGTACAAGGTGGTCCTGAGGGAGGGGTTGAAAAACATACTGGAGAGGATGAGAGGTCAGGGCTAGGAATAGGGCAAAAAGAAAACGATGGCCCTCCGATAGTTCAAACATCTGGCCAGGATGACACCAGTAGGATAGAAGCCAAGGATTCCCCACCCTCGCCTGTTTCACTTACTCGCCACTCTGGATTCTCTTTACAGGATCCAGTTTCATTTTTGCACAGGCACCAACCACATCCACTATCAATTCCTCACTCGGAGGATGTCGATATTGAAGCAGCAGGGACTTTTGCCTCTCTCCCACTTTCTTTTTCTCACACAATTGAGTCTAGATCGCCTAAGTCACATGTGTCTGAGCACGCACATCCTTTGGATGTTGCAACAACAGACCGAGAGTCGGTGATTCCACCTTTTCAAGGAGTGTCTGGAAGTCCTGCTCATGATAATATGACAGGCGCTGGGGATACAATTCCCAGTACAACGGGCAATCTTGGAGAACCCGGAAGTCCCACCATCCGGAACGTTGAGCCCGACACTTGTGTTGAGCCAACTAGTTCTGAAACAACCAATGTAGAGCAACTGCTTCATAAATCATTGGGAAGTCCTGGTGGCCAATACCATTCAGGCCACACTCTAAACCCTACGGAGCCTACAAGTGTGCAAACGACATCTATGTCGGCCGCTCCTGCTCTTTCAACTCAACCGCCACCAATCGGTGTGCTCCATTCTCCTATTAATAAAGGAAAAGCCCCGGTCACTTCTCCATCCTCCTCTTCAACTTCTAGCCCTCCTCCAAATCCAGATGGCATTAGGCTTAAAGCTAATCCAGAAGAACGCCAACTATTTAAAGAACTTGAAGCTGCTGGACTTCTCCATCACATAAATCCACAACCATCTCCACCACACTTGTCACCTCCCGCTTTCTCATCTCATCACAACCATTCTCCTCAACACTTATCTCCTCAACATACTCAATCTCTTCGCTCAAATATCAACACCATGTATGGTGATTTGTATGCTGCTCTTATCTCTCTTGACAATCACGCCGATCCATTTGATAAAGCAATCCTTGCAACTCTCCAAGCTCGCTTCGACCATCAACATCAACTCTTGCTTCTAAATCAATAAGCCGAACAAGAGAAGCTTCTTGCTTTCGCTTAACTTGAGGCAGCACTGAAAAGAATTACTGAATTAGAAGAATCTTGCAAAGTGGCTGCAGTCGTCCATCGTAGACGTGATGAACCTGATGATCAGGATCAACACGAGGGGGAGAATAGAGAAGATGCGACGACTGAAGTAAGGGTTAGTGCTGAAACTGATGTTATTGGAAGCAATAAAGTTGTTGGAGATGAAGCTCAGTCTAGAGATGCTCCTAATGATGAACAAATGGATATAGAGCTCACTGAAGTAATCAATGTCGTTGAATCTGTGATCGGAACAAGTACTAATACTGAAGTTATACTTGGCTCAGCTGATAGGGATGATGCTATATCTCGAGAACTCAATATTGATCCCTCTGTGATTGTTGAAGATGTAAACGATGAAATTCAAGATGATGACACATTTGAAGTTGGAGGCAATGATGTTGATCCAAATGATGAAAATGATTCTTCTGACGATAATGACCTTCCACCTCCTGGCTTTGATAACTATCCAACTGTTCCTCAACCCAATCCATCTCTTAACCAATTAAACCTTCGCCAACTTATTCACCACCTTAATCATCCCCAATTTCAAGATCACACCAGAATTCCACCCATTCAAATTAATGAAGGAGGTTTTCAAGCAAATCAAAGAAGTAGAGTCAATTATCTTACACTTCATCCTCATTTGTTCAAACTGACTAAGTTTCTTGAAGAAAAGGCCTCTCAGATCTTCTCCCATAGAGAAGAATTAAAAAGGATCGACATTGACGAATTAAGGGCTCGTAGAGCATATGATGTAGAGCTTCATAGGGCAAAGTATTTGAAAGATCTTGTCACTGCCAAAAACATCAAAGCCAATAAAGAATGGAAGAAGCAGTTTGGTTTAAAGATTGTTGATGTTGTGGGAATTCACTTCAAAGAATGGCGTGATCCTGGATTTGCAAGACCTCCTGGCCTGATCTGGTTAGTGGTTCAACGTGAGGACAATCGTCAATATATGTTTGGGGAAGCTCGCTTCAATTATCTTTCTGCAGATGATCTTATCTTCCTTCTTCATTACTTTGCTCGAAAGCTTATTCAACCCGATCCTGAAAATCAAGAGGCTTATTATGCAGTTAAAAGGTACATGGATAGTCTTATTCTTAGCCAAACTCAAAAAGACTTCCAACTGGCCATTGAAAAGAGAAGGAAGAAAGTCAACCTCACCATACCAAATCAGAGAATTCATGGAATCAACTTAGAAAATTTCAGCAATGGTACAGTGTTTGACAACCCAAGAGGTTTTGTTTTTGAAAGCGATCAAGGTCATAAGATTTTTATAAGACTAGACGAACTTGCCAAATATTCTGATGGAACATTGAAGCTGTGTTTAGCCATGTTTGAAAGCCTTCATGAGTTTGAAGAAACTGAGAAAGAAAAAGGAAGAATGACCAAGGTTATTAATAAGATCAAATCAAGACTGGATCACAGAGAAAGATCAAGACAAATCTTAGCAGCCAGACTTCCAAAAGAACAAAAAGGGGTCATCCACGTTCCAGAAGGCACCTGGGTCAGATATTCACCAAACAAAGAACAAGGAATTCATAACATGCCTCCCGTTAACTTTGCAGACAACATTATCGAGCCACCTAACCGCCCTGAGGATCCAAAGTCTCTTTTTGTGCCAAAGAAGTTCTGGAAAGAATCAAAACATAAATATGAGAAACGTGTGTTCAAATCTCAGGCTGCTTCTCAAGATAAACCTGAATCATCCACAAAGAAAAGAAATAGACGTCAAAGGAAAAAGAAAAGAGCTCACCAATGATCATTTACAAAACAGCACTAAGGGGGAGATTGTTAGCTTTATAATTTGTAGTGCGTGTTTTGTATATTAACATTTGTCTTGTCCTTTATGTTTATTATGTTATGGTGAAGGGTTTATCATGTAATTAGACTTGTACTTGTTTGTAATTATCCAAGGGGTTTAATAGCAATTTATGTGGCTATATAAACCTCCACATGTAATGAAAAGTTAACCTTTTGATCAATTAATCTTTCATAGTTATAATACCTACTTTCTCTCTAAATACCTACTTTCTCATTTCACATAAAGGTTCAATACACATTTTAGCATAGTTTACACTGGTATATAGTTAAAGCATAGAGATTATGTAAAATTCAGGGAGGACTATATATGTTTATCGAATTTAAAGGTTTAATTTATATATTTTTTTAAAATGACAGTACATAAGCTTAGATAAAGTCTACAGTACGAATGATTTTCCATTTTTTTTCTTCTTATATCATGTGTTTATGTAGCCATGTTAAGTAAATGTTTATTTTGTTGTTTTCTCCTTGTGGTGGATTTCACCTTCTGACTAAATATTTTTGATGGCAATAAAATTTCGGTTGTTCCGAAAAAAAAATATATATTTATCGATTATTATATATAAAGCATTTAGAATACCAAATATTCATAATATAAAATATAAGTTTTAAACTCCCAAAAAAATTAAAAATAACAGTAAGGCATACAATTATCACAAAAAATATAAAAAGTAATTAGCCCACGGATTCAAAGTTGAACTAACCGATTCGAAGCGAGTTTAAAACATTGTTACATTACATGTTACCTAGTTATATAAGTAAATAGTGCTATGAAAATAAGTGGGGGCTGACTTGAGTATTCAATAAGGGTGGACGGAACGCCCTGAAGAGGAGACCGGTACCCATCTGGTACCGATTTGAGCACCGTGCTGACCCCGGTACCGGTAGGGTAAGGAGGGTATTGGTGACTATGATGCCAGTTTTGTTGCCGCTCCATTCGACCGTTACACAATAAAATAAAATTAAAAAGTAAAAAAGAAAACCATAGGGACCCACATGCAAGCAACGACTCACTCCCCTTCTTCTCTATTCTTTCTTTCTTTCATTCGTTCTGTTTTTTTTTCAAACAACAGCAGCACACACACATATATATTTATCAAACAACAATCATGAACCCTTTCTTTGAAAATCCTTTATTTTTTGAAAACGGCCCAACACCCTCAAATATGAAATCAGCCTCGAGTTCATCCGACGAGACGAAACGATATATTAATCTCTTCACAAGAAAGGGTTCATGATTGTTGTTTGATAAATATATGTGTATATATGATAATATATATGTGTGTGTTCTGTTGCTGCTTGAAAAAAAAATAAACAGAATGAATGAAAGAAAGAAAGAATAGAGAAGAAGGGGAGTGAGTCGTTGCTTGCATGTGGGTCCCTTGATTTTTTTTTCCCTAATGGTCGAATCAATAGGCACCACAACCGGCACCACGGTCGCCAATTCGCTCCCCACCCTACCGGTACCGAGGGGTTGGCGCGGTGTTCAATCCGATACCGGATGGATACTGGTCTCCTCCCCAGGGATCTCCGTCCAACCTTAAGGGTAGTACGAGCTACGGCTCTCCTAAATTTTTGTAGTATAAGCAGTTTTGAAAAATGATGTATTTTTTATTGGTGCTACAAGTGTAATAATTACAGAATACCGGTCAATGTAACTAACTTTAAACTTTCAAAATATTTTCTTATCAATATAAGTTATAAAGATGTATTTCTACAAATAAACTTGAGATGAATACGACCAAATGCGCAAAAAACTCTTTAAACCAATGAAAAATAGAAAAAAAAAATCCAAAAGTATGTTACGAGTTACATTCGATCTTGATTAAGCCACTGGATACAACAATAAGGACGTTAGACATAAGCGTCATTTATTATGTACTCCCCTGTCCTATATTAAATGTCTAGTTTTGACTTGTTAAGTCTTTTGTTTGCAACTTTGACCATTAATATATTTGTTTGTGTTATATGTTAGTTGATGAAAGTTATATCAATGAAAAGTACATTGAAACTCAATCCGTCCATATATTTTATATGAAGTGTTATATAATATAGACAAATATTTTTACAGTCAAAGTTTAAAGTAGAATATTTGACAAGTCAAAATTGGGCATTTAATATGGGACAGATGAAGTATAATACATGGGATACAAAGCTACTAAGGGGGTGTTTGATGGGAGGGAATCATAGAGAATGAAAATGTAATAGAGAATGGAAATAGTGAGAAAGAGAATGAGTATCTGGAAAGAGAATGGATTCCGTTGTTTGGTACCAACAGAGAATGAATATATATAAAAAATGAAATTTTAAATAATAATACATTTATTACATATAACATTTAAATTTTTTTTTTTTCCTTTTTCATTCTCACTCATTCTCTACAATTTGTAGAAAATGGAGAGAATGGAATTGATTCCCCTTTCTCCTTTCTCATTCCCTTTCTCTTTTTTCCATTCCATCATACCAAACACCCCATAAGGGTGTCTCATCAAAAGTTTTAAGGGGTTCTAAGGCTGGGTGTAGTAAGGGGTTCCAAGAACCCCCCTTCTTGCTTTTTTTTGTGCCACGTGTAGTTCCATTGAAGTTGGGGGATTCCTTTTGGAGTGAGAGGTTCCCCATAGCCCCTAATTATACAAGTTAAAAAAAAGGACCAAATAAGGACCAATAGGAAGCTAGTAAAGCTGCAAAGTGTGTGTGGTCCCAAGAAAAAGTAAGAAGAAAAGAGGCTTCCATAATCGAACCAGGACAATTTTTTGGCCCGGAAAGCCCCTGGGGGAGGTGTAGCAGGCGTTCCACGCACTTTTTGGGAGTTCCCTGAGAAAGAGACGCTTCACTCCGCGTTGCCCAAATATTTTTTTGTGGAGGATGTGATTTTTTTTTTACTCCCAACGAGAGTCATGAACACCTTGCTTAGAAGGTAGAAACACCACTTCTTAACAACTCTTTACTACGGAGTAATATATAAAACAAACTTTTCTCCCCATTTCAACTTTCCTACTTTTAAAATATTAAAAAAACCTTTTACTAATATAACTAACACTATCTATAATGCTACCGAATACCCAATACACCTAATTAATGAAATTAATTTACAAAATATACCCCTAATTTTTGAAATAGATACACTACCCTTTTTACATTAATAACCTACACTAAACATCGTCGCAAATCAGTCGTCGCCACCTTTATATGTCACCGTCATCATCTCGCTACCACCATCGCTGTCGTACCGTAGGAGTATTTGTCATGGTACTTTTAAAAACTAAAAAGAGATAACTATTCCACCTATCTTGCGCGAGCACTAAGTCACTAACCACTACTAGCCTCAGTAGCCCCACGTTTTACATAACTAGGCCACATTTCATAAATCAAATACAGTCCATTTTTCCTATGATTATTACAAATGAAATTTAACTAGTTAAAGATAAAATCATCACATATTCACTATCACACTTTTCTCAAATATTGTACCACCAAAATCACGTTATTTATAAAATAGTGCGTATATACTCTATACGGAACCACCATTGCGGATATGTAGTGTTCATTTTCCTTCTTAACCTTCATCTTCTTTTCCATAATTAAGTTAGTCTTATCAAACGTTTATTTTCCATAATTAAAATATCGAACGTTTAGGTGTCACCATTGAAAAGACCATGGCTTGATCCCTTCTTTTCAAGATCTTTTGAAATACATACAAATAATTTAACAATCACGTAGTAACCAAAATCACAATGAAAAGCATAAAGAGGTTAACATTTTATCAATATTATTAGTATATGATGAAGTTTGTATTGATTTTCCGAACTTGCTGCAGTCTTTGGTTAAGCTAATGACTACAATCGACGGCTTAAATGCAACAACCATTTGGGACCTCAGGCCAATCAAGTGTACTTGGCAACACCACAACCTCCTCAAACAACAAAATTTCAGCCACTCATGACTCATGTACTTTTTAACCGTAGGTTTCATGCCAAGACAATAATAATTGTTCAATGATATATTCATAAAAAATTTATACCATTTTAACTTATAAAATAAAATATCTTAAAAATATTACTACATGCATCTATAATGTATCTTGCCAAATTTATACACCAAATAAGTGCATAAAATTTTTACATGCTAAATTACAGTTTTAGATCCTTCTATTTTTTAGAATTATTTTGTTATATCAACTTAACTATTGTCAAAGTTAACTATTTTATTACTTAATTTTATCTAATCTTATACATGGTTAATTAAAACAAAGAAACTTGGTTTAAAACATAGTCAATATGGTATAAGTTTTTAAAGATCTCAATGAGGTGGATTTACTCATACACTTTATAATGTAATTTAATTATCATAAGTTAGTTATTAAATGATTAAATGAATTATAAAATGTGGTGTGATGAATATTACCGTACATCAAATATGTATGCTTAATTGTAATTAGATGCACATTGTTTGATTTTCTGGATTGACAAGTTGTAGGTTTTTCTTCGAATTATTTGTAATGACTTATGGTCTATATTTTGTAGTCTAAAGTACGTGCAAGACTTTATTGTTATATGATAAGATATCCTCTGATATCGTATACCGACTGACTGTTTTAAAAAAACATTTATATAAAACACGTGGATATAGTTAAATATATCCTATTGAGTTATTTTCACCATTAACATATTTAATTATTTCGAGATATTTCACCAACACAAAAATAAACATAGTTTTTATGCTCTCACGAGTTAGACAATCAAAAGCTGATAATTGATGAAGCCGGCAACTAGTCACCAATATCATACTTAATAAAATTAACAATTCTAGCTAGTAACTTAAAATGAACTGGTAAGTTGTGTCTACCACAAGTTTGGACTATCTATATTATTATCATATAAAAGTTATAGACCTCATTTTAAAAGAGTATTTTTTTAACATATACGAAATGATCGATATATCACTCTCACAACTTTTAAAATACGCAAACCTATTTTCTCTTTAAATCAAAATATTTACACTATTTACCGTTGTTTACACTATATCAGTAAACGCCTTTTTTATTTTGCCCTCAAAAGTTAATTAAATGAACAAATAGAATTTCCATTTGTGAGAACTACACCTGCTTCCCCATTTTAAAAAACACGGGAAAATAAAAAAAATATCTTTCTTAACAGAAAAAAAAGGGACATTACAACAGAAAAATATTTAAAGAGTTGGAGGCCACAATTAATATTGATATGTAAAAAATAAAAATATAATAATAGGGTGAGATACATGTAAAACATAATAAATTAAAGATACAGAGTGAGGAAGTGTGTGTGTGGTGAGAGACTAAAGAGGGATAAAAATGGAGACTGCCATTTGCGGTCGACTCGCTCCTTCTCCTAATCGTCGTCTTCTTCATTCCCATCCAGGTCCGTCTATATATATATTCATCAATTAATTATTTAGCTTCTTTGATCTTTTAATTTATTTTATATGTTATGGTTTTAGTTGATTCAACATTATTCTGTTTATTTGATCCACAACTATGTTAGTACTAATCATTAAAATTTTCGCCTATGTAGCAATTAGTAAGTTTATGTTTTTTAATATGTGTAACTAAATACAAATCATCACTAATTCTTTCTTTAACCATATTGGTAAATGGTAATCTAATCTAGGGTTTTGAAATACCTAGTCTGTTCTACTAGTATCGCCTAGCCGGTCTCCCGTTGACCGGGTCCATGGCCAACATGAGAGATATCATGGGGCGGATTTGAACGCCGGACATGTGCTTTTATGCTGCATGTCCCTCGCCAATCTGTTACCATCCGAGGACAACAGGGGTTGGTTATTATAAAAGTAAGTATGGAAGTAATTCAACTAGCACGATGATTTATAGAGTATAAGTGTAAACATTGTGCACAACTATGTTTGTACTAATTATTTAGCTTCCCTTATCTTTTATTTTATTTTATATGTTGTGGTTTTAGTTGATTCAACATTATTATGTTTATTTGATCCACAACTATGTTTGTACTAATTGTTAACTTTCACCTATATAGCAATTACTAAGTTTATGATTCTAATTTATGTAACTAATTACAAAATCATATTGGTAAATGGTAATCTAATCTAGGGTTTTCAAAATAACCTAGTCCGTTCTACTAGTATCACCCCGTTGACCGGTTCCATTGCCAACATGAGAGACATCATGGGGAGGATTTGAACTCCGGACATGTGCTTTTATGTTGCATGCTCTCGCCAATAGGCTATCTGTTATCATCCGAGGACAATATTATATATATTTTATAGTCCTATTACCCGTAAGATGTACGGTAACTAAATAGATTGTATTATAAAGAAATTCGGATATGCCTCATACATGTGAGTATGAAATAAATTGTGGTTAAAGTAAACCGATGAGAAACTAGCTTAAAATAAACAATAATGATAAATATAAGATATGTTTAGTTAAAGTTTTGGATTTACCTTAAATTTTTAAAATCACATCAAAATCGGAACTTGTAAGCATAGAGGATGACAACAAATAGCCTTGTGATTTCGGATCGTAAACTCAATTTTTTGAAGTCTTCATGTTATTAACTTATCATCTACCAATAAACTAAAACAGGTTTGACATATTATTAAAACAACATGTGGCGTAATCCTTGATCGACACGTATCCTTTTTAATTTATTTATTTTATTGAATTAGCTTTTTTAATTATAAATATATTCAAATTCCTTATTAGACTTATAGTTAAACTCTAACTTATGACTTATTAATAACACATTCAATTTCCCTATTAGAATTATAATTCAACTCTAACTCTTGGCTTATTAATAATACAAAAGACATAATAACCGTATTTGATTGATCGTTTTCCCATTAATAAATTGTCATTTGTTTCCTCAATTATTCAACTCTTATTATTTATATTACTTATAATAAGTTATTAACATGAAAACTTAAAAATTTTGAGTTTACGATCTGAAATCACAAGGCTATTTGCCGTCATCCACTATGCTTATAAGTACCATTTTTGATGTGATTCTAAAAATTTAAGGTAAATATAAACTCTAAATAAACATATATTATATTTATCATTACCGTTTTTATTATAATTTAATTTCGATCAGCGGTTTACTTTAACCATAATTTATTTCATACCAGTGAATGATGTATGAGACATATTCAAATTTCTTTTTGATACAATTTATATGACTACCGTACATCGTACGGGTATTAGAACTAGTAAGTAATATAAGTAATATGAGTTGAAGAATTGAGAAAAAAAAAGAGACAATTTTATTAATGAGAAAACGATCAATCAAATTATAATAAGGTTATAATGTGTTTTTTATCTATAAGTTAAGAGTTAGAGTTTAATTTTAACTCTAATAAGGAAATTGAATCTATATACAATTAAAAAAGCTATTTAATAAAATAAATAAATTAAAAGGACACGTGTCGATCAAGGATTACGCCACGTGTCGTTTCAAGAACATCTCAATCTTGTTATAGTTTATTGGTAGATAGGGGTTGATTATTATAAAACAAGTATTGAAGTAAAACAACTAAGGTAATATCTTGACCTTTGGATCATGATAAAATTGATGCATGATGATTCATAGCGTACAAGTGTAAACATTGATGCATGACGATTTTCATGATGCACAACGATTTTTAGTTAAGAGGAAAAATTATTTTATCTATTTTCCTTTGATATGAGTAGTTGTTTTATTTTAACCAAACCTATATACATATATACATACATAGCTATCTCTGTTAATAGATTTATATCTTTTTTTTTACTGTTTCCATCATTTATAAACTATGGAGTGTTTTATAATATTACAGGGGACAGATACTTGATTCATAAACAAACTACAAAATGGATCACGGCTATGACGATGGCACCTCCACGCCTCGAAAAGGGTGCCGGGGTCCTTGATAAACCCATTATAGAAAAAACTACTCCTGGCCGAGAGTCCGAGTTTGACTTAAAGTAATACTAAAGCAACTTTTGTTTCCCTTTACAGGTTTTGAATATATGAAAATGTGTAAGATTATTGATACTCTTTTTGTTTCAGAAAATCAAGGAAAATGGCTCCACCGTATCGTGTCATGTTACACAATGACAACTATAACAAGAGGGAGTACGTCGTGCAGGTGTTGATGAAGGTTATACCCGGAATGACTGTTGATAACGCGGTTAATATTATGCAAGAGGCGCATATCAATGGATTGTCTGTGGTGATTGTCTGTGGACAGCCAGATGCTGAAGAGCATTGTACACAGCTGAGAGGTAATGGGCTTCTAAGTTCGATTGAGCCTGATGGCGGAGGTTGTTAGAAAATGTAAGATATAGCTCTCAAGTACATGGTTCTCGAGTAACTATGATGGTTGTCGTTTGTAAGTACTAGGATTATGATGATATGTCAATAATTAAAAGAACACATATAATGAATGATATGCAACATGATTACCAGACGATATCTCAATGTTGGGTCAGACTACAAAAGATGTATAGTGTACTTTGTTGTGTTGATGGTGTGTTTTCTGTCATCACTTATGACCAGTAAATATATTGCCATTATCTAGTACTTCCCTTCTTTAAACTTTAAATGTTTGTGGAGACTGCTGAAATGCAGCTGTCCATGGTGCTTGTTTGATTGATGTTAATCATGTGTTATAGTCTCCACTCCTGATGCCCTTACGAGGTTGGTATGCCATACGTTAATCTCTGTTGTGGAAATGGAGATGGTTAACATAGTTGTCAAATTAGAGGAGGTCCCAAATTGTTCATGCCCCGTTGAAAAATACCATGTTAGTTGAGTGAACATAGGATGATTTGGCATCAGACCATATTAGGGATACGTTAGCTATTTAGTATGGCAAAAGGCATCTATATCGCAGACATCAAATTTTTATATGCTTGGTAAACCTTATGCTTCTTCAGACAAAGTATATACCTATTTTAGTTTTAACAACTAAAATTTGGAGTGAATTTGTTTCTTTTAAGATGGGACAGTTTGTGGAGTGGCCTGAATGTGGTTAGAAGTTCAGTGTATTCCATGGAACATCAGTAAGCTCGAATAATAGAGGTTGATAAGCAAACAAGTTGTTCACCTACCAGTTGGTGTCATCCCTTATATATCGGTCACTGGGTTGGTAAGCATTATGAATGGCTTCAGAATATATATGGTGGTACGACAATAGATTGAAAGCTTTGCTCACACTTTTTTGTTTTAACATCTTGAAACAAAACAATTGATTCAAAAAGGATAATCAGTGTAACCAATGACTGGATCCGAAGTATAGAATGTGTCATCCTCATCCCTCTTATATATGCTTATTAAGTGGAGCATCAAGCTCAAATCTTTTACGCAAATCAGGATTTAGCCAAGAACCAACAACCATAGGGTCCCAAACTGATGGAGTATTCACTTTGTTCTTCCATAACTTTCATTCTAGGCTCAGCCATGTGGCAGTATAGAATCCCATATTTGTTTAGTGATTTAGCTATGTGAAGACCTAAACCTTCTGGGTTCGAGTCTCCTGAATCCATATAATCCAGAAACGGTGAAGAGCCTGATGCCAGCTCTATCTGCTCCAATCTCATCAGCGACAGTTTTCACTACATAATAGTTATTAGAGCTTCTAATTAAGTCGATTAAAATAATCTTCTGATTCAATCAGTCTTATCTCGTTCATGCTCCTCACCTGAGAAGCATTTCACTAACCACCTGAGGAGCAGTAACAAGTACCTCCCTTGGGGTCGGGTAGCTACAGTCACACACAGTTCCTGTACACAGTAAGACAGTAGCAGCAGTAGCTACTGTAGCGTAAGACAGTCACTCTCACAAGTATTGTTTAAACAATGTTCTATCGGTTTGACCAGGTTTAACAAGTTTGAAACATAGGGTAGATGGTCTAGCTACCCAACTGTAGCTGCAGTAGCTACACTGTACCTCCTTAGCCGGTAGCCAGTAGCCAGTGGGTAGGAAACCTTGCCCGCCAACTAAAAAGAGCAATTGAGAGTGGATTTCAGGTTACGATTCTGTAATTAAGCCCCATGCTTGTCAGTTCGGTCATTTACTTGATGTTTCAAAATCTGCTCAATTAGACAGCCATGAGCTGCATGAATTTCAACCCATCGAATTATGTACATGTATAATTAGATCTCATCTTAGAAATACAACGTAGATAAATTGGTCCAAGTTTTTAAAAGGCTTACCGGCTTCCATTGCCTTTCTTGCTGCAACCTTGTAAGCATTAGCAACTACACTAACTTCCTCGGTATTTAGTCTTCGAGGTGGTAGAAAATGAAACATAACTTCCCCATTGGGTTTCCCTATAGGACTGCATGGTTTATTAGTTGAAGAGTCCAGTTGTCCTCCAGCACTCGGCACTTGGGTCAAGACCTACCTTTCGAAATTAGTAAATCATAGGATGACAATGAACACTAAAAGAAACAAGCAAACTATCTGCAATGCAATAGGGGATTTCCTTAGTTGTGCTGCTAGAGCCTATTAATCTGGTAGTCAAATGAAGTTTAGGGAAGCACTGTCTTAATATAAGATTTTATAAACAAACAAAATTTTTGATCAAAAAGCCTCCCAGGGTGCCAGAGTTGACAAAAGAAGATGCCTCCTTTAGCATGAACATCCTCCACAATGGGTTTCCAGGCATCATTGTGCTCCTTTGACCAAGTTCCAGGAATAGCCGTAATACTTAAACCATAACAAAAAAGAAAAGTTTCTTAGCTATATAACTGCATAACTAAATATGAATTTAGAGAGTCAGATCTATGGATAAGTTAATTTGTTTTACGGAAATCACCCTTGTACAGCACTGGAAATGGTACTCGCTTCAGATATCAGAAAACCGCCTTTGGTCAAGTTCTTTGAGTGTATGTAATATAAGGTAGCATATGGTTGAGAAAAACTGTGATAGGATCTAAACCTTGTCACGGGCGTGGGGCGCCTACACCATACCACAGAACATCATATATCAGAAGTCAACTTCTAACATATGAGAATCGCTGACTGATCAATGACCAGACCAGCTGATCACTGATCAGCGACCAGATCAATGATCAGCTAAACAAACGGAGTTTCATGTTCATGCTCATTCGTTTAGATGCATCTGATCAAACATAAGAATATGAACAAACATATTTGTCGCTAAGAGAATAAGGTTTCTTAGGCTCATCCATTTAGAAAATATATGAAAGACCATGAACATATATGAAAAAACACAAACATACAATCACAAGACTTCTTATATTGCTTTGTTGAAAGACAGTACAAGTATTTCCCAAATGACCAACATAGATTTTAACTTATTTATCTACATCAACCATGAAAGAAACATGAAGACAAACATTTGAAACCGCTATATAAATACAAGCAATCAAACTTAGAACTGTGCTTTTTGCAATTATTTGTGACATTTGACAAATCAAACAACGGTTTCAAGGAAAGGATAATCGGTGTAGCCATTGACAGGATCTTTGGTATAAAAGGTGGCTCTTTGATGCTTGTTAAGTGGAGCACCAAGCTCAAACCTTTTAGGCAAATCAGGATTAGCCAAGAACAAACGACCATATGCTACAAGATCTGCCTGCTCTCCGGCCACAGCATCATTACCATCATCCTTGTCATACCCCCCAGCCGCAATGAATGTACCATTAAAAGCGCGTCGCATTGGTCCCAAACTGTCAGTGCATTTGTTTGCATATTTTTTTCTAGGCTGGACCATGTGACAATACAGGATCCCGTATTTGTTTAGTGATTTAGCCATGTGAACCCCTAATGCTTCTGCATGTGAGTCTCCTGCAGATTCCATATGGTTTGCAAATGGAGAGAGCCGGATACCAACTCTATCAGCTCCAATCTCATTTGAGACTTTTTCAACTACTTCAAGGGCAAATCTGCAACGGTTCTCCAATGAACCCCCATACTTGTCAGTTCCATCATTGGCTTGATCTTCTAAAATCTGGTCGATCAGATAACCATGAGCCCCATGGATTTCAACTCCGTCAAATCCTGAATATCTTTCATTAGAAGTTATTAGAAAATTTGGATCGGGCTGAAAATCTGATCAAACTTCTTGAAAGACTTACCAGCTTCCACAGCGTTTCTTGCTGCAACTCTGAAATCATCAGCCACCAGACTAATTTCTTTCCTGCTTAGTGTCCTAGGTTGTAGAAACCAAAAGAAAAAACCTTTGCTTTTGCTAGGATCATTTGGATCAAAACCTGTTTACGGAATTAGATTATATGAGATGACACAGATGAGCACTTAACGGACTAAACCTATTAGTATGCAAATTGCAATTCAGTATAAGCCAAGTTATGTGTTAGCTACATGATTATACTTTTGGAAAATACTGAATTCCAAATAAAGCAATATGATAACAAAAGCATTACTTTCATCAGAAACTTTCCCAGGATAGAGTAGTTGACAAAAAATGATGCCTCCTTTTGCATGAACAGCATCCACAATGGGTTTCCAGCCATCTATATGTTCCCGTGACCATATTCCAGGAGCATTCTTGTATCTTAAACCCAAAAAAAATATTATTTTAGCAGTAACTTTTTAAAAATCTACATTATTTTCCAAAAAACAGAAACAAAAGACCAAGAAATATTTATTGTAAAATTGTTAATATGTTTTTAGCAATCACCCTTGGGGTGGGGGAGATATGGAAGCTGCTTCAGCAATCAAAAAGCCGCCTTTTGTGGTCCTCTGAGAGTAATATAAGACAGCATTTGACTGAGGAGTACCATTGTAAGATCTAAACCTTGTCAACGGTGCCAACACAACCCTGCAGATTATTTTTAACCAAATATGAAGCCAAGTACTGCAAATTAACAGATAGACTAAACTAACATCTCTGTAAATCTACATTCGTGCGTCGATTGCAAAAGAGAATGAAGACTATGATACCTGTGGGCAAGTTGGAATTTACCCATTTTGTAAGGGGTCAGAAGAGGGATTTGGTCTTCCATTTCTCTTTGTTAATGGTACTGAAACGAAATGAGATTCTTCTATTTATAGGCAAAAAATTCTCTATAAGAAAGGCTCTGGACAACGAACTCATATAAAATGTGTCAGATTTAATGCACAAATTACAATTGACGAGCGTCATTCTTATTTATATTAATGTAAAGTTCGACTTCAAAAGTATAAATTGCCAGCAAGTGGAGAGGTGTGATTAGCGTGTACTCAATGATCAGATCCAGATTTAAATAAAGTTATAAACTAATCGTCATAAAGCATGTTGCACTTCAAAAATGTTCTCTATATGTCATCAGATTAAGACAATGTGACATCATGAAACTGATAATACTCTTCAAAGTCATATTAACATTATTCAAGTTTGATCAGGTCTGTGATAAAGTTGTATATTCATGTCTGGTAATCATATGTCATCAGATTAACAGAATTTGACATCATGTAACTGATAGTACTCTTAATTAACACATACATTATTTAATTACTCTTCAAAGTCATATTAACATTATTTGAGTTTGATCAGGTCTGTGATAACATTGTATATTCATGTCTAGTAATTTGTAATTTCTGATGACTACAAGAATATAGAGCTACTATGCAATTACATATGAGATTCTATAATTGTTATATCCCCTGACTAAACATCGAAGTTTGCAGGGCCTGCAGAGTAGCTAATCAATATCAGTGTATTGATTAAGTATGATCATTTGTAACTTTAATTTACTAATAATAAGATTACTTAAGGGTTGTCAATGGGCGAGAAAAACCTTCGATCTTTAGATAAGCACCTGCTGGATGGGTAAAAGCCATTCCTTGCATGTAGTCCTTCAAACTCTGTGTATAAATTTGAGAGGCCATCCTTCTCAAGCAAGAATATGTGATACAATAGTTTACCTGAATGTAGAGACAAGAAAAATATATGGAATTGCAACTTTTATTACGATTTTTCAACATTGGATTCAATATTTCTATCATTAGAATGTTTTTTTATCGATCATTAATTTAATTAGCTCAGATATGTGTATATCTTCTTCTATACATGCTTGAGGTATTGTCTTTCTGTCAAAAACCTTCTAAGAGTTCAACGTTATTATTAAGTATCCGTGTACTTGCCAAAAACGCCAAATCACACAAGGGAGGTGATAAAAATGGATTGAGATATCTTATGTTCACTCCAACATGACAGGTCTTCTTTTGAGTTTTTGTGAGAGGCAAAGAAAAAAGAGTGGGACCATTACTTAGCAAGTGGTGCCTCTTGTTTTTTATTAATCATTTCCTGGCCGGTGAACATGGTCATATCATGTTAGAGTCAACCTGAATGAAAGATTCAGGTAAAAGGGATTTTACCCTTTGTAAGCTTTTGTATAACAAACTCTAAAACCAGGCAACATAGTATAGTAATAGGTTGACTTTACAAAATGTTCATGCACAATAGTGCAACATACATCACCTATAGTTAAAGACAAACCTGAATGAAAGATTCTATTTTGATAAAAAAAAATATATGTATACAATGATATATGGACATTTAACAACCTTCTTATTAGAAATTGTTTGCAGTAGATGCTTTTTAGGATGTGAAAATTATAAAAAAGGTGTTGAAGAAATAACCTCCCCAAACAAATACTAGTAACATGAATGTACACACTTGATAACATCTTGAATAGTAAAACAAACATGTCTCTTTTGAACTACATGTTATCAAAAAATGGATAATCTGTGTAGCCAACAACCGGATCCATTATATATATTGTTTTTCTATTATACTTATTAAGTTGAGCATCAAGCTCAAATCTTTTAGGAAAGTCTGGATTTGCCAAGAACAAACGACCATATGCTATAAGATCAGCATGTTCTTCAGCAACAGAACTGTTATCATCATCTCTCTCATATCCACCAGCAGCAATAAAAGTACCAATAAAAGCCCATCTCATGGGTCTCAGACTGACAGAGCATTCACTGTGCTCTTCCACTACTTCAAGGGAAAATGTACAACCATTCTATAATGAAGCCCCATACTTGTCAGTTCGGTCATTTACTTGATGTTTCAAAAACTGCTCAATCAGACAGCCATGAGCTGCATGAATTTCGACCCCATCGAATCCGATACATATTTAATTAGATCTCATCTTAGAAATACAACGTAAATAAGTTGGTCCAAGTTTTTAAAAGGCTTACCGGCTTCCATTGCTTTTCTTGCTGCAACCTTGTAATCATTAGCAACTACACTAACTTCCTCGGTATTTAGTCTTCGAGGTGGTAGAAAATGAAACATAACTTCCCCATTGGTTTTCCCTATAGAACTGCATGGTTTATTAGTTAAAGAGACCAGTTGTATCCTCCAGCACTTGGGTCAAGACCTACTTTTGGAAATCAGAAAATCATATGATGACAATGAGAACTAAAATTAACAAGCAAACTATCTGCAATGCAAAAGGGGATCCCCATAGTTGCCTCGCTATGAGCCTATTAATCTGGTAATTAAATGAAGTTTAGGGAAGCACTGTCTTAATATAAGATTATAAAAAAAAAAACAAATTATTTGATCAAAAAGCCTCCCGGGGTGCCAGAGTTGACAAAAGAAGATGCCTCCTTTAGCATGAACATCCTCCACAATGGGTTTCCAGGCATCATTGTGCTCCTTTGACCAAGTTCCAGGAATAGCCGTAATACTTAAACCATAACAAAAAAGAAAAGTTTCTTAGCTATATAACTGCATAACTAAATATGAATTTAGAGAGTCAGATCTATGGATAAGTTAATTTGTTTTACGGAAATCACCCTTGTACAGCACTGGAAATGGTACTCGCTTCAGATATCAGAAAACCGCCTTTGGTCAAGTTCTTTGAGTGTATGTAATATAAGGTAGCATATGGTTGAGAAAAACTGTGATAGGATCTAAACCTTGTCACGGGCGTGGGGCGCCTACACCATACCACAGAACATCATATATCAGAAGTCAACTTCTAACATATGAGAATCGCTGACTGATCAATGACCAGACCAGCTGATCACTGATCAGCGACCAGATCAATGATCAGCTAAACAAACGGAGTTTCATGTTCATGCTCATTCGTTTAGATGCATCTGATCAAACATAAGAATATGAACAAACATATTTGTCGCTAAGAGAATAAGGTTTCTTAGGCTCATCCATTTAGAAAAATATATGAAAGACCATGAACATATATGAAAAAACACAAACATACAATCACAAGACTTCTTATATTGCTTTGTTGAAAGACAGTACAAGTATTTCCCAAATGACCAACATAGATTTTAACTTATTTATCTACATCAACCATGAAAGAAACATGAAGACAAACATTTGAAACCGCTATATAAATACAAGCAATCAAACTTAGAACTGTGCTTTTTGCAATTATTTGTGACATTTGACAAATCAAACAACGGTTTCAAGGAAAGGATAATCGGTGTAGCCATTGACAGGATCTTTGGTATAAAAGGTGGCTCTTTGATGCTTGTTAAGTGGAGCACCAAGCTCAAACCTTTTAGGCAAATCAGGATTAGCCAAGAACAAACGACCATATGCTACAAGATCTGCCTGCTCTCCGGCCACAGCATCATTACCATCATCCTTGTCATACCCCCCAGCCGCAATGAATGTACCATTAAAAGCGCGTCGCATTGGTCCCAAACTGTCAGTGCATTTGTTTGCATATTTTTTCTAGGCTGGACCATGTGACAATACAGGATCCCGTATTTGTTTAGTGATTTAGCCATGTGAACCCCTAATGCTTCTGCATGTGAGTCTCCTGCAGATTCCATATGGTTTGCAAATGGAGAGAGCCGGATACCAACTCTATCAGCTCCAATCTCATTTGAGACTTTTTCAACTACTTCAAGGGCAAATCTGCAACGGTTCTCCAATGAACCCCCATACTTGTCAGTTCCATCATTGGCTTGATCTTCTAAAATCTGGTCGATCAGATAACCATGAGCCCCATGGATTTCAACTCCGTCAAATCCTGAATATCTTTCATTAGAAGTTATTAGAAAATTTGGATCGGGCTGAAAATCTGATCAAACTTGAAAGACTTACCCGCTTCCACAGCGTTTCTTGCTGCAACTCTGAAATCATTAGCCACTTGACTAATTTCATTCCTACTTAGTGTCCTAGGCTGTAGAAACGCGAAAAACCATTTGCGTTCGCTATCATCATTTGGATCGGAACCTGTGTATGGAATCAGATTATATGAGATGACACGATGACCACTTAATGGACTAAACCTATTAGTAGTATGCAAACTGCAATTCAGTATACTTTTGGAAAATACTGAATTCCCAATAAAGGATTAATATGAAAACAAAAACATTACTTTCATCAGAGACCCTCCCAGGATACAGTAGCTGACAAAATATGATGCCTCCTTTTGCATGAACAGCATCCACAACAGGTTTCCAGGCTTCTATATGTTCCCTTGACCATATTCCAGGAGCATTCTTGTATCTTAAACCCAAGAAAAGTAGCATTTTAACAGTAACTAGTTAAAAATCTACATTATTTTCCAAAAAATAGAAATAAAATACCAAAAAATATTTATTGTAAATTCGTTAGTATGTTTTTAGCAATCACCCTTGGGACGGAGGAGATATGGAAGCAGCTTCAGCAATCAAAAAGCCGCCTTTTGTGGTCCTCTGAGAGTAATATAAGACAGCATTTGACTGAGGAGTACCATTGTAAGATCTAAACCTGGTCAATGGTGCCAACACAACCCTGCACAAAATATTAACCAAAAATGAAGCCAAGTACTGAAAATTAACAGATAGACTAAACTACTACTGTCTTACATTCACATTCGTGCGTCAATTGCAAAAGAGAATGAAGACTATGATACCTGTGGGCAAGTTGAAATTTACCCATTTTGTAAGGGGTCAGAAGAGGGATTTGGCCTTCCATTTCTCTTTGTTAATAAAGAATAATACTGAAACGAAATGAGATTCTTCTATTTATAGGCAAGAAATTCTCTAATAAGAAAGGCTCTGGACATCCAACTCATATAAAATGTGTCAGCTTAGATGCACAAATTACAATTGACGAGCGTCATTCTTATTTATTATAATGTAAAGTTCAACTTCAAAAGTATAAATTGCCAGAGGTGGGATTAAGCGTGTACTCAATAGATCAGATCCAAATTTTTTAAAATAATAAACTAATCATCATAAAGCATGTTGTACTTTAAAAAAATTCTCATGTGTCATCAGATTAACACAATGTGACATCATGAAACTGATAGTACTCTTAATTAACACATCCGTTATTTAATTACTCCTCAAAGTCATATTAACATTATTTGAGTTTGACGAGGTCTGTGATAATGTTGTATATTCATGTCTAGTAATTTGTAATGCCTGATGACTACAAGAAAATCGAGTAACTATGCTATGTAATGCCTGATGACTACAAGAAAAAACCTGCGATCTTTGGATAACCACCCGTCATGGTTGGGTACGTAAAACCTTGCATGTAGTCCTTCAACTCTGTGTATAAATTTAAGAGGGCATCCTTCTCAAGCCAGAATACGTGATATAATAGTTCACCTGAATGTAGAGACAAGAAATATATGGAGTTGCAACTTTTATTACAAATGCTTAACAATGGAATTATTATCTCGATCTTTAGAATGTTCTTTTCTATCGATCATTAAATTAGCTCACATATGTGTATATCTTCCATACATGCTTGAGGTGTTGTCTTTCTGTCAAAAGCCTTATATCTATCATGGTAGAACCTTATTTGACAAATATACAATGTGATATGGACATTGATGCTTTTTTAGGATGTGAAAATTAGAAAAAAGTTGTTGAAGAAAAATCTCCCCAAACACATACTGGTAACATGAATGCATACATTTGATAATATCTTGGATAGTGAAACAAACATGTCTATCTTGAAGGTGTAACTATTAGTAACCATGCATACTTTAATACAAGTAGATTGATAAATGCCATGAATTTTGAACTACATTTTTTCGAGAAATGGATAATCTGTGTAGCCAACAACCGGATCTGTTGTATAGAATGTTTTTCTATCATACTTATTAAGTTGAGCATGAAGCTCAAATCTTTTAGGCAAGTCTGGATTTGCCAAGAACAAACGACCATATGCTATAAGATCAGCATGTTCTTCAGTAATAGCAGTGTTACCATCGTCTCTCTTGTACCCACCAGCAGCAATGAAAGTACCATTAAAAGCCCGTCTCATGGGTCGTAGACTGATGGAGAATTCACTGCGCTCTTCCACTTGTTTCATCCTGGGCTCTACCATGTGGCAATACAGAATCCCATATTTGTTTAGTGATTTAGCCATGTGAAGACCTAAACCTTCTGGGTTCGAGTCTTCTGAATCCATATAATCAGCAAATGGTGAGAGCCTGATGCCAACTCTGTCTGCTCCAATCTCATTTGCTATGCTTTCCACCACTTCAAGAGCAAATCTGCAACGGTTCTCTAATGAACCCCCATATTTGTCAGTTCTATCATTGACTTGATCTTTCAGAAACTGGTCAATTAGGTACCCGTGAGCTCCATGTATTTCGACTCCATCAAAACCTGTATATAATATATTTTGTCAATATTAAAATTTAAATATTTGAAAACAGGCCCTCAAGAAACATCTTGCAAGACTTACCTGCTTCTATAGCGTTTCTTGCTGCAATCCTGTAATCATTAGCAACCAGACTAACTTCGTCTGTTTTTAGCTTCAGGGGTGGTAAAAAATTAAATGTAACTTCCCCATCGTTTTCAACTACTGGACTACATTGTTTATCAGTTGAAGAGACTGGTGGTTGTCCAGCATTCGGTTCAAAACCTGTTTCCAGGAACAGATTATCATATGTGTACAGGAATAGGACAATATTTGCAAAGGAGATCAAAGGGCATAAAAATAAATAAAGCCCATTAATTGTTGTGTAAATCAAAAGCATACTTTGATCTGAAGCCCTCCCAGGATGCCAGAGTTGACAGAAAAAAACGCCGCCTTTAGCATGAACCGCATCTACAATGGGTTTCCAGGCCTCTATATGTACTTTTGACCATATTCCAGGAGCATCTTTAAATCTTAAACCAAACCAAAAAAAACTCTTTGACTAAAATGACCAGCAGTGATATTACTTTATTTAATCATACCATCTTATTATATAAACATATAGAAACTACAAACTTGTGTGTGTGTGTATAGCAGTGTTATATACCCTTGGGCAGCACTCGATATGCAAGTGGCTTCAGAGATCAGGAAACCGCCTTTGGTGGTTCTTTGAGAGTAATATAAGATAGCATGCGATTGAGGAATACTATCGTAGGATCTACACCTCGTCAACGGTGCTAATACAATCCTGCAAAAATATTAGAAAACCAGATGTGTTCAAGTCAGCTTAATTTTACTAGCTAGTTTGTAGTAACTCCAAACATATTATTCTTGAATACATTTAGATTTACAAAAGATAGACTAGAACACCAAGTTACCAATGCAGAAAACACAAGAGATTGAAGATTAACAGTACCTATGTGCAAGTTGGAAATTACCCATTTTGTAAGGGGTTGAAAGGGGAATCTGGTCTTTTTCTTGGTCTTCCATAGCTCCTTAATTAATTCGCTATTATGAAATGTAATGACTAATGATGTCTTACCATTGACATAATGTGTATATACCAACACTTTAATAGCAAAAAAGGTGTTGAAGTACATTCATATTTTAATCATACAAAATAAATTAACAAATTCACATTATATAATAACCACTAATAATACTAAATAATAAGCACTAGTCCATACTACATACTGAAAAGAAGTATTATTAGTATTACACTAATTGATTTATTTACGAAAAAAAAAAAAAATAACTCTCAATGCCGTCTCCCACGGATTTTGGGTCTCAATACCGTCTTCGACGGTGTATGAGGGAGGTTGATATGTAGACAGTCTTACCCCTACCAAAGATAGAGAGGTTGCTTCCAGGTTCTACCATAGGTAGAAAAGGACCTTCAACCTTGCTGGGCATGAGGATCGAACCCATGACCTCTGTTTCTAGAGGCATGAGCTCCAACCACTGATCCAACCAAGTTGATTTATTTACAACAATTTTACGGATTTATACGGTGTCTAAGTGTGTGTTATAAAAGTTATGTTTTATTGTAAACAAATCAACAAATCAACATTTATGCTACCATTATCAATTCCTGATATTAAAAACCAGTATTCACTTATTTGTTGAAACATTGGATTGTGCGTATTTTAATGCTTCAACTAATCTTAATATTGTACCCTATCATACTTTTTGGGAAAACAGAAAAGTATTTTATACACATATAATAACATCAATATTAGTCTTCGTTAACAATCTCTTTTTTTTCCGTATTCCAAAATGCATGAAAAATAAAATCTTCATGAGATATCCTTTCGTTATAAATATTCATCACCAACCATCTAAACCTTTATATACCAATACCAATCTATGCCACATAATATAATATTTGTGGAAAAGTCTTAACATTTTAACTTTTAAAAACTATGAAATTACTATATATACTACATTCTTTAAGAATTTCTTTAAATTTAAATTGTATATTATATACAGAAATAAAATAAAAAAATATGTTATAATACATTGCACTTCTCACACAAGTCTCTCAATGTTGTAAGACCCAGATTTGAGTTTTGTTAAAAGGACAAAATTTTATCCCAATTAAATGTTGTGTCTTTAAGCAGTTTAATTGCGGTTTTTTCCTTCTACAACGTATTAAGGGTGAGGGGACTCTCTAGCACAAACCCGGTTAAAACAATGTAAGCTAAATCTCATGCATGTTATGAGCAATTAATCCACACATATCAAAAAAAAGAAAAATATGTAAATATATCAACACGTAATACTTTAAGTATAAAGAATGACATAATATATGTTATTGTATTTTTATTTTGGGAAAGAAGGAAACTTTTTTATTTCACGAAATTCTGATAATCCGATATGATTTCGGTGAGAGTTGATAGCAATCTATATCTATACTCCCTTATAAAGCAAACTAGCTTTAAGTCATTAAGAACCTGAAAAGTCTAAAATGTCCCTCACCGTCCTTAATACATCTTTCTATACTCATCTCTATAGTTGGACTAAACTACCCCTGAATTTATCTCATTCTTAAAACAAAATTCCGCCGCAACGTGCGGGTATTATGCTCGTTCCCTTATAATACAAACTAGACATTCTATTTTTAGAATCTCTTAATCTCTTAAAACATTTATAATATACATCTTTTAACTACTAAATTACCTTCATTAACTTCATAAATCACATGAATTATTTTATATTAATTATCTATCTTAGTCGCCGGCGTTCCCACTACAAGTCGCCACCGCCACCACCGCCACACCGTCACATTACGCGGGTATTTATCTAGTGGAACAAAATATATATTTGGACGATTTTACATTTTTACTCTTAAAAGATAGAATCTCACCTCCCAATTATTCCTTTGTTTATCAAGTCATTTTGTTCTCTATATTTTACAATAATAAAATTTAAGTTAGAAAATTACAAATTTTATTTAGTAGTTATATGTCTAAATCAACGGGACCTTGTTTCTGTATTTTATTTTAATACATCATAGTTTAACTATTATGTAACAAAAAGTCTAGTTATTTTTTTTTTTGTTTTTTTTTTTTTTTAATTTCTAGCTAGCCGGCTACCGAACAATTAATTTTATGTAGGCTTCCAACTTTTATTTTATGATTTCTTGCCGGCTACCGAACAAGTTCATGTTGACTTTAACTTTACCAGATTGATTTTCTGTTATATCAAAAACATATGGTTCACATTAATTCTGATTTTAATTTCTACAGTTTGTATTCTTATTTGGGTTAAAGGCATGAGAGTATAACTAACTATAAACAAAAGGCTATGTAATGTACCTATCTACTCGACTTGATATCTAGTGTAACCAACTTTGATTTTTTTGGTTATACAATGTAAACAACCGGCTAAAAAACAAGTTACAAGTTATCACTTTCATTTTTTATTTTTTTTACCTTAGATACAAAATTTATTGATCAAACCTCAAACCATATAAAAAAGCTAATCACACATTCATAGCAAAGAAAAGAAAAACAATCATAATATCAAAATTCAAAACAATCTTTCTCATTTTCTTCCTGTTTTTCTTGATCTAACTGATTCTTTACTTGTTGTTCGGCATCTTTTTCGGCTTGCAAAATCAAAACATAGTAATCTTCTTCCCCTTTTTTATTTTCACTTTCTTGATCCGGATTTTCTGTATTTATAGGTATCTAATCTGTATCTATCGAATAATGATCTGGGTTTTGTGTATCTTTGGATTTTTCATTTGGGTATCTTGAATCTTTGGATTTTTCATCTGGGTTTTGTTTTTCATAATTTTTCCAGCAAATCACCATTTTTTCGGCGAGAGTTGGATTCGAAAACTTTTGGTCAGGGTTTGTGCGGGATCAAATTTTGAGTCGGTTGGTGGTAGTTTCACGTCTTAATTCGAGGAAACAACAAAGTTATCGTGATTTTAATTTTTCCGGCGAATCACCATTTTTCTGGCGAGTGTTGGATTCGAAAACTTTTGGTCAGGGTTTGTGCGGGATTAAATTTTGAGTCGATTGGTGGTAGTTTCAAGTCTTAATTCGAAGAAACAACAAAGTTATCACGATTTTAGTAAGGATGATGATGATATGGATACAGATACATTACATATAACCGGATGAAAATCTATTGTAACAGGTTGCTTGCATTGTATAATCTAAAAAACAAAGTTGGTTACACTAGATAGCAAGTCGAGTAAATTGGTACATTACATAGCCTTTTGGTCATAGTTGATTACACTCACATGCCTTTATCCCTTCCTATTTTGTTTGGTAAAATCAAGTGTGTAAAGTGTGATATATATATATATATATAGAAGTGAGATATTTTGAGACCACCTCTTATTTTAAGACCAACTAGGACCATTGATTTTTGTACACCATCATGATCTACTACGATATACAAAACTTTTTTGTAAAAACACTAAGACTTTCCGGCGACGGGCCCACAGAAAAATCATGTGTAAGTTAACTTACACATGTATATAAATTGATAAAACAAATAATTGATACATGGGTATTGTAATACAAGTTAACTTACACATGGGTATTGTAATACAAGTATTAAATAAAACAAATAAGACAAGATTTTGACCTTTAGATCATAGATAAATTGATACACGATGATTCACGAAGCAATTGATGCACAATGATTTTCATGATGCACAGTGATCTTCAGAGTAGAGAAACCTATTGTTTTATTTGTTTTACTTTAATACTTGTTTTATTTTACCTAAAACCTAAAACCTAAAACCTAATATAGTAACATGTTATATTTTGAAGTAGACATTTAGATAGAGATTTAATAGTTAAGAATTACTTTGCTCATCTGAGATCAAACTTGACTCTTCTTTCACAACACTTGCAAAGTCGCTAGCATTGGTCATCTCAAGAAAAGGATAATCAGTGTAACCAACAATAGAATCTCCAGTATAAAACGTATCTCTGTTGTAGGGGTTGAGGGCTGCATTTAGCTCAAATCTTTTAGGCAAATCAGGATTAGCCAAGAACATACGACCATAGCCTATAAGATCCGCATGATCCTGAGCTATAGCAGCGTTACCATTTTCCCGATTGTATCCACCAGCAGCAATAAAAGTACCATTAAAGACCCGCCTCATGGGCACCAAACTATCAGACCATTCACTTTGTTCTTCAGTTTCTTTGGCTCTCGGCTCCACCATGTGACAATATAGAATACCATATTCGTTTAGTGATTTAGCCATGTAAAGGCCTAAAGCTTTTGGGTTTGAATCTCCAGAATCCATGTGTTTTGAAAATGGAGAAAGCCTAATGCCAACTCTGTCCGGTCCAATCTCATTTGCAATGGTTTCCACTACTTGAAGGGCAAATTTGCAACGGTTCTCTAATGAACCCCCATACTGGTCATTTCGATCATTGACTTGATCTTTCAAAAACTGGTCAATTAGGTAACCATTTGCACCATGGATTTCAACTCCATCAAATCCTGCACATATATATATTTATCAGATTCTATTTTGAAGAATCAACAGGAGAAACTTGGTCAAACTGAAGATTTACCGGCTTTCATAGCGTTTCTTGCTGCAAGCCTGAAATCATCAACAATTACAGTGATCTCTTCAGGTTTTAGTCTTTGAGGGGGTATAAATTCAAGTAGGATGTTACCATTGCTATCTATAAAAGGACTACATGGTCTATTTGTTGAAGAGACTGGAGGGCGTCCTATATTTGGCTCAAAACCTGATTTCACAATAATTTTAATTGTGTTATATCACGAGACAAGAGCATTTCTGCACAAAAAGGATATCTCCAAAATAAACATTCACGTTAAACGTCAAACTTTCCAAGATTTAGTATATGTAAAGCAGGTTTGAAAGTGATTTACTCTATAAAACTATTGAACTAGTGTTTTTGGTTTTTGCTACAAGTTAACCAACCTTAGCTTGTACAGGACATGAAATTTTTGGGACAATGTGCAAAGTACATCACCATACTTCCCTTCTGATGCAACCAAAGATTATCACTAAAGTCCAAATGTTTTGCATTTAGGCTATCTCCAATGCTAGAGACACCAGGTGTTCTTAACTTGCCACATCATATCTATACAAATCCTTAAAATCCTTTAATTTTATCTTCAACCATACAAACATCCTTACATATCCTTATATTTCATATACAAACAAACAAAAAGTACTATGGATATCCTAAGGATATCTACAAACATGTCATTAACTATAGACAAATACTTTGTAGACAAGCAAGGACGAACATGCTTCAGTGCCATGAACAAGGAAAGACAAGCAAGGATATGGAAGGATGTGTAAAAAACATCCCCATTGGAGATAGCCTTAACACAAATGCACAATAGAAATTGCTTTTGCAATAAGATTTTTAAGTATGAATCTCCAATAAAAAGATGATCACTACCACATTAATGCTTCTGTTTACTCGAACCCATATAATTCGACAGTAATATGTTGATACTAAGGGAAGGACACTCAATTTGCAGTAGAGGATAATAAAACAGTGGAAGAAAAGAATGTACTTTGATCTGAAGCCCTCCCAGGATGCCAAAGTTGACAAAAGAAGATTCCACCTTTCGCATGAACACCATCTACGATGGGTTTCCAGGCATCAATATGTTCCTTTGACCATATACTAGGAGTATCCTTAAATCTTAAACCAAACACAAAACTGTTAAAATTCATGAAGAGGTTGTAAACCAAAAAAAAAAGGTCACATAAGATGTATGCAAGACATATTCAAATGATTTTTCCAACATGTATACATTTAAAATGTCATCATTAGAAATACACGTTCATAGAACATCATATGAAATGTTCCAGAATATGTTATGGGGTACTCACCCTTGGGCAGCACTCGATATCACGGTAGCTTCAGCAATTAAAAGGCCACCATTAGTAGTTCTCTGAGAGTAATATAAAGTAGCATGTGATTGAGGAAAACTGTTGTAAGATCTGAACCTCGTCATCGGCGTCAAAACAATCCTAGTTAAGATCAAATAAAACTAAGCAGAATGAGACCATGTATAGGTAGCCTGTATAGCCGATGGGGCCGAAGATATGAATTGATGGAGTATCTACAAGTTGTAAGTTATGACTTCAAATATATTTGAAGGTTAAAAAGAGATCAAATTGAAGGGAAGGAACCTAACCTGTGATGAAGTTGAAAATGCCCCATTTTGTAAGGGGTCAAAAGAGGGACTTGTTCTCTTTCTTGGTTTTCCATTTTGCCTTTCTACTGAATCTAAAATGAAATCAAGCAAATCTGTAAATTATTTATAGCATTATGTTTCTTGATTAAAGAATTTGAACTTCTTGTGACAGGGAATTACAGAAAAAGGAATGGTGTTGGTAGGCCTAATTATTATTGGGAGCAAATTTCAACCAAAAGAAGCAATATATTTTAAGTGGTCTAGATCAATCACTTCATTTGGATGCAGCTTCACATATAAGTATCTACCTAAAACCCATAAATATATACCCCAAAGTTGCTGGATTTTTTTCTTCTCACCTAAATTCATTAATAATGGATTTGTCTTTCAACAAAATACAAATAAATACACACACTGAAATCCATTTACATAGTGATATGCCTCATGGGTTGAGTTTGCCGGAAAAAGAAGCTGGAGGAAACGATGGTGTTACCAGTGACGACCATCAACTCGGAAAAAGCACTACTGGAGTAGATCAAGTGAGATCGAAAATCTGCCATCGATGTGACAATTGACTTCTTTTGTATAATGTTGGTGGAAGATCGGAATATGCTTTATTCGTTGGAAAAATAAGATTGGATTCCGGTCAAGCCATGAGGCCGCCGCCGCACGCTGCTGCTGCTCTTTGGTTTTCTTTTCTTTTGTCTGTCATATGCACTGCTGATGTTCGCTGCAACCTTTACAATCAAGGGATCGATTGTTTCAACTTGATGGATAGTTATCTTGACCTTTGGATTGAAATTAAATGTCAAGATTTAAAGATAATTTTTAAATTTTGAACTTAATTTTAATAACGGTCAAAATGTGTCTAGTTATGTTAGGCAACTTAAGAGAACCCCTCCTAGTATCTATACTAGTACATAAAACAAATTACTCAAAACAAATTACTCTTCTTCCTATAAGCAATTAACATTTTAAAAATATCATATAATCTCTCTTCTTTATTTATTAATTTAAACATTTTTATCTATATACCTATAATATCTTTAATAAAATAACTTACAACATATATCTTTTAACCCTTAAATAGACATATCTATCTCTCTTACATCAATTAATTTTACATTCACCGCCACCACCACCACTACTGACGACGTCACTAGTACACCGTCGTCGCTATCACCATCGTCACTATATCGTGTGGGCATACATCTAGTATATATAAATACAATCAATAATATAAAAAATTAAAGTACATGCACTGATATGTAATTAACATAAATAAACAAATAGTTTACAGAGGCTAATATGTAAATAAATAAATGTAATTAACAATAAATAAAATATTTTAAAAAATAGAATAGATCAATAGACGTGTTGCTTTCTTCTTCATACATATACATACATACATATATATATAAAATTTTCTACGGATCGTAACTAAACAAAAAAAAACCATATTATTGTGGGTCCTCCACTTTTTTACAACCAATCAAAGTCTCTCTCCCCTTTCTCTCCCTTTTTCATTTCGTTGGTGTTCATACCGATTTTGATCATCTCTCTCATGCGGGAAAATGGTGGCGGCAATATACTTGCGCAACACCATTAGCGGTGAACCCAAACCTTGCTTCCAGTCCCTCTCCTTTTAAGATGGTTTATTGAGTTAATGACATAAAATGATCATGTGGTTTGTATAAATTCGTGGTTTGGTTTTTTTTTTTAATTTATTTTGTAAATTTCATCCTTAATTCAAGTTTTTGTTAACAGTTTACATCTTTTCAATACCATCAAACTCTTTTTATAAATTCAAGTTTTATTTGTGGATTGAGTTTGGAAAAAAGAAATGTATATTTTTTCATTAAATTTATTTAATAATGTTAAAGCTGGTGAAATCAAGAGTGATTATTTAGAGGTTTTTTTAAAAGAACATATTTTTTTTCTTTATAAAATTTAAAAAAGAGTACTCGCACGATACGACAATGACGATGGTAGTTGCGGTGGTGTCGGGGATGAGTAGTGTATTTACTGATGTAAAATGGATAATGTATTTCTTTTAGGAATTAAGCATAGATGTTGTAAATTAGTTTTATTATATTTTAAGTATATATTATTTGTATGTCAAGTAGAGATATTCAAAACAATGAATACGTTTTTTTTTTGAAAAGTAAACAATGAATAAGATAGAGATGTATTTTATAGTTATCAATTTATTAGTTGGAAAAAAAAGGAATAAACATGTATATTGTAAAATATAGATGTAGGTAGATATGAGTAAAATGATACTTGGAAAGGTGATAATCGTACTTATTATTTACTAAACCAGTGCACTAGTAATATATTATTTCTTTATGTTTAGTGTTGTTGATTTATAGTAAAAAGAAAACATAAGAGTATGTGGCATGAGAAATTTCATAAAAGAGACGTCTTTCGACATGTGGAGCCATGTCAGCAAACTTAGCATCTTGTAAGGGTTGGACAACTTTAGTGGGTGGGGGGTTATCAACAAGTGTCAGAACATGAGTGATGGAATGCTAGAATGTTTTATGGTAAAAAAGAAAAGAAGAAGAAGAAGAAAGAGCGACAAGTTGGTCAACGATTGTGCCCAACTGTGGAGAACAAAGACAGGGACCGAAACGCCTACAGATTTGATGTAGAAGGCGTCCTCCGGGCGTTTTGGGGCGGAGAAGGGGGGATGACATCTTGTACCGTATAGTTTAAGATGTATGTTATAGAAGATCCGTCTCATCTAGCTAGCTTTTTCAAAGAGAGGCAATCGTGATTTTTTAGAAGTAACATTAAAAATAAAAAACGTGATTTTAAAAAAAAAGTTTTTATCTATAAAAAAAAAAAAAAACTCAGTTTTAAAATTAATTACTATACTTTAAAAACTGTTTTTTAGTAAAAAAGTAAAAGTTTTAAAAAGTTTTCAATAATTAAGCCCAATATTTTAAACACATTTTTAATGAAACTGGACAAAAGATTTTCTACAATTTAAAAAGGTAGTTATTGGAAATGGATTGCAATTTGACACATGATTTTTTTTTCTTTTCATTTAACAAAGGCTTAAAATGAGCCAAGTGTTTTGATGAAACAACATGACCAAAAATAATTCTTTTTGTAAATTAAAACATAATAAATTAATGATAATAACAATGAGGGTGTTTTTAAAAACAACTTTAAAAAAAGATAATTAAAGTAAATAGAGTTATAAAATTATCATAAAAAATAGTTGAGAAATTTTAATATAAGAAGTTTAATTTTTTTATTTTATGTTCAATTTAATTTAACCCTTTTTTCCATATAATTACAAGAAAAGAAAGAATTGAAAATCACGTCGGCATTGAGCCACTCGGACGTGTAAGTATATAGTAGTATCGTGTAGTGGATAACAAAACAGATAAGCCACACATTTTGGACCTCTCTTGACCCTTTTTTATTTCCTTCCATTTTTTTCTCTCACACTCTTCCTTCCTTCTTTCTTTCTTTGTTAACCCTTTATGATTCATACTCATCGAGTATTCACATCCTGCATTATATTATAGTAAGATCAATGGCTGCTGTTGCTTCACTTTCTTGCTGTGGAGTGAATCCATCATCATCATCTTCTGAAACAAAAATTCGAGCCCAATCAATTTCTTGGTCTCGCTCCCTTCTTTCCTTGAAGCTTCTTCCTGCTACTTGTCTGCACCCCATAAACATTCACTCCACTTCTCGACTCGTTGTTCAATGCATGTCCTCTACTACTACTGGATCAGGCAAGTTTCCTTATTCTAATTAATATCCTTTTAATTTTTCCGCACATATATATATTGACAATGTAGCAGTAGGGTATGTATTCATTTTGGTTAATTATCGTAGAATATTAACAAAACCCCCTTTAGGTATTGCACATTATCTATATCTATACTACGAGTATAATATAAAGCAAATTTGGGTTTTTGGTGAATTTTAAGTTTCTAACATTTACATTAAAAACCAAATTACATCAATAACCTACGCTGCTCGCCACATTGCGCGGGTACTGTTCTAGTTGATATATACATTTTGAAATTGTGTTGTTATAACTTCTGCAACAACTGCTATTTAAGGTTTTTTGTTTATAAAAAAAAAGCTTTTCGTTTGTTGTTTTTTTGACTTTACAACTTACAAGTACCGATTAAGGTTTTTCCAAAACTTATATTAAAATAGAATGTATCAAAAATAAGTTATGAATAGCAAAGAGGATGAAAGACTTATAGTATATTGTTATTTAATGTTAGTATGTTACTAATGGTGTTAGTGTATTGGAACTATATGTAACACAACAATTGATGAACGTTAGCTAGCCGGAGTGTTACTTTTGATGGTTGTATGTATTTTTATAGACATTGGATTTGTAATTCAGTTGCACCACCTGTGTCCGAGACCAAATTGAAATTTCTGACTGCTTATAAACGTCCCATACCAAGTATCTACAACTCCGTCCTGCAAGAACTAATTGTGCAACAACATCTCATGAGATACAAAAAGACTTATCGTTATGATCCCGTATTTGCTTTGGGTTTTGTTACCGTTTATGATCAACTTATGGAAGGATACCCAAGTGATGAGGACAAGGAAGCCATCTTTCAAGCTTATGTTAAGGCACTAAATGAGGACCCACAACAGTACAGGTCTGTCACTAAATTCTGACCTCGATTCGGCTCACAATTGACATAAAGGTCTTTAATTTTGACCGGTTTTATGACTCAAGAATTTATGCCATGAACTGCAGGGCTGATGCAGAAAAATTGGAAACGTGGGGACGTGCCCAAAACCCGAGTACATTGGTTGACTTTTCATCTAAAACAGGGGAAGTTGAGGACGAGTTGAAGGATATTGCAGAAAGAGCAGGGGGTAATGGGAGTTTCAGCTACAGTCGGTTTTTTGCTGTTGGTTTGTTTCGCCTTCTAGAGTTGGCGAATGCTACAGACCCTACCATCTTGGAAAAGGTAGTACCCATTCTATCAATTCTCATCTGGCCTTTGAAAGTTAAAATTTTACTTCTATAAGTATGCGTCAGTTCTTACAATGCAAAAATATAAGTTCCCTTTTTTAAAGACACACCAAATATGAAATATGTGTAGGATTTAATCTTGACTTATTATAGTTTATATTTTATGTTCTTAGTCATAGGTTACTAGTTTGAATTGGCATAGGTTTGACCGGTTTTTAAGCAAGTTCACATTGGAGAGTGGTTGAAAAACGTGGTCAGACTACTCCTAATATGTAGGTAGAAATGGTCATTAGTTGATGGCTTTTGTTCCTTAGTACGTTAGATGTAAGTCTATATATATATAAATATATATATAGGCACTTGCTTTATTGAGTTTTGTACCCTTTTATTTGAATACAGAAACCTTTCTCATTTTTTCTATCTTTCAAGTCTATTCATACATATACATATATATTGTGTTATTGTGAGTGTGAGGCCTGTGATTTCCAACAATATGTATGTGTAATATGTGTGTTATGGTATAAGTAGGAATAGTACTAATGCAAGAGAATAGAATAACAATGTGTTTATAGTGTTAAGACACATCTCTACAGAAGACTTCTGCATAAGAAATGTATATTAATTTTTGTGTTGTGTGGTACTTGAAATTATTGGTTTCATGTAGAAATGAGTTGAACACACTGCAAAATAATAGCTTAACCACTAGAGATTACAAACAAGTATTCTTGACACTTCAAGAATTTATCTAATCCCTAACCACTAGAGATTACAAACAATGGATTCTTGACACTTCAAGAATCAAGCCAAACTCTAACCACTAGAATTTTGTTTACACCCACAATCACACTCACTAGTGTAATTTAATACAAATTTATATTACACCAATATTATCCTCACTACAAATTTGAACCCTCTTGCTAATGATATAAAGATTTGAGATATGAATGAATGTAACAATGATATAATCTGAATATGAGCTCAAGAGGTGAGGTCCATAAGCACCCAAGTGTTGAATATATACCAAAATCTCTCCTTGTAGCCGTTTGAACCGGGCGGCTCTTGACAGAGGCCGTCCTCCAGGACACAAGATCCGTACCCTAAACAAAGGCCGTCCTTCACCTGGTTATTCACAAAAGCCTTGTATTCCTCCCATGTTTGTGTTAGCTTGCAAGAAGAGAAGAGAAAGGAGATGATATGCTTTCTCAAAGTGGAAGTGTTTTGGGAAGGGGAAGTCACAAGGTAATGTATGATAATGGGAAAGATAAAGTATAATTTCAAATATATCTCCAAAAACCAGATCTTGACCAACCCAATTTTGACTCTTACTTGATTTTGACTTTCATTGACCTTCAACACTTAGAAATATTTTGGCCTCCAATTTTGGTGAAAAATCAAAAATGTTTAGATTTGGATTTTGACAATGGCAAACACCTTAGAATGATAATATAGGACTTAGGAACAAGTTTCGGGTCATGAACTTATGTAACGAGCGATTGGTAAATCTCGCCAAAATGGACAGAGGGGGGACGACCTTTGTTCTGCAAGAGCCGTCCCCTAGACAAGAGCCGTGCTCTATTATACTCAGAAAATTTTCGACCCTCAAATTTGACGAAAGACGAAAGTTCTTATTTTTGAAATTTGCCAATTGTAAACATCTTAGAACATCAATATAAGGTTATGGAGCAAGTTTGGTGTCAAGGAAATGTTTAACGAATGCTCGGAGAAAAACTACTATACGGGACAGAAGCGGACAGCTCTTGCAGACATAGAGGCCGTCCTCAAGAGCCGTCCCCAGGTTTTAAGACGAAATGCTACATTAAATTAAACTCAAACTTGACATTTTCATCGTTTTTGGTTCGGAATTAGCGTATGTATGCCCAGATCATTATTTATACCATTTTACACATTCCATATATTGATATGGCACGCCACACATTGATCTAATGCTATAGATAGTGCTACTTTGCGTCTTTGAAAATCGTTTTTAAAAAGGATGTTCAAGCATGTAAGAATATATGTATGATCAATTATATTTAAGGCTGGCAAATCGTGTCTTAACAGGTTCAGTGCGCACAAAATTCTCAGCTTTCAAACATGAAAATGACTCATTTAACACTTGCCTTTGATGATTTGAGTTTGACAGTTATTCGTTTTATGTATAAAAAAAGTTAAATGTTGAACTTTAAAATATTAAAAACAATTATTTTTAAAAATAGAAAAGTTGCATAGTACATTTTTTGCTTTACAGGTACCCAGTTGCATAGTACATTTTTTTTAAATATAATTTATATTTAACACTTACTTTCATATGGTATGTTCTCAATCATCATCAAAACTAAAGAGTGCATTATAAATGTTATAAATCTATTAAACCACCTATGCACCAACAAAAACGAAATAATCTTTGTTATAAAAGCTATTGAAACTGTGGAAACATTGAATTCGTAGCCCTGAGTGAAAGATTTTGGTCTTTACGTTTGGACTAAACTAACAAATTACAACAACTTCTAACCCATTTGGTTGAGGTTGTGTACAGAGTATGGCAATTTGGGTAATAGAAAATTGGGCAAATGGCTGAATGGATAACTTTGGCAAATGATTGGTTGTTACTTTTTTGATATTCTGTTTGGGTAATGGCAGAGTGGGTATCGGCAGACTGAGTAATGCATAGAATTGGATTTTATTAGTGTAGAGCTTTATGATTGTTTGGGTTGGTGTATTGAGTTTTGTATTAGTTGTGAATTCTGCTTGGCTGGTTTATTGGGGATGTCCTATGTTACCATCAAGTAGCTATTTTTTATAACTTTGATGAAGATTAATATATTTTCACCTTTTGGAAAAAAACTTCTGACCTATCATGACCTTTCCAGCCCGGGCAACATCTGGCCCATGGTGACTTTTCTTCTGGGCTGCTCCAGATTGAAAGCTATACCTGTTTAAAGTTTTTGTTTTTATTTTTCTATGTGGTATCCATGCGTTCAGTGTATATTTTTGCATTCTGCTAGATCTGCCCATATCGTTTATGAAAGCAAAACTGAAATCCTAAAATCAGACTTGAAAACTTTCTCGTCTTGGGTAGATTTCAGTCTATTGTTGTAATAGTGGGAGCTTGAATGATTATTGCTCCAATACAATCTGCTTAAACTCAAAGGGATTCAAAGATGCCAGTCACTTGCCCACTACTAAGGGCCGGTCCTCAGTTTTTCAATGTCCTGGACAAGACGGTCAACCTATGCCTCTACTAAAAAATTTAAACTACACAAGCTCCCTGTCTTTTAACTAGAAGTTCTATATTTCTTTTAAAATGATCACATAATGATTTAGAGAGTTATGACTGCTAAAATGTGACTCGCGTACCAAAACTATTAAGCAGTGGACGTTTGACCTGATGTTGCTCATAAATACTTACAAATTTTACTCAAGGATCTCTATGAGACAGGTTTATGATATTCAGATCTTGGTGTAGCGTTTGGCCTTCTGTTCTCGTTCGTCTAGAAAGCCAACGCCTTCACTGGCCCAAAATAGTAAAACATAATATATTTGGCTAGAGGGTTTATTTGTTATAATGCCTGAATAAGCCTAGTATAGCATACTTTGAACCAAAATTTCTGATACCCCAGGTCTTGTGATGTGTTGGGCCGTCGCCTGCTTGGCCTGATGCCAAGGGAGGCCTTGCCATGGCTAAATGTTTTAAACCCATGTTATCCAACTCGTCTTATTATGAACTTCCCTCTAAAGGGAAAGGAATTCATTTTGTTGTCATATAGCTTATACCCTTCCATCGTATTTGTGTATCCAACGTATACCAAGAAAAAAAGTGTTGGACTATTATTTAATGTTCAAGCCTGTGTACTTCTGCAGGCAAAAAGCTTCCAAATATTAGTCATTATGAGTCAATTAGGAAGTGTAATATAGTAGTTGATTCTTATTGTCCCTTGATAATTGGCATGGTTTATACATTTCCTCTTAAACTTAATCACCATTATTTCTATTTTGGCATTCCAGCTTTGTGCAGCACTCAACATCAACAAGAAAAGTGTTGATAGGGACCTCGACGTTTATCGCAACCTGCTCTCAAAACTTGTTCAAGCAAAAGAACTTCTAAAAGAATATGTCGAGAGGTATTTCATATACTTTTTATAACACTGAACTTTATATTTTGCCATTATTATGACTGTTAACAGCCCTTAATAAATGAGACGAGAATAGTTATGTATATTGAGCCATTATGTTTTCTGTTTACAGGGAGAAGAAGAAGCTGGAAGAAAGAAGCAAACCTCAAACAGCTAACGAAGCAGTAAAAAACTGTATAGCGGAAAACCTATATGTCTGAAGATGGCTTATACAGGCTAGCTAATAAAAACTTTTAAAGATTTGCTTACTGTAAATTGAGCTATCATATTTCCTTTTGTATTTAATACCATATTTTTCTTGATACAGGTATTGTGAATTTTTTTTGGTAAGCAATCATTATACAAATCCTAACAAATATGTACTGTGCATCTTGATTTGTATAAAACTATATATTGTGAATCGGTCTAATGATTGCTTACAATTTTATGTACCACATTTACATATGTAGTATATTGATGGAACGTTATCATATCCATGGAAGATTTCATTTTTTGTAGCAAGAAATTTTCCTTTGTGAGATCTTAGAAACAAATTAATGAGACTGGTACGGTTCACCGGTCTCGGTACTGGTACGAGATCAAGATTTTTTTTGTATTCCACTGATTCCAGACCCAATCTCGAGAACCACCAAAAATGGATGCCGGTCTTGGTTGCATTTGAAAATCGTTACCTGTTCTTGATACTGGGACGGGATCAGGATTTGGGGAGCTTATTCCTATATTATAATGATGATGCCGATGATGATTGATGATTTAAGCTAGTGTCGGGTCTCTATTGGGTTTGAAAGCTTGAATACTCGTATTAATTAAATGAGCATAGTACCCGTGCGTTGCGGCGGTAGAGAAAGAGAGCAAGGGCGGAGGGTTATAGAAAGTCGATGAGAATGTGTAATGATTAAAAAGAATGGAGAAATGAGATTATATAAGGGTTTTATATTTAAGTAAGGGTATTTTGGAAAGAAAAAAGTGTTAAATTTTAAGAAATCCAATACTCTTTATAAAAGAGTATAGATAGATATAGATATAGATATAGAAGTATAGATATAGAAGTATAGATATTTTGTTGCATATTATATCTGGGTAATAGGTGGTTGATTCAATTACAATGCAAGGAATTTTCCCATTTATTTCTGTTTGTGAGTTCAGGAGCCGAGTGACATATAGCTGACAGGGTCAGTTATAAGGTAATTTTGTTGGATCTATCTTGATGTGTGGTTCTAGACAAAAGTGTATGTTACTCTTCTAAACTTATAAATAACAATTTTTTGAGAAATAGATTATTTCAGAAATAAAACATATAAGTAAATAAGACAATAATTTTCCTTACATCATTAACAACATGTGAGTTTGTTTATACTTTATAATTGTCTTGTAAAAGAAAAAGAAGTGATGTGGCATTGAATCCATAAAAGATCAAAACCTTTCATTAAAAAGGACATAAAAAATGCTACAAACAAGTGAAACAACTGAACAACTAACTAGTCCATGGCTCCAAGCTATTGATTGATTTTTCTATTGGGCTATTTTTGTTGGGCCAAAACCATTTCTCATCTGGAAACTAAACTGAAATACCATAAACTTTAATGACTGTTTTTTATGTGAAATTATATATCCTCTTAATAAATATGATGTAGCCTCCTCCTAGAAATCTTAAAACATGAGTAAATCACTCATTTTTTTTTCTTCTAATATTATCATTTGATTCTAACAAGTGTTATGATTTCATTATTAGGGGATAATTTAAGAGGATTTATCATTTTCCTTCTTTTTATTCATACAATTCATTTTATTTGTTTTATACCTTATTCAGGTTATCAGACTAGGTCCTATCTCTTTTTTAACTAATACATATAAATGGCATTTAAAAAAAAAATTATAAGCTCTCGCCTCTGGCCAGAGGCGTGCCTAGTAGGGGGCAAGGGGGGCTAATGCCCCCTTCCAAATTTAGATTTTATTATGTATTTTTTAATTTTTCATAGATTTTAAAAATTTTACTATAGGTTTTTAACATTTTGACCCCTTCTAAATTTATATTTCATGAATTTTTTAATTTTGCCCCCTCAAAGATTTTTTTCTGATACCGCCTCTGCCTCTGGCTGTAAGAACTGAAATCTGTGTGCGTGATGACTGGTTCTTTTAACTTCGATAATTGATGGTTTGCGTTTTATGCATATTTAGATAATTGTGAAACGAAGTTAAATTTTATAACTTGGGTTCCACAATTTTTGTATAGATAGAAAATTAGAAATATAGATAAAAATATATAATTTTTTTTAACGGCAGATATAATAATCTAATACGGAATGAGTAATATATATAATAATGTTCATGCATATATGAATTAAAAACTAGACTAATGACGCAATGGGCGTTCTTTAGGGGTCAAATAATAATTACATTTTAATTAACATAATCTTTCTAGATTGTATATTAAATTATAGTAATGCAAGTCCATGCAAAATTTCCACACGTATGATGTCACCATACACACACGTATTTGCATGAAGTTCTACCACGCACGAAATTGGGGGTGCTTATGACAAATTTGATATATAAGACCCGAACTGAATAATATTCATTGTATGTAACGTTTTCTTTTAATTTAGGTCGATCGACGATCATGTGAATTGTATTTTATCTTTTCAAGTTACCACGTACAATTATGATGAGATATATAGATGTTAGATACTCCGTATTATGCATAATGCATGTCATTATCCGTTTGATTAACATATTAGAAGAAACCATGTATAATAACTGCATATATATATATATATATATATATATATATGGGTTGGATATTGTAAAATAAGTATTAAAGTAAAATAAATAAGACAAGATCTTGACCCTATGGTTAAATTGATGCACAAAGATTCACGAACTAATTGATGCACAATGATTTTCATGATGCACGGTGATTTTAGTGAAGAAAAAGCTATTGTTTTATTTGTTTTACTTTAATACTTGTTTTATTTTACCTAAAACCTATATATATGTATATATATATAAGTGAAATATAAGATATGTCTTTTTAAATAATGGTATGGAGGAAGATATATATAAAAAAAAATTACGATGTGCAAATTTTTAATAGCACTATAAAGTCTATAATGTTTCGATCTGAAAACATCATACCTTTAATATGCACTAGATTTTAGACCCGTGTTCAACACTGGACATGAGACTTACGATATTATTAATATCAGATTTTCATACATACAATTAACTATTTAAGTCATAAAAGCTTACAATTTTGAAGAAATACGATTCCAAGTGTTATACTTTGCAAGTTGTAAATAATTACATGAGACATATTGATGGATTTGTTTGCCATAGTTACTCCACAAGACAAACGTTACAATATTTTCTATATTATAAATTTTTTTAAAACCAGTTACACTCATAATGTGATATTAAACATACTTGTAAAAAATTAGAGGAAAATCGAGAGTTGTGATTGGTCAATAAACAAACTAATTAAATGATGAAATATTATAAAAAATATTCTCAAGTTGATGGGACTAAATATTATAAAAAGTATAAATTAAGTATTTAGGGCTAAAAAATATAAATTATTGATAGAAAACAAAAAAATGTAAATTAGTGAGACTTTTGCTAGAAATATTAATAATGATTATTAGTATTATGATGACATAAGCAAGAATCAATTTGACGAAATTGAGCGATGTGATTGGTCAATAAGTCATTAGTTCAACTGTTTTAGGCTCGTGTCTAATACACGGGGCTTATGATGTTATCAATATTAGCTTTTTTTTTTATTATAATTTAAAAATAATATACAATTTTGAGTAATAAAAATTGATCGGTATATCAACAATTTAAGTTTTATATTAAAATATTTTTTTTCAAATATATTCATCGAAGTTGTTCTTAAAATGCTAATATATTTACATCAAATTTTATTTGTTTTTAATTAATTAATTGTATGTTTATATGATAAAACATACTATTGGATATATATTAGTTATTATTCAATTGGATATATATTAGTTATTATTTATTGGATAAATATTAACTATTATTTTATTAGATATATATTAACAATTATTATTTATTTGATATATTAAAATTATTGGGTAAAAAGTGTAAATTTGTGATGGAAAACAAAAAAGTGTAAATTAAAGTTAAAATTGAAAACAATTGTCAACTTTAAAAAATCGAGAGTTGTGATTGGTCGATAAGTTATTAGAGCAACTGTGCTTTGGTATAATAAAAGATTAAATATATGATTAATTAAACGTCTTTTGGGAGCAATCTCTATATATACATCTTAATTAACATCTTATCGCTTTAGTCGATCTATATGATTAGATGTCATTTTTTTCTTAATAATAAGTTGAATATATATGTTGAAGGGATAATGACATCAGAATGTAACCAACTATGACCAAAAGGTTATGTAGTGTAGTGAACTACTAAACTAGCTATGTAGTGTAACCATCTTTGTTTTTCAGGTTATGTCATGTATGCTACCGGGTAACTTACAGTTATAATAGGTAAATGCCACATCACCCGCCACTTAAGATGCCACGTCATTTCATTCATCTTCTTTATTTACTGTATCTATATCTATGATATAATATATATAGATAGATTTATAATATAGACATAAACCAAGAAAAAGGCGGTGGCTGACAAGCCAAACATCTCGGCAGTGAGGTGGAGGAGAAGAAGGAAGACATGAGTTGACAGATCGATGGTGTTGATCGTACCAAGGGAGTTTCCGGTGGGGTGTGACCAGAGGTGAGTCTACGGTCAAGAAAATCATGTTGAAATCTAAAAAAAAAAAAAGGAAACTGCACTTGCTACCGAAATTATAGCACATACAGCTGCTTTCGGAAAATCACGTGACCGGAATCTGCACTTGCTACCGGAATCTGCTGCTGCTGCTGCCGTTGAAACCCGCCCTGTCATAACAATCCACATTCGAAACCTACTAAAACCAGCTTCGGCAACGATTTTAACTTTCCAACTATACAACAATACAGGTGTTCAATTGTTTCCCCCTTTCTTATTTTCCCTAAAACACTAATCAATTAAAAGCCCATTTATGTAAATCTATCATCATCATTCAATCAGAAAAAATTAAAAATCTATTTATGTAAATCAAATACAAATATACAAAACCTATTTTAAACCACCAGAGATTGGGATAGGTTCACCATAAATTGTGTAGAATGGAGTCACCGGAGATAGGGATCCTGTTCGTGAACTGGTGGTGTTATAGACACCTGAAAAAGAGCAACAAACAATTTATAGATCGGGTAAGATATGATATATATATACACACATATATGGAAGATATATTTATACATACACAATTTTAAAATTATGATATAAAGAAACAAAGATGAAGCATGTGGAAAGGAAGAAGAAATGAGTCGTCTGATTTGTTTCTAGTTTTATTCTTTTATTTATTGTCTCATCTACGTATTTTTATTTTTATATATTAATAAATAATTATTGTAAGTCCACATCATCTTTCTCACGTGAGTCAGCATGCCACGTGAGTGAGTTTTTTAAATGAACATAGAGTTGTAACTAGTTACCTGTTCTGCCGGTCACCCGTTACAGTACATAACCCGACAAACAAAGATGGTTACACTACAAAGCTAGTTTAGTAGTTCACTACATTACATAACCTTTTGGTCATAGTTGGTTACATTCTGATGCCATTATCTCTATGTTGAAATATATATATATACCAATATAAATCAAACACATATAAAGCGTTATATATATATATATATACCAATATAAATCAAACACATATAAAGCGTTTTTTTCTGTTATATTGTCAAGAAAATTTCTTTTAATATGAACTAGAATGGTACCTGCGCGATGCAGCGGTATAATGCCGGTGGTGGTAGCGGCAGTGGTGGCGGCGGCGGCGGCAGCAGAGAGTAGTATGTGTAGGTTATTGACTTAATGTAGTTTAGATGTATCTTACATTATGCATTAGCATGTGTATATTGTTAAATGAAGGGAGAAGTGGGCCCAACTAAGGTGACTCGATGTTACAGAGGGGTTTGACCTAACAGACTAAGAGGTAAGTCGATGAAGGGAGAAGGGCAGGATACCAAATGCTCCAAAGGAGGTCCCTGGCGGAGGACGTGCACAAGGGGCGAAAGGCATATGAGATTAGATTATGTAAACTATTTACTTAGACTTTTTAATTAGACTTGGTTTTTCTGTGATCTACGTATTGGTTTTGGCCTTGTGTAGAGGTAGACCTAAACCGAGGGGGGAGGTCGCACTAGGCTGACCCCAAAATGCTTGTTTGTCGGAGGACATGACCAGTGAGAGAGGATTTAGAGGACTAGAATTAGTTTAGGGGTTTGAGAGTATATGTAAGGAATAGGATTTAATCTAGCTAGGCAGCCTTAGTACTTTGTTTCATAGGGTGTTTAACACCAATTATCTTTCTTGCATGGTTGGTTCCATTTTTATTTGCATGTATACTTAGGTGTTTCCATATCCCTTGTTGGCTAGCATATATGTATTGTCGAACCTGTGATAAAGTATGTTAGGTTGCATGCTTACTACTCCCCCCACGCTAACAGACAGGTATTTCCTTCTTTGCTATCGGCAACTGTCAGGTATGATAACTAAACCCTTTACACTTTTCTACTTTCAGTTCTTTGTGGCCGGAGGTCCTTATGGAAGCAGTCTCTCTACCTTTGGGTAGAGGTAAGACTGTCTATAGCTCACCTCCCCCGTACCCTGTCTAGGGATTGGGTCTTTATTGTTGTCGTTGATGTGTATATTGTTGAATGTTGAAAGTTTAAAACATATTTCTTTATATTATAGTATATATGATATGTATGTGTATATATATATATCTATACTATATTATAAAAGAAATTGCCTACATGTTGAAAGTTACATGGGGAAAATGGTCTAAAAATCCCTTAATGCTTAAGTTACAGAATCAGTTTTTTTTAATTTTAAATATCTTTATTAACCCTTTAAATCAATTATTTTTACGTCAATTGTCTACAACACTCGCCGCCACCTCCACCTCTAACAATCGCCGCCACCTCCACCTCTAACAATCGCCTCCACCACCAACAGTCGCCGCCCTCACCACAGCGTCGCCGTCATGACAACTGCCGAATTGCGCGGGTACCGTACTAGTATATTTATTATAATGATCATAGAAAATAATACAGTGAGATTCCAAAGTGTGCCTAGCTTGGAAGACAACCATATATATTGCTACATATATCGGCAATAATCAGGGGCGTCTCCAAAGTGGGGGCATTGGGGTCAATTGACCCCACCCCAAATTTTATATAATTTAATTTTTTTTTATTTAGGGGTATATTTAGAAATTTGCCCACACAAAAAAATAAATAAATAAAAAAGTAAAATATATATCTTTATCAGTGTCACATACGGATTCCAATTTTCATTTAGATCTCAATCTTCTGATGATAGTAACTATGAGAGCAGATAATCTTTATTCTCCTTCTCCATAATATTTTCTTCTTAAACATATAATATTACCTTTATTTGTTCTATCTTAATAAAAAAATTTATATATCAATATATGTTTTTCCCAATTATTAGGTTTTTTTTTTCTTTTGACTTCAATTGAAAGGTGAACTGTGATGATTAAAAAGAAGGGTCGAACAGTCAAAGGGGGGTTTTGGTTTTGGAGAATCTGAGTATCTCACACAGAATACACTGAGCAATATATTATATGTTATCTTTTATTGATTTTATAGAACTTATTATTAAATATATAAATGAGTAGATATATTATAATATAATATTATCAACTAGACAGCTAATTATCTAAAGGTTGTGTATGAACTTGGATTGTTGTTTTAGTGCAGTTTATTTATTATTCTGTATTGATTTTTTAAATGTATTCTTTTTTATATTTATTGTTTTTACTTATGTGTATGTTTTATTGTTTATATTCTACAATAAATAGGTTAGTTTGGTTAGTGATGAATATATTTCTAGTTAAAATACCCATGACATATTCTGTACAAACACCAATTAATGAGAAAAGTTTGAAAAGGGCAGTGACAATTATACGATGAAGTTGTAGTTGAATCGTCATGTTCTCTTTTGGCATGGTTAAAGAAAATGTTGACATGGGTTGTCTAAGCTAGTGAACAGTTAGTGCTTTTGGTTATACGACGAATTGTAGTTGGATTGTTATGTCGTCTTTTGGGTACGCATTTTAGTTGTAATTGGATGGTTATTATTTTTGCCGTATATGAATTTATCGGAATTAGATCGTTATATCTAAAAAAAATTTTACCTACATAATGTTTTAAATTTGCCCCCTTATGATAAAATTTCTGGCTCTGTCCCTGGCAATAATCCAGCATTTATTTTTTATTTTTGATTTTAACAGAATAATCCAGCATGTGTTCGTTTTTCCTCAATTCATCATCATCCAAAATAATTGATTGAGAAATATTAATTGTGTTATAAATTTGTAGTTATTTGTTTAAATCCTTTATAATTTGTCGATGTTCTTCAATAATTAAAAACTTGGTATTTAATTAAGATGGATGAATGGCTAGCCTTGATCCACCATTCTAATTCTAATTAATTTAGCTATATTATCAGAAATATATAGTATGTTTTATTTAGATGTCCATGTCATAATATTGATAAGTTTAGATTTTAATCATTTTTTTTATTTCCGTGTGTCATTTTCATTAAATAAATCGGAGTGACACTAACCGACAAATAGACTTTCAACTCTTGTTGTGATGAACTATGTGTAGAGGAAAAGCAAGCCATACTACACCACTCTTAAAGTGACATCTGGTATCTTTCAAAACTTCCAAATATATGTATTCTGAATTATTAATTTATGTGGAAGAAAACAAGGTGCATAATGTGGAAACATGAGACATGCATGATAATATTTGTTAGTATTATCATTATATTATTAGTATTAGCTAGTATCATCAAATCTCAGTTGACCTGTGTTCCTTGGCCTATGACAGATTGACAGATATCGCTATAGGTTCTTTTTATGATTATTTAAGCTATACTTATTTTGCAAACGAAATATAGGCCATAAGTTTTTCTGAAAGTTTTTGTGTCCCATCAATTACTATAATTCAACAGTCCAGCTCTACGTACTTAAAAATTATAATCTTTCATCCTCTCAAAAGTTATAATCTTTCATCCATATATATATATATATGGTAAAGTTATTTTGAGAAACTTTTTTTGCGAGAACTTTTGAGAACTTTTCAAATCAAGCCCCACCGATTATTGTTCTTTACATGAAAATTGTTTTTTGATTGTTTTCTGAACAACTTATGTGTAATTTTAAAGTTTATAATTGTGTGGAGGCATTGATTATCATCCGTTATACATATATGTGAAGATTTGAATTCTTGATCACAAGTGCACATATATTGCTATGATCACATGTATGCAAGTCGATCACATGTAATCATAGCAATATTCGTGCACATATGATCAAAAATCCAAATCTCTATATAATTGTATAATGGATGATAATCTATGCCTCCACACAATTATAAACTTTAAAATTACACATAAGTTATTTAGAAAACAATCAAAAAATAATTTTCATGTAAAGAATAATCATCGGTTAGGCTTGATTTGAAGAGTTCTCAAAGATTCTCGCAAAAAAAAAGTTCTCAAAATAACTTTTCACTATATATATATATATATATGGAAAAGTTAGATTGGGAATCTTTATTTTAGGGACTTCTTCTACCTCTTTCTCCGACCACCACCACCATGATCATCTCTGACCACCACCATGATCCTCCGACGACCATCTCCGGTGAGACTTACACATGTGTAAGTAACTTACACATGTTATAAGTATAATTTTGTTTAGGTAAATCACCCATCACCGATCACCTCTTATGACCTATCACTCTCTATGACCTATCACACTATAACCTATCACTCTCAATGACCTATTACCACCACCAGCTTTGGTTTATAAATATCCTTAAGGGCGAAGCCCGCTCCGAATCATAAGTTTTATTCAACATATACATGTGTAAGTTGTACTTACACATGCGTAAGTCTCGCCGAAGATGTCGCCGGAGATGAATATGGTCTGAGATGTGGTTGGAGATGATTAGTGGTGATTAGATCTGATAAAAATGGACGGTCTAGATCGAGTCCCTAACAATCCCTAGATGATTAGGGATTGTTATATATATATATATATATATATATGGGAAAAAGTGAATGTAAGGTTGTCGGACATCTAAGCTTAGGTGTGGAACCCTTCCATATATAGGGGAAAGATAATTTGAGACCAACTAAAAAAAGTCCAAAAAAGGACCATTGATTTTCGTAAGTTACACACTACCATCATGATCTACTACGATATACAAGACTTTTTTGTAAAAACACTAAGACTTTCCAGCGACGGACCCACAGAAAAATCATGTGTAAGTTAATTTACACATGTGCACATGATTTTCTGGTGGGCCCGTCACCGAAAAGTCTTAGTATTTTTACAAAAAAGTCTTGTATATCGTAGTAGATGATGATGGTGTACAAAAATCAATGGTCCTAGTTGGTTCTAAAATAAGAGGTGGTCTCAAAATATTTTACCCCTATATATATATATATATATATATAAACCACTATAAGTGTGGTTAAAATTTTTAAGGAAAAGAAATCATAAATAGTCACATCAAAAACATACATTCCAACTTACATATATGTTGAAGACTTATCATCCTTATACATCACAATTTAGGGAAAAACCTTTTTTTGTTTGTGACTGATATAATGATTATCTATATTATATGTTATATTATAAAGTAAATAGGGTATTAACTTTCAATTTAATATTTACTTTCCCAAAATGTCCCTTCTATTAATTATATATTACCAAACACCATTTCTCTCTCATCAAATCTCAACCAATCATTTTTTTCTCTCTCTCATTCATAAATCATTTATTCCTCCAATTCGTTCAAAATCTTTTATCTCACAAACCGTACATCGATAAATTATAAAAATTATATGAGTGTTTTTAAAATTTCATGCTCTTTCTTAGAGATGTTATTCGATATACTTTCGACGAATTTTTAAATTCGAGGGCGGAGCCCGTACGGCTAAGACATTTGGCTATCACAATCTATGACCTATCACCCCCATCATCTCACCGCCGCAATGCGCGGGTATTTACTCTCGTATTAATAATATCAATATCAATTATACATGGAAACATTTGAAGAGAAATCGGCAAACATATTACATCTGAATACACTATACAATATTACCGCAGAGGATAAAATCTGTCTTAACTTACTTCAATTCAAAAAACAAAAGACCTCTACCAAGTGGCCGGGATAACCGCTAATTAAGCCATGTTGGCAAAAAGTTTATTATTAGCTAGAACAAGAAGAAACAGAACAAAACTAGCCGTAGGTGATTAAAGCATCCAACAACCCTTAACTACTGTTAATCCTTATACTTTCTAAAAGGTCAAACACAATGGAGCTTCAATTCCATCAAAATATTTAATTTAATTTATCAATTTCATAGGCCCAATGAACAATGAGATCAAATTTACCTTTTTACTTTAATACATAACATACCCTTTGGTATCCTTTCTTTTTGTCCCTTCCAAAACTTTTGATCACTTCTTCTTTTCCCATCTATCACATATATTTGTGTATGATCGAATGTATAGTATGTGTGCATGCATACAACAAAGAGAGAGAAAGAGAGAGAGAGAGGTAGATTGTAAAAAGAGGCTACCACCAAATAATCCTTTAATTTGACAGTCGTCCTTCTGACCTCACAACCATATTAACATATTTATTTCTCATGTGTATATATATACATGTAGCCATCTAGCTTCTTATTTAGAAATACAACTTTCACTTTTTTCTTTAAGAAATCAAGGAATAAGCTCGATCAAGTTTCCATCTTAATTTTCACCAACACCTATATCTTTTTTAAAGCTAGTTCACGAAGGACGTCCCAATATATTGATCGAAAACAGGAAATAATTAATTAAATTATGGGAAGATCACCATGTTGTGATAAAAGTGGACTTAAGAAAGGGCCATGGACACAAGAAGAGGATCTCAAACTCACTCAATACATTCGGATACATGGACCCGGCAATTGGCGAACACTTCCCAAGAACTCTGGTGAGTGTTCGTACGTACATGCCTGCCTATATATATGTTACCGGCCAGCCGTTTCCTTTTAGTTTTTATATTTCAAGGTTATTAAGTTAACGTTTTAATTATATGTATATATATAGGACTTGAACGATGTGGAAAAAGTTGTCGTCTACGATGGACAAACTACTTGAGGCCTGATATCAAGAGAGGAAGATTCTCGTTTGAAGAAGAAGAGACAATCATCCAACTACATAGCGTTCTTGGGAATAAGTAAGTTCACACAATTAATTCAATGATTTTTTATGTGAGAATTTATATATGTTTTTTGGGTTGGGAAAAAAGTTATGAGTAAAAGTTGATAGAAGAAAAGGATTAACCATGGAAACCATTTCTGTTTCTATATATATAAAATATACGGAATAATGATTTGGAACATGAATCGGCGAGTTGTAATTATCTATTCTATTATAAATCTACCCTAAAGAATTGTATAACTTGAATATCATACTTGAAAAGAAAAAGAAAAAAAGATGTATTCCATAACGAATTGTATAACGTACAAGTTCTCATATTTGAAGAAAAATGAACTTGTCATTGTTAGCCAGCTAGCTAGTGTAAAAATTGATTATTTATACATATATATATATATCCAAAAATTTTACTAACAATTTTAACTTGATAATCCGGCCAATAGGTGGTCAGCAATTGCTAGTAGGTTGCCAGGGAGAACCGATAATGAAATCAAGAATTACTGGAACACCCATATCCGTAAAAGGTTACTCAAGAATGGAATCGATCCAGTGACTCATCGTCCTCGGCTTGATCTAATGAACCTCTCATCAATACTCAACTCAGCATCTTTCAATCTCTCAAACCTCTTGAACATCCAAAACCTTGTAAATCCACAACTTTTGGGGCTCGCCACCCTCTTGGCATCGACATCATCGTCATCAAATTATCAAGATAATATAGATCAGTTGCTTCGGAATAACCTCGTATACCCCATGAACCCAAACTTTAATGATGGGGCGCAAATACAAAACGTCGTCACTGATTCCATTCCTTCGAGTTTTCCTAGCAATCAACATCAGAATCAAACATTCGGCCAATGCTTGTCAGAGAACTTAGTCGACAAGAATAATGGACAAATTACTCAAGATAACTCGATACCTTCTTACTTATTAATTGACGATTCTTTTATCCTTCCAAATTACAGCGACGATCAATTTACAGCACAAGCATCAGATAACTCCAGTTTCCAGCCATCAAATACTGAAAACAATAATAATAATAATAATTTCGATCTAGATTCTATGTTTCCAACACCCATCTCAAGCCCATCACCATTAGATTCGTCATCGATATTCATAAATGGCAGTACTACTACCACCGAAGATGAGAAAGAAAGTTACTGCAGTAGAAACTTCAAGTTTGAGATCCCAGAGAGTTTGGAGTTTGATGATTTTATGTAAATTAATTAAGATTATTATTGTAAACTAGACTATTACGTGAATACATGGAATCATGTAATTATTCTAGCGTTTTGTGTTTTGTTTTTTTTTTTTTTCATGGAAATGTTATCATTTATACAACTTATTCATTTTAATTTCCTATACAATTTTACTTAATTAATTAGCACGTACTAACAATGTTTAATTAGTTGATGCAGTTTTTATTTGTCGAGGTTTTTTAAACATGAGGATTTTCTACCACGTCATATATAACTCGATCGTGAAAAAAAGTACTTCTCATATACTGATCACGAAATTCACACGATATTAGAATATATATATATATATATATATATGCCTGTATTTGATAAATCCCTTAACAAAAATATATTACTGCAAAAGGTGACATGCCTATTCCCATATATACGGATTTTCACAATTTGAACTCACTACAAATCATATTGCATTTGTTCATATTTTTAGGTGAGTATGAATAAATTAAAAATTTTGTCACGCTTTTTAGTGTGTAGAAATATATTGAATTAAAAGTGTATGAAAATTTCTCCACACTAAAAAGTATGTATAAATAAAAGTTCACGCTTTTTATTGTGAACTTTCATAGTTATTTTGTCACACTTTATTTGTTCATGGTAACTTTTTTAATTACGGTGGACAAATGGAGTGTGACAAAATAATTATGAAAGTTCACACTAAAATGTGAACTTTTATTTCTACACACTTTTTAGTGTGGAGAAATTTCCACACACTTTTAATTCAATATATTTCTACACACTAAAAAGCGTGACAAAATTTTTAATTTGTTCACACTCACCTAAAAGTGTGAACAAATGCAATATGATTTGTAGTGGCTCTCGGCTTTATTTCTTAGCTAGTCACATTTTCGTCTTTATTTAGCTTACAATGAATTTCCATCGACATTAATTTCTAACCGCGGAATTTTTTTTTTCCGTGTCGCGATTTGACAACGAGAGGTCTAGCATACGTTGTCTTAACCGGGTCCACTCTAGAGAGCTCTCTCGAAGTAGATATACATATTTCAAATACCCAATGGGGGAAACCCCATACTAATCCGCTCGAAGACACGACGATTAATAGGGATAAACTCTGTTGCCTCAGACTTTAATTAACCTGTAGTTTTGTTGCTCTAATTAATCCATCATGCGTATCACATATTAATTAAGAGAAGACAGCTTTCTAAATATATCGCAATTCTAATGTAAACCAAAACTCTTTTCTTACTATTAATTTACCAAATGCGATCTATAAGTTATTCCCTGGTTTATTCAAAAACAATTTGTTGAATTTAAGTACAAAGACAACTTAAACAACAAGGAGTATATATATATATATATATATCAATTAATATTAATACTTGTAGATAAAATACAGCGCAAATGCTACATACAAAACAACAATTAGCATTTTCTCGAATGTACATATACATTTAGTATGGATCGATCGAGTATTTATTTTGAAGGTTGTACAGTAGTGAAATATCCTGAATTTCGTGATCTTAGATGAATAACAAATTAATGTATATGATCACATTCTTAATTTCTTAGGATATATTATAGAAACATTAATTTTCATGTTTAATTATGTATCTTGAACTTTTATACTCAGCTCGTATAAGATTTAACAGAGCAGGTAAGATGTACGTAGGTTGACCATGTTGGCTAGAAAATGTCAACATACATGACAAGCGTATTTGACAACACAATAAAATCACTACAGATATGGTTGATGAAGTGATTACCAGATTTTCAACCATTATCTTCCTTGATCCATTTGGCTTTCTAATTAATAATCCTATATTTAAAAACGTAGAGTTAATTAGTGAATTTTCTATTCGATCACAAGAAAATGATCATAAATTGATCTAATGCGTACCATATATCTCGAGATTGAACTTTCAATGTTTTAAAACTCAGTATTTTAGTTGAACTTGCTTGGTGTTCGAACCCGATTAAAACGTCTGATTGATCAACTATAATTGTCTAGACAGCTTGTATTTTCATAAATAAAATAAAATCTATATCCAAGATCCAAAACCTTTTAAACATTAAAGCTTTGACACATTAGTTTGGTATTAAATTTTAAGTGGATACTTTCACAATATAATAAAATGATAAGATTTACAATTTATATCTACCTCAAAAAACGTTTTTGTCTTTTAAGTTTATCTTTTATTTACCAAAAAACCTCAATTTTAATTTTTACAAACAGACCAGTTCAACTGGAAAACCAGCTGATTGAACTTAGACCAACTAAAGGTCTACAAGTAAAACGATTTATCGGTTTGGAGGTATTGATATGAACCGTATGATTTGAATTAATCCATTAATTTTTGAAAAATTGCTAACTCTTATTAGCGAAATTTCTTTTTGATTAATTAAGATGGAAGTCAATAAGTCATTAATAATTGATGACTTAGATATTATATTGTTAATTGAATCAATGCGGGCTGGGTAACAGCATGACAAGGGAGAACAATATCCAGGTTTTATTTTTTAAGGCAACTGATTTCTAAATTATTTTTTTACTACCCAGCATTACATGTTCAATTAATTACCTATTTGAATATATGTAACCTTAATATATACTCGTATTAGATAGTGATCGAGCTGTCTTGGTAACAGCAAACACGGGGACACATTATATTAAGATGAGGCTTGACCTAGTGATTAAAGTATAATGATGTTGATTAGAATTTAGTAATCTAAAGAAGAGTATAATTTGGTTTCCTCCTAGTAATAAACAAAATGGACACGAATACTATATAAATAAATGTTCACTTGAATATATCCATTTGTTAGGTAATTGCTTCACCTAAAACTAATTATCCGTATAAAGTTAGTATAGTACGGACATAACTTTTAATTAAATCTAGCTACTTATGAAATGCGAGTTTATAGAAGGATGGAAACACCTGAGGAAGGCCATATATAGATCGATGCACGAGTTATAAAATTACTCTATCCGTCTCAATTTAAATGTTATAGTTTGACATTTTTGATTTTTTTTGTTTTAATTTGACCGTCTATAAATAATTATTAATGTTATGTTATACTTGATGTAATATATATGAATCGATTAAGTTTTAAATATATTTTATAATGATATAACTTTGGTCAAGTATTATAAAACACAAACAATAATATTAATGGTCAAATTTATGAAAATTTGACTTGGTCAGTTAAACTTGGACATTTAAATTGAGACGGAAGAGTAATTTAGTACTTACATGTACATTGCCAATGCACAACTGTACGTTGCAGGTGTACGTGGATCTCCTACAAACCTAACCGGCCCTTATGATCTTGGGATCTTTTCTTATATGCCTGACATGAGTAATTATAGTTCTAGCTTCTAGAAAAGAAGTGGTGAAAACATAGTATATAATAGCGTAAACATTTAGGGCAAGCAAGATATAAATTAAATGACTTTGGTTTCAATAAAATAGTCAACCCAAATGACGATCGTCACAAGATGGTTGATGAACCTGACCTTTAATTTTATGACTTTGAATTGTGTTACTCTTTACTGATCACCTGCTAAACTTATACTCCAAGAAAAATCAAAACTTCAATATTACTTGTTCCATTTGCACTCCTGTTCGGGTGTAAGTTAGTTAATTAACTAACTTAAATTTTGTACTTGAACGCAGGTATAATTTATTGTGAAACTGGCAAACCATAACACCGGGTATCACTTTTTTTCTTTTTTTTTTTTTTTTTTTTTTTTTTTGTCACTGCATGTCGGATACACACTTGACAACAACTCGAATGACTAGTAGGCTAAAACCGGCATTGCTAGCTAGCTAGTTCCGGATTGAGGTGATTTAGATGAAAATGACACTACGTATATTGTGTTTTAAAAAAGAAAATTTCACAAAAAACTTGTTCGCGGAAAAATTCCATAATATTGTAGTCGAGTTTAATGTCAAATAAAAGTACACATTTACAAAGACACACACATTACATTACATCTATCAGTTCAATTTAGAAGAACATGTTATATGAATCATGAGTGTAAGCCTTACTTAGATTACTTGAATTGGTTTCAAGAACTCCACGTACTAGTGATACACAATAACCACTCAACTGATCAAGTTTTTGAACATATATATAGCTAAACCCGATTGGTTCTAATATCAATCCAAAATGATACCAAATATATAGTTTGTAAATTATTTTTTTCCGCACACCGGCCAAAAGGAATTTTAGGGAAGGCAAGCAACGAGATGCACATGAGAATACATTTGACCAAAAACTAAAATAGTTAGATAGATGTTTGATACATTGAGTACCTGATTTTCAACGGCTTTGAATTATGTTACGTCTAGTTGTACAAATGTACACACTTTCTTAGAAAAAGCGTTAAAGCTTCTACTTTAAGGAAGAAAAATAGAGCCAAAGGTTCGTTATACACTAATTAATTTATATTTACTCCTCTTTTTGTAGAGTTAGTTAACTAACTGCCCTATCCCTCTAACAAATACAGTATTTTAACTTCAAGATGTTTAGTACATTTTTAAAGCTTAAATTATTAGTTTCACGGAATGCATGATATATTTTTGTCGTCTACTTTTATGATAGTCGAATTGAGACTCGCCTCCTAGCTAAACGTGAAAGCCTACTCAAATTACCAGAATAGTTGAATGTTTTAATCGGACTCCAATACATCTAACGTTGAATAAACGTGATAAGAGACTATCCCATGTGTGTATCATTCAAGTGCATACCACGAATTAAACTCCCCTCTCTCGGTAAAACTTTGATGACTCAACACTTGAGCCATCAATCTTCGGAAACCAATTAAACTCGACTGCAATTATATAATTTTTTTGATATGATAAGATTTCAGTTAGTGGCGGCCCTGAAATTTCGAGCACCCAGGCCGAGTCGAGAAAAAATATACCCCTAGCTCTTAGAAATTCAAATAAATATAAAACTTTTTTAATAAATGAGACTTTATAACAGTAACAAAATTATACTGTAGTATTTATAATTCAGTTATTAACTAGTTATTGAAATCATATATGTCTATGCACATAACGCATTTATACTTATATATATATATAATATGAAGAAAAAATTTAACAATGTGCCCTGTTCAGATCCCCCTTATATACGGTATATATTTACTAGTTTATCATCAGATTAATTTAATCACCATATAACATCACGATCAAATGAAGACCATAACAATGTAGTTCGTTATCAACGCAGCCGTATATTTTTTAATGAATTGAAGTCAACACTACCATTGTTGTATATACTTATAGTTACACGTAAACAGATACTATATATTTTTCCAACAGCTCCATATAAAAAATATATATAGTTTAGGTGTGATACGATGCATGGTTTTGCTGAATGGCATCCAGAAGATACGAATAACTATAAATGGATAGCAAGAGGCCAGGTGGTGATAGTCGTTAAAACCTTATCACCATAAATAATAATCTTATATTAATTAGGTGTTTAAAAAATAATTGCCATATAACATACACGCCGTAGTCGGTCGGCGGCCGGGAAATGTTGCGTCTGATGCTGGACCACGTGTTTTAGTGACGCTAGATACCTTATTTCTCCGACAGCCATAACTTCTTCTTCTTTTATTCTTTCTTTTTAATTTGAAAGTTAATCTTCAGTTGGAGAAGATCAAATATATGAAAGATCATAGGTGTTTAACACGTTAAATGTTTGAGACCATGCATATCCTTTATTTTACTCTTACCTCTCTACGTACATGCTGGAGTATGTATTATTTATAACGAGAAATGTTAGCTGTTACTATATATTTAGCTATTCTTAATTAAATTAGTATTTAATGTCGATATTCGGGTTTGAACGCGAGACTTAGTCAAAGCCTCATATTTCACTTCCCCCTTAAACCACCTGATCGACTAAGAGCTCATTGGCACTTGATCTACATATGTACGTGTTAAAGCGAAACGCAAAATTAAGTGAAACGATAAATAAATATATGAATTTAATTCGTCGTCTATGTCAAAAATTTTATCTTTACTTCTTTATAAAAGAAAGGACTTCTTTTTTATTTTAAGTAATTTTATCTTTAAATTATCAGAATTATCCTTAACTTTTTATATTTTGCTCTTAATTAATTTATAATTTACACTTTAAACCTTTATTTTACTAATTAACACTTTAAGCTCTTATCTTTTAAAAATTTTCACTATCACAATTATATCAACCTAAACTACTTGACACCGCCACCACCACCAATAGTACCATCACCGACACCATTAAACCGTATTCTCCACCACCGCATTGCGCGGGTACCATGCTCGTATACAACAAGGAAAATAATGGTTTTTTTTTAAACAAATCATTGTGAGATGTGTTCTTTTCTCACTTTTATATCATTTTCAGTATGTATTTACGCATTGTTTCATCTATTTTATGTATGTATCTAATCTTCCGCTTAATTTCTTTTCTTCTTCAGTGTAAATAAGGAGTTTCATTATGATTTGTACGTTACAAATTAAGATACGTGTAATCTTAAAGTGAGAAAAGAAAACAGTTCATAATGAAAGTTACATATGATTTAAAGTGAAAAGTGATCTATGTTATTTTTCATGGCTTACGGTGGGTTGCATGATTTTTTTAAAAATTATACGGATCGAGTCGATAAAAATAACATTTTTCAATTTTAAAACACAACAATGTAGCATATATTCTTAATTAAAAGTAAGAGTAGGAAGGCAGCGTTCAAAAGCTTTTCTTTCTCGACGATCAACCTGGTGATCAATTTTTTGTACCCATATATATAATGTGGATGAAAGCTAATGTAACTTAAATCACGTACGTAAGTATATGACTTAATTTCAGAATCGCTCTCCAATTCAAAAAGAGAAACAACTAATCGCCTAATTAAGATGACATGAAATTAAGTTGTTTGTGTAATACGAAAGAATTTGAAGAAACACCCATGGAAACAATTTCTCCCAATTGGTAGAGGATCTAACAACCCCTAGCTACCCACCATCATCTTTTCATTATTTAAAAGGTCAAACGATGGAAAAAAGTCAGTCCCATCAATCACTCGACACTTGTCACAACCATCCAATCACCTTTAACTTCATTTGGGTTCCCTCCAAGCATTTTTGTTGATGACAAACAGGAAACACCCAAATACAAACAAAGCCTATTTTCAACTTTTTTTTTCACTTGCGTATAAAAAAAATTAATTATTAGAGGCTGCTCATTGACAAATCGAGTTGACTTATTTATCTCAAGCCACTCATCTATATATACGGAAGTAATGATCCTTCTCTTTGCGGTATCACAACTTTCACTTTTTTCTTGCCAAAAATAAAAGGAAGAGCTTAATATAAATCTCTAAACTACACGTACGTATATATATATATATATATCGATCCTAATAACACCCTTGTGCAATAAAATCAATTGGGAATAAGGGAGTAGTAAGAAATGGGAAGAACGCCATCTTCTGATAAAACTGGACTCAAGAAAGGGCCGTGGACACAAGAAGAAGATCTCAAACTCACACAATACATTCAAACGCACGGACCTGGCAATTGGCGAACACTCCCAAAGAACGCCGGTAAGTATTTGATGCATGTATCTCTTCTTGCATTTTTTTTTTCTTCCTCTGAAAACATGCATTGAAAATTACATGGTTGGAACCAATTACCAATGCTTTTATTGTTACAGGACTTCAACGCTGTGGAAAAAGTTGTCGTCTTCGATGGACAAACTATCTCAGGCCTGATATCAAGAGAGGAAGATTTTCATTCGAAGAAGAAGAGACCATTATCCAACTACACAGCGTTCTTGGGAACAAGTATGTCTACGTACTACTCTAATATATATTCAATTGCCAATATTTAATTAGTTTTGTCCAAGCTAATTAGTAAGTGTTTGATTGAAGCAAGTTTGGCCTAACAAGTACAGGACAATAATATATATAATTTAAAAGCTAGCTACTCCCTCCTTCTCATTTTAAAATTCTTTGTTAAACATTTTCAATAGCAAGTATTATAGTAATATTAGAACTAACGGTCCTCACGCGATGCGACGGAGTAATGACAGCGACGGGTGGTGGTGGCGTGCTGCGGTTGTGGAGATGTAATGGCAGAGGCAGTGGTGGCGGCCACGACGACGAGTGGTGTAGTTTATTGATATAGTGTGGTTTTGAAGAATTGTTGAAACTTAAAAGTCTAACAAAAACTCAAACTTAATGTGTTTTAGACGTGTGTTTTAGTGGTATATAACTTTTATCAAGTTTTATATAAAACAAAAAAATACATTTAAAGTCAAAATTTAAAAATACAATAAAAAACTTCAAATATTAAAAGTAAGACACTTTTAATGGAAAGGAGAGAGTAGTACATATATAGAGATACATACGGTTAGCGGCATCATATCATATATAGTAATCTCACAACTATTTTTGTTCTAATATAGTTTAACCTTGATATGACTAATTAATAGATGGTCAGCAATCGCTAATCGCTTGCCTGGAAGAACTGACAACGAAATCAAGAACTACTGGAACACCAACATCCGGAAAAAGTTACTCCGAAATGGAATTGATCCTGTGACTCATACCCCACGTCTCGACTTCTCAGACCTTTCATCCATAATAAACTCAGCACAATTCAACCTATCAAACCTTCTTAACCTCCAAACTCTTGTAAATCCAGACGTTTTACGGCTTGTTACTCTCTTATCGTCATCAAATCAAGGGAGTCCGGAAACATTACTAAATAATAACTACCTAAACCTCATGAACCAAAAGCCTAATCAACAAACCTCAAACTTTGCAAATGATGGCCAATACTTTTCAAAACCTCTTATTATAAACTCCAATGACCATATTAGTCAAGATTATATGGCACCTCCATTCTGGACCAACAATTCTAATTCTATGCCGGCCCTCCCTAGTTACAGTCCGCAATTTACAGATTTGAGTAGTTGCCTGCCATCAAATATGGAAAATAGTACTACAATCCCCGCCAATAGCCAAAACTTTAACTTTGAATCATCTACTGTTACACCCATGTCAAGCCCTACACATGCAAATTCGTCATCCACGCTCAATAATAGCAGCATCTCTGAAGACGACAAGGGAAGTAGTCACTGCACCAACATGTTTAAGTTTGAGGCTCAAGAGAGTTTTGAGTTTGATGACTTCATCAACACATTGCTGTAAATTTTTTGTTCATATATATAAAAACATATACAGTACTAGTAGTTTTTTGTACATTTTGCAACTTTGTATTATAGATGTTTGGTATAAAGGATAAACATTATTATCGGATTTTATACCTTCAACTTAATTTTATTTCTTCAATTCTAGCTAGCTAGTGATCCTTCATTTCAACCAACTTTGCATAATATTTGATGCATAGGATTCTTTTGCCCTCTCGATTATTGATGCAATAGTACTAGTGATTAGACTAATGCCAAGGACTACTTATTGGCTTTTTCTGATACTGCTTATATACTAGTGTTGATGGGTCGGGTTAATTGAGTTTCGGGTTATTTGGTTCGGGTTATTCGGGTTTTAAATAATTATAAGTTAACCCGTAACCCAAACCAAATAATATTTGGGTTATTTGGGTTTGGGTTGTTTGGGTTCGGGTTTTTTGGATCGGGTTTTGGTTAACCCAAATAAAATGTCATTGAATTTACGTGCATTAGTTACACAATATTGCAACAATATAATTTGAATTTCAAAAACTTGAATAATAGTGATACTTATATAGACTAAGTTCTTTATTTTCAAATGTGTTGAAACACTTTTGATTATGCGTTTTTTGAATTCTTGAATGAAAAAATGATAATATTATTAGAATAAAAGTCATAGACAAAACAAATAAATTACAAACTATATAAAAATATAGAAACTACTGATATTAAATAAACAAATTTTGACAATATATAACTCTTTTTATATTCATATTCTTATCATCTTTTATTAGTGTATTTTTTAACATCCATTATTATTTAACTTTGCATATTTCTGATTTTGTTTATAAATGAAAATTTAATATTCAAATAATATATACTTTAAACAAATTTAATGTGTTATATTAGTGTATATATATAAACGCATCTTATTTGGGTTATTTGGGTTGACCCAAACAATAACATTTTCACCCACAACCCAATTCAATTAAGCTTTGGGTTATTTGGGTTAACCCAAATGACGACCCACAAACCAAATAACCCAACCCGTATCAACCCATTCGGGTTGGGTCGGGTTATTTGGGTTTGGTTATTTTCAACACCCCTATTAATATATAGTGTGCGCGGATATTAATATAGTATAGTATTAGTAGTCATGGCATATATAACACAATTAGTTACACAAAAATGTAATGTAGTTTGATAATTTAATCGATTACTGGTCAGATGGGTACATCCACAACTAATAGGATAGGGGCCGGGTGCTGATTTGTGACGTGTTGACGCCTTCATATATATAGTAAACTACTTGATTGATTTACTAGCTATATGTTATGAGTTTTACTTAGTCGATCTGTCTCGTTAATTTTAGGAGGGAATGTAACATTTATCAATGATTTGTCATTTCTTTCACTTGATAGTAACGTACTACACACAGCAAACCTTAATACCCACAGTTGAAGATGGAGGAATAAGAAACAAATTCCATTGATGCTTCGGGTCCACTCTACGAATGGTTCTTTAACTTTTTTTAACTTATCAAAAAACCGATCGAGACATTTGTATGACCTAGTTAATTAATTGAGTGTGCTCATGCATGATAGCATTTTGGTGCACTCTGTTTTCATATATATGAAAGGTGTATAAAACTGGGGAATATATATCTCTGTTGCCTTTATCATTGCTTAATTACTAATTAACAAACCTTTACAACGGCTTTTCGTGATCCTGAATTGAATTTTAACTTTATTCTAGTAGAAGAGACGTCTGACTCTAGGTGGAGGAGGAGGAGTCCTACGTCTGACTTTATTATTTCTGCAATGTTCAACTATATACGAATCATAAAATTGTCGTACGTGTTTTAATTAGGCATGTCGTTTGATTGAACTTACTTAATATTGGGCCAAACAGTGACGGAGCCAAGTTTTATAGGCCAAAATAAGAGGTAAAAAACGAGTTAAGTCTATTCGAGAACTATCCAAATTTGATTTGTAAAAAGATCGTTTCAAACCGAGCCTAAGCTCGAACTTCAAATACGTAACTCAATTAAGTTTGCGAGCCTAAACGAGCTACATATACATTGTTTAATATATTTATATATAGTTATCTATACTCCTTTATAAAAGAAATTGAATCCTCCCTCCTTTAAATTTAAAAACTTGATATGTCTAATTTAAATATATATATTGTATATATATATGAGAAAAATGCGTATTGGGCTATTATGCATCCAACTTTGATGAAAAATCTCTCACATACCAATATTTTAATACTTTGAATATATGTTTGGCCCCATGATTTTTATGGTTTAAAAAAAAAGTATATGAGGGGTTTTTCACCAAACTTAGGTGCCTAACAGCCTCATATTCCCTTCCCCATATATGGGGGATGGAAATATAAGGCTGTTAGGTATCTAAGCTTAGATGTGGAATACTCACATATTCTTTTTTTAATCCATAAAATTCATGAGGCCATGTGATTTATTTAATATTCAACAAATATTAAAAAATTAGTATGTGAGAGGTTCCAAACCTAAGCTTAGGTGTCGGACAACCTTATATTCACTTTTCACATATATATATATATACTAGTCTTAATACTCGTACAATGTACGGTAGCTATAGAGATTGTATTATAAAGAAATTCGAATATGTCTTACTCATGATTCGTGAGTATGAAATAAATTGTGGTTAAAGTAAACCGTTAATCGAAGCTAAGTTATAATAAACAGTAATGATAAATATAATATATGTTTAGTTAGAGTTTTGAATTTAACTTAAATTTTTACAATCACATCAAAATCGGAACTTGTAAGCGTTGTGGATGACGGCAAATAGCTTGTGATTTCGGATCGTAAACTCAAAATTTTGAAGTATTCATGTTAATAACTTATTATAAGTAATATAAGTAATAGGAGTCGAAGAGTTGAGAAAGACAATTTCATTAAACGAACAATCAAATAAGGTTATAATATGTTTTTTTTATCTATAAGCAAAGAATTAGAGTTTAATTCTAAGTCTAATAAGGAAATTGAATCTATATACAATTATAAAAGATAATTTAATAAAATAAAAAAATTAAAAGGACACGTGTCGATTAAGGATTATGCCACGTGTCGTTTCAACAACATCTCAATACTGTTTTAGTTTATTGGTAGATATGTATATATATAAAGTAAAGTGAAGTAACTCCCAATGTCGTCTTCCACGGGTTTTGGGTCCCAATATCGTCTTCGACGGTGTATGGGGGAGGTTGATATGTAGACAGCGTTACCCCTACCAAAGGTAGAGAGGCTGATTTCAGGTTCTACCAACCTCCAGCCTTGCTGGGCATGAGGATCGAACCCATGACCTCTGTTTCTAGAGGCATGAGCTCCAACCACTGATCCAACCCAGTTGGTTTTTGCCCCGTGCGATGCACGGTTCTTGAATTATGTTTTCAAAACTTTTAGTATTTAATCAATAAAATTTCTAATAAGCAACATTTAAATAAAAAATTATATAAAATTAATTGAAAGTATTTAAAAATCTAATATTCAAAATTTTTTTAATATCAGATCCACTACATTAATGAGTGGAAAAACAAAATATTAGAATACATACATACATTTAGCAATAACAATTTTGTGAAATAAACTTGATATACTGACTTAGGCACTTCGTACAAAGCACATATTGATATAGACGTATTTATAGGTTAGTAATTAGCAAACTTATATATTAAAAAAGGTGCTAGCAATTATTTATTTGGAAACAAATAAAAAGTTGACTATTTTATTTAATATATTGTTATTTTATTTTATTGATATTGTAACGAAAAAGAAATGTAATATATATTAAATGGAAAAATTCATGGAGATGACACATAGAAAAAATCTTATGTGGCAAAGTATAAAAATAGTTTTAAGTTGAGTTGGATGGCTTTAGAATGCTAGGATAACTACTGTTTTATTAGATATATAGATATAGATGTATGGGAGCCTTATTTTGAGAAACCATTTTTTTTTTAAGAACCGTAAGAACTCCAAAATTTCATATTGGAACACATGTTGTTTTTATTCATTCACATGTGATACGTTATAAAATCATATGTTGCAGAAGAATTTTTTTTTCAAAAACTTATATATAGTCGTTTGTTACATGTGAACAAAAAAACATGAATAAATTCATTCACAAGTTCACAAAAGGCTACTTTGAAGGTTTCTTAAAAAAGTTTCTTCTAAAACATAGATTTTGATATCATTTCACATGTGAATGAACAAAAAAAATATGTAAACAATTATATAACTTAAGAGTTCTCATAATTCTTAAAAAATGTATCTCAAAATAAAGAAACTCTATATATGTATGTATATTGAGTTATTCAAGCTTAGTTTTATCACTTGCTGAATTTGAGCTCTAGACAAACTCAAGTAAAAGATTAAGAAATCAATATACATTTGTACCTTTGTTAGATTTACACAATAAAAGGTTAATACATCGGCAACCACACGACATCACGCCACCCCTGATGACGATGGACGATGTCGGCTGGGCAATGAGCGATGCTGAGGTCCTGATTTCATTGGCCACGTCACCGCGTACATCTTCGGCCCCAATGGTGAAGCCACATAAGTCCTTAGACGGGCCAAGGCCCACCCGAAACACATAACAGTACTAATATTTACATATGGAATTTTATAATTAAGATTTTGATTTTTCGGTGTATTTGGCCCATCCCAAAATAATATAAGAGACCCCTTATTCATTGAAAATTTTTTTTTTTTTTTTTACTCTCTTACTTAAAATCACATATTTTTTAACCTTGGGATTCATGACTCCTTTTTTTTTTTAATCTCTATTTAAGTTTAGCGTCATACTTATTCATATAGTTTATAACCGTAACAAATTCGTATACTTATTTATATAATTTATAACTGTTACAAATTCGTAAGTTTTTTTTCTCTCTCGTATTTTGTTACTTAGCATCGTATGTTTATACAAAAAGTTTTGGAACTCTTTTTTCCCTTTAGTGTGAAGTGCGTGTGAACCATTATATATATAGGGTGACAATCAAATGAGAACCAACTTAAAATAAGAACAAATGAGAACACTTAAAAATTACATTTTGATGCATTAAAAGTCTATAAAACTGACATAGTGCATAACTAATTATCATTATTTAAGTGTTTAACAACACATGGATCCGTCAAAATAAAAAAAATCACGTTTTTTGTTGGATGCATCGTTTTGATAATATGCATTGGATGCACAAAACTAAAAAACGTAATTTTTTTGATTTTAAAGGATCAATGTGTTGTTAAACACTTAAATAATGATAATTAGTTATGCATCATGTTAGTTTTATGGACTTTTAATGCATCAAAATGATGTTTTTAAGTGTTCTCACCGTTCTTATTTTAAAAGTGTTCTTACCGGAGTGTTATCATATATATATATATATATATAAATATTTTAAATTGTTAACCATAATTAAATATATTGATAATTGTAATTTTTTTTGTAGTGTAATCGTATATATGCATACTGAATATACCATGATTTAGAGTGATATCATAACTCAAAAATAGATCTCGTTGAGAATCTTGTATATTTTAGCTATTGAGAATCTTCACATATATAAAACATATGGCATCGTGCAAGATATTTTAATTTTCATGAGATATTAGGGGTTGGCAACAGTAGCATTATAGACGAGTGGTCATTCCGGCACCACGACGGAACACCGCCGCCAACGCCTGACCACGCATGGCGGGGTGAAAACGAGTGGTCACACCACGCGGTCCACCACTCCATTTTCGCTGGTTGGTTTGCATGCAACGGCTAGTTAACAGCCAACTTTGTTTTTTTTTTTAAATGTGTTATGGGAAAATAATGTTCGTACATCATTTTAATGTGTTATGGGAAAATAAGATTTTAAGAACTTTAAACTTATAAATGTTCTTACATAATTAATTAAAAAAAAACCTAATAAAAACCACCTAAGAAATTGCATGGCCCGATTGCACTTATATTTTTTTGGTTGCAAAAAAATTATTTTGTCACAATATACCTAGCTTTAAATATAAAAGTAAATAACTTCATGGAGCGTGTGAGGCTTTTTAAGGTATACATAACCTTCATGTCAAAGCACTTCAATGAGAGCTAATTCATAACAAATGATGCATTTACACACAAAGGTATATATAATTTGATTAATCATATCAAACAATCTTTTAAAATAAATTAAAGAAGTAGAAAGCAATGCTATTATACATACCTTCAACTCCATGCTATTATACAGCCTTGAGTTCAAAGAAGTATAATTCTTAAAATTAAAAATTTATATGTTACAGTTTATATTTATGAGCATATAATAGAATAGAATAAAATTAATATATAAAACCCAAACACGAACGTAGTTAGAGTTCAACTTCTATACCAATTAGAACATATAAGGATTTATTATTTATATATTTCTTTATTAATTTAAATATTCTTATTTATTATTTAAAAAGGTTTTTTTAATGATTAATATTAAAATGACACTTGTCATTTTAATGTTGTGTCACATGTCAATCAATAAAAGCTACAATCCCGTTTTAGTTTATGGATAGATTAGAGGACCTTTTGGGCCCAAACTCCAGAGTATCGGAACCGCCTCTCGAAGACGTACGGTCACTCAATAACTTGGTTTAAATACTAGCGAGTAACAATTGCTAAATCATAGAATTGAACCCCGTATAGTCCCGTACTCCCGTAGGTTATTATGTTTTGCTAAGCAAAAATATATAGAAAGCACAAAGTACTTAACCCTCGAAACCATATATAGCCCATTTATACAATTGAGCCGGGCTTTACTTAATTTAACCCAACTTAGCCTTACCGCAGTTCAAGAGGGATAAAACCGTAGCATAACACAATTTTTTTAACAAAACCTGAAATAAAGTCTTCGAGCCATTTGTGTCTTTAACTATTTATTTTGGCTGCATAACTAAATTGGCTGATGTGTTACATATCTGTTTGAGTTGGATGTTATGTCAGTATCGATGTACAAAAGAAACCAAGTGGTACAAGGAACGGGCTCTTTGTTATCGATGCTCAATGAATATCTACTATCCCAGACAAGTTTGCCATTGGGCGAGTAAAGTTTTGGATCACTAATGTAGGCGAGCAACGATTTTTTTTTCTTTTTTTTCGATTTTTTGTTAGCAGTATTGGATATTCTATTCCTACAATTCCTTAATTACTGGCCTTAGGTTCATGTCTTTCCATTTTTGAATATTGTCTTTCTTCTTTGTGAATATGCACGATATTTTGTTGGTTATGTGAGACTTTTGCGTAATCTGTCCTTTTGGTAAGTGTTGTGGGCTTGTGGCTCTTGTTCTCCGAGTTTCATTGTATATATGTTTTGGACCGGTGTTGTCCAAGGATACGAATAAATATGTTTAAAATAAACATCCATTATATGGTTGCCTCTTAATATATTTTTTTTTGTAAACGCCTAAACAAAAAAATTGTTTTATAATTTTGGCCAAAATAATCGGCATTTTGTGTACCAACTTATATGGTTTTTATCTATTGGCAGCCGACACAAAAGCTCAAAACCATCGTAGTCAATCACGTAAATAAAAAAGTTATACAGAAGACACTTTGAGATGAAATAGAAGGCATTTTTACTTTTATTTTTTAAAAAAGAAAATTTATAAAAACATATCATAAGGTTATTCTGTTAAATGTTAAAGCATAGGCTTTTTGTAATTTATATTTTTAAAACGTTTAAGTCGATTTAAACATTTGAACAATAAGTTTTTAGAGAAAATAGCCTAAATAACAATAAGTTTTTTCGACGTTTAAGCAATTAATACTTTTTTCTTTTACACTTATAGTAATTATTGTAAAATATATATATATATATATCCTTTTTTTGTATATGGCCCCCATTTTTTACATTCGATCTTGCACACGGACATTAAAATTTACTTGTCGGGCATGACCCGACCCAAACGAAACCGAACCTTCACAGGGCCGGGTCACGAATCTATTTTTCATGCTCTCGCGGGTCATGGGTCATTCAAGTTCGGTTCGGGTCGGGTTAATTTTGACCCGTGAACATCGCTACACCGATTGAGTAATTCTCAAGGACATGTGTTAGACACATTCACCTGCATATGGACACGTGAACTTGAATTCAAACCCATGACCTATTTTTACTAAAGTCTTTCCAATGACCTCATGAGAGAATGTTTGTAGTGGCGGAGTGATGTCGTTGGTTTGAGACACTAAGGCCTCGTTTGTTTTTCTTAAGAGATTTACGTCTAAATTTAAATATCACTTCTGAATGTTAAGAGGTGGATCAAAGGCCTGAAATCTGAATAAATATAGTGTTTGTTTTTTTAAACGTCTGAATACTTGTAACTTACGAAAATACTTCGAAAACTAAATATAATTCATATGTTTATTACTTTTATAAATGCATTTTTCAAAAATTTCAAATATAAACTTCTTTTATAATGATTTATGTATAACTAAAGTTGCATAATTATAAAGTTAATAATTATAACTATTAGTTAAAATTATGTAAAAAACAAGTAAAGATAACTGAAGACAAAAAATGTTATCCACACAAGTTTTAATCAAAGTCATAACATTACCGTTGAAAAATGTGACCACACACAAATTTTATACGTTTATTTTTTACCCTTTTCTTCATCCATCTTTTTTGTTCTTAATTATCTACTCGCTGACACTCTTCCAAATTCATAGCATCACCACTAGGGGTGTTTATCAAACTGTTAAACCGTCAAAAGCGGACCAAATCGGCGCACTTGGATTGATTTTGTCGGATTGAGTTGCTAAAATTTGATTCGGCGGTTTAAGTTTTAGAAAAACCGAGATCCTTGGTCCGGTCACAGTTTGAGAAAAAACAAACCGTCAAAATCGGACCGGGCCACAAAGTATGTATATCTATAAACATTATAAAACAATAGTTATCTTGACATTTTAAAGGCATCCACCTCAACTTAAACCTATTTTTAAACATTGACACGTAGGATTATCTTACATGGCATCCCCATATTTGTTTCCCACAATATGTTTATAAATAATAATAATAGGATTTTTCCTACATGGCATCCCCATATTTGTTTCCCATAATATATTTATAAATAATAATAATAATAATAATATAATAATAATAATAATAATAATAATAATATTTTATTTGCTATTGTTTTCAATATATTATTATCTTCTAATAGTGTTACCATAGTTATATAAGTGCCTTCTTAGGTGATTGTTGCTTTTAAAAGTTTTTGAAAAGTGATTTTGCTTACTTTTTTAAATGTTACTCTACAAATTTTGTTTCATATATTATTATCTTCTAATAGTGTTACCATAGTTATATAAGTGCCTTCGTAGGTGATTGTTGCTTTTAAAAGTTTTTGAAAAGTGATTTTGCTTGCTTCTTAAATGTTATTCTACAAATTTTGTTGTCAAATGATGTATTTTTTACTAATATATATTTTATTTGAATGAGTGCGGTGATACATATTGATTTACAAAAACAATGGGATGTTATAGTCTTAACTTTCATTACACCTTAACTAATTTTAGATCTATCAATAGTGCATAAGATATAATATCTAAATCTTTCATATCATTTGTTATTTGAAAGGTTTAATCTATTGGATATATAATTAGATAAAAAAAAAAAAAGTTAAGTATGATATTCATAAATAAAATAAAATAAAATTTAAATCAAACCTCAAATATAATTAACTAACTATTTAATCATTGTCATCAAAAATCAAAGACTAAATAATGCTTCATTGTCATCTCTTCATTTTAGCTCGACATGTCTTTGGCTTTTCACTGTGTCAATCAAAAGGCAAAGCGATAAAAAACAACCATGTTGGTATATACGTTTATTTTGGTTTTTGACCGTGCCAAACAAATATTGATTGAAACTACCATGTCAATTTATATGTTTATCGTGAACTAATAGTTGATCTTTATAAATTGGGTTGTTTAACTGAATTTTAAGAATTTCGTAACCTAACATATTCTCACTAAAATTTCGTATCATTATATGTTAATTATGCAATAAATATTTTACTTTTTATTCATGTACTTTTAGAAAAATAAACATAAATATTACTCCATATAATAGTATGCTAACTATACAAAACTTAATTGATAATATTAAAACTTTAATAAAATTTAAATTAACAACCGCACATCGTGCGAGTAAAAAACCTTGTTTATATATATATATAAGATTTCACATATATCTCGAAGTTACCGGAGATATTTAACGTTTACATATTTTAACAACATGTGCAATAGATTATGAGATATTTTTGTTCACATATTTTGTAAATATCTACTAGATATTAAGATAAACAAGATATGTTAATAAGCATCCGTTTATTTATACAGTATACTTGTTTTTACTTTCATCCTAGTCTATTTTTAGTTTTTTACTATATCGTTTTATTTTTTTTATCTTCATTGCTCAATAAGTATAAAGTACAATCTATTTGCAACTTTTTCAATGGTTTAATTAGGGGCAAGGGTGTAGTGCCAAATTATTGAAAAATTGGCAAGTTTTGACAAGTTTTCCACCAATAGAAGCATGCCAAGTGTTCAAGCCAAAAACAAGCCAAAATTAGCCAAAACTAGCCAAAAAACATTGTGTAGTGTGTTTGTTGCCAATTTTTTGGGAAAAAAAAAATAATAAAAAAATGCACACTCCCACATGCCTTTGTCAGCCAAAATGGCCATGTGGCTTTGCTCAACGTTCACTTTCATCGGCCAAAACTAGCCGATATATCTTGTCAATGCTTGCCGATAAAAGCCGATGTATATGCTATAGTATAGCCGATGCTTGCCGATGGTTCTTGCCGATAAAACAAACCACCTACACCCTTGCTCCTTAGTGTTAAGATTATAGTTATGTGATAAAAGAAAAAAGTTATCTGGAATATACATATAATTATATGGAGATAATAAGAAAGAAAAAATAACTCGAAACCGTAAAACCGACCAAACTGGACCGGCTTATATGGTTTGGGTTGGTCCGGTTAGACAACATACTTAGTCTAATTTGGTTTGATATATGTTGAAACCGGATTTGTCGATTTGGTTTAAAATTTAGTCAAAAGCGGACCAAACCGGACCACGAACACCCCTAATCACCACTCATCCATGAGTTCATGACCACTCACCAACACTAATAATATCGGAGTTTGGTAACAAAAATAATCAGTTTGCTATTTAATCATAATTAGCAACCCACTCTTCCAAATGGACGAAGATGATGAATGATGATACATCACTATTTCTGTTAATTTAATATCATTATTTTCAAAACAAACCCTATAATATTACATATATACAACTTTAGTAGTTACTTTAATAAGTTTAAATGAATTATTATTGAAATAAGTTTGTTTCTATTTAAAGTTGTTTTTATATAACTTGTTTATATAAAACTGTTTTTAAACAATTTATTTATATAAAAGTGTTTAGTTTAATTTAAAAAGAAAAATAAAAAATTTGGGAGAGTTGAAAAATTATGGAGAGCTAATAAATTTTATTGGTTAATTTTGAGAGAGTTGATAAATTTGAGTTTACCACTCCTAGTCACCATAGGGGAAAGGGTGTAGTTGGCAAAAACCTGCGACAAAAACCATCGGCTAATTCGGCAAATTGGAAAAACTATAGCACACAAATCGGCAAGTGTAGTCGGCAACTTTTGGTATGCTACATCGGCTAGTTTTGACCGATGAAAGTGACGTTGGGAGCATCCTTATTGACCCTTTTTTTTGTTTCTTTTTTTCAAAATTGAATGTTGGGAGCGTGCTTCTTTTTTTCTTTTTTTTTTTTTTCCTTTTCCAACTTTTATATATACATACACATATTTACATATTTATCAAACAACTATACTATCACATATAATAAAACACAAATTATCAAATTTCGTAAGGCAAAATGTCTGACGATGAACTACCCGTGTATATAATCCGTGAATTCTCGTCATTGTTATCGTCTTCTGACGGCTTCGAGTTTTTGGCTTTTGTTGCTCTTGTAGCCTTAGAAGAAGACACTGCATCTTCTTCTGCACACACACACACGAAGATATATTTGGAGAGATCGGCACTCGACTCATGAAAGATTGATGAACATTTACTTTGTGGATGAGCCGATGTTTGAGGACGATGTCTTCAGTATGAGATATCTTATGTCGAGAAGGTTGTTTTTGAAAATCGTGGAAGATATCACTGCATCATTTCCATGGTTTCGCTCTTCGGCGAATGCAGCGGGTATTAGAGGGTTCTCGGCAATTCAAAAGTGTGTGTGCGCGCTACGGCAACTAGCGTACGACAACCTTGCCGACAACTATGATGAGGGGTTGTCGTTTTCTACTAGAAAGGCACGTGAGTGTCTAGACAACTTTTGCATCGCCGTAAAGTATCTTTATGGTGAAGAGTATTTGCGTTCTCCGACTAGCCACGATGTTGCGCTTTTATATGAGGCGCGTGAGCCCGACATCATTTTCCTAGCATGATCGGTAACATCGACTGTACCCACTGGAATTGGAGAAATTGTCCACATAGTTTGCGTCGGCAATACCACCGGAGTGATCATGAACGCCCGACTATTATACTTGAGGCCGTTGCTTCATATGATTTATAGTTTTGGCATGTGTATTTCGGTGTTTTAGGGTCGAACAATGGCATCAATGTTTTGAAGCAATTGCCATTGTTTATTCCCGAAGTGAATGGGAAGTCTCTTGAGTACGGCTTTACCGTAAACGGGCGCCGTTACAACAGAGGATACTATATAGGGGATGGTAGTTACCCACCTTGGTCTTGTTTTGTGAAGGCGTATGCTTACTCGGTCGCTCGTAAGGAGAAGATAATGAAGAAACTTCAAGAGTCCGCGAGAAAAGACGTTGAGCGAGCATTCGGGCTTCTGAAGAACAAGTGGGCTATCATTGATTGACCGACACGGATGAGGGACAAAGAAAATGTAACACCCCAAAGATTTTAAGGTAAAAGAAATTAACCCCTTTTCGTAGTTTTGACATTAAAATAATTTCCTAGTATTTTATTTTTGGATATGGGGTTAACTTAGTTGGGACTTTAACGGATAGCGGGTATAATACCCACAAATTTTGGAAGTGGGTCGTGGCACCCATAGAGAGTGCCAGCCACATACATTCTCCTTACTCATATTTTCACTAAACTCTTCTTCATTTCCTCATGCAATTCCATTCATTTCTTTCAAAATCAAAAGCTTAATTCTCTCTAATTCAAAAAGGGAAATCATTATACTAAGCATCACCATCATATAATCTTCATTCAAGAAATTGAAAAGCTAGGGTTTGTGGGTTTTGTGTGGTGGTGGCCGAAAATTTCAAAGAAGAAAGGGGAAAAGAGGATTTTCAATTTAAGTCTTGAATTAGCTCATTGAATCTTGAGGTATTGAATTCCCTTAAATTAGTGATGTGTATTTTCTAGTCTTAAATTTATGAACACGAAATACCTAGCTACTGACTACTACACTCTTGCGGGCAGTGAACCCGTTCGTATGCAGTATAGTTGACTTGGTAAACCGAGGTCGAACACAAGGACTTAATAAGCAATTGTTACAATAAAATGATTCAGATTAAAAGGGGGGTTTTGTGACCGAATTGTCACGTTGCAAAGTTAGTGAGAAAAGTCAGTAATCCCGTAGGATTAATCGCAAAAGAATTTTTTGATTGTTGAATCTCAACACAAATTTAAAAGGAACACCTACTTGGGTCAGCTCACATATCAATCATCGGGTCTAAATATTACTTGCATTTGTTGAACGACTCAAAAAGTAGACAAGATGAACTCCCGTTATACTTGAAACTTAAACTGCTCAAAAGATAATTATTGCTCCCGCACTTAATTTCTCCTCTAAACAGTTAAGCATTAAATTCCTAAGTTGATTTTATGATTTAATCTTTTGAAAGCTTTCTCCCGAACTGCTTATTCGCCTAATCAGATCCCTCTTTCATAAGCGTTGACACATTCAAAATGAATTTAATTGTTTTTAATCTTTATCGTTGATTTCTCCCGAACTCCAACGATTTCCGGTTAATTATAGACCGATTAACCATTTCATAAATCAATTGACAATGACATAGATTTCTCCCGAACTTCTAATTACAATTATCAATCAATAAATATAAAAGTTGAAAACAATATTTAAATCCAAATAAATGTGGATCTTCGATTAAACATATAAACCTTGTTCAACATTTACAAGCAACATCAATTCGACCCTATGACATGCTTACTACCCAAGCGGGTGCTAAAGATTTAGCTATTCATATTAAAAACACAAGAACAAACAAATAGAGAGGAAATCATATTATACCAAATGAATGATGATAATCCGGTAACAATGATGATTACAATCCAAAGCTGAAAATAGGTGAAACCCTAATCACTTGTTTGCTCCAAAATATTCCTAAGTATGAAAAAACTAATGAAATTTTTGCCAAGAATTCGTCCAAAAGTGCAGAACCCTAACTAATCCTTTGTACAAAACACGCGTGTAACGGCCGTTAGTGGGCTAACGGCCGTTAGTATTATACTTGAGGTCTAACGGGGGTTACTGGGGTAACAGCGGTTACTCTTCAGTTGATAACTAACGGCCGTTAGTTCCCTAACTGCCAGTTACAGGAGAAACCACAAACCACCTATGTAACGGCCGTTACTGGGCTAACGGCAGTTACAACTTCCAGATTTCGTTTTCTTCATCTTTCGCGTGATTTCACCCGAATCTTTCTCCCGTTTCTTCCTTAACTCATCAAAATCGACCAATTCATTCGTCTAATCAATTTCCAACCTGAAAACACTCAACACACCTTCAAAGCATCGAAAGTTGGATATAAAACTATCAAAATGACGAATAATTGGTTCTAAAGTCACGTGGGAAATGGTATAAAATATGACACATCAATTAGTTTTTTGAAATTAGGGTTCATGGATGAACCAAATTGGGGGTTTTGCTAGAAAATGATTTATGGTTAATTTTTCCCAATTCCTTAGTTAACATAGTTGTCATTGAGTTAATCGATGTGTTTAAGTATGAAATTGATAAGTTCAATGCGATAAATTGAGTTTGTAAGAAAAGATGAATTTTTGTTAGTTATTGAAATATGGATGAAAATAGTAGGATGAACTACCTAATGTTGTGTTAAAGATAAAAATAACTCAATGACAAATGGGTTGGGTTTTGGGTTTAGAAAAGACTAGTGATTGAGAATGGCTAGGTTGAACTAGTCAAGTTGGGAATGTAAGCTTATGCATTTTATGATATGATTATAGGTTGAAGCTTGCTTGTGCTTAATTGTTTTTAGCATTGTTGTCATTTTTGCGGAGGAGGTGAATATATTTGCATACCTTTATGTTTATGTTGGATCAATTGACCACATCATGTTGAAGCCTTTTGTCCATGGTGGTTTTTACCATTTCATGTTGAATTTTGTAAATCCATGTGTGGTAATTGTTGTGGCATAAGCCCATGTGGGGCATTGTGATTATAAGGCCTAAGAACCTCCGAGGCCTAAGAATCCCGATAGTTGATATGATATGAGGCCTAAGAACCTCCGGGACCTAAGAATCCCGATAGATGTGATTGTTATGATTGTTTAGCTTATATGGATCCATATATGTGTTGTTAGTGTACAAGGTGAATATGTAAATGTGACATGACGATGCCATAGGTTACATGTAAAAGTCCTTGTACTTTGCCCTCCTTCGTATCCGTAAATGTATGCAAGTATATTCACTAAGCCTTTGCTTATATTTTAGATGTTTACTCTTTTATAGGTAGTTCCGGAAGAAGGAACTAGTGTGGTTGAGTTGAAAGATTTGTTAGAGCTTGAAGTTGAATTTTGCAAGACTTGAAGGTATTAGGTCATTCTTGGATGAATGGCTACTTTGGTTTTAGAGGCTTAAAAGTCCCTCTCCCTTTGGCTCTTGATACATTTTGTCTTGATGGTCTTGCCTCTGTTAAAATTGTGCAACTGGTCATGTGAAAGTCTTTTGGAAAGGTTGTAAATTGAGTTTTGGGCGAAAATTATGTCAAATTGGGTAAATGACCCATTTGATGATCTCATTGGGATTTGAAACAAGTTATGTTGTATTTGTGTTTGAAATGTGTCTATAAGAGCACCCCTTATATATGTAGTATTGCTCCGTATTCAGTAACCAATACGGTCCACACCATTGGGTGTGTGCCGTATTCAAGCGTATTCCCGGCGTATTCAAGTGAATCGTGGTAGCCACCACGGACGTATTCGAGCATCTTTTGTTTTTTTTTTGTTTTTGCTTTTTTTAATTTCCTTCTCCAATATATGTATATATATGGTGTGTGTGTGCTGTTTATATATCATAGTGAAGAAGGTGAATGTTTTTGCTTTTTCCGGCGGCTGTACGTATTTCAGGTGATGGGGAGGAAGAGGATGACTCTTACTACTGTTATTTTCAATTTAGTCCTTATAGTTTCATATAAATATTACTATTACCCTTATATATATAAAAATATTATTACTACCCTTATCATTATTATTATGATTATTTAGAGTGTGAAAATTAAATATTAATTAAAAGTGTAAAATTAATGTTGAGTGTATTGGAATATATTGGATGTATTGGATATTGGGTGTGAATTAGAGAAAATGTATTGGAAAGAGATTTTTCTGATGTGACGCTGATGTGGCAATGTATTGGTTAGTATTGGGTTCACCCATTGGGGGTGCTCTAATGTTGTTAGTAACTTCTGGAATGTAGTTTGTGAAGTTCATGTTGATATGGGAAGGTTGCAATTTGGTTTAAGTGTTAAAATGGTTTGATTTGCTGATCAGGGAACCCAATGCGGCGCAGTGGGGGTGGTTTTGCCCACTGCCGCGCAGTGGAATGCCACGGATTTAAATCTGGTTCCTCCCACTGTGGCGCAGTTGGGATGGTGTTAAACCCACTGCGGCGCATTGGGGCATGTTCAATCTTTGGCCGAGGATTCCCACTGCGGCGCAGTGGGGAGTTCTCGACCCACTGTGGCGCAGTGGGGATGTAAAAAAAAGGTTTTGTATTTTTCGGTTTATCGAGTCTGGTCCTTTCAGAAAAGATCATTAACGCGATGTATGCGTGTGTTATTTTACATAACATGATCCTCAAGGACGACGGCAACGCGATATACCGGTGTAAATCAAAGATCCTCCTAACGATCTTCGTGCTACCAACTCTAATTTTCTCTATTACTTACGTAACGAAAAGACGCATTACATGTTACGTCGTGATATTACGGAGCACGTAGGAGATCTAGATATCGATGTTTAGTGATCTTGTTTTTTTATTTTTAAGTATTTGTGTGTTTTATGTTTTAAATAAATGTAATGTTTTAGTTAGTTGTATTGTGAGTTTAATAAAAGTTTAAGGTTTGTTTTGTAATTTTGCAATTGGCAAATTGCAAGAATTGACAAAAATTGACACTATAGCATGTACTTGGGCAATTTTTGACTAGTTTTTGACAAAAAAAACTTCGGACACGTGACAACTCCTTATTGTTTGGTTTGTTGCTAAAACTTATCAAATTGTCACAAGTTTTACAATACACCCTTGCCTTTATAAAGGAAAATAAGGTAATGACGAGAGGTAGCGAACACTCACAAACAGCCTGCAGAAAAGAAGTTGCAAAAGGTAGTGCCAAAAAATTGTGGATGCCCGCTTTCCCCAATGACTCAGTTATAGCTAGTTGTCCTGTGCTTTGAGATTTGTTCAACTTTTCATACTTTTGCATTTCCCAACGTTAAAGGTGTTGTTTTTAAGAAAAACCACTTTCAAGTTTTACATTAAAATATCTATTTTCACGCAACATGTAGCGAGTAGTAATATTATTCGATTTTTATGGGATTTGAGCAAAGAGGATTTATTTATTTTTTTTTTTTTTAAAGGCATTGAGAAAAGAAGAGTTAAGGGTACGTAGGGCAAAAATACCTACACCCGATGAGAAATTCAATACCCAAATCCGGCCAGGTTTGATCTTCCCGAATTGACCGGTGATGGAGACGGTTATAGGAATGTAATTCTAATACCCGATGAAATTGGAGACAGGGATGGAAAACCATAAATCACCGATCCTTAACTCGGACAAAAAAAAACTATATATATTTATTAGAATATTCCCTTTTAAGTTCTTTTTTATTTATTAAAATTACTTTAAGTTTATAGCTTTTTATTCAATACTTTTCATGTGTTACACTTTGTTTATCAGTTATTTAACATAAATATTAATTTATACATAGAAAGAAAATGCCGAAATACATGTTTTATTAGTTATTTTTACTTCAATGAATTTATGTTTATTCAAAAAAGATATTCCCGATACCCGATGGAGACAGGTACGAAGATGTAACTTAAATCCCTGAGAGAGATGGGGATGAAAATTACAAGTATTAATCGGGTATTGGAATAGAGATTGAGATCCCCAATGATACTTCCCTGTTACCATCCCTAGTTAAGGGTGTATTTGATCGCATTAAACCTAATGTTGTTTGGGATGAAATACACAAGGATTAATATGGTAATTAGAATCAATTATTAATATTTTATAGATTATTTGGTTGTTTAGAATATACGTATATGATGACAAATATAATAAAATTATAACTCATTAAAATATATGATAATGATAAATGGTCATGAAGGTATACTTGTATATTGCTATTATGCTATAAAATGATACAAGGAGGATCTGTCTAATGCATTAAAAAAAAGTTGTTACAAATGAAATATGATCATTGATGAACTTAATTATTACATTTTATATCTTTTATTTATAGTCATTAGATTAAATTTAATTATTTTAACTTTATTAAATGACAACATCAATATTTATATTTTAATTATATGATTAAACAAAAAATACATTCTTAGTTATTATAAACCAAATAACAATCTTTTAACCATATGGATGGTTTATTATATTCCTCCATTGGCAAAATATCTAAAACTATAGTAATATTATTCGATTTTATGGGATTCTAGCAAAGAGGAATAAAGGGTGTATGTTATCGCATTAAACGTAACGATGTTTGGGATCAAACAAGCAACACTATAAATAATATTATACAATAATTATTTACATTATGTGTTTATTATTATGTTGAACTAAAAGGTTGTGAAAATTTATTCATACCGAAAATTGTGGTATTTAAAAAATTCATATACTTTTTAATGTAAAAGTTTATATATAATTTGTCACATCATATTATGCAGACATTCGTATAGTGTAAGTATAACGCATATTATCTATATCTATAATCCTTTATAATAATTATCAACTCATAATAAACACCCTTAATAAAATGGTTAGATGCAAAAATACTAAATTACCCTTAATAAACACCCTATATGGAAAAAGTTATTAAGATTACCAAATTTGCTCTTAATGAATTAATTTACCTTTTAGAACCTTATCTTGCTAATTTGCACTATAAGTCTTTATCTTGTAAAATATTTTCACTATCACAATTACTTCAACTTACATGGTTACACCGCTCGACACCAATTGTATGTCATCATCACCCGTCACCGACACCATTAAACCGATATCACATCACTGTCATCGCCGTCGCATTGCACTGATAACATGTTAGTTATAATAAGAGTTAACAATATACGATCTTAAATAAACCAAAAATCACTCAAAGTTGTTTTAGTTATAAAAAAAAAAAAACCAAAAAACAATCATGATTCCAATGAATATACTTTTTTCACATCTTTTAGGTACATGCTTTCTCTTTAGCAAAAGAGCGCACACATTCGCAAGTTGAAAAAGATTGACAAAAGTAAGAATGAGCAAGAAAAAGACGTTACCCCTCTCCCCCACCTTCACCCACCCCACCCGACCCACAAACATCCAAATTCTCAGACAGACACAACACAACACACCATATCTCTTTTTCCTTAACCCACGAATCTTTCTTTTCCGTCAGCTAGCTTCATCCATTCAAATCTCCTAAAACATCATCATCACACCACTTTTCAGTTTTTTACCCTGCTGAGCCCCAAAACTTTCTTATTTCCATTATCTCTCAATATGAAAAAACCCACATTACACTTTATTATCATTATTATTGCAATATTCTTCCTTTCCAATTCTTTCTTTCAAGTCTCCAAGTCCGGACCGGTCCAACCACCAAATGATGACTCATCTCCAAACACGGTCCCAGCATTCCCGGTTCAGACCGAGTCAGAGCTATGCCGTCTAGATTTATCATCCGAATTATTCGGAGGCGTAAATGCGGCATGTGGTCGAAACCTAGACAGGAGCCGATGTTGTCCGGTGCTGGCGGCGTGGCTGTTTGCAGCACACGCCAGGTCAGCACTTGAAGTCAACGTTTCGGCTCCTGCTTCTAGTTCATCTATTTCTGACGAATTGCCAATAATGCCTGATGATTCTCAAAATTGTGTTAACTCATTGCAGACTTCGTTACTAAGTAGGAATATACGTATACCTCAGCCCAATGCATCCTGCGACCCTGTTTTGTGTTTTTGCGGGATCCGGTTGCATCAAATCGGGTCACTTAGTTGTCCCGGTGCTTTTAATATTACAAACTCGTCTAGGACCGCTACTCCAACTGCGGCGGTTAGGAACCTAGAAAAGAATTGCCGGAATTCATCGTACGCCGGTTGTACCAAATGTCTCGGAGCTTTGCAAAAAGTAAGCTTTTTTTTTTATTGCCATGCTACTCATTTTTTATTTTATTTTTTTGTTATTTTTGTATATGTGTGGAGTGACCAAATTAACCTTTTTGGAAACATATTATATGAATACTTGAAATTAATAATCATATGTTGTACCAGTTGATATTTGGTAAGTATGTCCAAAAGTTATACTAATAGAGGTTTAGGATGATATGATATTAAATAATCGTCACAATTATTGATTCGTGCACATGCATTATGCATGTTCCTATCAACTAAATATATTGTTGATATCTTTCATCTTTTGTTCTATATACTTTTTCTTTTTTTTTTAGGAAGGGCAAAATGTTGAGATGGTAACATGAATTTTTCACATGTTTTATTTCTCAATTCACTTTTTATACAAGTGAAAATGATGTTTGATGTCATATTTAAACAAGTATGATGTAAAGAAAGTTAAACCGGTTAAAAGTGTAAGTTCTTTACAACAACAAATTTAGCCAATCCGTATGGGGAGGTAAGCGGTAGACAATCTTACGTCTACCCAAAGGTAACGGAGGAAACTCAAATTGCTGATTAAAGGGAGTCCCATTACGTATTCATTTAACTTGTGTCTTGTATGTTGTAACTTCGATTAAAATTTCAGTTAACAACTAATTAAAAAGTAAGAATTACATTCATTTTACACCCAATTAACTAATTCTACTAACTACATATATAGATCAACTGGACTATTCAAACAAATGAAGTTTCTTTGACGTGAAGAAAAGGTAATGGAGGAAACTTTAGTCTTACTGTCTTAGTATACAATTGGATATTCATTGACTCATCTGGTATAAGTCATATGATACCGATAAAATACATTTATCATAATCCTCACATGATCTAGGGATCTAAAAACATGCATATTTAAAGTTCACATATGAGTCTATGCTTCATTTATCAACTTTCTTTGATATAGATTACAATTTGATATGGATTACAAAGTGTGTGTATATGCTCCAATTATTATATTTGGTCAAAAGAATTTACCTTTTTACCTAATTATTATTTTATTTAGCAGATTTGTTATTCGTGGCCCCAGATAATTACTTTTCTTTTTTTTTTAATTAGTTTTTTTATAATTATTAAATTTTAATTCCACGTACGCAAAATTCTTTGCCTAATATTCGAATTAAACAAAAGTATAGTTAGTTTAAATGAGTAAATTGGATGAATGAAACGGTTGCAGTTAAACGGGGATGGGAAGAACGGAACAAGCAGAAAAAGCAGCCATAATCATGAAGGTGGTGACCGAGCAAGTAAGATAATGACACGTGACTGCCAGCTAATGGGGCTGACATGGCTACTCGCAAGAAACAAGACGGCTTACATACCCACTGTATCTGCTGTACTGCGTGCCATCATGTACAGTTCACACCCACCCCATGACTCCAAATGCAGCCCTGATCAAGAAAACATGCCATTAGCCGTTGATTCTTTACAGTTCGATAAATCTATAGCATCCTCAACATCCATTTCCTCCTCACATGTCACTCTTGCTGTAATGACTATCTTGCCCTTGGTTATACGGTTTGTCTAGTCTTGTTTGTCCTTTTCATTTGGACGGGAATTACTAATTTATTTTTTTTCCTTTTATTGTAAAGTGCATGTTACTTGGCTATGATTTTTCTTATTTTCTTGTCAATAACAGGATCACGTGAAAGATTAGTGAGGGGATATATTTTTGTATTTTTGTGTTGCGGGTACATCTGTATAATTTTGGGGATTTCTAAGTTTTGGATCCTAGTTAGGAGGGAATTTCAAACTTCTGTGTTTTTTCTTTTCTTTTCTTTAACCAATGCAATGTTAATTCTACTGACTTTGTAAGTTTTAGAATTAGAATTCAATTATATATGTTTTATGTTACATATAAATTTTTTTTACTATCTTATAAAATAAACTACTTTCTTAAATAATGTACCAATAACACCAAAACATCTCCACTCAAGGGTTAATGCGAGAACCAAAACATGAAAGAGAACTGTAAAAACCGCTAGTTTACCTCAATTTTTCTTGTTTTTAATGTGGTTTTTAATTTTGAATTTTTTTAATTTTCTTTAAGGGAGTTGAAAACGTATGAGTTGCGTGTTGAAAACGTATGAATACGGTACGGACGTTACCCTTTCCGCTTTAAAGGGGGTTATCACCGAACGCATATGAAATATTAGAATTTGATGGGCGACGATCTAAGAGATGGTGGCGGTTGGATCTTGGTTTTAAAAATCGCGCTTTAAGCACGATTAAGCGCTAGTTGAAACGCTTTATTGTACAAAAAGTGCAAGGCGTACAAAAAGCAAGCGATTTTTGTGATTTTTAGCGCTTTTTTAATAAGTGTTAGGCCCTAAAAAACGTAAGATTTTTGTACAAAGAAGATGAAAATGGAGGATGATGGTACATAAAGCTTTTTATGTTGTACATAAGTTAAGGTACATTCTTTTTGCATCACATTTGGAATTTCCTGCTCCGATGAATATGGTTTGGATCTCAGATTTGTTTTTGTGTGTGTTTTTTGGAAGAATAAGAATGGAGATGAGAGGGTTATCATTATTTTCACACCCAATTGAAGCTTTTCTGAATTTTGTATTTACGAAAATGAATGAAACTACAAATATATTGATGACAAAAGGGTGTTTTGATCTAAACTTCCAAATTTTAGATGTAAAAATATTAATTTTGAAGTATATATTATATATAAATAATAAATGAACTTATATTAAAATTGAGCGCTTCGCGTACGAAAATCTCGCCGATTTTCCGCTTAACGCTTCGGAAATGAACTCTATCGCTTTTGTGCTCTTAGTGCTTTTTAAAACCAAGGGTTGGATACGGTACGGATGTAGCCCTTAATTCCAAGGGCTAAGCCCTTAAAGATGATTAGTTGGTCGTTCTCATGGTTCTTACAATTATTTTGGTTTCATTTGATCACTTCTCCTCTACCTAATATACATATAGAGTTATTTTCACGGATCGTCCCTGTGGTTTACTCAAAACATCACGTTTCGTCTTTATGGTTTTAAAAAGACACGGGTGATCCTTCATAGGTAGATAAAGTTCTGATCCAGTACTTTGAGTTAACGTTCGTTTACAAGACTCTGTTTTCTCCCTCACGTGCATCCCACGTGAGGGTATTTTCGTCTTTTCTCATCGTAAAGGACCAAATTTGATGTATTTTGTCTTCCTTTCTTTTTCCATTACCTTTAACCTAAAAAACTATATCAATATTCATATACATACACAGATATAAAATATTCATATACATACACAGATATAAAGAAACACATCTCCATATATTTCATATTCATCCTAATTAACCAAACTCAGATCCAAAAGAAAAATAAATCAGATTTATCCCAAATATTTCATATTCGTTATAATTGAGTACACTATGTTTCCAACTTTTTTCATTATTATAGCCTTGCATGTACCCTAAACAACTAATTTTAGCCAAACAATATGTTTTTATATACGGTATAGATTTATTATTTATATAGAGGATTCGGTTATGGTTATTAGAAAACAAATATTAAAAGGAAGCAGATAGGTTAAGATCTAAACCAATAAATCATCATAAAATTTATGCATGAAAATTTTCATGACGTACATAAATATTCAATTTAATAAGATAAATGGATTGTTTTATTTGTTTTACATTAAGTTTTTTTTTATTATTTCTTTTAAAATTGACAATTTGATTACCCCAATTTATCTTTATAATTTATGAACAATTATGGAAATTATCAACTTGAAACTTAATATAAGCTCTCAATACCTAATACTTTTCTATCAAAAAAAAAAATACTAAAACCTAGAAACTCAAATATCCTCTTACACATATATCCATACATGTCACCGCCAAAATCATCTATCACCACCATCACCAACCAACGCCACCACTTACTAGCATGAATAATCGTTGTCACGCCATTTCACGTGCTGCCAATTATCATTGCTGCAATATGCAGATATCATGATAGTGATGAGTTGTGCTAAGAAACGATATTGAAACAATGTTGTTCGGCTTTATTTTCCATCTCTCTAACAAACATTATCTGCAAATGAAGATCATTTAAGTTATATGATGGATTGGATGTAATCAATGAATCAAATGTGTTACTATATATCCAAAAATCCCTGAAATTGTTAGTATAGTATACGTACCACTAATAATACCACAAATTAAAAAAGTGTTGTTCACTGGTCTACTGATAAATAAAAACAAAAAGGAATCAATATCAAAAGAGGATACCCATAATGTTCAATAAAATGATAAGAAGAAGAAAACATACATGGTTCTCTAAATTTGACTACCAGATGGCTATAACTTTTTAAAAGCATTGCCGTTTTTTTTATTTAAAAAGTTTTTATTTTTTACTTTAACGGCTAAAAATGTATCAACTATATATGGTAACAAACAATATAAATGAATTTAAAACTTCACAATAGTAGTTGTAGGAACTCTCAAAGTTCAAATAGTAGTCGAATTCAGTAAATTTACTAGCATATATTGACTGTTGGTGATTATATGTGTGGTGGGGTAGGACCGTAGGATACGACTCATACGAGATTAGAAGACAAAAGTAGTGCTAATTCAGAAATTCAGCCCAAACACCTCCATCCAAAGCCCATCCCAAAATTAAGTCTGGCCTGTTGTTCGATCAGCCCGTTAAAGCCTGGCATGTCTCGTTAATCGTGTCCGAGGAAGCACCGAAGCACTACGTATTACTAATATACTCTAACAAGTACAATGGATAAAACGAATCGCTGCGAAAAACATAATACACTTGAGAGGCCCGTTAAGATACCGTACAAAAGATTTAAGGAAAAATTTTATAAGTCTGCTTTTGATTCTTTTTATAACAATGAATTATTATATAGTACTCCATAAATTTGGATAACTAAACATGGAACAGTTTAGCAGGATATATAGCAAATGCCAAAGAAGAATAATAAGAAGAAATCATAACTATGATCGATATATGTAGTTAAATCCGACCATCATCGAAAAGGAATTGAAGGTTAAAATGGTATTTAATAAAAACAATTAAAAATGGGTACATTACATATGGATTTATGGTAGACATACATTGATTGAGTGGGGTCTTTATTTGTTTGAAAAAGATGTTTTGATCGATCATTTGGATTTTGGAAGGGACCAGATCAATTAGAAAACATGGTCTGAATTCTTTATTTGTTCTATTTGATGTTGAGTTGTTTGAAGGGGGCATATATATATATATATATATAGTCCCGAAAAAATTGTATAGAGTAGATACTTTCGACAAAGCTTTGAACAAACAACCTGCAGTATTAGCACAATCCAACCTTTGTTTACCATCATTTGATATGAGCTGAATTCTTTTGACGTGTTCGTGAAATTTGCTTGCTTTTCGTTTAACCTTGCTAGCAGTACACCTTGTCCTCGTATTATTTAATTGAGTTTCAAAACCTCAATTTCTATTGACAAATTATAACTTTGGACATCTTGTACAAGCTTTTTCATGGTTTAAATCAACAAATTTATTGTTCAAACTGTTAAAATATGAAGACATAAACATACATATAATCACGAGTAAGCGCAACGGAAGAAATCAAAACATATATGCAATCAAATTAATTAACAAAGAGAGAATCGAAACGTGTACCTTATGCAAAGCTCCAATAATATAATAATAATAAGATTATTATTATTTTAGGGTTTAAAGTAAAACTCCTCTACGATCGCACAATAGACACCGATCACGAACCAAACAAAACCCTTTGTTTATCAACCTTCACTCGAAAACGCATGAACCAAACAATAGATGTCGACTTATCTATAAACAAGACTACATAATTAATAATGTATACATTAATTATTATGTATTTGTAGTCTCGTGTGATTTCGAACGGCACCAAAACCAAAACCTTTGAAGGGTTTTGGTCGAACCATATTGAGAAGGTGAGAGGAGAAAATTTCGAAGGAATGATAAAACCCTTGAATTAAGCCCTTTATTTATAAGGATTAATTAGGGTTTAATTTACTTGGTGAACAAGCTAGATTAAGGCTTACAAAGCCTTATCAAAACCGGCCCCCTTTGAATTAGGGTCCATCACCAATTTCTTTATTTCACAATTTAATCCTCTATTTAATTAATTAAATATAATTAACCCCTTAATATATTTAAATTAATTAATATATTACTTTAATATACTAATTAATAATATAGAGTTACTGTGTCATTTCGTGTGACCCCGTAGGTTTAAACTATTCCCGGACATGCGATTTATAATAAAATGATCACATTCCAACACAAACAAGTTTTTATTTGTATGGAACAAAACTTTTTGATTGATTTTAGGTCAACAAATTAAAAATTTATTGTACGGAAAAAACTTACAAATCTTTTGATCTTTTTTACAAGTAATTTTCGAATATATATAAACAAAACTCTTCTTCACTGTCAAATGGTGGGATACTAACTTGAAAAAAATAATCGGCTGTCCAAATCGGATTCCGTCACCGCCGAGCAAAGTTCAAAAGAAAAACCCCTTTAATTAAGTTCCTTCTAACAATTGAAGATTAATAATATAGTATGAATCCACACAACATTTCGCCACATAAGTAAACTTTGATATGATGTCTCACCACTTGAACAATGCGTTATTGACTTCAAAACATTCATTCTATCGTAAAGCATATATAAGTCAATATCAAGTTTTGTGGTGGACATAGTCCATCTATGATCGAGGGTTTGACTTGATTATACTCAGGTTCAAGTATGAGGGGCATGATTTACCTATAATCGTCGTGTTTTGCGAGCAGATTAGCAGGGCTTTTTCCCCATCAAGTATTTGAATGGTTTTTCCCCATCATGTATTTGAAATATGCTATTTATTTTGAAAGAGCTCTTTAACCCGGACACAGTTAAAAAAACGTATGCTAGACCTCTCACTGTCGAATTGTGACACAAAGTTTCAAACGAAATTCACATTTGAAAAAAATTAAGCCATTATATATAATCTATATAACTTAACTAAAACTCCACTAATGTTACAAAGAAATAACTAAAACTCCACTAAAATAGTAACGTGAATTCTCATATTTGATATATCTTTCATCTCATTTAGTTTATTAAGATTCAACAATGCTAAGTATGATGCTAAGTATGATTTGAAAAAGAAAAAGAATTTTGCATTTTTGACGTCTAATATGTTATATGATCTAAGTGCAAAAAACTCTCGTATTTGATTTTTAACTAATTAACTAGAAATGTTCACCCACGCCTTTCATGACCATCCGTTTTTTCAACACAACATTATATCAAAATTATTTGTAATGAAGAGAATATGATATCGAAAACCACTCAATCATAAAATCGATCATATCAAATTTATATGCATTTAAGGTCAATATAATAATACTAAAATGGGACAATTATATATCGGATCGTAAAAACTTAAGAGCAAAAAAGTTTTTACTTTGTTATCGATACTAAATTTATATGCATTTAAGAGCAAAAAAGTGTTTAGTTGTTGTAACCAAAAGGTTTGGTACGATTTGATATTGTAAGAAAAAACGATCTTTAAAAACTGAACCAAACCAAAAAGATATGTTTGATTAATTTATTTTATACTTGTTACTCATTTTTTTTAGATCCATTAATATATTTTCTATTGACTATATAAAACAAATTCAATTATCTATATATATTTAGGTGAATATATATAGTTATGTAAAATCAATTGTATATATTGAGTTTCTTTACTATAGAACCTGTTTAACAATTCATGCATGTATTAAGTCCTAACTTGATCAGCTCATGGTAGTAGTATAATCAATGGGCATAAAATTTTAACGTTTTTAGCCGAAGTGGCCGGTCTAAGCGAACAAGTGTTTAAATCCAACTAATAAAAACCGAACCAATATAGGTCCAAACGGAAAAACCGACCATGCATTTAAAATCATATTCGATTGTTTTGGTTATCAAAAACCGATTAGTTTCCGTTTATTTTTAGGTTTTAGCAAAAAAATCGACCCAAACCGGAATATAGACATCACCCCAAATTTTAGTCATGGTTCGTAGAATAGGGTCAATTATAAAAAAGCAAATGTAATTTTTATATAGTTGTGTGTAAATCACACTTATATTATATATGTTCGGTTAGATAGAAAACTATTCTGTTAATATTAGTTATGCATGGTAGATGATGGCTTTCTATTTATTTTTATTTTTCGTTTGTTTTACGCAGCCTAAATTTGTTTTCTTATGTTCTTTTTTATTTTTCGTTTGAATGCTTTTCATTTTTCCTCATATGTGTTTCACTTTCCCCCTTAATAAAATATGCGTTGCACCTTCACCTTTTAAAACAATATTTTATAAGAAAGCAAATCAAAGGTCACTTCGTAAGATTAACATCTTCTTAATTAAATTCAAAATGAAATAAGTTATTATATTGAACTTTTGTTAGAAAAGATATATATATTAATAAATGAAAAATAAACCAATGAATTCTCCACATATCTTTTGTTCTTACAAGAATCTGAATCTCAACATACCTATGATCATGTTTAATATAAATTTATAAGAATCCTAATCCTATTTCATACATTATACCTTAGTGACAACTATATACGTATGTGTGTGAAACTAACTTATAGTTTATTCAATGGAAAATAACGTACTTTAATTTTCATATCTTAATTTATAAATTTCTATAAAACAGGCTATTAATAGATGACGCGCTATTATTTCGTTGCTATCATATACCTACAGTAAATTCAAATTAAGAGTATGAATTATATAAGGCTATAGGCAGCCAAAAATTTGAGAGTTGCTGTGACTTGTGAGAGACCGAAAGAGTGAAATGGATGGTGGGGTGAGCAAGTTATCAAAGTATATATATATATATATATATGACGTATTGACGTCTTTAGTGTGGGATATATTAGTTTTATAATGTGAAGTACCCCATGATATCAATACCTTAGTGACAACTATATATGTTACTGTAATACTAGTGGCGAAGCCCAGGATTTTATACTGGGGTCATCGAATAGTATTTTATGATACTAATAAGTGTAAAATTAAATTACAAAATTAAATTACTCTAGTTTAGGATTGTCAATTACCTTAAAACTAATTAAATACTTAGAAATAATACTAGAAATATGTAGTTTAATAAAAATTGTGGAGTTGTCATGGCCACCCGCGGCCACCACGTAACTCCGCCACTGTGTAATACTATTTTGTGTAAAACTAACTTATAGTTTATTCACATGGAAAATAACGTACTACTTCAATTTTCATATCTTAATTTATAGAAATTTATATTCTATAATTCAGGCTATTAATATATGACGCGCGATTATACAGGGCAATTATTTCGTTGCTATCATACCTACAGTAAATTCAAATTAAGAGTATGAAATTATACAGGGCTATAGGCAGCCAATAATTTGCGAGTTGTTGTGACTTGTGAGAGACCGAAAGAGTGAAATGGATGGTGGGATGAGCAAGTTATCAAAGTATATATGACATCTTTACTCTTTAGTGTGGGATATACTCCGTATTAGTTTTATAAATATTTCATATGCATGCACATGGGTTCTTACTTAAACATTATAATTTCATATATACGTATAAATATAACGTGTTACATATATAAATATATCTGATTCTATTAGTTAAGTTATAAATTAATATTATAATTTTGTTATTGTTATAAAATCTCATTTTATAAATTAAAATTGTATATATATATGATATCATAAAGAGCTAGGAACATTTTTTTCCCCCGAATCGGCTTAAACAGTTGAATTTCTCAAGACTGCCACCAATGAGTTGAGAAATTTGATATATGCGTGAACCATTAGTTAGACTGCCACCAATAAGTTGAGAAATTTGATATATACGTGAACCATTAATTTCTATATATACATATTATATAAAGAAAATTTTAATTAGTTAACTAACCCCACAATTGTATAAGTGAACAAATTGGTTTATATGACTTACTTATATTAAATATTACATATGTCCGAATCAAATGAACATTACAAACAATTATTAAAGTAAAAAAAAAAAAAAAAATAGGTTTTCCTTCACAAAAAATCACCATGTATCATGAAAATTATAATGCATCAATATATATATTTTTTTTTATTTTTCGTGAATTTTCGTGCATCAATTTTAACATGATCTAAGGATCAAAATTTTGTCTTATATATTTTATTTTAATATTTGTTTTACAATAATCAACCTTTTTACCTTATATATATATATATATATATATATAATTTTCTTATTTTCAGAACCATCTTTTTTGTAATAACCATGAGAACTCTTAAAATATATACTCGTATTTGTTTACATATTTTTTGTATTCATTCACATGTGAAATGATATAAAAATGTATATTGTAGAAGAAATTTTTTAAAAAAGCCTTCAAAATAACCTTTTGTTAACTTGTGAATGAATTTGTTCTCGTTTTTTGTTCACATTTGACAAACGACTATATATAAAGTTTTGAAAAAAATTTTATTTTGCAACATATGTTTTTATGAAGTTTCATATGTGAAAGAACAAAAAAAAAATATGATCCAATATGAAATTTAGGAGTTCTCACGGTTTTTATAAAAAAAATGGTTTCCCCATATATATATATATATATATGTTTTAGGTAAAATAAAACAAGTAGTAAAGTAAAATAAATAAAACAATAAGTTTTTATTCACTGAAAATTATCGTGCATCATTAAAATCATCGTGAATCAATGTTTTGTGAATTTTCGTGCATCAATTTTATCATGATCCAAAGGTCAAGATATTATCTTATTTGTTTTACATTAATACTTGTTTTACAATAACCAACTCCTATATATATATATATTAGAAAAAATGAGTATGAGGTTGTTATGCACCTAACTTGAGTGAAAAAACCCATCACATATCAATATTTTAATATTTTGAATAAATGTTTGGCCCTCCATGATTTTTATGGTTTAAAAAAAAATGTATGTGAGAGATTTTTCACCTAACTTAGGTGCCTAACAGACTTATATTCCCTTATCCCTATATATATATATATTTATATGTGTATCCATGTATGTATAAAGTTCACCAACAATATTCTCGATCTAGTAATTAAATTAAGTCTCCATGCGTTAGTAGCTAGAATTATTAAGACTTATATATTGCATGGATGGCGACTCATAAGAGATTCTTAATTAATTAGTGCATGTATATATAGGTTCAAACTAACCCATAGGCATATATAATAATAATAATAATTAATTAACCAAAAATATATAATTGAGATTTTGGTTGTGAAAAGTATATATTCTACACGAGAAAAAGATGGAAGAGATTTAATGAGTAGTTGTAACAAATACATTTCGGAGTGGATCTCATAAGTTACACCCTCATCTGGCAACTAGCTAGCTACGTACATACTCTATCACAACGTACATTTTATTATAACATGAGTGATCGATCGATAGATGAGCAATTAATTAATAAGAAAGCTCACAAATTAATTAGTCTAGATATTTAATACTCGTATTAATTAATGAACTGGTCATTGAAGTCATGAAGATATGAATCCAAGGAAGACCCCAAAAACTCATCGGCCATGGTCGTCATATCTTGATAAGCAGCTTGGTAGGCGGCTAAATCGGAAGGTAAAAACAAGTTATGATCACTTGACAAGATGCTATCACTGTCTGATAAGAAGGGCTCATTCCAAAAGTTATCGATTGGGGCGCAATCAGCCAATTGTGGTGTGTGATCATCACTACTTGATCCTGCTGCGGCGGGATCAAAGCCATTATTGAACCAATAGTTACACGATGACGATAAGTTTGAGCTTGAAGTGGATGAGTACAATGGTGACTCTGCAAGTAACATTTCGAAGTCTTTCTGGAGCTCTAAATCATCTGGGTTTTGGACCACATTTTCTTTATTATTAATAATAATGTTATTAGCAGCTTGATGATGATCATCAGGTTCATGGGTTCCAATATGTTCATTTTCGAACGCCTCGGTGGTGGTGTTTTCTTTTTGAGCTCGTTTTTTTAAATGTGTGTGCCAACGATTTTTAATTTCATTGTCACTTCTCCCCGGCAAATAAGCAGACATTTCTGACCATCTACACATATACATACAAAAATATATTACCAACACATAGTACAGAATTAGTTACTAGTTAATTTCGCACTTTAGTTATTAAACTATATAATTTATTATTCCAATGAAAAACAAATAATTAAACTTACTTGTTACCAAGCTTTTTATGTAACTCGAGAATGATATCTTCTTCTTCTTTTGTAAAATTCCCATGTTTTATGTTCGGACGAAGATAATTCACCCATCGTAGCCTACAACTCTTGCCACTTCTCGACAAACCTAAACAAGAGAAATCATATCAATACTAACAGCTCGTTAAAATTTTCCAATAATTTTATTTTAACTGGCTACATATAAATATAAGCTAGGATCCCCTAATTAAATATACCGGCAAACTTGGGAAGTAAACGCCAGTTCCAATGGCCATATCTTTGGATGTAGGCTCTTAGCTTGTGGTCTTCATCTTCACTCCACGCACCTTTCTTCACGCCATTTTTGTCAAAACTTGGCGTCTTCACCATTTTTTCCTTCTTTCAACTCTCTCTAAATATATAGTATCTATATATGTTATTGGAAAGGAATATATGTAAAGCAAGCGAGTCACCAAGTTTATAGACTCGACTACACTCTTATTTATAATACCAGAGCTTAGAATTCCAAACGTGTTCCATTAGAATATTATAATTTCCCATGGAAAATTAAATTAAATTAAAATAAATAATGGGTCTGCATACGGAGTAACTATAATCAAGTGGAATTAAATCATTTGGTTATTTTATATACCGATGAAGGACCCAAGTAGCTTGGTCCGTCGCCACCTTTTTATTAAACTATGTATCAAAGGGACCACCAAATACGTTCTATGTTGCAGCTTTTTTTAAAGTATTATATATAGTGTTCAATTCCCAATAGAATGATTGGAATATTGATTAATCTAAATAACAAAACTTTGAGTTAATTGTGAGGATGGTCGATCTTGGTTCAAGTTTACACTTTACAGACAGGATCGAGGGGAATATAGCATAACGAGTTTCTTCTGATATATAAAAAGGCAGGTAAGTTACTTAACCCAAGTTTATCTTTAAAAAGAATTAAAATCTATAAGGATTAGTGTTTCTCATTTACGATCTTTCTATAAGTAGTATTAATGCTGGTGGTCCTTTTTTTTTAATATTTATTAAGCTAATTGCACGAATGGTCCTTGTGATTTGATCATGATAGTTTTTTTAATTATATAAAAGACTATTATTCTCAGGTATAGAAGACATGTGAGAATATTTTAACGAAAGCAACAGACAGATGGTTAAGAAAAGGACCACCAATGATAGTTTACTCTGTATAAAGGATCATAAATGACATTTCAGAACTAAAAGGACAACCAATGAGCATTTGGCAATACCACAAAGACCAATGGTACAATTAAGTGAGTTGGAATATTAGGAGAATTAGGCTATATCTAATGCTAAAGACGTTTAGATGTTCTTGAGCTGCCACATCATATTCTTATAAATTTTTATACATTCTTATAAATCCTTCAATTTCTATAATTTTATCTCCAACCATACAAACATCCTTAGACTATCTCCAATGTGGGTGTCTTTGGGTGCCCTTAGATGCTATTGGATATTTTTTGCTGTTGAAGCTTGTCCAAACTTAAGATTTTTTAAGGACGTCCTTACCTAAGGGCATGCCCTTACTTGTCCTTACCTAACATATCCTTTTCACCTCCAACTAAAAACAAAAATATATTAGGTAAGGACATGCTTTAAAAATCTCTTAGTTTTGGACAAATTTCATCAGCAAAGGATTTCTAAAGGCACCCTCATTGGAGATAGCCTAAGGATATGTAAGGATATTTGTATGGTTGAAAATAAAATTATAGGATTTGAAATATTTATAAGGATTTGTAAGGATATGATGTGGCAGCTCAAAAACGCCTAAAGTCGTTCTTAGCATTGAAGATAGCATTGTACCATGTTATTAAAAAAAAAATCTAAGTATGTTTCTTTTTTAGTGTTGTTTTATTATGTATTCTTAGCAAGGGTAAACAAAGTTTGTTTTGTGATATAATTGTAGTAAATTATAATTATTTATATTTTATGAAGCACAGACCAATTATAAAAGTTTGTCAGGTAATATGCCCTATTTGAAATTAGACGTTTTATTGAATCTAATCTAATTGATCAAAAGTATGTTTGTTTATTAATACTAGCATGATACAAGCGTAATGCGATGAAAGTCATGGAAGCGAAGGTGTGGTGGTGGGGCGACTATTGGTGGTAAAAAAAGGCGTCAAGTGGTGTAGATAATTGACATAAAGATAATTGATGTAAAGTGTTAATGGATATATTTTAAATAATAAAGAACTGAAAGTGTAGTTTAATCATTAAAGATATTTTAGACAATTCCTCCATGTAATTTTCAACAAGGAGCTATTTGATCAAAAGCCTAATTGGTATTCTTAAAGATAAACCTAATAATAAGATGATGACACCTTACATGATGAATGATAAAGATTGTGAGAAAGAAAACTTATATGATATGTGTCAAAAATATAAAACATTAGACATATATTTAGGTTCATGTTTAAGTCTATTAATCATTTTCCTTTTTATAATATAGTATATATTTGCATATAAGATCATCAAATAAGATGACTCAAATGAAACGTTTAAATAATTAGTTAATTGAGTATCATTTGCAGAGTATCAAATTACCAACTCCACAGTTAGCTAACAAGTTTTAAAAATATCGAGTGAATAGTGTAAAATATTCAAAGGCATCAAATCAAAACGAATCTATTGTATCTTTTTAATATTAAATGGGTATAAAGTGCATCTTATATTCAACATTTAATTGTGAATACTTACAAACATTGATTATACTCACTCATGTTTTCGATCACAAATATGTCAAGCAATGAGAAGTAATTGAATACATTTTAATTTCCACATGTTGTTATCTTTTTATAGATGATGATGACATATCATCAAACCAATTTATAATAATAATAATGATAATATATATAATATAGTACTAATATACTCTATAGGTATTGGATTTTTATGTCCGCCACAATATTCTGCCTCGGATATACTCTATTATATGGTGTAGCTAGACAACCCAAACAGAATAATTGGGTGGCAAAACAATTGGAATGAGATATATATAATATAAGTCTGAAGTTTCGTATACTTCTGAACTTTTAAGCAATTGATTAGGGTCATCTTTGTACGTATCGTGCAACATATTTATTTACCCATACCTCATAATACTATTTTCTTTGTCATTGATGATTAGAATTTTAGTATGACGTACACACTTTGGAAAATAGCACTTTATTAGCTTTTAACGTTTAATCGAATTCTAACTGCAATCACCCACTTTGATGTTATGCTTAAAATAAAAATCCACCAATTAAGTTAATTATAACTGAAATGAAAGATCGAATTATTGAAAACACTTTTCATGTACGTATATCTGTTTACTTCTAATGAGAACACTCTTAATTTCATATATTTCATAATGTGCAAATTATGAGTAATTAATAATCGTCTATTTAATCTAAATGCATAACAAAGTAACAAACAAGCGACTACAAAGATAGTCCTCGATCATGGGACATTAAATTAAAATAACACATTCCAAAATATATACGCATTGATCTGAATAGGTCAGCATTGGTATCAATACAAATAAATCATGACTAATATATGATCAGGATGCAGGTCACTTCCCCTGATCAGCACAATTGGACGTTAATCAGATTTCATTGATCAACCTAGTCACTAGCTTAGACTAGCGCCAACGGGTGTGCCGCTTTTCTCTTCAGTCTCCTCGATCACTTGGGAGACACCATTGGCGTGACTTCTTCAATCGGCCTCTTCGGTTTGTTTTGTTCGGTTAATTAAGCAACGAGGCAATTGACGAAAAGGTTGGGTCCAAATTAATTAGGCGTATATGTGTGTGTAAAATAACTAATTGATGAAAGGATGGTCGGTTTTGTTGGCAGGGGTGTTATAAATGTTGATGTGTCGCTGAGTTTGACATGAGTTACTAAGGAAGTGAAGAGGCCGGGTTATGTTTGGAGTAGCCTTATAGTAAGCTCCTGATGAGATAGTCCCTATATCTAATCAACAAGTGCTAATTAATCTGCTTACTAAGGACACATGCATATATAGTATGTGATTAGATTACTGATCATCAACTAGTGTACGTGCTAATTATATATTCTGGGTGCTTGGTTAACTCCTGCGGTACACACTGTTGCGGTTGCTGTACCCTGGGAACAGACGGGTTTACTTGGGTGGGGCCCAAAATCTGTTTTAAGGGCCTTTGTCTAATTAACAAAATCCTCAGTTGGTGCCCTTTTATTTTGTTCTTGCTTTATGTTTTTTGAATAGTGTAATCATAGTTTTGTGCTGGTTTTCTAGTTATGTTTATTCTGTAATTTGAATATGTTTAATTATCAATAAAATCTTGTTTTTGTGAATGATGTTCCTACAGATACATATATATCAACAATCTCACTCAGTCAGTGAGAACCATACAGTACAGTAGTACACTCGCTGATTTCAACTGGTCCCAAAACGGGTTTGGGTTAGGCAGGAGTCTTATACCAAGAAGATCGATACATGCCTACCGGAGGAATGTGAAAGTTGTGTTGTTGTACGTAGTAGTTGTTTTAAAGTGCTCTTTAATTAGATGGGCGCTTTCTTTTGACTTAATTGGCCGGTGTGACCACGAGGGGAATTTCCCCATACCCCGCCAGGAGGGTTACGTACCCTTAGACCCGAAAGGAGCACAGCTACTGTCTTGTCCAATTTGGGTCCAGATCGATCCAATTATTGTCATTTATATATTTATTTTGTACGAGTACTAGCTAGCTACTTAATTGTACTACATGCATCCAACTCATTTTCATGTCTAAATATGGCCATCGATTATATATACCAGATTTAGATTAGCAACACTGGCTAAAGATGACGTGGCGTTTAAAGCTAGGCAAAGTGGGTTTACACGTGTATGATGATTTGGCAAAAACTGGAGGTGCTGATGCATCTTAATTATGTGGATGATGAGCATATATACATACACGTATAGTACATGGAGGTCGTATACATGTTTTAACTCAGGTCGTTGCAAGCTATTGATCAATTAGTGCACTATATATAGGATGCATGCAGTATACAAATCAGCACCTGCAGCAGGTGGATCAAAGCAGGGAGTACGTTAGCCTAGTGCCCAATTAAGTTGATTACATTAACATTTGGGCACGTCCATGATTATATATATTGATCAATTCGATCGATCAGATCAATAAAACATTTCACCGCCAATTCCTTACGTGGGGACCAGATTCTGGCAGATCGCAATCTTAACATAATTCCGAAAAAGGATGCTAATTAAAGACATTTACTAATAAGAGTATGGATATATATAGTTCAACTAACAACAATGATCACTTTCGATCATTCCTGGTTCAATTTTCCCACTTTTACAAAGTCTAAAAATCTTTTATATATATCAGGGAGCTAGTATATATATATATATATATATATGATCACCAGCTTTTTAGTTGGCAACACATGCACCTATACTAGCTAAGCTAATAGCTAGTCTAATACCTTGTTATCTAACCAGATCTCAATATATATATATATATATATATATATAAATATATATAGTTCATATATATATACAAGGAATATATACTTCTCCAACTCCGATTCAATCGGCCACCATCCAGCTCTACCATGTGGTAATTAAGTTGACGACAATTTGATTTCTCCTTTCTACTTATGACAATTTTAGTGTCTGGCCATTTTTTTCCTCCCCCATGCATATATGTTGTGGGCCGGTGTGTAGCTAACTTTATAAAGAGCAAAATTTGTCAAAAAGTTGTGATTGTGTAATATTTTATAAAGAGTAAAACTTTCCAAATCTCTATATATGGGAACAGATATCTTTAATGCTCATATGATACTTCATTCGTCACACCATCATTTTCTTACGCGTAATATGTGGGCTTTTTCTTTTATCAAAAAAACAAAGACAAAATTATAACTCACGACCTTTAATTTATAATATCATACACAAACCACTTGATCTAAGCTTAAAATCTGTTTTTATTTATTTAACTAATTAAAAAGATATCGATAATATAATTGTCAATCTTTATAACTTATCTCTTTGTATTTATGTTTGTTTTTAATTATCTTTGTACGATGGATTTTTAATTATTTTAATATAATATAATTAAACTAGATTATATTGATAATTATATTTTATGTTATACTTAACGATTATACGGTAAGATATACTTTTTTCCTTGTTTTAATCTACCTTTTAAATTAGATACTTTATTTTATCAATTTAATACGCATATATTGATATTTACTTTTATATTCGATTAAATTTTGTCTAACGCTTTATATCTTCTTCTTCTTTTATGTTTTTCTCTAGAATCTACATTATGTTCTTTTAAGATTTTACATACATATTATGAGTATATTATCCCAGAACCCTTTGTTTTATTATAAAGTTAATCCATAAATAATACAAACAACTTTTTTAAAGTGTTAAATGCTAATATCTTTTATTACATTTATTTGGTCTTACATATGATTTGATTTATTATTTGATAGAATAAAACTCGTAATTACTTTATACTTATGGTGTATCTGTTCATCATAAGGATATAATTTATTTAATATTATATACGGTGTAAATATGACTACCTGATACCAAATCGAAGGAACACTCAAAATTTTTGGCTGGTCCTTTTCTTCTCAACAAGCACATTTGTTGTGGGTGTGTAGCTAATTTTATGAACAAAATTTTGTCAAAAAGTTGTGATATTGTAACTGTAACATGCTTTACGAACAACAAAATTTATCAAAAAGTTGTGGTTGTGTAACAATCTTTATAAACGGTAGTTTTTGACAAAAAAAAAAAATAAAAAAGAAAGAAAGAAAAAGGTACGGAGTATATCAGTATATGTGTATATCGATATCAGTGAAGGCCATCTGGCCTGCTTTTTCCTTTAGTATTTTTTTTATAAAGCCCATCTGGCCTGCCTTTTTTATCTATATCTGGCCCAGACTACCCCAATATTTTTTCAAGTATTGGTCCATATCTCCCGATTTGATGCTCCTCCCGAGTCCCGTCTTTACTTGGTTATACATTTCATGGATCATGTAATAAAATCTTGATAGAAAACTACAAAAACGATTGTAAATTAATTTAAAGGTTCTTATGCAAATGTTGATAATAAGTTTTTATTATTCACTTCTTAACATAAATGTGAGTTTTCTTGTATGTTAAGCCATTGATTAAAATTTACAAAAGCTATTTGGTTCTTGGAATGGTACTTTTGGAAAACAAATGAATTTAAGTTTGTATATACAAGTTGTTTGATATATGTGCGAGTTGATCGAACGAATTTGTATGGTTTTGTTTTGGTGTCCATATATTGGTTGCCTTGCAAAACATGATAAGTATATCAATAAAAGAATCTTAAACTACTATTTCTATTACTTAGAGATTTGATTTATATTTTATGGAGTATCTGCTTAAAACTACTATAAACTTGTGCGTTAATCTAATACTAACAGCACATTTGTTAAAATTTGTTAAAGTTATTTGTTTCAAATAATTAATGATGATTCTTATCTATTTATCCTGCATAAAAGAAACCTTTAACAAATTGTGAATGTGGTAGTACTGTTTTTGATTATACGCATTTAACTATCAGCCAAAATCTATTGATAAAAATATGATATTCCTATGCTATAGCGATTAACATTTTAATAAATACTTTTTTAATGACAAATTTGATCTCAATAGCATGCTTTTTCATGTATCCAACTCTAATTTCAAGACAATTTCTTAATTGCTCACACCAACATTTGAACCCAACACAAATCTCAAGTTACAATAAAAATATGCACTATGCAGCTTTGTAAAATTAGTGCGACCGTGTGTTCTTTGAGTGCCATCAACATAATACCAAAATAATTAATTTTTTCTTAAAAGAGTTAGAGCCATCTATCAACCTAGTTTACTCCTTTTAAGTACCGCCACTGATAAAATGCCAAATAAATATACTAATTGCAATATATAATAGAATATAAACCTCCATGTGGCCAATATATATAATATAAATGATATATACACTAGAAATTTAAATATCGACATGAAGATTTTCATGCAGTAAATGTCAAAGCATAACAGCGTGTGAATAATTGAAGTTTAGTTATATCTTTCCTACACTATGCTTGTACTTATTTCAGTTGGTCTATCGTAAAATCATGGGCAGCGGTGGTGTGGGGAATAATAGACAACTCAGAACCGATTGTTCAGAGGTCTAAATTTAAACTTTAAATGTATGTCATTCGTAATCTATTATATAAATAAAAAACAATTGTGATAATATAAGATTTTTTTAAAAATTGTATACTCTCATGCATCCTTTTAATTAATCATAACATCACATACTTTATTAATTTAAAAATTAAAATATCCGTTCTTTTTTAAATATATGTCATTAATATAAATTTTATTAAATGCTCACACTATTATATATGTAATATTTTAATCACATTAATTTTTCGTTAATAGGGCGAAAACTATAATGTCTTTTAGGATAAGTTTATTTTTTTGTTTCTACCACCCGTATCTCGTTTCATCCATGTGTCTACAGCTACACAAGTTTAGTTTCCGTTTAGTTTCGTCATTTACATAATAACTTACACATCTTTACAATATAATAACGTTGTTATTATACATATTAACATGATAACATATTTTAAAGTTACCCGGATAGAATTCGGTTTATCTGTAAAGCGTTTATAAGTTAACCCAGGTTGAACCCGTGTTGATTAGCTAGTTTCCATATAATGTACGAATTGTCTATGTAATTATTGTAATTGATTATTTTCCTTATATAAAGTAAAATATAACAAAATAAAAAAAATAATGTACATTGTACAAAGTTTCAAATCGTTAGGAAAGATGATAATACCAAAGGGGAGAGGGAGTGGAAGGTGATATGGCTCGCGAGATGGGGAAAGGTTGGGCGAGATAAGGGAGCTTCGGGTGCCATTGGAGCGAGCTGGGTGCGAGATCAGGTGAGCGAGCTTCTAACTCACGGGAGGTTGAAGAAAGGTCGAAGATGCAGGGACTAAAGGTGACATGTTTGGAAAGTGAGGAGTAACCGTTACAAGGACTAGAAGTGGAAGAAAACAAGCGCCAGGGACCAAAACTGTAAAGTTGGGCAAACTTTTATTTTTTATTTTTTTCCTTACTTTTTACTTAATAATGTTCTTTTTTTTCCTCCAACCTTTAAATTCAAAAACAAAAGCTTTTTTTATTTTTATTTTAACTCGTTATAAAATTTTTTTGTTTTTTTATTCCAACTTTTTTTTAACATAGTATAAACTTTTTTTTTTCCAATTATGTAGTGTTTTTATTTTTATTATGTAATGTGTTTTTTAATATTATGTAATGTGTTTTGTTATTAATAAAACATATAAATTGAGAAAAAAGTTAATTATGTAAAGTTTATAATGTTGAGGATAAATTATGAAAATTTGAAAAAAAGGTTGGGAGTTTCGATTGTCACTAAAAAATGTTGGAAGGTTGAAATGAAGTAGAGTAATTTGATTGGATAATTGAAGGGAGTTGAGCCCTCCGACTCCCTCCCCTAATATATACATAGGTCTTTTAACTACTTTCATGAAGAGTAATGTTTATTAAGATAAAGATTATCTTCACATTCAATTCATACGGTAAACATATGTGATTCATCTCTCTATATAATTAAGAGAGGATATAAAATAGCCTATGCGACACTGTTTTTTGGATGACAATTAGGAGTTTTGCTTATTTGTCAAACTCTCATAATTTTTGCTTACTTTTGATATTTTAAATTTAATTTAATATTTAATATTAATATTCTTTTCCCCTAAAATAATGTTGAACGTATATTAGATAATAACTATAACTAAATGTCATAAACAGGTGATACATATCTCATGATTAAATTAAGATTATTCGAATTAGAGTATATCTTTTCATACCAAAACAATTGTTGGCCGGCTTATTTTAATGGTTTATATTAATTTATTTACAGCTAAATAGAATTTACATTTATTTACAAGTATATGTATCAATGACTTTTATATACATTTTGTATCGGTTTTATTGTGTATTGTTATAATTTTTGCTTATTTTAAATTTAATTTAATACTTAATATCAATACTTTTTCTCCTAAAATAATGTTGAATGAATATTAAGCAATAACTAAATGTCAAATAAATAGGTGATAGATATCAACATTAAATTAAGATTTGATTTAGACTATAGCTTTTCGTACCATAAAATTTGTTAACGGTTTTAACATGTGCAAACTATCCATCTTTTAGTTATATAGGGAGAAATTTCTTTTTATAAACCTAATTAAAGTAGTCATGCTTTGACATAAGTAACATTTATCTTATTATTTAGAGTCGCAATCTAATAATTTTGTATTATTATAAATTATGAATAATAATATAACCATCAATTACTTTTTATTTACATTTGTCGTTAGCCCGTACAACGTACGGGTTTAATCTAGTTGATAATATTTCCCTTTCATCGTATATTTTATAAATTATCTAGTAGTTGTCATGTCCCAAAACAATCACCGTCATAACTTTATTCACTAGTTTCACGGTGTTATTAAAATCGATGATGTCATATGCATAATAAATATGTACTCACTTGAATTTTAAAAATTGCAAATTATAACGTCGAATGTGATTTAGATTTTCACATAAAATAAATTGGTGTGGTACGTACGTGTATAATAATTATAAGCCTAGAATAATTTGAATATAATTTGTTTTTTTTTAACATTCGTGTCACGGGACGGCTAGCCGTTACATCCATTCGGGCAGGCAGTCACTAGCGACCGATCCACGAAGTCAAGGACCACAGGGGAAGAAAAACCCAGCAATATAACCGCTACAAAAGGCTCGACATTAAATTGGAGATAAAACCTCGCCTGCTCAGACTCGAACCCTGGTCTCCCAGGATCCAAACATCATTGCAGTACTTCGGAATGTCACTGGGTTGCTCACTTGTTTGAGACGAGTTTCGATTAAATTTTTTTGCATTAAATATGATTAACTAATTTTTATGTATATTAGGTATTAGTATTGCATTTAATTTTTTACTTATATTAAATATATCAAAATTTTGGTGATAATTCTAATGATTAGTGACATGTATAATCCCCTGACAATTCAAGTATCCAGACCTAGTCGGGTAAAAAAATGGAGTAGCTCTTAGGAAATCTAGGTACATATGTAATTTTTTTATAAATAATTTTTATAACAATAACTAAATCATAGTATTTATAATTTATAATTCAATCACTATGAGTTATTGGAATATATGGGAGGGAATATGAGGCTATTAGGCATCTAAGTTGGGTGAAAAACCCCTCACATACTTTTTTTAAAACCATAAAAATCATGGAGCCCAAACATTTATTCAAAATATTACAAAAAATGGTATGTAAGAGGTTTTTCACCTAAGTTGGGTGCATAACAGCCCCATACTCACTTTTTCACACACACACACACACATATATATATATATACATATATATATATATAGGGTGACTTTTCAGTGAGAATATGTTTAGAATAAGAACAGGAAGAATAATTTATAGCCTTTGGATGAAAATAACTAATGGTCATGATGATTAATGGCATATTTGAAATTATTCATATAGTTAGTGGCAAGGAAAGGTTTTTACATGTGTATTAAAGGATTAATGGGTAATTAATTAAAAGAATGAAAAATACAACAAAAGGAAATGTATAACACGTTAATGGTAGTTTGAAAAAAAAGTAGAAGCAGTTACCATGTAGTTGGTTTCATAAAATTGGATGAATGTCGAATTATTAAAAAGGGAAGAGATTGGATGCATTTTTCTTGTATGAAAGTGGATGCACTTCTGCTTTTAATAAAATGGATGCACTTCTATTTGAAAAAACAGGTGGATGCATTATTTATAAATGGATGCACTATGTATTCTGCATCCATTTTATAGTCAGACAATATTCGAATTTAGCCAAATTAATAAGAGGAGTTCATTTAATAGACGAATGTATCTGAACAAAATCAATTAGTATAATCAATTAGATATACTAATATTGAATAAGAAATCTGGAAAGTGAATAATATAATGTAATTAAATGATCCTTAAACACTTATCACCCTATTTTATTGAAGCCGTACTAATTATAATTTAGATTTAAATGGCAGTTAATTTTATATATAATCTAAAACTGCTTGAAAAAAATTATAAATTAATTGTATTTGCAATTGTCTTAAATACCCTTTTTAAAGTTTGATGATTTGGAAATCTCCTATTGATTCTTACATGTTTATATTTTTTTGTTTTTATTGGATCATCACTCTATTATATATATATAAACCTATACAATATACATAGAAATTTTTGAACAATTTTGTATTTTTTCAAATATGTGTCCAGGTTCCACGCTTCCCCTATGTATGATCATGATTTCAGATGATTATGATATGACATGAATGACACGTATTAAAATAAATGAAATTGAAATCTTGTCTATATTATTCATGGTCATTTTACATTTTATTGTCCTTACCAATACTAACTAGTCCGGTGCCCGTGTATTGCGACGGCTTTATGGTGATCACATACGAAACATTCAGGAAAAACAAAAAAAAAACACCGGTGGGATCTGATTCCGGCGTCGGAGGCATCAAAAGAAAAATAAAGAAAGACAGCGGTGGGTTTTTTGTTTGTATGGATATGTGTTTCTAGGAAGGATAAGTTTGAAACTTTATAAATAAAGTAAAGGTATTTTAGAAACAAAAATTATACTGATTTTCTTAAACTCAATCCTCTTTATAAGGGATTATAGATAGATATGTTAGTCTTACTTTTTATTTCCATATTTCAGTATATTATTTCCAGTAAGTAGTTTAAGAAACGTCTTTGTCTTACTGAATTATTTATGTCTTTAAAAACAACAAGTACATAAGTGTATATATAGCATGTGCAAAGCATTATACCTTTAAAGAAAACGCAAAATGATTTTGGAAATTCTTGTGAACGAAAATAAGAGGGAAATCATATTTCTACAACAACTTTTAACCATCTACAACAACTTTTAACCATCTACAATAAATGTTGCATAGTACAGTTCATTGTACATTGTGCAATAAGTTTTGTACTATTATTGTAGATAGCTAAAACTTGTTGTATAAATATCACTCCCCAAAATAAAAACATCATACAACTCACATATATATAACAAACCTGTTTTTTTTTTATTATTATTAAACTTTAAGTTTTTTGATATGACTAAAACATCTTTACATAAAAGCAAACATCTTCACACATATTTTATATGTCATAAGTGCCCCTTTTCATTAACTATACTACATTTACATTAATAACCACACCGGTAACGTCACCATCATCCGTCGTTGCTGCTCTACCGCCGCATTGCGCGGGTACCCCTCTCGTAGTAAAAAAGTTTGTAAAAGATCGAATATATTCTATCTTATATATTTGGCATTGACAACACCCTTAAAATAAGAATAACCTGAGAACATTAAAAACTTCATTTTGATGCATTAAAAGTTTATAAACTAACATAGTATATAACTAATTATGATTATTTAAGTGTTTAACACATTGATATGTCATAATCAAGAAAATCACATTTTTTGTTTTGTGCATCTATCTTTGATGCATATTCATCAAGATGGATGCATAGTTTTTAAAAATGTGATTTTGTCAGTTTTGATAGAGCAATATATTATTAAACACTTAAATAATAATAATAATAAAGAAGTTTTTGAGTGTTCTCACATTACTCTCATTTTTAGGTTGTTTTTGCTATAAAACCAACCACCTTATCTACATATATACACGTGACGGGAAATCGAGTTTGTAAATCTATGATAATGATGTGATTAGATCATCCATAATATATCACATTATCTTCATAACCTAAAAATATAAACCACATTTTGTGTTTGTTCGACGATCATACATTTTTAAACGTGCCTTTAATTAATCTACACATAAAATATATTTTACACTTCGTATATAATAATAAAAAGAGAGGACTTTTTATTTGTGGTAAAATGCGGTTGTGATATGAGTTATATGCATTTATACATGTGAGTATAGTCGAATTCAAATCTCTCATACACGTATTGTTTAGATAAATTGTTACATGTCGATTAAAGAGTAGGTAGATAGATCGATATGGTTAGATTTGGATTAACATTATTTTATTAATTATAAAAATCAATGACGGGTTAATGCGACCAGTCGACCACCCATATAATCAGTGGGTCAGAATGTCAGATTTAAGTTCACGCTTTCCACATGATTAATGAGTTACGAAACGCTACATGAATCCAATTATCCGCACACGATACGGAACGAGGGCCCCGTTGGGCGTTGTTATATCAAAGTGAACTATAAAGCCCATTGGGTTTGGATATCAATTGTTGCATTGAACGCAAAACGTCCAAAGACCCAAAACGATTTTTACTATTTTTTATTTGTAAAATTAGATTCAGACGTATTGAAGACAATTTTAGTCGATGATTTGTTGTACCTCCAACCTTCTCTTAATGAAAAATACCTTGAGATGAGAAACTCAAGAATCAAACCCGAGACCTTAAGAAAAACTCACATCCAAGACATACATAGTGGATTTAAAACTTAGAAAACACCCCTGACTAACCCATCTCATGGAAACATTTTTACTTGGTGACCTGATTTCACTCTTTTTAAGTTTTTTCCATCATTTTTAAAATCTGAGATTGATGACTATAGTAAAAAATTAAATAAAAAATGGGTAGAAAGACATGAAATTTCGTAACTTTATATGAAAATTTCAAGTTAGTTTACAAACTATGCTGCTTTCACTTTTATTGAATTGAATATATACACATATATCAATAGAATTATGTAAAAACTTACTTCAATTCAATTTGAGTCGTTCATGTTTATATGCAAGCTTTATTTTTCAAGTCATAAACGTTCGAAACCAAACATATATATTCAATCTTTTATTATTATTATTATTATTTTTTTGAACGGCGGGTGGGAAGGTCGTTCCATAAAGCTGAGCAGTGACATCCAAACAGGGTTCGAGGCGCCTTACACCGCTGGTACCCTCAAAGGGAACCCATTTTACGCTAAAGAGGTAAATGTCTGAGGTCAATGGGGAATACAAGATTCGATCCCATGACCTCCAAGCCAATATCCCATCTCGCCAAAATAACCAGAAGGTACCCCGGCTGGCCACTACGCCAGAAGCTAGGTGGTCCAATCTTTTTTTTATTATACCAACTAATTATTCAATTACAGCTTTCGATTTTTTAAAGTTGACTTTTTTTTTTAATTTTGACTTTAATTTACACTTTCTGTTTTTTGATCACTAAATTTATAATTTTTAACCAAAAATCATCTTAATATAATAAATAAAATAATAATAGCCAATATATATCTAATAAAATAATTTATATTTTTTAGTTTTATATCACAAATTTAATTATGATAACGTTGTAAGCTCGTGTATTGGACACAAGCCTAAAATCTAGTTAATACTGAACAATCGATCATGCATGCAAGTGTATTCATTTATATTAATTGGTTGAGTCATAGACTCATAGTTCACTTGAATCAATTTTTAACATTGTCATAGTTTTTTGGTTAGTACAATTATTCAAACATATACTTAACAAATATACATATACTGTTGGTGTGTTCACATATATAGGGTTAATTAAAGACTAGTTAACATATATATATAGATTGATTGAAAAAATAAATGGCATATGATGATTGATCTACAAACCCATTAATGTATTACCGTTTGTTCTAAACTTCTAAATTCTGATTAGAGAGACGAAAGATGAATAGAAGAGAAAAGAAAATTTTGATCTCAAACATGTAGACATTATTCATATATTACTCGTATTTGGTAGCAATGTTCCAATTTAATTACAATAATATATAGCTCCCTAGCTCCAATGGTATTGGTAGGGAACCAATTAACTATGTATACGATGTCTTAATTACTCGTATAAAACTTGCCACATATATATATATATATAGTTTTGCAGCTAGCTTTCAGAGGCTAGAATCAACAACTTAAAGGGGTAATAGGAGATGTAACGTGCAAGGATGGATCCGGATATGTAGGGCAAAAATAGTGGGACAAAGAGAAGTAGAAGAACGATAAGAGATAGACTTCCCGTAACCAACATGACTATGGAAATCCACGGTACTTCAGTCACAACTAGATTTACGCCTGTCACGAATGCTAAAGACATCATCGTAAGAGATAAGCCTAACAGTCGTTGTGCCATCCTCAAAGCGTTAAGCAACAGGCCAAGATCACCTAATTGTGCCCACATCAGTATTACTGCCACAATGATGGAGCTATACATTGCTAAACTGTCGAATATAACAAACAGTTGGAATTGTATCTTGTGCGTCATAGAAGCCATGCCTTCATGTTTGCCCGAGTTCTTAGTGCCGCCAGGCATTGTGAATCCAGCTGCAAAGGTTACTGTGGCTACCAATGCTGAGACTAGCAGGAGAGTGTTGACTCTATCCTTGCAGTAGTCCATGTTGTACGGTTCATATTTTGCCGCTTGTAATCTCTTTACAATGTCTGCGTCTTTAACTTGAGCTCTTGGAGCATTAACCGACATCAATGCCATCCATGTTAATCTCTATACACACACATATATATATTAAGACGATCTAAATTCTAAATAAAGCAAAATTTACTGAAGTATTATTCTTTTTTCTTAGTTTGAATTTTTGGTGGTTCTCTAAAAAGGATAGCGAAAAAAATTATCCCTAAAAGTCGAGACTAAGAGGAATGATATTTCTAGCTAGCATGAAGACCATATATATATATACATTTTCTATCTAAAAAAAAAGTAAGAAACTAATAGAGACTTTGTTTGTTACCTTCTTAAATGGAGCCATTTCCTCCATATTTTCAGCAATCTCAAGGGCTGTCAGTCCTTTCTTGGTGGCTAATTTTAAATTAACTCTACCATCCCATGTTAGTGTGCTTACAACTTTCGGGTGCCAATTCTTTGTGGCCAAATGCAAAGGTGTGTATCCATCTTGGTCTCTTTCGTTAAGGAGAAATTCTGCCCATTCATAGTTATGTAGTATGTACGTAAGAATGTCATCCTTCCCATTCTCGGCTGCAACATGTAAAATGTTTTGGCGTCTGTTACTTAGGTACTCTCTTGCATCTGGGTAGTGATCAAGTAGCTCTTTCACAACTTGGAGACGTCCGTGTCTTGATGCAAGATGTATAGGACAAAAGCCATTCGCGTCCCATTTTAACACATCCAAACTGAACTTTCCAACCAAATACTTCACGCCATCTAGAAAGCCTAGCGATGCTGCCAAGTGTAGAATATGATTGTCTTCAATTACTGATCCAGAAACCTTGTCGGCTACCAATTTCAAAATCCCTAACATTGAATTTGTAGCGCACATCAAAAAAACAAGCCAAAATAAGAATACATTAAAACCTTTTGAGAATTGGAGAGTTTGATTAGTAATTGGTTGATAGAAAATTGTATCTGAGTAAAAGAATTTTTAAGATGTATTCTTTCACTGCAATTCCTAAGTGGAAATGGTAAAAGTCAAAAAGGGTACTATATACAATGTTGATTGTATTCATTATTTACTGAGACTCCTACTCTATATTTGCAGCATTGAATTAAGCATAGACAAATGTCAATCCAAAATGTTTCTATAAACTATCTATAAAGCTATTCGATCTGATCTTTTCAAAAGATTTATAATGCTTATAAATATTATAAAGGGTTCTTTTCCTTAATTATATATTAATTATATATTAATTATATATTTATAATGCTTATAATGCTTATAAATATTATAAAGGTTCAGACTACACATTACTTGCTATCTAATGGAAAACATCAAGAAATATGTTGATAAAGTGGTGTATATGTATCTTTTTCTAGATATCGTAGGCTCGCAGCGTTAAAAAATTGCAAGCATGTGTTCTTCATCAGATTACCTACACAAGTAATTCCATTGATGTAGAAAACATTAATGATCGATCATGTTTAAGTAGTTGTACCTATATCTTTCCTGGAAATTGCAGCACGTAGAACACATTTTCTCTTTTCAGGATCTTCGATCTGGCTAGCAGTACTACTGGTAGTATTATCTGAATGGATGGAGGCATCTCCTGAGTTTTCAGCATTCCCTGATTCATCATCAAGCTGTTAATTTCCCTAATAATAATTCGAGTTAGCTTGGTCTTGAAACTAAATAGCTAGAATACCCAAATATATATATTCTATATATATGATATCGCTGCAGTTAAATTAAATAAGGATGCCCAGCTTCAACTGATACCTTGATCTTTCGTGACTATTGCAGTAGCATATTTTTCTACCCGTATTTCAAAATGTTCATCTACTCTGGTATGGCTAGTACCACAACCATTGACAAGGTTTACGATATCAACAGCATGGTCTCCCTTTCCAGCTGGTTTCATATTTTCTACGAGTAGTTAAAAATAAATTACTGTACGTATAAAAGTTCAATATGAGCCATATATAATACGATAAGTTGGTTAAAATGGGACATATGTCTGAAAACTACAAATGTCGTTATTTGGGATAATTAACTAGTAAAAGTCCATAATAAATGAAGTATATAGGAATTAATAGGAAAGTACTGCATGCGCACCTGCCAGTATCTGTTTTCCCCTATCAACAGCACTTGCTTCATCGCCTCCAGTACTCTTGTGACTACTAGTAGTCTCACCAGAAAGCTCCAAAAATTCGCTCAAAATCTGAGCATTCCCTGATTCAACCGCAAGGTACAATGGTGATTTGCCTTCCAAATTAACATCTGAAATGACTTGTTTGAAATCCTCTTTCGTCAACAAAAACTCGACAACTTTATTTTGCTTATGAATGACAGCTTCATGTAAAGGCGTATTCCCATCTTCATTCACAGATAAATTATTAAGGGGCACTACTTGCAAGCCCACCAAAGCTTTAACAACAGGAAGGTTGCCTGCCCTTGCTGCAACATGAAGAGGGGTGTCACCAATGAAGTTTTTGCATGCCATAAGATTTGGCAGTTTTTCTGCGAGGCGTATGCAAAGGTGTTCATGTCCAAAGAAGGCTGCTATATGCAGCAATGTGTCTCTTCGGTGGCTTGTGATCATTGGTAAGCCTTGTTCATCCAAGTTGTCAATATTAATAAACCCATTCTTGGCTGCTTTAAAGAGTTCGAGCTTCCTGGTATGTGCAGTACTGGCCATAATTAATGGGGGTACGTACGTACGTAGCCAATTATAATGGATTATTATTATTAATGGCTAGAGGCAGATCGTTGAATCTCGGAGAATGTAGCTTGTGTTGGAAGGTTGGAGAATTGAAAGAGATCGAACCAGATGTGAAAAATACACGAAGTGATGAGTTGGTGATGGAAACATCATTCGATTCATGCATTATATATATATATAGCTATAAAGTATATATGCGCGATCAATGCAAATTGAGCCAATTATTAATTGATTAGCCACTTGTTCTAACTAACTCCAGTGGTGTTATTTTAACTAAAAAACCTATCAAAATGAAAGGAACATGAATGTTTGACATTCTTTCTTATCATATTACTCATATATATTAAGAAAACTAGCTATATATATGGTCTACCTAGCTAGCTAGCTGTACGTAATTAGGAAGTTGAGTGTACATTACAACAAGAAAGCAAATGTGACATACGAATTACGAAAGGTTAATCATTGCGAGGATGATATATATATGGATTTCCTTGTTAGACACATTACGCGACAAAATTTTATTAGAAGTAGTTGATTTTTTAGTTAGTTTGACTGTGTGCGTAGTACCTATATATAACGAGGACACATATTCTCACGATACGTAAATTTTGTTTTATCACTTGTCGTCGTGATAGCTAGCATACAAGAAAGTTGACATTCTCAATTATATTATATATCATCATATAATAGTAATAGTAAAATTGTTTGATACAGAAATGATATAGAATTAATCGTATAGAAATTTCAGTTAACGTAATGATAACTAATTGTGTTGTTCTCGTAATAAATTCTTTGTGATTATGCATCTATCTTTTGAGGATTGCAACTAATTTTGAAGGATATATATATGAACACAAGTTTTAGCTAGGAAGCAGAAGGGTTGATCGATCACGTCTTAACTAATTTGGCCAATAATTAAACTTCCTAGTTATTTCTGCTATATATGAAATTAATTTCAGTTCACGTACACGCAAATAGGATGCTTCATCGCTACAAGCTAGCTGGTTCTTAATTTATTCTTTCCTGACGTATGTTTATATATATAACCATGTCATTACATGTAATAAGCTAGATAACCACATTTAATTAATACTACAACGTGCCCACCATGCATTGACCTTAAATAAAGCCTTTCTAGTTAATCTCCAGCAGCCCCCATGGACCATGGCATAACCCCTTTTAATTATGCGTTAGAAAGTTCATCACTTTTTGATTAACTGAGTAAACTGTTGGATTAATCGGGTTTTTTAGTTGTTAAACGGGTCTCGGTTCAGTGAGTAAATGGCTCAACCATTCACTACCGGGTCATGAGTAAAATGTGTGGAAGATTTGGTCTAAGTTTGACCAGCTGGAGTGCACGTTACGCATGTTTACCAATTCTTTAGGATAGAAATTAGTAGTTTTATTGTTTCATATTCCCACACTGCACGTTGTAACTTTGTAGGTTATATAGATAGCCATTATTTGCTACCCTTTTGTTCTATATATATATATATATATACACTAGTGCTTAGACCCCGTGCGATGCACGGACAACCATAAATAATTTTTATTAAACTTTATTTTAAGATTGTATCAATGAATAAATATAACTGAGTTGGACATAATAAAAATATTCTTATGAGTTGATTAATTTAAAGAAGAAGAATGCTAGATATACCTGGGATTTATTAATGATACACGAGGGCTTAAAACGCGTACATTGCACGCCGAAGAGAAATTATAAAATGGATTGCCCATAGTAGGCGCATATAAGAAGGATTATGTTGGTTACCTGGATGTGATAGGTATTATGAATTTTCCCCCCCTTTGATATATAGACCCATGTAGATGCGTATAACCTTAAATAATTCTTTAACACCAGTTCAAGCATGCATGTAGCGAAGTAAATGTACTCCTATTACAACTAATGACCATTTTAAAAAAAATTAATGACTTAAAATGCATAGAAAAGTCTTATTTAGCACTAAAATAAACCAAATATACCTCATAATTTTCATCACAAATTTGATAGGCTGTTTTTTATATAAGATTTGAAATTTGTTGATCATTCATTTTAACTCCAATAGCACCAGTGACATCTACAATCCTAACTTGCACATTAAACCTTCTAAAAAAACAGAGATACAATTTTACCACACAACTTAATAATTATAGAGTTTTATCATGAAATATAAATATATACATAGGATTGATGAGATCTCCTTCCTTGTTACATGAACAACAAATCCACATTTTGTTGTCCCTTAAAGCATCAATAATGTCGACTGCATCCATATAGAGATCGGTCAACTTAATTTTTGAGAACAGTTCACACATTCCATTGAATACCATAACTGGTCGGTTGGAATAAAACCGATTGTTGCAACAACAACCACTTTATCAAACTGTCAAAATGAAAATGTTTATACATTAGATAGTTAAAAAGCTAGTTATAAATTCGAAAGAAAGTTATGTTAAAAAGTAATCTAATCAAAAAAGAAAAATTCACAAACAATGAATACTTACATGTTCGTCCATCAGGATCATCTCAATACTACCTATGTTATTAACATCTCCATATAGAGGTTGCTTCCATAGCCGCAAATTCTAACCGTTATCGTACATGGCTTATTATTTGGATGCAAATTTCTAATTGAAACATGGTTTAGTGAAGCCATGCTAAAATTGATCTGTTATGTGTTTACGTTTTAAAATGCCTTAAAACTGAATGGAAGTGGCCCTATATAGACATAGACATGCAAGGAAGTAACCACCACAAGCAATACACGAATGGTTACATATTCAAATTTTCGAAAATTTGAACTTCTTGAAAGCATAACTAATCCGTTTTCAAAAATTTGAACTTCTTATAAAAGTTACTAATCCGTAGACCTTCCAAGGAGCAATATTGTAATGATTTTTGGGCTTTCTTGCATTTTTAAGCATGCCACATAGGCAATAACTAACAAATTTTGAAATGAGATTTATATAATGTAAGGATTAATTAAACTAGTGAAGTTTCATATAAGTCTTATGCAACTTTTTTTCAAATTTAATTTGAGTGTTATAATGAGTACTAATTAATCTTGGAAAAATTTTTTGAAACAGTGATTTGGGAGGGTGTTTTGTCAAACAAGTTTTCGAAAAAAAAATTTATAGAACAGGGTAAACCGGCTTTTGAAAAGCCGGGTTCAAAAAAGTTGGCTCGAAACCGGTATTTCAAAAGCCGGCTTCGAAAAAGGACACCCGAAACCGGCTTTTCAAAAGCCGGGTTCAGGCTTTGCAGAATGATGTGACAAGACGATGACGAGCTACAGTGGTCGAACGCACAAACTTCAAAACCGGCTTTTCAAAAACCGATTTCGAATCTTGTATATATAACTAGCTATAGTGTGAATGGATGGCTTCATAACAGAGAAACTAATAAAGATACAATTGCATATACACTCATGGGGTCATTCATGAACAAAAGATTCGATATATATATTAGTTTTATAGACAACGTAAGATTTAGAAAGTGAGCTTGTAAGGTATTGAAGTTTCATAATCAAATAAAACACCTAAGTATGCAACAAATAAATCTAATCTTTAGATATTTTGCGTTTGGCAACATCAATATTTTCTTTTACGGCATCAGCAGCATCATCGGCTTTTTCAGACACATCTTCGTTCACTTTCTGGGCAGCGTCTTTAGCAGCCTTCCATGCATCTTATGCCTTTTCTTTTGCCTTTTCGGCTATGTTCTCTGTTGTACCTGCGACTTTCCCAGCAGCGTCCTTCGATTCGTTTGTCATCTTTAAAAATATCACAAAATGGATTTTAAGTACAACCCTGTTAGTAGACCATCTACTTACAGGTCACTTATCTTGTGTCATATTTTGATTCACTATACATGGATTTTAAAAATATCGCAAATCTATTTTGAGACTGTTAGGAAACGAATTATGTGTGTGTGATATATATATACTAGTTTATATGTGTGTGTGTTATATATATACTAGTTTTGAAACCGGTTTTTGAAAAGCCGGTTTCGAAATTTGTGCAAAGGACCACTGTAGCCTTTATGTACTCTCCTGCTAGCTTGTCACATCATTCTGCAAAGCCTGAACCCGGCTTTTGAAAAGCCGGTTTCAGGTGTCCTTTTTCGAAGCCGGCTTTTGAAATACCGGTTTTAAGCCAACTTTTTTGAACCCGGCTTTCCCTGTTTTATAATTTATTTTTTTCCAAAAACTTGTTTAACAAAACACCCTCCCCAAATTGCTGTTTCAAAATTTTTTTCTTAATCTTGGGCCTGAGTTCCAAAAATAACCATGATTATACTGACTGTTCGATTCTTGTTGAGACTAGACAGACAGAAATGCATACACAGATCGATACATGAATCTCAACAATCGATCTTGATGTAATTTGTGAACGTTTTACCATATATACTAATAATGTGTATAAACTACATGTGGAGCTACGTTCACAAAGTTAATTTGGTCACTTACATACAAGTAGCATGCTTGGGTAGGGAATCATGACCAAATTCTTCCTTCACTCTTAGTTCTTCATCGACGACCCTGCAACTAGAAGAAATATCTAAAAAATAAATTGGGGTATTGTGGAAACTTTTTTATATATAATCTGATAGAGATTACAGATTATCAAATTATACTAGGCAAATCTACCAATAAACCTAAAAAAAAGAATTGGTTGGAAAGTCTACCGATCGATTCCAGTCTCTACACGCATAAAGTACTGATCCATGACAAACTGTCCAATCTTGCAAACATCTTAAGTGGTCCAGCACTACAGCCCAATAATCAAGCCCAAAACGACTCCATTAGTCTATAGTCTATATCTATATCTAGGGAAAAGATTCCCAAAGTTGTCCAACTAAGATAAATTTTGACATTTGATTTAAAATCAATTGTTTAGACTTTAGATTAAAAGATGATTATTTAATTTTAACTCTTAATTTTAAATCAAGGGTCAAGATTACTTTAAGTTGACCAATCAAGTTATTAATAACTTTAGGGAATCATTTCCCCTATATCTATATGACTATATCTATATTTATATAATTATATCTACATACTATATAAATCAAACAACCTCCTCCCCTTTAAGTAATTAAAACTTTTAAATGATCATATTACTCCTAATTTATTCATTAATTTAAAACATCTTCACCTATTTACCTATAATACCCTTAATGAAATAACTTACAACATAGATTTTTCAATTCTTAAATAACCATATTAACCTCTTTTACATCAACTAATTTACATTCGTCATACCGTCGTCGCTACCACCATCGTTGTTGCATCGTGCGGACATCCTTCTAGTATTGTTTAATTATATATCCTCTAAGTCTAGAGATGCACACCAAAATCAAAATCGCGTCAGGAAAACGGAACCGAATCCGGTCAAGTTAGAGGTTGCTAAAACTGGTTCAATTTTGGAAAACCCGACAGGTTGAAATCGGTTCCGGTTCGTGTTTTAAAATCAGGTAGACACTTGGTTCATTCACAAAAACAAAACTTAGTTTGTTTGTTTATTGTTAATCTATCTATACTATATTAATAAACAAACTACTCTATCTTATTTTCAACTTTCTACCTTTAAAATATTTAAAATACCCTTAATTTTCAACACATTCTTAACACACACATACAAAATCTACCCAATATATCTCTAATATATTTTATACTCATATGTATCCAAACTATCTATCTTCTTTATTAATTCATTTAAATATTTATACCTAATATCTCTATAATATTCTTAATAAAGTTATTTACAAAAGATACATCTATTAATAATATAATAATTACACTACCTTTTACGTAAATTACTGTTAGATTAATAACAACATCGTTACCACCACCGCTGCTAGCACCACCCGTTACCATCACCGCCGTCGCATTGCGCGGATACCCATCTCGTATTAAATAATAGATAGGCAATTTCTTTTATAATACTCCGTAAATAAATATAAAAAGAAAGACGATAAAGTATGACAAAAGAAATAATCGTATTTTAAATTAAGATTTTCTGTCTATTTAATACGAGTAATTTGTACTATATTAACTTGTGGACTACATTTCTTATGTTTATTTATCACACTTATTTTATTTTACTTATTTTTCTTTGGGAAAGACATAATTATTCTTTGGGAGCTTTGGGGTACCACTATCGGCGCCAGATGTATTCAAATAAACGGCCAGTTGGTTCCCACGATTCTCTTTATTTATTTTCCAGCTCAGAAACACCGTTACACCCTGGTCCCCACCCCCACTTTATCTCTATATATCCAAACCATATATTATTTTCTTCTTCTATGTATCTATCTTATCTAATCACATAACACCTAATTAATTTCTTAGAATTCAAATTTGAGTTAATTAGAAGAAGCCAAGTTATCTAGAAAGAAAGAGATGGGCAGTTTCGAGAATCAAGTTAAGGAAAGAGCCCAGGAGCTTAAACACATCTTCAAGAAAGGTGCCAAGATTGTTGGTGATACTTGTAAAAAAGGATGGCATAAGGTCAAGCATCTTCGCAAGTGATTTTTTTCTTTAAGATATCTGTTTGTTTGTTAATTATATTGGGATTTTTATCATTCTTTTTTGATGTATTTGTTTGTTGTGTTTTTGGAAATTTGGATTTTTGATGTATAATTATTATATTCATGGATACTTTTTGCGTTTCATGGTGGATTATTACGAGTATTTTTTTTTTAATTTGTTAAAAGATTGATCGCTTCTTTACAATAACTTATAATCCTGGACACCATTAGGTGTCCCTATATCAGATAAGAGCGCCAAAGGTTTATATTTATGAACCTAACTATATTATAAGGTTGATATTTATGAACCTAACTATATTATACGAGCGCCTAGGGTGCGTCATAGTTTACATAATGTTTTTGAAAATGAATAAAATCTATAAAAGAAATGAAACTTGAAGAATGTATTTGATTTTTTAAAAATCCAACTGATGGAATGAATGAAATTCTTTCCGGAATGTAAATTACATCATATAATAAAATGTTTAGTTGAAATGAGATTTCATTCTTTTTTGAATAATCAAACACATTTAAAAATTAAATTTAATCCAATTCGATCGGATTTTTTCAAAATTATGAAACAAACGCCACCGAAGGCTATAAGCAACTTGTCATTTGCGAACCCGTTCGGATGTTTTTGGGAATGGCCGAATGGGAAGGAGACGACTACAAGTTCACAACTAATAAACAGATGGGCTCAATTACAGTTAATGGATTAATAAGGGGCTTGTAACAAATTATTAACAAAGCCTGCAAAATGTAGTGGGCCGATATCGAGTAGATTCCCCTCCCCAATGGCCCACTCTCATTGTTGAGAAAATAAAAAGAATAGTATAAATATTCAATCGAAAAAGTCTTTTAGCGATTGAAATTTAAATATCCATAAAATATAAAATCCACAACTGAAATGGATAGACGGAATAATTTTAATTGGCCTGGATTTGAGGAAATGCAGGATGGACGGCTGCACGAGACCCCTAATTTATTAGCTACTTGGGAAACAACAACATGTTTTTCGATTTCAATCTATTTATACAAAGTCATCATTATTTACGAGAGAATGTTATCTCGTGTTGCGACGGTGAGATAGTGGAAGTGATAAGTCATAAAGTGTGATAGATTATAGGAGGTGATAGCTGATAAGTCATAAAGTATGATAGCCAAATGTTTTAGTCGTACGGGCTTCACTATCGGATTTAAAAATTCGTCAAAAGTATATCAAATGACATCTCTATTAAAAGAGCATAAAATTTTAAGAACACCCATATAAATTTTATAATTTATCGATATACGGTTTTTATGATAAAATATTTTGAATAAATTAGATGAATAAAATGATTTATGAATGAGAGAAAAAATGAGTGGTTGAGATTTGCAGAGAGAGAAAAAAGTGAGTGGTTGAAATTTTTTTCCATGAGTATTTTGGGGTTTTTAACTACTTAAAGTTGAAAAATGAAAAGAGTAAATGCTTTATAATGCATTGAGATGAGATAGAGATCATTTTAAATTGTATTTGGGTAAAATGGATTTATCTCCTTTTTTAAATATATTATAAGATTTTTTTTTACGATTTTTGAGATAAAATATTTTAAATAAATTAGAAGAATAAAATGATGTATAAAGGAGAGAGAAAAAATGAGTGGTTGAAATTTTGAGGAAAAAGAAAAAAATGAGTGGTTGAAATTCTTGTATGGGTATTATAAATAAAGTGACAAAAGGTATTTTGTGATTTTCAATTACTTAAAGTTGAAAATCGAAAAGAGTAAATACTTTATAATGTATTGAGATGAGATAGAGATAATTTTAAATTCTAATTGGGTAAAATGGATTTATGTCCCTTTTTAAAGGAGGAGGATTCCCTCAAGTTTCTAATATATTATAAGATGCTTTTAAATTATAATTAGATGTTAAATTTTCGTATAGCTTTACATATATAATGGTAAACTGTCATATAAAATTAACCTTAGAATGTGTAGTCATCATACGCTAACTTTACTACTACTTTTAATTTGCAAATAATTTGGACACAACATGTAAAGTTTGAACGTTATTATCGATATTTTACTAGTAAAAGTTCCAATGAGTTAAAAACCAATTAAAAGGATTGTAAACTGTGTTACCAATTCTAAATTTGACGACCTTTTGAATTCAAAACTTTAATTAGTTGATGTTACTCGTACTATATAGCCTTTGGTGCACATTTGACTTTCGAATACAAAGTATTGTAACATTGTGACACTTGGATAAGAAGTAGGAATTATATAGTGTAAGTTGGAAGGTGGATGTTATCCATTATTTTGTTGACCAGAATAAAATTGGTGATTTGTTATTCGGCTACATACGGGGCGAAATGCGTAATCAGCTTGAATTGTCAATTGTTTGAGAGAATTTTCTCCGTTTGGTTTGCCGGCTGATGAAGATTGGTCATTCTGGTTTGCCGGCAGAATCTCCTATTATAACACAGTGTAGAACTTAGAAGTCTAGCTAGAAAGCTACTCGTACAACATTTTCTCATCCGTGTATGTTAAAATGGATAGGCCCGATAAAGGTGTATTGTAACCAAGCCCATTATTGGATTTGACATTTCGATTTAAAGCCCAAAAGAGCCAGGCTTGCGTATTAATGTAATTACTGATGGAAAATAATGTGTTGACAACATAACATATATTCATGTTACCAGATATTTACATCTAATTTTTAGGCGTTTATTTTATAGAGTTAAAATTATTCATGTTAATTCAAAGATTCTCCTAGGACAGCTTAAAAAATATGTTGGTTTTCTTATGGAACAAAACAAATTAAATAAGGGAAGGAACAAAGTCTAAGATACAATAAACTATGGCCTTGCCAAATCCCAGTTCATACCTCATACATGCCGGCATCCCTTTCCACAAGTCAACTTTAAACAAATATGCCCCACTATATATAAACCCACCCGCTTCTCACCCACAAACCAACAAATACAAAAGTGTGTTTTATTAGATCTCCTTCTAGCCGCCAATTTTACCATTACCCATCAATTACTTGTTGTTGGCTGTCTTAAAACATTCGAAATGAAGCTCACAACATGTTTTGGAAAGTTAATGTGGATTCTAATGATCACAGCCGCGGTCATGACCAACATCCTCATTCCAACCGCATCTCGGCCAATACCATTTGAGCAAGTTCAGAATGTTAGTAGTGTTGCATACCAATCTGGAAACCCGAACTTTTCAAGGTTTAGACAGTTTGCAGCAATGCTGCCCAAGGGCAATCCTGTGCCTCCTTCAGGTCCTAGTCCCGGCATAAACTGATACTTAAAATTGTTGTGACAAATATCTAATTATCAAAAGTGATATACTTGTGCATATGTGTGTTTTATTTTTCTAATCACATTAAGGCCGGGGGACCTAGCTTCTTTGAGAAATTTCACTTCCTATATTTTATTTTGTCAGTTAATACGAAGTGAATCACATATCAGAAGATATATCTTTACGTAGAGTACCACGTCAATTATGTTATGTTCTTTTTCAGTGGATTGACTTGAGGCTTGCTATATGTGCTATATTTACATATTCAAATACTGTGTATTTGAGATTAACTTTTTTTATGTTGTCTTCAGTATTGTTTGTTTCCATGTTTGTATATCAATGGGCACTGTTCTGTGTTACGATTATGATTGTTCAGTATCTTAAACTCTAGAGTTTTAGATTAAACTTTGACGAAGATCGAGAGGTGGACCACACTACGGAGCGGGGTTTATAGTCCGAATAACTTTTTTTGAAAAAAATTAAACTCTTTAAGAAAAATCCTTTTTTCTCTAAATAAGAAACAAAATCAACCATTTTACTCTACACCCAAACCATTAAAGCATTTCATATTTTCAACCACAGCCAAGTAGCCAACAACATAATGAGTTCTTCATCAAGTGACGATTACAAATTTATGGCACCACGTGATAAAAGGTTGCCCAGTCAATTTCGAAATTGAATGCTTTAACTACACACATTTGGAACCCAACAAAAACCATTGTTGTAAATATTGGCTGTATCGGCCGATATATCAGATTCCATTTCGGGATTGGGCAGTCAAGGAGACGGGATGGCTAGATCGAGTCATATATCAGGTCAACGCTGGTCAACGTTGGAAAAATCGTGGGTCGGCTGAAATCTCAGAATATCCGTCAAATCTCGGCATGGATCAGGTCAAAGTCAAATAAAAAAAAATCACATGTCATGTGAGGTGCACCAATTAAATTGATTTTTTTTTCTTTTTCTATTTCTTTTTCCATGATTTATTAGTGACAAATAAGTTTGTAAATTTTTGTTTGTAATTTGTTTGTTAATAAAGCATCATTCTTATATTTATATTTATTTATATTTGTCAACTTTCTAAATATAAGTTATACAAAAGTTCAAAATTTATGAGTTTTTAATATATTTCTAAATTTTTATTATATATATTTCTATAAATTATTAATTCTTTTTTTAGAAAATGTGAAAATTTTATAATCAGTCCAACCATTACAAATTTACAATATAAACAACTTAGACAGGTCTAAGCATTACATTCAACTATATACACTCTAAAATCAATACAGAATCTATTCTAACCCATCTCAATGTCTAACAGTATTCTTTGAACCTCAAATTGCAGTCTTTAATCTACACCTACCCTGCAACAATATGGGACTAATTAGTCCCATCTTGCATGACTCATTATTCCCATACACAAGTGCAGCCTTCCATACATATCAGCATCCTTATTTAGCCTTTAAAGTGTTGTTTATCCATTCCAAATTCTTATCCTTTCCACATTCCTTGTTTCATTACTTAAAAAGTCATGAGTTTATATATAACACTATCAATTATGAATTGGCATAGTTATTCCTTGTTTCCTTCTTGATTCTTAAACACCTTTCCATTCCTTTCCTGCCATGTGTAATATACTGCAGCAACCAAAATCAGTTTATTTACAATCCCTCCTAGCTTATTCATATCTCTTTCTGTTGCCACTGAATTGACCACAGTTTGCAAACTGTCCATTTCTTGTATTTGTTGCATATATTTGTGCAATCCCTTCCATAAATTATTATTATTATTTACTATTCGTCAATCCGATATCTCCTTGATTTTTTAAAATCTCCCGTCGACCTATCTCGCCGATCCGATCCCGATTTACGAATTTTACAACCTTGAAAACTACCATAACATTATTGTTTTTTATATAATATATTCAATTTTATTATTATTGTAACAATACATAACCAAGTAAAATTATATTAGCACGGTATCCGCATATTGCAGCGATGGTTGTGGCGGCGACACTGTGGTGGTGGGAGAGACTGTTGTTAGTGAAGATGACGTAGAGTGGTCTAAATAATTGATATAAAGGTAATTGATGTGAATGGTTAATTAATATATTTTAAAAAATAAATGATTGATAGTATATGTGAAATAATTTTAAAAGATATTAGATAAAATATTAAGAGGTCTAACTTTCAAATATAAAATATTTTTTTATATATAGGTGGATATAGAAGTATAGATATGTTACCGATCATAAAATTATTTATAAGAAAGGCCCAAGCCTAAAAGGCTAAAAGTAAACTGAAGTCATAAAATAAAACCCTAAACCCTGTATCCCCACCCCAAATGACACTCCCTCACACACTCTCTAAAATCATCCCCAAATTAACTCTCCTGTGACTGTGAACAAACACAACCATGATGATGGCGTTCCTTAGATCCTCCTTGTCTAGATCATCAAATATTCATCACGGCATTTCAACCATGTCTTGCAGGGCGGCGGTTTCATTTTACTCGACAGAAACACAAAACAACATCATGTCTAATAACAAGATCACTGAGAATCTTTACAAAAGGATATCACCCGTCGGCGATCCGAACGTTTCAATGTATCCATTACTTGAACAATGGGAAAAGGAAGGCAAATCTATCCACTTTTCACAGCTTGTTGTCATCGTTAAAAGCCTCCGCAAATTCAAACGCTACACCCACGCTCTTCAGGTTCTTTTTTTTCCTCTTTTTTTATTTTTTTATTTTAATTTTATAAAATTTGGTAGCATAATATTTAAATATATGTCTATTGTTTTATTTTCTGTTATTTAGATGCTCTATCTAGCCTTTGTTTTTAGGTTTAATAAAATATTCCATGTGATAACAGTGCTCGTGTTTTGCTGACGTAGCCCACACTTTGTTGAAATGGATGACCTAATTAAGACACCATAAAATGAAATTAGTTTTTCATTTTGAGGTCTGTCTATATGGTTATTTGAAAGAAAAAAGTTGTCTAAAAGTGTGTACAGAGTCGGCTTTAATGCCCGTTATCCCAAAAGAATAGGATGTTCCCCCAATTCGGATTATTGGAAATGTGTGTTGTTATTTTAGCCTTTAGGTAATTAGTATATGTTTTTACGGATTTATATCTTTGATATGATTAAGTGTCAGATGACAGCAGTCTATAGTTAGCTTATAAAAGCTATCTTTGAAAGATTAAACTACAACTTCAGTTTCGGCTTACCAACCATAAGTTGTTGATTCAAATTCCATTGGGGGTAAAAATTAAGTGCTAATTTATTAGCATAGAGTAACCACAAGCGGTTTTATGAAGAGTATCTGTTTTCGCGGCTGCTGTGAAATAAGCAACAAGTAATTAAATAAGCAATTTCAAACATCCCTTAGATCAATCTTTATAGAAAGGGAAGATAAACTTCCATCTTCAGTTATGTTCTCACCTATCTATTCTAATCGCAGATTTCAGAATGGATTTCTACAAAATATCCCAAACTGCAACCAGCAGGGGCTGCGGTTCATTTGGATTTAGTATCAAGAGTTGAAGGGCTAGAACAAGCTGAGAAGTATTTCGATAGCTTGCCAGATGATGTAAAGACTCTCCATGTTTATGGTGCTCTTCTAAATTGTTATGCAACTACTAAATCAGTAGAGAAAGCAGAAGCAACTGCGGAGAAGATGAAACGTATGGGAATGATGACAACACTTTCTTACAACTCCATGCTTAACTTATATAAAAAGACCGGAGATATGGAAAAGTTAGAAAAAGTTTATCAAGAAATGCTAGAAATGGGTGTTTCTTGTGACAAACCGACTTTCTACATTCGATTAAGTGCCTATGCAGCTGCTTCTGACCTTGAAGGTATGGAAAGAGGTCTTCAAAAATTGGAAGAAAGCTTAGGTCTTAATGTTGATTGGAATGCTTACATTATTGCATCGACTGGGTATGATAATTCAGGTTTACCTGATAAGTCATATGAAATGCTAAAAAAATCAGAGAATTATATAAGTGGAAACTCAAAAGGGGCAGCATGGGAAATTCTTCTTCGAAAGTACGCCTCTCTTGGTAAAAAAGAGGATGTTTATCGTATATGGGATCTATATAAAACGTCATGGAAAAAAGTATACAACAGGGGTTATTCTGCAATGGTTTACGCATTAATCAAGTTGGATGATATCGATGGAGCAGAGAAAGTATTGGCCGAATGGGAAACACAAAAATTATCTTATGACTTCAGATTACCGAATATGCTGATTACTGCTTACTGCACGAAGGGTCTTTTTGCCAAAGCTGAAGCATATGTTGACCGAGTTGTGGATATGGGAAAGAAACCTCCGGCAAGCACGTGGGTCTTATTTGTTACTGGATATGCTAAAAAGAATGAGATGGAGAAGGCAGTGGAAATGCTGAAAAAATGTGTTTTGGCTGATGATAAACGCTGGTGTAGGCTGGATCAAGATACCTTTGATGTGTGTGTTGAATATCTGAAAGGGAAGGGTGATTTGGAGATGGTGGAAGAGATTGAGAAAACTTTCCAGGATAAGCTTCGTGTTCCACAGACATCTGATGCAGACTCTTTAGCTGATAAAATTGATGAGGAATCTGATGAAGTTGAAGAGAGTCGTGGCTGATCTAGTGGAGATGTTACAAGTTTTTAGATTAGTAAGTCGCTCATTGGAGCATAATTTATCGATGTCTTCTGTTTCTATTTTTGATTACATTTTTAAAGTGTGATCTGAATGGAAACAATGTTGTAACGCCCCGATTTTTAAACGGTAATATTTTAACTATGATATTATATTTTATAGTTAGTAAGGATAAATGAGTCGTTTCCTTATTAAAATGTTAGTGCCTAAATGCATTATTAGATAAACTATAGGGGTTAAAGTGTAACTAATAATATATAATACCCTTAATTTAATTAAAATACAATTACATTAGAAACCTCCTGGAAGTTTATATGTGTGTGGGTCGTCGAGAGTTTTGCACCGCCAAAAAAGAAAAAAAAAAAAAAAAAAAAAACAGGAGAAAGTGAAGATTTGATCTTTACTAGTTACTAATATATCTTTTCTTCCCATCATAATTAAATCTCTAATTCTTCAACAACAATAATAATAATATATCTTTGATTGATTTTGGGTGAAGTATGGAAGAATTTATTTAGGGTTCATCATGAAATAATTGGGGATTTCAAGTGTAGCTAGTATCTATAGTTAATTCAAGTGAAGGTAATGTTATTGATAATTGTAATAGGTTTTGAGTTCGAGTTATCTTAAGGATTATTTGCAAGTTGTCGTTAATAAGGTGAGTACAAAGTATCTTTATGTTAGTAGTTAGACTACAAGAATTGGCGTTGTCCATTCTTGTAGGTAGTTAGACTACAAGAGCTGGCGTTGTCCATTCTTGTAGGTAGTTAGACTACAAGAGTTGACTTTTGGTTTAACTCTTGTAGGTAGAGTTTAAAACTACAAGAATTTGATTAAATTCTTGTAGGTAGAGTTAATAGTAGCTATGGATCCATATGCTTGTTAGTTGGCTAATACAAGTAGTTCAAGTAATATGATAAAGTGTTATGATTGTGCTAGCCTAAGATAATTGATATGATGAAAACTTGCATAATTGTATTTTGTACTCACTAAGCAAAATTGCTTATCTTTTAGTTGTTTATATTTTATAGGTTCAAGTGAATCAAAGGATAAAGCCAAGTTGGAGTAATTAGCTAGAGATTTTGAGGTGAAGGTAGTGTAATTTTGGTGATAGTAAATCCCTTTTGCGAACCAAGCTCTTGAACAAATGTTTGAAAGTGTTATTTTTTGTGTTGTGAAATGATCAAATATAGCTTGTAAAGATGTAGTATGTAATATGTTTTAGTTATGATCATTTGACTAGTTTATATGATAGGTCAAATGATAGTTGGCAAGTAAAATTATGTTTTAGTTATGTTTGGTAAGTTGGAGGTAAATTTTAGTTTGAAAAAGCTTGAGTTAGTCTTGCACAAGGATTTTTGGAAAATTTTTACAGGTTGGGTTGTTGAATTTACGATAAGGTCATGGCGAATTTTTTTTAAAATATAATAGAGTTTGTCGTTTTGTGTTTGAGTCGTTAAAAATGTTTAGGAAATATTCTGCTACGCTTTAACCAAGAATAGTTTTGTAAAAGGGGGTTGTTAATTGTCAAGTTGATTAATGATTATGACTTGCTTATAATTTACAAAACTGGGTTTATCCAACTCCAACATAATTAAACGTGGCATATGGGATTCAAATCTTAGCCTCATGTCTCATGTTTGTGGTAAACGTAGTTGGACTTCCTGATGTTAGCCAGTAGCCATACTGGTGGGTTACTCTATATTGTAATTCTTCAATGAGATTGAGGTTTCAAGTTCTGCAAAACGATGTTTATATTTTGAACGCATTCCCCCTGATGAGGGGAGCATTATAATCTTGATGTCTTTCAAAAGTTTAAACTTTAAAGCGATAGTCAAATACTATATATTATAGTTGACAACTTGTCCACTTTATAACCTACTCCTTACGACCTTACCCATTCCATCGATCATGCCATGTTCACAATTACATGATAACTCATAAGTTGCCACGTTATAACAGAATGTATATTTTGACCATGTCCTGTTACTGTAGAAGACAAATATAGATGAATGTGACAATAGATATCGGTTGTTAAAATTTATCTAACAAAAATGGAAAAAAAATGTTTTGTGCATATATGTATTTGTTGTCACCCCCATATAATAAATCTGTATGTGCTGCTTATTTTCTAGCTTTACATGTCTTCCTTTTATTTTTTATCTTGTATTGGTCATTGTTAATAGTGCTTTTATGTGAATTTTCATGTTGAACGATTAGAGAGAGACCGTTAAAAATTAAATTTTATTTTTGATTATGCACATATGGACAAAGACTACAATAAACCAAATTTTAGTTGTACACGATAAAAGTAATAGCCATATGTGCATAATCAAAAATAAAATTTAATTTTTAACGGTCTCTCATATAAAAGTAATAACTCTCATATATTCCTTTTTATACATGCGGCTAATTGAAAATTTATAAACTCGCAATGCACATGGCGGTGGACATGAAAGCTTATATGATGACAGTCACTTATACCGGATACATCCAATAACAAATAACATTAGCTGAATTTAACAAGTCAACTTTGCACCATATATACATTAACTGAACAAGCACATATAACACACAAGATTCGGTTTAACTTAGACTTGATACATGACTAACATGAACTGACACAAAAGGAAAATTATATAAGTTATATAACCTTAGTTTTCAACTTACGCTAATTGCCGAACATGTATCCATAATATCTTGTCTAATATCTGATTCACATGCATGACGAACCATTCAAATTCCAATATACTGGTCAAGGGTTATAACGCTCACAAGAGTCAAGACTCCACAACGCCTACAAGATTCGAATCAGAGAACTAACTCACTTTAAATGGTCTTATTCAATATTCACCATAAGGCCTATAAAACCAACATCGACACTAACCGGATATTGTTACTTTTAGTATAAAAAGTCGGTATTATGATCAGAACACAAAGAGATCCCCACCAAAACTTGTAATTCATTGAAAATAACTCAAAACAGCTAATACAATATATAGGCTCTTCATATGTAAAGATAATCTCTAACTACTCCTAGAGTTTTACTCTATCTCTACAACCTAAAAACCAGTTAACTCCTACTAACAACTTTTAGATAGAATTGGGGAATAAGGACTTATCCACACATATCTCGTATGAACTAAACCTTTTGACTCGACCCGTCTTGTTCAAGTCATGAAATAACTCTCCAATTTTCAACAGTTACAACGGCAGAATAACTAGATTTTTTATTGTTGTCTAAGTTTGTCAAAAAGTAGTAAAATGGTCACACACAAGTTGTTATGTCTAGTGAACAACAACTGGAAGTTGGAACATCAATAAGATAAAGACGTGAAGATTTAGGATTAAAAACCTATCCTAAAACCACAAATACAGTAGTATTTTATAACAAATATATGAACCATATGTGACATGACAATTGACACATGAGGTTTGGCAACTACCAAAACTCCAAATATGACAACTTTATATTTGGATGCATTAAAACTTGTAGTTGAGCCTTTGGTACTGAAGCTTATCCAAACAATTCATTTAATGTAAATTAATTTTAATTATATACGATATATCCCATTCACTATGCCCATTTAAAACCCGATATTCTGCATAGACGACTTGGCTACTTGAGTCAATAGCACGTAGACCAATTCTGATATGAAAGATATAGAATAGCACATACTTTCTGAGTGACATCTAACTAGAACTAAGGCAGACTTTAACCAAACAGTTGCACTGGCAACTAATTTCATAATGAGCAATGGTACATCTATTACGTAATAGTGTAATACATATGATTGTTGCCAGATCCATTTCTCTACCATCCTAATCTTTGTTCTTTCATTTTCAGAATCACATAGTTAAGGATATGTAGGCATAATTAGTAAAATATCATTGCTGTTCTACAATATACACATATATATATACCTTTATAACAACCAGGTTACATATCCAAGGTCATACTATCTAACTTCTCATAATTTATACAAATATACATCATGATCAATAGAGGGTTCTCCAAAACAATTTTCAAAATAAGAGAAGGCACAACATTACACAACAGAATAAGAAAAAGCAAATCCGGCCTAGGGATCTATCTGCTTGCATTGCCTGCCTTCTAGCACGTTGAGTACTGAACCCTGCTAGATTGTATGAGTTCGGGTATGCAAATAAAGTAGAGTGGGCATTACCAAAAATCCTCTCGTATATGATCTCTCCAAGCATACCAGTTGTCGGGCTAGTTGGATTGATCATATTTGTCATAGTCACTCCACCAACACCCGACATAGATAGAGGCATTGGCACATGTTGATAGGTGCGAAGACTAGGTTGCTGAGATGGAACGGTCTGAGGACTACACCTAGGACTCGAAGGCCTTCGTGGGATCGTGATGCCAGGATTCAGAGGCTTTTCTTCTGATACAGGTTTTGCAGTCTCACCACGACCGTATAGCGGGACTATACTTTTTTGAGAGATTTCACTTTTGCAAACAGGGCATTGGGCATTTTTCTTCTCCAAGTATTCGGGTAAAGTTCTTTGGTGGTGGAGCCATTTGTAAATGCAGGGCCAGCAGTAGAGGTGTCCACATAGTGTCACGACAGGGTCATAGACCATGTCTAAACAGATATTACAGTCGAAACCGCCTGAAGGATCATTTTCAGATTCATCAATGGATTCATTTGATGATTTCCACTTGTTTTGGGCAACCTCATTTTGTTTGGTTATATTGTTCCGCGACACGGAATCTTGAAGATATTGCTCCATGGTCATCTGGATGGTGTATGTAATTGCTATTGTATGAAACATAAAACAAAAAAAGATTAGGACTTGTTATAAACAAAAGTTCACTATTGTTTGACAAAAAGAGTAATTATTGTACTACAACTTATTAGATAAGGTTATCCTATTTCTTTAATAAACTTTTTGGCATTGATATTTATAAGTCAGGATAAGATAACCACCTCACCTACTTAGTATAATATTGAACTTTGATAGGCAAGCACAAATTCAAAATCTTTTTAACTTGCAAGTAGCATCTAATATATTAAAGATAAACCCTAAAACTTTGGTGGGTATGTTTCTCAAAACTTTTTCTTAGGCTAAGTTGTAGTGTATTGTTAGAAACTTATTTTCACATAAGCTACTAAGGGTACGTTTAGTACAAGAAAACTCCCTTGTTTTCCATTTTCATTTTCCAAGAAAACATGAAAAACAGGAAACGCGTTCAAATTGTAATTTTTTAGAAAAGTTTTCCTAGAAAATGAAAATTCCCTTTTCCAACTTTTGCACTAAAATTAGAAAACTGTTTTTTTCAGTTTTTGTTTTCACTTTTCTATTTTCTAAACCTAAAATTAGAAAACAAGTGAATTTGAACATGTTTTCTAGTTTTTTAAAATGGAAAAATGAAAACTACATCTTTCATTTTGAACGCGTTTTCAAAATTTTCAAGGGTTTTTTAGAAATGGAAAACTTAAAAACATTTTGTCCAACTAAACGCGCCCTAAAAATTTTTTCAAGTTTCTAAAATGCTTAATCTAAAGATCTCTATAACAAACACACTCATTGTCTCTAAAATCCTGTTCTGCATTTCTATTGGTAAGACTATCCTGATCCTGAATTGTCTATACGTGTTTGGGAAACTAGCTGGTGGCTGGAGCTTATAAATGTATAATGGCATCAAAAATCAACAAATAAAACTCAAAATGTGAAATACAATTTATAGGTAGTATATCAGTACTTTCATATTCCACAAAACTCCAACCACCAAACAAAAGCTACTTCAAGTGTAACTTAATGTTTGGCAGCTTTTTTCTTTTCTTTTTCTATAAGCACAAAAAATGTTCTGTGAGCCAAATGAAGCTTACAAACTTGACTTATAACTTATAAGCTCGTGCTTTCATAAGCTCCCGTGCCAAACACACCCTTATTTTATTTCTTAACGAACAAACAAAGAAAAAACATATAAATACAACAACAAGTCCCAATACTAGAGAGGGGTATGGGGGAGGTGGTCTTACCTCTACCAGTCTACTTCCATAAAGACATTCGGCCATATAAAACATATATATATATATATATATATAAAGGAGGTCTAAGGCTCTACTTTTTCTGTTTCTTCCTGTGTATCAACTCACCGAGCATCATGTAAACAGTCGTACCCCTATCTAAAATCGTACAATTCGTTTAATAATGTACAATATTTTAACCAGCAAATGTTACCATAAAAAACTGGGTTTAAATGATTTTGCCAAAAAAGATCAAAACTTGATGATAATCACAAAAACCCTTTTCCCCAAATATTCTGAAAACCAATGAAATTTACCGGGCAAGATTAGGAAAATTCAATGAACGGAATTTGTTATCAAGCACATACATAGTTAAGATTTCGATTTCATATCTATGTGTTTTATTTTTTCTTGAAGGGCTGATATAATTATCCCTATATAACAGATGTAGCATTAAAAAAATTAAGGATTAAGATATGTATGTACAATATAGATAGATAGAGTAAAACATATATACCTGGAATTTAATTACAGAGATTCTTTAATGTTGAGAAGATGGAAATGATAGGATTGAATGATAAGGAAGGAGAATAATAAAGAATGCGTGTATACGGGAAGAAAAAAGAGATTCGGTGAAAACCATTGCTTTCGACGCATATACATATAATACATATTTATAGAAACAATATGTACCATTTGAGTAAATTACACTCCCTCACGTTTCCTCATACGATTTATCTTTTACTTTATCTATATTTAACTTTATCGAGTATTTTAATTTTGATTTTGGTTATAAAACGTAGTGATCACAAGTTCACAACATATAACAAGTGTTATACGTCTCAAATTCGAACTTGTATATTTATGGATAAAGTTTAATAAAGCAAAGTTTTGATAAAGTAACATCTAGAGAATGGTTAATATCTATATGCTAGAGTGACAAACAAACTTTTATTAACAAAGTTTACAAACACCTCCATAACCGTCAATAGAGTTATTTTTCTATTCTCTTTATTCACTCTCTCTCCTTCTTTCATCGGTCCACATATTAGTAAAGATTTGTTTGTCAATTAAGCATTTCTCTTAAAAATAACTGACTCTCTTCCTTAAACTTTTAAGAACTTAGTATGTTAATTTACACCCCATCTTAATCTTTACAAAAGTTCCAAGCTTTATTAGAATTTTCTTTGTTAGTTATATATATATATATATATATATATTTTTTTTTGTTATTGTCAAAAATTAACATACAAATGAAAGTTTCGATTAAGTACTTGATTTGAATAACATTGTCACAACACCTCAAACGTTGTCTATTTTTATCGCTGCAATGCGCAAACATCCATCAAGTTTGAAAGTTATTTAGGTAGATCTCACTAACATCACATAAATGTTGGGCCCAAATTAACCAATAAAATAAAAAAGAAAAATCTAACTAAAATCACATTTTTAAAAACCATCATATGGCACTGATCTATTGGTTTATCTATACACGTGTTACTATTCGAATTTTGGAATATCAAAATTTTTTTTGTGTATGTTCTCTTCTATAAGTTCATTTTATACCAGCATCACTATTTAGATTTTGTCATATTGGATCCAATTTGGGTTTTTACTTTCGGGTTTTTTTTTGGGTTCTCAACTAATATATTGAAAACTTGCCACCACATGGTTCTATTGGTCCACCTACACGACTACACCCCGTGTTACTACTCAGATTTTAGCATATTGAATCCCGTTCGTTTTTTTTTTCTTTCGATTTTTCTTGGTTTGTTGCACAACTTTTTTGCTTTTGTGTTCACTTCTATTAGTTTATTTTATATCCCGCATCACTATCTAGATTTTGCCATATCGGATCCCGTTTGGGGTTTTCACTTTTGGTTTTGTTTGGTTTTTCATATTTTTTTTCTTTTGTGTTCTCAACTAATATATTGTAAATTTTTACTAAACATATTTTTTTCCTTTCGTGTTTTTTTTTTTTTCACAAATTAAATGTATGTATTTGATATTGTAAAATTTTTTATGTGGTTTTCTTAGTTTCTTCACACAACATTAATTTATTTTCTTTTAATTATTTCTTGAATTTTGTTAAACCTTTTTTCTTTTGGATTTTTAAGTATCACAAGTAAACTATCATAACGAAACTTTTAAAACGACAATTGAAGCCCGTAAAACGGGGCCAAAACTCACTTTTATAAAAAAAAAATTATGAGATACAACTTAGTGAGAGATTATCTCACTTTTATAAATAAAAAAAAAAAATTATGATGATTTTTCTTTTAGTATAATAGGAAATGTATCATTGTGAAGCTAGTTATGCATTATTTATTTGTTGGTAAAAAAAAATGATTTAAAGTTCAATGGACAAATTATAAGTTTTACAAAATAAGGAAAATGTTAATCACAACTTTAAAGTTATTATCTTGTATGAAAAACTTGTACTTTACGTATCAAAAGCTAACTTTTAAATTTATTATAAAAATATCAACCGGACATTCACTGCGATTGTAAATTAGCAAAATAAATTTTACTTTCTTAATTTAATTTATTTATTTTAACATGATTCGTGTGTAATATATGAAACCAAAATATCTAAATCTAGAATTATCCATATAAAGAAAATAAATTAGCCAACTATTCTTTGTCATACATGCAATAAACATTGGCTAAGCCGTTAGGAGACGTGTGTGAACTAAAAGATTATACTTTGAAAACCATTTTGTTCCCACTGTCACTCGACATACAAAATCAATCAATAATACATATATAACATTATATAAAGTAGATGTATTGATTTTTATGAGACTTATAAGTTAAAACTAGAAAATCTGATATATCAACCTTATTAAACAATCTACAATATTAGATACTTTTGTTTTTATAAAGATAAATAATTAGAATTACAAGTACACAAAAGAAAGTACGAGTATTAAGAAGATGGAATGACATGGACAAGAATGCTAGATAGAATCAATGTCACTTTCAGTGCACCGATGGATACAAATATCCACATTCCAATTTCCAAATAACACAAGAGAAAATGCTTTATGTGAACGAAAAGCTTTTAAGCTTTATAAGTTTGATCATGTTTTAATAGTTTCACAAAGCAATCAACAAAATCTCAACATAATGCTTGTGATCTTAAGGCTTGGGATTTTGGATTAAAGTCGCAACCTTCATGTTTTGATTTTGCGTATGACCGTATTGCTAATTTTTTTCTTTAAAAACGGTTTTGATATATTGACAGTCTTTTACGAGTATTTCTTTTTTATTCAATTTTCAATGGAGTTTAATTGTCAAATATGATAATAGTAACTTACAAAATAAATTTATAGTTTGTTTTTTAGACGAACTAATTATAGTCAACTTAAACGTGCATCATGAAATACTTATTAACCAACGGAGTTGACTTCCCTTTTTTTATTTTATTTAAAACACCATGTATGGTTCAAATGTTTGTTTAATACGTTGATAGCCATTAGTCAAATGATGTTTAGACACATTCAATGGTTTGTTACTATGAGTTGTTTTAATAAAGTAATATTTCATGAATTACTCGCATCATCCATAACCAACTGAGGGGATGGCATTGGTTGGAAGATCGATGCGTGGTGGGTGCGGCACCACGTTGGAATGCCGCCGCCAACCATCTACCACGAGTGGCGGCGTCAAATTGAGTGGTCACACTACGCACTTCATAATCCACTTTCTACCAATCATCATCATGTGATTTAACTTTTTTTTGTTTTTAAGTTAATTTTTTTTAAATTGTAGTGAGTGGTGAAGTGACAACAAAATTTAAATGAGTGGTGAGTAAGTGATGAAATTAAGGTGGCATAATGTGATTGGTTAGAAGTGAATGGTGAAAAAGGAAGTGAAAGGTGAAATGCCATCCCTCCGAGCTCAAATACTGTATTTAACTATCTTACCCAATTCCTTTACAACTACATTTCAGTCGCAACTACCTCCAACACGATGATGACAACTCCCTCCCGGTCAAATAAACAGGCTTCATAAAGCTTGATGAGCCAAGTCGTGAAAGTAAAATAAAGCTGCTTATCCATAACGGTACAGGTGTATATACCCGTTTACTCTTTCTCACACATCTTGGAAGGTGTTTTATATAATCATCCTGTTTCAAAAAAAAAAAAAAAAAAAAAAAAGTTGAAATGATGACGCAAACTCTTGTTAACTGTCTTCACATTCCAAGAACGAGCGACAAACAAAAGGCGAATGGGCATTCTGCATTTGGTACGACATCCCATTATTTCCTGACACATATTGAAGCAATATCTTTTTAACTCCAATCCAGAACTTAAACCCAATTTCATCACCATCCGGCCTCCACAAAAACTATATAGCAGATAAAGTGATCACTATAAAAAGATGACGGTCTTCCCTACTAAGACCCAAAATACCGATATAAATAACTATAACAATTCTTGTGTATTGGTGATATGCATACATGTCAATGAACCTTCAATAACTGTACACTTAATTCCCAAGTAAGATACAAAAGAAAATGTGGAAACATGGAACAAGGAAAGCTGATGAGGTGTGAAAAGCTGCGCTTACCATAACGTCTATATGAACTTTTCGATACAAGCAGTTAGAGTCGTTTTTGGAACTGCACCAATAATTGCATCTTTTTTCTCCCCATTGAGAAAGATCATGATTGTGGGAATGCTGCGAATTCCATATTGAGTTGCAATGGCTGGGCTGTCATCTGTGTTCAATTTGTAGCATTTGAGTCTTCCAACATATTGCTTTGACAATTCACCAATGATAGGAAGAAGCATACGGCATGGACCGCACCATGGAGCCCAGAACTCGACCATCACAGGCCCGTCGGCCTTGAGCACCAAAGAGTCCCATGTTTCACTGGTAACTGATGGAACTGCATTTTCAAAAGCGAACATAGGTGAATATTGAGGAAGATGTTAGCTAAGAGTTGATTACCAAACTGGCACACATACAATTGTACTATTGTCAGATAGTGCTTTGAGAAACAACAATGCCCTTAACCAATTTAACTACAATCTTAAAGCTATAGTACTTATAAGCATAAGCATTGCTTGACTATAACATTAATTTGAAAAACAAATTGATGCTTTTAGCTCAAGTCTATTCACAGAAGATTCATCACAGTCAATTGGCATGCATTCAATGAAGTTGGATCTTCTAAGTTCTATCAAGCCTATTTAATTCATTCTCCATTATCGTTGAAGAAAACTGAATGTATACTACCTTTTATGACCCAAGATAGAAAAACAAAACTGGAAAGCACATTTCAGTGAATAAAATATTGTACTAAGAATATAAGCATCTAGATACACACATATACCTAAAAAATTATCTAAGAAAGTAGTAATTTTCTACTACGTATATGTCAATTGTCCAGGAGTAGAGCTGAAAAGAATGCCATCTATTTCAGCCAACTTGAACTGATCAAAAGTCCAAAACTAAAATTGATTACAAAAATCATGTTTAACTATTGCTTAAGGCCGTAAGGGTGCCAACCTTCCAGTTGGATGATCGGTAACTTTTTCTCATGTCCTAAGCATCTAATTTAGAGCAACAAAATCAAACCCTGCAACCTATATAGTCTGACCAAAAGATTCAAAATCTACATACATGTAAAAACAACAAATCACAACATCTTAAACTCCTGATTTGTTGTCACAATTAGATAGCGAACTGCATAACTTTGAGAGAATACTGAATATGATACACCTATATTAATTTTTTTTTGCAAGGTTATACAAAACCAGTGGACACGGAGGGATTTACAGTTGTATACTTGCCCAAAAGGCGGAAAAACTTAATGAAAGTGATGAAGATAATCATGGTTAAGCCTATCAATGCACTTAATAAAAGAAACACACTTTCCAGTTTCCGCATAAGGGAAAGGAGATAGGCATGAGAATGATTAACGGTATGATGTAGCTACATTCAAAGACAACAATTCTTTGACATCCAAGAAGTTGATTTTTTAGTGTGCATTGTGCAATTATATATATACCACACCCTGTTTTAAGAATTAACACTATCAATCAAAGTTTGACACGTCATAAATAATTTTAACAAACACCCTCTGCTGTACTTATTCCCGCTGTCGGCATCAACCGGACATTGCAAAAAAGAAAGAAAAAAAATTAAGCATCAGTACTGATTGCCGCTAGATATCATGCCTGTACTTAGTATTACCAATCAATTCAGCTCATCCATCTAACTTTAACAAGCATTGGTCACGGAGAAACATAAACACTTGTATGAATATATACTACACAAAAGATCCAAGACCTACAAGAAGAAAAAGACCAACCTAACAAAGAAAAATATCTCTCCACAAGATCACTCTCCTAGTGTACCAGATGCAGAATACAACTTCTACCAATTATATATAATTCCCACAAGATAGATGATTTATCATCGTTATGTCGTCACCCAACGTACTTAATGTATACTAACATATGGGGCGTTTAAATTTGCGGTTGTAATACAGGTTTAGCGTTTGTAAACGGCATTTTCAAAAAGAAGGTCTTAACTTGGTCCTTCAAAATCCAATATCCTCCCAATTAAAGTTACAAACTTAAAAAAATAATCACTTGTTTCAAATAGTATGCCAAACACCATTTTCTTATTTACTTGCGATTTGCAAAGCCGTAATCAGATAATCTCCCTCAAACATTCCCTTACGAATCCTAAAATTCGTACATTTCCGAGACTAAGCTTAAAAATATACACAAAACCTCATGTCAAAATAATTATAAATCCTTCAAAAATGAATTCTTTATCATAAATTGGACATTGCGGTCAATCAATAATATTCTTTTTGTGCAAAGTAATATATACACAACTTCATTTAGTCACATTGGCTTATCTTAATTGTGTGTGTTTGTGTGTGTGTGTGTGTGTATATATATTATATTGAGCAAGATAAGAAGATAAAAGGAAGGAAAGAAGCAGACCATCAACAGTGGTATCTGAGGAAGCTTCGCAGACAATGTTGTTGGATGCTAATTTGCGTGAAAACTGATTATTATTATTATTATTGACTGAAATAAAATTCTTGTGGTGACGGATCTTTAAACCGGAGGAGAAACTGGAACTGAGAAGAAAGGGACGAGGATTGAACTTGGATGAACCACCCAGTGATGATTGCTGTCGTGCGATGATGATTGGCCGGCCCGATTGAATGTTGGTTGAAGAAGATGAGATAACGCTCGCCATTCAATTCAACTGAAGATAGATAGACAATAAAGATTTTTCTTTTCTATTTTTCTTATTTTTTTCCTTTCGTTTTTGGTGGAGAGAAAGAAGGCGAGTGAAGATTGGAGTGAGATCAAACTTTACCACAATTTGGTCTACTATTATACTCCTTTTTTTTTTCTTTTTTAAAGTTGGAAGAACTTTCAGATTAAAATCAAAGTTAAAATATAAATTTTATTAACTTTTCACCTATAAAGTTTGTATAATTTTAGATAATTCTTATCTTTTTTTTAAGCTATACTTCTCTAACTTTGCATTTCTTATTAGGGACCGGATCTTAGCAATACACCCCAAACATACTTTACATTGTTGTACAGTATAACTTTGTAAAGCACGTTTGGTGGTGCATTGCCAAAATCTAGTGGTGTATGCGAATCCAAGATCAATATAGTCAAAACATACTAAACATTTTATTGAAAAAAACTAACTCAAAACTTCAATATTCGGTGTATATAATCTCTACTCACTTAAACACGGTATATATAAAACTAACCAAAAATCACTAAGCCCACAAATTCCACTTCCCATATTCTATGAATCCTATAAAATCACTTCCATATATATGTTTTAAATTGCATAGTTAGTTGATATTAATATTGAACATTGAAACGACAACATGTTCGGTTTCGTTAGTATCCCCATTATATACTTGAACGAAACCGATCAACAAGGAATTAATATCAATGGATTACTTTCGTTCGATGTAACAAAAACAAGAAATTTATTCCACCACCAATATAAAGTACACCGACCAATTTGAGCACCAACTCGAGTTTTCGTACAGAATTAGAGACACCAACCTCAAAGAATTAATTTTATTTATTTATTTTTTTTTTTAAGGTGAATTTCACTTGAGAATTTTGTGTCGCGATACGACAGCGATAGGTCTAACATACGTTGTATTAACCGGGTCCGCGTTAGAAAGCTCCCTCTAAGTAGAAATATCTATTTTAAATACCCGATGGAGGAAAACCCTCTACTAATCCACCCGAAGGCACGGCGATCAATAGGGGTAAACCCTGTCTCCTCATACTTGAACCTGGTTATACCCAAGCCAAGCCTTCATAGAATGCCTTCCTATGTACTTACCAAGTCTTGAAACCAAGACCTCCTGCTTATAAGGCAGATGTTCAATCACTTAACCTAACTACTAAGTACCTCAAAAAATTAATCAACCAACCACAATCGAATTCAAAAGGAGCAGCAAGATTTAATTCAACAATTTGGATACCAAGACACAATCACAATCTCCAAAGCAAGAATTAATTTGTATACAAAATTGATTCAGGTGACTACACAAAATTAATTCCAGCAATGACTAAGAGAAAAAGTCCACAAGATTCGATTCGACTCGACCGACTACTTTGGTCACCAATATAACTAGACCGACCGAAGACTACACTCTAACAACCGGACACAAATTAACAAAGCTATGATACCAATTAAAGACACAATCGTAGATCACAAAAAACAAAATATATAGTCAAAAAACGTGAAAACTTTTAGTGAAGAAAATTAACTCAAAACTCCAATATTCGGTGTAAATAATCCCTACTTAACTAAGCACGGTATATATATATATAGAGTTTATAAGGTTGTGAATCTTGGGTCCTTACAAATCAGCGGAGTTCACATGGTCTATTATTTTGATGTAATTTTATATTGTTAGAGTGGAAAAAAAACATTTGATAAACATCAGTTAAAAAAAGATTACTGAAGCTAAAAATAAAATGTAAGTATGTTGATTTTTACTTAAACATTCAAAAGGGAAAATGTATTGGGGTAAAGTTTTTATTAAAACCTTGAAGTTCCAATAAACTTATAAAAGTTTCCAGCAAAACATACCGAAAGAAGATAAGGCTATGAATGGAACGGAAGTGACGGTATGGAAACAAAAAAAAAACAGTAGTAGACAAGGTTTTTTATAATACGATTGTTCGAGAATGATGATATTTTTTGACTCAGTTATACACGTCCTAACCAGTATTTTGGTGATTGTATTAGAACATGAAAATATAACCTTTGCCATATAATATGGCATGTAACGGGGTTGATACTGTAACCTAAAATGAGGGAAATATGTGGAAATTTATTGCATCTTGGCAATCATTGGGAAATGTTGGGTATTAACAATAAAGGGACACGAAAAATGGACAGAAGGTATAACAAGAACATGAGTTATCATACTACGTTTGTGAACGAAAAACAAAAGAGAAAATTAAATAAATAGCGCTGAAAGAAGATTAACTTAACAAAAATAACAAGAATAAAAGGGTACCACATAATGCGGTGGCGATGGTGGTGACCTATTTGGTGGTGATGACGCGCCTATTGGTGATGGTGGTGACATTGAGTATTGTAGATTGATTTAAATGTAATTGTTATAAAAGTTGTATTAGATATACTTTATACGATAAATGTTTAAGGTGTAAATTAGTTCATCAAAAACGATTAGATAATCTTATATAATTCTTTACAAAAGCAATTTTATTAAGGTTATAATAATCATTTTAAATGATTTTTTTTTTCTGATTATTTCCAAAGATGAGGGGACTTAGATATTTTATACGATATAGAAGTATATATAAGGTGTAAATTAGTTCATTAATGGTAATTGAGCAAATTCTTATTTTTTTTTTTTTTTCAAAATGAGGTTCATTAAGAGCAATTGAGTAATTTCTTGCAGTTTTTTTTTTTCAAAATGAGGTTTATGAAGGGTAAAATGAACATTTTTTTTTAATAGCGAGTTAGTAGTTATCATTCGAAACGTCACACTGACATCTAATTGGGCAGTATGCAGTGCACGGTCCACGTATGCCTGGGATGAAACCTAAGACTCTCGAAAAACCCTTCTAATAATCCACTCCTACATTTGTAGGAAGTAGGATTCGAACCCTAATGAATTTCTCCAATGTCAAAGACCTTACTAATATGTCACCAACCCATGAACAATAAAATGAACGTTTCACATGTCATTTTTTCTCTAACTATTTTTAAAAATATGGAAGTGTGGAATTTTTATATAATAGTATATAGGTCACTTCTATTAATTGAGTTTTTCTCATATTTTTTCTATTTTTCACTGTTTTTTATTTACAATTTGAATTAAAACTTATCGTCGTTTTAATCTACAAAACCTTTTCGATTATAGCGCCCTTCATTTGAATCTTTGTATCAAAACCCGTTTTTTTTTCTTGTCTTTTTTTATGTATGTCTCTCTCTCGTTCAAGCTTTCCCGTGAGAAAACATTTTCTTTAATTTATTGCGATCATGTAAAATATTTATATTACCACTATTTAATGATAACATAATTAGATTCCTGGGCAGTATCAGGACGTGGTAGGAGGGGCCAATGCCACTTGAAAATATAAATTTTTTCAGATATTGTTAAATTTTCTTATGGAATTTTAAAATTTGCCTCTTTTGAAAAAAAAAATTATAAATATTTTTGTTTATGCCTCCTCTTATATTTCTTTGTGGTACCCTCCGAATTCGATTACCGAAATATACATAAGATGACAAATATTATTTGAAAAATATTATAACAGTATCCATATTATAAGATTAAACAAATAACACTTTTATTAGAAACTCGTCAAGTAATTAATTTCGTCGTCTACTAGTTTTCATATTCATATTATGTTAATAAAAAATCACAATTTTGACAAGGAAAAAATAAAAACTAGTTAATACAAACTTAGAGTACATCAACATCATCAGCAACCAAAGGAAGCGAGGTTGGTTGTTGTCACCCACCAGCCGCATGACATGGCCAGAAACTTTAAAAAACGATCTATCTCACATTCTCACGCGGCCATATATTTAGTATCTTATTTGTAAGTTACAATCAAGTTAGATATATAAATGTTGTATTTTTAAGACAACTCGAAACATATATAAACATTAATGATTTCTTTTTAAGGATTTTTAATATATTGTTGTCAATATATATGATTATTACTCCGTGGTTATGTCATGTGTGATCAATGTCTTAAAACGTTAAAAGTTTAATTACCACTGGTCCCTCAGAGAGGGATTCCCGACCTCCCTCTATATATATATAAGTTGAGAGAACATAACCTTACGATTTACGAAATTATAACTCTCTAGAGTAGTCTAGACGCTTTTGTTGGAATGCATAGTTTTTTTGTGTTGTATCTTATATTACTATCATTTAACTCCATCACAATTAATGCTTGCTTCTTTACTACAGAATGGAAGCTCTATATTACCAACGGCACTCCTGATGATATTGTGATTCATGTTAGATCAAAAGACGATGATCTCGGAAACCATACCGTGACTTCAAGTGGTGATTACTACTATTGGTCATTCTGTGATAGAATTGATCGCGGGACAAAATTCGACGGTGAGTTTTGGTGGGGTCAAAATTATCAGAGCTTGGAAGTTTTTGGTACATTGGCTCGAGACCGATGTTATAGGTTTCGAGGTGTTGAACCTTGTTATTGGTTGGTCCAACCCGACGGATTTTACATTTCCGCATTGAATATATCTTTTCCTGATCCTTTATGGACGTTTGTTACACCTTGGGGTGAACATGAAGTTTCAATACATAATCAAATCAATAAATAGATACAGTATTATATATGTATTTCAATTTGTTATAGATTTTTCTTATCATTGCTTACTAGATTTTAGGTCCGTGTATACAACGTTATTAATATTGGATGTTAATTTATTATGGTTTTAATTTTAATATAGTATTTTGAGAGTAAAAACTTGATCTATATATCAATACTTAGAATTTATATTGAAATATTTTTTAAAAATATGTTCATCAGAGTGGTTTAGTTTAGCGATTTTTGAATATTACAAAATATAATTTGTTTATCAAAATTTTAAATTGTGACATAGTTAGCGATATATGAACATGAAAAAATGATAATAAGTCACTATCATTTTATTATATGATAGAAGATATTATTGGATATATATTGGTTAATATTCTATTGGATATATCTTAATTATTATTCTATTAGATATACATCGGTTATTATTCTATTGGATAAATATTTGTTATAATTCTATCGGATATATATTAACTATTATTATTTATTTATTTATTGTATTAAAATTATTGGGTCTAAAGTGTAAATTTGTAATGAAAAACAAAAAAGTATAAATTAAAGTCAAAATTGAAAACAATAGTCAACTTTAAGAATTGAGAGTTGTGATTGGTCGATAAGTTATTAGAGCAACTGTTTTTAGTATAATAAAAGATACCTATATTTAAAATTGTAGCGAAAAGACATAAGTAAATTACTTAACGTTCTCTCTTACTTGTGTAAGGGACATGATTCATCGCACTAAAAAATGTGTAATGCCCTTCCGTCCCACCAAATGTGTCATATTTTGAATTTTAAAATTTTTTTTTTTATAAACTTTGATCTTAAATATTTTTTATTTGTGTTATATAATATTTGATGAAATTTATACCAATAAAAAATATATTTAAAACTCAATCAATTCATATAACTTTTATTAGATATTATATAACACAAATCGAAATATTCAAATGTCAAAATTATATTAAAAAAAAAAAACTTTAAAAATTCAAAATATGACACATTTATATTAAATATAATTTAGATTTTTTTCTTACTTATATCATAGGAGGAGTACTCTTCTCTAAATCTATAGTAGCATAGTATATGATTTATGGGAGAAGGAATCAATTAACCCCCAAATTGTTCAAGACAAGATAATACTTACAGGTAATTTAGCAACGAAATCAGTAATGAAAACAAAATCGGTTCATAAGTACCGTCCAGCACGAATATATGAAGTATACTTTTTGAACTAGTTAAAGGCAAGTTTTTAATTTAAATACGGTAAGGTTGGGGAAATAACTATTACGAGTAATTTTCGCTACATATAATCTATAATATAACTAAAATAGCAGGTTAATGATACATTTGGCTTCCATAATTTTCCTCTTTGAGTCTAATACTTTCTTTTTATTAATCATTTATTTTTTTAATATTTATTTAACAAAGATTCGACCTTTAATAAAAAAAATATAATAAAAAAATCTTTATTATTATTATCTATATATATACCAGCTAAAAAAAACCCCATATATTCTCAACTGAAAAAAAAAAACTATAGAAAAAAAACCCTACGTTCGAGATGGTTTTTGTTAATAAATTGGTACGTATTTTTCAAATTATATATTGTACACCATTTGTTTAACTTTTTGTTTTTCTTTTTGATGAGCTTAACTCTAAATCGTTTAGTCTAAAATTGTTGTTTGTGTTTGTAGTAAGTTTAGATATAACTAGCTGCAATAAATTTTTTTAACTAAAGTTGGAAAAAAAAAGGTAAACTAGAATCAATATTTATATGAAGTTAATTTTCATGTATTTTTTCTTTAGCTTTCGTATTGATTAAGTTTTGATATGGTTGCTCAAATCATACCGTTACTGTGTAAATTTTTAAATCGTCTATATTTGATAAAAACCAAAAGAAATTACTGTTTGTTCGCTAGCTTTTCGTTGCATAAGAAAAGTTCTCTTGAATTAGCTTTGTCTAAAAGAATATCAAAAGTTGTCATCAAGAATCAAGTTACTAAGAATACATAGAGAGATTTATGAAGCAGAAATTTACATATCAAGAATTAGTACTCGATCTTCATACACAATGCATTTTTTTTTTAATTATTAATATTTATGTTTATTGATAGCAAGTTCTGTTTCGCCGACATGTACATTATTAATAAATCGTCAAAGTTGTACAACTTTTTTTTTTTATCAAGCAACTGTTTTCTATGGATGTTTATTCGGCATGTATTTAATATACTTGAATTTCAACTTTTTAACTTTGATTAATATATTATGAGACTACACAACCATTAGACGGGCCTGAACACTAATATATTAATAATCTAATACTTTGATAATATGTATCGGGTAAGAGTAACAAAACATTGACTCATAAGGTACCATCTTCTTTCCGTCTACTATATTATTGAACAACCTCCATATTGTGACACTCAAAATGTTAAATTCGTTTTGGACACTCAAAGTGAAAAGTGTGAATACTTTTATAGTTAGTTGTGTCATTCAATTTGTTTGAATATATAGTAGTACCCATCCTTCCTTATAAAAGGTTGAGTAAACAAGTTAATTAATTACTTAAATTAAGTAGGTCTCTTAAGATTATGAAAATTTTCCCTCTAAAATCTAATCTATACTCCCTTAATAAGCAAACTACCCCACCCCTCTTTTAACACCTCTACCTTTAAAATATCTTTTATGCCCTCCTAATTTACACTACCCTGTTTTTTCTCCCGTCACGCTCATTACACGCACATACGTTCATCCGATTTCTGATTTTCTCTCCCTCCCCCCTTCTCTGATTTTCTCCCCCATATAAACACCATCCACCACCGCCCCAAATACCACCATCCACCACCGCCCCAAATACCACCATCCACCGCCGCAATCCACCTTCTATGTACACTATCCCCCCATAAACACCATCCACCACCGCCCCCAAAAACCACTATCAAACCACCATCCACCGCCGCCGGCTTATTTTTATTTCTTTTTCATCGCCGCCGCCCCACAAACCACCATCAAACCACTGACGTTTTTTTCTTATTCCCCGCTGCATCACGCGGGTACAACACTAGTTTATACAAATGCATACTCATCATTTGATCCTTCTCACTATAGCATTATTATTATTATCATTTTCCTCCATTACATATGCTTGTTTCTTCACTGCCAAATGGAAAATGTATGTTATAAATGGTATTCCCGACACTATTGTAGCTCATATCCGATCAAAAGATGATGATCTCGGATTCCATGACATTCCTATCAATGGTTATTACCATTGGTCGTTTTGTGAGCGATTTGATCATACGACCCATTTCGATGGCGAAATATGGTGGGGGCAGCGATATCAATGTTTAGAAGCTTTTGGTAAACTTGCTAGGTGGAAGTGCAGTAAGTTCGGGTTTTCTATTGATTATTGTTTTTGGTTAGTACGGCCCGAAGGGTTCTTTATATCTCCATCGAATACATCGTTTCCTGACCCTTATTATTGGACATATGTTACATCTTGGAGTACTGGAAGTAATGCTCTATGCCTTTGAGGCAGGGCCTATCTTTATTTAATTTGTACTCATAAGTGTGAGGAATTACATTTAATTTGTAATGAATAAACGAATGTTTCAACATTGTTGCATTTTATATTTTGGACTTAACTGATGCGACTATATTTGTTGATCAGCTAGGATTTATGTACGTAGCAACAGAGCTGAACGAAAATGATTCATATGTATTCGTATATGAATATTGAAATATACAAGCTATCACGTCAAATATATATTCATATATTACATTTCTTCTCTATATTATTTCTATATCCCACAAAAATGATTACACCATATTGATTATATAATTAGAACTATATTAGTAGTCTCTCATATTTAAATATGTATAAACGATAGGAGTGATATAATTTGAATTTTTCACGCTTCATGCGTTTTTTTGTCTTCGGTTCACAACTCAACAAAGAGACTAGGAAAAAGTATTTTCTAAGGTCAAAGAACAAAATTACTTATACATCAATCTCCCGACAATAAATTAATTAAACGATTCACAGTATCCACTTCCTTCATCTCCCTACAATTAACAATCCACTTTCTTCATCAGCTGTGTCATCACGCATCTTTACTCCCTAATTTATCACTTACTAAACGACATACACATATACACATACCTCGTCGTTTTCCTAGTCAATTAACCGAAGAAGCCACAAGTACTGACGAGCCAATGGATTGTGATGTTTGGAAGCATGAAAGGAAGCTTTACATCTTTTAACAATTCGTTACTCCTTAATCTTTACGGACATCTCAACATAGTATGTCCACTTTTACTTATGGTTTCGGTGTATTTTTTTTTTTTAATCTTTTTATATTGTAAATTACCTGTATATTCAACTAATTTGACAAACAGATTATTACAAACGAGCAATAGTCATCGCGCAATGCGGCGATGAGATGGTAGAGGTGATAGGTCATAGGAGGTAATAAGTCATAGAGTGTGATAGTCAAATGCCTTAGTCGTACGAGCTCCATACTCGTATTTAAAAATTCGTTGAAAGTATATCGAATGACATCTCTAATGAAAGAGCATGAAATTTTAAGAATACCCATACAATTTTTATAATTTATCGATATACGGTTTTTGAGACAAAAGATTTTGAATAAATTAGAGGAACAAAATGATTTATGGAGGAGAAAAAAAATGAGTGTTTGAGATTTGAGTAGAGAAAAAAAATGAGTGATTAAGATTTAAGAGTATTATAGGTATATTAGGTAGAGATGTTTAAATCAGTGAATAAAGAAGAAAGGTAATTTAGGTAGTTCAAATCATCTTTTAAAATTTTAAAAAAGACCAAAATGCTTTATAAGATAGTATAGATAAAAACTTAAACTTATACTATATAATATAAAACAAATAGCCTCTGTCTAAATTCTAAATTTCAACATATATTTTCCCAAAATGTCCCTTTTATCTATTCTATATTTACTTAAAATAACTATAATACCCTTTATCTCTCCTCAAGTCTCAACCCCTTATTTATTTTTTCTCTCGTCCATAAATTATTTTATTCCTCTAATTTATTCAAATCTTTTATCTCAAAAACCGTACAGCGATAAATTATAAAATTATATGGGTGTTCCTAAAATTTAATGCTCTTTTATTAGAGAGATCATTTGATATATTTTCGAATAATTTTTAAATTTAGGACGGAACCCCTCAGGTAGATCACCGCCACCGCTGCCACCACCATTACATCATCACCCCGCCATCACCTTCATCACCGCTGCAACACGCGGATACCTTTCTCTCATTATATATAATGTAAGTTTTAAACAAAAGTTTTAACTAACAACTTTCACTTAATTGTTTGATGCATACATATATGTATATATACCAGAAGAATGCCCGTGCGATGCGACAGTGATAGTGGTAGCGACAAATGTGTGGCGACAACAACAGTGTGGCGGTGACGGTGGTGGTGGCGTAGTGGTGAATGTAAATTAATTGATGTAAGAGGGGTTAATATGGTTCATTAAGGCTAGCTTGAAAGATCAATGTTGTAATTTATTTTATTAAGGATATTATAAGTAATAGGTGAATATATTTAAATTAGTGATTAAAGAATAGGGGTAATGTGGTCATTTCAAAATCTTAATTACTTAAAAAGGGTATATTTTTTATAGAGTAAGTAATGATTAATATATTATATATAGGGATCAAGGAGACAAATAATAGGTCGCGTTTGGTTCACAAAATTTGATGAAATCTGATGGAATTGGAATTAAATTCCATTCCTTAGTGTGTTTGGTTGGTTAAAGATGAAGGAATCACATTCCGTTGGAATGTTAATATTCCCTCATTTGATGGAATCTCTATTCCTTGGGGATGGGAGAAGGAATCTCATTCCGTCCCTCACTTGAATCTTCAAAAAATCAAAAACATTCCGTCAAATTCCATTCTTTCAGATTCCAATTTCTTTGAAAGATTCTATTCCTTCCAAAAACATTCCGCGAACCAAACGCACCCAATATCTTTCACATTTATATGAACTTTTGTGAATGATAGCTACCTTGATTTCTTATGGTCTCTCCTCCCTTCATTCTTTTGTGAATGATAGCTCTGTTTTAAGGATATTTGGTTGATTAATCGGGTTAACTAAGGTATTTTTTTTAACCGAACTAGCTAAAAGTTGAATTGGTTGCTACATTTTATAACTTTTGGACTATCTTTTTATATAATTTTAATGATGATTTGTTTACTTAATGTTTTTTTGACTGTTTATGTACTATTTATCGGAAAAAAAGATACCACTTTGTTGAAAATTATATGGGAAAAATTGTATAAATTGTGCTCCTTTATTTATACTGTGTAATATTTTCACCTAACATTTCTTAAAATATTTTATACATACACTATTCCCTTAATACTAATGACGAAATTACATTATAAATCTTTTATCTTTTAAAATATCTCTATTAACCCTTCAAATCAATTATTTTTATATCAAATCTACACCACTCGACATCGCTTCCACCCAAGACCGCAGATAAACATGTTCAACCAGTTCAATTCAAATCGGTATAAGATATGTCTAGTTTTGAAAAAGAAAAAGTCATTAAAAAGGGTGGTGTTCAAACATGTTCAACGTACACCTTAGCCATTTTATATCATTTAATATTTGTATATGTATATTTTCCAAATTGAATTATCTAGTTTATGTTTACTTTGAGATTTTTTAAGTTGGTGTTACTGGATGTTAAAATGTTAATTTTTTTTCATAGTCAAAAATAACACTTTTAGTTTAATATAATTTGTACAATAAATCTTCAATGAAAATGGAAGATCAAGAGCAAAAATATATAGATACTCTACAAAAATATATTGTTAATATTTATATAACAATATAAGGGCCTAACTTATAAGATTAGAACAAGGCCTCTAAAGTCGACGAGACGGCATTTCCCTCACCACCACACCGTTGTCACTACGACTACCTCGCATTGTACCCACAGTGCTAGTATTAAAAAAAAAAATTTCTCAATCGGCCTAAGTACTAAAAGGATGGTTTATAACTATAGAGAGAATTTGAGAGACTTTGGAGTACCTCAATCGGAAAAAAAAAAACCTAAAATAATGGTTTATATCATTAAAGTGAACTTGGTCACGCCTATCATCTACGCATCCAAGGGCATAATGAAAAGGAAAAATGAAAATCTTTATTTCTAGTCCTGAAGCATTTTTACACTTTATATGAAACTACTATCAAAATAATTTAATGGTTAAATACTTTGATAAATCCTACAAACTCAATATAACAAATGTCAAAAGTAAATCTAAAAAAACAAACACTAGCTATAAACAAATAAAAAGTTTTAAGTCGTTACTATTGAAAAGCCATTAACTGATACTAAAATCAGATGACAACACAAAAGGGCTGTGATTATGATCGAATACTAAAATGGTAGTAATTGTGGAGCCAATCCCTTTCAACACTACAACACCAATAAGGCAACAACAATAACAATAACCATTAATTATTAATTAATAGTACTACTTTGTTACGAGTAATTGAGAGGCCTTAATTTGGCCCGATCCCATCTTCTAATAAACATAAACATGGAAAACAGGAACAAACTTCATCCACAAGAAACCAAACCCAACCCACACACTTTTTGTCTAATCAAAACGAACATATATTGATCTCAGAAGCTTTTTAGTGTTATCGATGTGCAGTTACCAAGGTTTCAATAAACCTTAATCCATCAAACCTTGGCGCAAATTTGTCTGAGCAACAGCTCGTCTTTTTTTGCATAGATTCTTCTTTGTGTTTGATCGATGATGCTCCATAATCATCCTGTATAGAACCAAAAAAAAAAAAAAATGAAACAAAACTCTAGTACTTAAAAACCTATATAACTTTTTGTATAAAATGATACTATTAATTATTGGGTCAAAGGCCACTTGATCGAAAAGAGGTTTTCCACGTTCGGGGTATACAGAGTATTTATTTAGGAAAACAAGTCGGGCTTAATTTGACCAAAATGTACGCAACTTAAAACAAGATATATAAGTATATTTTTTTTCCAAGTGATATCACATACCTGATGAGTAGTTTGGTTATTGATATTAGAAACAGTGATGGCTGAAGCTGCGGCCATGGAAGCTGCTAAGAATCCTGGTTTCTTCATGTTCAGCAACACAAAAATAAATATGTGTGTGTGATATCTAAAAATAGGGTGGCCGATGTTTATGTGGAGAATTCTTTGTGTTGGGAATAATTTGGGGGAGAGTTGGCGTTGGAAATTGAACAATTGCAACAACTCTCTATATATACGGCCATATATAAAAGAAGCTAATAAAATTAAATATGTACACTAGCTAGCATTCTGTTTTTTATTCTTTTTAATATATTTTTTACTTTATGATATGATATCTTACGCGGCAAATATAAGTCCACCATTGTAGGCCATATATACTTAAAACTAGCCAGTACGACTTCTATAATGTTATTAGGTCATGTAAAAGGCTGAAATGTTATAGTTTGACCGCTTTATTGTTTAATAAAATTTTCAATATGGGGTGTTTTCGGTTCACATCTAATTTATTGTTTAATTAATCATGTTTAATTTCAAATGTCTGCTTCATCAGTAAATAGATCATTTGTAGGCTTATTTAAAGATAACTATTAAAAATAAATAATAATTAATCTTTTTAAAAATTGACCTAAAATATATGAATGTGACAAGTGGATTTCACATCATCTCTTTTAATCTTACCTCTTGAATTTCCATATGTCATTATCTTATAAATTAAGATGATTTTTAGGCTTATTAATTAAGAGAATTGATCCATTTTTATAAATTTTAATTGAGCCAATGAGCCATGTATACATATCAAAGATAAATATGATAGAAAAAAAAGTTGCTTTTGTCAAGCATCCAAGAGATTAGGCCCATCATTCTTCCATTCCAGATTCGTTTATTAACAAATAATTAGTTGTACTAATCTCTTCATAATTTTTAATTGAATTATAACTAAAAGGTAGACGACCAAATTGAAGATATTTTTCTCTAATAAAAAAGTTTCTAAACTAAATTGTATGTGTCCTAACGGGGTATTTTCTAGTTATTTTCAAACTTTAAAAACACCCAACATTATACTTGACACGATCTGAACTTGATTTCTCGTAAAAATTTCAAAAAGCTAATCACCCCAGTTACTTTAAAAATGCTAAGAAACCACAAACCAGCATAAGAAAGTTTAGCGATACACAAAATAAATGCTAAGGCATCATGTTGTATTTTATAAGTAACTTTGAAGATACAATAAAATAACTAATAGTAGTATTTTTATAATGGCATTGAATCATCGATAGCTTCATGTTGTGGTAAGAAAACCTGAATTTGTGGTTGATATCCATAAGTTAATAACTTAATACCGACTATTATTGACAATCAATGGATATATATACACTTGCATGTCTATTTATGATTGTTAATGTGTTAGTACTATTTTATATACTTGGTCTAATGGTCTTTTGGACATAACCAATATACGGGTGGCATGTATCATATCATGTAAGATGTTCAATTGATCATAGCTCAATTTGATTGACTTTCCAAACTGAATTTATTATAGAGTCGATTATAAAGAAGTGCTAGTTTATGATTTGTCAAAATTAAGAGTTTTACTCATACCTATCATAAATTAGGATTCTAATCATAAATTTGAGGCCTTGTCAATACTTTTAGTGCAAAAGTGTTGACTGTTTGACCAAAATGTTAATTTTTAAAAAAAATTGTTGTTTTAGACCCAAACCGTTATAGGGCACAACAGTCAAAAATAAAAACTATAATTTATGAAAATTAAAAATGTAAGTTGTACTTTTTGACCGATAAACCACAAAAACGATCTTTGTAATTAACTTTAATTTATATATTATTCTCTTTCAATCATTTTTCTTGTATCTAACACGAGAAAATCTAGATTTTGTTGTCATAAAAAAAGTTCTTATATATAAGTCCAAATGTTGTTTACTAACTTTATATTTATATTTAATTTAAAAAATTATATATATTATTACGATAGATAGTTTAAAACTAATATGAACAATAATCTGCACATGAAGTTTATGTGTAGAGGGATTTTTTTGCAAATGGAGATTTCTATCGTATTTCAAGGCGTACTATATAATACGAATACACTATTTGATTATTTCATCTAGCAATACCAAATGTAATAATATTGCAAAAATATGGTTTATCTAATACAGCTCAATTAGTTATGAGTAGATCAAATGCCAATATCCACTAACCATACTACTCGTAGGCTCGTAGCTTTTAAAGATATTTTGAATCATGATGTAATTGGTGAGGAATAGAGCATTCAAGTTGGGAACTATGAGGACCAAACATTCAAAATGTGGACTCAATAGTTTCGAGGTGGCAAGTGGGTCAAATGATAATTGTGGTACTCGTGGATGGCTACCAATGAGTCCACGTTTCATTCTACAATTTCCACAAGTTCCAATTGGCCCAAAATATACAAAGGAAAAGAAAGAACGTTGTTGATAGGATAGTTTTGTGATGCCGCAACCACTTTCTATTTATTTTTTCTCTCTTTTTAGGCACTCTCGTTTAATCGTTATCATCCAATTAACCTTTTCTTTTTATGATACCATTCCCAGCCATTAGTCCAAGATACAGATTAAGCTAAGAGCATAAATAGTGATAACAAAATTCACTAAAATGATACGCCACAACATTATCACATTACCACTATATCACATTCGTAATGCAAACTATTCATATCAAAACTCACAATATTTTAATAACAAAAACAAATAATAATTTTTTATATAAAAAACAAAACTAAAAAACCCAACTATTTTTCCCCAACTAACTCTAGGAGTTAAATGGTCATCGTCATGCTTGACGAAACGCAACGAAGCTGGTGGTATAGTGGACAATCCGACCTCCTTGGTCTAGAAATGTAAAAAAAATATAAATAAATTAACAAGTACATGTTTCATTTTCATGGTATAAACATGTTTTTAATTAGAACTATATTTTTGAAAGACAAATATTCCATAACTTATCAACATCTAATCATGAAACTATAACGCGAAAACATTATAGTATATGATCGTCTTACATATTATTAAAATCCATACAAAATATATTGATAAAATATTTTGATATTTGATTCAATCGATCTTTCTAAAAGAAAACGGTCTTTGAAAATTGATTCGATCATGACGACTTTGGTACTACATGCTATTTTTAGTTTATCATTAAAATCTTTCATTTAAAAGTAACAATGATTTTTTTTTTTTTTTCTTTTGCATTTTCCACCTACACCACTTGTAAAAACTCACACTGTTTTATTTTTATCTGCTTCTTGCCAGAGTCAACAACAACAACTACTGATAACACAAAAATGGCGATACCAATCTCCAAAACCCTAATCAGAAAAGCAAATTATATCCCCAAAATCCCACTTTACAATCATCTCTCTAAAACCCTAACAAACCCCTTTATTTCGACAACAAATCTCAAGCCCAGCAAACACTCTTCATCCCTTCTTTTCAAAACCCAAATTACACCAATAATCAAAACCCACCAAAACCCCCAAATCAAATCCCTTTTTACAGGAATAGTTGAAGAAATGGGCGAAATTCGGCATCTGGGTTTCGACGAATCCGGCCAATCATTCGATATGGTTATACATTCCCCAACTGTTATTCAAGATTGTAATCTTGGTGACAGCATTGCTGTAAACGGTACTTGTTTGACTGTTACTGAATTCGACCCAAAAACATCTGAGTTTAAAGTGGGTTTGGCCCCTGAGACGTTAAGGAAAACGTCGTTGATCGAGTTGGAAAAGGGTTGTGTTGTAAATTTGGAGAGAGCTGTGAAGCCATCGACACGAATGGGCGGGCATTTTGTGCAGGGCCATGTTGATGGAACAGGGGAGATAGTTTCAATGGAACCTGAAGGTGATTCTTTGTGGATAAAGGTGAAGACTTTACCTGAAATTTTGAAGTTTATTGTTCCGAAAGGCTTTATCGCGGTTGATGGGACTAGTTTGACTGTGGTCAATGTGTTTGATGATGAATTGTGTTTTAATTTTATGTTGGTTGAGTATACACAACAGAAAGTTGTGATTCCTTTGAAGAAAGTTGGGCAGAAGGTGAATTTGGAAGTTGATATTTTGGGGAAGTATGTTGAAAGGCTTCTTAGTAGCGGATTCGTGGAGAGTATCAAATCAAGATGATGATTCTTCCATTTGAGGTACTTGTTTTTAGTTTCAATCTGAGTTATACATTAAGAGTTCCATAACTTGAATTTTATCCTGTACGGTTTTCGAATAAAAGTTTTGCATGTGACTTTGTGTTGGTGAGATTATTTGCTTTTGTTCAGGCCCTAATATGCCATAACTTTATTTGCTTGTGACTGGGAGGCAATTAGGTCAAATCTAGATCAATCTCTTTGCAAAATGCATGACCTTTGATGCGTCTGGATTGTGTCTTCTGTTTAGAATAGGAACCAAACCATAGATGAGAAGGGTTGGTCATAGACTTGTAGTTTTTGTACAATATGTACAAAATTACAGACATACTACTAACCGAAATTACCTATCAAGATAGAAGGCTTGGTTAACTTTTTTATTTCAAAGAATTAAGGATGTATTGGCTTAAGTTTTCCTGAAGTGTGAATTCCATCTATATATCATACAGTTGACCTGTCTGCTAAATTATGAAGACTATATCAACTATCAGTCGGGATGGATTTTAGGAGGATATATCATTTTTCATGATCTTATAACTTTGTTGACGTAAGTTTTAACTAAGTAACAGGTTGCAATCTAACTATTATTATTATCTACATAGACGGAATATATGGTAGTGGCTTACTACCAAGTTAACTCAGTGAGGTTTAAGCTGAAACCACTTTAGCTGTTAATAAGCCAACAGAGTATGTCGGATAGACAGATCCAAGGTTAATGACATATAAAACATAACTAAATCACTAGTTTCGTCTCACACTTAAACGTATCCAACATTTGAATACTTGTCACAAGTGTATCCATATGAAGTTATCCGTTCATGTACGTTTAGACAATCATGCTCATTCATACATTTTGCAATTGAAATATGCTAATTGTCAATGGTTTGGAGGAAGACGACTAGCAACAAAGTTCAAAGAAAACATCTCATCTTCTGATCCTGTACCATAGCCACGTGTGTGAGGATTATCAACCATCTTCTTTGCTCTACCGACAGCACAAAATAACTCAGTAAACAACAGAAAACACGGCGACTGTAGCAACTAGCAACATTCCATGTATATTGTGGTAATTCAAGAAGTTCAACTTCATGTCACTAGCAAATTATCAATGTTTCCCCAAAACTCAAAATTATTTGTATTCCATACCTATGAAACTTATGTACCTCAACTTGGTTCAAGTTGTGTTTCTTGAACAGCTGGCCAGACTGCTACTTGAATCAAACATTTGAAGGCTTTTTTTAAAGTCACTCCTGATTCCTCAATCCCCTCTTGTATTAAGTAACTTTTCTACAGCATGAGATTAGTCTGCAGTACATCTGCAAAAAACCAAAACCACAACCCGAATACATTGTATCAGGTTGCAGTCTCACCTATATAGTTAAACAACCCCACTGGCCACTCCCACACACGCAGACGCAGACGAGGAGTAAATTGAGTACCAAGGGAATATTGCCATTTGAATCTTATGTCTTTGAGGTATAAGATGTCTTACATTTGTTGAATAATGGGTTTAATAAGTAGTAACTAGTAAGTAAAACAATTTTGTGGTAAGAACCACGATGCAAACTAATGATTGCTTTATGTCATCTGCTTAAACTTCCCGAGTCCCCAACCCACAAAGGTTTTAAACGATATTCTGATCTGTGCTTTCAAGAAAGTCGCTGACCGATATGGGATAGTTCAGCAACCAAGGCTAAAACCTGAGGGAGGCTAAACTTCAGTGTTTTCTGAGGAGAATTCATTTGATAGTTGTAATGCAATATAAGTTGTTTTGCGCAGAGACTTTATGGCTTTTGTGTGAGAATGGTGCTTAAGATCGTTGCTTCTGCTGTTTCGATGATTTAGTTTGTGGTTGTTTGACACCAATTTCTGAAATTATAGGGAAAACTGATCAAGTTTTGCCGGGCATGGTCAACAAGCGGTTTCTAACTTTCATTGGATTGCCCGGTTTATCCTCCAGCATATTTACGACAAACATGGGTTCTTGACTCTTTTGAAAGCACCAGCTGGAGGATCTTTTACCAGAATTCTGCCATTCCATTGGAAAATATATATATATATATATATATATATCTTGGGTGACCTTGCTTTTCTAAGAAGAATAATGTTGTCATAAATTTTACTCCATTATTATCGTTATTATTAATTATATTTTATAGCATTACCGAAAATCGTTAAGTCATCCAAGATCGGTTGAATTTGGGCAACATTCTGTGTAACAAGGATTTTGTAGCATTACGATTTCCGAATGTTCAGCAACATGCTTGTTAATTGATGTTCATCAGTTGATAGACAGCCCTATACTATTGTGCTACTTTCCTCGTTTAGCGGTTGTGACAAGGTGGTCATTTGGTTGAATCATTAATCAGTTTCTTTGCAAATTACAAATGAATGAGTAGTGATATTTTTATAATAAAATTTGGTCATCTACAACAAAGATATAATTTTTTATTCACATAATACAATTGAATGATGCAAGTTTTGTTATAAATGACTAAAATTTGAATGATGCAAGTTTTGTTATAAATGACTAAAATTTGTTGTAGGAAATAGAGTTATGAAAGCTCCACTTTCCACCTCGAAAATGCCCAAGGAGCAATTTTGTGTTGTGCTTACATGGCTCTACATATTTTGTCCAGCATTTTTATAGACCAGAAAATTGTTCCTGCTAATTAAGTTATGATTAATTGATAGCGTGCGATTCTATATATCTTAGTTTGGAAATGATGATATTCAAGTGCGATACTATACTCAATTAAGTCGAACTTTGGAAGACCATCAAGTATTTAAGCACCTACTTGTAGTGATTGTTTTTTTTTAAATTTTTTATTTTAATTACTTTTTTTAATCTATTAATCGTACTTCCCATTTTATAAATTAGATATTTTATAATTCAGTTTTCCTTTTTTTTAATGACTACTTTCATTGAAACAATAATCCCCATTACATACACCAATACAAACAATCTATTTACATAAAAGAAAAGGCGTTCCAGGTTTCCCACGTTATAAAGAAGTTCTTCGTGCGGTTTATCATTCCAAAGATAACCAAGAGATAGTATATTCTTCATCACTTGGAACACCACTTCATTTCGTGTTTTCTAAATACACCAGCATGACAATAATATGACCACATGGAACACCTCCATTCTTATAGAGTTGAGACTAGTCGATGTGTGTAACTCCGTTTAGTCACGAATTGAGAATGCGAAAATGGGAGGGAGATTGCACCAGTTACTAATCTTGCACCATATTTTAGTAACCACAGGGCACACTACCAATAAATGATTCAAAATTTTAGGCCAATGGGTATATACTGGAAAAAGTCACAAAGATTACACGAAATTGCCACAGATAATTCACTTTTCTATATTGTTTCTTTGTTTATTTATATTTATTTGTTATGGGAGGTGATATTTGTATCACGATTTTTGATAAATGTATCACAACGTACAAATTTTATAACCGACTGTATAAACCAGTAATATACAACTATGATAAATCTATTAAAAAAAAGTGGTAACCATTAGCCCATTAGGTAATAGCCCAATGACCCCAGCTGCCACTTTTTCAGGGGAGATCTTGGCCGAGTTCGAGTCTTGTTAAAGGCAAAATTTGAAATAATTAGGGGATTAATAAGTGGTTGAGAAATAACTGGACACTGCTCTCCCCTTAGGGATTAGTGAATACCAAATAGTACATGGGATCAGGGGTTTCCATCCAATTACCTTTTTTATAAAAAAAAAAAATGGTATTTTCCCTTTATTTATGGTTCTCGTATTTTAAAGAAGAGTATTACCTCTTGTTAAGGCCTAACGGGGTTTATGACCCATTAGTAAAATTCTTTATACCTTATGTTTTCCGGTCAAGCTCTTGCACCTTCTTTTGAAGATACATGGAAACACAAATAACGAGACGTCGAGGCATGTTAATCTATTATTCTATATCAAGTTATTCATAGCGGTGTGTATAATCAACATCATATTAGAAAATTACCTAAACCTCTTCCAACCACTAACAACTTGTTTAAAATTTCAAACTATCACTAATCCACCATTAGCTCGGGATTCACCATTATTAAAGTTTACACTTAGAATAACAAAACTTTAAAAAAGGCTCATTGCTAACAGCACAAACTCTCAATCACGAGTCCCATACAATGATATTTAACGGTCAAGGCGTAATTTATAAATTTATTGTTGAGTGGTCTTATAGAGATGTGGGAAATTGTAAGGAATAATTTATTAACCAGCTTAACAGAAAGAAAGTTTTAAACAAAAGGATAAATAGGATGGGGTGAGTTGATAACCTACTTTCTTTATATAATAACCATGATTGACTACTATGTGAAAAGAAAGTGATTGATCGTTACATTCGTCCATTTAAAAAAAAAACGGAAGGAGAAGAGATTATGATTTGACGAAGACAAGTAGACAACCATAAGGTGGTACATAATTCAAACAATGCCTATCAAACGCGTTCCAAGTGATGTAGAAGAGTAAGCCAATTAAGGTGTTCATAAAACTTGTTGACGAAGTATTTTTAGCTGATTTGGTCAAACGTGAGAGATATGTTTTCTTTCTTATATGGTTGGTTTGAGTATTTCAAAGATATTATTAGCCAGCACATAATAACATACCACATTTAGGCATGTAGCTTCCAACAAATAAAGGACGTGGAGCCAATTTGTACCATCTCTAAATAAAAAATCTTTTGATACTCGAAATTATTTTATCTATGGATTATATGTAGGTTAACTAGTTTCCAAGGGTGTAAATTATTAATTTGGTGATCTTGAAATTGTAAAATTTATATCTACCTAAAATAAAATATAGGTATAAGCGTACTAGAGTGGTGCCGCGCATTGCAGCGGCTACGGTCTATAATGCTCTAGACACCGTAACAATTTATAACGTTTAGTTTACTTTCATGAGATGCGTCAATGCATGATTTAACCGTATATATCATTCTAAAAATAAGTCGCGTATTAGGTGCAAAAAATAATGAAGTGCAAACACTAACCATAAAAAATAATCACTTACAATTGTAGGGGAGGAGACCAAGACAATTAAAAAAATAAATAGTCAAAGATTAAAATTTAATACGAATATACAAAGGACATAACTGGTTCGTAATTTCGTGAGTTATGAAAATGTAATTATTGTTTAAACATTTTGTAATATAATCTATGATAATTAAGATTTTTTTCTTATTCGTAACATTATCTTCAACAATAATTTTAGAGTTAAATGAGGATTTTATAACAATATGGGTTTTAGGTAATTGTGGGGTTTTTTTTATTAAGGGTAATTTCAAAAATTTCATGGATTAAGTGTGTGGAGGTAGTTTAAATGTAGAGGGTATATTAGGTAATTCAAAGGTAGATAGTTGAATGGGGTAGGAGATAGTTTGTTTATATAGGTAGTATAGATTATAATAATTTTAAAATCTTAGATTTTAAGACAGAGATTATTACTAAAAAGAAATAGCACTTTATTTTTTAAAATATTAAAAAAATATGTAATACCTTCACTTAAGGTCGTTGGCAGATTATTGAACAATATGCGCGATCATACAGTACCAACAAGATAAAACGGATCATGTTATGTTGTGTGATTCTGAACAACATGATCGTTGAAGATAACGGACGTGCAATTAGAGAGTTTGAAGAAGAGTTGATAGCTAATACTACACTCCCAACCCGTACGTGGATTGAAAGGCGTTCAACGCAGCTTCGTATGTACGGGGAGCTTCGCGATAGAATGACTCACCATCAACTCCGCAATGCTCTGATCGAACATGTTTGGAACCTCCTGGAACACGGCCGTCAACGTTGATGCCTAGTTTTTAATTTGCTAACAATGTCGTTTTTCATAATTTATTTACTTTATGTTTTTTAGTGTAATGTTTAATTTTATAATAAATGTAATGTGTTTGTTTTAATAATAAAACGTGTTTTTATTAATTTTGTGTAAAAGAAAATGGAATAATTAAATAATAGATGAATAGTGGAAGAAGTAGGGAAGAAGTGAGTAGTATAAGGAGGAGAGTGTTCTTGGAGGGAGAAAACTGATGAATAGTGAAAGAAGTGGGGAAGAAACGGCTTTTATAAGGAGAGACCTTATACATAATATTGCTTAATAATTTATGTATTGAAATACTTTTTAGTTCATCAAAATAATTTTTATTTTAAAAAAATACATGAATCAAGAATTATAATTTTTTATATTGTTAAAAATCCTCATATATGTGGTTTGCGATAACCATATTAAAAATCTATTTACGTCGTTATAAAAAAATATTAAATTTTGCTTTTATCCAACAAAGGACATATTGTCATATTGACAGAGATAGATTCAAATTTCAAAACAAGCAACGAAGTCTATATATTTTGAACCCGTCCGAAGGGACCCCATCGACTAGTTTCTTTCCTTTTCGCAATCATCACAATTATACGGTTGTGTAACATTAAAACTTTTTACCTTCAACAATAATATATTTATTCTCACAAACGCTTATATTAAAATTTATAAGAGATTGATGCAAAATTACAGTAATAAAATTATATGATGGAAGTTTTGTTTTAGCATTTTTAAGTAAAGATTTAAAATGATCATTTATCAATTTTTTTTCCTTTTTAATATATTAGACTAGAATTGAAATATATAGAAGTGGAACTTGGGGGTCCAATAAAACACACTTTATGAAGACATTTTCTTCTTCCCTATGCACGAGATCACATAATTTTCCAGATCTAAATCTCTCATAACCCCCATTTTTTAAACTTTAATTTAAACCCCCCCAACCTCTGACGCTACCCAACTACAAAACCATGAGCCACCACCACCACCGTCAGCCACCGCCACGCCACCCTCCACCACTACAATCCCAACCCTACAACATCATCCCAATCCACAACCTCTTAACAGACCACCCATCTCTCCGTTTCCCCGAAGTCCGCGCCGCCACCGCCGCCCTCAAATCCATCGGCAACCTCCGCCGTCCCCCGTTCATCCCATGGCAACCCCACTACGACCTCCTCGACTGGCTGGGCTTCTTCTTCGGTTTCCAAAGCGACAACGTTTCAAACCAGCGTGAACACATCGTCCTTCACTTGTCCAACTCCCAGATGCGTCTCCAACCACCCCCCGACAACATCGACACCCTGGACCCCACCGTCTTACGTAAGTTCCGTCGAAAACTCTTGTCTAATTACACACATTGGTGTTCTTTCCTTGGCCGGAAATCCAATATCTGGATTTCCGATTCTCGCCGGAATTTGACACCTGCAGATCATCAGCGTGAGCTTTTGTATGTGTCTTTGTATCTGCTAATATGGGGTGAGTCTGCTAATTTAAGATTTGTGCCTGAATGTATTTGTTATATTTTCCATCACATGGCTATGGAGTTAAATAGGATTTTAGAGGATTTTATTGATGAGAACACCGGTAGGCCAGTTTTACCCTCTGTTAACGGCGATAACGCCTTTTTGAACCTTGTCGTGAAGCCTATTTACAACACGCTAAAGACCGAGGTTGAGATGAGTAGAAACGGGACTGCCCCGCATTCTAGTTGGAGGAATTATGATGATATAAACGAGTATTTTTGGAGTAGGAGGTGCTTTGACAAGTTAAAGTGGCCGATTGATGTTGGGAGTAACTTTTTCGCCACCACCAGTAGAGGGAAACGGGTGGGGAAAACGGGGTTTGTTGAGCAACGGTCGTTTTTAAACTTGTTTAGGAGTTTCGATAAGTTGTGGATTATGTTATTTTTGTTACTACAAGCGGGTATCATCGTTGCTTGGAAAGACGGGAAGACATATCCTTGGCAGGCTTTGGCAGATAAAGATGTGCAAGCTAGGGTCCTGAGCATTTTCATTACTTGGAGCGCGTTGAGGTTTTTGCAAGCTCTTCTGGATGTGCTTATGCAGTATAAGTTGGTTTCCAGAGAGACTTTATGGCTTGGGGTCAGAATGGTGTTGAAGATTGTTACTTCTGTTATATGGATTATTCTTTTTGTGGTGTTTTACTCGAGAATTTGGAAACAGAAAAAGGATGATGGGCGTTGGTCGGGTGCTGCTAATAAACGTGTGGTGACTTTCCTTGAGGTTGCTTTGGTTTTTATCCTTCCTGAAATTTTAGCACTTGTTCTGTTTATTATTCCATGGGTTCGTAACTTTCTTGAGAACACAAATTGGCGGGTCTTTTATCTTGTAACTTGGTGGTTTCAGAGTAGAAGTTTTGTGGGTCGTGGGCTCAGGGAGGGTTTAGTGGATAACATAAAGTATTCATTGTTTTGGATCGTGGTTCTTGCCACAAAGTTCTGTTTTAGTTACTTCTTGCAGATAAAACCGATGATTCAGCCCACAAAAGACATCTTAGACCTTAGAGACGTGAGATACGAATGGCATGAGTTCTTCGGTAACAGCAACAGGTTTGTTGTAGGGATTTTATGGTTGCCCGTTGTACTGATTTACTTAATGGATTTGCAAATTTGGTACTCGATTTACTCTTCGTTTGTTGGTATGGGAGTCGGGTTGTTCAGCCATTTGGGTGAAATAAGAAACGTGCAACAGTTGAAGCTGCGGTTTCAGTTTTTTGCTAGTGCAATGCAGTTTAATCTAATGCCCGAAGAACAGTTATTGAATACAAGAGGGACTTTAAAAAGCAAGTTCAAAGACACCATTAATAGACTTAAGTTGAGGTATGGTTTTGGAAGACCATTTAAGAAACTCGAATCGAATCAAGTGGAAGCGCATAAATTTGCTTTGATATGGAATGAGATCATTTTGACTTTCAGAGAAGAAGACATTGTCAGTGATCATGAAGTAGAGCTTCTTGAATTGCCTCAAAATACATGGAACGTCAGAGTTGTCAGATGGCCGTGTTTTTTATTATCTAACGAGTTACTTCTTGCTCTTAGTCAAGCTAAGGAGTTGGTTGATGCACCTGACAGGTGGCTGTGGTACAAGATTGGGAAGAACGAGTACAGGCGTTGTTCTGTTATTGAAACTTACGACAGTGTACGCCACATGCTGCTTGCAATTGTACGGTACAACACACAGGAGCACTCGATCTTAACAACCCTTTTTCAAGAAGTTGATAACTCGATCACTATCGAGAAGTTCACCAAAACTTTCGACATGAACGCCCTTCCAAAGATTCATGCCAAACTGATCACTCTTGTTGGTCTGTTGATAAAGCCCAAGAAAGACGTTAACCACGTGGTTAACACACTACAAGCACTCTATGAAGTTGTTATTCGTGATTTCTTTAAAGAAAAAAGAACCATGGATGAGCTGAAAGAGGATGGATTGGCTCCTCACGGGCCACTCACCGGTGCGGGCTTGCTTTTTGAGAATGCCGTTGAGTTGCCTGATTCAGACAACGAGAATTTCTATAGACAGGCCCGGAGATTGCATACTATCCTCACATCACGTGACTCGATGAACAATATCCCTGTGAATTTAGAGGCTAGAAGACGGATTGCTTTCTTTAGCAACTCACTGTTTATGAATATGCCTCATGCTCCTCAAGTGGAGAAGATGATGGCTTTCAGTGTCTTGACACCTTACTACAATGAAGAAGTGGTCTACCACAAGGAGCAACTTAAAACTGAGAATGAGGACGGAGTTTCCACGCTTTATTATTTGCAAACTATCTATGCTGATGAATGGGTAAACTTTTTGCAACGGATGAAGCGTGAAGGTATGGTGTCAGAGGATGAATTGTGGACAGTTAAACTCAGAGATCTTCGTCTTTGGGCTTCATATAGAGGCCAGACACTTGCTCGTACGGTGAGGGGCATGATGTATTATTACCGAGCTTTAAAGATGCTGGCTTTTCTTGATTCGGCTTCTGAAATGGACATTCGTGAAGGGGCACGGGAACTCGTTTCTATGGGGCATGGTAGCGGTGTAGATGATTCAAGCCGTACGGGTAGGAGTGTAAGTAGAACAGATAGTACAGTGAGTAATATGTTTAAAGGCCATGAATATGGGTCCGTCTTGATGAAGTACACTTATGTTATTGCATGTCAGATATATGGGACTCAAAAGGCCAAAAAGGATCCTCATGCTGACGAGATTTTGTATTTGATGAAAAACAATGAAGCTCTCCGTGTTGCATATGTTGATGAGGTGGTGGTGCAAGACAGAACTGAGTATTATTCTGTTCTGGTGAAGTATGATCGGGATATTGAAAAAGAAGTTGAAATTTATCGTGTCAAGTTGCCAGGTCCTTTGAAGCTTGGGGAGGGAAAACCTGAGAATCAAAACCATGCTCTTATTTTCACTCGGGGAGATGCAGTTCAAACTATAGATATGAATCAAGATAATTATTTTGAAGAGGCTCTTAAAATAAGGAATTTACTTGAGGAATACAAGCAGAAATATGGTCTTCGTAAGCCAAATATATTGGGAGTCAGAGAAAATATCTTCACAGGTTCGGTCTCTTCACTTGCTTGGTTCATGTCAGCTCAAGAAACAAGTTTTGTAACATTGGGTCAACGGGTTTTGGCAAACCCATTGAAAATCCGGTTGCATTATGGTCATCCTGATGTCTTTGATCGGTTTTGGTTCTTAACTCGTGGTGGAATCAGTAAAGCTTCAAGATTGATTAACTTAAGTGAAGATATCTTTGCTGGGTTTAATTGCACATTAAGGGGTGGTAATGTGACTCACCATGAGTACATTCAAGTTGGAAAAGGAAGAGACGTTGGATTAAACCAAGTATCTATGTTTGAAGCTAAAGTTGCAAGTGGGAACGGTGAGCAAGTACTTAGTAGAGATGTCTACAGATTGGGTCATAGACTTGATTTCTTTAGAATGCTTTCATTTTTCTACACTACCGTTGGGTTCTTTTTCAACACGATGATGATTTCATTAACCGTGTACGCTTTTTTGTGGGGACGGTTATACCTTGCACTAAGTGGAGTGGAGAATTCAGCTGCAGGCAATGCTGACACGAATAAAGCGTTGGGGACGATTTTAAACCAGCAGTTTATAGTTCAACTTGGACTTTTTACTGCTTTACCCATGATTGTTGAAAACACTCTCGAGCTCGGGTTTCTTGCAGCCATTTGGGATTTCATAACAATGCAGCTTCAACTTTCTTCTGTGTTTTATACATTCTCCTTAGGAACCCGTTCTCATTACTTTGGGCGAACTATTCTTCATGGGGGTGCCAAATACCGGGCCACTGGTCGTGGTTTTGTGGTGCAACACAAGAAGTTTGCTGAGAATTATCGACTCTATGCTCGTAGCCATTTTATAAAAGCAATTGAGCTTGGTCTAATTTTGATTGTTTATGCTTCACATAGCCCTGTTGCTAAAGGAACATTCACTTATATTGCATTGACCATCTCGAGTTGGTTCCTTGTGGTTTCATGGATTATGGCACCGTTTGTGTTCAATCCCTCCGGGTTTGATTGGTTAAAAACAGTTTATGATTATGATGATTTTATGAGCTGGATATGGTTTCGAGGGGGTGTGTTTGCAAAGTCTGAAGAGAGTTGGGAACAATGGTGGTATGAAGAACAGGACCATTTGAGGACTACTGGTTTATTTGGAAAGCTGTTTGAAATCATTTTGGATTTAAGGTTTTTCTTTTTTCAATACGGGATTGTTTACCAATTGGGAATTGCTGCAGGTAGCAGAAGCGTTGCTGTTTACATACTTTCTTGGATTTATGTGGTTGTGGTTCTTGGAATCTATTTGATTATAATATACGCCCGTGATAAGTATTCTGCAAGAGAACACGTCTATTATCGGTTGGTTCAGTTTCTCGTGATTGTTCTTGGTATACTTATAATAATCGCTTTGAAGGAGTTTACACAGTTCAAGTTTATTGATATTCTCACGAGTCTGTTGGCATTTCTTCCCACTGGGTGGGGTTGTCTTTTGATTGCTCAAGTATTCCGACCCATTTTGGAAAAAACTATGATCTGGGGGACTGTTGTTTCTGTGGCCCGCACTTATGATACTATATTTGGCGTTATTGTCTTGACCCCAGTGGCGGTCTTATCATGGATGCCCGGTTTCCAGTCTATGCAAACCAGAATTCTGTTCAACGAAGCGTTTAGTAGAGGTTTGCGGATTTTCCAGATTGTTGTTGGAAAGAAATCCAAAAGCTGATTATTATCAAGGTAAAGATATTTAGGTTTATTATGTGTAGTTGTTTGTTGCTTAATGTTCATTCGTAATCAATTTTAACTCTTTGTTGCAGGCGTTGGCTCAGACGAACACATTTTTATTTGTAGAGTTTGTATATCTTCTGCTTTCAGATTCTTACAGAAGAAGCAGACTGCCCCTTTCAATGTTTTATACGTAGGTATATGTCCTATCTTTTCTTGCTGTTATATTCACATTCAGGTCTTATGTTGGATTGAATGATTTTGAATATAATGTGTCACATTTGTGCTGAACTTCTGTTGAACAATTTGCAGTCTTGATGTTGGCAACGATGGAAGTATATACCATTAACTTGAGATGCAGTACAGGTTCTTTTTTCTTATTAATATGAAGGGTACTTTTATATTTGAAATGAGCAATTAAACAACAGTTGTATTAGGTATGAGCAATTAAACAACAGTTGTATTAGGTATTTTCCTGTGAAGTGACAGCATTCCTAGATTATTCTTGGTAGTAGAGGTAGATGGGAGAAAACAAGTTGAATCATTCTGTATTTTGGCTTTTTTTTGTTGTTGAAGTTTTAGCCATGAAGCTTTACATGAAGTAGATTTGAGTTCATTATACTGCATGTGTGATATGTTTAGCAAAATTTGACAACTATTATTGTACTATAGTTATTGGTATGGGGTCTTGTCATTTTTTATGTTGATATGATTTTTCCTATTCTGTTGACCACTACAAATGTCGCCTAATGGTCGGATATCTTGATAGCCCCGGAATAGGTCTTGGACCATGTATATCCGAGTCAAATACTCACCCTCCCAGGTAACCTGAACCGGAAATATCTCACCTGTTTATCTGTTCTTTTGTTTTTCCCATCAATCAATTCTTTAATGTAGCTATTGCCATGTTCTGTTTTGGTAATTTGGTTCTATCTATTGTGTCAAATTGTAGTGTAGATGTGGATATTCAATATCGACATTGATGCCCAACTTATAAACTCTGTAGGAGTCTTTAGGCCACTGCAGTAATCTTCAATTTTCAATAGTATTGCTTTAAAAAAGTCAAGGTTTCTAGCTCATTTTAGACAAGTTACTGATATGTAGGGTATATAAGCGTTAGTTTTTGTATTTGTTACTCATAAAGGAATTCAACTACTACCGATTTTATGTAGCTTTGGAGACTAGTAGCCATTGATGATACTGGTTGATTACGAGTTTGATTGATGGCCATATATAAAATTAACTAACGCGAAAGGTTAGTGCCTATTCGTCATTAGAAGAAAGATTGATAAGTATCATAAACGGGTTTTGGAGTTAACGAGCAAGTGGTGAATGGGTAAAACTAACTTTGGTGTAGCAGGCTGAGTTGGATTTAGCTGATTTATCACGACTAACTTTTACTTTTGTTGGATTTAGCTGATTTATCTAATTTGAATCTTTTATTTCAATTCTTCTTAGACAAGTTTTTTTATTTTAAAAATTTTTCATGGATTTGGGAATTTTTTGGAGTTAGAGTTTTTTTTTAATATTTCAAAGCATATCTAAAAAGAATTATTACTTTGAAAGAAGCTTATAAAAGCCCCCAAATGCTTTTATCGAAAGTTATTTTCAGGAGTTTACACACTTCGAATAAATTAATAAAAAAATTACCATATTAAAAGAGAACTACTTGTCATATTAAACAATGACATAAACTTATATCGCACGAAAGAAAGGGGCGAATCGAACTGACAAGTTATTTTTGTACTATTGAAACTTAAAAAAAAAAATTATGGTAAAGAATAAATGAAAATGATACATTAGTATACTCTTCTTATACTCCGATCCTAGTTTACATGGTACTAAAAGAATTTTAAGAACAATGGGATGAATACACGAATCCAGCAGCAAATTACTATTTTCTTTCGTAATTCCGATTCGTTAATAGTAATCGATCCATTGAGAGTACATGCAATAATAGTTTATTGACTTGACGTGATATTCAAATGAGCCGTTTGTATTTACAAGCGTGAAAAGTTTGAGCCGATAGGGAAGTAAGCAACGGGAATTGGTGCACTTTTGTTTCCACTCTTGCCTTTTGCTTCCTGACTACCATCGACCTTATGAGCTTTACTCGACACATCAATATTATCATTGATTACCTTGTTTGACGAACCCGAGAAACAACTGAAAAAACTTGATACGATAAAAGCCATCTTAATTAACAAAGAAACTGAAGTCTTCTTGTAATGTTAATTTATAGATTTTTGAGTGATTTTAGTTAGGTGTAATAGGAGTGTTTTGTAATGCGTTTTAATTAATTTATGATGAAACATACAACCAAATCCATGTCATATTTATAACCAGATTGACTTTATCTTTCTTGGAAATTTCTTATATTTTCTTGGCTTGGGAAGGAGGTTTTGAAATGAGTCAAAATAGATAACTCACGCATTTCTTGTGAGTCAAATATATGAACGGGTTATTTAAGCAAAAAGCCAAAATGCCATCGAACGTAATTGGTCCTTATGGTCTTGAATATCCCCATATATATATATGTCAACATTTATAGTACTTGTTGAATATTTAGAGAAACTTTCTTATAGAAAAAACATTGTCGAACCGGCCTCAAATTAGTATTGGGGCTAATTTTTAGTGGTATTGGGGCTAGGATTCCCCTCATTTATTTTTTTTAAACTGTTAAAACAATAATTAAATAAAACTAATAAAATAAAATTGGTAAAATATTATATATCGTGGTCCTCATGATTTTGAATGAGTAAAAATCTACACTTGGTAGTTGTTGGTGAAAGCCGATAACTTATAGCTGTAGCAGAAAGCTGATAGATTAAATCTTTTAAAATATATAAAGTGTTTAGCAGTTTAGCTAAAACTTTTAATAAATTGAGTAAAATGATAAAAATAGACATAGATTAAATATACTTAACACATATAAAAAAACTCTAACTTTTATAAAAGAGTTAATAATTGTGTCATTTTAATTTATTTATTTTACTAATTTACCTTTTTTAATTGTATATAGATTCAATTTCCTTATTAAACTTTAAATTAAACCCCTAACTTTTACAAAAGAGTTTATAACCTTATATGGATTTATCGTTTTTCTCATTAATATTGTCTTTATTTCATTCTCAATTCTTCAACTCCTATGAGTTATATTACTTATAATAATAAGTTATCAACTTAAAACTTAAAAAATACGATCAGAAATCACAAGCTATTTGCCGTCATTCACTATGCTTACAGGTTTCGATTTTCATGTGATTTAAAAATCTAAGGTAAATTCAAAATTCTAACTAAACATATAATATAATTATCATTACTGTTTATTATAATTTAGCTTAAATAACCATAGTTTATTTCATACTCACAATTTATGTATGAGGCATATTTGAATTTGTTTATGATAAAATCTATATAGCCACCGTACATCATACGGGTATTAGGACTAGTATATATAATTAAGCGCGGAGAGAAGATAGTGTTGGGTTAAACCAGGCCCGGCCCAAACCGGGTTTATTAGTTTATTTTATTTTAAGTCAGCAAGAGTCAGTTTATTTGAGTCGGTCAATTGTTTGTTTGAGTCTTCCTTTTGAGTCGGTCATAGTGGTAGTCACGGGTTATGGTTATCAGGTAGTTTCCGATATTTAGGGTAATCATTGAGTAGTGGTGTTCGTGTCTTGTAAGGCTATTTAAGCCATCGTTTGTTATCAATGAAGTTATCACATTTAGAGTCAGAATAATTAGGTATCGCTTGTTTACAACAAGTGGTATCAGAGACAGGTTGAGTGATCCACACATCAGAGAGATTACGATGGCTGAAGGAAACACTTCTCAGAACTTTGTCATTCCCAAATTTGATGGTGACTATGATCATTGGAGTCTGATCATGGAGAATCTGATGCGATCAAAGGAGTACTGGCAAGCGATTGAAGTAGGCTATGTTGAGCCTAGGGCAGGAGACCAAATCTCAGAAGCAAGACGAAAGGAATTGGATGATATGAAGCTCATCGACTTGAAGGCATTGAACTACCTGTTCTACTCAATTGATAAGAACATCCTCAAAACCATTACCAACAAGCAAACAGCGAAGCAACTGTGGGAAGCCATGAAAGTCAAGTACAGAGGTAATGCACGAGTAAAGAAGGCTCAATTGCAGAGGCTGAGGCGGGAGTTTGAAACTCTCGAGATGAAGACAGGTGAGTCCATAACGGAGTATTTTGGCAGAGTCATGACTTTGTCGAATGCGATGAGGACCAGTGGAGAAGAGATGACAGAAGAAAAGATTGTGGAAAAGGTTCTTCGAACCCTTACTCCAAACTTCAATTTTGTTGTCTGCTCGATCGAGGAATCCAAGGACTTGGATACTCTATCTGTGGACGAGTTGCAAAGCTCTTTAATGGTTCAGGAGCAAAAACTTGTGAGACAAGAAGTTGATGAGCATGCTTTGAAGATCAATACCTGGAATCAGGGATCAACATACGGAAGAGGAAGAGGAGGCTTTGGAAGAGGTAGAGGTCGTGGTCGAGGCAGGGGTAGAGGAAGCCTTGACAAGGCTTCAATTGAATGCTACAAGTGCCATCAAAAGGGGCACTTCCAGTTTGAATGCACCCAAGATGACAAAGGGGCCAACTATGCAGAATTTGATGAAAACGAAGAACTCGTGTTGATGGCACACATTCAGGAACTCGAAAGTGAAGAAAGAGGTTACTGGTTCCTTGATTCTGCATGCTCGAACCACATGACAGGTATGAAAAGTTGGTTTACTCACTTAGATGAAAACACTAGGCACTTTGTCAAATTAGGAAATGGGCTAAGGCTAAATGTCAATGGAGTGGGTGATATCTGTTTTGAAATTAATGGAATCACTCATGTCCTCACCAATGTGTATTATGTTCCAAAATTGACCTCAAACCTAATAAGTGTGGGTCAACTACAAGATAAAGGGGTCAAAGTGGTTATTGAAAGAGGGGAATGTAGCATCTTTCACCCACATAGGGGGTTGATCATCCAGTCTAAAATGACCAAGAACAGAATGTTTATTGTATATGGGACAAAGAAGAATGGCCCTGCTCATTGCTTACAAACGAGTGTAGTTAACAACACACATATTTGGCACAAGCGGTTTGGGCACGTGAATCACAAAACAATCAAAACAATGCAGTACAAACATATGGTGATTGGGATGCCTCAAGTATGTGGAAGAACAGAGATGTGTGAAATGTGTAACATTGGGAAGCAAAGCAGAATAGCCATTCCAAGACAAACAAACTGGCATTCTACTGAAAGGCTCGAGCTTGTACACACGGATCTATGCGGCCCAATCAAACCTACAACACAAAGTGGGAAGAGGTATGTTCTTGTCTTCACTGATGATTTCACTCGGAAAACATGGGTATATGTACTAGGAAGTAAAAATGAAAGTTTTGATATGTTTAAGAAGTTTAGAGCTGTAGTAGAAAATGAAGTGGGTACTAAGCTAAGAACTCTTAGAAGTGATAGGGGAGGAGAATTCACCTGACATGCTTTTAACACATATTGTGAGGAGCAGGGAATTAGGAGATAGCTTACTGCGGCATATACCCCTCAGCAAAACGGGGTAGCCGAGCGCAGAAACCGAACTCTAATGAACATGGTTCGGTGTCTATTAGTTGAAAGAAATGTTCCTAAAAGATTTTGGGCAGAAGCTACGATTTGGGCATGTCATATTTTGAATCGGTGTATGTCAAGAGCACTGGATGAACAGGTTCCAGAAGAAAAGTGGTCAGGTAACAAGCCAAATGTAGAGTACTTCCGGGTGTTTGGGTGTGTGGCCCATGTTCATGTCCCAGAACAGCTACGCACCAAACTTGACCCTAAAAGTCATAAATGTGTGTTGTTTGGTGTAAGTTCTGGATCCAAGGCCTACCGGTTATATGACCCAGTCCAAAAGAAAATAGTGATCAGCAGAGATGTGTTGTTTGAAGAGGACAAACAATGGGATTGGGAGAACACAAAAGAAATTGCAGAAGATTTGATTATTGAAGGTGATGAAGAACCATTACACTCAAGCAATGGTGTCGTGAATGAAGATACTTCCCATCAGGAACCAGAAACTCGAGAAACGAATCAAATACACCCACAAGAGCAAAGGGAACATGAAAATGCATAGATTAGTCCAGCAGAAATTGAACAATTGGCAACTGAAATATCTGTTCCAGCAAGAAACTCAACAACAACAGCAGTTGCAGAATCCTGTACTCGATCAAGACAAAAACCGGTATGGATGAAAGATTATCAAATGGGAAAAGATCTATCAGACGATGATTATGCTATGTACACCTCTCTAGGTGATCCAACATCCTTCGAAGAAGCTATACAGGAAGAAAAGTGGTTAAAGGCAATGCAAGATGAGATGTTGGCAATCGAGAAGAATGATACATGGAAACTTGTGAATGCTCCAGCTGATATCACACCAATTGGAGTCAAATGACTCTATAAAACAAAGCTGAATGAAAAGGGAAATGTTGACAAGTATAAAGCTCGATTGGTAGTGAAGGGTTGCTCACAACGTAAAGGCATTGACTACGAAGAGGTATTTGCCCCTGTAGCCAGATGGGATACTATAAAAACTATGCTAGCAATTGCAGCTCAAGAGGACTGGAAGGTATTTCAGTTAGATGTGAAGAGTGCGTTTCTAAATGGAATCTTGAATGAGACGGTCTATGTACACCAACCTCAAGGTTTTACAAAGGTTGGGGATGAGTCAAAGGTATATAAGTTGAAAAAAGCATTGTATGGGTAAAACAAGCCCCACGGGCTTGGTTTAACCGAATTGAAGCTTACTTTAAGCGAGAAGGTTTCAAACAAAGCCGCTATGATCATACCCTCTTCGTGAAGAAAGTGTGGAACAACATTCTGGTGGTTAGTTTATATGTTGATGATTTGATATTTGCAGGAAACAACACCATGTTTTGTGAGACTTTTAAGAAGTCTATGCAAAAAGAGTTTGAGATGACTGATTTGGGAGTGATGAAATATTTCTTGGGAGTGGAGGTGAAGCAAACACAAGATGGTATACACATGTGTCAAAAGAAGTACATTAATGAAGTCATAGGAAGGTTTGAGATGGAAGATTCGCATGTGGTGGCAAATCCTATTGTTCCTGGCACACTGCTGACTAAGGAAGGGGTAGGGGAGGAAGTTGATCCTGTACTGTACAAGAAGTTGATTGGAAGTCTCATGTATGTAACAGTGACCCGTCCTGACCTAGCCTATGTGGTAGGGTTACTGTCTCGATTCATGGTAAAGCCAAACAATGAACACTTGGATGCAGCCAAAAGAGTCTTGAGATACTTAAAGGGAACCAGCAGTTTTGGGTTGTTTTATGAAAGAAGAGGTGATGCAAAATTAAAGATTTACACTGATAGTGATTATGCCAGGGATATTGTGTAACAACCGTACTTTTAATATTATATATGTGCTAGTTAGGTTGTTTACGTTCCCGCAAGCCCTAGTTATACTTGAAGCTAGTAGGTAATGCCCCAAATTAGTAATCTAAAGCTAATGATATGTAAAAGAATTTCCTAATGAAAGTACCTCGGAACAAAAATTTTTAGAAGTGATCAATCGATGCGATAATAATAACTTAAGGCTCGCAAATTGAGATACCAATCAAAATTCCTATGGATTGCCCAACAAATCAAAAATAAAACCAAATCAAGAGGATATGATCATGATAAATAAAATTTTCAACTAAAAATATAATTGGACGTATTATGTACGTAAAAGCGTCGAAAACTTAATAAGTAAGCATATAAGCTTAAAAATTAATACAAATTTACAACCAATGACCTATGTAACCAACTAAAAATACAAAAATATATCCACACACATAAATATACATGACTTATACACATATATACATATTCCTAAGTAAAACAACCAATTAATTACCTTTTACTAACAAAACACTTACAAATTAAATCCACACTTAACATATACCTACACTTATACTTATACAACAAAACTTTATAAAAAAAATAAAATGTGTCTCTCCCTTTTCCCCCTCCTTTTGGCCGTTCCCCCCCCCCCCCCTTAGATACACACACACACTTAATTCAAAATACACACACTTCCAAGGAATTTAACACTCAAACTCTCTCTTCCCCAACACACACATAACTCATTTTCTCTCAAAAACTCTTCCTTTTCTCCCTCTCTCCCTCTTGAATTTCGGCAGCCATTAGAGAAGGAAGAACAAGACTAAAAACTCATCTAAACACTTGATAATAATAAGGGTTGTAGGTTAGATAAACAAAGGGTTGATTCAAGAATAGTTTAAGGGTGTTTCAAGTGTTGAATAAGGGTATTCTTGGAGATATAGGCCACGAAAATCTGCCATTTTTCATCATCTAGAAGTGATCTTCAAGGGTATATATCTTCATCTCTTTATTAGATTAATCTTGTTCTTGTTTATATTAAAAAGGTTTTATCAAAAGATTGTGTTTTCTTTATGTTTTCTTTTGAATATACACTTGATGAGGGCAAAGTTGATAGGATCTTTCTTTCCATGCTCATGCATGTTGAATCCATGAAGAAAGATCCAAGGATTCAACTAGTTTAAGACCCAAAAGTGTGGATATAAGTTTAATAGTCTTTGATGTGATTTTCCTTTGAAAGATGGCTATATTCATACATATTATGAAAGTAATATTTCTGGAAATATTTATAAAAATATAGATTTTATTGATAAAGTGTTGGATCTATAAAAGCTAGCATCAAAAATTTTTATATAAAAAGATGAACATGATGTATAAATATTTGTATATATATTTTTGGAATATTTCATGAAAAATATATTTTTATGTTGATGGATTTTTGATAGTTAAAGCTTTATGTTAAAAAGTATTGATTTAAGTGCATATATGCTAGATTTAAGAAGGTTGGATTATTGTTTGAATTATGAGATGAAGCTAGGCTTTTCATAAGTGAAAAATGTGTTAAAATCAAAGTTAATATTCGGTAAAAATTATGGTAATAACAAAAATATGATTATAGAACAAACAAGGCAAAATAGGCTTGAAATCGAAAACCGAAAACTTGTTAAAATGCATCTTGAGCACACACATGCACCATAACTATATGACCATGAAAATGTGATGAACATACTGGAAATATGACATATTAAAAGTATAAAACTCAAGTCATTTGATGCATGGCAAGAATAAGCTCAAAAATAGTCTTTTCGGGTCAAATAATCACCAAACGAAAGCACAAAATTGCACATAGCACACCACCACCACAATCACGACTTAGGTCATCAAAATATGATGGACATTCTGGACAAAATGAAATAAGAACAAAAATCCCTTTTGAAGCATTTAAATTGGTTGAGAAATGAGGCAAAAATCACTATTTCGGTAAACGATTTTATGTTTAAAAGTCCTCAAATTATAAGAACACAAGAGAGATTGAATGGTTACAAATTTTATTTGATAAAAGTTGCCTAAAAAGGGTCTGGGATTTTAGACAAAAGCTCTTGTGATGATTTCTAAGTGTTTTTATAATTTAGTGAATTTAAAAGGGATTTTAAGGAATAAATAAATCAATAATAAATTATATAAATCATGAACTTGGACAAAATCACATAAATAGGATTAAAATAACTTAAACCTACTGGAGAAAAGTAATTTCAAGGAAAGAACCAAGTTTTACATAATTTAAGAATGACTAACTAAGTTAAAAATCACTAATTAATCACTATTATTAAATAAATAAGTAATAAAGCTTAAATAAATAAATAAATAAATAATATTACAAGTTTAAAAGCATAATACTCAGTAGATAATCAAAATATAATTATCTATAAATTTTAAAGGTAATTTAAGAACCTAAGAATAATTATAAGGGATTATTTAATTAATTAATGAATAAATGGAATAAATAATTAATTAAATAATAATAAATCAAGGAAATTAATATAAATCAGAAAATATATTTTACAATCCAAAATACTACTGTACCAATATCAAATAGTAGTACAAAGCAAAGTGTGCAAAAGAAATCTCGCGAATCAAAGCCGAATTACCGAAATTCCAACAAGCGCGCAAAAACGCTTAACGCAAAAACTACTCTTACCATCAATTCCAAATTAAGCAAACATCTTGAACATCATAATACACTTTGATTCCATAATGAAGTAACAACCAAAGATAGGCAAGCTTACTAGCATAAATCTCATGATCTAGTTCACTAGCTCATGTAACACGCACTTACGTTGTGTATATTTGAATACCATGGTTTAGGCTTGCTTGGGGAACGACATCACTAGGCACACATCTCGTATTTGATCAGCCCCCATTACTCTCAAATCAAGTGAGTCATAGCCCCCTTTCAAACTCTTTTATGTGTTTTACTTTCGGGGTGAAAAGCATGATAAATGAAACTACTTTCTATATATGCAATGTTTCTTGAAAGAGAGTTGTTATATGAAATGATTCTTGATATATGAGTATGAAATAAAATTGTTTCGTATGTTCATGAAAATAAAGGATTTATGTGATGAGCTTGAGTTCTGTCAAACCGCGGCGTTCGGTACACTACTATTTACTCCGAAAGTGGAGGCCTGTAGTTAGTTAGTTGCGCAACTAGGTTTCGTCCGCCCACCCAAAGCGTACCGTTGGAAGGTTGGTTGCCTTCGTGACAACCTCCACTTCTAGTCTGGCCCCCGGGTGTTCTAACTACCTTAAGATAATCGGGCGTCTCCATGGCACGACCCATTATCATCATTGTTATTAATGTTACGGCACTTGATTGACAGCTTGTGCTATGAATTGAATTATTGAATTGTAATCGGACTTGAATAAAATGGTAGTAGTAGTGGCTCAAGTATATACTCATCTAAGATAATGGAATTAGACCTTTGTGGTCAAATGACAATGATTTATTTACATGGGTTAAAAGTGAGTTGAACAAACGATTATCAAAGGATGAATTGGAAATGTTCATGGAAATTGGTGATTCCTAATTTATTTCGTGATGATGTGTATATATGCTTATTGTATTAGTTAAAAACCTATGAACTCACTCAAATCTCGTAGTTGACACTTTTTCTTCATGCTTTTCAGGTTTAGAGCAGTAGGTTTGCCTATGGACCGCTTTTGGACATTGTGTTTGCATGGTGAACGAAGACTTGTAATGCAAACAAGTTTATCTTTTATTTCGGATTTGGACTTATGTTATGATTTTTAATAATTTACTTTGAACTATGTAATCGTTTAATTTGGAATGGTTTTAAGACTTTAATTAAGACGTTTTCCATTTAATCTTTTGTACCATGTCGTTCTGTGGCATCTCGTGTTTCCGCCGTAGTCGGGGTGTTACATATTGAAGACAGGAAATGCACATCTGGCTATGTCTGTTTGTATGGAAATGCTGCAATTTGCTGGAGTTCAAGGAAACAAGAAGTGGTCACACTATCTTCTACAGAGGCAGAATATGTGGCTGCCACAAATTGTGCATGCCATTACAAATGGCTAAAGGGGTTGATGGAGGATATGGGAAAAAGGTCTAAAGGTGCTATGGAGATCATGTGTGACAACACATCAACCATAAAGCTCTCAGTGAATCCAGTTATGCACCGTCGAACCAAACACATAGATGTGCGCTATCATTTCTTGAGGGATATGGTAAATCAAGAAGAAGTGAAGCTGGTATTTAGCACTACCAAGGAGCAGCTTGCAGACATGATGACTAAGCCAATTAAAGAAGAAGATTTCATCAAGATCAGGAAAGCCTTAGGAGTCATAGAAGTAAACTGAAAGCAATCGTTGTTCAGTTTAGGGGAGGATTTGTTGGGTTAAACCAGGCCCGACCCAAACCAGGTTTATTAGTTTATTTTATTTTAAGTCAGCAAGAGTCAGTTTATTTGAGTCGGTCAATTGTTTGTTTGAGTCTTCCTTTTGAGTCGGTCATAGTGGTAGTCACGGGTTATGGTTATCAGGTAGTTTCCGATATTTAGGGTAATCATTGAGTAGTGGTGTTCGTGTCTTGTAAGGCTATTTAAGCCATCGTTTGTTATCAATGAAGTTATCAAATTTAGAGTCAGAATAATTAGGTATCGCTTGTTTACAACAGATAGAAATTGGTCAAACTGATAATTAAATCGATAACATAAGTCCAATATTTCTTTCAGAAAAATTAACGTAAAATTAACTGATAATTTGTTTCGCGGAGAGAAGATATATAAAATTAACTAACGCGAAAGGTTAGTGCCTATTCGGCATTAGAAGAAAGATTGATAAGTATCATAAACGGGTTTTGGAGTTAACGAGCAAGTGGTGAATGGGTAAAACTAACTTTGGTGTAGCAGGCTGAGTTGGATTTAGCTGATTTATCACGACTAAGTTTTACTTTTTTTTTTTTTCTTTTACTTCTGGAGTAAATTTACTAAATCAAAGTACATATCATTATAATTTTTATAAAAAACTATTCAACGTGCGTCAACACCATGTTAGTGATTGTTTAATTAACCAGCACAAAGAAAAATTTACAATATGTAACATCTTAGCCGTTGGAATTTGAGACTGAAGCTATGCAGTTAATTATTAAGTTATATATATACCTTGGTAAATAAATGTTTTCAGCCGAATATTTAATTTAAAACTGTGAATAATTGTAGTTTTTTTTTACAAAGTTTCTCCCTTTATCAAATTTTTTAATTAGATTAATTTCTTATAAGTTTCCTTTTAATATATATATAAAATGATATTTGAACAGAACATGTTGTTTTACATAGGTTTTACTGCTTTTACATGTGTAGTTTATTTTCTTTCGGTATATAAAAAAGCGATTAACATTTGATCAACAATGATGCACTCTACTAAAGTATATGATACCCTATAAACTTCACATAAATTATAAATGAGTAAATTACTCGATAATGGTCACTAATATGATGAAAGAACGCTTGAAAAAATGATTACAACCTCTCTAGTGTGTACTCTGTATAACTGACGTTCTCATCAATTATAAAGTACTCGTACTACTCTCCCCATAATGTCGTCTTAAAATGAACCTCTTTTAAGTGTATTACTTTCCTATAACGCCAAGAAATCACGTTGGACTGACCGTCCTAAGAGAGAAACACGGCGAAAGGATCTTGAAGAGTGGATCATCACTTTATAAACGTGAAAAGTTTGAGCCGACAGGAAAATAAGCTACTGGAATTGGTGCTCTTTTTCTATTGATGTTCTTTGTTACTTGATCAACGTCGACCTTGCAAGCTTTAGCTTGATTTTCATCACATGTCACCTTGCTTGAACCCGTGAAACAACTAACAAAACTGAACACAAAACCCATTTTAATCCTAAACCAAGGAGCAAGTAATTAATTTCTTGTAAATGTTTCGAGCTTTTTAATTGACTGTTGGGGTGAGGAAACTACTTATCAAAATGTTGTGTATGAACCAAAATATCCATATTTACTCGTATTTATACGCATACTTTCCGATTTTTTTTTGGAACTTTCTTGACTATTTCGTGGCGTGGAGAGGAAGGCCAGATGTTGAAAATGGTCCACATAATAGAACGTGTCTTTTTGGAAATGTTTTGACAAGTTAAAGCACGTACGTACACAACCAACTTGGACTCAAGTTTGGAACTCGCAACTTCTAAAAATCTTGGCCACCAAGGAAAACGACCCGCCTGTATCAAATGAATATTTTCGCTTTACGTGGACCTTTCTTTTCTTTCTTTTTAAAATGTTGATGCAATTTTATCGTATATATATATAAATATTAATATTAATTTGATTAATATAATTAAATTATACGGTCTTAGCATGTAAAACGATGATAAACTGAATGAACTGTTGAATACGTACATTATCCACTAATGAAGTACTTAATTTGTATTATTGTTTGAGCTCGAATATACATGAATTATTAAAGGTTGAAAGAAAAGTTATTCCTTCAATTCTAACATCAACAAAGACAACAATAGTTCATCCTGTTAAATATAAATAAATTAAGCATTAGATGGATCATCATTGTGGCATGAAAGAATTTAAGTTTCCAAGTAGTGTTTGGTGTGAACTAAATATGGATCGGTGTGGTGGGTCAACGTATTGTTAACGTAGCGTAAAGAAACTGAGAAAACTACGAAGTGTTGCGTGAGAGGCACTAATAGTATCATGTTTGGATTGACGATGAGGTTTGGGTTGAACATTGATGGGTTCAAATACCTCGACCCAAACCAACCCTTTTAATAATCATGTCGAAAAAACTTAATAAATACTCGATCCGGGTTGTTTAGTTGCCGACCGGTTGAATATATATAAGACTACGTACATAAATAGTTACAAATTAAATTTTGGAATACATGCATAAACACTTGAATTTTTAATAAAAACTCCGTGTGCCATTTGGGCATCTACTATATATCTTTTCAATGACCAGTCTCATGCGATGTTTACCCGTCTTTGGGTGATGAAGTGAGCCGATCGAGATTCAAACTTAATTATGACTTATTTCTACAAAAGTACTCCATAGTGATCCAGCAAAGCTTTTACGACGGGGGACTGATGCCATTCGATAAAAAATGAAACTATATATATATATATATATATCATATAATTCATATATGTTTTCTCCATTATTAATAGGTTGATGGTTTGTAAGACACGTTATGAAAGTCTAATTCAGACTCAACCTATATATTATGCTAAATATATAAAATTTATTTATTTATTTTTTAGTGCTTTTTAGTGAGAACATTATGTCCTCACAAAGTTTGTTTGTCACAAAAGCAATTATCCTTGTAATGATATCACACGGTTTGTATTGCCACCTTGATATTCTAGTAGAGTAGTAGTAGCATCTATCGTTGAAAGTCTTTGTTTCTTACCTTAAATTATTTTATACGAAGTTCGGAAAGTATAAAATATTATTACGGGTCAAACAAAAATCAATCTTATGGACAATAGATAAGGTAAGTCGCCGGCCGGATACTATTGATTGTAGTATAAAGTATGTATACAATTAATATTGACAGTTTCAATTGAAACTACCAGGTGTACGTGCATTAATACAAAATTTTGTTTAAAGGGCCTTGTATTATAGTATGTGCAAAATCAACCACATATATAGTTAACGAAACCATCCAAAAATACATACACACACTAGAAAATGTTAAACAGGCTACCAAATAAATTCTGAACCTTCACGGCAATGTATGATTTATATGACTCAATAGACATTAGACAATAATAGTAAAAATTAAGTTAATCCAAATAGATTTTGTTTATCGGCTACAAAAGACAAGTTTTATTAAAACTTTATAACATTATAAATAATTTAACACATGAATAAATGACAAAAGTACATCCAAAAATATTTGCCTAGTATACTTCTAGTTCACAAAGTACGTAATGTACTCAAAGAATCTCAAGAACATTTTTGCAACTCCACATTGGTGGGATATCAAGCCATTTTATTCACAATCGTGAAAAGTTTGAGCCGATGGGGAAGTATGCAATGGGAATTGGTGCGCTTTTTTTGTTCTTGCCGTTCGTTTCAAGATTATCACCATCGGCCTTATGAGCTTTTCTCGACACATCAAGATTATCATCGATTACCTTGTTTGATGAACCCGAGAAACAACTGAAGAAACTCGATACAATAGCCATTTTAATTGAGTAAAAGTGAATAACAAAGAAGCTAATCAAAGTTTTCTTGTGATATTGTTTTAATTTATAGATTTTGGACTCCTGGCCTGGTAATGGGTGTGTTTGAAATTAAATGTGCTTTTATGATAAAACATTAACCAAATCCTAGTCATATTTATAAACAGATAATCTGACTTTAACTTTCTTGGAAATTTCTTATATTTTCTTTGGCTTGGGAAGGAGGGTTTTGAAATTGGTCAAAATAGATAACTCAGGAATTAGCCATCAGGGGATAAAATTGGTCTTAAATCCCATTTGGACGTACGTTGACACTCATATATAGCTAGTCCTAAATTATATTTTGAAATCTGCTCAAAGAAGCAAAACGCGTACGTTCGTGAACCATTAGATTTCATATATCGTGGCACTTTTCCATTAGTAAAGATAAAGATATACACATCATATGATTATTTCATATTCTTAGTGTTAACTTTTTCTTTTCTTGAACAATTTAAAGAGTATTTGTGTTCATACTTATCAAGTTTGGTGAATTTACACTGCACATAACTTTTTAAAAACTGTTTGGGGAAGTTTCACTATGCAAATTATTATGTTCGTTAAAACAGCTCTAGTTAAAACTTTATTACCTTTCTCTTAAATATCAGTAAATCAAATCATTCTTTCATATTGGTGTAAATTCACCAAACTTGACTTCTGAACTACCATTTCCATTTTCACTGTATGACTTCTGAAATACCATATTGGTGTAAAAACTAAAAAAATTCTCTATAACTAAGTCATCATATTTGGTGTCAAAATTTTTTGTTAGTTTACAGCAATTTTGGTACAACATCAAACATTATATCAAATTTTAATACTCCGTATCATTATATTTCAACCATTTTATAAAATATTTTGTTTTTATTTTGTACCTTGGCTATCTTTCAGAGAAAAGTACAAAACACATATATCTTAATGAGTTAAGCTATTCATCAAACCTAACCGAAGGTTAGTTGCTCTGACTAGTTTTTTAGTGCAAAAAAGGACCAACGACGACCCTATCCTAAAGGAGAAGAAGGAGTAGGAGCAGAGGGGATAATCTTTTTTGATTCCAGCTGAGAAGACTAGTAAAATGAAGGATCAAGAATGTTATATATTTCAGGAGCTACTAAAATACTATTTCGGATGAATGGGGAATTAAGTCACTTTTTGATCAGCAGAATAAGGCCTACCAGCTTTCTCTTTTCTTTTCCGGTCTAGTTTTTTTGTTTGCTTTCCTATATGCATTGGTGTATCAATCATAGTATATGACTGTCTTTTATACTATAAAAATAAAAAAAATATTAATAAAACTTGCATAAATACCTTTTGAATTTACTTAAAAAACTACAAACATCATATTTAGTACTTTTATAATTAATCAAGGAACATATGATCTTTCGGATAGAAGTATAGAACATGTAATTTTGAACAATTTGAACAATGATACTTCTTGTTCTAGGGTGAAGCGTGCATCTCGATTCAAGTGTGGTATTAAAAAAAACTCAGTAGGGGGCAAAATAAATTTTTTTATGTAAAATAATTTGAATCGGCAAAATTAAAAATCCATAAAAAGAATGCCAAAAAACCATGACAATTTAAATTTCGGGTCCCTCTTCCCCCCTATTGGTACCGCTCCTATCTTGATTGAAAATGCTTCCAATATTAATCGTTAACACAAACATTTTCAGTTTTTGATTCATGAAGATACAAAATGGTATATATCCATCACTTTCTATATATCTTGAGTATCTTCCACAAGGATTAAAAGTGTTCAAAAGCCAATAAGAAAACTTTAAGAATTCTGATTAGGGGTCTCACATTTTTATCTTTATATATATAGGTATGTTTGAACAAAAACTTCGAGATAAAGATGGAGCTAGAATTTGAATCTTTTATTTCAATTCTTCTTAGACAAGTTTTTTTATTTTAATTTTTTTTTATGGATTTGAGAATTTTTTGGACTTAGAGTTCTTTTTAATATTTCAAAGCATATCTAAAAAGAATTATTAAGCTCATAAAAGCCCCCAAAAGCTTTTACTGAAAGTTATTTTCAGGAGCTTACACACCATATTTAAAGAGAACTACTTGTCATATTAAACAATGACATAAACTTATATCACACGAAAGAAAGCGGGCGAATCGAACTGGCAAGTTATTTTTGTATTATTGAAACTTAAAAAAAAAAACTATGGTAAAGAATTAATGAAAATGATACATTCTTATACTCCGATCCTAGTTTACATAGTACTAAAAGAATTTTAAGAACTATGGGATGAATACACGAATCCAGCAGCAAATTATTACTGAATTCTTTCGTAATCTTGCAACTCGATCCGATTCGTTAATAGTAATCGATCCATTGAGAGTACATACAATAATAGTTTATTGACTTGACGTGATATTCAAAGGAGCCGTTTGTATTTACAAGCGTGAAAAGTTTGAGCCGATAGGGAAGTAAGCAACGGGAATTGGTGCACTTTTGTTTCCACTCTTGCCTTTTGCTTCCTGACTACCATCGACCTTATGAGCTTTACTCGACACATCAATATTATCATCGATTACCTTGTTTGACGAACCCGAGAAACAACTGAAAAAACTTGATACGATAATAGCCATCTTAATTAACAAAGAAACTGAAATCTTCTTGTAATGTTAATTTATAGATATTTGAGTGATTTTAGTTAGGTGTAGTAGGAGTGTTTTGTAATGCGTTTTAATTAATTTATGATTAAACATACAACCAAATCCATGTCATATTTATAACCAGATTGACTTTATCTTTCTTGGAAATTTCTTATATTTTCTTGGCTTGGGAAGGAGGTTTTGAAATGAGTCAAAATAGATAACTCACGCATTTCTTGTGAGTCAAATATATGAACGGGTTATTTAAGCAAAAAGCCAAATGCCATCGAACGTAATTGGTCCTTATGGTCTTGAATATCCCCATATATATATGTCAACATTTATAGTACTTGTTGAATATTTAGAGAAACTTTCTTATAGAAAAAACATTGTCGAACCGGCCTCAAATTAGTATTGGGGCTAATTTTTAGTGGTATTGGGGCTAGGATTCCCCTCATTTATTTTTTTTAAACTGTTAAAACAATAATTAAAAAACTAATAAAATAAAATTGGTAAAATTATATATCGTGGTCCTCATGATTTTGAATGAGTAAAAATCTACACTTGGTAGTTGTTGGTGAAAGCCGATAACTTATAGCTGTAGCAGAAAGCTGATAGATTAAATCTTTTAAAATATATAAAGTGTTTAGCAGTTTAGCTAAAACTTTTAATAAATTGAGTAAAATGATAAAAATAGACATAGATTAAATATACTTAACACATATAAAAAAAACTCTAACTTTTATAAAAGAGTTAATAATTGTGTCATTTTAATTTATTTATTTTACTAATTTACCTTTTTTAATTGTATATAGATTCAATTTCCTTATTAAACTTAAAATTAAACCCCTAACTTTTACAAAAGTGTTTATAACCTTATATGGATTTATCGTTTTCTCATTAATAAATTGTCTTTTTATCATTCTCAATTCTTCAACTCATATGAGTTATATTACTTATAATAATAGGTTATCAACATAAAACTTCAAAAATATGATCCGAAATCACAAGGTTATTTGCCGTCATTCACTATGCTTACAGGTTCCGATTTTCATGTGATTTAAAAAATCTAAGGTAAATCCAAAACTCTAACTAAACATATATTATAATTATCATTATTGTTTATTATAATTTAGCTTCAATAACCATAGTTTATTTCATACTCACAAATTATGTATGAGACATATTCGAATTTGTTTATGATAAAATCTATATAGCCACCGTACATCATACGAGTATTAGGACTAGTATATATAATTAAGTGCGGAGAGAAGATAGAAATTGGTCAAACTGATAATTAAATTGATAACATAAGTCCAATATATCTTTCAGAAAAATTAACGTAATAGTCTTATCTATTTTAATAAATAGTAAATAGTAGTATATTTTTGCTTTTTTCTAACACATGATATTCCAATACAAACAAATCCCTTACCTTCAAATGGTGAGGTCCTACAACGAATAATCGATTGTCTAAACCGAATCCCCCTAATACGAGCCGAGCAACTGTGCCAAATGAAAAACCCCACTAGCTCTCTCTAACAACTAATGATTAAACCCTAAAACCTGAGTGTGTCTCACCATTTGAACCATAGATTATTGACGAACTAATTTATAGTTTTGTATAAATGTGAGAACTCTCTATATATGTGACATTTCAATCAACTATACTAAATTTTCAATCCTCGTGCAACAATCCGATCAATGGATATTATTTAAGTGTTTGTTGTACGAATGATTCAAGATATCTAATGATTAATTTTAGAGTTACCAAATTTAAATCAACGTATATGACATGATATATATATATATATAGAGAGAGAGAGTTAGCTTATTGCGAGAACCTTATAAATATCAAGAACTGCGAGAACCAATATTAACCTTTGATTTTATTAATCAACGGTGAGAAATGATAGAAGCAATTTTGTTATTAAATTTTATTTGATATAAACCCATGAATACGTGCAAGGGCAAAACGGGAACAAAGCCACAAACTAAATACTCGTATTTGACTCGCAAATAGCGCTTCATAATATTTGAAAACATGTCCAAGTACATTTAATTATTTGACTCTACAAATTAACTTTCTTTTCATTACTGTATTTTGTTAGCAAGTAAGATCCACACAACAAATTAACTTTTTCTTTATATATTCAATTTAGTTCACCAGTTATAGTAATATAATATAATATTTATAAGTGTCTAATAATTTTACCTATAAAATTTTTAACTGGTACACATGTTTTTATTGATACATATATTTTAATAATATTATAAACTTGTATACATGTATAATATTTTTTAGAATTATAAATGTTTTAACCGGTACACATGTTTTTTTATAATATAAGATTATTTTGTTACATTTAACTTGTGAACATACAAATTGTAAAAGTTATAACTTTTTTTTTTTATCCTAACATATGTGTTCCACAATAACCATATTCACATGTGTTTAGATATTTTTACCTATAAAATTTTTAACTGGTACACATGTTTTAACTTGTACACAAAGTGTCTAATAAATTTACCTATAAAATTTTTAACTGGTACATATGTTTTAATTGGTACATATGTTTTAATAAAATTATAAATTTTTTAACTGGTACACATGTATAATAATTTTTAAAATCATAAAATCCTTTAACTGGTACACATGTCTTAACTTGTTCATATGTGTAATAACAAAAAACTATTCTACCACAAATAATAACAAGTAGTAACTTTAATATCGTTTTAGATTGTTGACTAGTTAATATGTACAAAATACGAACACAAATGTATTACCGTTGCTAATAATACTACGAGTACTTGAATGATCACATGACAAACACATAATTTCATTGCATATTGATATATATTTAGAAAAACCAACATCAAATTATTGATTGTAAAAGTATTACATGAGTTGCTCGGTGATTAAAAATAATATAAATAATATAGAATTACATTATCTTAAAGTCATAAAATTTTAAGAAAAGAAAAGTGAAAGGCCCTCATTTTTATTTTACCGTACAGAAATTTGAAAAACATTTAAAATTTAGATACATAATAATCTAACCTTTTTAAATGGTTTAGAATGAGAGTGTATTGTAAGTTGTAACCGTGAGAGAAATATATGGGATTAGTTTTGATATAATGTTTTTATTATTTTGAACAATTATTAGTAAAGTACAAAATTGTCCCTATAAATAATCAATGATAATTGGTTCTCACAGTTCTCGACAAATAGTTGGTTCTCATTTTATCTTTTTACTATATATATATATATATATATATATGTAAGTATACATATTTATTTGCTTAGCAGTATAAAATAATCGATTTATATTTAAATTCATCAATGCATCTTATTTACTTGTATAAACTTTTTATAACGGAGTAGTCATAATATGATGTGGTGCAAATATTATTAGAAGTTATATATGTAGTACGTACATAAACAAATGGTATTAATGGATGTATCGTTGTTGCTAGTGAAGTATATGTGAGATATATACATCCAAAATATATTACTAATATATTAGACCATTCTTTGAAGCTCTTTCCTCAATTATATTTTTCACGTATGTAAACAGTTTTTACAAGTAATATATATGTATTAAATTCCTACAATAAAAAAGCTAGACACGTAGACACCTTAAAAAATGTCATGTAGCGTTGCCTTTGAAATTTCTTACGTTGTCCATCATTTTCTCCATTTTCATCATCTTTTGATCCTATTTGATGAATTATTGGGCCCAGATTTACACGTGCGTGTTAACTGTACTCGATTTATATCGAGAAAAATGATAGTGAGTCAAACATTCTGATATATAAGAAGGCTCGATGGTCGAGAACCACAGATTCATTCTAGTTATATATATATATATATAGGGTTTGACAAATGCCTAATAATGCCTTAGAACCCAAAAAGAAAGCCAGCCAAGAAATTACACATGAATCGATCTACGTACGTACACTACTAGTGAAGATTACTATTCTGAAAGTCAAGCTAGCTAGATCTCTTGATTAAAAAAGGATACAAGTTTCTTGTTAGAGAGGCATAATAAACTTTGAAGTTTTGGTTGCCTCTTTTGATCACACGTACATATATAATAAGAACATGTAAATGCAGATTAATTAGATTGCTCGATCTTGCACGTTCTCCTTTGGCTCATATCAAGATCGTCGTACCTTGACCTTAACTTGATTTAGGCTACATACACAAAATACCGTTCATAATAGTCTTATCTTCGAGTTGCAAATTAATTCTTTGTTTGTTGTACTCTAAGTGACACGTACGTCTTATAATCTAACCAGGGTGAAGGCCTTTTACCAAAAAACAAAAAAGTGACACATGCACCTTATCAAAAACTATATAAGTTTTATTCGTGGTCTAGCTAGCATGCCTCTCTAGCTAGCTAGTACTATATATATTTCAAACAAGAGTAGATCGAGGATCTCATAGCTAGCTAGCTAGCGCAATATATGTACCCTTTAATTTCTACAAGCTTAAGAGTTTTGAAGCAACAGGAAAGTAAGCGACCGGAATTACAACAGTACAGATCTTGCTACTACTGTTGTTCTTTGGTTTGTCGGCACCATTTAAATTGTGAGCTTTATCTATTGGTTTTTCTTCTACTTCCACCTTGCTTGAACCTGAGCAACAACTAACCAAACCGAAAATAATTGCCATCTTGATTGTATGAAATACAGAATTCGAAAGTTCCTCAAACATTTTTAGAAGTATATAATCACTGTCTTGTGAGAACTTTTATTGTGTTATATGGTGTATGAAACAATAATTAATGCCCATACATTTTGTTTCTGGTCATATTTATATATATGCAAAGAATCAACCAAAACTATATATAGAAAGTTCCAAGCAATTTCTTTGCTTGGGGAGAAAGGCATGAAACTTGTCATCCACTAAGATGTGTTTGTGTGGTGTGAGTCAAATTTGCACCTTAATTAGGCAATTGTTTAAGTAAAAAAAGTCCAAGTATAATACATTTTATGACTAATATAGTACTATCTTATATAAAGCATTTTGTTTTTTTTTTTTTTTCAAATCTCAATTAAATAATTAACTATCTAAATTATTCATTTTTTTATTTACTAATTTAAACATTTCTACCTAATATACCTATAATACCTTTAAATCTCAACCATTCATTTTTTTCTCTTTCCTCAAATCTCAATCACTCATTTTTTTCTCGTTCATCCATAAATCATTTTATTCATCTAATTCATTCAAAATCTTTTATCTCAAAAACCGTATATCGATAAATTATAAAAACTGTATGGGTGTTCTTAAAATTTCATGCTCTTTCATTACATATGTCATTTGATATACTTTCGACGAATTTTAAATTTGAGGGCGGAAATCGTACGGTTAAGGCATTTGATTATCATACTCTATGACTTGACCTATCACCCTCATCATTTTACTGCCACAACGCGCAGACACTATCTCTCGTTATAATTAAGATATATGGGGCTAAACTGAAGTATTTTAGTTCCATTTCCTGGTCATGTCATCAAAGTGTTTACTTAGAAGATTTCAAACTTGAATACACAAATCCTAATCAATAGGTCACCTTAATGTTGTAGTTAATATCTTTTTATATCTAATACTAAATTATATTTTTTTAGAAAATTAAGATTCACATATATATTTCATCTTTACCATTTTGCTACCAAATGAGCGGTTGCGCCAATCATAAGTTGATGATACGTGGTCGCAAATTCCTTCATTATTCTTGTAGATCGTTGAAAAACGAGGAGACCAAGACACCAGGGTAAGTCGAAGCTACGTTTCTTTTGGAGATTATTTATAGTGATTTGTACATACGAGTATTATAGACGACATATATGTGTTTCGATTACTTGAATGTTCTTCTAACATGAATGAATTATAGAAGCGGTTTTTTTTGACATTTTAACACAAAATTCAATCATATATTTTGGTCAAAGCTATCTGTTCCATTTTGCTATGAATGAATTATTATTATTATTGAATAAAAATCTTAACTTGATAAGTATGAATTGAAATGTGGTTGCGTAGTGATAAATAAGAGCTTTTAATGTTTCTTATTGTTTTGCAATTGAATGTGCACATTGACTTTGATCGATCATATATTTATATAATGGGGTCTGTTGTAGTAATTGGTTTCCAACTTTACATCATCAATAGTAGTGGACTATTGGTTATTCAAGTAAAGTAGACGACCTAAAAACTAACCTTCAAATACGAGTTAGACGAACCATTTTTGGGCCCCTCTTCAACTCTATTTGCATTGGGCCACAAGTTGGTGAAATTTGAAAAACCAATATCACACCGAATAATTAAATAAATAATTCCAAAGATAATCGATAGGCGTTGACACTTTTTAGCATAATTCAATTTTAGTAATCATTAATCGGGCAATTCGTATGATTAATTTTCTACGTATTATTCATAATCCTTTATAAGACCATGAATAACTTCATAAAAAAAAATAAAAAAATGATAATGACAGCCCTAAAGGTTGTCATTAACAGCTTATTACATAAATAAAATGTAGTATTTTATATATTAATAACCGTTCTTTAAATTTTCACAAAATAAAATACAAATTTTAATATATCAAATTAATTAATACTAACAGCCATTGGGTCATCATTAATAAACTCAAAAGGTAATAGTTATTTAAAAACTGAATTATCTTTTAAAACGTGTAATATTTTATTATGTATTAGCCATAGAAATATCCAAAAACTAGCCATAGAGATTCTTACAAGAGTGTGTTACATAAAAAAAAGACAGAATTTTTCATTTTGTTTTTCTTTAAGAAGGGATAATTTTAACATGCCAAGAAAGTATCTTTGTTTCCATTTATCTAAATTTATATATTTTTAATTCATAATCAAAAACAGCCATAATTGATTCCAGACAAACCCACTCTCAACATCATCAACCAAAATCCTCTGTTTTCCTTTCTAGGGTTTCCAATTCTCAATTAGTTTAATCCCACTTTTAATTCCCCATATTCAACCGTTGAATTTCCCATATTCAATTCAATAATCATTTATTTATTTATTAATAAATAAACAAAAGTCTGTTTCAAAGATAGTAGCTTTTGATCTCTTCCTCTGAATCTGGCCGGCTAAAACCGCCTGTATGTATTGTATGTCTCTATATCTATATATTTATTTTCTAGTACGCATATCATAATCTATAATTTTATTTTATTTTTAGCATTGATGGATTTTCTAGCTATCTTTTAGTCTAAAGATTGAAACTTTCTATTTGGGGTTTTATTTTATTTTCTTGGTATTTATATCATACATATGTATATATTTATATTTGGTGCTCTAAATTATAAATATTTAGTATTTTAACAAGTTAAAGATAGTTTATTTTAATAGAAATTGGAGCTTTATATTTGGGGTTCTATTTTAAGTGTTGTTATTTAATAAATTTCTATTGGGCGTTATAAAAATATAATCTTTTTAGTATTTTAAGAAGTGAAAGAAAGTTTATATATTGGGTAGTGAAATTTGATGGGTGGGATTTGTGTTAAGCCATCTGGTGGGAGTCCATGGGAAAGAAGGAGTAGTAAATTTTCATCAGAATCGCGTGTTTCACGGTCTAGAAGGGAGGAAAGTTTTAGGGTGAAAAGTCGAGTGGAGGTTAGAACTGGGTCGATCGATAGGAGAGTGAATTCCATTAGGCGTGTGCGGGATCAGGATGATCACTTTGAAAAAAAGAAAGAGTTTTCTGGATCTAGGTTTGATAGTAGTTTGAGTATCGCGTCAATTCCGAAAGCTATAGAAGGGGAACAGGTTGTTGCGGGTTGGCCTTCTTGGCTTGTAGACGTAGCTGGTGAAGCTATTAATGGTTGGTTGCCTAGGAAAGCGGATACTTTTGAGAAGCTAGATAAGGTATGTTTGTTTTTCATAATGTTGATAGCCTGAGACATTTGTTGATTTACTTAGTTAACAGCGTATATGCTTTCTTGCAGATTGGTCAAGGAACATATAGCAATGTATATAAGGCTCGTGATCTTACCAACAATAAGATTGTTGCTTTGAAAAGAGTGCGCTTTGATAATAAGGATATTGAGAGTGTCATTTTTATGGCGCGAGAAATACTTATCTTACGAAGGCTTGATCATCCAAATATTATTAAATTGGAAGGATTGATAACTTCTCGGACTTCTTCCAGCTTATACTTAGTATTTGAGTATATGGAACATGATCTAACCGGACTTGTATCATTACCTGGAAACAAGTTCTCGGAACCACAGGTAGATATCTGATCATGTTGGTCATTTGACTAAATTTGGTCACGGGTTATGCTTTTGTTATAGTGATATTATTTCAATATTTATACAGGTTAAATGTTACATGAAACAGCTGCTAAGTGGACTTGATCATTGTCATAGTAATGGTGTCCTGCATAGGGACATAAAGGGGTCAAATCTTTTGATTGATGATAATGGAATCTTAAAAATTGCTGATTTTGGCTTGGCAAATTTCTATAATCGTGGTCAAACTGTGCCATTGACCAGCCGGGTTGTAACTCTCTGGTATCGACCACCAGAATTGCTACTTGGAGCAACACGTTATGGCGTTGCTGTGGATATGTGGAGTGCAGGATGCATCCTCGGAGAATTATATGCTGGCAAACCTATCATGCCTGGTCGTACCGAGGTGACTATGACAATCCTTTTTCTGGTTTCTTAAAATTGTAGACCCAGCAAAGAAACTGCTATTAATTTATATTTTATCTGACACTAAAGTGTCATAGGAGGTTATGGACACTCAGAAGACACTCCGGGCAACTACAAACTTGTTCGATCTTATTTCTCTGTTAGCTAATCTTTTTTAATCGCCTATTCAACTGTATCTTGTAGGTTGAGCAACTGCATAGAATCTTCAAGCTTTGTGGTTCACCATCCGACAGTTATTGGTCAAAATCAAAATTACCTCATTCAACAGTATTTAAGCCGGTCCATCCTTATAAACGACGGATTATGGAAGCTTTTAAAGAGTTTCCTTCACCTGCTATTGCACTTATGGAGACCTTACTTGCAATAGATCCTGTACAAAGAGGAACTGCAGCGCTAGCTCTTAAGAGTGAGGTAACTGTCTTATTTTGTTTATATCGAATTATATGCAAGAAAAAACCCTTTAAATCTGAATAAGATAACCAAAAGGCAGTAATGTAGAACTTTCTCTTTGAACATTTAATTATGCGAAACATATTCAACTTTATGAGGTCAGTTGATGTAACGACGTAACGTTTTATTTTACTTTCAGTTCTTTACAACAGAACCATTAGCTTGTGATCCTTCTAGTTTGCCAAAATATCCCCCTAGCAAAGAGATTGACGCAAAAATGAGAGATGATGAAGCTAAAAGGTATGCGTGGATATCATGAACAAAGAATCACACTCTTGTTTTTCAGTCATATAATGTAACTAAATTTGGTCCACTTCCCGAACTTGTAAGCAGTTTTTTGGTTACTCAAGTTGAACTTTGGTTAATTGAATTTGCTAATTCGTATAGACAAAGAGCTGCAAGAGTGAATGGCCAAGTTCCCGATAAGGAAAGCAGGGGACCAAGAGAAACTCGTGCAGTGCCAGCTCCTGATGCCAATGCTGAGCTAGCCACGTCAATCCAGGTACTTGCATGATTAGCTATAAATTATTAGTTTTTGGTGACTGGTATTTACACTTGATATGCTCTGTAGTTGGGGGGATAGTATTCTTTTGTACTATGTTAACGTAAGTTATCTTATTTTACAGAGAAGGCAGAGCCATGGAAGTTCACAGAGTAGAAGTGAGTTTTTTAACAGGCATAAGGAAGATGCTGCTTCTGGTTTTCCTATAGAGCAATCCGTTACGCCAAAGGGTTCAAAAGACACAACTAAAGGTGTGAAACGTTCTCCTCCAATGAGGGGATCTTATTCGGGTCCATTAGTGGCAGGTGCTGGATGGACACAGCCAGGAAAGAAATACAGTGAAGTTTCCTATGATAAAAATGTAACTTCCAAACCAACAAAATATCAAGTCGGTAAATTGTCAGAATCAACCGAAGAATTTATGCATACAAGAAAGCATGAGCAGAGAGATGTTTCTCAGAACATGGCTGGCCCATGCAGAGTAGGAAGCGGAAGACCTAGTAATAAGGAATCATTTATGGTGAGTTTTAGACCTTTATTAAAATACAAATTTGTGGCCTCATCAGAAATTTATATTATTCATTCTGGTTTTAGGATGCCCAGGGATATAAGGGAAACAAGATCCAATTCTCAGGTCCCCTGGTTTCATCAAATGTGGATCAGATGCTTCGAGATCATGATCGTCATATCCAAGAAGCTGCACGGAGAGCACGCCTTGAGAGGACAAGGGCTCAGTGAAGGGGTGCAAATGATGATAAATGCGTTGCCTAGCCATATATAAGCTCAGACAGGTCCACAGGGAGGAAAGTTGATGCTCTCTTCTACTACCAGATGGCTTTGTGTATAGTAATTCTTGATTTATTTTTTTCCTGGAATTTAGGAGGGTACGGGTCTATTGTTATGTTGGAAAGTATAGGAACAAATAACAGCACGATTTTTGAAACAGAATATGGTTTTTGCTCAGTTTATTAAGTTGTAACCATGCTATATAATTCTGAAAAAAGCAGTCAGCAGTAATTAAAGGATCAGGGACCATACTTATCTAAGTTACTATTCTGCATCTCCACATTCCCTAATGTTTATCAACCAGAAAGACCTAAGCATTTTCAAGGTAAATCTAGCAGGCAATGATTCACGGCTGATCAACTGATGTTGCTTGGGTGCCGTAGGGTATCAGGTCAGTCTCTGTCACAACAGGCGATTAATTACTGCAAGCGCTCAAGAAGGTCGGCAACATTCATTTGTTTAGCTTGACATGACAGAGGTGTGTCATAAAAAGTACAAGGTTTTGTCTGATCGGCTCGTTAAGATTGCATTCCCGTGATGAACAAATGTGCACTGTTGCTGTTGCACAGGAACGTTATTTCCAACATTCTTGAGAGTGTGAACTATTTACTCTTGCATTGCCAATGGTCGTTTGCGTTGCAGGGAAGGTGTTATAATCGGTGAAATGTCATTTGTCACTAAATAACATATATTGCTCCGAGCAACCAAATTAACTGGTCCAGGTGCATCATGGTCACACTGCTATTTTCATTTTATAAAGGGTAACTGCTTTCAATGAGATATAACATTTGTCATGTATCACTGTATTACATGTGGGAGGTCACTGTGATGTTGGTGGATCATTCAAATATGTTCGTACAGTCGATGCTTGATGGTTGCCAGGTTTCTATTCTCGCCATCTTTGAAGGGGTGATGTACATATTTGTTTCTTTGGTTTTAAACTAGTTAGCCTTCTCTCTGCTTAACGAAACTCAACACCTCCAAAAGAATTGACCTTCGGGTCTATTTATTCAAAGTTCCCAGATATAGACAACAAAATGTATAAGCAGTATAAATATGTTGTGTACAGATGTGTAAAACATGAAGGTGTTGTATTCTCTAAGTTTTATATGTGGGTATCTATTCCCTTTATTGTTTGTATTGTACTCTTGCTACAGCTAATTCTTGACTATACCCGATGTAAGAAAATTTTCTAATTATTATAACTTAAAGTGTAAATGGGTGATAATTAACCTTTTGTTCCATCTACCGTATTGGTGTCTAAAGTGTACACTGCATAGATTTTATATACGATGACTCATTATTCTCACACATGTAACACATTATATAGTTTATTTATTTGTTTTTAATAATGTATGAACCTATGACTTGCATCCTTCTTTTATAAACCCACGTGTTCACATAATTACGGCACCACTTAAGAGTAACAAATTTGCTTGTCATATATTTAATTTTTAATTTTATTTTTTTACTTTGTACAATTAATTTGTGTGTGTAAAACTAGATCAATAATTTAAAATGTTTAGAATTCGGGCTAAGTATTTTGGAGTGTGGTTGGAACTTGCAACACACGGGTGTGTTTAGTTGTAAATTTTTTTTTAATTTGCCATTTTTGATTTTTAAAAAAGTAGAATGAGTTTTTCATTTATTGAAAACAACTAAAAGTTATAAAAATGCATTCAAAGTTAAAATGTCTAATTTCATTTTACATAATAAAAAATTAAAATACAGTTGGCAAGAAGGGTAATAAGACATGAAGAAAAAAGAAAACATCAAAATATTGCTTTCTAGATTTATGTTATAAAATAAAAAACAAATAGTGATGTTATTCATTCTCTTAAAACCTTCTAGAAAACTTTAGTGTAATCATGTTTTTGTTCTCGATGTTTTCTTTTGTAAAGGACGAGGGGTGTTTTTCCATAGTTGAGTCATGCTACGAGTCGGCAGTAAGGTCTAAGTCATATACCAAGTCGCTACATTTTCATTTTGTTTTGACGCAACACGTAGCTCGTACAAATCTTATGTTGTATTTTTACAACAAAACAAGGCCTTAAGATGAAACTCGTCAAAAAGTTAATTCGATCGATTCAAGTAAAGGACAGTGAACTACAAAGACTACATTGTGGATAAGCAACTTTATATAAAGACATTCAACAAACAATGGTCATCCACTTATCCGTTATACATTCGTTGATTCCTTCATTTCCACAAGTACAAGGTAAAGAAAATGGGCAGCACAAAAAAAAAAAAAAACTAGTCAAAAAGGTTGTTCTTAATCGAAAAATATTGGAAACTTACCGGCCTATGCATCTTTTGATCTTTGGCATTATTGTTAACATGCATGTACGACTTTTATCATGTTTCCACCACTATTGGTCCTTTCATAAGCATCTATTATTAATCAAGACACAGAATTCTTTGGATAGAAGATAGAATCTCAGGCAAATCTTAAAGAGAATGAATCCCGGCCATTCTTTCGTAGCGTTTGACCATACTAACTCACCCAGTTATTCCACCATACAGTTCGACTCGGACACATATTTGTATAAATTTTATGAATTTTGCTTCCGAAATTAGGATCTCTTGATTGCATCTGGTTTACTAGGAAGTTAACCTAAACATGGAACATGTGTGGCTATATTGATCAAGCAAATTACATATATAAATCGCTAGCCAAACTCTTTAAACCGTGCGGACGTATAGATCGTATTAATTTATTAGAGATATGATGGGGAATAGAATAGAAAATGACAAGTTCCTTTTTTTTGTAATCATCTCAAAAATGAGATGATAATTTTTGTACTATTATATCGGTTAGAATTTCCCTTTCTTTTCCTTTAGTTTCTCTTCTCAAAGAAAAAAAACTCAAAAAAACTATAAATCATTTCATTTCCATCCAAAATAAATCTCAAAAGTGCCAACATTAATGAGAAAAGCCTAGAATTGTTTGCGAGTATAAAACAGCAGTGGTCAGAAGTATCCGATTTTCCACTGAGGGTGTCAAATCCTTTTCCTCGTCTGAATGACTTTTGACTTGAACGAAAGCGGAACGAATGCATATCTTTGATTTCACATTCTCACACCTTTCATTATAGTCTTTCCATTTTTAATTTACAAAAATCATAAAAGGACCTCAAGTGGTAAAGCCCAAAAAAAGCCATAAATTTCTGGTATTTAATTAAATTCAATTACTAACATTCACGAAGGGATAACTAGTCACTTTATGAAAAATTTCTTTATAAATTTTCATCATTTTATCAGTAAATTTTTAGACATACCTATATAAACTTATTTATTATTAGTCATTTATTTATGTTATTGATTTATTCACTCATTCAAAGTTTCAAAGAGTAGAAAATAAAATAAATTATCAACTAGATTAAGTTTTAATCTCATATATTTTTCTTGTTTTATTTTAATCAACCTGTTTCAAATTTATATGCAACTTGAAACAAAGCATATATATATATATTTTTTTTAAGTTGTGGATTACTCGCAACGGGGGGTCTAGCATATAAGACCAGTCCCGTCCTGGTACCCACGATACCGAGTCTCAAATTTTTCCAAAACTTGGTACCAGTCCCATTTCCCATTCAGTACCATTTCCCGGTACCAAATCCCAATTCCCGCAAACTAAAAAAAATGGGTACCAGTCCTGGCCTCAAGTCCCATTCCGTACCACTTTCTGGGATTGGGATCGGAACTTGGGAAAACTTGCTCATCCCTAGTCTTAATCGGATCCGTATTATAGAGTCTACTCACCTCCAATTAATACCTTCCAACATCTACGATTGACAATAGCCCTTGCTAATTTCATAACTTGAATTGTTGTTACAAATTATAAATAAATTTAACTACAAGTTAAGACGGATAAGTCAACCGTTAATAAGGGTCTCAGTATCATGTTAGTAAGTATCATGTCAGTAGAGTAGACTCCTAACATAAGGCATCTTTAGTTATAACTCATTATCACTAATTTCATCTCCCCTCCATCCGTACATTGGGGTAATTGTGTTGTCGTCCCTAATTTTGATTGCGTTCCGGCGCCGCTATCCGCGTCTTCTTTGCCCATATATATGGTTGTGGCCTCTTTACAAAGGATGGTCGTGTCGTTAAAAAAAAAAACAAAGGATGGGCGCGGTCTCCTATGAGGCTATGACGGACAATTTTTATATATTATTTCACATGTTATTTTATCATAAAATATTGTTAATTATTTCTATTTAGAGTTATTCCATTAGAGATCCAAAGCCAATGGCCGGTTGAATATACGAGTTGAAGTTTATGAAATTTATCATTAACCTTTTTAATATATGATATACAATAGAAGTTTCTTTTTTTTTAAGAACCGTACAATGTATTGAGAGATACAATTCTAATACACATACAGTAAAAAAAGTTAAAATTACTTAAGGTTAATTTAATAATCATTTAAACACTTCAGCATTACTTTACGGTGTTTTTCCTTCAGTTTTTTATTTTTATATCATAACATTTTAATTTGAAATTTTGTTAATCTAATGTTCTATGGGATCTAAATAATCAAAAGTGATGTTAATTATCTTTTCAAGATCTAATAGGTTTCCTACTTTCTTTTACATATATATGAACTATTGTTTGCAAATTTTTTAATAATAAAAAGAAAGTTATATTTGTATCACTACGAATGATACAGGTATCAAAACATAGGCTTTATTGGCTTATACATGCTCAATACTTATACTTTTCATTATTATATCAATAAAAAGTAATGATGTAATTATTATTTCCCTTAAAACGAACATCTAACCCTTTAATAAATTGTACGTTCATAAGTAAAATAATCAAATAATTAACGCATATCTTTTTAATCTCATTGGCCCCTTTTGATTCCCACTTATCTCTTAATATTGTTATTTAAGCTTAAAAAAAAGCACGTTTTCCATCACGTACAGGGTACTGTTGTACTGGACCTTGATTTACAACCGCAAATGGATTTTAAACATAGATGAGTACAGAATATCATTGCATCGTAACTAGTTAAAGCATAAAACGCAAGATAACGCATATGAATATATGCATAAAACATACGACATCATAACCCAATATTAAAAATAGGATAATGATAAATCAACCTAATTAGTGTACCTAAAAATATACCTAATCATAAGATGATGACATGTGGAAAAATCAGGGGGCAAAATTAGGAAAGAGAATTAGTGAAATCCACATGTCAAATTCTTAAGGTTTTAGGTTGATTTTTAGGCATATGAGTTAGATTGATTAATCATTTTTCTTAAAAATATTCTATATATTCTTTGCTTCAAAAAACTTGATTACATATTTTCAAATAGAAACCAAGAATTACAAAATTTTACGTCTTGGAAGGTTTAAGTCACAGGAATTAAGGTTTCCCTTCCCCACAGCCATTTAAAGAGACGAAAATGACTTTATTGTGGTCTCCCCCTAGCACGTGGTCCTGTTGAAAATTTCAGTACCTTAATCTACCTGGCTGCAACTTCGATTCATGAACACCACATATGTGAGAGTCAAGTGGTCAACCGCATGTTCATGAATTAAAATTGTAAAGTGTTGTCGTCCTTAATTTGGTATATAAAACATAACATTACATCAATTCATGTCATTACGTACATGTGCAATTCATTTGAAACATAATTAAGATGTAGTTGACTTATATACAATGATACCATATTCCAAAACACGTATTCCATCACTATCACTTCAATCGATCACCATTATTGACCACTCAGCTCGGCTACACGTACCTTAGCGTAGGCATCAAATGCTAATTCCCTACTAGAACAGGTCTGAAAGCTTTCCTTGTACATACGTGGCCGGTTTTTACAAGGGTCATCACTACTGAAAAGTAATACTCGTACTATAAACAGTAATAATTTTTACTCTTAGAAAATTACATACTCGTATAACATTATTAATTTGTGTACACTACCTAAACATATACTCCCTCCGTCCCAATTTAAATGTCACGTTGACTAACTTTGACCGTAAATAACTTTGTTTGTGTCATGTAACACTTGATATAAAATATATGAATGGATTGAGTTTTTAATGTACTTTTCGCTTATATAAGTTTCATCAACTACTATATAGTACAAACAAAGTTATTTACGGTCAAAGTTAGTCAACGTAACATTTAAATTGGGACGAAGGGAGTATAAAATATCGAGGACGGTACCCACGCGTTGCGGCGGGCCGGCGACTGTGGAGTTGGCTATGTAATGGCGGCGGCGGTGGTGGCGAGCGACATCGGTGGCATCGGTGGTGGCGGCGGGTATTGTTGTAGGTGGCAGCAGAGATTGGTGGCGATCGATAATGGCAAGTGGTGTAGGTTATTAATGTAATTTGATTTTAATGAAATGTTGAAACTTAAAATGTTAAACACGGCTATTTGCTTTGTAATATAAGATATATAAAAGAAAGATAAAGACTACATCACCTTCTCTATTTTAAAAGTTGACAAAAATAAGATATTCACACTTACATATAAGTGCAATCCTATGATGCATCGAAACTGCAAACAGGTAGCCGTATCCGTTTTTGAAACTCCATGGAAACATTTCCTCGTACGAAACACGTATGAAACATTCCCTAGAATTTTCTATAGATATCGAAACGTTTCTTTGAATTTTCCATACGGTTTCTAATTAATATCAAGGTTTTAAAGGACTTTTTCTAATCTCCAAACCCAAACATGCTATATTATATACAATTTGATCAACATTAAATTTTTTATATTTTAAAACCAATTATTAAACACTAAACATTCAATGAGTGATCACTAATCAAGCATGTATTATACAGTTATACATATATAATTATACATAATACTCAAGTCTCAAGTCTCTCTTTATGAAAAAATTGATATAATTTATATTTATATATTTTTTTATTGCCGTATCCGTATCCTGGATTTTTTAGTTTTGTCGTTCTCCGTTCCCGTACCCCTTTCCTGTACCCGTTTCGGTGATAGATAGGTGCAATCGAAAGGTTATTTTTGTATGGATTTATATGTCTAGCTACAAACAATTTTAAACATATTGTTTATACGCATGCCAAAAATGGAAAAAAAAAACCGTGAAAGCTAGATTAATCTTCACAATTTTAAGTACAAACATGTATAGTATTATGTGTATGTATTTAAAATTAGACACTTTATTTTCCTTGTTAAATATAACTATGAAAACATATAAAATCATGCAACACCTATCTATAAGTTTCATAAAGATATAGACGTATACCAATACATGGTGATTTTTGGGGTGGAAGTTTCAACAAGAGGTTGATAGTTTGTTCGATGCTAGCTCCACTTCCAAAATGTAAAAAGAAAATGAAAAACAACAAATGACTTAAATGAATGATGGAAGACAGGTGACATCACTTGCAATTACCTGGATCTTTCTACTATCCTAGGAGCCCACAACCATATCTTGTTTCCTCTAGCTTTCCCCTTTCAAACCATAAAAAATAACAACACATATTCCATAATGATATATATATGCTTCACAACATTACTTATTTTTCATAGTTAAACCACTCTAGCTAGTACGAACTAAAACATGGAGGGTGGTTGCATCAATGGTTCTGCTCTAAAAATGTCGAAGAAACCAGCAAGAAAGGATATTGAGAAAAATAGAAGGAACCATATGAAGTTTCTCACCTCACAACTTTTCTCTCTTATCCCTACTCATTACATGTCCAAGGTTTTTTACTCTTGAAACTCCATTATGATCAACTTCCTTTTTCAAATAAATTAAAATGTGACTTGTGTGTTCATAGATATATTAGCGGATACTTTTCTAATTACCTGTTATAATTAATATCCATATATCTAGGGAGGTGATCAAGTGTCGGATCGAATGGATAGAGCAATAGAGTACATTCAAAGCTTGAAAACCAACTTGGAAATGATCGAAAACAAGAAGGAGAAGCTATTGAGTAGGAAGAGATCACATGAACACATACAAACTAATAATTCGAGCAATTCATCGCATGATATTCAAATCCACGAAATGAGTCATGATCTTGATGTTGTTCTAGTAACGGGTTTGAAAAATCATTCAAGTTTTTGTGACGTTGTCCAATTACTTGATCAATATAGCGCTGAGGTGGCACTTGCGAACTTTTCAAGTTGTGGGCATTCGACATTTCACATCCGTCATAAAAAGGTGAATTTTGTTACAGATACCGCGATAACGATTTTATACATATGCGTAAAGTTAATATTGACATTGAGACATATGCGTAAAGTTGTTTTTTTTAATCATGATGTCAAAGCAAGCAGACTAATCCCAAGAAATGACTCAATATGTATTTCTTAAACTTAATATGTATTTCTACTAGTTGTCATCTTTCTAATATATACATTATTAAATTGGTATAGATTGAAGCCGATGGTATTTGTAAGAGAATCAAGCAAAAGCTTGAAGGATCTACAGTCATGGAGTTCAAGGAAAATGCGTCATCATTTTGGAGTCAACCAGATTCAGATTTAAGTGTATGGGACTTTGATGTCCATTCCTTTATGTGGGGATTGGAGTTAGAGGTGTTGCCACCTAGTATATTTAGTTAGAGACGATCGAAAACAGGATCAGATAGAACTTAGCTTTACATGAGCATAAGCGAACCAAGGATTTCTAAGTTAAGGGGGTTTAGACGAATATGCTATTCCAACATTATGTCAAAGTTCGTTTGTAACTGCGAGACAGAGGCACCCTTGTCTTTCGGTTTGACAGTCGTATAGTTAGATTCTTGCCGACGATTCAAGCGAGTAACATGAAAATATGTTAGCTATATGATAATAATTTGTTAATGTATAATATTTAGAGATGTTTCTTTTACAGTAACCTTTAGTATTGGCATGATGTATATATGAATCTTGAAACACATATAGTAACTTGTTAAAAAAAAAAGTTAGCTTTTTATTCGGTTGTTTATAACTTTAGTTACTGGTACATTAACCATATTTTGTGGTACATTTATCATTTCCCATGTTAAATAAACAAATCAAAACCCATCTGCTAAAGCATTTATATTGTAATAAAATATATGTAAATAAGAAGCAAATTTGCACGAATAACATACAAATCAATAACGAAACCATAACCATCCTAAAGCAAAAAAAAAAAAAACAAATTTGCACGAATTCACGTTTCCCATCGTTTCCCTTTCAAACTCGCATATCAAACACAAACCGTTGGCTGATCTTACAACATTGTGCCGTAGCTTGCTGCTTCGTATTCTACCACTATATTTGCACAAAATCAACTAGGTGGCCACGCTATCACATGGCCCAATGTCTTTGCTAGCAAGACATACCAAAACTGATTTCCTGGTACCAAACGAAAATGACCCAAACTGTTTTTAATAATCTCTCATCCCATGACAGGCCCACAACTAATAACAAACATAGGGTGTCTTCGTTGGGTACACCAATGAGGCCATGAGTAGGGTGAATACTGCCAAGCTCGAGCTCAGGGTGTGAAATATTAACATTGCTACAATTCAATGTGTTGATATGTGATTGAAGTACCAAACATTAACATAAAAACAGAATCGGTGTTAACACCAGTTATAGCCGTGATAACGTCTTACTAATTACCACATGACAGTCTTAGAAGTCAACATAATTGATGTCGATACAGATTGAGGATTTATAATAGAATCTATTACTTGAATGACATATCAATACATTACAAAAATTGTAGCGATGTTGATTTCACACCGAGACTGGTCACCTGCGGTTCTTAAGTCAGGAGGGATGACAAATGACCAATAGTGTTAACATACATGGCAAACCAAATTTAGACTATAGATTGTTGATGGGCTTAAAACTTGTCAAAGCTATAACAGATTTTTGTTTATCAGTAAGCAAGTATTGATTGATTTCTGTCAAAGTAGTTGTAGAATAAAACTAATCCATCCTAAATAATTTTTGAAATAAGATCTAGAGGTTAAACAGTACAAAATCAAATCTGGTTCCACATCAAGAACACAACACGTTTACCTTCACAATAACCCAAACAAATGATTACAACTACAATGTTTTTCTATTATAAAATAGTGTTACAAAATATTTGGTGATTTTTTTGTAAATATAAAGTTTATGTTGGTTTATTATATACGGTACTGCAAAGTTACAAATTCAGCAGCTTAGAAGTAAAATTTAATATAATGAATGCAAATATATTGAGAAGAAAGCATGAAAATCAGAAACATAAAAATGTTTTTCTCATACACAGCATTGTCAAACTGTGTCAGAAGGTGTCCTAAGATTTTTATGTTTTCATCATCTTTTCAGGATTTCGACTCTTATATACAAGCAACAAAACCCCGAAGGGATTTATATTTATACAAACAAATTTAAAACAATATAGATCAATCAATTAATTTAGATAAATAAAGTATATAGAAATAGTAAAGGACTTATTAACAAATGAATGAATCAGAAAGAACGTAGCAAAGGAGTTTAATCGGATCATCTGATATATATATAAATCATCTCCGCTCCGTTTTCCTCATCTCCATATATATTGAACACCTATAAATTTACTAAATAAAATACCTAAAATACAATATAAGAAGGAGGCATGAATGAGATCTGATAGGGAAGCTCAAATATCATATCATAAATATATATAGGGAGGAGGCGGGTGTGCGTGATATAAAACCCTAGTTTGAGCTACGCGGGCGGGCCTCCTTAAAAAAAAGGATGGGTGTTTGGTTGCGGGTGCATTCTTATCCTTTACTGGCTTTCAACGTTTTTCAAGTTTGGCTGACGTTTTGTTCTAGCCTTTCAATTTACTTAGATTAATCCTCCTAGTTAATTTTTTTTTAAAAAACAGTAATGGATAAATAGCTAATACCTTTTACGCGGATGCGTCAATGCCAGTTCGACTCCTGAAAATGCTCTAAAGAGTTTGCTCCCCATGTGTTAGATGTTTAAAGCATTATTAAAGTCCCTCACCACATGGTGAAAAATCCTCCTACTTACTTTAGCATAGAAAAATATTCAATACTTCCAAGTCAATTCGTTGGTGTTCGGGCTTTATATCTATAATAGAAAATAACTTATATATTTTTATGTTTTTAGTAGTATTTAAAATTTAAAATTACATACTTACAAAAGTAAATGCAAATTTGTGTATCGGAGACATAAATTTATTTTTATAAGTTTGCTTTGAAAACATGTAACTTAAATGCTACTAAAAAGCATACAATTTCAGAAAACAATATATTATAAGAAATAATGTTTGAATTAATTTATTAATATTATAACTTGAAAATAACAGTTTATTTTTTAATATCGTGTTTTATCCAAATGGATTTTTCAAATTGTGAGGTGACAAAAAAAAATCAAGAAATAGTTATTTATTAACTTTCGTTTGATTTATTAATATTTATAGGTTTTACATATTCAAAAATAAACATAATTCATGAGGAAAATGAGTTGATTTTTTAAGTTGTTGTCAAACCCATAAAAACATTGGTCAAAGTGGAAATCCGTGTAAATTTTATATTTAATTAATAGATATATATCTTGCATTTTAGGAGATAAAATCTTATCTATACTCTTTATTAAAAATTATACACCCCCCTCAAAATAGAAAGTGTTACCAAAATGTCACATGTGAAATTACCAAAATGTCCTTAATAAACACCCCACCATGGAAGAGTTTTTATAAATTACCAAATTTGTCCTTAATGAATTAATTTACATCCTAAACCCTTATTTTGCTAATTTACATTCTAAGTTTTTATCTTATAAAATAGTTCTATTATCTTAACATCAACTTACACCACTCGACACCAATTGTCGATGTCATCACCATGCGTCACCAACCCCACTATACCGTCGTCGCCGTTACCGCCGCCGCATTGCGCGGGTACCATGCTCGTATTGTTTGGTGGTTATGTCCTCTCAAAAATAGTGGATATCCATTTGTATTTACAGGGATTGTTAATTCAATGAGAAGGCAGGCAATATACAAACTATTATGGTATCACGTACAACCGATCCTCTGCTAATTCTATCCCCTCTTCAATTCTCATGGCTTCCCACTTACATCCTGCAGTCACCGTTACCAGCATCAAAACCTATATTCCCATCACCCTTCATATTTAAACCGGTCACTACATTACCTGGTCGGAACTTTTCAAAATTCACTACAAATCGTTTCAGGTTTATGATCATCTCCAACCTCGTGTTACTTCTTCCAGCTCTTTGTCCGACAACGATAAGGAAAAAGAAACTCCACCCACAGAGACTTGGGAACGCTTGGATTCCATTGTTCTCTGATGGATCTATGGCACAATCTCTACTGATCTCCTCTATACCATTCTGAAACCCAACACCACCGCTTATTATGCTTGGACCGCGTTATCAAACCTTTACCAAGATAACAAAGCCACTCGCACAATTGATCTTAACAGTACGAAAGCGTCGCTCTAATGCTTTCACGCACCAAACCCCTGTCGAGTTTCTTTGAAACACGTTCTCAACTCTGCATGACTGAAGCTCAAAAGAATAGTCAAGCTAAACATACTGCTCAAATTGCCAACATTTATTTAACCACTAATACAAATCGCACCAACACTTCACGATCTATGGATCCTCGTCACGTCGACACCAGGTATGAATCCGTGGAGCATGGTCGTGGTCGCGGCCTGATCATACAACCTACCCGGTAGGATACTCACACCCGCGCAGTGGGGGTCGTAGGCGAGGTCGCGGATATGTTCCTCGTGGAGCTAACGGCTGGAATTATCCAGCAATCAATCTTCTATACAACAGGTACCATGGAATTCTTCTCGGGCAGGTTCATCTTCCCAGCCTTAGGTCGGATACACGCAACAATCATGGGCCCCTTGGATGGTTCCCCCATGCCCTTTCCCAATAGCTCCAAGATAAAATAATGTTGGTCCCGGTGTTCTAGGTCCTTCGCCAGCCCAAAACTATGCTGCTAGCTAAGCACAATCCACTGTTGATGGATACACTCCAACGGATTCAGGTGCGACAGATCATATGACTTCTTCTACTAATTTCCCGTCTTTATTTAATAATGGCATGTCTGGTAACATTGTAGTTGGTAATGGCAAAACCATAACCGTTCTTGGACAAAGTAACTAAACATTACAACCACCATTCCCACCTTACAGATTAACCAATGTTCTTTATTCACCATATTTAATCAAAAACTTGCTTTTTGTCCGTCGTTTCACTAAAGATAATCAAGTTTTTGTCGAATTTGACCCCTTTGATTTTTTTGTGAAGGACCTCAAGACACGAACCCTTATCCTTCACTACAATAGTTCTGGTGATTTTTACACATTGGATCCTACACAAGGGTCAACATTTACCTCACCATCGACCTTTGTCGCCGTGTCTCAAGATCTTTGGCATTAACGTCTTGGACATCCTGGCTCCAATATATTGAATTCTCTTAAGCATTCTAGTTTTGGCAAACACGTTCGCCTCCCATTTATGAATTCATCAACTTCTACTTTTCTACCATTTGATATCATACATAGTGATTTATGGACATCACCCATTCTTAGTACTGGTGGCCACCGTTATTAAATTTTATTTCTTGATGATTTTACTAACTTCTTATGGACTTTTCCACTCAGTCACAAATCCCAAGTTTTTACTATCTTTCAAACATGTTCTACTTTCATTAATACACAATTTGAATGTAAAATCAAACAATTTCAATGTGATAATGGTAAGGAATTTGTCAATGCTCAATTTAAAAGTTTCTGTGTAACAAATGGCATGCAATTTCAACTTTCTTTTCCACACACCTCCTCCCAAAATGGCAACGTCGAGAGAAATATTAGAACCATAAACAATCTTATTAGAACTCGCTTGCTCAAGCTTTTATGCCCAATACTTACTGGCAACATGCTCTAAAGGTAGCTACTTATCTTATCAACATCCTTCATAGTAAACTTCTCCACCACAAATCTCCTACTCAACTACTCAATCTCACTCAACCCTCTTATACCCATCTCCATGTTTTTGGTTGTCTATTATCCACTAATTTCTCACACCTCAATCAATAAACTTCAACATCGATCTATGCCGTGTGTGTTTCTTGGTTATCCGTCTAATCATCGCGGTTACAAATGCCTTGATTATTATCAATTGTCATGTCATATTTGATGAAACAATTTTTCCCTTCTTCCATTCTCCACAAAAGTCACCTTCGTCTTACGATTTCCTCAATTCTCCTATTCATCCCTCCTATTGGCCACATATTTCCAATCTCGATACACCCATCTCAATCTACGATATCTCCCCTACTCCGTCACCCACTCCGCCTCCCAAACTGCCCATCACTTAAACTTACATTCGCCGCCCAAAAACACCCACCACCACAAACCCGAGCTGCTCACAACCAGTACCACCACCACTCCCTCCACCGAGTTGTTCACAACCAGTAACACCACCATCCCCTCCACTTGTTCATAACCCCCCTCCTGTTCGTACCATTCGTACTGGCTCTACGACCAGCATCTCTAAACCCAAACAACTTTTTAATCTTAGTACTTCCTTAGTCACCCCTTTGCCTAAATCTCCCATTGAAGCTTTGTCTAAACCGGATTGGTACAAGGGCATGACTACTGAGTTCAATGCTCTTATTAAAAATGGAACATGGGAATTAGTACCTCGCACCACGGATATGCATGTAATCCACAGTTTGTGGTTGTTTCGACATAAATATCGTTCTGATGGCACGTTAGAGCGATATAAAGCTCGTTTGGTTTGTGATGGTAGTACTCAGCAAACGGGCATTGATTGTGGGGAGACTTTTAGTCTGGTTGTTAAACCAACAACTATCCGGACTGTCTTGACTCTTGCCTTATCCCTCTCATGGTTTATCTATCAACTGGATGTTACTAATGCTTTCTTACATAGAAATCTTACTGAAACTGTGTATATGTATCAACCATTGGGATTTCACAATCTTCAGTACCTGGATTATGTATGTTTATTAAAGAAATCATTGTATGGATTAAAGCAGGCACCACGGGCATGGTACCAGTGATTTACTAATTATGTATTGTCCATTGGGTTTCAACAGAGTAACTGTGATAACTCATTATTTATATATCATCGCGGGTCTAAAATGGCTTATTTACTTATTTATGTTGAAGATATCATCCTCACCACTTCACATGATACTTTTCGGGCTCGTCTAATTTCTCTATTAGTTGTTGAATTTGCTATGAAAGACCTTGGGCCGTTGAGTCATTTTCTGAGGATTCATGTTGTCACACGCACACATGATACTATGTTCTTATCCCATCAGTCTTATGCTTTGGATATAATTGAAAGAGTTGGTATGTCTTCTTGCAAATCTGTTGCTACTCCTGTGGATACGAAGTCCAAACTTAGCGCATCAGCTAGTAAACCATTTGATGATCCCACATTATACAGAAGTTTAGCTAGTGCTCTTCAATATCTTACATTTACCGGACCTGATATTAGCTATGTTATCCAACAGGTTTGTATGCGTATGCATTCTCCTTCTGTTGATCATTAGGATGCACTTAAACGCATCATTCGCTACATTAAAAGTACTTGGTCTCTTGGTCTTACCTTAGCATCTTCCATGGATCAAACGTTACGTGCCAACACTGATGCTGATTGGGCTGGTTGTCCTGACACTCGACACTCTAGCTCTGGATATTGTGTTTATTTGGGTACTAATTTGTTATCTTGGTCCTCAAAGCATCAAACAATTGTTTCTCGTTCTAGTGCTGAAGCCGAATACCAGGGGGTTGCGCGCAAATGTTGTTGTTGAACTTTATTGGCTTCGCAATTTACTATTAGAATTACATAGGCATCTTCAAAAACCCAGCTTGGTGTATTGTGATAATGTTAGTATCTATATGGAAATCCAATTCAACATCACCACACAAAACACATTGAGCTATATATTCATTATGTTCGAGCTTGGTTCAACGTGGTTCTGTACGTATTCTTCACATACCTTCTCGTTATCAGATAGATGACATCTTTACAAAAGGTCTTCCACGAGTTCTTTTTGATGATTTCCGATCCAGCCTCAATATTCGTCCTCCTCTCGCTTCGACTGGGTGTAATAGATTATGCATATCGTATATTTAATTAATAGATATATATTTTGTATTTTAGGAGATAAAATCTTTAATTGTTTGGTGGTTATCTCCCTCCAAAAATAGTGGAGAGCCATTTGTATTTACAGGGATTGTTATTCAATGAGAAGGCAGACAATATACAAACTATCAGAAAAAACTTAATTAATTTATAAGTTGTTTAGCTAAAATATGTTCTTTAGCTCAATGGTTGAAAGACCATCCTCTTTATATGAAGTGTTGTGTTCAAGCTTTGAAGAGGACATAGGAATTATGTCCCTTTATGAGGGTTTAACTTGGGTATATTCAGGTTCAAGTCTAGGAGGCAGGGTTTACCTCTGTTAATTGTCGTGCTTTCGGGTGGATTGGTATGGGGTTTTCTCCCCATCGGGTATTTCAAATAGGCATTTCTACTTCGAGTAGATCTCTAGCGCGGATCCGGTTAGGACAACGTATGCTAGACCTCCCGCTGTCGAATCACGATACGAAGTTTTCAACGAAATTCACCTTTAAAAAAAAAGTTTAAAAAAAAAACATTAATCAAAAGCATGTTAAGTAATAAAAAAAATAATCTCACTTAAATTTAATTATCTATCTTGTAAATTTTAACTAAGTAATGGTTCAATATATTTCTATTTTTATTCTATTTGCTTGTTTGTATGTCCTCTCCGGATGGTTTGGCTTTCGTTGACGAAGTTTTTTTTTTTGTCTCGCATAATTGTAATTGCCATAAGTTGTTTTTTAATCTTTTTTACAATTTTAGCTGTTAAAGTTTCAGATAAATTTGAAATTGTGTAACTTTTGTATATATCTAAAATATACTTTTTGATCTTTAATGTTTTGCTAGTTGATCTTTTATTATTAATAAAGTATTTCTCCCGTTCCAACGGAAAATAACTAAAAGTAATACAATATGATTGGGCAACTCTCAAATCTTTTAAAATCATATGTTACAGCTCATACATTGGTTCAAATTTCGCAATTTTGTAATTCAATATTAACTTAAACTTTAAAATAAAAATTCAAAATTTGTTAAGTAATGATATATCTGCAACACAAATTAATCATTGACAACAAAATTACATAGTATATTGCATATTGTACAATTATTATATAACATATATTTTTATGGAGCTGTAGATTTATATATCCCCGGAAATGTGAATGATGGTTGGGTATTGTACGTGATTAGTTTTTTTTTCTTTAAATAATAAACATTACATCTAAATAAACCAAATAATTCTAAACTACTAAAATAAGACTTTATTCTTTATTTTAAAAATTAAGCAAAAATCTCTACCAAATAAATTAACCTCATAGTCTCATACACATTGCATGCGATTGTGATTAGTAGTAATATATTAATTTCTATCTAACTTTTCCTATTGTGAAACTAAAAAGATTGAAACAAATACTAACAAAAAATTCCATTAAATACGTAACAATAAAAAAACAAGACAAATTCAACATCGAAAGTAAATCACTTTCAGAATGATCACTAATAAGAAATTCTTTTAGAAAACAAAACTGATCAAACCCAAACTCAAAGCCACAATCAATCCAACAAACCCTCCAAAGCTAAAGCTAGTAGATGCAACGCTTGAAGTCGTTGGGGCTGGAGCTGGAACCGGGGCATATATTTCCAATCCGTCACTACCTTGTATCACGGCTGTTGATGGTGCCGCCACGGGTGCTAGAGTGGGAGCAGCAGGAGTAGTTGGGTGTCTCACGGCCATGACTACTACGATTAACTTCTGTCCCTTTTCACATTTATCATTTTGTCCACTGATGAAAAAAAATGGACCTGACCTCTTGAATTTGAATACCGAGTTGCCTTCATTCAAGGTTACTTTGGGGCTCGTTTTGTTACACTTTTGGTAAGCCTCTTGGTTTACTACCAAAACCGAATCCATCCCTTGTTCATACTTGAAAACTGCATCATACATTATAATACCAACAACAACAAAAAATAGAATATAAGCAAACTTAGTTAATTGATATAAACTCAAACATATATAGAAAGAAAAAAAAATGCTAAAGATGGACAGATGGTTAACCTAGAGTGTCGTTGAGCTGAAATCGGTTACGTTCAACCCAATGGTTATAGCTTTCGCGCGGGTCAAGAACCCAACCATCTTTGCCACCCACATAGAATGTGTAGCCGTAACATGATCCCATGAATCCTAAAAGAATGACAAGCAAAGTTGCTAGGTTTGTAAGCAGCTTCATGTTGTGTTCCATTGATAGATGTACGGTGATATATCCAAAATGCAGGGATAGTATATATATTGTGTGTGTATTGTAATTGTAAAGAGAGATATAAGAAGGCAAGTAATTAATTTGGGAATGAAAATGGGTGAATATATATAGGAGATATGGAAGTGAAGTTACCGTTAGTTTGGGTGCATGGTTATTGCTTAGTTGGATGTAACGGATTTAATGTTGTTGTGATATGCATGAGATTATTTTGGTAAAAGAGTAACGTTTCGATTAAAGTTGAAATGTGGATTTTGTTCAATAGTCACGTTTAATAAGTTGGGACTTGAAGTTTAAGAGGTTTTATTAATTAATTAGTTACTGTATTAATTAAACCATTGAACGAGTTTTAATTAGGCCATTTATAACAGGAATTTATTTTTAATAAAAAAAAAGACAGGACATAATAAGGATATGAATATAAATCGAGAAGTCTCCATAGTCAAGTATCTAAAGTCTAAACAGCAATGTAAGAAGTTCATGTTTAATCAGTAAGCTAGCTTGATTATTGAATTGCCTATATGTATAGTGCTTAATTTTCAAAAATGGCAAGGAAGAAAAGGTCTCTCTTTTATCATATCTTATTTTACAACAGTTGATAGTATACATGATGCACAACTACAAGCATGACTTATACAAACTACTGGCCTGTTCACTAGTAACATAACTTCATTCTATAATTAGAAAGGAGATAAGAAGATTAAGAACATCAACAGATCGGACCTTACAAGTAATCTATGTATATAATGCATCACGTATGATGCTTTTTTAGACGGGTTTCAGCATGTTTGTCACCACAAGGATGCTCAAAGCAATCAACAGGGTGTTGAAGGACCGCATCACATTCCTTCTTGCTCCTTTGAAGAGGCTTGTCCGGCAAACAGTTTCTTCGGTCATCAGACACAATTCCCTTCGACGTCAAATTCCCACAAATACCCTCTTCCTCAAAGAAATAGTTATAAGAAAACGTAAAGTTTGCCAAATTAGGCAATTCACAAACACCCAATGGCACAACACCACTCATCATATTATGGCCTAAATTTAGCTGCTCCAGATGAGCTAATCCTGCAATGCTATAAGGTATCTCGCCTACTAACTTGTTAGAGCTCACATCCAATACCCTTAACTTATAAAGATACCCGACTTCAGGAGGCAAACACCCAGATACATTCGTATTGATCAACAGCAATTCCTCCATGGTGTTTGCGAAATTGGCTATGCTTGGTGGTAGACACCCCCCTAAATTGTTGTTCGCAAAAACCACCACAGAAGCAGTACTTGAGCCCAAGTTCGAAGGGATCACAGATGTCAAACGGTTGTTGTTGATGAAGATGGCATCAAGGTTTAAACTAAACAGTTCAGAAGGTAATGGTCCTTCGAATTCATTGTAACGAAGGTCGAGAAATTTGAGGCTAGGGAGTGACATGACAACAAAAGGGAAAGGACCAACAAATCGGTTATTGCTGAGATCAAGCTCAAAGAGTAAAGTGAGATTTGATAGAGTGAGTGGGAGGATACCGCAGAAGCGGTTGCTGTTTAGATGCAGAAGTGCAAGATCGGATAATAGACCAAGTTCATCAGGGAGGAACCCGGCAATGTCTGCATGGTTCAAATCAATACCTGCAACTGTTTCTATATTGGTGTCATTTGGAAATGGAGCACAATATACTCCTGTGTAGTTACAGACCGAAGGACCGGTCCAATCTAAAGTGGTATTAAAGGGGTCAGAGTAAATAACTTTTTTCCATGCTTGAAGTGCAAGATAAGCTTGTTGGAGTCGAGGGTTTGATGCTTCTTTTTGTTGGTGGTGCGTGTGGTGGTTGGTAATGGGGGAATGACGGTGTTTGGCTGCTATGTTGCTAAAAGAAACAGCAAGGTAAAGAACCAGAAATGAAAACAAAGCAGTAGTACTGGTAGTAAGTAAAGAACTACTGGAAGCCATATCTTTTTTGATGATCCCAACTAGTACATATTGCTCTTTTTATAAGCAGTTACATCCTTAGGAACTTATAGTCTAGCTGGTAATAATTGTTCTTGACCTGACATGGATAGCTTTCAAGAATGTTATTGGCTGACAGAATCATTAAAAATTGAAACTTGTTTGCATGTTTAGTTTTGTAAGCAGGATCTTTGTAGGTTAGGAAGAAAATGTAGACAAATCCTAAGTAATTGATGGTTAATTTGAAGAGTGCAATGTATGACAAGGAGATGACAACTTCTCAGTTGTTAAGAGAGAACGACAGCCACCGTTGAAGATCATGGTGTGTTTTCTTGAATGTGAAGAAATATTTGGATAAAACAATGGAGAATGGATTCAATTTATATGCCTGAATAGTCCAAAAGAACTAGAAGATGACGTACCTGAAGATAAGGTTCAAAATTTAAGTTATCATGAAGTTGAATTTATTCTTCTGTATTACTTGTTTCATCATGCTAAAGTCTTACGTGGTTCTTCATGAACGATTTAAATATTTGATCATATAACAAAGGAGATCATACCTTTGATACAAAACTACAAAAGTGTATTACAAGATATTGACAACTGAACCTAAAGCCCTAAAGGTCTAGTTTAAGCTTATGTTGTAGCTAATGACCCTAATTCAGGCATCCCATATCATGGACGCAAACGACATCAAAATATGGTGGTTTACGAATTAGTCACAACAATTAAACGGCATATATCAAGGGACTTCAGGTTTGGTTGCTAATGAGGGATGTAGCAGCTCTAAGGTTGTAGAATGTGCAAACTTTGCTGGAAGAGTCAAGAGAGGCTCATTTCCGGTCAACTTTTGCACTGCCATTCCCAGTGTATAACCTAATGCACGTCCAACTGGGACTGCCACTGCATTACCCACTTGACGGTATCTGCAAACAAGTAACTTTAGATTAAAAGTGACGTAACTAGAAATATTAGTTTTCAACCAATTGCTTTACCCTGTAATATAGTTGCTAAGAGTGATAACAACTGTAACTGTAACCATTGTAATCGGCATTAGCTTTCAAGAGAACGACTGAAGTTGTAGAATCCCCAAAAAGGACTACAACTATACCCAATCCCGATATGAGTGGGGTATGGAATTCCAAAAAAAAGACTATACTTGTAAAACCTAAACATTTTATAGACAATGCATTTCATTGTCTGTTCAAGGAATAGCATATTGTGTTTTAAGGGATACAGTACAAGTGTACAACCACGGGAATACTACTGCGGAGAACTAATTAACAAACGACATTCATGTCATCTGCTAAAAGAAATATAGAGGATAATCCAAGGCATACCTTTCTTTCACGCTGCCACATAATGCATAAAAGTCAGGAAACCCTTGCAATCTTGCATTCTCGCGAATAGTGAGGCACCTATCTTGTTCTGGATGTAAAATTGCCTGAAGTTGAACAAGATTGATAAGTAACCCTAAGATGGCTTTTTAAACATTTGACAGTTGTATTAAAGCTAACCTCAGAACGATAATTTGGCATACATAGCACAGTTGAAACCGTCTCATCCCACCACAAACGTCCAAAAGATCTGGGAAGTTATACAAAAGAAAAGCAACTATTGATAGGCGAGATACAAGATTCCAAGAAATGTAAAGAAGAGGCTCTTACTTTGTGTTTTTCCCGTCATTAAAATTTATTGCATACTCGGGGACCTACAAAAATAAATAAATCGCATAAATAAATATACAATACACAGATTCATTCGCAAGAATTTCAGTCCATATCACAGTTACTTACCCAATGTTTTCCAGATGGCATGAGCTCAGTGTCAGGTGTTCTGCTTACAACATTATCATCATCAGAAACAACACCTGGGAGATCTCTAAAATTTGCTCCCTAGAATCAAATATTAGATAAACACTGAAACCAAGCTGAAAATTTTAATAACCTAAAAAATTAACACCATCCTCCAACCTTTCTTTTTGGGACACGGCAAACTCGTAGATGGTCATCCTCATTTAATTCAAAAGGGCGGTGATCATGTAGTACAGACTTCTCTACCTTACAAGAACTTCCGGTAGCAATGCCCAACATATCTGAAGGTCAGAAATAACATGTAAAGTAACCATTATATCAACATGAATTTTGTTTCATGGACGAGTCAACTCACCAGACTTGGAAGCTCTAATAAACTTTTGGAACTCCGTTTCTGGAGCACTTGTGTACTTCATTACATCACGACTTTCAGAGTTTGAGACCTTTATGATCAAGGTTTAGAATTAGAATGCAGTCATTATAGAGCACATATAATACACAGGTAAGAAAGAGTAGAGACCGGTGGGAGGTCAGATATGGCATCTCCAAGAAGAACACACTTCTCAAGGTTCCGGGATCCCCCTTCATCATAAGCAACAACATTACGCTGTAATATGGAAATTAGTTAGCAAATAATTGAAGAGCTTACAACCAATAGGTTCCACAGGAAAGCACCTCAAATCCAATTGGAGGCCCATATTTTAAGATCACATCATGAGTAGGAAGTGGAAATGGTGGCAAATGCTGCAAAGAAAATAAGTATATAATTAGAAGTGAATTATTATGAGTTTATACTTTATACCAGAGATGGAAAATTCAATACTTTTAATTATAAATGGGTCAATCTGCCTGCTTTTATCTCAAGAAGGTCAAATGGATAGACTCAAAATATTTAACTAAAATATGCACGGGTCAAATGGGGCAAACAGGTTGATCCTTATCCAGAGGTGTTTAAGGCCCAAACGGTCCTTTTCAACCCTTACTGAAAAAAGACATGTCTTAGCCTATACAGGTTTGGACCTGTTATCCAACCCACATATTTTAGTTTATAAAGAAAGATTTAAAGCTTGCCTCATCAGCATGAGCACCCCACAAGAATACACGCAAGCGGAATTGGGGAAGACCATAACAACCAGCTGCAATTATCCCGAGCCTTACTTGATAATATTCACCAACCAGGCTACTTATTGCATATCTACCAAGGCAACCATTTGCAAACCTTAATATATCCACAACATTTTCCATCAAAATGTATTTTGGCCTCAAAAATTTGATGATTTCCATGAAGACTACAATTTGATAATTCTTTTCATCTTCCAAAGGAGAATCCCAGTTTCTATGGCGGTTATAACCACTTATTCCTTGGCATGGAGGACCACCACATATGATATCAACATCACCCTGCAACATAAACACTATATTTAATTCACTTTTTATTACCAAACATAATTTTTTTCATATTAATCACGCCATTTGTGTACTGATCGTACCGGACGTGGCAATATTTTTGCCTTGATTCCCTTCTGAACAAACTCACGGATCTTTTCTTCACAATTGCTGAGCAGATAAAAAAATATTGATAGTAAGCATGTAACATAAGATGTTTAAAAATATAAAATATAACAAGGATTACCTTAACTGCTTGACTGGCTCCCATGTATCATCACTTGGACCATATCCAGCCCAGCGCACCTTAAATTGGAGTCCACGCTTGCTAGTTCCACCAAGTTCACTATAACAGATATCAACCATTTTTTCAACTTCATATTCATCTTTGGACACCCTATTGTCAGCTTTTGAGGGTATAATGTTATCAGGTGATCCAGTGCACATGAAATCTTGACCTTGTGTTTCCTCCTTCTTGTCCGCAAATTTTTGGCATAGCTTGTCCCACTCCTTTATAAGGTCACGAAAGTCCTCAGCAGATTCATTTCTAATCTGTATAAGATAGTAAGACTAACCGTACATGTCTGCGATTATCTTTATATAAAAAATCATTGAAGGAAAGATGAAATGCAGCTGACTTGTGTCTCTGGATGGTTTAATCTTAAGCTTTCACATGCCCAACTATTAGCATCTACAGCCCATTTCTACATATTGAGAGGAAAATCAACGTGATTATTATCTCAAAGTTTTCAAGAATAATTGGAATGAATAAATAATAACTCATTATATATCTTACAGCGGATAGATCTACACCAGATAGCTTTGCTCCAAAACACAATCCTGTTGACATTCCACCACAGCCGGAGTACAAATCTAATAGTGTCAACTCTAATTTGTGAGGTTCTAAACTAGCTATAGTTTCATTCGAATTATGGTTTACGACTCCATTACTATGGATTTCCTCGTTGTAGGATGGGGACAAACTGCCATGATCTGAAGAAACGTCTGCAACATCCACAACTGTCAGATGGAATTCTGGTAGAATCCGTAAATGCTAAAAGAAAAATGACTACTTACCATTTTTAATTGTACAAAAGGTGGAGTAATCTATGTTGTATTGCATGTCATAATAAAAATCACATGGCGAAATAGACTTCAAATTTACCTACCAAATAAGAAAGGAAAGCCCCATTTTAAAGCATGCAGCGGGAGATTTGTTGAAAATGTTCAAGTACAAGTTCCTAACATACACCAGGTGGTTTTTTAAGTACTTTCACTTTGGAGACAATGCAATCTAACGGATTGTCATTCATTAAGGTGGAGTAGAACAACCGTTTCTTGTTGTTAGATGCTGCTGCATCCTTTATTACCTGCAGTTTAGATGTTGTATTCAGTAATGTAAGCATAAAATGAGATATCAGAGTTCAATGCATATATAAAGTATACCGAGTAGTCTCACCGTATCTTCAGCTCTAAAGAACCACTGAACTCGGAAATAGTCTTCACCATCATTTGTTTTAAAAAACTCAAGTATCCTACCAACATGATTATGGCCCCCTTCTTCACCCTGAAATACGATCATATTATTTCGTGTGTCTTAAAACACTAATCAACTTTTGTCACTTAAATTGTGATAAACAGTACAAGTTAAACCAGAAGAAGAAAAAAAGTACAAAAGGATGTGTAGAGTCCAATATTGATTGCTTAAATATCATTTTACTTGGGTCGAGATGATATAAAGCTTCATTAGAACCGTGCTAGAAGAAATAAACTATTTACCTTCACAGTTGCACAATCACCAAGATCAAAGACCTTACCCTCAATCTTAGCTTGTAGATAATGACATTTTACATTTAAAACTAACTGGTCATCATCGTCATCGTCATTCCTAAATCATAAAACATAAATATAAACATATGTTTATAATTGCATATGAGAACATCTGCATGGATAGAGTGATCACTAACTTGGTGTTCGGATAGCGTCGTTTATTATTGAGTTCCTACATGAATGTAGACATATGACAACTGATCAGTAATAACACGTACAACATTATACTGTATTTACTTTTTTTTTTACTAGCGAAAGCAAACAACGTCGTCTCATGCCAACAAACTAACCATTAATAGTAGTTCTATTACATGCTAACTCATAACTAAGACCAAAACTCATGGACCTTGGACAAATTTTACATTAACTAAAGATATTAGCGGTTGGTTGCTTTCAAGAGGCAACCGTCTCTCCAAAACACCTATTTCGGGAGGTAGACAATTGACACTGGAATAAAACACAATTCAACAATAATTCCAGTCGACCCTATAAATAAAATAACATATTGTTATAGAAACAAATATATATCTATGTATATACGAGTATATATATACTAAGCTAATTAACTATATAAAAAATTATTAAAGTCATAGGGCCAGACAAACTCCACATTTTTTTTATTTGATACATACATTGAATTAGATAGATAGTACATTCTCTGTTTCAACAGAACAATTTGTGAATATTTTTGGTGTTCTACAAGTACTAACTCTTATTTTCGTTATACATACATATAATAATGTCTGTGGAACTTAAGAATGCACCTTATGTAAATAATGTGGGTGTGCATATATACCTGAGACTGAGAATGATAACGCCAAGGCCATCTCCGGCGAGCCTCGTCATCAGGAACAGGATCACCGATGAAGAAAGAAACTTCACTGACGGAACAAGAAACAGCTTCAACCTTTTGCTTCTTCTTAACCGGTGTTTTGTCGGAATTTACAGGAATGCCCTTGCCGGAATTACTGCAGCCAACTAGTCTTGGTGATCGTCTACATCCGGTAGGCGAAATTTGGATTGATGGCGGCGCATGTGGTGGTTGGGATTTGTTGATGGTGACGCCGTCACAGTTGTTAGCCACCATCTCCGATTGACCTTTCTTTTTACAGAGAGATGAAGAGTGTACTGTATATAATGGGAAATACAGTTGTAAAGTGACAAGTGTATGCCGATTTTTACTTTTTATTATTATGAGTATTATTTTTTAATATGCCGAGTTTTACTTTTTATTATTACGAATATTATTTTTTAATTCCTTTAGCTTTTGGGGTAAAAGTAGAAAGGAGAATTATATGCTAATTTTTTTCTGACTAATATTTTAAACGTTTTATTCCCGAATTGAAAGCCTTCCATATCTATCAAGTCCTTTTGAGCCATTAAATTAAAAGCTACTCGTATTCTTTACGACGACTTTTTTAGTCGTAATCACATTTCCATTTCAATCATACAACTCATTTCATACAATCATATTATTAAGTCTTTCAAAAATAAAAAAATATATTTTTCAAATCAAAACGAGTCAAGACCATAAGTATTATATCCTTACACCTGAGCATTGACATATATTTTTAGTACACCATTTCACCCTTTTTATATGTTTAAGCTTTCTTTCTATACGATTAAAACTACATCGTATGAGCAGCATTAATGTTTTCTTTTTAACAATGATGTCAAACATGTTTCTAAGATATCGGTAGGACGCATGATTGATAAACGTTCGACTCGTATAGTAGCCGGACCCAACAGACAGGTATTTCTTCTTTTCAGTTTAAGCTTTCGTATTTGTATTTGTATTGTCAAACATGTTTCTAAGATATCGGTAGGACGCATGATTGATAAACGTTCGACCCGTAAAGTAGCCGGACCCAGCAGACAGGTATTTCTTCTTTTCAGATTCTCGGCAGACAGGTATGATTTTCTAAACATATCTCATTTTCCGCCTTGCACTCATTTGTGGCCGGAGGTCCCTATGGAAGCAGTCTCTCTACCTTTGTGTAGCTAGAGATAAGACTGTCTACAGCTTACCTCCCCATACCCCACTCAGGAATTGGGTGTTGTTGTTGTTGTTTTAACAATGATGTCCCTAAGATTCTCATAGACAAATACAATGACCTTGAAATCCTAACACTCTGTTATCACCCCATACTAAATTGTCTGCCATATTTGAACAAAGAGTGTTTTACGTTTGTTTCTAGCAAGTCTGAAAAATACTTTCTAAATTTTTCTCGACCATCTTTCAGTCGAATCAAATAATTTGGCGTTCAAAAATCCCAGTCTAAAACCACGAGGGAATTCTTGTAACTAAATTAATATTTCATTCAAAATCTCGAGGGTAGGGTATAAACATATCTCAAGGTTATCAACCAAAGAAGGTTGATAGCATCCTTGTACTCACAAGTCACAATAACTCACCTGACTTGTAACTCGAAAACTTCATACACCAACAAGATCAAAAAGGCATAAATCACATTCAAATATGTTTAGAATCCTTAAAATAAGCCATTAACTCGACAGGGGGAAACTAGAAAACATAGTAGTATTGCGATCATCAAAAGTTTGAAACAAAATTTGATGTTACACTCATAGAAGTTTGGAGCAATAGGGTGCCTTGACAATCTTCTCTGGTAGCCTATTGGTTGTCGCACACAGCTTCCATTGCAGGTCTTGCTTCAGGCACCTGTTGATTTTTTTAACAATAGCATAGTAACAGAATTAGATCGACCAAGCAAAATGTGATCAGCTCAACTAACATAATGATAATTTTATGAAACTAGTATATGGCTATGGGTAGAAAAACTTTGAACTTGCTATATATTTACGTGACACTCACCATATCATCTTTGTTGGTATCAATGCTTTTAATTGATAAGGCTTGCAGCTGCTTCTTTAGCTGCCTCATTTAAACTTTTTTCATTTAAACTCTTGGGCTTATCTTGTTCAGCCTTTTTACTAACATCATCCTCAACTACAGCACCTAGGAGCTTTCTTGCACTGTTCTCATCATTGTTTCTAGACTTAGCCATTCCCTTTAAAAAAGTCAGACTATCACCTAAGGTTTCCTGCTTCTTTGCTGACAAATGAGTTAAGTGATTGATACCATCATTTGTATCTTTTGAGAACTGGTTGTCTTCTTCAACAAAAGTTATGTCAGTTGCTGATTCATTGTGTTTTTCCAAGTTAAAATCAAGTTCTTCATGATTAGTGGGCACCATATCTTCAACAGTGTCCCCAATAAACAGATTTTGTTCTTCAGAAGGAACTTCAAAACTCATAGCCAGCTCTTGCTCCATAGGATTCACATTATTGATGGGGACTGCATCAACTATAATAACTAGACTCACGACATAATCATAAGTACACATTTACACAGAGCAATTGTTTATAATAATTAGAATTTACAGTGACATGAGGCATCGGCTAAGGTTATAAGCAGCAGAGACGATTAAGCTTGATATCTAGAAAAGGTCTTAGAAATTACCCGAACTTTTGGAGAAAATGTCATGTTCTTTTTCAGCAAGTTCAAAATCCATGCTTAGCTCTTGCTCATTGAGATTCATATACTCAACAAGGACTGCATCAGTTGCAATAGAGGGACAATTTTCATAATAAAATTTATAATATACTAAAAACTTATATACTTTTACAAGTCTTTATTGCATACATGGTACAACTCCCCTATGCACGTCCTCTTTTCTACGTTTACAAGTCTTCATTTAATAACGTGGATGATATTTATGACTTTTGTCTTTCCATGTGCGTCCTTTTTTGTACGTAGTGCATTTTTACATGGACATGAAATTTAACAACAGAGGTTGGTGATGGTTTATTGTTGGTTATATTTTTTTTCTCTTGAATGATTTTAGTGAAGACATCCATTAACTTCAAATTTTTAAATTGTTTTTCAGTAAATATTGTATATGGTGATCTTAACATAAAAAGTTATTTTACACTTTCTAAACAACACGTTACAAGTTTTACATATATTATTATCGTATGTAGTAGTTGTTATGTCGCAACGAAACCCGACATAAAAAAGGTAGCTTGGATACGGATCTTTAGAAATTTTGCAGTTTAACTTTTTTTAAAACGATAGATTTTTTTTTAGTGTTACGAGTCAAATAAATATGTGAATGTAAGAAACTCTAAACTTTCAAAAAATTCCTATCAATTTTACTTATAAAAATGTATTTGTGCAAATAAAAACGACATAAATATGATCAAATGTGCAAAAAACTTTTTAACCCCGTCAAAAATAAAAAAAAAACTAAAAATTGTAACAATCTAGACGTTATAAATAATTTACGCTAATACGAGCTTCATAAAAACGTTTTGTTCCCGAGGCACACCCCGGGTGAGACAACTAAAAAGTAATGTGAAACATCTATAACGTTTTTAATATATATAATATTCTCCATGCTTACGTCTTACATTCATGAAACATTTTAAGCATTAATATAGTTATTATTTGTGTTCTTATAGGACTTATTATTCCTTTACAATAATTTTAATGTTATTGCTAGATGGTTAGTTGCAATTTTTAAAGTTTGGGTTCGAATATTTGACATAAATTTGCCAAAACTTTATTGTATACCCTTCACTTTCTCAGGGCCCTCACTTTCTCACTCAACTCACTCAGACGCTCGCCAAAAACATAGCCCGCGGCAACGCGCGGGGTCACCAACTAGTTACATTTTATATAAAAAATTATATCTAGATTTAGTTTCACAAGAAACAAAAAAAGATTAACTAATGTTGTTAGCTGAAGATCCTAGTTAGCTGGATATAGATAAGGATTTTTAAAATACCGGTACTTGTGAAGATAGTCTCTTCTAAGCTGTCTTCTGTCATTTCCTTGGCAACACTCTGTTTGTCTGGATAATCTAACTTTGAATGCTCACTGAAACATTCAGGGTTGAGGTAAATAATATCTCCTGCCATATCTGTTGACTCAAAAGAAACAAGATGATATGATGCGATTTCTAACCTTGAAGCAATGTAAGAATAATCGATTAATATGAGATGTGCAAAAATTACCATTGAGCTCCATGGTCTCACTCTTCATCTCCAAAACATCATTGGACATGCCTTTGAGTTCTAAACTTGTAGCATCAGTTGGATTTTGAGAGTCGAACAAAATGGCATCTGCATTGATAACATTATCTTCCGCAAGAAAGTCAGATGTAGCTTAGAACTTTAAAAAACGAATGGTGAAGGCGCTGAATAGCAAACTGCAAGTGTTTATACCCGATAAAAAGCTGTCTGGATGTTCCTTTGGAGCCAAAATGGCATTCGTTTGCTCAACAAAAATGTTTGATGCTTCATTGAGATTGGTTTTCTCATTAATGACCAACTTTTCTTCCAAATCCCCATCTGCACGTGAACTGGAGATGCATTCTGAACTGTGTTTTAGATTGTCGATTTGGCCACTGATCTTATCTGAGTCAATGTTATCAACCTCTTTCGCGGAAAACTTCTCTTCATGATTCTCATATTGACCAACAATTTCAGCTGATGTCACATGAATAATAGTGTCTAGTTGACCATTGTAATCTACCTTCTCTCCACTTTCAGATGTAGAGCCCACACGCATAGAGTTCTCAGTTGACAAAATCTGTTCACTAACTGAAACATTCGGCGATTCATTGAAATAAATCTTCTTATCAGCAAAGATCACTCTCTTCTAAACCCCCATCCTCACATAGATACGAGACGATTTCGAAGTCTAGTTTTAGATTGTCTATAATAGTACCCTCTTCTAGGGTAACAACTTCATTCATGACAATCTTCCCTACAACATCCTGTGTATTCTCTAAATCAGCATTCTCATGTCCCTCAAAACTTTCAACTGATTTCAACTTTGAATTGTTTAATTCATCACAACAACCTACCTCTTCTCCATATCCAAGTGTAGCATCTTGAAGATTTTCCTGGATCTTCAAGTTTTGAATCTTGCCAACCATCAACCTCTCTTTCACATCCCGATCCTCAGAATAACTGTAGATGTTTTTCGAATCAGGTTTTAGTTTGTTTAAGTGTCTAAATTTCTCTTCGGAATCAGGGTTACCAAGTTCAATTTGAACAAAGTTCTCTCCAACACTCTGCCTATATTCTAATTCCAAACTCTCATGTGGCTCAAAGTGTTGAACTGATTTCACCATTGAACTATCTAACTCATCAAAGCAATCTACCTCCTCTCCACTTTCAAGTGTAGCGTTTGTAAGAGTTTTCTGGATCGTCAAAATTCTATCACTTTCATCCACAACAAAGGAATCAGGTTTTTCAAACACATTGGAATCAACTTCCTTAGCAGCTACGGTAAATTTCTCTTCTGAATCCCCGTCCTCAGATAGATAAGAGACAATTTCTAAGTCCAATTCTAATTTGCCTGCTGTAGTACTTATCTCTTCTGACATGACAACTTCATTATCAACAATGTTCTCTGCAGTAAGCTGCGTATCTTCTAGCTCCACATTCTCATGTTGCTCAAAGTGTTCAACTGATTTCAACTTTGAATTTATTAATTCATCACAAAAGCCTACCTCCTCCTCTGCACTTTTAAGTGTAGCGTCTGGAAGAGTTTCTCGGATTTTCAAATTTTGAATGTTACGGGCCATCAACTTCTCTTCCAAATCCCCATTCTCACATGAACTGGAGATGATGTCTAAATGGGGTATTAGATTGTCTTTTTGACCATTGTTCTTCTCTGAGTCAGAGGTATCAACTTCATTTAAAACACTGTTCTCTCCAACATTTGGTGCTTCTTCGGGATCAACTTTCTCATTAGCAACCACCAAGCTCTCTTCCAAATCCTCATCCTCACATGAATATGAAATGTCTTCTAAATCAGGTTTTAACTTGTGTACTTGGTCATTCCAATCCTTTGAGGTATCAAAATCATTCAGGAGAAGATTGTCTGCAACATTCTGCCTGTCTTCTAGATCCACATTCTTGTGTTGCTCAAAGCTTTTGACTGATTTAACTTTTGATGTCTCTAAGTCGTCACAGCAGCCTAACTTCTCCTCTGGGCGTTCGAGGGTATCTGGAAGAATTTTCTGGATGGTTGAAACTTGATCATAACCATTAACATCAAGAACATCGAGTTTTTCAAGGGAAATGCACATGCCTTCCACGGTTGACTTTGAAATGCCTACATCACAGCTTTCAACACTTCCTTCTGCAACACTACCTTTTATGTTCTCAGATGACACGTCTAACTCGTGTGATGTTTCAATAGAACCAGAACCTAAATTACGCAGATAACTTTCAGCCATGATTTGAATTAAAGATACATAAGACAGTCTTTTGTTAATGTAATTAAGATAAAAGCTAAATGTTTAGATGTAAACTTAGATTGTTCAGTGAATAAATGTAAGAGTTATCTTCATATCGGTCAGCTTTAAGTATGTCACAGATAATGGATAGTTGATCTTCTAATTGCCCATATAAACGTAACTAAATTAGCTTCACCTTAAATTCAAACATATAATAATCATAAAGGCGGTATATTATTTTAAAAGTTAGTACGTAGTGTAAAAAGGCATACCTGATCCCCAATCTTTCTCTGAAACGACATTACACAAATCCTCTTCTGATGTTGCACTCTCCTCCTCCAAAAACAAATCAATCTTTACTGGTTGAGTTCCTTCCCTCTCTATTGCGCCTGTCTCTGCACATTTCTTTTCCATCAACCTTGCTGATCTTCTTGTGTTGTATACTCTCTGTACAGTAGTAGTCTGCTTTTTACTAGTGTCCTGACGAGCCACATTCTGGCGAGAAGAGGCTGCCAAAACCTTCTTTCTGGTACTAGTAACAGACGCAGTTTTCAGAAAGTCGCTAACATTTCCACTTGACTGCTTCCTTACTCCACGAGAAGCTGTCTTGCCCAAACTATCAACTACTTCTAGTTTCTTCACCTTCTGCCTAGTTGAAGTTCTGCGGATCGTCCGAAGAACCCTTGGTGACGTAACCTCAATCTTTTCAGGGGATTCAATCGATGATTCAGCAGATTCAGACTTTGACGAATTCAAAAATTCTTCAAGACCTTCAACCTGATCATGTATATACAAAAAAACAATCGTCCATATAGTAAATAAAATAAGGAAAATGATTAATTCTCCTAACTTAATAGCCTAAAGTCCTCCTAATTAACTTAATATCATACTATCATTTACATAAAAATAAGTAAAATATGTTAAAACTAAGGTAAAGCACATAGATGCATACCGTAAGTATAATACAGTAAGTAATTAGATCCATGGAAAGCAGGTGACAATTGTGCATCGGTTTTTATATATAAATGATTAAGTGATGCAAATAGATGATGAACAGAGAACCTGATTTTTTAGTGAGGCACATAAACAAGGCTTTTTGGCCTTAATATCAATCAGTAGATATTTCACATAATACTAACGCAAGATATTCACCAATTCATCAGTACTTCCATCATGTATGTCTATATATATTCGTGTATGTACACATATATGTATAAAAACAGTACATGAATACAATAAAAAAAAAAAAGGATAAAACCAATGTTTCGACGATCAGATTGATCTCGAGATAAAGAGGGAAGATATGATCGGAATGAAAAAACTTACAGTGTGAAGAGATTTGAGAGAATGAGCCATGGCAATATTGGTAATATTGGCAGGAATCTTATTGAGCTTACAAAGATATTGAAGCTGTCTTCGGTTTAGCCTATCAAAATCCATCACAGTTTGTTGTTTTTTTTTTTTTTAACAATTGTAATCAATATTAGGGTTTTAAAAAATTTAAGTAGTAAACTAAAGAAGATGAATCGACGGTATAATAATACGAGTGAGTGAGAGATTGAAAATGTAGATGTTATGAGTTACGAGTGGCGGTGGTGGTGGTATTTATATGCCAACCATTACGCGTATGATGTCCGTCATATAGAGCGGGGAGATTTGAATTTTTAATTTTATTTTAAGTAACTTTATTTTTATTCCTTTACAAGATATTTTTACTTTTACGGAAATTTTTTCGATTTTGAAATTGATGATTGAAATCAACTTATTTCCCTTCTCAGAACATTGACCGTCTTTTACTACACCCAAAATACCTTTTCATTTTTCCTCGTTTCACATCAATATTTGAGCATTTCCAATGACGTAAGTTAATTGTTAAAAAAATTTTGAAAAATTATTTAAAAAATTATATAAATAGAAAAAAAGTTTAGCTAGCATGGTCAAACCAACATATTATTGTCATAACCAAATGGAACTTCAAAAATGGCTCATTTTTATAATAGTCATGTTTAATTGTAATCTGCAAATTAAATCTTGATTACAAAATTCCTATGTGACATCCACCTTGATTCTCTTTAGATAGACTATCTAACATTAAACTCTAACCAAGCCAAACTTGAACTCGAGCTCTTTTAAAATAAGCTCAACTTAAGTTAGACTCGGTTCACTTACAAGTTTTTTTTTTTTTAGAATTTCGTTATTTTATCAAGACAATATAAAACATGCATGTTTTAAAGACTAACAAGTATTTATTTAAAGGAAATTGTCAAAAAAAAAAAAGTGACATAATATTTAGTTATTGACAATAAGAAGAACCTAATATTTTGATGTCCAAAATAAAAAAGTTTGGAATTCATTTCATAACATTTAAGGAAAATTTAACATGGTTATATCCCAATTTGTTTTAATTTTTACATGGACACATATAAATTCGACATAAAAATAGTTTATGTCGACGCGCTTTTCACGTAAGTATATGTTCATGTAAATTATTTCCGGATTGGGTTTTGTCGCATCACAAATATCATGTCATTTTACTCGTAACATATGTATTCATATAAGCACTAAACATATTAATTATATGAAAACTTAATAATATTATTTTAAAAATTATAAATTACATATATGAGATTTTTTTGAACATTTATAAACTTAGGTACATTTTATTGTCAAAAATTGAATTTTAAGTTGAATTTTTTGGTAATTTTCTTTTTATTTAATTAAATAAATAACATGAGTATATACTTTTCCAATTAATTTATAATCAGTTTATCAACTTTTCACTTACAATTTATAAAACTAAAAAAAAAAAAGTCGTGGTGAAATTCAACATGAAAATAGCTTACGTTGACGCGCTTTTCAGATATGTTATTGTAAATTATTTTCGTTTTGAGTTTCATTACATCACAAATATCATGACATTTTCCTCGTAACATATGTATTCGTATAAGCATTAAACATTTTAATTATATGAAAACTTGATAATATTTTTCTAAAATTTTTTCCATAAAATTACAATCGAGATTTTTTTTTTTTAACATTATAAACTTAGGTACAATTTATTGTCAAAAATTGAATTTTAAGTTGAATTTTTCAGTAATTTTCCTTTTATTTAATTAAATAAATAACATGAGTATATATTTTTTCAATTAATTTATAATCAGTTATTATCCTTTCACTTAAATGTTAAATTTAAAGCAGCCTGGTTCAATCCTCATCTCATACAAAGGTTGGAGGACATTTTCACCTTCCCATACACCGTCGAGATATTGCAGTTTTTTTTTTTTTCTTTTAAAATTAAAATTTATAAAATTATTAAAAATAAGAAAGCAATAGGAGAAAAAAAAGCACCCAATCAACGCGAACAAAAGACAATCGTCATCCATTTTTGCTGCCCTTGTTCCACCATCGCCGCCGACTTTCAATTGCCACCACTCTTCTCCGCCAGTTAATCTGTTTTCGATCGTCGATAAGTACATACATACAGGTATCATCAACTCAGTCACTCACTCTATTTTTTTATTAATTAAACAAGTATTTATTTATATATTCCCTATAGCCCGATAATCGTAGATCCATACTATTCATTCCCTTTCTTCAGCTGCCAATTAACCAAACCCTAGTGTTTCTATGACTACTTTTACTTTAAATTAATTAACAACTTTGTGTTATTAATACCATTGTTATTACTATCTTAACTTAATTATTTCCATACAACATTTAGTTTGATTTGATTATTTTAATTCATTTTTTTTTTATTTACAGTTGTGTATACAAGTTTCTTTTATATCTAAATAAATGGAGATACAGACAACTGAAGTAAGTGAGAATTTGGCCGTGATTCCGGTTACAAACACAGAGCCAACTGAAAATTTGGATCAACCAACGGTGCTTGTGGTTGATCAACCGCAGAAAACAACTGAAATGTTAGAGCAGTCATCGTCGTGTCCAGTTCCAAACACGGAGAAAGCTGAAGCTGCATTGCCGCCGGCAATACATAGTTTGGAGCCGGAGGTTACAAACACACTTGAAACTGAACCGTTGGAAGAATCCGCCCTGCAAATGGTTACCACCGACACACCGACAACTGAAACCTTGGAGCAATCCTCATTGGCAGACATGAAGACAACTGAAACTACGGAGCAGTCGCTCATGCCTTCTGATGTCACTGATAATAGTCATGATAATTTGATTGCGTCTCTTGAAAATCATCAGTGAGTGGTTTGTTTTATCGCTTTTTTTCAGAAAGAGGTATCTCGGTTGCTTAGTTAGATAGGTAGCGATTAATCATTAGTTATCCGGGTACATCAGAAAATGTCTGTATTTTATTGTTATTTTTTGCAGTGTAATATAGTGATTTTTATAAGCTGGGTTTTTATGATTTGGAATTCCAGGGGCATGGAAATCAGGCAAGAGACACCTGAAGAAAGGGAAGAAGTAAGAAGCGTTTTAAAAGTCATTGCGGCTACTGGGAAGTTCTGGTATGCACTACACGTTCTAGAGTCTTATAGTATATTTATGATTATTAGCATTGAAAGAACTATTGGTCATCTGTCGTCATGTTGTGTGGCATTGCAGTGATGATTGGGAGAAATTCAGAAGCATGTTATCTCTTCATTTAAAGCAGGTATGGGGAGGTATGCCCGTGTAAAAGTTCATTCTTGACTTGGAAACTAATATATAATGATTATTTCATTCCTTTTTGATTATTTTTTTATGTTTTGGTTATAGGTCATTTCTGAGTATCCACAGGCAAAAATGACGCTCGGTGAACAAAAACTTGCACTAGGAGAGACACATGCTGAGTTGGTGAAAAGGTTGGACGATGGTACTTCCACATTCATTTCACTTTTTCAAAATAAATTTTGTTGCTGGTTTAAATGATAAATTAAGTTGCCTGTTTTTGTTATTTATCACTCTTTATTTCAACGGGTTAAAATCTAAATAATTCTGGTTCTTTTGATACTTTTTGTTATAGTAATGACGAACTGACGTTCTTTGATTGTGTTTTGCAGCTCTGCATAGTTTTGTTGATGGTCCTCCATTCACCATACAAAGGCTATCCGAGGTAATAGTGATTATGTGTTGGAACTTCTATAAATAAAAGAACCAAGTTTCCTTTTAAAAAGAAATGCCCACTGTTTTACTTCTCATATTGTTGATATGAACAGATCATATTGGATGCACGAAACTTGTATTCAAATCTTTCAAAGCTTGCTCTGGCCTTAGAAAAGGTAATGTTTGTGACTTTTTTTAGACTAGTAAAACTGCACTCTTATACTGTACAGATAGATCTGTTTTTTTCTCAAGAAAAAAGATGTAGTTGATCGTAAAATTGTACAAGTGAACTTGAAGAGTAGCTGATTTGTACGATGGTCACATTTAATGGTAATTCTTCAAATTAAATCATGCTTACAGAATCTGTCCGTGACATCCACCTTGGTTATATCTACCAATTCTTGTCTACCATCAGTGACAACACCACCAAATGGACTTGACAAAGTAACGGAGGATCCAACTCCAACTTCACAACAGCAATCTGATACCATGATGGAAAATGGAGCCCAACCCATGTCAGCAGATAGGGATGAAATTATGACCGAGGTGGAGGCTGATGTCGGCGATGTTATGACAATGGACGTTGAAACAAACGAGAAATCATCAGATTCAAGTCCCATGACAACAGGTGATTCTTAAGTTTTTTTTTCCTTCAACTATTCTTTGGAACTATGAAATGTCATTGTAAGAGGTACAAGCCAGTTTGGTGATACACTTGAGATCATGTAGACTGTAGAGTATGTGCGGAACCATCGTGTTATATATATTTTTTCAAGAATGATGTAGAATGAGGGAATTGCTATTGCGGTTATGTACATTAGTCATGCATCAATATATACACTTTATCTCCCAAATTCTCTATTTGACTTTGATCCAAGAAGAGCTTTAAGTGTTCAGAATAAGGAGTTTTTTTTTGTTTCATGTTTCCAGATATGGTTGGCAGCAGCGGTGTGCTGGTCCAACCCACGGGCATGTCGAAACTGTGAGAACCTGTCTTTTGAGTTTCACAATGATTGTTTCATAGTTACAGGTTTGGATTTTAAAAAAATATGTGAGTTGGATTCTAGGAAGCCTCATGTCTTTACTTCGATAATTTGAACGTAACTTGTCATAATTATGCAAAGCTGGATAGTAAACACCCTAGTTTGGCTAATATTACCATTTTACTATGGAGTATTATATATTTGTATAGTGCAGTAGTACAATCTAATCTAAGGTTGCATAAGATTAAGATAAGGATATTCCTTAACGTTTCACCTCCAAGTAGGAACCCCTCTTTTTGAAATAAAGTATTTTCTTCTGTGATAAAAGTCATGTCTTTTTCACCTCTCATCTGTATTTAGGGCTTTTGAGTTTCAACATTCGATGATATTGCAATCCATTGGAGGCCTGCACACTTGAACTCACCTGTAACATGTGAAACTGGATTTAAATAACACCAGCCTTAGCTTTTATAAGTTAATCTTTGGTCTTATTATACCCAGTGCAGTACCCTTGTTAGCAGTACTTATTTTGTTGCACATGTTGCTTCCCAGCACTTGTTTTGTATGCAATAATATAGAGGTAGTTGGACCTTAGTGCCTTTGTGGTGACTGGTGTCTTCTCTTTGGCTCTTTGCTCGATTTCTCATTTATACATTTGATCTTATGGAAACCCCTTTGTTTGAGATGATTCTGTGAGAGAAAATTAAAGCATGTGGGTGGAGATTGAACAATTTCATGTTCTGCATATATCTTAGCAAGTGAAATGAGAGAATGCAGGGGAAAATTCTCACATTTTATGCTCAAAACGTTCCACACTTTTGGAATGATGATGAAGTAAACTCTTGTCAGGCCCTCTCCTTTCATCCTAAAGAGCTCAAGAACACAACCTTATGGTCAATGTCTTTCTACTTTCTAAAACGTAACATCAAGAACACAGCCTTATGGTGGTTTCTTTGAAACTTGTTTTAACAACTTGATTTTCTGTAACTATCACACCTAAATCTTGTAACTTGTCAGTATTGGAATGTATTCAAAAAAACCTATAATGAATCACTACCACATGTATCGTTGTTCTATGACATTCATGCATTAAAAACACAAAACAGATAAAACCAGCAAATGGGGTTAAATACAGATTACAGACCATCAAATCGAATACTCGTCTGTCAAATAGGTTTACAACAGTAAAAGTATTAATAGATAAAATGAAAACATATTTCATCCATCGTCTTAAACATAATATAGCTGTTTCATTTAATTTAATTTTCATTATTTGTCTAAAATGATTAGACATAGACATAAGGAATGAAGATATGCCTAAAACTCTAAAAGTAAAGAATTCTTCTTTGAACATGCCTGGAGGATCGAACCAAATAATAGGGACCGTAAGCGTAAACAAGCTGGTCTGAGCTTAGCCAAGTTTAAGTTCAGCGCTTGATTAGTTTTGGTCCACCCGAACTCGGCTCATTTATTGAACAAGTACATTCTTTGAAGTTTCTGTTTAATATTATTCAGCGATATTATTTATGTCAACAAGTACATTCTTTGAAGTATTTAATTTATTTATAAAAAAAATTCACTTATAACTACAACATAATAGAATGTGCCGTCCTATCCTATTTAGTTACATTATATAAAATTGTATGTAAGCGGTTCAACTTCAGGGTCACAAACATTACAAGTTTGGTAGTTGAAGTTCCAAATTGAATATATAGTGTAATCGATCGTTTAGGAGTTAATCTAGAAGTTTGCTGTAAAATAAATAAATAAGTTAGTTTCTAACTTGATCCAAACTCATCAAACTCAAGTTCAAATAGCTCATATTGATCATTTTGAGTCTTAGGGCGCGTTTGGTTCACAGATTCTGATGGAATCTGTTGGAATTGGAATTGAATTCCATTTCGTGGTATGTTTGATCGTCAAAAGATAATTGAATTTCATTCCATTGGAATATAGACATTCTATCAAATGATGAAATCTCCATTCCTTGGGGCTATTTGATGGAATCTCATTCCTTCCTACTCTTGAATTTTAAGAAAACAAAAAACATTGCATCAAATTCCATTCCTTCAGAATCTAATTCCGTTAGATTTCATTCCTTACAAAAACATTCTATAAATCAAACGCGTCTTTAGGGTTGTTTAGTTTACTGAATTCAAAAGAAATTTAATGAAAAGAAATTCAGATTTATATTCCTTGTCATATTAAGTTAGCATATGAAAAAAAAAAATTTATTTTATTTTTTAAACGGCCAACTAAGATAATACCGACTACTTTGTACGCGGCGCTTCAATGACTAAAGGTAAATTCATTTTTATCACATTTCTTTAAAATTTTTGAACCAAACAAGTCTTTAGCCTTACATATGACATCATGAATGTTTCAAAGGGTTCATATAAATTACACAAACTATATAGATTCAATTGTTCATACTCTGGTAAAGCAAAGGTACCTAAAGGAACATGTGGGGTTAAGGTCTACCATTGTTAGCCAGCACACCAAACACACCCCACCACACCACGCCACACCACTACCACTACCACCAACACACTCACTATTTATTGACTAAAGTACTACACACGGTCACAAATCGTACATCTTTTGATCCTCCACCAACAATCTCTGTATATTAATCTTGCCACAAGTTGGTTTGGGCACGTTCGATTAACAATTCATGTTTAAACTGAACTTTATATCCAGTAGGGTTAATGGCATGCCACCTAACAAAATCTAGTATGCTACTTCCCTAGCTAAAAGATTATTATATCACGAGATCGAAGAAAATTAGTTTTACACATAAAAAACTTTTAATCTAAGTAGTTAATTACTAAAGTAGCGGTCAAGGTCCGCTATATGCTATATTGGATCTATATATAATACTTAATATTTAATAAAAATATCAATTAATACTTTATACTTAATAAAAATAGCAAAAGTCAAGCTTAAAAGTGTCAATATTTAAAACATTAGTTAAAAATTAATGCTTCTTTCAAGTTTTGGGCAAAAAAATAAAATAAAAACGTTATAGCACCGCTATTTTACCACTCTTTGGACCGCTATAACAACGATAGCGGTAAAATAGCGCCGCTAATAGCGGGACCGCTATTTTGGCCGCTATTTTACCTCAGGTCCGCTATCCGTTATAACACCGCTATTAACTACACAGTTTTTAACTAATGATATTGATATATCTTATAAAAAACATTTAAAAATGTAATAATATTAGATGAAATGTTTAACATATATATGTACTATAGACCTATAGTTAATTTAATAATATGCGTTCCAAATGATATGGATTTAATTTCTAAAAACATGCATAAGTTTTATGGTTGTACACAAAATCTATACATTTTCATCATGGTTATTTTTTGGTGATTGTTGTCACGGAGAGATCGTATTGAATTATATGTTTTTTTTTGTTTTTTTTTTTTTGTAATATATTCAGATAACTATGCTTCAATAGTTTATGAAAAACAATAATTAATAAAACAAAATCTTTATAAAAATTAAGTTATCATCTTAATTTTAATCTTATCTTACTCTTAATCTTAATATATATTAACTAATGACTTATTAACCAATCAAATCGCTTAATTTCATCAAATTGACTTTCGCTTATGTCATCAATTAGATTAACTATAAATTAAAAATCCTAATAAATATTATCCAAATCTCTTATTATATTAGTATTTATATTAATTTGTAGAAAAAGTCTCATTAATTTACATTTTTTTGTTTTCCATCAATAATTTACGCTTTTTAGCTCTAAATACTTAATTTGTATTTATTTTTAGCCATCAACTTGAGATGATTCTTTGAAAAAAATTTACAAGTAGTATTTATATTTAATTTTTTAAAGTTCAATTGTCACTCAAATCAAGAGTTCTAATTGTTATAAAAAAATATGAAAACATTCTTAATTGTTATCTAATTATCATATGACAAGTGATTAAAAATAAGCCTAATCATGTTATGGACCCGCATCATGATCAAATACATATACTTGAATGTTAAGTACAAGATCACATATATGTTTATATTTTAATTCTTAATTATCTTTCACAATAATATCACATTATGAGTATAACTGGTTTAAAAAAATTTTATAATAGAGAAATTATTATAATATATGCCTTTAGAATGATTACGACAAACAATTTCATTAATGTATCTTAGCTAATAATGACAGTGACGAACTTGTGATTATTTACTACAACTTGCAAAATATAACACTTAGAACCGTATATCTTCAAAATTGTAAGCTTTTATGAATTAAATGTATGAAGATTGAAGATATAATATTAATAATATCGCAAACCCGTTTCCAGTGTTGGATACAGGTCTAAAATCTAGTTAACTACTATATATGTGTGACAACCGCCAAATTTCATGTCCATTATAATTAGAATATAAATTATTGGATGCATCCATTTAAATAAATATACATTATATGTACATCCATTTTTGGCATGAACCTATTTAGTGTACATCCATTTTAGTAAGAACCTACGTGACCTTTGCAATATATGAACATATGCGTAACATGCATGTAAGTCATACATATATATAAATGCGTATACGTTGGCATGTAAATAATAAATAAAACTTAACCAAATTAGAAATAGTTATATTGATTCTAATTACAACTTTTAATGACTAACAAATTTAATGTAAATTAAGAGATAGCAGTAGTAATCATCGATACTACATAACATGTTAATTTATTCATTTTGGTTCCAACATCCTAAATGTCTAGCTTCATTATTAAGAATGCATACAAATAAATGTTTGTAACAAATATAAAATACACATAATAATTTAATGAAAATCCAATCAAGCTAAACTTACAGCCTATTCCCCTACTCAACCCTATACCCACTTGATAGAAACAAAAGGATCAGCTCATATCTACTTCCGATGTATATATATACTTTATTCTATGGTCCCCCTCTAAAGTTACTTTACCCCAATAGTAAGAAAATATAATACATACAACAAAAATATACTCTCCCCCTGATCTCTTTCTAATTTCCAGTCGACCACCCACCGCCTGACCGACGACGAAATACAACCATCACACCACCCCTGCACCACCATCACACCATCATAACACCTTTTTCCATCTCCAAGCACTAAATCTCTTCTTGGGTAATTGTTACTTTAACTCACTTAAAATTTATCATTTCTTATTCTTATGATATTTAATACCATGGAGTGTTTAATATAAGTTGGTAACAACAAGAACACAAAGTGTTCAAATAATTATTTAAAGAATTATTTGAGCTTGTTTCTTTATTTTCATCACCCAAAAGCAAGAAAACTTTAACAAGAAAAGAACAAAGTCTTTGTTTATTATTAGTATTATACTACTTGAATGAAAGAGTCGGTGTCGTTACTTCCATATTTACTTTGTCATTGAAAAGCTTTACTTCTAAATTTTATTATATTGTTGTTATATTATTGCATATGGTATTTCAATGGAAGTAGTATATATATATGGGATGACAAAATAGTAAAGTCTTTTTCTTAGTCAAAATGAAAAGGTATGAAACAAGGAAAAGCTATATTGTCCACGATATGTCAGAAAAGCATTTTGAAAGACTTTAAGAAGCAAATGAATATGATATTTTAATAAGATGTGGATGGCTTATCCCGTTGAGAACTAAAGACAGTGTCATAATTTGTATTCGTAAACTCCAAATTAATTTTTAGAAAGATTGACGTATAATCGAGTCTTGGAAAAAAAATATTAATGTTGACGGGTTGGGAGTGCATATACAAAAAGTAACTCAGTGTATATAAGGATAACTCAACACCTGCTATCAAAAATCCCTAACTAATAGGGGTGGATATGCAACCGTCAGGGCCCGAGTACACGGGTGTATTTTATACATGACATACCTACTCAGTGATGTCGAAATATCGATACCCATGTATGGTCTCGTGAATATAAATACTAGTATATGCATATAAACGATTTACAAAAATGATGAACTATATAATTGTTATATTGTTTAAAACCTTCTACAAATTATTTTATACCATTTATTTGAATTGAAAAATTATATAAACTTTGACACAAAATATCACCATTTTAAAAACTCGAAATCACGTATATGGAGCCGGCGAAATCCCTCAACATCAATATTCAATGTGAAGTATTTTTGTTACTCACAATTATTAATATTTTAATGTGGAGTCAATTATAGCAATAATCATAATAACGCTATTAACACATATTATTTTGTATTTAACAATTGTTTTTTTTAATATAATAATTTTCTGTATATATATTACAATTTATTTTTGAAAAACTTTTATTTGGGTGATGAAACTTTTCAAACTAACAACTTTTACTAATACACATTATTAAGACAAAATACATATTTGTTTGTGCATTAGGTTAACGTCACGCATCGGATATCTTTTGCATTTTATCACATTCACTACTCTTCACGGTGAGTTTTCATAGCCCCATTTTACACATTATTCAATGCTCTTTACTTTTACGATGAACGCAAGTATTTTAAAAACCGTATACATAGATTGTACTAAGTTGCATTGTTCTCTTAAGGCCTCACTATCATGAAACGATTAGTTATGTACTTAAACGTAGATATATTGAATAGTACTATTTGGGATTGACACTCCCCATCCGGGTTGGTAGCTTCAACTTGACCTGCACGGTCAAACGGATGTTATATATTTGGAAAATTTGAGTACTCTGAACAAGTACTTACTTGAGGCACACCACTGTCGAGTTTCGTTTCGTGAGCTTAGTTCAATGTATATGTACTTTTCTTTAGCATTGTAATTAGACAATGGCTACGTAAATTCTTGTGGTTCATAATACTTATTTTTATATAAAAACCTATGGAACTCACCAATTTTATGTTGACACTCTTTAGCATGTATTTCAGGTAATTAGACGATTTGCTATGACTTGGAAAGCTTTCTATTTGCATGCATTATGGGAAGCTGCCCTATATCTCAGACCTTAGGAATTGACTTATCAATTTGCTAAAGTCTCTATCTTTATTATATTGTTTAATAATAATCTGATGTTTTCAAATAATGAATTTCGTTTCAAGTATTGTATTATCAACTTTGTCAAACAATGTTATTTCTAAGTGTATTTGAAAAACGACGCGTTTTGTGGTCGTTCGCTATATCTTGTGTTGTGATCTCATGAACGTCACGCCCTGGATTTAGGGGTGTGACAATATGTATCTTAAATTTAAGAATTAACTTAAATTCTAGTTAAATGTAGGCATGGACGAAGCCAAGGTAGGGGCAATGTGGACAGGTACAATGTAATTTTTTTTAGGGTTATTTACTAAAATGGTACTTGGACTATAACCGGAAAGAATATCATAATTTCTCGTATTGCATTAGTATCTGTACAACTACTATGTAAGGTTTGAATCAGCTCAAAACAGATTTAATCAACTCCATGTGGTGGTATGCATTCAAGACTTCACATTCATTTATCAATGCTTTACATGAAATTAATGTACTGCTTCCGATTTATTTATTTATTTTAAATAAAAAATAAATAAAATCATCATGGATCTATACTTTGATTGATTAATAGTTTTTAATAAAAAAAACTAAATATTTACAATATTTTTTATAAAAATAAAGTTTTCTTTTATAAAATAAAAGTAAATATTTACAAAAAATATCAATGTACATTTTAAAATTATTTATTCCTAAATAATACTTTGTGTAATTAAAACAACAACAACAACCATAATAATAATAATAATAATAATAATAATAATAATAATAATAATTACATAAATGATATCTGGAGTATCCATCATATTACTGGTTTCATACCTAAAACTTTAAAATTTACGGTAGTCATACCCGAACTTAACGGCCAAACTGACGCTCGTTAAGTCAGGTATCGTCCGAGTGAAAAATTGATAAGTTGGGGTATGATGTGAGTAATTTTAAAGTTATAGGTATGAAACCAGTAATATGGTGGATAGTCCAGGTACAATTTCAGTAAATTTATTTTAATTTTGTCCCTAAAAAGAAAAAATAAATATAAAATACATACAAACGTCATATTTATTGTCATAAGTTTCTTCTTTGTAAGTCACTGATCTTGGAAACATTTGTCATAAATTCTTCATTAGTAGAGTAAAAACTTAAGTTGTTTTGATTTATAATGAAACAAAAAAAAAAAAAACCATGGTTTTTTTTTTTTTTTTGGGTTAATGTATATTGTATAATACATTAATATTCGTAGTATAGTTGTATGTGAAAAAGTATTTTTTTTTCTTTTCAAATTTGACTAAACTCAATGTTAATGAAATTTTTTAAGGAATTGAAATTCTTCTAGGAACCCATTTTATATACTTGAGTCAAAGTCTTTTTTTTTTTTTTACATTTTGAAGATGACTAATAAATATGACAAAATTATATATATAGTAAAAATCTTTTTTGGCCTCGTCTTTTTATTTTAGTTTTTATTATCATAATTATAATGATGAGTACTCGTATTTTAAAGCAGGGTAAATTAAGTTGGTGCCAAACCATGACACCGGATTCTGTCCCCCACACATGAGAAATGCATACATACGGACTTTAATTATCTGTTTCGCATTAATGTAGTCTTATCAATTTACAGTTTTACACATACTTGAATGCAAACAAACACGTACATAGAAAGAAATTCACGTACAATCTTGTGCAGATTCCACTTCTTGCCCCCTTAATTATATATGTACGTCCTTGATGTCTATTTCTTCACCTCACCCTAATTGATGATACATTAATTAACCAAACTTACAAAAATAAAAATTGTGTACGTGGAACTCTTTCAAAATGTCATTAGAAATAAGGTACGTGCCATTTGATTGTTTTATATATATATATATATATATAGTATCAACACGATATAAATGTTATAGTACTTATTTGTTTTATATAGTATAGTAGTGCACTCATCTCTTCATATAATAATAATAGTATACATTGAGTACTTAATTTGTTTGGAAGAAACATTACCCATCAAAATGGAAAGTGAAAAAGCCAAAGCTTCCTCAAGCAAACAAAAGTTTAAGATGATCAAGGGTTTGATTAGTGATCACCACGGCGAAAGGGGGTTTGGAGGCGATGGAAATTATAATGTGAAGAAGAAAAAAGCAGGGGGTTGTGGGCCGTCGTCATCGTCAAGTACTGTGGCGAGATGTTGCCAAGCTGAGAAGTGTATGGCTGATCTGAATGAGGCGAAGCAGTATCATCGTAGGCATAGAGTGTGTGAGCTCCATGCAAAGGCTCAAGCTGTGATGGTTGCCGGAACCCGTCAAAGGTTTTGTCAACAATGTAGCCGGTACGTTAATTGATTATTTATTTAGTGTTCTTACTAGCTAGCTAATAATTTCATACATGTATAATCAACATTAATATTTAAACATCCTATATATTCTTTATTAAGTTACGAGAAAAAGGTGCATAGTGATGTAATTTGACATCTAAGATGTAATTTGATTTATTATTGAGGTTAAGACTTAAACACAAAGAATAATTGACTATGAAATACAGAATATATCTATAATTTATATATAGCTAGTTTCGATCAAGCAACGTGACACCTTAAAACATCATTAGAGTGAGAGCTAGGAGGACTATGTTTTCAAATACATAATTTAAATAGACATGAGCTATTTATATTCACATGTATGTATCATCAACTTAACCTATATAGGGTTAGTTTATTAAATCAACAAAACTTTTTCTTTTTCCCAAATCATGTCACATAAACCATCCATTTTTTTCCTCCTTATAAAGTATAAGACGTCGTTTATTATTTACGTAATAAACTTAATAGTTAATAACTATATAATTAAGTCAATTTTTATGTTTTTTTTAACTTAATAAACAAAAATAACTATCAATTATATGTTTTTTACTTAATACATACAAATATTACTCATACATTCAGCCACTTAATTAATACACTCAGTACTTAGTGGTAAACACACTAGCTTCTGGAAACAAAGGTTAAGGGTTTAATTCTCATCTCATACAAAGGCATAAAGTTCTTTACTTCTTTTCTACCATTTAGGTAGAACTCGGAAGCATTCTCTCTACCTAGGTAGAGATAAGGTCTACCTACATCTTAACCTCCCCATACAACGTCGAGATATTAAGACTCAAAACCCATAGAATGCGATAGTAAACAGTTTCTATTCTTATAATATTGAAATATAAAGTTTTATAGACATTTTGAGGTTGACACTGACACCTTTGGTCTCGGTGTAGCTATATAGTTCCACTTTACATGTTTTAGTTTGAATTTTTAATCTCTTTTCTTTCAACTATCATAATAAATGTTATTATTTGAATTATTTAATATTAATATAATATATATGAATGTCTTGGATTTTAAATATATTTTTCATTCGTATTGTTTGTTAACTACAATGTACTAAAAACAAAAATATTTACCTTAAAAAAAGAAAAACTTAAAACATCAATTGAAACAAAAGAGTACTAATCTAAAAGTTTACAAGTCTCAAATCTCTAAAGTGCATGCTTTCTTAGGAAGGGTTAACTTTAGATTCAAAGAATAGTTTAGTAATAAACTAGTACCCGATTGTTTGGTGACATCCCTTTCGAATCAAAGTTTGGAATGTATTAATGCCCACAAACTCAATCGTTGGTGGCTGATTTTAGTAAGCAATACCCCTTAGTGGGGTCCATCATACCATTCATCTTGTTCTTCCTTTTAGACCGAAGGGATCGAGTGGGGGCTAATAATGCCTTTTTTTAGCCAAGGTCGTCTAAAGTCACCCCTAACATCACCTCTTTGGCGAACCACACAGGTCGTCCTTTGTTTCTTTGACTTTTACATGGACGGAGAAAAGTAAATGGAATTTGCTTTGTTTATTATTTTTTTACTCTTCCTCCACTCTATATATACAACACTTTTCTATCTCACGTGTCATATGGCGCAAGTTGTCACGCTCTTCAAAATTCACCTATTTCTAGTTTTTTTAAGGGGCGACTCTTCTTACCCTACATTGGTGCCAGTCGCTTCTCCCTCCCAACCTCAACTCCTCTTAGTCTTATCATTTGTACGGTTCATTTTCTTTTTCTTCAGTGTTCATACAACATTATACTTCAATTACTATTTTTAATATTTGTACAACAAACTTAAAACAATAAAAACATCGACAAATAATTTGTAAAGGAAGGAATATTTTATATATGTTTAGTATTCTTGTATATTTCAAACCAAACTATATATATAAGGGTTGAGTATTATGAAATAACTATCAAAGTAAAACAAATAAGACAATATTTTTATCCTTAGATTATGGTTAAATTGATGCATGATACGCCGTGATTTTCAGTAAAAAGAAACATATTATTTTATTTGTTTTTCTTTAATACTTATTTTATTTTATCTAAAACATACATATATATATAGGGGAACCTTATTTTGAGAACCCATTTTTTTGTAAAAACCTTGAGAACTCTTAAATTATGTATTGGATCACATGTTTTTTTTATTCATTCACATGTGAAACATTATAAAAATACATGTCGTAGAAGAAAGTTTTTTTTCAAAACCTTATATATATCCATTTGTTAATATGTGAACGAAAACGTAAACATATACATTCACAGGTTCACAAAAGGCCATTTTGAAGGTTTTTAAAAAAAGTTTATTCTACAACATACTTTTTTATATCATTTTACATGTGAATGAAGAAAAAAAATATATGAACAAATATATCATCATTTAAAAGTTTTAATTGTTCTTTAAAAAAATGTTTCTCAACATCTCTATATATTATGGCCAATTATACCTTAACTAACTTTTCTTTCAATTTAAATCTATACTTCTTACCAAATTCACACTCAATCAAAATGTCACCATAACCTCAACAGAAAACTTTTAAATGTACTTGAATTTAGAGATATATAACAATTATATATATATATATATATATATATATATATATGATACCTTGTAAAACAACAGAATTTATAGAAAATGAATGAAATAGAATTTAAATTTTCTTTTCACATGCATGGGAGCACAATTGCTAGCTAGATGGTACAGTCCTCACTTGTACACAACAAAGTACTGGTAATAGACAAAGCATACTATACACTATAACATGTGGATCGATGTACAACCAAACCGTATGATAAAAGGTTTTTTGTGCATCGTTGGTTTGTTCCAGTACGTTCATATTCATCAACGTACGTATTACGTACTGCACGATAGAACAATGTGCACACTAGAGCGTCACATAATTGTAACATACACGTACTAGCTAGCTAGTTAAGCTGGGTGATACTAGAGCGTTGGTTTTTAATTAATCCAACTTTTGGATGTGTATATATCATTTCAAAAGAAAAAAGATTAAAATCCCATGTTATTATTATATGAGATTATTGGCATAAAAGAATCTTGGCTAACAAGGTAATTGATTATAAGAGAAGAAATTCTTGTCCAAAATGATATGTCTATCGATCTATTACTATATGTTTAATGAATTAAATTGCATAGGTTTCATGAGCTTTCGGAATTTGATGATACCAAGAGAAGCTGTAGGAGGCGTCTTGCCGGACACAACGAGAGACGTAGGAAGACTTCAATTGAGTGTAAAGGGGGCACCGGGAAAGAGCTTGCATGCGGGGAAGTTGATGATCATTAGCTAATTTCGATCAAGATCATCGTGAATTAATGATTAGAATGTCATTAGTTTATATGTATTTGGAAATGAATTAACTAGATGCAAATTAGACAATCGTATAAACGAACTAGCTAGGAAGTATGCACTCTCTATCTTCTATCGTTTCCTAAATAATTAGTATATCAAAAATTAATGGTCAAATTTCACATTATAATTTGATCGGTAGTTTGTTGAAGTAAGTAGTTTATGTACCGTATGTACGTACGTTGTTTAATTAGGATGTTTAAATGCATGCTTGGTCGTAATGATAATATATAGTTGATATATATATCTCTACTACATTATAAAACATTTTTCGTTAATTTTTTTTTTTTAAACTTTTTAGCCACTCATTTTTACCTCTCTACTCAAATCTCAACCACTCATTTTTTTCTCTCTTCCATAAATTATTTTATTTATTTTATTCATTTAAAATCTTTTATCTCAAAAACAGTACATCTATAAATTATAAAAATATGGGTGTTCTTAAAAAAATATGTTTTTTTATTAGAGATATCATTCGATATACTTTCAATAAATTTTAAAATTTGAGGGCGGAGTCCGTACGGCTAAGGCATTTGACTATCACATTATATGTATGATCTACCTCCTATGATCTATCACACTCTATAACCTAACTATCACCCTCACGATCTCACCGTCGCAACGCGCAGATGCTTTCTCTCGTATGTATGTCTATAGTATAGATCGTAACTCAAAATTGTTATATTGACTAGTAGCTAGCATTACAATCTATAGTCGCTTTCTTACTAATTTATCCTTTCGTCTAGCAAATTTCATTTTTACGATTCCTATATATTATCTCTTTTACAAAGTCAACATCAACAAACTAAGAGATACTCCAACAGTACGTCAACCAAAGTCAATAATCCGAATTTAAAACGAAATATCACAAACACATCTTAATGTATGTTGACTGTTAACATTCAATATTTAAGGATTATTGACCTCTTTTATGCCTACAAAAATTTGCCCCGCCAGGATATATTGTAATTAATCTCATAGTTACTCCGTACTAATTAGAGACTTACATGGGTCTAAAATACGAGTACTATACATGTGAATGAACCAATCATATTTGGTCAAAGATGCAAACAATTAAACAGTCAAGTCAACACAGATCAAACAGTCGTGAAAACCAACAGTTAACCTTGAAGTTTTTTTTGAAGTATTAATTTTTTTTTTTTTTTTTGCTTTTATGATATGAATTTTTGTAAATTTTCACATATGATTGAATTAAAAAAAAACTTATAATTTAATACAAACCAAGTAATTCTAGATTTATAAACCACTTACAACCAATTTTTTATAAACATAAATCACAACAACTAAATCAGGTATATCTTTTTTTATTAACCACCTCACATGTAACATGTATTTATACAAGTTGGTTTGTAATACCTTTGTCCGCGTTACTCATAAATGATAAACCCACCACTTGTTACATTGTTTAAAACTTATACATTATATACTAAAAATCGTTCATTGAATTTTTTAACAAAAAAAATTACAAATTTTTAAGCATTTAATTAGTTTTTTCTTGACAGCCTTTAAGGCTTTCGAATAATTTTTGAAAGATATGAAATAAAAGAAGATTCCGTAAAATAAACAAGGATAATCCTAACCAAATAATATTCTTTCTGAGATATGTAAAAGATTGCTATGCTATTGATTGTATTTACCTACCGTTTAAAAAGTGAAGAAAAAAGAAAAGAAAATATTTTATATTTAGTGGAGTAGATTATGATGGATGGGTGTAACGGCCATATAGCTGTAACTTTTATTTTCGTTACAAATCTTCTTCTTCTGTTGTATGTAACTTACAATAACACTCACACTCACGCCTTCCAAATTCTCTCTCGCTCTCCTCTTTTTCTCAGTTTCAATTTTTATATATTTATTCTGGAAATTAAATCAAATCAAATCAAAGATAATGATGAAAAATCATCATCAACTACGCCTTGAGAATGTAATCAGTACCGGCTATCTCTCTGTTGTGTTTGATCATTCTCATTTTACAGTATCTAATGAGATTTTGAATTTTATTTTGTGTTGCAGGTTTCAGCAAACCAGGGAGCTGATGATAAACAAAGGTACTCGCAATAATTAACGTCAATGTCAATTTATTTTAACCTTTATATTTATTTATGCTATATGTATATGTATGTATATATACTTTATATAACTTATAACGATTCTACTCAAATATTGCTTTTTTGTTATGTATCCATATAAGTTGCCATACATATATATAGTAACAATATTTGAAACTTCAATACACACATTCAATACATATCGGGTTATAGTTGGAGTATATTTTCTGTTTGGTTCTTAGGAGGGACGGGGTCACCACAGCCCGATATTCGCGGTGGTGGGGTTAGGGATCGGGTGCATTTAAGTGTTTATTTTTTCTTTTTAATCAACATGGGTAAAAGTGGAGCGTCCGGGTTGGGTTGGGGATAGTGATGTAGTGTTAGGGGTCGTCCGGGGTCACCCTTGCATACCTAGTGCTCTAATAAGGTACCCGAATCAACTAATCAAGCATAATGCTTATGTTTTTTTGGATATCTATAGGGACACTGGTTTAGCAACAAAGGTTAGGCCATCTAGTTTTGCTCATAGAAAAGAAGTAATGCAGAAGCAAGAGCTTGAAAGAGTGAAAATGAGACAGGTTGATTTTCATTTTCTTTGCTCTTTTTTCTATTCGATTGGAAGGTTTAATGACATTGTATACTGTCCCTTGTGCTTTCAGATTCCAAGTATTGGAACATCTTGCTTGCAGCCTAAAACAAGAGTTGGTATAATAGTGCAAAGAACGCCTAAAATGATGCAGACCAGGACTAAAGAGATGGTGGCCGAAACTCCTAAGTTTGTGCCCCGGTCATTAAACAGAAAAGTAACTATCTTGTTAGCTTCTATAATCTATAGTTTTGGCAGTTGTTTGCTAAATGAGGTAGTAACTAGTAACTATATTGTATTGGCAGAGTGCAGAAACTCCAACATTCAATATACCTCTTCTGCAGACATCATTGAGATCACGGCTTTCGAAGATTACAAGTTCCAAAGAACTAGAAGATGATCAACAGGAGAAAGCTCCAAAGTTTAAGGCTAGACCTGTAAACAAGAAGGTATAAACAGATAAAATTTCAACATCTATGAAGTTTTTGCCATTGGTCCCATTTTGTTAAATTTACTATGTCCACTTGGAATTTCTGTAGATACTTGAAAGTAAAGGACAGTTGGGGCTGTTTGCTAGCAAAAAACGACCAGTTACTATACCCAAAGAATTTCATTTTGCAATTGATAAAAGAATTCCACCACCAAGAACATCCAATGATGCCGAGTCTTATGACAAGGTTTGCTAGGAAGGGAACCTCGATTTTGTATTTCTCTTCTCTTACCGTAACCAAATAAATTTAATGCTTTTCTGTTCTACAGATGGAGTTGTGCTTAGAATCCCACAAGAAGAAAGTGATTCCAACAAAGACAGTACCACGTCCTTTTCATTTCCGAACTGATAAAAGAGGAGCAGAGAAAGAAGAGCACATTAAGATCCCCAAATGTAGTTCATTTTCTTCTACAATTGATCATCCTCTGGTATGCAAACTTGGTATAAACAGATGGCAAGCTGGGGAGTTTGAGGGGGTTGGTTTAAAACATACAGTTAGTATGGTTTAAAACGGGTTGGATCAATCTGCAATACCTTGTTTTTTTTCTGAACTTCGTATAAAGAGGGGGGTTGGTTAACGGGGAGTTTGAGGGGGTTGGTTAACGGGGAGTTTGAGAGGGTTGGTTAACGGGTCAAAAGAGGGTTGGTTTAAAACATACAGTTAGCATGGTTTGAAATGGGCTGGATCAATCTGCAATACCTTGTTTTTTTCTGAACTTCGTATAAAGAGGGTTGGTTAACGGGGAGTTTGAGAGGGTTGAATAATTGGTTAAAAGAGGGTTGGTTCAAAACATATACAGTTAGTATGGTTTGAAATGGGATGGATCAATCTGCAATACCTTGTCCTTTTTCTAAACTTCGTATAAAGAAATGACTAGATATGCGGGTTGTTATGGGTCGTTTAATGTGTAAACTGTAAAAACAGGGTCACTTCTAGACAGTTATTGTGTGTGTGGGCTGAAATGAATTGGGTCGAACCACAACACCTTTTTTTCTTTATTTAAAGTTTCTATCTTCTAAACAATTATTGTTTGTGTTGGCTGAAATGGATTGGGTCAAACTTCAACAACTTTTTTCCTTTATTTAAAGTTTCTATCTTCTAAACAGTTATTGTTTGTGTTGGCTGAAATGGATTGGGTCGAACCACAACACCTTTTTTCCTTTATTTAAACCTTATATTTAGTTGAGCCATTTAATATGATTTCAAATGGTATACTATGACAATGATAGCCTAGTTTTGATTTTAAGAAAGCGATTAGGAGGTTATATTGTATGTGTTAAAAATGCACTTTTGGTAAGTTTTAACCCGTTTAACCCATTCCTTTTTCAGTTGTCTTTTTAAATTTGACACGTTTCACACTTCGGAGGTATAAACATAACCCCAAATTGACAAATTCATTGTTAAATTGGTTAATAACTGGCACTTCTTCATCTATTGTTTGAGTGAAGGCTCGCTCAAAATCAACACATTCATACTTATGAATGGTAAATTGGCACCTCTTCATATATCTTTCCCCACTTAATTTCCGCAAGTTCCTTTTAAACATTATTGTTTGAGTGAAGGTTTGTTCGGAATCAGAATCAAGACACGACACAAAGCCAAAACCATTTCAATTGGATAGTTTAATGAGGCTTAAAAATGAGTTTCAACAAAAGATGGAACTAAGGAACCCATTGGAGGGCGAAGAAGCAAACACGAGAACATTGAAAGGGTAAGAAGTTTTTTCAGCAACCAACATGTCTATAATTAAGTTGTCGAAAATAAATGACTAATTATTTTTGCATAACCAAATTTTGCAGGGATACTATTCTGGTAAGGGTTCGCAGACCTCTGACTGATGTTCAGGAATCAAATCTACATGTAGAACAGAGAGCCGCCATTGGTAAAACAGAATTTCACAAAAAATTTAAGGAGAAAGAAACTTCAACAATGGTACCTTTACATGATATTTGTCACATAAAGTGGTGTTATTGATTGTTAGGGGATTTTTATCTACCTTGAGATGGTATGGTCCGCAGGTGCAGGAAGAGAATTCGATACCTCATCCTGGGGTAGTGCCTAGTTTTAAACTGCCTTTCTTACCGAAAAAGTACAGGTGCTGGTTATCAAAGCTCCTTTCTATATTAATTAATGAAAAAATGTGCCTGTTTCTATTTTCTTTGTTTCCAAGTCCTGATCATGAATTTTAAAATGCATATAAAAAGGTCTTCAAAAGGGGTCACAAAATCCATATCACCAAGATCAAATGTTCGTATTTGGAAGGACGGACGAAGAAAAATGGTCGTGGCCACAGCAACTTCAATTGTAGCTTCAAGCATGCGGTAACTATAGAACAAGTGTTAACACCATCTCATGTACATCACTAACTAGACTGAATGCATTTACGAGAGGTTGTGATGTGTTCAAGTATTCCCTCTTGATTATACTAATACACTGGATGGCATTTTGTTTGTGAAAGCAAAGGTACAATGTAGAATTCAATTGATTGTATTGTTTTGTTCGCGACAACTATATGGTCATGAATGACCGATAAGTAATAGATGACTTGCAGACCAATAATGGCTCCCTGGTCACTAAAAACTGCCACTAATAAGTTATCATAATCATCACTGATATATCTGCATGGTTAACTTCGGTGTTTGATGTCCTTTTATGAACAAAAATGGTGGTCACACTAACTGATATCCATCATGGGCATTTGGATTACATATTTGCAACAGTCAAATTTTGTCACAAGATACTGCTGACCCATATTGGCAAAATATGTGATCGCACATTTGTCATTATTGAGCACTAAGTCACATTTCATAATATTTATTCAACACATATCGCTTTCTATTTCCATGACTTGATATTTTAAATTTTGTTAAGATACTACTTCAACCACTTAATTTATATTTCCAGTTTTGTAGCATCACTTAAGGGAGGGAAATAACTGAATAGTTTCAAGAGAAATCATACATTTACTTGTATGATGATTGACCACAAACCTTGCTTGAATTTAAGTTAAAGAGCAAGTTGAGAGAGAACGACAATATCTGGCTTATCATACACTTCCATGGCCATGTAACTATTTATAACCCCAAGTAGCTAGCTTAATTTAGAGACATGGTTGAGCTGACATTTAGATCAAGTAATAAGAGACATGGTTGAGCTGCATTATATGATACTCGTATTTGGTTTTCTATCTTTACATGTTATTCATGATCTATAGCTAATCCGGTCAGTCCGTCATAGAAGTGATCAAGGCGGCCCAAAGTGACTTAACCAACCCTCTTCAATCAGTAGGTCTAGAATGCAACTACATTTATCAGATGTGTTCCATAGGTACATATCCTACTATAAACTGTGGTCGTTGTTCAACATTCATCTCTTGAAGATCATCTTGATCTCCGTTTGGAAGTTAGAAAATAAAGAGAGGACAAATAAGTTACTTCCAAAAGTCAAATGCGCATATGTAGGCCTCATCCACACTCAGTCGCAGCAATCTTTAAACAAGTACACAAATACATTTTTATTTTGTTTATATATTTTTGTATCATTTGAATTGAACATTAAAAAGTAAACAAGAAAATAAAATGTATATTATGTATTTTTTTTTTACAAGAGCAAGTACCCGCGCGTTGCGGCGGTAAGATGGTGAGTGAGATGGTGGAGTGATAGGTCATAGAGAGTCATAGCCAAATGTCTTAGCCGTACAGGCTCCACCATCATATTTAAAAATTCATCAAAAGTATATCGAATGACATTTTCTAATGAAAGAGCACGAAATTTTATGAACACCCATATAATTTTTATAATTTATCGACGTACGGTTTTTGAGATAAAAGATTTTGAATGAATTGGAGGGATAAATGATTTATGGAGGAGAGAGAAAGAATATAATTGGTTGATATATGAGGAGAGAGAAATGGTAATATAGTTATTTTAGGTAAATATAGAATAGATATGAGGGGTATTTTGAGAAAGTAAATGTTGAAATTTAAAATTTAAACAAGAGGAATCTGATTTATAATATATCCTTGTGTTTAGTATGATTTAATCATGAAATATATATCTCTCAAACTTCGCTGATCAATAAAATGGAAGTTTGAGCCTTGGTAGGTTCTCTTCAACGGTATTTTCCAATAAAGGGGGTAGTATGGTGAGAAAGGCTATTTAAAATCTGTTTAGTGCGGGACTCATTCGTTGTTCGATTAGCACACATCATACGCATGAGAGATAAAATTCACTTGTTAAAAAAAATAAAATGGAGAAATACATGCGTTATTTGTGAGTGATATAAATTCAAGGCAATTTTTTTAAAACTGAAATTCAAGGCAATTAGTAGTTGAAAATTTCTACATACATTATAGTTAATTTGTGTGCTTGGACTGCACGGTCTTACATGAACACGTTAAAAGTCAATGCTATAGAAATAAATTTTTTTTTATCCTATGTTAAAAATCTAGTTACACATAAAATCATATTCTTTGTTATCTTCTGAAAATAATTTCATTCAAGCTAACTTACATATTAATCTGTGAATGTCATGAAAATATATTACGTTAAACTTCTAGTGGTCAGGGGTGTTTTACTAAATCTGCTATGCGGGGTCCCAAGAGAGTTTACTCCAAGTTCTCGAGTTCGAGCCTTGGTACGTTCTCCTCGACGGCATTTTCCAATTAAGGAGGTGGTATGGTGAGAAAGACTATTTAAGATCCGCTTAGTGCGGGACTCTTTCGTTATGCGATTAGCACACATCATACGCGTCTAAGGTAAAATTCACTTGTAAAAAAAGAAAGAAAAAAAAAAAGTTAATATTTATTTAAAATTAACTTCCTTAAAACTAGCTAAAAATATTTAGTCTAATAAACAAAAAAGGTATTTTGTAATACCTTAGAGAGGAGTGTCTTATAATAATAATAAATTAAATATATACAAATATCCTTAGAGAGACTCTTATAATAAATTAAATATACACAAGTACCTATCTAAATATCAATTCCCAGTTTTGAACTCATGACTACAAACATCAAGGTAAACCTTAGGGACACACCACCCAAGATGAATTAATGACAAATTTGATTCTCGTTTTCTTTTATCCCTTTTCTCTAAGGGGGTGTTTGGTTCATGAAATTCTCAAAAATTCCTTGAAATTGGAATGTGAATTCCATTCATAACCATGTTTGGTTGGGATACATGATGGAATTGGAATCTCAAACCTTCCAACAAATTCCTTAAAACATTGAATTTGGAATTCCTTCTATATAGCCAAGGAAAGTTTTACATTCCAATTGAATTGGCTCATTTTTACTAAAATACCCATCAAACAATAAAAAACAAAATAATAAGACATGATAGGATTAGTCATGCCTGGTCTTATACCACCGATATTGAAATTCATCACCATCTACCACCATCATAGAAAAACCACCATCAACATCCAACGTCGTTGACCGTCGTTGACTGTCGGAGATACCTTAACAATTGATGCAAATAACCATAGATCTTCGTTACACTCTAAGGACAAGATGGAAACAGCCCATGAATCTTTGTTATAGACATAGATCTGCCGGAAAAACCTTACTTTTAGACAGACGGAAACGGCGGCTTGAAAAACAAAAGATGTATGTGTAGAAAATAGCATGTGCCAAGCGAAGAGATGAATCAATTTTGTTTGTATGCTGGAACAAAAACTCCATGTGTGTAATAGATAGAGTGTGTGCAGAGAAGGGGGATATCGGATATGAAGTCATGGAGGTTTTACTTTTACAGTGAAAAGAAAGTGAGGTGTTTGTTACTTATTTGTTTAATTTGTTTGTGTGATTATGTCGTATATATCTATGTATATTATTATTGTTTATATTATTGTTATTATTATTATAGTCTATGTATATAAATAAGTTATTAAAATAAAAATGATTTATATTATAAAAGTATACCAAAGGTTAATTTGGACATTTTATATATTTTATCTTTGAATTCCATTAAATCAACTCCATTGAATTCTGTCAACCAAACACAACACAGATTTTATAACTTTCAGATTCCAATTCCTTTAAATTCCAATTCCTTTAACAAATTCCAATTCCTTCAAAAACATTCTGCGAACCAAACTGCCCCTAAGTATTTACGAGTAGTATATAAATTTTATAGCCCGTCATACTATATTTATGAAAACTCTTTATATTTATTTTCTAATTTTAACAGTTATCTTTTAAGTAACTATAGCGGAATCATACAGTATTAGCTCAGTATAAAATCGGTAATTGGATCCAAATTAACAACAGAAAACCCCAAATAACTCGATGATCAGGAAAACATCGGAGATGGCCTGATGTAAAAGATCAGATAAAATGAGTTGAACACAAAAACATCAAAAGCTAATTAAATTCGGTTGGGACAGAAAATGTGGCGAATTGCCATCATATCATTCCAAATATCTCTATCCTATTTGATTAGTACGTACATCGTTAGATCCAATGCCATCCTTCCAAAGAAGTTTTTGAATATTAAAAAAAAAACACACAAATTAAGAAAGCTAGCCCAAAGAGCAACTATATATTATTATTACAAATCATCCATTTTCATACAATTTGAACATTTGCAACCTCATCAAAAGGCAACACTTAACCAAATACAATCTCAAAATCAAAATATTAATAATAACAATAATAATAATAATATTAATAATGCACGAATAATACACATATTAATTCATAATAGGGCTAATTACTTAGAAAGTCTTTCAACTTGTCACTCAGACCTTTTCTGGGGCTCGAACCAAAAAAAGTTCTATTAGAAGGAATAAAACTGATTAAAACATCTTTTATGAGATTCCGTACAAATAGCCCGTTGAAAATATTTTTGAAACACATTTCCATTTTTATTTAACTCATTTAATAATTACATGGATATTCCACGTCATTAGTTAATAATCTGATAATTTCCACATAGATATTCCACCATCTATGTTAATAGTGTGTATCTGTATATTCCACCATCTATATTCCACCATCTGTATATCTAATTGCTACCCTTATCATCATCATCATCTTCGATCCATAATTCAAAATCTATACCTTATCTGTAATCTATAATGATGTATATATCTAGAACAATGGTATCACCATGTAACATCAAAATCAATAAAAAAAAACCCCTAAAATCAATAAACCCTAATCACACCACCACAATCCCAACCCGAATCCGGCGATCGCTGATAGTGGTGGTGTTGTTGTGGCACCGGATGAAAATACAAAACAAAAACTGATGTTGCTGCTACTGCTTCTTGTTTTACAAATCCCACAACCGCCACACAATTACCGCCAGAGATGATAGTGTGTGGGAGATTCCGACGAGCTTCATTTCCGGCAACGATTTTTACATATGTATATGTATGTGTATATGAATAGGAATATGTATATGTATGTGTGTATAGATCTATGTATATGATAATCAACATATCAATTACAAATACACTCAACAACATATTCAGCCACCGATTATATATATATATAATATTATATATATATATATATAGCCATTCCAAAAGAATCAAGCATACATATATATATGCACGTTGCTACTGCAGTGCTGCTAACATCTTCAATAACATTCAAATGATAAAATCGTTGGATGAATGGTGGAGGTGACATCCCGGTTATGATGATGTTGAAATCGTTGGGTATAGCTGCTGCCGGAATCTGCTGGTGGTTGCCGGAATCTGCTAATGGTTGCCGGAATCTGCTAGTGTTTTTGCTTCCACTGTTATTTTCTGGATTTTGGGATGGTGGATATTAATTATTACCCATATGGAATCTGATATAATTGTATGATGTAGCTAGTATTAGAGAGCCAAGGACCGGTGGAGCTGCAAAAAATGGGGTTCCTCAAAATCATTTGACGATTAAATCACCATCGTTATCATTGGACCAGCTAATTAAGATCACGGATAATTTTGGTTCAAAGTCTTTGATTGGAGAAGGATTTAATAATCTGGCTCATGGAAAAAAAGAAAGACAAAAACAAGTGTGTGTTTTTATTTGATCTTTAAATACAATGAGAGAGAGAAATACAATTTTGTATGTATATGTGATGGTGAATGTCTCTATAGATCTGGGATTTTTCAATCTTTGAAAGTGATGATGTACACAGTAGAATTTTTTTTAGGGTGTGCTGGCTAATAATTGTTCACATAAGCTTAAATCGGTCGCGGCCTCGTAATAGGTATTTTAGCCGTTTTCTTTGATTCAAATAGAACCTTATTTTGTTCGAGCCCTAAAAAAAATTTGAGTAACAGATTAAGAGACTTTTCAAGTAATTAGCTAATATGTGTTCCATAGGTACATATCCTACTATAAACTGTGGTCGTTGTTCAACATTCATCTATTGAAGATCATTTTGATCTCCGTTTGGAAGTTAGAAAATAAAGAGAGGACAAATAAGTTACTTCCAAAAGTCAAATGCGCATATGTAGGCCTCATCCACACTCAGTCGCATCAATCTTTAAACAAGTAAACAAATACATTTATAGTTTGTTTATATATTTGTGTATCATTTCAATTGAACATTAAAAAGTAAAGAAAATAAAATGTATATTATGTATTTTTTTATATATATTTGTATATCCTTGTGTTTAGTATGATTTAATCATGAAATATACATCTCTCAAACTAGTTTACTTATTCAATAAAATGGAAGTTCGAGTCTTGGTAGGTTTTCCTCGACGGTATTTTCCAATAAAGGAGGTAGTATGGTAAGAAAAGTTATTTAAAATCTGCTTAATGCGGGATCCTTTTGTTGTGCGATTAACATACATCATACATCATAGATAAAGTTCACTTGCTAAAAAAAATAAAATGGAGAAATACATGCGTTATTTGTGAGTGATATAAATTCTAAGGCAATTTTTTTAAAACTGAAATTCAAGGCAATTAGTAGTTGAAAATTTCTACATATAGTTAATTTGTGTGCTTGGACTGCTCGGTCTTACATGTACACGTTAAAAGTCAATGCTAAAGAAATAATTTTTTTTATCCTATGTTAAAAATCTAGTTACACATAAAATCATATTCTTTGTTATCTTCTGAAAATTATTTCATTCAAGCTAACTTACATATTAATCTGTGAATGTCATGAAAATATATTAAGTTAAACCCCAGTGGTCAAAGGTGTTTTTACTAAATCTGTTATGCGGGATCCTGAAGGAGTTTACTTCAAGGTTTCGAGTTCGAGCCTTGGTAGGTTCTCTTCGACGGTATTTTCCAATTAAGGAGGTGATATGGTGAAAAAGACTATTTAAAATCCGCTTAGTGCAAGACAATTAGCATACATCATATATGAAGTAAAATTCACTTGTAAAAATAAAAAAAATATTTATTTAAAATTACCGTTTCTAAAACTAGCTAAAAATATTTAGTCTAATAAACAAAAAAGATATTTTATAATACCTATTATAATAAATTAAATATATACAAGTACCAGTTTTGAACTCATGACTACAAACATCAAAGGTAAACCTTAGGCCCACACCACCCAAGAGGAATTGATTGACAAATTTGATTCTCGTTTTGTTTTATCCCTTTTCTCTTAAGTATTTACGAGTAGTATTTTAACTTTATAGCCCGTAATACTATATTTACGAAAACTCATTATGTTTATTTTCTAATTTTAACAGTTATCTTTTAAGTAACTATAGCGGAATCATACAGTATTAGCTCAGTATAAAATCGGAAATTGGATCCAATTAACAACAGAAAACCCCAAATAACTCGATGATCAGGAAAACATCGGAGATGGCCTGATGTAAAAGATCAGATAAAATGAGTTGAACACGAAAACATCAAAAGCTAATTAAATTCGGTTGGGACAGAAAATGTGGCGAATTGCCATCATATCATTCCAAATATCTCTATCCTATTTGATTAGTACGTACATCGTTAGATCCAATGCCATCCTTCCAAAGAAGTTTTTGAATATTAAAAAAAAAACACACAAATTAAGAAAGCTAGCCCAAAGAGCAACTATATATTATTATTACAAATCATCCATTTTCATACAATTTGAACACATTTGCAACCTCATCAAAAGGCAACACTTAACCAAATACAATCTCAAAATCAAAATATTAATAATAACAATAATAATGCACGAAAAATACACATATTAATTCATAATAATAATTAACTTCAAATAATGATCCCTTCACTTACGTACTCTTTCTTCTTCTTCATATCATCATCATCTTTACATCTTGATTTCTCCATATAATATGTCATGTATGCATGCATCTTATGTCAGCAGGTCATTCACCCATCCAAGATCTGGACCATTGATCACACTAGAGCTGACCTCATTATTACTATTATTAGTACACACATTCTGCCTTGACTCACTACCAAAAACCCGACCCATCTCAGTCCCACACGGGCTCGGGTTATTCATGACAGTAGACAGATCAAACTGATCACCACCATATCCACCAGTACTACTGCTTCCATTAATGTAGCAAGAATCCATCCACCGAGGGTTTTGATCATCAACAACACTCATTGCTTCCATTGACCTCATGAGTTCATTTATAGCATGGTTGCTCATCATCTCATTCATGCAATCTTTGTGACTAATTATAGAGCTATTATTGGCTGCACTTTGACCCATCTGGGTCATACCAAAAGATTCGGTTCTAGCTAACCTATCAGCAAATCGAGATATCGGCGAATACACGGCTGATCTAGCCGGAGAGAAAGGCGGTGATGCCGGCGGTGAAAGGCTATCAAGATCAATGTTCAAAGTTGAAGTAGGTGAATTTGTATGATGAATATCTAAATGACACCTACAATGGGCGCAACAACGAGAATGAGAGGATGATTCTGAATGATACTTTTTCACCGGTTCCGGTGGGACCACACGCAGCTGGCGTTGCGTGTGAGCGAAAAAGCATATTTTTCGCTGACAGTTTTTCCCATCTTTACATGCTTCAGTCCGATAACGAGACGGATGAAGCCAACACTCAAAAACCCCATGTGCAAACTCACATAAATCTCCACGGCTACAACTCCCCCGACGAAAATCCGCACACACGGTTCCCAAATAGTTGTACCTTCGCGGACACCTACGGCGAGCTTTTTCGCCGGGGTGCGCGAAGGGACAGTCGGTCCAGTCATGGGACCGGCTGCGAGTACATTTACGAACCTTAAATTCGTAAATACGGAAATGATCAGCAGCATAAGGATCACCCTCTTCATCATCAGAATCAACTCCAGTATTGTAAGGAAGGAATTTCTTGAACAAGGTTTCTTCAGGCATGACCCTAGGAGACTCATTTTGGTACATGGTGTCCGCCATATAAGCTTCCGGCGAGGTGGCGGAGGCACGGCGGTTGAGAAGTTTCCGGGGAGGGATATCTATGTCCCTTAGTGTAGATTTCTTGTAAAGGTGGTGAGAAGGATGAAAAGACTTGTGTTGTTGTTGTTCAAGGCAACTACTTGCCATTATAGTATATAATAGTGTATATGTGGGTATATATGTGAAAACGGAGAGATTTAAAGAATATGAATGGGAAAGATGTATAGATATATAGTGAGAAAAATGAAGATGATGACGAGGATAGTTTGGGTGTGCGTGGCTAAATTTTGTAAGGAGAATGCATGCAAGATGGTGTATGTGGCAGATAAATAGAGAGTGTACTGCATGCAAACCCATACTCTATTTCTTATGTTTTATTTTATTTATATTTTTGATGTTTAAAGTGGTTTGGTTGTTTTGTTTTTATTCTCGTCATCGTCATCTATTTTGGGTTTTGTTATTTCTTGTGATTCATGCAACATGGTCTTTTTTTTTTCTGTGGATTCTTCATACCCTGACTTTCATATGTATATGTCCAAAACAAAGTTACCCACATGGAAAGTTTATGACTTTTTATTTTTATTTTTATCGTGGTTACTGATAACGTACCCACTCAGACGCTGGCACGCAGGTACATCCAAAGATAAGCTCCACCTTCGATAAATAAGGAAATGATACGTGCTTATTAAGAATTCCATATTTTAGGGAAAGTGATAATATCGTATTCCTTATTCTCGGAAATGATATGCTCTATATTGAAATCCCTACTTGGGGAAAAATTCACGAACCACCTATAAATAGAGAGAATGATGGCTAAACCAAGGGAGGATTACACACATACATATTTGGCGTACAAGAGGCTCTCTGCCTTACCGAAAAGGGAACCGCCATATTACAACCACATTCACCCCGTTCACCGTTCTAGGTAACCGGATTAGCTGCACAAACTGTTAGTAAATTGTAGTGATGTCGTTAATGTGTTTAGGGTTGCAATTTTGAAATAACCGCAATCTAAACCCATCCTGATATCATAATCAAGTAGAATATGAAATTGCAACCTTGAACCCGTTAATTCATAAACAACTTACCAAATTGATAAAAATCATGTTGGCGGGTCAAATGTCAATGGATAAACGGGTTGATCTTATTACTAGTTAGAAATGAAATAAGAGGGGAATAATGAGATTAATGAGGTTTTTAATTGCATTATTTTGGGTAGTTACAATATAATAAAGGTACATGTTTTATTACATAACCTATAATTGTATAAAACGTAATTTATAATTCTGCAAAACATACATTGTTGGTTGAGAATTGCTCGGGAATTCATTGATATACATTGTTACAAATTGCAAATATGCATCAGAATATAATACCAACGTAACATAAATATGAAGTGATTTGAGCCTGTTTTATATATTTAACTTTTATTAATAAGGCATGTATAATATATAATAATGCAAATTAATTATTACTTTCCCCAACCAAAACCAACTAGCATGGTTTAACTGTTCAAATATATAAAGGGGAATATATCATATCGAAGTTGTAATTTTGTATACATAAATAGTTTCATAAAATCTTTCTTTTCTTTGATAAAAAATAAGACATTAACTTATGAACTAGAAAAGTAAAATGTTTCCATGTCTTCCTCTTAATTAATGGTGAATTGAATTAAGACTCGTTGTTTAGGAATTTTGTGCAAAGCTTTATAATGAGATTTCTTGATGTCGTATTCCGACTAATTATCAGAAAAAAATAAATTATCGGTAAACTATAAAAATTCGGAACATTTTGAAGAAAAGCTTGACAAAATAATGTGAAATGGTTTTTTTACAAGCTGTTTTTGAATGACAAGATATTCCATTCGTTTTATATTAAATGTCCAGTTTGACTTTTTAAATGTTTTTTCTTTAACTATGACTGTATATATTTTTGTGTATATTATACTCTTAAAATAGTTGATAAGAGTTATATCAATGTACATTTAAAACTTAGTCTATTCATATATTTTATATTAGGTGTCATATAACGTAAACAAAAGCCTTGTTATATTACATTCGATGAAAGTTATATAAAAAAAATGTTTAAAACGGCTGTTTGACATCTAATTGTTGGTAACCACTGACGGCTTAGAAGAAATCGAGACCGATTATTGTGCTAAAAAGACCAACGTCTATGTTGTCGTAAGAGAAAGGAAACACCACCGTCGCGAGAGTCCACCACCGATTAATTAGTATGAAATAAAATGATAATCTTTTGACCAATTTGTGAGTTGAGTGGGTGGGTATCTATATACAACAAAAAAAAATGTGGATAATGATTTTTGGGTGGGTGGGTAAATAGGCATGGGGATATATGTGATCAACTTGTGGGTGTGAATGTATACAAAGAAATGATGATTTTTGGGTGGGTCGGTGTCATACTAAATAAACATTGACTTCTGAGTTAAATTTCAATGATATTATATATAGATACCATGAGTAGCAATGGACTCAACATTCATCTTCATATGTGGATAATGGACACATGGTTCATCATAATAAGTTCACTATGTGTTGCTGCCCTAATCAGATCCATAATTATCAACAGAAGAAATAACAAGAAAATGCTACTTCCAGGACCATCTATCATGTACAACATCTTCATACAGCTAACCACTCATCCCCTAAATTGGGAAGGAGCCGTTCTCATAAACCTTAAAGCCAAGTACGGGCCACTCTTCACTCTCTCCCTTGCTTTTCAGCCTTTTATATTTGTTGGTAGCCACGATCTCGCCCACCAGATCCTCATCAAAAAAGGCACAATCTTCTCTGATCGTCCAAAATCCCTCCCCATGCTAAACATCTCCTCAGCCTCCTACGGCCATACTTGGAGACTTTTCCGAAGGAACCTGGCATCTGAGATGATGCACCCTGAACGCATCAAGTCATACTCGTGGGCTCGCAAATGGGTTCTTCATATCTTGATCGACCGCCTTCAAGAACAAAAAAAGGGTGAAGGAATCAAGGTGGTCGACCATTTCCATTATGTAGTGTCATGCCTGATGATGGCGATGTGCTTTGGAGAAAAGTTTGATGAACGCCAAGTCAATGAGATCGCCAAGGTACAACGTGATATGTTGTTGATAGTAGGCTCTGGACGGTTTATGACGCACAATTTGTTTCCAAGGATGAGTAAGATACTGTGTAGAAATTGGTGGAAGCAATTTGAGAAATTACTCAATAATAAAGAACAACTATTTATTCCAATAATCAAATCTCGAATCGAATCAATTAGAACTACTGGACGCCAATCAGTGGCTTATGTTGACACATTGGTGAATCTAAAGCTTCCTAAAGAAGCTAATTATAATGGAAATGTTAGAAAGCTGACACACAAGGAGATGGTAAGTTTGTGTAGTGAGTTTCTTAATGGTGGCACATACACCACCTCAACATCTCTACAATGGATCATGGCGAATCTTGTTAAGCACCCTCACATTCAAAACAAACTCTATGATGAAATAATTGAGGTCGTTGGACAACCATATCCACTTCCACCACATGGGGCCGAGCCAGTACTTATAAATGAAGAGAACCTAAAGAAAATGCCATACCTAAAAGCAGTGGTTTTGGAAGGGCTGAGGAGGCACCCACCGAGCCATTTTGGGCTGCCCCATAAGGTCACAAAGGAGGTAGAGGTGCAAGGTTATGTGATTCCACAGGGTGCCACACTCAATTTCTTGTTGGGTGAGATGGGTTTGGATCCGAAGGTCTGGGATAATCCCATGGAGTTCAAACCAGAGAGGTTTTTTTCAAATGATAAAAGTAATGGTGTGTTTGACTTTGATTTAAGTGGAAGCAAAGAGATCAAGATGATGCCATTTGGTGCTGGAAGAAGAATATGTCCTGCCGTTGATTTAGCCCTGCTTCACTTGGAGTATTTTGTTGCGAACTTGATTTGGTATTTCTATTGGACTACTCCAAACGGTTATCATGTTGATCTTGCTGAGAAGGTGGAGTTCACCATTCTCATGAAGAACCCTCTCGTAGCACAAATCTCATCTAGGTCTTCAAAAAGATCCACTTGAAATATATCAAGTTAATGGGTTTTTAACATTTGTTTTTAACCCGTTAACCCATGTACATATATCAGGGTTAATGGGTCGAGTAAGGAGAAGCAAATTGAGGTTATGATTGAAAGTTTACCTTGAACTTTTTGTGAGTTGAGCTAAGATTAAATATATTTTATTTCGCCAACTCGAATTCATCAATTTGACTTGTGGACCTGAACCGAACCCGGTTGACAACCCCAAAGTTATGGAACCATGGTCCATACTCCATACTCCGTATAATTATATTATTTCTAAATAACCGTATTACTTTTTTATCATACAAAAACTAACTATTACCTATGGGGTAAATGATGTTTGTTCCAACAAATAGGCAACTTCCTGTTTTTCATTCACAATTAGGATTATACCCGGCCGGAGATAATAAAAATTAACTGTTTTTTTATTTGAAAAGAACGTCAACCTGTTAGCCAATACGACATTGTTACACTAATACAATACAAAAAACTATATATAATAATTATATTTTGAATTTAAAATTCAAATAAGGAAAAATTATTTAAAATATATAATCTTGCTTCATCAAGGCCCACCAAATAAATAATAATAATAATAAAAAGGAAGAAATGATGTTGAATTTTGAAAGCGTTTGCCTTTATGAGCGGAGTTAAGTAAAAAGTATTAAAAACAAATGTTAAAAAAAAAATACATAAGGAATATATTAAAACCAAAAATAAAAAAGTAAACAAAAAAAACAAAAAGGAATACGAAACCATATGAAAAAATTATTAAAAAAAACACAAATGCTACATGTGAAAATGTTATAAAAACCAAATGTTTAAAAAATAAAAACGAAATATAATGCAAAAAAAAGGATAAAAAGCAAAATATATAGCATTTTAAAAACTTATAAAAGAACAAAATGTAAAATGTAGAAAAAGGTTTAAAAAAATAAATGTTAAAAAAAGAAGTTATATAAAGTTGGGTAGAAATAATTAAAGTCAAACAGGAACATCAAAAAAGAAAAAGGGAAAAAAGAGGGGGCAAAAAAGAAAAAAAGAGGGAGAAAAAATGAAAAGGAGAAAAAAAGAAAAGAAAAGGGTAGGGGGAGGGGTTTGAACGCGTGACCTCCTACCTCAAAGACACAAACCATTGCACCAAAAATAGGTTGTGTTTAATAGTTGACAAGTATTGTATTTATATTAAAACGGAAGATGATGACAAAAAACACTGTTCACGCGAGTTCTCTTTAAATAGGTTATAGCATTTTAAAAACTTATAAAAAAACAAAATGTAAAGTATAGAAAAATGCTTCAAAAATAAATGTTAAAAAAAAGTTATATAAAGTTAAGAGGTAGAAATAATTAAAATCAAACAGAAGGGTCAAAAAAGAAAAAAGGGAAAAAAGAGGGGGGCAAAAAAAAAAGGAAAAAAAAGAGGGGTCAAAAATGAAAAAGAAAAAAAGGGTGGGGAAGAGGTTTATCTCAAAGTCCAAAACACAAACCATTTACAACAATAATTGGTTATATTTAATTGTTGGCAAGTATTATATTTATATTAAAATGGAAGATGATGACAAAAACCACCGTTCGCAAATTTTCTTTAAATAAGTTATATAATATATTAAAATGACATAAGTTATATAATATATTAAAATGACAAATGATTGACAAAAACCACGCAAATTCTCTTTTATCTCTCATGTAAGTACTAACATCGTGTTTGAGTTGAAGTTGTCCGAAATATCAAAGAAAATAAATAAGGATGAAAAATGAGTGGAAATTCCGAGGAAACCGTGATATAAAAACAGCATCCGAGTTTTCAATCAAACGTGTGATCGATGAAGTGAAAACAAACATCATCGACGACATCAAAAGTAGTAGACCGATAATACCACTGAGTGTCGGAGATCCTTCTGTTTTCTCGTGTTTCCGAACAGCTCAAGCAGCACAAGATGCAGTACTCGATGCTTTAACTTCTGCTAACTTCAACGGTTATGCACCCAAAGGAGGTCTTCTTCAACCCAGAAGGTATTCTTTCTACAATTCTACCTATCTAGTCTAGTCTAGTTAATATTTTCTTACATAGTTTTAGTGGTTAAAAACTTTGATATATTTTAATAAATTGAGGCTTCGGATTGGTAAATTGAATTTTAATCCAACCGTGTTTTATTAATATAATAAAAATTTTGTATTCTGCTGATGTAACGTAGTTTGATAGAATGTGATAACTTATATAGCTGACCCTTAATGACTTGACACTTTGATACATCAAACAAAAATAGAGATTTTGTAACGTATAATAGTACAAGTAATATGGAGACAAGTTTAATACGTTTTGGCTTGCTTTATGGAAGCAGCCCATCTACATCCGACCTCCTCCATACCCCGCTATTGTTTTTGTTGTAGTCCCAAAATAAGCGTCCGCAAAAATGACAATATATATATATATATGTATATATATATATATTTAACATCGAGTTAGTAGTTAGTAGTTAGCATTCGAGACACCACAGTGACATCCAATTAGGCAGTATGCGGAGCTCGAACCACGCATGCCTGGTATGAAACCCTCCCAATAATCCACTCCTACAAATGTAGGAAGTGCAATTCAAACCCTGGTGGATTTCTCCAAGGTCTAAGACCTTACCAATGGGCCACCAACCCATTGGCACAAAAATGACAATATTACCATTGTTTTTTCATAGATATGAATCAGTTTATAAAAAAGGATTACAAATGGAATGGTAAAAATAACATATTATTTTTTTGGAAGTTGATACTTATTTAAAGCAATATCGGAAGATAGAAAGATGGACGCTTATTTTAGAATGGAGAAAGTAAAATCCAGAAGTTTAATCTTGACAACATATAAGATGGATTTTAAGTGATGATTATTTGACAAGACATTGAAGCAAATCTTATATGCCCCCATAGTTAATCAAGTAGTAAATCTTTTGTAACAACAGGTCATTAGCAGAGCATCTTTCTAGCAACCTCCCTTATAAACTATCAGCTGATGATGTTTATGTAACACTTGGTGCTAAGCAAGCGATTGAAGTTGTATTTTCTGCACTGAGACGCCCAGGTGCAAATGTTTTGCTTCCTAGACCTGGTTATCCAGCGTACGAAGCTCTTGCCACTATTAATCAACTTGAAGTTCGTCATTTTGATCTTCTTCAAGAGAAAGGTTGGGAGGTTGACTTGAATGGTGCTAATACCTTGGTGGATGATAGAACCGTAGCTATGGTTATTATCAATCCCGGCAATCCTTGTGGAAATGTATACACTCGTCATCATTTACAAAAGGTGCCAAATGTACATTTTTTTGATCTTATGAAGTTATGTCTTAATTTCTTATTAGTTATTTCTTTTTTGCATTTTTGTATTTGTTTACCCGTTTAAAGATTGCCGAGACTGCTAGAAGGCTGGGAATAATGGTGATAGCGGATGAAGCCTATGCCCATTTGACTTTTGGAAGTAACTCATTTGTGCCAATGGGGATCTTTGGCTCTATTGTACCTGTTCTAACTCTTGGGTCTCTATCAAAGAGGTGGATGGTTCCGGATGGAGGATTGGTTGGATAGCAACAAATGATCCAGATGGCCTTTTTGAAGATCAAGGGGTATTTCCTGTCTTTCTTTTCTAATAAAATATTACGAGTACAATTTCTCCATAAATGCACTTGGACATAGTATATAATGTGATATGATGTATGGAACGCATCTGATAGATATATTTAGTATTTAGACCTCGAGAGGTTTAAGTCACTTGGTCATGTGCCAAAAAGTCTCATCTTGACTTCTGTGATGGATTAACCATATGTTAAGATGTAAACCAAATATCATATAAAACTAGATAAAACATAAGATACAGACGTTATGTTTATGTTACCACAAATGCCGTTTTGCTTGATGGTATCAGTTTGACCACGCAAGTCAAATCTCACATTTTTCCTGGACTTCTAGTTAATAACGATATGGACAACTGTTCTGAAGTTTTTTGAAAATATAGAGTACTTGATTTTAATGCAGCTCAATTATTTTGATATTTTGTTATTCTTTTGACAAAATAATATGATTATAATATTGGATGATAAGATATATATTACAGTGATATTTATACTTTGCCTTCAGATTGTTGACTGCATCAAGAGATCTCTTAGTACCAATACAGAAGCCGCAACATTCATACAGGTATATAGCTTAATATGATTTCTCTTGAAAAGTTCAGTTATTTTCCTTAATGATATTCCTACTAAGAATAGAGATATATGTGCCACATATATATCTTAATATGGTGGACGCCTTGTAAATATGTATGTGAATATTGCGTAGTTGCCTTCCAAAAAAAAAAACTAATCTTTGAATTCAGTTTAAGTGACTGTGAATATCACAAAAACTGGAAATATCATTTAAGTGACTGTAATATTCTTTACATAATTCAAATATCTTCATGGAAGTATAAAGGGAAATGTTTAGTTACTTCCACCGACTATAATGCTTGTGGTTTATGGGACCAGGCGGCCCTTCCTCAAATTTTTGAGAAGACAACAGATGATTTCTTTGTGAGTACTCTTAACATACTGAGAAAAGATGCTGCCATGTGCTATGAACGGCTGAAGGAGATTCCGTGCTTCACAGGCATACAAGAGCCTCAAGGATGTCTCTTTCTAATGGTACATAAATTTTCTGATTATATCAATTCAAAGGTCTTAATCTGTTAATGTTTGACTTTGAAAAATGCCTATGCAGGTCAAGTTAGACTTGTCGCGGTTGCAAGACATAAACGATGATATGGACTTTTGCTCAAAACTTGCTAAAGAAGAGTCTGTCATCATTTTGCCTGGTAAGCCTGTTCTGTTTTCGTAATTGAATATCGTTTGACTTTTAGGTCAAATATATTGCTTTGGCTGTTGTGGACTTGTGGGCCAATTGTGAGAGCTAATCCATTTGACCTCACAAGCTTAAGTATTTAAGTCATAACCTAATATTAATAGTGGTATATCAAGTAGTGTACTATTGAAATCATAAACAGGGATTATATATTTACAGGATTTGTGTTGGGAATGAAGAACTGGGTACGTGTAACATTTGGTATTGAACCATCGGCTCTTGAAGATGGGCTTGTGAGAATCAAAGCCTTCTGCTCGAGGCATGCAATTAGCCACTAGAGATGTCTGTCAATTTGCAAAAATGCGGAGCAACTGACGTCTAAAGACACGGATACACCACAGCAAAAGGGTTTTAGCCTTTTAGGATGCTTACATAGGACATCTCTTTGTGGAGTCCTAAAAAGTAAAAAACACATATTGTAGGACGTGTTATACTTAGGTCTTATAATGATGGATTTGAAGATGATATTATGCATGTACAGATATAAACACTTTTCTCTAAACAACAATAAACAATGTTGCCTTTTATTTTTTTTAACACTCTGAAAATACATGCATAATATGTTGCTCGAGAACTTATAGTTACAATTCAGCAAACTTTGGTGGCTGTATGCCTTAGGCAAAATGTTTTAATCCTGGCAAGCCCGTCTTCAAGAAGCAATGGGTCGATGCCGAATGTTACACGCACCCAATTCTTCATTTTGAATACATACCCTGCATAAAATTTAAAAAAAAAATCGACCTACTTAAACTTGATAAAACACCTCAATAGATGATAACTAAATCAACGGTTAAGTGCATTTACAAATAAACTTCTATACATTACAATCATCAAATTTAATCCTCATTATTTGATAACACACCTCAATATATGATAATTCTCAAATAGTCAAATGTATGTTTCATTTTTCCAACAGTAATAAAATGAGGTCAAGTTTGACTTTAAGGTCAACTAGATGAGCTTTCAAAGTTCCTGTAATGATATCTCATTTCTTCAATTGGGCCACCAAGCAAATATCACTTCAGCATAGCTTTAAAACGGGTACAATGAACATGTATTTACGGATGGCTATTGGTCAACATGAAGTATATTTGACCTCGAAAGTCAAAAGCGTGATATATATATATATGTGTGTGTGTGTGTGTGTGTGTGTATTTGACCTCAAAAGTCAAAAGTATATTGTTCTTACAAAACATAATTTACCAGGCAGAAGAATGACAGACTCCTCTTTAGCAAGTTCGGAACAAAATTCCATATCATCATTTATACCTTTGAGCTTTGAAAAGTCTAACTTCACCTGCATTAGACATTTTGCCACATCAAACATCTGTACAATCATAGTTTAGTATCATTAGATTTGCGAACTTTTACCATTAGAAAGAGAGATCCCTGAGGCTTTTCTAGGCATGTAAAGCACGGAATCCCCTTCAGCGCTTCGTAACACATATCAGCATCTTTTTTCAGTATGTTTAAAGTCTTGATAAAGAAATCATCTGTTGTCTTCTCAAGAATTTGCGGAAGGGCGGCCTTATATTAAGAAATATTGTATACGATGTTGGTTTTTTCAGAACTTCAGATCTGAAGTAATACTTTATGTAGAAAAACTATTGCATACCTGTATGAATGTTGTAGCCGATGCATTGGAATCAAGACATCTACTGATGCACTCAACAATCTGAAAGCAAAAGGATAAGTTTCACTTTTCTCAATAGTCTAACCATAAATCTGTATTAGGCTTAGCTTAAAATATAAAAATCCAATGGTAGAGGAAACTAAATTTTATAACTAACTTAATTTGAGGAATAAACTGTATAATAATCTTACTATCTCGGGCTTAATATAAATATAGCAATAAGAAATGTTCCAAAGCAATTCCATTTTGTTTACAGCTATCTACGGTTTGAAACTCGGCATACATACATATATATATATATTTGGATCTCTAATTCTCTATACCTTGTGTTCACTGAAGATGTCATTGGGATCATTCCTTGCTATCCAACCGAGTCTCCATCCGGGAACCATCCACCTCTTTGATAGAGAACCAACAGTGAAAACAGGTGTAATCATGCCAAAGATCCCCATTGGCACAAATGAGTTACTTCCAAAAGTCAAATGTGCATAGGCTTCATCCGCTATCACAGGTATTCCGAATCTTCTAGCAGTCTCAGCAATCTTCAAAAAATTTAGGGACGAAAATATATATAGACAAACTAGAGAAGAAACTGCCAAGATAAAGATAATAATACAATTACGACTTAATTTGCATACCTTATGTAAATGATCACGCGTAAATACATTGCCACAAGGATTCCCAGGATTGATAATGACCATAGCAACGGTTTTATCATCTGCCAAGGTTTCAAGCCCATTCAAGTCAACCTCCCAACCTTGTTCTTGAAGAAGATCAAAATGGCGAACTTCAAGATGGTTTACAAGGGAGAGAGCTTCGTATGCTGGATAGCCAGGTTTAGGAAGCAAAATATTTGCACCTGGGCGTCTCAATGCAGCTAATAAAACTTGAATCGCTTGATAAGCACCGAGTGTGACATATACATCGTCTGCTGATAGTTTATAAGGTAGATTGCGAGATAGGTACCCAGCTAAAGACCTGCAGTTGTTATTACACATAATAATAGTCTGTTACTATAAGAGTTCATGCATGAAAAATGTCTTATACTATATGTGATAAAAACTACTAAAACTACGCACCTTCGAGCTTGAACAATACCGCCTTTGGGAGCATAAGCATTGCATTTAGCAGAGGCAAGAGCTTCAACCACAGCGTCTTCTGCGACTTGAGCCGTACGGAAGCATGAAAATGCGGAAGGATCTCCGTAGCTGAGAGGTATAAGGGCCCTTTCGTCGTTTTGGTTAAGGTTCGTCTTCACAACATCAATAACACGTTTGATTGAAAAAGTGGATGCAGTTTCTAAATCAGCATTCGGTCTGAATTTCCAGTAGTGCTCTTTCTTCATTGATCCCATTAATTAATTAATCAATAATTTGCACCAAATTAAAAGTACGTACAAACTTATAATATGAATGTGTATATATATACCTTCTACAGACTCCATGTGTTCGGGTCAGAGTTGTTGGCGTTACGATCGAATCTTTTCAACCACGACGTCTCGGTAAACACAGTTCATGGCCTAATTAATCCATTAAACTTTTAATTATTTGATTAATTTATGACTAATCAATTAACAGATTGGCTTATTTTATGTAATTATGATTTTTTTTTGTGTAATTAAGAACTAAAAAACTAAAAATGGTAGGAAATTCGAATAAGTATATTAATTTGTGGAGTTAATTTAAATATGATATTATTTATTCAAATATTCTTATTAATATTTGCTATGAGATCTACCAATAAACTAAAACAGGATTGTGGTTTCGTGTGGCATTATATTTGAACGATATGTGTCATATTTAGTTATGATTAATTAATCCCGATATTTACCAATCATAACACAATTCAAACTCTTAAATTAATCATTATCTTAATTTTGAAATACCTATTCGTCCGTATTACAGTATTCATAGTTAAAACTTGATACCATATTTATTTAGAGGGCAACCCACCTTTTACCATTTTTCTCACCACTCATTTCTAACCAATCACAACATGTCACCTCAACTCCACCACTCATTCAAATTTTATTGGCATCCGACCACTCACTCACCACTCATTCTACAATTTTCATTTTATTTAAACATTAAATTTCATTAAACTAAAAATATTCAAATACATAAACATTACATAAATAATTCTTGGAATTAAAACAAATAAAAAAACAACATACTAAAAATACTTAAAAGATATAACATAAATAATAGAAATACGACTACTCCTCATCACCGTTCGGCTAGAGGTGTGGTAAGTTTAGACCCGCTAGATGCTCTGTCAGATCATACCGGAGACGGAAATGTGTCTCCTCGTCCTGTATCTCCGGTAAGGCGTCCTGATGACTACTTGGGCGGACAACTGGATCTCCTATATGAACTGGGCAAATCGCACGACCACTATCCTGAATGATCATGTTATGCAAAATCACACACGCATACACCAAGTTCCTAATTGTTCCTAGTGACCGTTGTCGAAAAGGTCGATCAATGATATGCCATTTTCCTTTGAGAACACCAAATGCCCGTTCAATATCTTTGCGAGCTGCCTTTTGTGCCGTTTTGAAAATTTTTTCTTTCTCGTTTGTCGGGTATTTGTACGCTTTAACAAACGTAGACCATGTAAGATATATGCCATCGACTAGATAGTAGCCACGTCTATAAGTACGCCCATTTACACTAAATGGAACATAAGGAGCAGTGCCCATATGCTCGGGGAGGAACAAGGGAGATTGTTGCAGCACATTGATGTCGTTTAGAGCACCCGGAGGACCAAAAAAGGCGTGCCATATCCATAAATCTTGAGACGCCGTTGCTTCCAACATAATAGTGGGGTATTCATGATCACCCCTTTTGTATTGACCCCTCCACTCCATTGGACACATCTTCCAAACAAGATGTGTACAATCTAGACTACCGATCATTCCAGGCAAGTGATGCCTTTCTTCGTGTGCTTCAAACAAACGATGGAGATCATGTGTTGTTGGTTTACGCAGATATTCGGTCTTGTAAGTGTCAACGATAGCGTCACAAAAAATTTGAAAACATTCACGTGATGTTCTCCCAGCCATCTCTAAATACTCGTCGTACTCATCAGGAGGATTACCGGTTGCAAGTTGCCGGATGGCAGATGTGCACTTCTTTATCGGTGTAAAACTCTTGGCCAACCGGGCATCATACGAGTCCTGAAAATATGTGTATCTCGACTCAAGATCTTGCACGATCTTTAGAAAGAGTCTTTTAGGCATACGATACCTATCTTCAAAGAAATCATCGTCGTATTTCGGTTCTTCACAAAAGTAGTCGCGGTGTAACCTTTCAGAAGTAGTCCAACGGTTACGGTTCACGACTTTACGTTTCGCACGTGAACGGGCCGTGGAACTTTCGGCTTCTTCAGACTCAATGGCGTTCGCAAACACCTCTAAACTACTATCGTCGGACCATTCGAACGGTTCGTCGATGATTATGGTGGAACCAATATGTTTTTGCATTTTTTTTAGTGTGTGTTTGTTTGAGTTGTAGTGTGTTTTTTGAAAGAGAAAGTGAATGTGGTATGTGTGTTTTGTAGTTGTAGTGTGTGTATTGTGTTGTGAGTTGTATGTATATATAAGTAATAAAGTACTAAAAAAAATAAATAAAAAAATACAAAGCTAGCCGTTAACTAGCCGTTGCACGAGAAACAAGGAACGAAAATGGAGTGGTGAACCGCGTGGTGTGACCACTCGTTTTCACCCCGCCACGCGTGGTCAGGCGTTGGCGGCGGTGTTCCGTCGTGGTGTCACAATGACCACTCGCCTATAATGCTACCGTTGACAACCCCCTTATAAAGCATATAATATGATCTAAAACTAACTGTAGGCTATGATTTTCCTATTTGAGCATTATATTAGGACCAAAATCTCATTATATTATTTTTGTCAAGAATCATTATTCACCAGTTAGTTATAAATATACTACATATAAATATACTACATGAAACTAAACATAACCAAAAAACAATGGAGAGAAAGAAAAAATGTCTTTTTATTCGTCTTTGTATGTTTTTACTATGAAACGACATAAGGTTACAAATTTGTTGTATCAAGCTAACGAATGGCCTTCAATCTTTAAGGTTAAACTTTATTACTTTACAAAACAGTTGTTGATTTTATTAATTATATATGAAAATTTTAATTTACATATTATAAATATACTAAATTAACCCGTGCATCACGCACGGGTATTGGGAATAGTAAATATATATATAACACAATTATAACTTGGCCTCCAATAAGAGTAGATTGGTCACGCAAGTCAAGATGAATACAGTTTCTTACGCATTCAATAATCCTGAAATGAAAAGAAAAAAGAATTCTATCATAATGCATTTGGTCTGTTTGTTCGCAAGTGCAAAACTTTTATAGTGTATCTATAAAAGCTGATTATATTTTTTTTAAAGGATCATAACGAATCTTTATCATTGAAAACATACACATCTGTCACCCAAATGAGATAATACAAGTCAACCTGTTATATACGGAGTATATTTTTTGTAAATATATGTAGGCCATAGGTATTAGAGTAAAATAAATAAAATAATATTTTTTTCCAATGAAGATCACCGTATATTATGAAAATTATCGTGTATCAATATAGGGAAAAGTTAAATTAGGGACTCCTTCTAGGCTTCTACCTCTTTCTCTGGCCACCACCACCATCATCTCTGACCACCCCAACCACGACATGATCATCTCCGACCACCACCATGATCCTCCGGCGACGGCGACCATCTCCGGCGAGACTTACACATGTGCAAGAACAACTTTTTTAGTAGGGCTTCACCCGTACCGTAGCAAACGGTCACCATCTCTTGAATCGTCACCCATCAAATCCATACGATTCCCATATGTGTCCTATGACGGTCAGTTTAGAATGGATAAGGGCCTTTGGCCCGTACCGTATCCATCTGAAAATGAACCTGATTCTCGCCGGAAAGTTAACTTTGTGTAAGTTAACTTACACATGTGTAAGTCTCGCCGGAGATGATCAGTGGTGATTAGATCTGATTAAAATGGACGGTCTAGATCGAGTCCCAAAAATAAGGAGTCCCTAATCTAACCCACCCCCATCAATATATATAATATATATATATATATATGAGAAAAGTAAGTATGATACCGTTATGCATCCAACTTGGGTGAAAAACTCCCCACATACTAATATTTTAATATTTTGAATAAATGTTTGGTCTCCGTGATTTTTATGTTCTAAAAAAAGGTATGTGAGGGATTTTTCACCCAACTTAGGTGCCTAACAGCCTTATATTCCTTTCCCAATATATATATATATGTGTGTGTGTGTGTGTGTGCGCGCGCGCGTGTTTTATGAATCTATTTTCATTAATTTTATCATGATTTAAGAGCAGTGGCGGCCCTGAGAATTTTAACACCCCAGCCGAACAAAGAAAATTATGTCCCTAATTTTAACCGAATTCAAATATATAAATAATTTTTTTTATAAACGATAATTAGCACTATAATAGAAAACTATGTATGCATAATAAAATCATAATTTTAGAATTACATACTATAATAGTTACTTATTTACCCGATGATCCGTGAAGCTCTCCTAGCATTCTTCATATCAAGTTGGTTAATTAGCTCTTCACAATTTATGTTCTCTATGTTTTTGTTATCAATAACTATCATGGCTAATCCACTAAGTCTTTCTTGAGACATTGTTGATCGAAAATAAGATTTCAATAACTTTTAACACATCTTTTAACATATTATACATATAAATTTCAAAAATTTATGCTCCTTTAAAATTTATGCCCCGGCCGAAAATCGGGTTTGCACACCCTTTAGACCTCCCCTATTAAGAGTAATGATCTATAAAAAGGGTAATGGTAACCCCGCCATTAACTACTTCATTATGATATTAATAGTAATAGAGATACATGTCATATCCAGACAAAATTTATAACATTCATATTTTATTTTAATATTTATTTTATAATAAAACGACATGAAAGTTGCCTCAGCGTATACAACCAAATTAACATACGTTATTTGGGTCCAACTAAGTAAAAAAAAAATGGCATGACAAAACTCGCATATATGGGAATCTAAACCTATCTGTGTTTGCCAAAGAATTCCAATTCTACCCCATATGATACCTCCCCTGCTCCCCACAGGCCCACAGTCGGCTAAAACAATGAGAGAATAAGGTGATTAAGGTCATTAATATTTTATTTAGAAAGACTAATCGAACCTCCCGTAGTCTTTCCCTTTCTTTAGATATTTTGTGATATTCGAACTTGAATTCTTTCATTTTAAAAATCAAGTCTCCCACTAAAAACAATGCAAAAACCAAAAACCCATAAACAATTAACAACCACTCCTAAAAGTTCCAAAACTCATGCGGTCCTCAAGAATAATATGCAAAACCACCCACCGGCAACTTAAATCAGCTCATAATAACCTATTTATCCATAATGTGACATGTATACGTGGACTCACTTAGTGATTGTGACGATGGGGTGTTCAGGCTATATTTACTGCACTCAAAACCTTGTACTATTTATGGCAATATGCCTCACACGTTACCAAAAGACCTACATGCCATTGGCACAAACCTCCATTAACTGCCTATTTCTAATAGCCATTGATGCCAAGTCAAGCCACCGACACAATCATATCATTTGGACACCCTCTATCTCATAGCCACGAAGTTAATTGTCTTAAGGCAACCCTCAGGCTCTCGCGTATTTATGTTTTTACCTTTATACTCGTAATATAGCAAATGCTTCTCACATTCATGGTACATGAATGTCCCGAATCTATTATCACATATATCTTTCATTCGATACAGAACTCGATTTATATTAATCAATACAAACGTACATTCTCGTGATTCAATTTACTGAAATACGGAGTAGTTTTCTATGACGTTTTTAAATCTTGTGAAACAAAAAAAAAAGTTATAATTAACGAAATGTAAAAAACTACAACTTATATTATTCAACCTCCTTTTGCACATCTTGTGTGTTTGTATGGATAGATTTTAGGGGTAACATATCCTATATAAGTACTCAACTTAGGTGTTATTAAGGTAAACTTTCAGAAAATAATTTTGTTAAATAACTTAGGTTTTTGTCTCTACTAATGTCTCAAGTTTAAATCTAAACATTAATTTTTAATCGCTAAATTTAAGGTGTCACCTTACAATTGTTGGTTTTCTTGAATGTCAAATATACTATACTAGTAAATTAAACCAACTACCTACCTCCAGATGGTCTAGTTGTATGGAGGTTTTTTTCCTCACAAGAGGTAAGAGATTTAAGTTGAGTATACTTGGGTGACCACATATATTTAATTTTCACCTATGATGAGATTTTTACTTATGATATGTCTGGGTGAGTTTACCTTTCCAAATCTCTAGGTGATAGAGGTTTCTCGTCAAGAAGTTTAAAGTGGAGATCCATTCGATGAAGTGGCTCTCTAACGCGTGCTTGATTAAAACAATGTAAACTAAACCTCCTGATATTTACGAGTAATTCATACCATTCAAAAAAGAAAAATTACACCAAATAATATTAAATTACTTCATCTCCAACTTATAAGATAGGAGTCTAAAACCCACACTGGCTCACAAATATTAGATTAGTTTGGTAATTTATCGCTAGATGCTATTAGTAGCATATTATTTTCTTAAAATTTTTGCTAGCAGTTGCTAAAACTTACTCGTAAAAGTTAGCAAATATAGAAGGTGATATTGGTACCATAATTTTTAATTAATCTACCACTAACATATTTTACTAACTTGTATAGCATGCTGCAATAATTGTACTATATGGTACATATATCAACTTTCATGGTACGAATACAACTTGGCAAATATGCAATTCTAGTTTCAAAGCAGACCAATCGGAAAAGTTAAAGAATCTATCAATCAATCACATGGACGGACACAATTACCCCACTATTCCCTAAAATTGATACCTTTAGTCAAAGGTTTCTTACCGTTTGATTTGCACAAACTCCCAAACCCATACCCACATGATCGACATCATCATCATCATCATTTTCCCCTCTTTTTTTTCTTCAAATTATTCCCTAACGGCTACCTGCAACCAAAACCCTTGTATCAAACCCTTTATTATATAACAAACCCACAAATCTTTCTTTCTTTCTTTCTTCACTCAATCATATGACTATGGATTCGCCACCACCACCGTACAGAACATCCCCATTATCGAACCCTAGAAGCCGAACCAAATCGGGTTCTCGTTTGGCTCGAACGAGTAGCCAAGATCCACCACCAACATTGTCTCTTGATCTAGTTTCTTACTCACCAAAAAACAGTGTTTCTCCAAAACCCCAAAACCCACTTTCATTACATGATTTGCTTCTTCTTTCCCCTTCCCCTGCTAAAAAATCAAGAACCCGACTTGACGGATTCGACGAGGGTTCTGACCCTCATGGCTCTCGTAGACGGTGCAAGAACCGGTTTGTAAATCTGGGTTCACCTCGAAATGTTAGGAGATCGAGGAGACGGATTGAACTAGAGATTCGAGAAGATAAAGAATTGGTTTTGGCTGATGATCTGGTTGGTGGTAATAATAAGGTTAAGAAAAGGAGACATAGTGGAAGATCGAAAAAGGATAAATCGAGTTCTTGTCATTCCATTCCTTCCCCAAGTAAGAAAGATTGAATCTTTTATTGGTTTTGATTTTGGGTTTTTTTGGTTTCTTGTTTATCTTGAATCTTTAATTTAATGTGTTGCGATTTTCAGAAGGTAGTGAGGATGAAGATTATGGGCAGAGTTTTGATCGAATCGGGTTACTGGTGAATGATCTAATAATGTGGAATGATGTTGCAAAATCCACACTTTGGTTCGGGTTTGGGTCACTGTGTTTCTTATCATCCTGTTTTACATCAGGCATTAGTTTTAGGTAAGTAATCTGCTTCTCCCCCTTGGGATTTCTTATGAAAATTCATGTTTATAGGCTTTTACAATGTGTTGATATTTGTTTTCAGCATGCTTTCTTTGATATCTCAATTGGGCCTTTTGTGTTTGGGTGTTTCATTTTTCTCCAATATGATTGCTCAAAGGTCAGAAAGATTGATTCCAACGAATCTGTTTAATTTTTGTTGGAAATTTTCAGTTTTTATTTAACTTGTTGATGTCACAAACTTACAGGAATGGCACTGAAAACAAGAGAGACATTAAACTTAAAGAAGATGACATTTTGAGAGCTGCAAGAGTAGTACTTCCTGCACTAAATTTTGCAATTTCAAAAGCTCGAGAGCTGTTTTCAGGAGATCCATCCATGACCCTTAAAGTAAATTCATGTTACTACTAAATCATTCACCTTAATCTACACTTCACATTACTTATATACCGTGGCGTGTATGAATTTCAGGTGGCACCGTTGTTACTTCTTGGATCCGATTATGGTCATATTGTAACATTCAAGAGGCTTTGCGCACTAGGTATGATAATTGCTAACTATAAATATGCGTTTTTGACCTGGACCGGATACAACACTTAAACTCATGTATCAATAGTGAGATCTTATGTTCTGTGTATGTTTATCTTGCAGTGTTCTTTATCGGCTTTACAGGCCCAAAACTGTACTCAATGTACTCAACTCAAATATGCAAGAAAGGTAAGATTAATCAGAACTAGCTGAACTGATGATGCTACTATATAGAAAGGAACTGCCAAAAGAGATTGTTTTATGATCCATAAATCAAAAGAACTGCATACTAACATCTAAATTTTACTTTAAACTGTCAGGTGAAAGTGTGAAAGCACGGATACTGGAAGCATGGGGAGGTTGTTCTCACAAGAAAATCGTTGCAGCATCAGTAGTCACGGCCTTTTGGAATCTGACTTCCATCAAAACGCGCATTTTTGCAGGTAGCTTCCTCAATACTAGGTTATTAAAGTTAGTTGATCCAACTAACTTTTAGTTTTTGAACTTATTGTTACTATAACTTATTTGACATTAAAACCCAAAATCAGTGTAATTGTTTGTTTGTGTTCAGCGTTCATATGCTTAGTGATCTTTCGGCGGTGTAAAGGACAGTTGCCATGGAAAGTCGAAGGAGAAGAGAAAGGTCAACAGTTGCCATCGAAAGTAGAAGGAGAAGAGAAAGGTCAATCACAAGAGAAGACGTTGACTTTGGTTGAAAGCACAACAGCTGACTAAAAAAGTTGTATTCCTATTCTGTATTCCATGTAAAATAAAACATATCTTATATCTTATATATAATAAAATAGATCGTTTTATATCTTTTTAATTCCGGAACAAAGGAATATATAGTGTTTGCCTGCAGTGTTCATACCCTCCCCTAAGTGATAACGGTTGTCTTTCAATAATTTTGATCATCAATTCTTCTAAAAGATTAGGTTTATGTTGCATTCAGATGATCTCTCACCTACGTTGGAGTTGGATGTAAGCCCAACTGTATGTATAACATGGAGTGATTGCTAACAGTTATTTAGGAGGGCTTGTTAACATTTTATCTGTGAAGTACTGCTTGGTAGTAAAATCAATGTTCCAATATGATAGTGTAGTCAACAGGCAAACTATTTGTTTTCACTTTTCAGCTTTCTATCTTACAGATTTTGTGCAAATATAATGGTGGTATTCTGGTGGAAGCCGAAGCAGCAAGGGCCACAGTGTTGTGACATCGGCCAACGGTCATGCAGTGTATGTAGAGGTGTTCGTGTTTGAAACATGAATTTGAAAGAGAACAGGGGTAAGTAGAGCACGGGCCTTTTCTGGCTTACTGAATAATATTTGGGGTAAAGAAGTGCTTAGAAAATAAGCCTCACTGGACTTTTAAGTTCCAAGCAAATATCCCCAAGTTTGTATCATCAATCTAATATAAGAAATAATATTGTATGTATTTGGTAGGCAAGTGCCTAAATGAGTACTAAACAGTCACATACGCAACACATGACTTTAAGTTGAATGCATCAAGGATTTAAAATAATAATCTGGCAATACATAACTAGATATGCAACAATTGGCTATCATAATAAGGAACCTATGACAAGATCCATGGGTACGATTTGTAAACATACATAGCGAATAGTAAACATGAAAGAAAAAGGAAAAGAAATATTATCAATGACAAATTTTGGCTCTCTAACTGCTTAGTTTAAAGCACTAACGATGTCAAAGACCAGCAATTTTGATGGCTATATTCTAATCAAAATAGCAAAACGGAGTTCACAACTCGCTACATTAATCCACCCCTCCACATGTTCTCCTTAGAACTCTAGTCTTAAGTTGCAAGGTGATAGATGAGAATGGAATCGTGTCCTCATGAACCTAAAAAAGGCCAAGTAGCAGAAAATAAGATATACTAATAGCAGCAGACACAAACATTAGATAGTACCACTATAAAGGAAATTCAATGGCTTTCAAAACTAACATGAATTCATCAGTCTTGAAAAAAATTTATAATTTCATTTTTCAGGAATGTGCTAAACATGTGCATCCCAATATTTGGCATAACTTTTGATGTTAAAGAAAGTGAATATCGCTTTCTAAGGTACCAGTATACAGCACACATCTAGAACGAGACACCGATAAACAAGGACAGAAGAAAAAATTTCTTAATCTTGTACTATAGCTGCAGTAGCCAAGCATACACAGTCAGGATTAACAGATCTTTGCCAACTTAAGCTTGCCTATTTCCTTATTGCCTGGGTAATTGACACCCAAGCAGACTCTTGCCATTCCTACTAATCAAAATCTTCTGAACAAAACAATTTTCAACTATCATCTGTTCCTAGATACTTTACTGAGTTCTGCCAGCTATCTACGAGAAGACATCGAAGCACTTTTTCCAACCAAAAAGTTAATAAAGATGACATTTTTCATTTAAAAGCAAGAGTACTAACTTCTCAGGCTCAAACAGATAGCTCAACCATGCAAAATATAGAACCACACTGGCTATATTGGATACTTTGTTACTTCTAATGTTTAAACTTGATACGGAGTTCATATCAACGTTAGTAGACACACCAAGTAGTCTGAGTTCTCCATGACACATAAACTAACTGAACCAATTATGTCCCATACAGCTTTATTACAATTGATACTAAAGAGAACATATTTGTATGGAAGAAATAATGTTATCAGATCCTCAAACAATGTCTGAAATAACTTAGCAAACTCGAAAACAACAAATGGTTAAATGCATCCATATCCGAAAACACCAAAAAAATTAACATGTTGGCATACACAGCTACTTCTACGGCTCAGCCACTCAACAGCCTCAGTAACTCGATACCACAATTCCATCAAAATTCCGTTGATAAAGAGCTAGTTAGCTACCTATATAAATAGAGATGATGGTGTCATGATGTAATCAACCAATTATAAAAAGCAAATTGCATGATTCTTCATTTCTTCTATGTTGATTTTTTTAGCTTATTGCTCTATTTAAATGATCCCATAAGTAATGTTTTTTTTTATGTTTAAAGTATCTTGTTGAATCATTCCATATTAGTCGATACCAATTTGTCTGGGACAGGATAATCCCTTTACTAAATCTCATATTCAGTTAGGGAATCTCTAAATAATCTCCAAGTGTTGGACCAGTTGTCTTTAATGAACTTTGGCATTCCTAATACATAGGTAAGAACATACTCACAACTCTGGTCCTAGTGACCCTCTGTACTTGAATTTATCAAATCATGTGGATAGGTCGATTACTAATTTTACATAAATCTGTAAGTATTGGAAATAGAATATTATACGAGATTCTTTATGTTTTAGTAGAGCAATGTGAACGAACTTAGTTGCTGTAAAAGCAATACCTTCAGTCTTATTCAAACTTTCTCATCTATGGTCAAAGCTCAATTCAACAACAAACAGCAAACCATACTCAGCTAATGCTTTTAAACTATATGAAAATAAGCCACGTCATGAATTTCTAACAACAAACTAGGGTAGTTAAGCGAAAGCACAAGTATCTCCTCGAACATCAAAAGGTCTTTGAATCCAATCTCATTTTCCTACCAAATATACTGGGGATTGTGTTCTGTTTCAATTGCATTTACCTTTAATAATATGAGTGGGCAAAACAACTTTGTGTTTTGTTAAAGTAAAGGACACGAATTTAGTGAGCACATGAGTTTCAAACATGCATACAAGATAAAAATCCCACATATAATATTACTGAGAAGATAAAGTTATACCAGTAACCAAATTTTAAAATTTTTAAAAGTTCACTATACACAAGCCTTCTCAGATGTAAAGATCAGGGGAGTAAGAAGCTTAACAACATTGTAGAGAAACAAAAAAGGGAACTTTCTAAGTAAATGTCAACGATGCATTTCTTCAAAAGAAGCTTATATTTTTTGAAGTTTGCAAGCTTAAAAAATACATGGAATAAAAATTTTTTCGACTGCAATTATACCACATCTGAAAAAGGGGACAAGTCTGTTACAAAAGTTGGTTATCTGATTTTTATTTTTATAGAAAATATTTCATTTGTGTTCTAAAACATATGCATACTAAGAAAACCCACATAAATACCTTAACCTTTACAATGAGTTAGAAAAAAGTGCAAGATGTATGAAAGGGATTATTGATTATATATATATATATATACCTTCAGGAAGGGAAGCGTAAATAGGGTGAGAAAGATGGAGCATAGAAGTCATCAAAGCAGAGGCAGTAACTGTATGAAATGGCAGCACCGTCTCCAAACAAGCACTCAGCTCAACTGGCCGCCTTCCACATAACAAACATTAATTCATAAAATGACTTTTCACATTTTTAAGATTTGTGATTGTGAGGGTTTGTTTTGTGCAATACCTGAAGATGCGAGGTCTTGTGGATGGCAAACGAAAGATGGGGGTTCTGGTCCCGGAGGATAGTCTGGCGGCGGCACTACGGACGGAAGTTGACCGTGTAAATGACCTAACGGCGGCGATGGCGGCACCGGACATTTTCTTTTTCTAAATGATGACTGATTTTTTTGGAATTGGATCGGCTGAAAGAGTGTATGAGTAATGAAGAATGTTAAACCCTTTTGTGCAAAAAAGTTACGGCACCGAGATGTATTCATTCATCATCATTTACTATGAACCCCCTACACTATTCACAATGTACATTATTAAGGAGTAAAGTTATTTACAGTATATTGTAAGTTGTAACTCCCAATCACCATGGCCTAATGAGTAATGAAGAAATGATGTCTTAGAATTTCATTGCGTAATATTTGAGTCAAAATCTTTATCCTTATCCAATAATTCGGATAACCTGGAAATGTTCATTAATCTATAACAACGGATAATTACGGAACGGTGAGATATTATAAACAGCATTTTGGATTACAATATGTAGGTGAGATATTATAAGCAGCATTTTGGATGACGAGCAACAGTACCTGCGCAATGCGGCGGTGAGATCGTGAGGGTGATAGGTCATAGGAGGTGATAAGTCATAGTGTGTGATAACCAAATGCCTTAGCCGTACGGGCTCCGTACTCGGATTTAAAAATTCGTCGAAAGTATATTGAATGATATCTTTAATGAAATAACATGAAATTTTAAGAACGTCCATACAATTTTTATAATTTATCGATATACGATTTTTGAGATAAAAGATTTTGAATAAATTAGATGAATAAGATGATTTATGAAAGATATATAAAAAAAACTGAGTGGTTGGGATTTAAAGGTATTATAATTAGGTAGAGATATTTAAATTAGTGAATAAAGAAAGAGAGTAATTTAGATAGTTTAAATCATTTTTTAAAATTTTAAAAAGAGACAAAATACTTTATATGATATAGATATAGATAATAAGTAGAGTCTTAAAAGACTTAAAAAAAGTTGCAATATAAGGCGTCATACACTTGTGTATAATTGTGTATTCCATACGATGAATCAAAATGTGATGTATGATCTCATGGACCACCTCACAAACATATTACATATAACTCACTCAATTTATTTTTAGCTGCAAAATAAAAATGTCAAACATCACTTTATCATCTCCTAAACAAAATGATATATGATATGTCACTCTCTCGCACTCTATATCACCACCTTCAACCACCAATTGACACCTAATTTGGAAATGGCAAATTAATAAAATTGCAATCTTAAAGATCGATCGAGAAGCTTATTCTTAAACACTTAATTGATACTCACTCAATTACGTACGTTACATCAGCTAGTGTAGTTATCAACAAAGTTTGTCAAATTAGTAGTCACTCTTAAACTTGTTTCCATCCCGAAAACTCTTTGATTCATCTTAACTAGTCTTTGTTCCATCTCCATATCCTCCATCACCTTTTGTAAGCTTCTATGAACATTTTCTTCCCCAAAATCGTCCATCCTGATTCCAATCCGCCATATGTTGACAATGTAATCACAGTTTACAAACTGATCGCCGGCAATTGGGTAGCACAACAAACTCACTTTGCTTTGTATAGCTTCAATAGTGGAGTTCCACCCACAGTGTGTTAGATAACACCCAACTGCTGCGTGTTGTAGCACTTTACTTTGCGGAGCCCATGAAACCACTCTTCCTCGATCCATCATTCTCTCCACATAACCTTTTGGGAGCCCGTCGCGCCATTTTGGGCCCAAAACCCAAATAAATGGATACTTGGTTGACTCCAAGGCTATAGCTAGATTTCTCACCTTTTCTTTGCCAATAGGGCTAACCCAAGTCCCAAAAGATATGTAGACCACGGACCGTTCACTCTGTTGATCAAGCCAATCCAAACAACTCGGCTCTTCTTCTGGGAAATGGGGATTTCCATATCTTGTATGTTGCGTTAGTGGTCCCACTGGAATTATAGTTGCGTTACTCGTGGAGTAGTAGTGTTTTTGAAGATTACTAATTAATTCAATCCGGTGTTCCTCCGGAAAGGTATTTACAAGGATGTGTGAAAGGCTTCTGGTCCGGGCCAATGTCCTTGTCCAAAACTTAAATCTTGACCTTCTTGATGCTAAATCTCCAATAAGCCATGGTAAATCTTGTGTGGTCAAAGGAGGTTGGTCATACCCCAAGTATATTGGGCCTTCATTTTGTGGGATACCTACAAGTTTTTTGAAACACATTAATTTTTTTCAAATATACAACCCATTCATGCATCCTTATAAAAATGTGTGTTGCAAACCATTTATATAGATCGTCAACAACTACATAAAAAGGGACGCCATGCTAGCTAGAGTTTTTATTTTTAAATTTATTAATATATATAAGAGTATATTTTTGTATGAAAACCGTGTTTAATTTCTAATATAAGATTACTGATAACATAGTAGTGACCAACTGGGTTTTTTTGTGTGTTTAGTTGAATATGATTCAATGTTTGAATCATGAAAAATATGAGTTTCAAAGTATTGCATTCAGGATATGAGAACATACAAAATATTTTACTCGTATATATCGATCTATCATCTATGCATAAAATGTTAGTCGTATCCCAAACCGTGCTATGAAAGTTTCTTTTCTATATATTATTTGATTGAAGATATATGTAAATACATAAAAAATAGTTTATATCTAGAAATTCTCATTTATCTAACTAGGCAAACTAGCTATGTATTAGCTATTACTCCACTATATATTATTGTTAGCAAAATCCTTTAAAGTTGAAATGAATGGTGAACTTCATAAAGAGACAAACATATGATGAATCCATCATGTCGATCGATCTACTCCTACTTATTTGTAGTACTTGTATTATATATGGTACTCATAGATACATAAAGAAGAAATTAGTACTTCAATATATAATTAAGTCAAGTAGTCAACCAACTTTATTTAGGTGGGTTGGTATCTTTTAAATCGACTATGTAGGCCTCGGAGGTGAGTTTTTCCCTCATCTCAAGATATTTTCTATGAGGAGGGGGTTAGAGGTCCAGCAAATCGCTGGTTAAAATTACCTTCAGCACGTCTTAATCGAAACTAACTTTAAAAAAAAATGTACATAGACATAGTAGTGTTACTTAAGTTACCAGTTTCGGAGATGATGCCGAGAGAGAACATTTCTGGGATGGCAGCAATGAGTTGATAAGCAACAAACATAACCGGCCAATATCCGACCACACGAACCCCACAATCATCGCCAACTTTTAGTGCCCACGAAGCCAATAAATCCATAACCATGAACGCAACTTCATCACTATTATTTATAAGCTTACGAACTAGGCGGTCCAAATGCATTGGCATGTTGTTCTCCATGGCAAACTCAACCGCGAAAAAATCACGTGGTGTTTCTTCGTCCAGGCCGTCAGGAATGGACATGCATGTGATGTTATGGGTTGTCTGAACAATGGTGTGGTGGATGAACTCCGGTGTTACGACCACCGGAGAGAGGCCGAGATGGCTCAAGGCTGAAGCCAGGTTAAGCATGGGCGTCACATGGCCTTGTGCTGGATAGGGAACCATAATCACTACTTTGTTTTTCATTATTGTTGAAATATTTATTGTTATATGGTTATGAATATGATCATGAAATGTGCATTAAATCTATTCAAAATAACTACATATATATATTAGGGAAGAGAACCTTTTTCATGTGAGAACATGTGTAAATTAATACTACTATGTAATAGACTAATATATAGTGCATGTGTTCACATATGTTGATCATGCATCTAGCTAATTTAATCCACAAAACAAACTAAAAGGAGATCGATTTCTTCTTAGTCATATGAAATTAATATAAGTTTACAATTACGTGTAAGACGTGTCGAAAAAGAAAGAAAAAAAAAAAAAGAAGGCATGCAAAACCGAATTCAACGTCACTATTTTTTTTTAATATAATGAATGACAAATTAAGAAGTTAGTCAATTATTTATTAAATTCGTATATAAATAAATAAATAAAAAAACACTACTTTTAACAAGCTAGCTAGCTAGCTATATACTCGTATAGATTAGTACGTATTAATAAAGTTGGATCCAAGTGGTACCAAACTACGCCAATATTTTAAACGAAAAGGAAAACACGAATTAAGCAAGTACATACGCATGCTTCCATGTTAATATATTTTGCACCTATATATATATATGACCGAATAATTCATGGCCAAATTAATATATTTTTGTCTATCTATTGCATTATTATATGTTTGTAACATGCACATGGGAAATTATAAGTCGTTCGTGGTAATAATTACCATATCTAAACTTGTACGCTTTATAATTTTTAAATTCAAATTTTACGAACTTTACTATAAATATTTTTATTTATGTTATATAATATTTGATGAAAGCTATATAAATTAATTGTATTTTAGATGTATGTTTCATTAATATAACTTTTATCCAACTATTATATATATAATAAAAATAAAAAAATTTATAGTCAAATTAAGTTTTTAAAAGTTTGACTTGGTAAAGTTCTTAAGTTTGACTTGGTAAAGTTTTTAAGTTTTTACAAACTTTTCATCAGTTTACAGTCGGACCAGCACGATCAGCTTGACTTCCAACAAACTTTTCCTAAGTTTAACTAATTCGTCATCCATCTGCACATAATAAGAGAGATGTTCAAGCAAATGCTGCCACTAGACCAGACCACACAAAACGAGCTAAAGAAATGTCTACAATAAACACAAGAACATAAATTTACCAATTCCGAGAATAAATCCTTATTAGGTGTCCCAATTCTGTGACCAACGGGAATGATCTCCCAAAGAGTTTTGCCCTTTAAAACACCCCCTTCATCATCCGAGAGGGATAGTTCATCAACGGACATGTTAAGCTGCTTGAGTACCTGTATCAACACATTGAAAAGAGTGTTTAAGGAACCAAAAGATGACCTCTTAGGCTCTTACAGAAATATCATGCGTATGCCACAAAAAACTTCAAAACAGAAGGTGAAACTTTACTAGCCTGAAGTGAAAACGATGGCATAAAAGGTTCTAAAAGGCATGCAAGAAGATAAACTACTCCAACAGAAGTTCTCATGACCATGGAACAAGAAAGGAGATCTTCCTTGTATAGCTTCCAGAATTGGCAGGCCTACATAAAAAATACAAAATCACATTTGTTGTGGATTGAAAAGGGTGAGGGTTGATGAATTTACCCCTTTTTCCTTTTGATGTGAGAAAATTAACTCTAGCCTAAATTAGTGGACTTACTTGTAGATAAGCATTTCCCTCGCCAGAAATACTCATTGTCTAACACCCCGACTACGGCAGAAAACTCGGGATGTAGGATAAAACACACGCGCACATGGATGTTACATAGGAATACTAAGTGAATGCATAGTTTAAGCATAAATAGTCGATTACATAGTCAGTTTAGTAAAAGAGAGGTCAACACACATAAGTTCAACATAGATATCCATATCAAGTAAGATAAGTTCCCACGCAGGGGAAACGGTTAGGCATATTGCCATCAATCATAAACAAAAGCGTGCAAACTCCAACCCTAAATCCTGAAGTCTGTTATGAGTCCCATGCTACCAATCCTAGCCACGATTTGCTTGATTACCTGAAAGGAATACTTAAACGTGTCAACACAAAGGTTGGTGAGTTCGTAGGTTTGAGTACATAAACAAGTTGTATAAATATGTTTTATGCCGTCAATCGAATTCGAGAATAAAGTTATATGTTGTGGCTAGAGACTAACTTTGCACACAAGTATGTGTATAATCATGCACTTACGGTACCTGGCTAGAATAGATCAATCGTGCACACACAGTTAACAATATGACCGGCAAGTATATATCAATCGAGCACTCACAGTCATCAACATGACCGGCTAATATGTATAAATCGTGCACTCACAGTCATCAACATGACCTGCAAGTATGTCACAAAGTAGTCAAACAGCCATAGAATAATAAAAGTAGATACGGCATATATAAAAGCATGTGTAGTATTCCTTTCACCCCAAAACATAAGTAAAGAAAAAGGGGCTACGAAGACTCACAGTGATCTGGTACAAACGTAGTTTACAAGCACAGAGAACAAGCACAGATATAAGTAGGATATATCTATTTGAATCCAAGTATGTCTTGATGTCAACCTAATCACAAGTCATTGAGCATAGATGAATACATGTATTAGTTCTTGTGATTAATTATTCACTGAGTTGTCCTTGATGAACTGATGATTTGGTCCCTTAAAGATCTTTGAACGTTTTGACTCAAAAGTGTTTGAATAAACTTTAAGTACATGAACTGGACTCGAACTGAACGTCTTGGAACTCACACATAAGTACTTATTGTGTTAATGAGTTGAACATGTCTTTAATAATGAATTTTAGCCTTAAGAACTCGTTTTAGTTGTTTATGGAACTCATACTTTAATGATCAAGATAGAACATATCCTTAATGTACTCAATTAGGGTTTGCATTATAATTGTTGTTCTAGATCGACTCATGAATTAGCTTGATGTTAATAAGTAGCCCTTAAAGTGTTTAATCGAATGATAATGATGTTTTGTACTTTGTTTGGTGTTAAATGATCAAGTATGGTGTGTTATAGAACATGTACATGTTGTTTTATGATTGCACGAAGTTGTTTTAGGGTTTTGGTTGCAAGATCGTCCCACTGGACATGTTCAGAATCGTCCTAGGGTTTCAGCTAGCCAAGATCGTCCTACTGCTAGCCAAGATCGTCCTACTGCTAGCCTCAAGAACGTCCTACTGACCAGCTTCAAGATCGCCCTAATGTTCTAAGCTAGGTCAAGATCGTCCCATCCTTCAACCTACAACAAGATCGTTTCAAGTGTTCAAGAGCTTAAGATCGTTTCACTACCATGGTTTAAGATCGTCTTAGGCTTTTATGACACAAGATCGTTCTAATATTCTATCATAAGAGCACGAGTACAAGATCATTCCTAGATCAAGAACGTGTGTTTGAGCTAAACCAATCCAAAGGATCAGTTACCCATTAAATGTACCAACACATCACAACATAAAACTAGTACATATATACATAATAACACTAACCATTAACACTTTTAACGATTTCAAGACCACCTATAACATGAACAAGGTGTGGCACATCAAGAACAAGTTTTCCCTTATTTTCAAAAATGGGTTTTATAGATTAAAACATGTTATGACCCAAATTTGTTCACAAAAAGATTACTAAACACATTTAGACACAAACCCATTAGCTATTAACACGTTTTTCATTCAAAAATTGGACCAAATCATCAAGAACATAAACTTAAAAAAGTACACTTTTAATTTGATCAAAAACTCAAAATTTGTTGTTGTTACCTGAAATTTGATGCTAGAAATATGTTTTGATTATCACAAGGAAGCTAAAAGTACAAATAATTATTGGTTTAACAACCCAAAATTAAGAGGTGATTTTTGTGTGTGAAAAAAAAAGAGGCTGCAAGTGTGTGTTTTAGAAAGAGAGAGAGAAGAAAGGTGGAGAAGAAGGTGAATAGGAGTTTCTCTCTCAAGGGTTTCCAATCTTTTCTTTATATACCTTTCTCATAATTAATGAACTCAATAAATACAAGGACCATTTGCGAACATTTCGGACTAGAACTTTTATGAACACAAACGTTTATGGGTCGAATTCTAGTATTTTATCGTATTAAATTATAAACTCGTCATTTAAATCAAGATTTAAGATCAAATGGGCCTTCATGTAAACACATAAATGAGGACTAAAATATACCTAGAATTTAAGTTAAATTGAGCCGTCTGATCGTTCTCATGGCGACAATACGATTCGAGGAATTTATTTAAAACATTTCTATAAAGGTTGTTACACATTGCAATTTTCAATCCTTGCTTTAGTTTCACCTGTATCAATTGCCGAACAGACATTTATATATTTTCTTATAAAATAGAGAAGTACAACAAAATGTTTATATATTCAACAGAATCACTTGCCTTCTCCATGGCCTCCACATATTGGTCAGCATAGTTACCAATCTTGTCTGCCAATCCTTTTGTCAAGGCGTGTGACTCTGCATCGGGAGCATCAGGAATTAAGGAATTGTATCCTAAACCCTTCCCTTTTACTGACTCTGTCAATGAATTTGAGATATCATAAGATGCAAATCAGAAGAAGACAATGACGCATTAAACAAGTGCTACTGTTGACAAAAGTTAAATTCCAACAGATCCATCTACAAACCTGGATCATGAGCAATAAAGCTCAAGACACGGTAGATGAAATTGCCTAAATTATTTTTCAATTCTTTCTTTAGCTTCATTTGCAAATCTGCCCATGTAAACAACGTGTCTGATACCTAGACATTAAGAAACATTGAGGTAACGAAGAAAAGAAAAATAAGAAACAATTGGAAATAACAGAGAACGAGGATATATCACATAAATGATCAAATATTAAACAAATTTCCTACCTCTGGTCTATTGGTTAACAAATAATATCTCCATACATCTACGAGAATCTCCGTCTCCTTGCATCAGTTCCAAAGACTCCGATACCCCTACTCTTTGAGAACTTGCCTATGCACATTATTAGAACCATAAATACTAGTAAGCACATGTATAACTAAGAAGCCAAAAGCCAAAAGATCTGAGGGACACTTCTAGAGCCAAAATAAATTCAACGGATATTGAACAAAACCTTATTCATAATTAAAGTATTCTGTAACACTGATTGTCTTCATCATAGTCCAACTCTTTGCAGTTCCAATAAGTGTAGAAGGAAACATTATCTGAAACATATCAATATTTAATCACTTAGCAAATATATGATCAAAACTGACACAGAAAGAATTATGATCCAAGTCAAGAAATTCATATGCATTTTACCCAGAAGATTGGGGCACATCATCGACACAAAGCTGCAACTATAAGTCTACCAAACATATGGCAAGCCTAAGTTGTGACATGATCAATGTTTCATATAAGCTGATTTTCCCTTCATGTGTATTTATGTATGTTTAACGTAACCAGAAGTTCTTATTCTTAATATATATTTGCTCTCTCAATTATTCTCTCATTCTCTTTGTGACTCGAAATTTTATATTAATTACAATCCCCCATTGATCCTATGGTATCAGAGCCCATTCTAAATCACCACACATGATCTGATGAATCATTGTTTCAAATCATTAGATGACTCTCCTATTGAGACACTCAAAGTGGATAAAACTACAAAAAGTTGATGTCAATTAAGTTATGTGGAATTCATTTCTCTTGCCCATTCCTGATTTCAAGAAAAAAACTAGAACTGAAAACGAAAACTTGTGCATGGAATCACTGTTAAAAGGCCCTAAATCTGAAAAGTTTTCCAAAACAGACATCATCTCATTCATTAAAATTACAATTAACGGGAACAATGACCCTGTCATCTCATGGATCATCAATAAAACCACAAACAACGTAAGTAACAGCCTAAATTTCAATCGTTCTACCACCAACACTTTAAAGGAGTTACATGTATTTATTTCTATTGATAATCTATGAATGTTGTTTAAGTTGTTACTCACACTCTATTAACTGTATTGATACCTATAAGTTGACGGTTCATGAAATTATCCGGTAACAATCTTCATTTTTTTTTCTTGGCATATTGATCATCTAAAGACCAGGAAATTTTGAGAGGAACTTTAGGCCAGATTGATCATTCATGGGTAGACAATGGACTTAATCAACAACATCCTTTTGATAATTATCCACTTTAGGAGTCCTGAGATGAGTCATAATCTAGACTTGAAACCAGGATTAGTCATACCAATTGTAACAATGCAAAAATCTAATTAGTAACTTGGAGAGAATGAGAGAACAATTGAGAGAGATTTTGTACGTGCACCTTAAAAAATTTTGGTTACCTCAATCAACATATATACATATATAGAGTATGAACGGGAAAGTTAAGATAGCATGGCACTTTATAAGCCGGATGCCTTTCTCAAAGCAGTAAAAATGTAAGTAACAATCAAAGTTGTTTTTCACGGGTTTTAGGTCCCAATTCCACAACGGTGTAAGAGGGAGGTTGAGATATCTTATCCCTACCTAAGGTAGAGAAACTGCTTCCATAGTTCCATGTTCTATTTAAGATAGAAAAAGACCTCTAGACTTTCTCAAAAGAGTCTCACTACCCATTAGTAGGGGTATGAATTGTCTACATCATAAATCACCCATACTCCACGCACTAGTGGGATTGGGTATTGTTGTAGAAAGGGGAAGGTAACTTCATAAACTAGTAGCATAGAACTTTCCAAAAGTTCAACTGATATTTTGTTGACTCAATTAAGTTAAGTGTATTTATAGAACTGATTTGATAATTCACATGTAGAGTAGGTATGGTGTATGATGTATGTGCTGGTAGACGTGTGCAACTTTGTAGCGATGATGAGTCCCAGTAATAAAATTTCATAACTACATCAGTATTTTCGTACATGACTTTTAGTATATATATTAGGGTATTGTGCACAGACAGGATACAAGTCATACAACTTATAAAAATAAAAAAATTAATTCACTTACAGTGTAAAATGGAACATTATCCTTGCCCATAAACTGATAAAGCTCCACATTTTCAGGATTCTTCCACCACGCCTCCCACTCAGGCGTGTAGCAACTTACATCCAATAAGGTTACCAAGATGCGGTACGTTATTCACGTACGGCAAGGCACTAGTAATAAGGATGTTTCGTTTTCCTGGAACCGGAAGTTTTGGCGTTTTCGGCCGATTATCGCCGTCTCCGGCGCTGGTTGTAACATCGCCCATCTGGTCGTTAGCGTTGAGATGTACAAAGTCGACGGAAGAAGGAGTGACGAAACTGGAGAATTGGTACGAAGGTTTTATTATTTTCTTCTTTTTTTTGAGGGAGGGTTTTTATTTATTAGATGGCTTTCTTTCGTTCTTTTATAACCTTGAAAGCATGCATTACTAATTATTATTACGAGCATGTAAAGTAATACACTAATACTTTCCATATAAAAAAGGGAAAACATCTTTAGCAAAAACAAATTTTTATAAATTAACCTTTTTAATTATTATTTTTTTTGGACAGCAACCTTTTCAATTTTTAAATGATACAAAATCTCCTTGATTTTCATGTTACTTAGCAGTATAGCTATCGTCAACAGCAAAGAATATAAGCCCTATTAAAAATACCCTTTAAATTCTCGATTAGTAAAATAAGTTAAAACGTATACCAAAATAAGTTATATATAAAAATTACATCATTTACAAAATCCTTATTATTACTACTCCATTATTTTCCCCCGTTATATGCGTGTAATAAGATAAATATATCAAGTTTTCGTAATAACATAATTTTTTTATAAACTAAAAGACAATTGTTCTATGATTTATCGACTAATCAAAGCTTTCAATTTATCAAAGTGACTTTTTCTTTTAATTTTGACTTTTGCTATTATTATAATTATAATTTTAAAAATATAAGCTTACAAAAATTTAATTATTAATCAACTTGGTATTAGCTCCCATCTTACACCCCAGCTGATCTCAGAGAGCTCTTTGGGATACACAAACAAACATGGATCTCTCCATCAAAATGAAAGCTCCTTAACCTTGTAACCCTTGCTTATTGTTGGGTTAAATGGAAATACCGAAACGATTGTATGTTCTCAGACAAGCATCCCTCGACTCTCTCCGCAACAAAGGAAATTAAAAACATAAGCTTCTTAGTGAATAGATCCGAAAAGTACCACGTAGAGTGGAAAAATTGGAGTAGTTTTAATGTTTAGCACCTCTGGACAAATGTCTCTTATACTTTTCTCTGTTTTTGTATCTATTTTTGTATCTGGACTTGTTCCCCTAGCAACTCGCTCTTTTGATTAATAAAAGTTTTTTGAATGTTAAAAAAAATGTGGTAGTTTAAAACTATAACTTCAAACGGACTTCAATTGGAGTATGTGGTTTAATCATAAATTGTTAAATTCAAACCACTAAAAAAATATATGAAACAAGATACCAATCAACATTAATATGGATGCAACTTGAAACCATTAAGTATTCTTGGCCAAAGCTAAAACCGGGCACCAGACCAAACATACTGATTCTTTGACAACCGAGAAGAGTTTCACACACTTCCATAAACTTGTACTTTCTTTGTGTAAAGAGACGCTATTGACCCTTATAGTAGGTATATAAGTAGTCGTGTACAAAAAACCCCGAACTCAAACTTGAACCTGAAAGATAACCTGAAACCGAAACTAGTCAACACTCGGGTTTGACCCAACCCGATTCGAGGTTCTTGAAAACCAACAGGTAGTTCCTGGTTTAGATATATAGCCGTTAACTTTGGGTTGGACCCAGATTCTCCTAACCTTGTTTGAGAACCCGGATTTGAACCCGTTTTTGTGTAGAAAAAGATCTGAAAGATCAGAACGTTAGAATGGTTTTTCTAGTCCTTTTTTCACCTTTTTTATTTTGCCATCCTAAATTTGATATAAACTCAGCTTGGTTTAGTTATAAAAATATAAAATGTTTCAGGCAGTATAAAAACAAGCAAAAACCCTCAAATCATTCACTCAAAGTCTCAAAACATAACAACACAACGTTCTCAAGCTTCCACCGGTTGGTTCTTCTTCGAATGAACAAAGTAAAACGGTCATTTGAGTATTAACTACAAATCGAAACCTGAAGGTGTGGTGTATCTTCGATTTGGTGGGTTGGGTTTTTACGCCCTTCAATTTGGGTTGAACCCAACCCAAGTTAACCTCAAACCTGGTTTTAAATCTTTGACCAAAAACCGAATTGGGTTGAACCCGAAAGATGCACGCGTCTAGGCATACTTGTATAAACTCATCTTTATTTCTTATTTCCAAATAACTGTTATTTGCTACAGTAATGATGTCATAATTAGATTGAAAAGGATACATATTCTGATCTGTTCTCTCAAGTTTCACATCTTTGAGTCTTTGACCAATCAGCCCGTAAGACAAAAGTCAAATTAATTCATTACCCTAACCGGTCATTTTTCAATAATGATAACTGAAAGTATCATACACAAATAACTTTTTTGGCATTACTCCTTTTATGCAATAAGTTCAAACGTTCATTCCACGATATACCTACTCATAAGACAAAGCATAACACTTTTCAGAATTTGGTAAAGCTTCACTTTGTTCACAGATGTCAAGTCTAACAAACAAAAGTACTTGAATCGAAATTAAATATTTGATACATTTCGAATGCCAAAAACCACATTCACCACTTAGATAGTCAAATATTCACCTACACTATGAAGTTACTCACAACTATAACATTAAAATCAAAGCATAAAAACAGTTCTTCAGTCGCAGTTTTGGCTCAAGCTTAATGATGTAGTTCCCGATAATCTCATAAAACCCCGTACTTAGTATTAATCAAACGGGCTTAAATATGATGAACTGAAATATTCAGTATTTCACATAGTAAATTAAACTTACAAAGAATGCAGCTGTTTCTCCATCTAAGTAGAACAGCAGCCAGCTTTTTTCAGGGCCGACACATCATCCTTGTTGCCAACATTAATTGTCTCTCCTTTGGGCAAAGCGGCTGAATCATCACCGATGTCAAGAGCTTTTCTGCTGACCACTTGATGGATTTGAGTTAGAACTTCTGTGAAGGCATTTTCAACATTGAGTGATTCAAGTGCAGATGTTTCCATAAAGTAAGTGTTTTCTTTTTCGGCAAATGTTTTGGCATCCTCGGTTGTCACAGCCCTTAAATGGCGCAGATCAGATTTGTTTCCCACAAGCATGATGACAATGTTGGAATCGGTATGATCACGAAGCTCCTTTAACCACCTCTCTACGTTCTCAAAGGTGACATGTCGTGTTACATCATAGACAAGCAATGCACCAACTGCGCCTCGGTAGTATGCACTTGTAATGGCACGGTATCTTTTACAATGAAAAAATTAGATAAAATGAGAAGAGGTGGTATTTTAAGCAAATTTATTCAAAAATAAAAAGAGAGATTATGGCAAAAAGGCAAATAGAAGTTCAACATGTTATAAATTATGTGAATCATACATTGCTTTCAATAAACAAATACTAACTAACAAACTAGAAAATAATACGGGAAAGTTTTGCAAAAACAGCCACTTTCCAATTTTTTTTTTCTCACACATAACCTATCTTGTATATAAAAAGGTTAACCATTTACAGCAATTTGAACATCAAAGAACTTTCAGGCTATGAAGTAAAAAACTTAAATATCTAGTTACCAAACAGCAACCTCGCCACACATCTCAAACTCAAATTTCCATATATAGTACAAGTACCAGCCCCACGTCACTTACACAGGAACAATACTTCTTTTGCCCAAAATTAATACAAAATGTTCACACTTCTAGTTTAGTTTGTCCAAAAATAAGTATCCACATCTAAAATGTTTTTAATATTCTGCTCTTTAAACTTATTTTCACAAAACTTGATTACTACATGTTTGCACAAAAGGACAACACGGTTATCTAATTCAACGATTATACATTCTTATTATCAGTGTGTCTGAATCACTGCAGGCATTTATTTTGAGACCGCACAGGAAATCTCCCCAGTTCCACCACATTATACGTAAATCAAGATCACCTAGTGGCCCACTCATGACTCAACCAACTGATCCATCCAAGAAAAATTGAGAAATTGCTAATAAATCAGATTCCTCATTAAATCTGCAGGATGATTAAACCAACGACGCTTTCAAGAATGCCCACACCTCCGAAACCAGGATATACTACGATGCAACATTGCAAACTCTAGATATAAGCAGTTTAAAGATTATGCAATCTTAAACCTAAGTGCCATTATTATTACCTAAACTGGTTTTTAATTAGGCAGGTTAGTAAATTTCAACGCCACCCAACCGGCCCACAACAGACATTCTCACTCCCATTCCATCAAATGCCAGCTAAATCAAGATCACCTAACCGCCGGCCCAGATCCAATTACTAAAACATCTTCACTACAAAATTATTTGAAAAAATTAAATTAAATAAACCCTAACAAATCAGGCTCCGTGGATCAAACCCGGCAGAGAATCGAAAACACCCCCATCTCCCAAACCAACTAATCTACACTACAATGCAACATTACAAAACCCCAGATCTAAACAATTCCACAACCATAAGACCCTAGATCTAAAACCCTAACAAATCAGAAACCCATATCACATATATATATTCACACATAAACCCTAAAATATATCTTCAAAGTGATGCATTGCTAAACATACATTAAGCAATATATATATACACACACACACAAAGATCTGTAAGTATATGAAAAGTAAAAATATAAATATACCGTTCTTGACCAGCAGTATCCCAAATCTGAGCTTTGACAACTTTATCATCGACTTTAATACTACGAGTAGCGAATTCAACGCCGATAGTTGACTTTGACTCAAGGCTGAACTCGTTTCTAGTGAATCGAGACAACAGATTTGATTTGCCAACACCAGAATCCCCTATTAGAACTACTTTAAACAAGTAATCGTAATCATCGTCTGCTCTGTATGCACCCATTTTTATTTTTTTTATTTTTTTTTTTAAGTTTTTGGAGAAAACGGGTGGTTTTGGAGATCTGGATTTATTGATTTTGTTGAGGACGAAATTTATATATGTGGGGAGTGGGGTGGCAGTCAGTCCGAACAAATGGAATATGTAAATGAGGGAAAGTATTTTTGTAGACTATTTTGCTTTTTTGTTCTGGTTTATTTTAGGGTTTATTTTTAGTTAAATACTGAAATGGTACCTCACGTTTGCGTCATATTATTGGTTTTATATTTTTTCTTTCGAAATTACGCTGATCATACCTAATGTATGCAAATCTCCACTCGGACCATACTGGAGGCTAACGCCGTCAGTTGACCGTTAGAACCTCCCCCACATGACTTGCACGTGAGGGGTAAATATGTAATATCGCGTTTCCTAATTACTGAAATGGTACCTAATATTTGCATGATATTGTTGGTTTCATACCTATATGTTTCTTAATTACTTAAATGGTACATAATGTTTAGTTATTAATTTTTTTATATTTTTTTTAATTTGTTTTATTTTTCTTTTATAAAAATTCTCCAAAACTTGTTATAATTTAATGAAAATAGTCAAAATGCACCTATAATCCACTAAAAAATAATACCAAATAGTTATTTCATAACAAAATATAAGTTTTAAAGTTCACGAATAACCAAAAATAGTAATAAAGTATCATAAAAATATATTATTTTTTTTAAATAAATTTTTCTTTTTTAAAAATTTCGGAAATACCGCAACGGTAATACCAAAAATATCCAGGAATACCAGAAATATCAACCGGTATTTACGGGTATTTAAAAAATTGATTTAAGCTTCGTGTCGCAGTAAATACTGACTTGTATTTCTAATATTACCATTGCGGTATTTCCGAAATTTTTTCAAAAAAAAAAAAATTTCCTCGCAAATTTTTAAAAAATTGTTTTATGATACTTTATTGCTATTTTTGGTTATTCTTGAACTTTAAAACTTATATTTTGTAATGAAATAGCTATTTGGTATTATTTTTGAGTGAATTATAAGTGTATTCTGACTATTTTCATTAAATTGTAACAAGTTTTGGAGAATTTTTATAAAAGAAAAATAAAACAAATTAAAAAAATAAATAAAATAATAACTAAACATTAGGTACCATTTAAGTAATTAAGAAACATATAGGTATGAAACCAACAATATCGTGCAAACGTTAGGTACCATTTTAGTAATTAGGAAACGCGATATTACATATTTACCCCTCACGTGCAAGTCACGTGGGAGAGGTTTTAACGGCCAGCTGACGGCGTTAGACTCCAGTATGGTCCGAGTGGAGATTTGCATACGTTGGGTATGATCAGCGTAATTTTGAAAGGAAAGGTATGAAACCAGTAATATGGCGCAAACGTGAGATACCATTTCAGTAATTAACACTTTTATTTATGTGACAATGTAAAATTATTACATTATTTTCTTGAATCAAATCTATAGATTCATGTTTGGTCCATAAAATTTAATATAATGTGAGAAAATTGAAATTGAACTTTATACTTTTAAATCATGTTTGGTTTATAGATTTTGCCAGAGTTAGATGAAAATTAAAATTGAATTTTAATGTTTGTGTTTGTGTTTGTTTTTTGAAAACGTTCGATGTAAACATTTACTATATGAGAAAGATTTTTATTATTTATGTTACTCAATCTTCAAATATATATTAAAAAAATTCATTTGACAAAATTCATTCATTCTAAAAACATTTTGTGAACCAAAAATACCGAGTGAACGAGATTTAAATTTTAAACACATTTTAATTAACTTTTATGTGAATAATGTATCTAAATTTAATATAATATTAATTATTTAAAACAAAATAAAAGTTATATTTTAACGAGAAACAAATAAAACTATTTCTTAGCGTCAAAAGAAATAAGAATAATTAAAACAAAGCTTTAATATCATTATAAATTTATAAATCAAATTAAAAAGAAATGGTAATGTAAAAGAAACAAAAACAAAAAAAGAACTTGGTATTTTGGACGTCACCTTTGCTTGTTACATTTGGGCTATCGCATTGGCATACTTTTTAACATCTAACATTGCACAACTATTTTGAAAGTTAACTTATATATTCGGATGACCCACCATCCATCGAAATGTGGAATAGCCCAAACAAAAGCATACTTGCATTATATAAAAAATGCACAATTATTATCTGTTTTAGCTGGTAAGTTTTGACTACTTAGATCATTCTTGACCATTTATTTTCTTTATACACACTTTTTTATGTTACATCAGTTTCAATTGCTCACATCTTTCATCTTCTCTTTTCTCTTTAACCATTCACATACCATTCAGACTTACATTTATTTAATTAAAACATAATATATTTATTTATATTAAAAATAATATAAATCATATTTGAAAAACACTAGTGAAATCTTTTGAAAAACAAAAGGATAATACATATTTGAGTATCACCAGACTACTTTTTGCCATATTTGGAAAAAAAAAAAAGACAAAAACATGATACTATCATTTGAATCCATTTCACTCGTGAAAGGATTTACCGACTCCACCTTCACCGCTTCACCTACATGTTTCACTGAGTAACATTAAATCTTCAACCTTCATTACCTCCATGTTATCTTGCTTTACCATAAGTTTGACTATTTTGTCTTTATAGTTCATAATACTTTCTTATATTATTCGAGTTATATTTTTCAAGCGATACCTGTTAACTTGAAATCATAGCTTCATCTTTGATCACACATACTACCACATGTCAAGTGATTCCTCCACCATTTATACGAATTTCTATAATTTGAAAATCCTCATGTTATTCTTTTAAACTAACTATAATGTTTTAAACATCCTTATGTTGTTCTTTTAAATTAACTATAATGTTTTGAACATGATACAAGGTTTACCATAGATTAAAACCATAACCACAAGATTAGATAAAACATACAGTACCTATTTTAGGTAAAACAGAGGGAGATTATGTAAAATTCAGGGGATGTTATGTAAAATTCAGGGGGGCTATGTATAATTATCATATTCAAAGGTTTAATTTGTAACTTTTTTTAAAGTGACAGTACCTAAGCTTAGGTAAAGTCTGCAGTACGGACATTTTTCCCATAGTATTTTGTTATTACTCTTACAACTAGCTAAGCAACCCGGGTTCAACCCGGACATTGTAATCAAAATTTTAAAACCAAAAAAATGTAAAAGAATGTATGTAATTTTTCTTATCAATATATCATAACTTGATATGAAGATAGTGAATCGACTAACACAATGATACGTAAAATAAGAGTACATGTTGCGTTAACAAAATATAAAAAGACATTTCATAATATTTTATAGAAAAAATTAAGATTTATTTGTTTCAAATAAAAGATTAAGAATTTTAAATAAGCATTAAGTGAGGTTGTTTTTTTTTTGTCAAATATGACATCATAAATGAAAGAAAAAACCTTTTAAAAAATGTGTGATAATGACACATCATAATCTTTCTAAAAATACTTTTAAAAAATAATTCTTTTTTATTATATATAAAGATAAAGATTTCTCTAAGACCAACTAAAAATTAATATTCTTTTCTAATCCCTTACTAAATAATCTTCAAATTATATATAGATAACCCACCTACCAATACCATGCAACCATTTGAAATATGAAAAATAATTTTAATATTAAATTAGTAGAGATGGTCTTCACCATACATTCACACGACCTTTCATTGTAAACGTATTTGGCATTTTCCCATTTACAATTGTCTTTTGATAGAGCTTTCAAGCCATTATTATATATTCCGTTCACCCCTGTTTTCTTATATTTTCCATAATATATAAGTAATAAATGTTATAAAAAATACTGTATGAAAGTAGTAGAATAAATCAAAAGTTTCACCATTACCAATTCATTAATAAAAAAAATTAGTATAAGTTAGTAGGTAACACCAAATAATAATAACATTAAAAAAACACGAATTATGGACCACGATATCAAACCATATCCAATCGAACGGTCATCATTCCACTAATAACCCCCAAATTCAAATATATATAAATTTAGGGTTACAAATACATTGCCACACACACACTACTACCACTTAATTCTCCAACCGCCGTATCTTTTCATATTTCCAGTCAAAAATGGCGGCTGCCACACCAACCTCCTTCTTAGCACCGACGACCTCATCGTCGACAGCGGCGGCGCCATCTCTGAAAGCTTCCCCGAAAACCCTAGGGTTTAATTTGGGGTTTGTTTCTTCAAAAAGCTTATCGAAATCATTGAAAGCTCAGCGTCATGGAAGTGGTTCTGGATCGGCCCTTGGTGCTCGTATGGTGTCGACGCCGGCGATTACTAGACCGCCAACTTTTCTTGATTTTGAAACTTCGGTTTTTAATAAAGAAAAGATTAATCTTGCTGGTTATGAAGAGGTTTATTTCTACTATTCTTTTGTGTGTATATATTCCCTATATATATATATATATGTCTATATATGTATATGTGTGTGTATGTATTTGCCAAGAGTTATAAGTCAGGTAAAGTCCATTTACATGTAAAAGCTGAAAAAAAAAATGCTCAAATGAAAATAAATTAATACAAAATGTAGCTGAAAACAAATAGAATAACATTATATTTGATATGTTGGTAAGTCAATTAATGACCCGGAATATTCAGATGCGAATAAAGTTTCAATCTTTCTATCTTTCAATTTTCTATATTATGATGATTATATCGATTGAATGCCGGTAACTTTTCACGTGGTATAATACGTGGTTTAGGTGCTGTCACAAGCTTGAATGAACTTAATAATCCTATATATTTATATATATATATATCTGTATCTAATGATTTGTTTATGTGTGTAGTACATTGTGAGAGGAGGAAGAGACTTGTTTCCTTTGTTACCTGATGCTTTTAAAGGTATCAAGCAGATTGGTGTTATTGGTTGGGGCTCTCAGGTTTGTTATTTATAAATATTATTTCTTTTTATATCTTTTTAATTTAATTTTTGTGATATGGGTATCATGGATGGATGATTAATTTGAAGCGAATCTGTTGATATAATAGATTTAAAATTGAATCTTTAATTATTACGGAGTATTATTAAGTTATATAAAGTAAGTTAAGTTTCCACAGAGTAAAATAAGCTACAAGTTGTTGGATGTTATTTTTAGATAAAGTTGATAAATTTAATGTTTGGGGTGTTATGCAGGGTCCTGCTCAAGCACAGAATTTCAGGGATTCTCTTGCTGAAGCAAAATCTGATATTGTTGTGAAGGTGAATAGCTCGTATTATGATTTTTTTTTATGACTGGTAGTTGTGGACTAAGATTGTAATCTTGCTGATATTTTTTTATTTATTGTTGTGAAATAGATTGGGCTACGGAAGGGTTCAAGTTCGTTCAATGAGGCTCGTGCTGCTGGCTTCTCTGAAGAAACCGGGACTCTTGGAGATATTTATGAGACTATATCTGGCAGTGACTTGGTCTTGCTCTTAATTTCTGATTCAGCTCAGGTTAGTCGATTGGGCTGGATTCGACCGTTGATTCCTTAATTATCTTGGTACTTATAGGTTTTGAATATGCAATGACTAAGTTAATTTGTTTTTGTTTCAGGCTGATAATTATGAGAAGATCTTCTCACACATGAAGCCAAACAGCATCCTTGGACTTTCTCATGGGTTCCTTCTTGGTCATCTGCAATCAGTTGGCCTTGACTTCCCCAAAAACATTAGCGTGGTTGCTGTATGCCCCAAAGGAATGGGTCCATCAGTGAGAAGGCTGTATGTGCAAGGAAAGGAGGTCAATGGAGCTGGAATCAATGCAAGTTTTGCTGTCCATCAGGTTTGTTGCCTTGGTGTATTTATTAGATGTCCTGCATATGGTTTTTCTTTAGTATCTATTACATCGTCAAATATATTTGCAGGATGTTGATGGAAGAGCCACTGATGTTGCACTTGGATGGTCAGTTGCTCTTGGTTCACCCTTTACATTTGCCACTACACTCGAGCAAGAGTACAAGAGTGATATATTTGGGGAGCGAGGTAATCATTTCTCTTCATTGCCTTTCATAGGCTTTTCCTCTTCAGTATTATTGAATTTTTTCTCTGTGGCAATCACTAGGTATTCTACTTGGTGCGGTGCATGGTATTGTCGAGTCTCTGTTTAGAAGGTATACTGAAGGTGGTATGAGCGAAGAGTTGGCTTACAAAAATACTGTCGAGTGTATTACAGGGACGATATCAAGGACAATATCCGCAAAGGTTTGATTCAGTTTCTTTTGTAGCTATCTATTCCCAGATCAGTATGCTAATTGTGTCTTTCCTTGTACTTCTATCTAAACAGGGCATGAAGGCTGTATACGAGTCATTAACAGAAGAAGGCAAGAAAGAGTTTTTGACAGCATATAGTGCCTCCTTCTATCCTTGTATGGACATCTTGTATGAGTGTTATGAGGATGTCGCCAGTGGCAGCGAGATAAGAAGTGTTGTGTTGGCTGGTCGACGATTTTACGTAAGTTTTTGGTCAATTAAGTTAAATTGTTAAGCAAGAATTGATGGTGAAAGTTATATTATAATTCTTCTTTTTTTTGGGAAAGGGGGGTGGGGGGGCGTCTTCTATCAAGTTTTTATAGTATGTAATACAGTACATTATAATAAAGAAATGATGGTTAAAGTTATAACTTGATTTTCCTTTTCCAGGAAAAGGAGGGTCTGCCAGCCTTCCCTATGGGTAAGATTGATCAAACTAGGATGTGGAAAGTAGGTGAGCGGGTACGTTCTACCCGACCAGCAGGTGATTTAGGTCCGTTATATCCTTTCACAGCTGGTGTCTATGTTGCACTGATGATGGCCCAGGTGAGCTGTGCAGTTATAAATTGTAAACTGATCAAATAGTAATGGATAGCAATCACATGAATCTTACAATGGAAGTTTGTTAAAAAATGACAGATTGAGGTGTTGAGGAAGAAAGGACATTCTTACTCTGAGATTATCAATGAGAGTTTGATCGAGTCAGTGGATTCATTGAACCCCTTCATGCATGCTCGAGGTGTGTCGTTTATGGTGGACAACTGCTCCACAACTGCAAGGTTGGGATCAAGGAAATGGGCTCCACGTTTTGATTATATTCTTACTCAACAAGCTTTAGTTGCTGTGGACAACGGTACCCCACTTAACCAGGATCTCATTAGCAATTTCTTCGAAGATCCAGTTCATGAAGCTGTCAAAGTTTGTGCAGAGTTGAGACCTACTGTTGACATCTCAGTGCCGGCTGATGCTGATTTTGTCAGACCCGAGTTGCGTCAAGCTAGTAACTAATTATGAGTCTTGCGTCTATCTCGGGGCAAAACAAGCTTTTAGTCTACTTTGCCATGGTGTTCTGCAGAATGTTTATTTAGGATGTGCTTCTTATAAATTTTGTGATAGACTGTTGAATTTGGTATTTTGTATTAATAAAGTTATCAGGCCTTGTGGTTTTGTAGTTGGTATTCACTCATCATATAATTGGTTGGTTTTGTTATGGCTTTCGTTGAAACCATGTCATTGGTACTAGGTTCCAAGTCTAAACCCCAAAAAATGGTTGTAGCAAATGCTGAACCGTGCTAAATACGAGTATAACTAGTGGAGTTCATCCTTGGGTGGTACATCCACTTTTCGTGGTGTACTTTTATGGTGGTCTAGAACGTTCAGAAGTTGATGCAGACTGTTCCTGGTGGTCTAGAATTCGCAAATGTCAGAACATTTTTCACGTCGCCGCATGTATGGAAAATAAATAGTTTCTCATACATGCGATAAACAATGATGACAAGTGATAAACAATGATGACAATACTCTGCATTTGGCAACCGTAAACTGCCATCAGAACATTGAGTTGTCTTACTTAGAACCATGGGTCATCTAACCTTGGTAAATAAAAGGAGTTAACAGCCCTTGATGCTGCCGCGTGCTACATGAAACCAGTGACTTCCAACAGGTTTGATCAAATTTATAACATACAATAGAAAGTACCCACGCGTTGCGGCGATGAGATGGTGGGATGAAAGGTCATCAAGTGTGATAGGTCATAAGAGGTGAAAGGTCATAGAGTGTGATAGCCAAATGTCTTAGCCGTATGGGTTCCGCCATCGGATTTAAACATTCGTCGAAAGTATATCGAATGACCTCTCTAATAAAGAACATGAAATTTTAAGAACACCCATATAATTTTTATAATTTATCGATGTACGGTTTTTAAGATAAAAGATTTTGATTTATGAAGGAAAGGGAAAAAAAAATAAGTGGTTGATATTTGAGGAGAGTGATGAAAATGAGTGATTGAGATTTTCTCTAATTTGAAAAGTTGAAAAAATTTGACGAGAACAAATCTTTTATAATGCAGTAGAGATAGAGATAGAGATAGAGATATATAGGTAGTCGTTAGTCCTTTCGTAAAAGTATAATCCTCAGCAACTTGAGCTGTTCTTACTGCAGACATTGACATGGTCTGTTTTGATCTCTGTCAGTGTTCCAAGATCTGGGAATAAGTATAGAATATCATCCAAGAACCATGATTTCTTTGGAAAAGATGAACGATAAAACATAGAATACTCCCAAGGAGAGAGCGAATACTTTGTTGCTGGTGGCAACTGTAACATTTGTTGCTGGCTTCACCATGCCTGGTGGGTATAGCAATTCTGAACCTAAGGCCAGGCAACCTTGTTGCAGACTTTTGTGATAATGTGATACTATAGCTTTGTATAGTGCCATCATGGGTGCAGTCACTCTCATATGGGCACAACTAGGTGATCCAAGTCATCCAACATCAGTTCTCAACCCCCATAGGTTTGCACTACCGCTGTTGTGACTTCCTCTTACATCAATGGCTATAACATTTATGGCTGGTGTGTCTCTTGTGGAAGGCAATCTTACCTGGCTTGCCGATTTTGCACTTATATGTAGATATCTGTCTTACAAGTTACAAGTCTTTTGGCACTCTTCATCCCTCTCGTTTATCCTTACTTATATCACCCACTATTCTTTTCAACTATTGGTTTTGGGGTCTGGAAGTTTAGATGACCAGCACATCAAAGAGGATTAGTGGTGTCACCGGTGAAGGGAGTTGGGTTTTCCGACACTTAGTTATTTATCAAACTTAACAGAGAAAAACAATTGATCAAACCTTGATTCAAACAACTCAGTGGCTCTTATAAGGATCCAATAAACAGAGAAAAACAAAGGCTTTAAACATAAATATTGACAAAATTTATTATATATTTTTTTTGAAAAAAAGTTACTAATGGGGAGTCATTGAAAAGTAAAACTATCTAATGGCCAAACCTATGATCTAAAACTCTAATCACACACAACCATATCGTCACATAAACAAGAATTCACAATCCCTCATCAGGCACATCCGCTGACTTCTCTATTCATTACTCCCCTTCAATGAGATTAAGAATCGTTGATTAAATTTCAGACCCGTATGCAGCAACAGTAACAATGAATTGATACAACATTTATCATGCATTCATGCAAGCACAAGCTGTGTGCAGCCGGCGACTACATTCTTATTTAATTTTCTAAACACTCCCACAAAACCGGACCGTGTAACTTACGACGTCATAGATTTATATCTTTCACAGTGCATGAAGGAGAACCAAAACTGCTTTTACCATCCCTTAATACACCTAGGATTGTTTTGAATAAACAAAGACTCCTAAATCTGGGATTTGCCCAATGCCTTTCTAAACATTCCCATCAGATTCAAACTTGGTAAACTACAATCCAAACATTTCAATCACTCTTAATAGCACTTCCAGTGAACCGAGAATCAAAAGAAACAAAGAGCATTAAAATTTTATTTTTTTTTAAATTTACGAGAGATTGAGTTGGAAATGGGCAGACATTAAAAAGATAAAACGAACCTCTAATCACAAACGAAACCATAACATCGCATAATACAAAGCATGCATTCATAAGCCCATTACCAACGGCTTCTCCGGAAGCAACATCAACTTCTTTAATCATTACATCAACCCCTTCACTAAAATTAGTAAGAATCATTGATCAGAAACCCCTTCACTGAAATTATTAAGAATCATGGATCAGATTCAAGACCAATCACGAAAAATATACCAAGTAATCATACATACATACTAATAAAGGAGTGACAAAATTGAAGGAGAGATTGACATGTCATTTAATTAGACTATACAACTCATCATTTTTCCATCTCATTAGTTTTCTTGACATGTGTATATATCAAAGGTCAACACTGGGTGCAGTTTACTATATATACTTCAGTTCTTACTTTCCTGACTTTTATGTAAAGTCAACCTTTTGATAGTAGTATATCTATTTGATTTATAAAATACTTTTATGTTATACTGGTATGTTAATACTACTATATTTATAGTTTCCAATATATCATTAGTTTTTTTAATATACTTTACGATAACATTCAACATTGTCAATTTGATATGTTTATAAAATTATAACTAAAATAGTATGCGATTTTGTAGTACTTTACAATTATGTAGTTATAGCGGTCCAAAATCAAATATCGGTCAGGAGTATCAGAGATCCCGGTGGGATAGCGGTGATTAATATATAACTTTAGATTTAAGCATCCATATTGACCTCATAAAGTCAAATGAATATAGCCTTTTTAGCAACAAGAGAAGATGAATAGAACAGAGATAATAAAGGTCATGAAAGTAACCCACCTACTTCTGCATTCTCAATCTCACCACCAGCTTTAGTACCTGCATCCAACTTGTGTGAATCTTCTGTTAAAAAAATAAACAAATGTGGAGTTAGGATACAGTTTTGGCCTGCCTGCGAACATGACCAAGTACAATTTTAACATGCCAACATCAGAGAATGACAAGTGATTACAAAGGTACCAAAACCGGGAGTTGCTAAGACATTCAGGTATTAAATGCATATAAGCAGACAAATCTATACACACATACACATAGATTAATCATTGAAACTTTTAAAGTATAATGTGGGATTTCTGCAACTTCAAATGATTTTTAAAGTTAATGGTTACCGAGGTCATATAAAAGAACACATACCTCCTTTTGGAATCTCGGAGGTCCACGCGGTAAGGTTGTCCCTCAGAAGTTGCATACGACCTATAATTTCTTTGCAGGACTTCTCATTTAAGGTATTATCCTCTAAGATCGCATTATTAAAAGCTTGTTTAGCCAAGTGACAGGCCCTAATAAAAGAAGAGTGACTATTAACTAATATCCAAAATTTATATGTTGGTACAAATTCTGCATAAACTAACATTAAGAGCAAACCTTTCAACTGAATTCATGATTTCATAATAGAATACAGAGAAATTCAAAGCAAGTCCCAGCCGAATGAGATGTGTGGAAGGTAATTCAGCGTTTGCTGTTTTTGTAGCTGCCTGAAAGCGTTAATAAGATAATGCAGAAATCAGAGAAAAGTATGGCAGAAAGAATTTTAGCATCCAAATCTGGTTTGTTAGAAATTTTCTGAGGCAGTGACTTATACAAGTAAAACTAACAATACACAATGACTAGTGTAGGAAGCAACAGCAAGCTAATTGATGTAACCTAAGGTAGGAAACACGCTAAATCTCAAATAATATAAAACATGTGCCAAAACGAGTGCAACCCAAAGACAATCATAATGATATCTAAGTCAAAGTGCATCATAGTATAACACATAAGTGATAAGCTATCAATACGCTATTTTTAGACCAAGTGTACAAGTATAATCTCCGATATTCAGTGAGCACAAGTAACAAAATTTCAGAATTTAAGTGAGAAACAAAATCGACATTTGTCTAGTGTACCTCGTATGCTTTCAATGAAAGATCAGCAACGTCTTTCTTGTCATTACCAGACTTAAACTCTGCTACATATCTGTAGTAATCCCCTTTCCTGCAGAAATTAATACCCACACAGTTATATTACAAACTCATTAAGCAGGAGGTACGGAAATAGTATTGTCAAAGATACACAGTGGTTATAGTAATCTAAAACCAATGAAATACTTTTTTGCATATTTAATCGATTTTGGCCTTCACGAATCCCAAACGCACAACATCACATATTTCATTTCGTGATATAAAACATATTAATTCTCGTATAGGCCAATTACTGTAATTCCAGTCAAGAACTTGGTGTCTATGCTCAGTTGTCGTGCATCAGTTAGTTGGATAAAAAACTTATATATGACACGCTAAGTTATGTAATTTCCGAACTCACATCCTGTAGTAGAGAACATTTGATTCACCAGAACCATCAGAGGAAGGAATGAGATGATCATCAATCACATTCAAAATATCATTGCATATAGTATCGATCTCTGATTCAACCTTCTTTCGATACTCCTTGATACGTTTTGCATTCTCATCATTCCCTCTCGACTCCTCCTTCTGCTCTATCCATGACAACATTCTCCATGAAGCTCTCCTAGCCCCAACCACTTTTTGATACCCATCCAAGAGCAAATTTCTCTCTTTCACAGTCAACTCCTCACCTAGCTTTGCAACTTTCTTCATTGCTTCCACCATTTCTGTCAATATCAGATCACAAAAACAAAAAAGTTAAACCAACAAAACATGAACATGATGAGAATGCAAAATTGATGGTTAGTAATCGCATACGATAATAGATCCCACGTGTATGCCTCTCTTCCCATGGAATTGATTGTTCATTTTTTCACATGTGATCATCCAATTCATAAGGGTGAGAAAGCTTGTGGTGCCAACACACAACAACAATTAGTGCAACAACACAAGTAAAATATTTGAATGATCATGACTTGTCAACATATGATGTACAAAACTTTTATGAAGCACATTTTGTTATAATTCACAAAAACAACACTGTCAACACTAGAATGTTATATGAACGAATCTCATACTAGGCCCGAATCAAGCCATAAGCTAGGTACAGAACTCCCTCCACCTGAAAGATGGAGAGAACACCTAGACTTAAGTCACCAACCAATCCTGTACTTAGCATACGTGGGATCGTTGGAGTATCCTTCATACCCGTTTTTATGAATTTCCGCATTTTTACTATTTCGGGGGTAAGAAAGGGTAAGAACAACATTGCCCTAGGTATTTATGTTCACATGTGAATTTAAAAGAAATTTTTTGTAGCTTCCAAATTTTTATTTCAAATTTAGCTAGACATATATAAGGTGGCATATAGATCAATTAATAGTTAAGATTTTCAACTAGTATTCTACTAATTTATTGCATAAATAAATAGAGATCTCGACAATAAAAATGTCATTTATTCACACTTACTTTAAAGAAGTATGAAGAAATTTCTTAATTTGTTCACACTTAAAAATGTTTAAAAAGTATTCATATTTAAAAGTGTAAAGAAATTTGAAAAATCATAAATTTTTCACACTTATATATGTGAGAAAAAAAAGTTCACACTTCCAAGTGTGTAAAAATATCTCAATTATTCACATTTAGAAGTGTAAGGAATAATTTGTAACACCAAATTTCTTCACACAAGGAAGGTGTGGAGAAATTAGGTGTTACAATTTGACTTTCATACTTTTAATTTTTTCTTTCCACATATATAAGTGTGAAAAAATTATATTTTTTCAAAATTTTTCACACTTTTATGTGTGTTTACATTTTAAACATTTTTAAGCGTGAATAATTTAAGAAATTTCTTCACACTTCTTTAAAGGAAGTGTGAATAAATGAAATTTTTTTTTTGTGGTGGAGAGATGAAGCTTTTATATGATGTATCTTTCCTTGTAGTTCATCATCTACATTAATAATAATAATAGTAAAAAAAATTATATAAAATATAAGCTAAGCCTACTCATCCAACGCAGGCAGGGCCGGAGGGGACTGGGCCCTGTCAACCGACCATGTTTTCCATTATAGCCAAATAATGATAGTTCATCGTAGCCAAATAATACAAAGGTTTTCTTTGAACCGAGTCACCCCTAATCTATAAATGTTTAATTTTTAGTCATGAGTATTTTACATTGGGCCCATAACAGTAAACCTTCGTAATAAAATTAGTTCTATTTTACTAACATATTATTAAAAGATTATGTCTTTCACCTTATATTGTATACAACGAACGGCGAAAAAATACGGTTGAGCCCCCTTAACGTTAATTCCTGGCTCCACCGCGGGTGCCACCAAGTTAAACCAACACGCCGGCCAACCAGCCAAGGAGGCCTTGGCATTATGTTGAGGTGATGGTACGGATGGACTAATAACTCTAAGGATGATCATCAAAGTAAAAGCAACAGTACGTTGGATAGAAAAAAGGAATGGAGGGAGGGATTACCTTCACAACGTTCGGCTTGCTTGGCGAGCTTAGCAGTGTAAAAAAATGCCTCCCGTTCACTCGTAGCAGCTGCCATTCGATATTTTCCGACTGGCCGGCTTCTCTTTTATGGTTGTTTGGTTGTTGGTAACTTGGAGACCAAAAGAAACAAAGACAACAATTTGTCAGCGGAGACAGACAGAAAAGAGACAGACGTCGTCACGGCCGCTCTTCCTTTCTAATTCTAATGTTTATATATCTCTTTTAACCTTAATAACATTCCTTATATTAAAATATTTTATTATTTCATCTTATATCTAATTTTATAAACAATATATTTTTCCAAGTTAATAATGTATGTTATGTAAAATTAATTAATAAATCTTTAAATAAACTATAAATTAATTATTAATAGTTATGTGTAAAAATAGTATAGATATTTTATAAGATTGGTAAAGTTATTTCAAATTATTATTATTGGGAAATCAACATTTGATCCATATTTTTAGGTTCTGAAAATAAAATACGATAAATTTATCGAACTTTTTGATTTATTAGTCACCATAATAATGTAATATATAATGTCATATTAACCTCTTTGTTATTAATTGGTAAAATTTGCCCCACGTTGCGGGGTGAAATTGTTCTTGAATATTGATAAGTTTGTTTTGTATATTTAATGGCTAAACCATACTAAGTTACGTCTATGTTTTGTAGAATTTTAACTATTGTGATTAAGTTTTGTCATCGATGATATATCACTATATATGTTAGCTAAAAGTTTTGACATGAAATACATGTTTGTTTAAAGTCAATGTTACAAACATTTTTAAAAGTTTATAATAACGAATACATATAGTTCATATGTGCAATAAACCAAAAGTAAAAAATTAAGAAAATATTTTGAACCACAAAAGGAGAAAAATGTGATTAAAAACAAAATAGTACTGGTACATAATGATGTGTGGTATATAATTGTACGACATATGATAACGATAAAATTACAATATATTAGTTGGAAGCCCAAAATGGTAAAAATATACAAAAAACTAACAACTAACTTGTGTTTGAAAACCCGAACAGATAGTGGTTCAGGATGTACGGTTAATGAATAGTAACTCGCCATGCAGCGAATTACTATTCATCATCTCATTTCCCTTGATATTATATATACTATTAAATGAAACCTCGCCTACGCAGCGAGTTACTATTCGTCCATGATACACCCTAATCTATTATTCGGATTTTGTCATATCAAATTCTGTTTGGATTTTCAATTACAGGTTAATTATTGATTTTTTGCAATTTTTTTTTCCTTTGAGGTTTCTAACTTATATATTGCAAGGTTAATTATTAGCTTTTTACCCAATTTTTTCTTTACAGTTTCTAACCAATTGCGACTTTTTATGTGACCATATCATGTACTATTATGTATCGCAATTTGGTTTTTTCACATTTTTCTCCTTTTTCAACTAATATACTAAAACCAAAGTTTTTAGCTAACAGCTACCGACTTCCCTATTCATCACTTCCTATCAATGAAATTAAGAATTGTTGATTAAACTTCAGACCCACCATGCAGCAACAGTAACAATGAGTTAACACTATTTATCACGCGAATACAAGTTGTGTGCCGACTGCAGTGGGCAGCTAAATTCTTATTTTTCAACACGCGAATACAAGTTGTGTTGAGCTTCAAATTCAACACCAGATGGTTTAACTTGCGACGTCATAGATTTACACCTTTCCCACTGGATGGAGGAGAACTAAAACTATTCTTACCATCCCTCATTATACCTAGGATTGTTATTAATAAACAAAAACTCATAAATTTGGGATTTGCCAATGCCTTTATAAACACTCCCATCAGATTCAAACTTGGTAAACTAGTAAACTACAATCCAAACATTTCAATCACTCTTCATAGCAATTCCAATAAATCGAGAATCAAAAGAAACAAAAAGCATTAAAACTCTAAATAAAAATTGACAAGAGATTGAGTTGGAAATGGACAGTCATTGAAAAGATTAAACCAACCTCTAAAAAGTCTAATAACACACGAAAACCATAACATCCATAATAAAAAAAAAAAAAGCATGCATTCACAAGCCCATTACCAACGGCTTCTCCGGAAGCAACATCAACTTCTTTAATCTTTACATCAAACCCCTTCACTGAAATTGTTAAGAATCATGGATCAGATTCAAGACCAATCATATAACATATACCAAGTAATCATACATACATGCATACATACATACATACAGCTCATCATTTTTCCATCTCATTAGTTTTCGTGACATGTGTATATTTCAAAGGTTCAACACTGGTGCAGTTTAATATGCATACGTCACTTCTTACTTTCCTGACTTCTACGTAAAGGGGTATTACATGACATTTAACCAAATCCAACTTTTTGATAGTAGTATATTAGTATATGTTTAAGGGTAAGGTTACTCTTAAATTAATAAGGGTTTAATCTTGTGTGAGAGAATGATAATAAGTGGTTGGAGGGTGAGAATAGAGGGTTTTGTACTTGCTGGCGGTTCCCTAATGGTGTGAAGGATTAGCCTCACGCCACCAAGTGTTGAAGTAAATATGCTAAGTGTGAGTATGAATGCATTGCCCTCTCAAAGTTGTTGTGAGAGGGTATTTATAAGCCTCCCACGAAGGGTTTCATGAGATGGGCCGAAATGTCTAGAAGTTGGGCCTAACGGTCAACTTAACGGCAGCCTCCGACAGGAGATTGTTACCGTTAGACAGCTGTATGGAAATCGTTGGCTTGGAGACACGAGCACGAGTCGTGCGTACCAATGCACGTGATTCATTGTACTGTTTGTCGGATAGGCTGTCGTAGGGTTCGGAGCCTGTTATTAGTCTTGTTTCAGTCTCCGAACTGCCATTGCCGGAGAGTCCGGAGCTTATAGGGTGGCACGTCATCAGTATATCTATTTGATTTTAGTTATACTGTTAATACTACTATATTTATAGTTTTCAACATTCATTAATTATTTAATATACTTTACAATAATATTCGATATTGTCAATTTGATATGTTTTACAACTAAAATAGTATGCGGTTTTTGTAATACGGGAGTCATCATCTATTGGTTTTATTATGTACTTTACGATAACAAATTACAGGAATGTAAAATTACAGATGGACATGTACACACTGGTAAAAAAAAACACTATTATTTACTGATATAAGTGATTCACTTTTCAAATCAGCTTTATCTGTTTTCTGGTTATTGAGATGCATTATATATATCTTTGACGAATAGTTAAAACACTTGCATCAAAATAAGCACAATCCAAGGGTTTCTCATATATAATTTGAGATTTAAGTATCCATATGGACTTCATAAAGTCAAATGACATTTGACTTTTTAGCAACAGGGGAAAATGAATATAACAGAGACAGTGAAGGGCACTTACCTCTGCATTCTCAATCTCACCACCAGCTTTACCTCCATCCGGCTTGTGTGAATCTTCTGTAAAATAAAATTAAGCAAATGTAGCATTAGGGTACAGATTTGGCGTGCCTGAGAACATGATCAAGTACAACTTTAATATGCCAGCATCCAAGAATGAAAACTGAATACATAGATACCAAAATCAGGAGTTGCTAAATCTATACACGCCATAAACATAGATTAATCGTTGAAGCTATTAAAGTATAATGTGGAATTTCTGCAACTTCAAATGACTTTAAACATTAATGTTTAACGAGGTCATATAAAAGAACACATACCTCCTTCTTCTGGAATGTCGGAGGTCCACAAGGTGAGATTGTCCCTCAGAAGTTGCATAATCAATGTACTGTCTTTGTAGGACTCCTCGTTCAAGGTATCAAGTTCTGAGATTGCATCATCAAAAGCTTGTTTGGCCAAGTGACAGGCCCTAAAAAAGAAGAGAACCTATTAACTAATATTCAAATTTTATGTTGGTGTAAATTCTGCATAATATAACATTAAGAGCAAACCTTTCAACTGAATTCATGATTTCATAATAGAATACAGAGAAATTCAAAGCAAGTCCCAGCCGAATGGGATGTGTAGAAGGTAATTCAGCGTCTGCTGTTTTTGTAGCTGCCTGAAAGCGTTAACAAGATAATGCAGAAATCAGAGAAAAGTACGGCAGAGAGAATTTTAGCATCCAAATCTGGTTTGTTGGAAATTTTCAAAGGCAGTGACCTATACAAGTAAAAACTAACAATACACAATGACTAGTGTAGGAAGCAACATAATTGATGTAACCTAAGGTAGGAAACAAGCTAAACTTCAAATGGTGTAAGTCATGTACCAAAATGGATGCAACCTAAAGACAATCATAATGATATCTAAATCAAAGTGCATCATAGTACACCACATAAGTGATAAGCGATCAATAGGCTATATTCAGACCAAGAGTACAAGTATAATGTCCCGATCTTTCAGTTAGCACAAGTAATAAAATTTCAGAATTTAAGTGAGAAACAAAGCAACGTGTGTCTAGTGTACCTCATATGCTTTCATTGAAAGATCGGCAACATCTTTCTTGTCATTACCAGACTTAAACTCTGCCAAATATCTGTAGTAATCCCCTTTCCTGCATAAAAGTATTACCCAAACAATTAAATTACAAACTCATTAAACCAGAGGTACAGAAGTAGTATTGTCAAAGATACACAGCAGTTATAGTTTTCTAAAACTAATGAAATATTTTTTTGCCTTTTTAATCCCATTTTGGCCTTCACAAATCCCAAAAGGACAACATCATATATTTCATTTCTTCATATAAGATATATTAATTAATTCTCGTAGACGCAAATATTTGCAATTCCAGTCAAGAACATGGATTTTATGCATCAGTTAGTTGGATAAGGGACCTATATATGACACGCTAAGTTATATAATTGCCGAACTCACATCTTGTAGTAGAAGACATTTGATTCGCCAGAACCACCACAGGAAGGTATGAGATGCTCATCAATCACATTCATGATATCATTGCATATAGTATCGAGCTCTGATTCAACCTTCTTTCGATACTCCTTGATACGTTTTGCATTCTCATCATTCCCTCTCGACTCCTCCTTTTGCTCTATTGATGACAAGATCCTCCATGAAGCTCTCCTAGCCCCAATCACATTTTTATACCCAACCGAGAGCAAATTCCTCTCTTCCACAGTCAGTTCCTCGCCTAGCTTTGCAACCTTCTTCATTGCTTCCACCATTTCTGTCAATCACAAGAACAAAGAAATTAAACCAACAAAACATGAACACCATGAGAATGCAAAACAGATGGTTAGTAATCACATGACCAATCTCTTCGCATGTGATTGACTGATTGTTCATTTTTGATCATCCGCTTTTAGCCCTTCCTATTATTTTCTATTTCCATTTCCCCCCCCTTATTTCCAGGTTAAGTTTGATCTAAACTCATAAGGGCGAGAAGGTTTGTGGTGGCGACACACAACAATTAATGCAACACAAAAACTAAAATATCCAAATTTTTACTAGATAGAAGGTATGGTTAAGTCAACACCTATGTGAAAATTGCCGTGCTCATATGTGAATTTGGATTAAAAAAATTTTAGTAGCTTTCAATTTTTTATATTAGCTTATTTATGTAGTAGATAAATCGATTATAAAAAAATTAGGATTTTCAACTAGTATTTTACCAATTGTAGCGTTGATTATGATAAGTAGAGACCGTCGGCGTGTTGGAGGTGAATACGCCGGCGGCATGGTTACGGATGGACTAAGGATGATCAAAGTAAAAGGAGTTGGATGGATGGATGGATCTGTAGTTTTGAAAAGTAAAAATAAAATAAAAGAAAAAGAACGGAGTGATTACCGTCATAACGTTCGGCTTGCTCGGCGAGCTTAGCAGTGTAAACAAAAACATCTCGTTCACTGGTAGCCGCTGCCATGTTATCAGATATCAGATCAAAGAAGAGGACTGGCCGCCGGCTTTTCTCTCTTTGTTTGGTTGTTGGTCGATTAAAAAAACGTGGAGAAAGTATAAAACAAAGACAACAATTCGTCCGCCGAGGAAACACACAGAAAAAGAGAGAGACACGTCATGACGGCCGCTTCTTTCTTATGTTTTTATATCATCAACCATCCGGCTTCAAATTTCACATATCTAAAAAGTTTTGGGCTCAATTTTTCACTTTCAAAATTGTTTAAAATTAGAAACTAAATAATTTGTCATTGCAAAATAAATATCTTCTTATTTTGAAACAAAAAATACCATATACATGAGTAGATAACGGCGATAACGGAGTTGTGATGACAGAGACGGATAATGATGGTGGTAGAGTCATCAAATAGTGTGGGTAATTAATATGAAGGTATTTAAGTTAAAGAGAATAGTATAGATATTTTACAATATAAGAGACTAATAGTGTAATTTAATATTAAGAGATGGTGGAAATTTGATTCATCAAGGCAGTTTGGTCAATTCGCATGTTTTATTTTTTTAACTTTCAACATGAGAATATAATTTTTAGAGTAAATTACACTTTTCGTCTCTGAAGTTGGCACGTTTTTCACTTTTCGTCCCTTAAGTGAAAAAATTATAATTTTGACCTTAAAGTTGGCAGATTTTTTCAATCATCGTCCCTCGCCAAATGTCGTTAAGTTTTAGCCGTTAAGTCAGACACGTGAGGGACCGAAACTGCAAAAAATGAGCTAAAGGACTAAAACTGAAATTTACTTTTCTGTTGTCATCATCTTCATCTTTTTCGGCTGACTTTCGTCGGAAAATTCGCCAGAAAACTTAAAATACCGATATCTCACTCGTTTCTTCGAATTAGACCATGAAACCACCACCAAACTTCTCAAAATTAATTTCCGTACAAATCCTAACCAAAAACAATCTTAAAATGCCGATATTTCATGAAATATTAATGAAAAGCATCGTAAATGAAATTGTAACCAAGACTTAGTTGACCAAAAAACTCAACAAACTAGCATGGAACTTGTACGAACTGGCAACTTTGAGTGCGAATAACTTATAACCGAAACGAGATCCAATGAATCGGTTGTCACACCCGAATTCTTTGTACCTCAATCTACTAATGTAACTATTGTAACAACTTAATAACCTTAATGATTGACCAGTAAACTATATCGAAAACCTTACGATGAAACTAATAGCTAACTAAATCACCAAAAATGAAAGGTAACGAATCGCTATGAAACTTAGCACAATACTAGATGAATCAATAGTAAACTTGTAACAACTTTCAGAATGAGATTTCGACGTAAGGATTTCACGAACAACGGATTTAAAGTTTCTATACAAGATATAAAACAAGAGCTATAATCAACCAAATGACGAACTGTAAATTGCTTTAAACTTCTATTACATAAACTAAGAATCAAATGACGATAATCGGAATTTTTGATCGAAAATATTTGAGTTGCAGGGGCTTGTCAGGCCTCTTGGTCCTAGAAAAAGTAGCAGGAGTAGCGTCAAACTAACAAAAACAAGACAGGAATTAAAGAGAAAGCTAATTGGTCCAAAAACATAAACACGCAGAACCTAACAACAGTAGCATTACGAAACAAAAACCTAGCAGAAACATGGAAACAAGACAGTGTGGTGTTTGCTATATATAAATTGGCTTGTAACCGGTTAGGTTAACCGGTTTTTGAATACGAGTCGGTTAGATTAATTAACCGATTTTTTTGTGCACATCTAGCTATGTATATATAGAAAATTGCAGAGATAAGATTATTAAATATGATATTGAAAACGTAATCATCACATCAAAGATTAAAATCAAGGAAAATATTTAACGAAACTGTTAGGGTTTTACTTAACGTGTTCAAAAAATTTGTATATTTTCAGATCAAAGTAAATTCCTTAAATTTTACAGTCTGTATATAATTAGTTAGAAACTTTGCGACTGGTGACAAATTCGAATTTAATGGTCATGCGATGACATCATGTTATCTGATGTGTGTAGTAATACAACTAAAAACATCAATATCCTAAATTTTCTAACAATAAACTACAAATTAATTTTAATTCAATCAGTTATATGTTATTGACAACAAGGAAATAAAAAACCGCAAAACGAGTAATATATTCCAATATATGATATGATATGATATTTCATTGATCATTCACATGCCATAGTGCCATGCATCTCATTGTTTATGGAGAAACGTTATTGCTATACATAAGATAGACAGCTTTTAATAATAAGTTTAGTTATATTAGTTGTAAACAGAAATTCAAGTTTCTTCAAACATTAGTACAGTTGAAAAGAAGAGGTACAGATAACTAAATCTAGTAAGAAATTTACTGATTACGATCATGATAGTGAAATATCGATGGACATACTAATATTACTTTATGACCGTATAACATATATATACTATAGTTTTTAGAAATAAAAATATAAATAAAAGTATATAAAAAGAAAAATAAAAATGGTTCATAAAAGAATGTTATATATGCCAGATAGATAGCTAGCTTTGGCAACAGCATTATTATATTGACAGTAGTGCTACTGCAAAAATGCATGGTGACATTTACCCTTTAGTTGTTATTCTACCAAACCATCAGAAAATTGGCACTGAACAAGACAACATTTATTTATAACACCTTTAAATGCATATAGTCAACCAATTTAGTCAAACCCATGACAACCTCCAACTACATAAACATAAAGCTTTCGATCTGATAATATATGGATCGAGTATATTTATATTTTATATATAAAGAGTTGTTATATGATACGTACTCCATGTAAATATAATATGATAATTATATAAGCATGATGAGTCGACAAAGACATGTTCAAGCTAGCTATTTGTTATAAATGTCACTCAATATTTGATATATCTATTATTTCATCAACTAGCAGCTTTCAATGCATTTACTTCTTCTATATTATATGAATTATATATATAGCTAGCTCAATCGGATCTATGTTTATGAAAGCATATGCATATTATTTGATCTTATATTATGTTCGAGGTTAGGGGATATATATGGCTAGCTACAAATGATGTGACACTTAGATTCAGATTTAATGTCATGCTAAAGGTCACTCATTAAAACATAAAGTAGTGTTTCAATCTTAATCATGCATATACATAGATTATTTTAGTTTGACGACAAATTAAAGCTCACCGAACTTTTGTTAATGTGTTAATTTATTTTGGCTTCTTCCTTCGATTAATCATTTGAGCTATCTACATTTTTTTTTCCCAAAGAATTTGAGCTATCTACTTAAGCTTTATTTATAATAATATTAACAAATGAAAATGAAGATGCTGACAGAATACTATCAGACTTACATAAAATATATATATAGGTAGTATATCTAGATATTTGTATTGCAGGTATCTTGATCAGCTTAAGTATGTCTATGATCAAATTAAATGCTAGCTAGTCCTTAATTAAATCAATGCTTGCAGAACCGGATTAAATGTTAAATCGGTTTAGTGGCCACGGTTTGTACGTAGTTCAACAGGTTATAAGAGCAATTAGAAATTAGAACCGGTTTCCATTTTAACATGATGACATGCATGGTTGATATATAAAATACCATCAAAAGCATTAATTCATGTTGGATGGGTTGGTAGGCGTGCTACCCTTGACACGGTTTGTTTTAATATCTTTACTTTGATATATCTTTTTATAACGGGGGTTAATTAAGTCTAGCTATGACTGTCTATATCTAACCTTTCCATAATTTATACATTACGGATTGGGTAAGATTGTGTTATAACGGGTTAGTTATATATATATGTAGCTGTACGTGGTAGTGTGGTTAATTACCGGTGTGGATTTTCATCCAAAAAAATGGTCTTAATTACTAACAAGTTTTCTATTTATTGATGAATTAATTGGTGGAACATATATAGTTACAGAAAACCGTCTGCACCTTGGGTTCACGCTTTGAGCCGCGGTTGCACTATATATTATTATATTTAATAGGACGGAAGAAATACTATATGTGCAGAGATTAATTAATCAAAACGCGCATACCTTTCATGACATATATATATAATATATAATATATATGGTATAATTGAAGTGACCACAAATAATGAGGAAATCAAACCCTCGAACAAACACAATAAACAATTAAGAAAATTCTGCATAACAACGTACGTACCTTACAAACTTAAATGACGATCGACTCAACATAAAACAAGTAGTGCATGCATATGATACTAATTAACAACGATTTAAACTTCAAATAAAGACTTACACAAATTAAATAATCTATATATATCTTAATTAATAATTAATTAATTAAACTCGAAGCTTCATATGACCCTCGTTGGCTAGCTTGAACACCCTAGCCTGAGCCGCGGCAGCCTTGTTTGACCCAACTGCAGCCAAGAAACTATCTTTCACGTGGGTGGTTGTGTATGGAAAGTGCTTGTTAACCATTGAGTTTAGTAGGGAGGCGGTTCCTTCCCTATAGAGTGCACCGATCCCATCGCTTCTGGTGTTTGATAGTGCTTGCACTAAGTTGAGACTTGCTCCGGATCCGGGAAGAGTACCTATGCCAAAGGCTGAGCCGAGAGTCGTCCCGTACCATCCAAATAGTCCCCATATAATCGTTGGGTGGTTCCTCCAGAAACTATATATATTTATATATATTTAAAACAAAATAGGTTAATTTTCAGATGTAGTTTTTCTCGATCTATATATATATATATTCATTGTTTTTTTTAAAAAAAAAAATCTAAGGATATTTAAGCTTACCTACTTGCACTTAATTAACAGTACTGTATACTACTGCAAACATATATGGTATATAGGTGTGTGTTAAACTAGATCTAGCTAGATTTTTGAACACATAAAAAAATCCGGTTAATTAATGGAACCATATATACATACAAATTTTTTATTTTATATTATATAATTAGTTAATTTCTACACACAAATTACGTACATTGTCTCAATTAATCTCCATCAGTACGTACTACTATGATTAATTACTCGTATTTCATACGTATGGAAAGGTGTAATTAATAATGTAACAGTATACTACACCTAACAGTACTTGTACGCATTTATAAGTGCGACAAATATTCATTTCTTTGCGTAATCAACGAATATTTCGCATAATTAATTGTACGTTGTAGTAGTAGTACGGAAATTAAACGAGTACGTAGTGACTTACTCGCAAGGACCACCAATGGGAGGCGAGTTAGGGTCAGTTGGAGGTGATGGAAATGGGACGCCAGGGGTGATGGGAGGAAGTGGTGTGCTGCCACCGATTGGGGGGCTGTAGTGGTATGTTGGAGGTGGAGATGGGTCTACAGGACTACGCTTGGGTGGTGAACGAGGTTTTGGGGGGTTACCACAGTTAGTTGGTGGGGTTTTCGCATGGTGATGGCCACCGCCACTACCATGAGATGGTGTTGGTGTGTGGTGAACCGGTGGTGTGCTTCCTCCTGAGCCATGACTAGGTGGTGTACCTCCATAACTCGGTGGTGGGCTAGTGTAGTAACCTGCATATGTAATCAAGATTAACTAATTAAAGCATGCAAATATAGACATATATGTACAAATTAATACTTACATATTGTAGTTTATGATATGAGTAAATTTTACCAATGGGTGGAGAAGGGACAATAGGGGTAGAAGGGTCAACAGGGGGAGTGAGGACAAGTGGAGGAGGAGATCCAAAGCTAGGGAAGAAAGGAGGAAGGTAGATGTTCTTTTGATCTTCATCATGGTTATTGTTGTTTGAATTAGCACAAAACACCAAGTTTTGAGAAAGCAAAGATGCAACACAAATAAGCATCAAACAACTTCTTCTTGTTTCTATTACTGATCTCTCCATTTTTGAAATTACTAGCTGCAAGCTAGCTACAGGTAGTACCGTAGTAGTAGAGATGATATGGTAGAATAAGCTAGTAGTAATGAGGGAGTAAGGTTTTGGATTGATATTGATATATAGAAAAAAAAGATGGGAGTTAATTATGCTGGATGGGTAGGTGATGTTTTGCAGTATGCATTTAAGACTCTCTAATTCATTCATTGCTCGATCTCCATTTTTCCAATTCTCTCTAATTCACACAACACAATTCATTCAATTCACTAATACTTCTCTTGGCTGTCTTTGTTCATTTTTTTTTAAATTTTAATTTGAATGAAGCAGAGTACTGATACATGGGAAGATTTAATTACCATTAAACTATTTAGTTTATATATTACTGAATAAAGCTCAAGAGAAATTCGATCAGGCTGTTCGAATTCTTTTGGTGTACACCACTAAAACCTTTTAGTGGCATCATTGTTAGTGACACTTTTTTTTCTGTCATCCATTACTCAACAGTACTTTAGTTACATTTTTGTGATATTTAGTGACACTTTTTGTGTGCCTGACATTTTTTTGTAGTGTGTTATATAACTCAATATGTACAGGTCATGATGCTCATTCTTCACCAATTACTCAATTACAGATTAATTTGATCTTATTAGCTGATTAAAATAATGTATCCTCTCGATCAACTCTCAAGTACTGCCTACTGATTACATGTTTAAGGTAGTGTCAATATGTAATTATTAATTTAAGTTGAGTAAATATGTAATTAAGGTATAATATGGTACATATATTAAATTATCGTTTTTATTAATTGTTGGGTTATTACAAGAGCTATATATATAGACAGAGATCAATTTATTTTATAGAGAGAGAGAGTATTACTTGTTGCTTTTTTTTTAGTGTTAGTTTTTGTTATCGTAATTTTATAAAAATTATGGGGGTACGTGCCAGTGTATTACTGTAATTGATATATATGTGCATTGTGATATATTTAGAAATGTTAGGGGTCTACTTTTCGGTTCGGAAATGTTTACACATCTGTTTGAGTCAAAATTATTTCATATCTAGATATGTTTGATCTTGGTACTTGCATGATGGATGCACATTTATATGCTACCACTATCGAATAGTTTCTGTAATATATTATTATGTGTATATATTTAGAAAATATCGGGTTCCAATGCATGGAAATGTTTGAATCTACACAGAAAAACTAGGCAATTTCTTTTTTTCTTTTTCTTTTTTTTTTTTTAATTTTGTTTTAAAAAAAAAAAGCTTATTATTCTATACACCAAATATTCTACTAGCAAAACTTTAAAATATATAATAATAATACAAACGTGTATAAAATATATTTGAATAAAAAGCATAATTTAATTAATTAGAAAAGAAGTACTCCAATTTTTCTTTTTAAACACTAAACGATTTGGCTCATCGAAACTTTGGATCATTTGTTATTTTTTAAAAGCATTTTGGATGTTATGTTAACTTTGAAAGATTAATGAAATTACATATGTTATTTTTCAGACGAATTTCTAACGCTTTTTTATTTAAAAACATTTTACATTCTCTAATTAAGAATATTTATGTAGATATATTAATTTTTTTCAGAACTTGCATTTGAAATAACATAATTAACCAAATTACATTACAAGTACTCGTATATGATACTAATTAGATCAAAACAAACTTTACCATATGAAGACTTGACAAACGTTTCATTTATTATATGGGATTTGGTATAGATATATAAACATTGTTGGTCGGTCCCTACGTGTTAACAAATTTATTAACACTAAAAAGTGTATATAATTAAAAGTTCACACTTTTTAATTTAAATTTTCATTTGTTCACACTAACAGTATGAACAAATAGGGTGTTACAAATTAATCATGAATGTTTACATTAAAAAGTGTGAACTTTTCTACACACTTTTTAGTGTGAATAACTTTTTACACACTTTTAATTCTACATATTTTTATACACATAAAAACGTGACAATTTTTATGAGTAATTTATTCACGCTAATTAAAAGTGTAAACAAATGCAACATTATTTGTAGTGTCTTATGATTTCAATTTTGACCGTAATTTTTCTTGTTGGTACGTATTATATAACACTTCATATATAAATATATGAACAGGTTGAATTTTAAATATGATGTTCATTGATATAATTTCTATCAACTATTATAAAGCACAAACAAAAATATCTATGGTTAAAAATAAAAAAATAAGATTTTGAAAAGTCAAAATATATTACGTACACATATAATATGAGATGGTATATAGTAGGCCTTTGTATGTAGTTAACTTCGTAGCTAGTTGTATCGATCATGTATATATGCAAAATGAAGGAAAATAGATCAATGATTAACAATTTTAACAGTAACAATGTAGACATATTCACATATATAATAGGACTGCTTGCTTTATGATCAGATTATACACAAAGACACGTACAGTGTAATTGTAAAGAGAAAACAATCACCGACAGCTACTCGATCTCTATTTAGTTGAAACAATATATATTATTCTTTAAATTAGATTAGATATATGAATGTAAATGAAGAGTCTAAAATTGTAGGTCTCGAATGAAGGTAAACATTGAGTGGTCCCTTGGTAAGTCGATTGTTAGACAAACCATAAATGTTGGGTTTATTGGATTGAAGACGTACATGGACAAATTACCCGAGTAAAGATTAATTTACCAACAATGTTGTAATGGTAAATTAATAAGTTTGCACAGCTGTCCAACCAAGCAAGTTAAAATTGTAGTACGGAGATTGGAAGAACGAAAAAGAAATGCATAGTCTAGACTCTAGACTCTAGAGTCTATGCTATCTTCAATTCAATGACAAATACAAAATTATGAATAAACCTAGTAATCAACCTAATAATTGATTAATTTAAAAGTATAATTCATTCGTGCTTTCTTTTAATCTCTTTCTTTAATTATGTCAAATGTCATCATTATATTGTTAGGTTCATTATTAAATTAATTAATTATTTTTGTTATAGCACACTAAACCAATACACTGAACTCATTTTGCTTTCGGCTCAAAATACTAAAACTCACTCAAAATACTAAAACTCAGTTGGCGTAGTCAAGTTGATCTCTTAGGAGTCGTGTCTCGTGAGAAATAAATTTAATCACAAAAATTTCAAAGCCGGTTTTAAAAGATGTTAGATATGGCAGATTGCAAGGAGTGTATGCATGCTGGCATTGGCATTATTACTATTGCTGGAAATTTCATGTGCCAACTGATCTATATATAATGGCTCTCTGTAACCGAACTACTTTTGCTGTAACAGTTTTAATGTTGAAATACAAGATCTCTCTTGCTCTTGAAGAGGTCCCTCATATATATATATATATATATATATATATATATATATATATATATAAGGCTGTCCGACACTTAAGTTTAGGTGTGGAACCCCTTACATACTAATATTTTATTATTTCTTGTTTAATGAATAAATGTATGGGCCCCATGATATTTATGGATTAAAAAAACAATATGTGAGTGTTCCATACCTAAGCTTAGAAACCTGACAGTCTTATATTCTCATCCCCCATATATATATATATATATATATCACTCCGGTGAGAACACTTTAAAAATAAGAATAGTGAGATTACTTAAAAACATCATTTTGATGCATTAAAAGTTCATAAAATTAACACAGTGTTTTATGGACTTTTAATGCATCAAAATACAAGATGTTTTTTGTTGGATGCATATTCATCAATATGATGCATCCAACAAAAAACGAGATTTTTTCGATTTTTACGGATCAATGTGTTGTTAAACACTTAAATAATGATAATTAGTTATGCATTATATCAGTTTTATGGACCTTTAATGCATCAAAACATAGTTTTCAAGTGTTTTCATTTTAATTTCGTTCTTATTTGATTGTCACCCTATATATATATATATATATATATATATATATACACTAGGTATCTTACCCGCACGATGTGCGGCAATTAAAAAAATTGTTTAATACATAGAAAAGGTTTGTTGGGGAAAAAAAGTTAATAATTGCTTAATGAATTATTCTATAAGTTTATTGTTATGTAAATATTGATATGTAGTTCATGTTCAATTCCTAGATCAATATTACTTTGAATTACATTATATTACATTTTATCACCAATATTTACATAAATTAAAAATGAAACATATCAATAATCCCTTATAAAACAAATTGGCCTTCCTATTTTAGGAAATTCAGTACTTTTTTCAATATCTCCAAACTACCTCTAAATAACCCTAACAAATATATTTAAAGTTGTCAATTTTTTCACCTAATTACTTTTTGCATCCAATCCTCGACTTATATTTAGAATGATAACCACGGTTAGACGCATCATCGTCGCATTTCATGAAAGTAACCTAAACAACTTGTACTACCATTACAGCATCTCACACGTTATAAATCGTTGCTGCTGCAACGCGCGGACACTCTTCTAATATCTCATTAAGAATCACTATTATTTTGACTTAATTTATATTATATCTTATCATTAACATCAACATAAACTAACTATGAAACGTATCTTTAATCAAAATGTCAACAATATCATCAGTTATCACTATTACGTTGATAACCAAACATTGACAAATCCACAAAAGCTATACCGTGACTTGTTATAATTGATCTTATTAATAGTACAGAGAATGGATCTGTCATCAGAAGATAATATAAGAGGCCTAAAAAAAACTTTTGGAAAGGAGATTTAAGATTCATTCAGAATGAAAAGAAAATAGATACCACAATAGTATATTTAATTTAATGTTTAATAAATGGTGAAATAAGTCATGATGGTATGTATTTGCCAAAGAGATGGTTTGTGCTTGAATACCTCGTCATGTTGTAAATCATATAAATAAGTAAATATTGTGTTATTATTCAAGAAAGATTTGAAATAAGATGATAAAATATGAAACTAAATTTTTTTGGCATATATATCGCAAAGACAATATAGATTGCCGAACTTAAAAATTATTTAAAGTTTTCATTGTAATATTTTCCTTAAATATGAATAAATAAGATAAATATAATCAGAAAAAGTAAGAGGATGCCACATAGATTATAATCCTATGTGGCAATTTTATAAAATAGGTTTTAGTTTTTAGACCCTCTAAAATTATTCGGATTCTTACTGTTTTAATAATTATATAGATATAGATATATATATTAAAAAAAATACAATTCAAGCATTTACTGTATTTAATGGAAGCCCCTATCCCCAACTACACACGCGCGCATGCATATATATACTTGAAAATTAATACGAAATTACGAATGCGAAAAAGATACGTACTAAGCTAGAACTATTAATAATTAATCTATGAATGGTGATACTAATCATTTAAATGTCTACTTAATTCTATTCTCTAAGCTTAACATGATCGATCTTCAATTCGGTCACATATACAGCTCGAAACAAAGATAACCCACACATATATGAGCCGTTCTCGGCCACCTTAGTTGTGGCAAACTAGCAATCGCATTTGGTTATTTTGTTCAAGAAGATCTTAGAAAAAGCTATACTAGCTAGCATTTTATAAGAATATAGCTTACAACACTAGTTTTTATGATAAAGTAAAATCCATTAATGGTTTACACGGACGTGATTAGACATGTCATATTTCAAGCCCAATGTCTAATGGGTAGCAAAAGAGGCCCATTATGAACCATGTTGGCCTTTGATAGATGATGAAGGGGATGGAGAGGTTGATCGTGGGCTTCGTGCCCACATGCATAGATATTGTGTTTATTTATTTACTAAGTGGGAATGAGAATATAAGGGGTCGTTTTCTGCAAGAGATTTATATCCGAATCTGAATATCATTTCTGAATGTTAAGAGGTGGTTTAAATACCTGAAATCTGAATAACTACAGTTAATTGTTTTTTAGAAACGTCTTAACGTTATACACTCCAATTTTACAATTTCATTAAGAGGATAACTTATATGATGTTAACATCATCTAGTTAGATGATGTTTCCCTTACAAAACTATAAAATTTATGAGGGGCAATTTAACATGTGGGAAATTGATGTGAGTGCATCACCATAAAGTTAACATCATATAAGATTTTTCCTTTCATTAATTATTAGTTTTAGACCCGTATAAAAACACGGACAATTGATAGGCATTGGTATAAATTTTTGTTAAGGTTACATATTTAGCTAACGATGTACAAAATAAATTTAATTACTTACATGTATTGGTTATATTAATCATTTGTTATGAAAAAAAAATGTTGAAAATTATAAGGTAACTTATAACTTAAAATGTAACAAATATACTTGACTCGTAAGAGTCTAACTAATGACTTGTAAAAGTATAACAACTATGACCTGATCGTAAATGCTAAACATATATAGTAAATATAGATTGTAACATTGAACCTTATTATCTAAGCATCTCATCGGTCCACACAGCTAGAGTACTAGAGTACGCTAATGACTTGACAAAGACTGATGACAAGCGTCAGAGAATGAAACTCCATATCTTCAATTCGTCTCTATAAATTTTCTGTTTTCTTTCTCATCAACCATCATCCACAGTTTTTACTTTTTACTGTTTTCAGTTGTTCGTTTTTACTTTTTATTTTGTTCATGAACTTGTTTGTTGCTATTTTCTTTGTTACATACTTACAAAAAATCATTCACTATTTACACACACATAAAAATACCATGTATAGACTTTAATTATAATTTATACTTTGTTGAATAATTTTAGGTTACAGAACTTTTGGGCCTCCATTTGTATATGTAAAAACATGGACAATCAATACACCTTCTATAAATTAAATGGAAAATTCATGAACATCGGATTGAAATATGACGATGAATAATAATAACTAACTGAGAGGGAAGATAATAATTAACTCTTAATATATATCTATCTATCTATAACTCTTATAAAACAATAGTTAATCAAGCATTTTAAAGCCCTCTTGCAATCTAAAACTAACTTAAAAAATTGCCACATAAGATTTTATCCTATGTGTCAACTCCATATTTTTCTTTAAATAAACTATATATTTAAAAAACAAATGAACGTATATATGTTAAAATAAATATATATATATATATATATATATATTGTAAGAATCTAACATCTTTTCATTAGATAAAATGATATATTTTATTTAGTTTAAAAAATAAGATGAATATACCTAATGATATTTCATTATCTTTTTTATTCAACATTTATATGAGGTTCATTTCGTTTTTTTTATGGTGATTATATGAAAGTTTGCTCAAGCCGTTGGTTAGTTGGAACTCTCATCGCATTAATCATTAGTGGCAATATTTAAAGTTTATAAGCTTTTTTATCACCACTAAATTATATTCATCTTATATGAGTTAAGAGTTTTGTATAATATCATAACTTTCTGAAAGAGTTATGTTAATTCTTTCGTTCATATCACTATGGAAATTATGTACAATTTTTGGTTTAATTCTTTTATCTTTTTTTTGAATTTTATGATAATGGTTAATATAAACTCTTTTTTCTTTTGTTTTTTAACAATGCAATTTTTCATTGTGATGATGAGAAAAATATTATGATGGTAGACGAAGAGTTAGTTCAAAACAAGTGTATATAACAATTAGTTTAATGATTGGATAATGAATACGTTATTGCTAATTTAATTAAGTGAAACTAAATAGATTGTTCGTCCATATGTTTTTTTTACGATCATTATTGATTCATTCCATTAACACATTTGTTCACATATTAAGCGTTCCATTAAATGTTTTTTTAAGCAAGTTTAACTCAAATCTCACTTTATCGAGCACCCTTTTAAAGCAGCCGCACATCGTGCGGGTAAAAAAATCCTAGTATATATATATATATATATATATATATATATATATATATATATATATTTTACCCCAAAACCTTAACCATTAACTCACATATGTACAATAAGTTTTAACACCGGTTTAACTCATCACAAAGATAACCCAAATAAATACATTGCTAAGTAGATGGGTGAAATTTCCACTTCTAACAGTTACTATACCTGAACCAAATACCTTTTTCCATGTGAAATAGATAAATAGCATACAAATAATCTAAATTTGAGCAGAAGTAAGATTGCATTTTAAGATAACTATATCATTAAATTCTTTGTAGTGTACATCCCATATTACAAAACCATAGTAAATCTCAAGTACCATTGTATTGTCGATACACCTAACACAACTTTATCCCAATTGTGCTTTCAGAATCCTTGAAAAACAATAAAGTCCTATTTCCCTCCAATATCCACCATATGATTCCCTAGCACTACATTCAACTCTTTTCCCCTAGTCATGAAACCTGCACAGCCAACTTTTAGCCACTTTTTCTTCCAATTTCCAAATAGTAAAACCACCCAATACTAAATGGTACAAACTCCCACCCATGCCTTTAAAAATCATGCCCATATATGTATAGATTATACACAGATTTATATATATTTTATAGATATAGATATATAGGTAGTACATACACAGATTGACACAGACATATATACTCATAACCTACAACCTACACATATATTGAAATAAAACCTTCAAGTTCATTGACCATATATCACGGAACCTAAGACTATTAGGAGTGGAGGCACTCCCATGCTTTTGGGAATGCCCTTTCACCACTCAGAGCATGATACGTGGCACTTTACAATGATTGAAGGCATTCATTTGCTTTTGGGGCATTCCCTTGGAGTGGAGGCATTTCCTCCAAGGGCATTCTTTTTTTTTTTTATTTTTTTAAAAAACTGAATTTAAATATAAAAATAAATACAGAATTTGAATATTAATGGATATATTGAACAGTAACGACTACTTTTCAAATTCTTAATTTTCATCTATAAATACCCCATCATCCTCTCATTCTCAAAACACAATTAAAAATTTCAAAAAATTCAAAAACACACACAGAGGAGATGAACTTTGGGCGAGGAAGAGCACGAGATGAAGCAACTCGTCCTATTGGACAACCGCAACCCACACGAGGCAGAGGACGAGGAAGAGCACGAGGCGGAGCAACTCGTGCCCCTGTTCAGTCACCCATTCCACCACCTGTTCAACGCCGAGGTGAACCTGAAGGACTGCATCCTCGTCGTCTGGAGTTCAGGATGACGGCGCAGTTTTCAACCCGCGTAAACCTGCAATCAACAGACGACTTCACTGATGAAGAATTGAACGCGGTATGGGATTCTACCATGGCTCAAATCGAAAGCGGACAACTTAGGCCATGCATTCCAGGGCAGAACCGCATTCACAATGACGAAAGGCCCGAAGGATACGAGACTAATCCTGGTGAAGAGTACGTGAACGATTTCCAATCGGAAGAGGAATATCACTACGAGTACCAGCGCCGTAATGACGGTAACAGTGACATTTCCTCAACCGATTCCCTTTATGGCTGGCTTTACCCGTCACTCTCTCCTGATGTTTAATTTTTATTTAATGTATTCGTGTTAAGTAATGTTTTAATTTCGTGTGTTGTGTTTTTAAAATAAATGTAATGTTTGGATTTTAAAATAAATGTAATGTTTTAATTTTTTTGGTGTTTAATTGGTGACATATTTAATCAAATAAAAACAAATAAAACATTAAACATACATTAAACACACATTTATTTTATTTTAAACATTAAACATAGATTAAACACACATAAAACATACATTTATTTTAAAAGACACATAAAACGTAAAACCGAATACACATAGATAGATATGAAACTAAGACATATTCAATAAAATCACATCATAAATCTTGCACTAGCTCGTAGCAAGTGCCACTCCGAGAGGTAGAGAAAATCAGGATGCGTCATACGATACTCCTCTAAAGCAAGTTCGGCACGCCTCGGATTTTCTTCATTGTGCAAACGAGCATAGATGTGCTCGAACTCGTGAATAGAGTGGCGCATCTTCCGCCATTTTCCTTGCACATTCTCAAGGCTCCTTTGCTCGCCTTGACGATTTTGGAGATTAATAAATACCTCCCTTACACGGCTCCAAAAAGTTCTTTGTTGTTGGAAAGCCTCTACATTTAGATCTTCGGCTACGTCAAGCCAAACTCTCGCTAAATTCATAGTCTCATCTGCTGTCCAAGGTCTAGCCATTTGTTGTATGAGTGTATAAATATTAGAAGAATGAATGAAAGAAATAAGAAGTTTTTGGAGATAAAATGAGAATTGGTTTGATAGTGGTATGTGTATGTATATATATTGTTTATATTAGAGTTTAAAAAAAAAAAAAACCTTTATGGTGGCATTGGGAAGGTGAAAAGGAGGAAAAAAACAAATAAAAGAGCCCGTTCAAAATCCGAAGGCTTCAATTTCTAACGTTTGGAACGCCTAGGGAACGCCCCCCCGGGACCGATGTCAAGCGTTCCGGGGGCGTTCCGGATGGTAATTTCGAAAAGTAATGGGCTACTCCGGACGGTCTAAACATAAAAACCATTGTTGCAACAAATTAAAAAATACGTAATATTAATATCAATGTCTTGAAGCTATCCATTAAACCACCCCTAAACCCTAAAATATAACATTTTAATATCAACTATTTGAGCAGAAATGGCAATACAATATAACATTTTAATATCAACTATTTCATAAAACATAAAATTTGAATATTGTTCCTGGAGACTAAATGATCTTTATAAATGTTTGTTACATAAGCTAACTAATCTACAAAGAACAATCAACAAAAAAAAAATCAAATAATTAATTTTCAAACGGACTAACATCTAAAAATAAAATATATATGTAGTAAGCATTATTGAGAGTTGGTCTCCAACATTGGAGCATACATTTAGTTGGGATTAATAATAGAATTCCATGCTTACCCTTTTCCCCAAGTTATACACTCCTTGTTACACACATTCAAATGGTTCAAGCAAAATCAATGCACAACAAATACACTGCCATCTTGTACTCGATTTTAACTTCATGCATAGTACTTACAAAACTCAAAATTTAAATTGATAGTTATAGAGTTTATAGTAAACCTTGTATCATCATTTTTTACATAGTATAACAGGATTTTCATTTACAACACACACATGAGATAGAATTTTTATAGACATTGTACTTCAGAACCATATTCTTTGACTCTAAAAAGTCAAATCATCAAGATAACACATATGAAAGCTTAAGAATAAATGAGGAAAAATTTAGGAAAATGAACCTAGAAACCTGTTGTACTAAGTTGTTTGACAACAACATCAATCTTCTCACCTGAATCATCTTTTTTCTTATCATAGTCCTACTTGCTTGACAACATAATTTTCTTAGGTCATCATATAGTTTTATTTAGTAGAATTATTAGTAGATAGCAATGATCTGATCAATAAGTTCCCTACCCTTAAACAAATTGTAAACTGAAACAATTTAACATTCATTTTTTTTAATAGATTCAAGCAAGATCTACAATATCCATATAAGGAACAACCTTGAATTAAAACATGACCAATATAATCATATTGAAAAATAAGTAGATTAAAAAGCACCTTTAACTTATATTCTCTATCATCTTCAAACTTCAAGCTATGATCCATCATGATAATCCATATCTACTTCCTATAACAAATTGTAAACCGAAATAATTTAGCATTCATATCATAGATTCAAGCAAGATCTAAAATACCCATATAAGGAAAAACCTTGAATTAAAACTTGACCAATATAATAAAGTTGATAGACTAAAAAAGAGCACCTTTAATTTATATTCTCTATCATCCTCAAACTTCAAGCTAAAATCTAGCAATAATCCACATATACTTCCTGCAACAAATTGTAAACCGAAAAAGATTAGCATTCATATGTTCGTATATTCAAGAAAGATTTACAATATTCATATGTTCATTGATCCAGATTTAAGTTTTAAATTATTATGTATATTTTTTGTATATGTTTCAATAATAAATGAAAAAAGGCTTATTTGTAGCTACTATTACCATTAATCAACATAATATAACTTGGGTACATCTAAAATTAAAATTTTTCTACAAAAATCTTTGAGACATAACATCAAACCATATGAAACTATAAAATATAGTATATCTTTTCATCATCTTCATCATGGACTGCTCTCTTCTTTCCTAATGTCCTTTTTCTTTGCAATTATTTTTTCCAGCCGGTTTTTATCCATTTTCTAATGTCTCTTTGGGTTTCTTTGTTGGCCTTGAAGTCTTGTTGAAGTCAATATAATGGAAGAAGAAAAGAGAATTTATCAAAAATACATAAGCTAATAAGAAATCAATTATTTCAATAAAAACAATATATCAAACACTTAACATAGCAAAAATCATCATTATCTAAAGCTATGTTGTTAATACTTAAATATCGGTTATAACGGTTGAGGACCGGTATTTGAGATATCGGTTATAGCGGCGGTATAACGGTGATAATAAAAATAATAAATTTTATAAGTTTATATAATCATTTAAAGAGAATGTTAAAATTATATAAATATAATAGCTAAAATAGACAAAATCAAGACTTTGGGGGTTAAAAGTGGAAATTTTATTGAAACTTAGGAGAGGTGAAAGACACCTGTGACTCTGTAAAAGGTTTTGTGATGTTGCTTAAGTTGTTGATATTGTGAATTTGTAATGTTGCTTCCTCCATTGTGGATCGAAAAAAAAACCCTAATAAACTTTGATAAAACAAAAGTAAATATCATCACATGTATCAAACAAATATGTGTATGTATATAAAGAAAGAGATTGAAGAGAAACCATATTAGAAAGTAAATAAAGCCCCTAAAATACCAAAACCCAAATTCATCGGTTTTGATTTTCATAAAGAGATTTTGGTTAACCGTAAGCTATATATATATATATATTATTAATTATAATAATTATTTAACTAATAATATTAATAATAAAAGAGAAAGCTAACCGAGACGAATGGATTCAAATAGAAATAATAAAACCCGAGTACAAGAATCAAAAACCCGTTTGTGACTTTTTTCCGAGATTGTTATTGAAGACGACGATGATAATGATAATGATGATAAACCTGTGAAATCAAAAACCAAGCTCTAAGTTAATGTGGTTTAACCATATTCACATTCGTGTAATGTACCGAATAGATACTAAGGTAATATTGAAACTTCTTTTATTCATACATACCCAACAGATTCAAAACTAAAATTAAGCAAACTTTATTAAGAAATTAAAAAATAGACCTGAAAAATAAAATTGTGGGATGTGGAGAAGCCATGTTTTAAAGTTTGAATTCTTAGTTTGATTGAAATGACTTATGTTTATACAAATCTAAAAATAGGAAAGCTTATGGAGGAAGGATTCAAATATACAAACATATACAGGTGTACTTATCGCTTACTTCAACGACAAAAAAAGTCAACATTTTCAAAACTTATTACAAAAACCAAGCTAATTAAATAGTTTAAACCAAACTAACCTCTTAACTAAGTTCTAACTAAAATCTTATGTCATTAAAAATGCACTTTACACTAATGTGGCTAGGCTAGTTGCTTTGACACCTCACTTTTGTGAGGTCATGCTCTAATTTCCTGAAGTAGTATTAGGAGATAAATAGTGTAAAACCGTAATATAGCAAAAAAATAATAAGAAAAAATTAATATTAATTAAATATCCAAACAAGTTTACGTTTGTTTTGTTCACATTCTTTTGTTCTCAAAAACCAAAAACCCATTTGATCCTATCTCAATTTCTTCTTTTTCTTCCCCTACATTACTCCCACGTGCTTATCTTTATTTCTCATATCCTCCATCGAAATCCACTCCACGGTCAGACAAACACATATGAAAACCACTTCGCCCATCAAAATCCACATACAAACACTTTGATTGTTATTAATTCGATTTTATTAAATGTCAAATCTTTTTTTGTTAGACACCCAGAGAAACAAAAATCCCTCAAACAATCCCGACTTCGATCGACCGTCTATGATGGTTGGTGGCTGAACTCGATCGATGGTAAGTGGGTGGGTAAACCCTGAGCAGCAAGGGGTTGAACTCGATAGGTGGTTGGTGGCTGAACCGTGACTTCGATCGACTGTCTCGACAGTGGTTGTTGGTGTTACCACCGAAGTAATGTTTTCCTTTAACAAAAATGAAGAAGTCATATACTCAGATGTAAAAAAGGGGTAATTCCAAGTCTGACCGAAAAAGAGTATGTTAAGAAGTTTATGGCTCTGGATCTGAGTAAAAAACAAACACCTCAAACTTTGAAAACTTATGAGTGAAAAAGAGACGAGAGGTTGATAACACTATATTCTCGAGTTTTTATTGAAGAAAAAAAAAGAAAGGAGAAGATTAGATAGGAAAAAAAAGAATAAATAATTACATAAATAAAGAGGCATTCTCGAGTTGAAAGAAAAGAAAAGAAAGTTGATAGTTAAATGTATTCTTGCGTTAGAAGGGAAAAAAAGAAAAGGATAAAAAGATACAATTTTACATTTATAATCTTGTAGTAATTAAAACCTTTATATAAATTTAAGGGGTATAATAATAATTTCATCACTTTTCCTTCTAAATTTTGCCAAAAGTGGCAAGAAAGTTTTGGGATCAAAACATCATATTTTTCCCTTTATTTCTCTTCCCTTTCTTTTAAAACAAAAACTCAAGAATACAAAAATTAAAAGTTTCTTACCCTTTCTTTTCTTATCTCTTCAAAATAAAACTCAAGAATGCACTGTAAGAGAGTTTAGAGGTGAAAACAAACTAGGCCTAAGACTTGGACATCTAAAATTAGATATGAAATTTCTCAAATTTTAATATATAAATCAAGGTTCATAAAAAATAAAAAATAATGAGGAATCCAAACCATGTAATATATTGGATACCCATTAACTTATTCTATATGAGTCATATGATTCTATGAGCTAATAAAATATTAAAAAACATAATATAAAGGATGTATTGTTGAGTTGGATACATATGAAGATAATTAACTTGAGAAAGATGTATTGTTGAGTTTCTCATTGCAATTTTGGCTTTCATACTGTGATTTTGAATGTTTACATTAAGATTTTGGATTTTCACATTTGATTTTGTATTTCATATTGCGATTTTGGCTTTCAATGCTCGGGCGTTGTGATTTTGTTAAAGCATTTTATGGGGAAGAAAAAAGAAAAAAGAACGTTGTATATATATATATCATCTTTAATTAACGCCTTTTGGTTAACTTTTTTTCTTCTTCTTAGATTATGACGGCGCACGAAAGAAGCAACCGTGGGCGGTATACTTAGATTCCACCTTGTTGACTTGCAGCAGCCTTTGTTTCACTTAATTTTTTCTCAAACCCAGATTTTTAGGGATACTCCCCTGCCCTTAACAATTATATACTCACTAACTTATGGTTTGTGCACTTGATTATAGTTTTAACTTTAATAGTATCATTATACTAATCTAAATTATATATAAGAAGCATGTTATCTTATAGATACTACTCTATAGTCCACAAACAAATAATAGAAATTAGAACGTGTAAAAACTTAAGTTATTAGGGGATAGTAAATCACTTTTATCCTTAAATCTAGTTTATAATTGACATGAGAGATTGCAATAATTTACGAGTAAATAATTAAGGATATAATCCTTGTACATGTGCATGTATTAATTGAATATGTTTTTGTGAAAGTTGAGACAAACAAACATGGGGATATAAAAAATTACAATAATAAAACCGGAGAAATATGTATTTGTTGAACAAATTGACATATAAATAATATTAAGCATACCTTCATAGTATAGGTTGGCTGGCTCAAGCCTTTACTGCTTAACATTAATATTACTCGTACGTTTCAAGGCTTCAACTTTCGGGCACATATTTGATAAAACACAAGGACAATAATATACCCAATTTATACGTACTGTCTAAACATTTTAAGCAAATAACACCTTTAACAAACTTCAGAATATATATATATAACATTAATTGGTTTTGTTCTTTTTGAATCGATCTACAATTCTACATAAATACATTTAAGGCCGGTGTGCTCAAACATGAAAAGCTGGCAATTCGATCATGGTGAGTATATTGCATTTGGTCCAGTAGTGGCTAATTAATTATTTGACTGAAAAAGAAATGAATTTATGTTAAAATTGAACAGGACTGACTACAGGGGAAAAAATTAAATTGATGTAAACAATGGGGGTAAATGGGTTAATTATCTGATTATTTTGGAGAAATTTTTATAGGCATCCCTTTCGAGGGAAAGGGTAGCGGATCCATGAGTATTGGCTCATCGGGGTAGACCAACGACCAGTTATATCGTGTCACAACATAATGCACAAGTACTAGAATGTTGAGCTTTGCTAACTGGTAGCCTGCACACAACCTTGGTCCTCCACCAAAGGGTATATAAGAGTAAGATTGAACTGGATCTGCAAATCGGCTGGGGTTGAAACTCATCGGATCTGGAAAGTAATTTTCATCATAATGTGTTCCATATGTGGTCCAAAGCACCTACACAAAACAACATTAAGATTATTGAATGAGTGCAAGTTGGATAATGGTTGTGAAGAGATGATCGATCCTTCAACTTGTGTTTGTAAATTAATTGAAGTATAAATTAATTTTGTTATCATTAGTACCTTCCAGCCTCTGGGAATAGTAATCCCTTCGAATTCAATGTCATTTGTGGCTTTTCTGAAGGATCCGAAGATAGGAGGGTTTAGTCGCATGGTCTCACGAGCTACCTGCCAGGTATACTCCATTTTTTTCACATCTTCGAACGTCAAAGCCTCACCTGGCCTTTTGTTGCTAGCAATACCTTCATGTTCTGCAAGTGAGTTAAGATCATTTTAGTGTTAAAAATTGTTAAATCCGTGTTTGTTACTTGGGGAATTGCAACTTAACTTGATGGTACTATACCTTTTAGTATTACTAACAGCTAGCATTTGCAGTTGAAAAAAAACCTCTAAAATTAATAAAAACAGAAAAAAAACCCGCATATATACCTTTAAGTAACAGAGAGTAACAGTCAGGGTGATTTGCGAGCATCTTGAAAGTCATTGTGATGGCGTAAGATGTCGTATCATGAGCTGCAAACACCAGCAAGACGACGTTATCAACAACTTCGTCCTCAGTGATTTCACCTTTGATCAAAGCAGCCACCAATTTAGAAAACAGCATGTTGTCTTCTTCATCTGTCCCGCATTCCATGGCCTCCCTCTTGCTTCTGACTTCAGCCACCAATATCTTCTCTATCTCCGCTCTTGCTTTCTTTGCCCTCGAGAATTTAGTCCCTGGGAAATTCACCGGAGGAGACAAAACGCCTTCCAAAACACGCTCAAAAACACCAAACAACGTCTCCGGCTCAATCCCAATCCCAAACAAGCATTCAAGGACAATAGTGAAGGTAAGCATTTTGGTAGACCTATATAGACTGATTTCTTCACGGTCGTCCCAGTTTCTCTCCAAATGTTTTTGAATGGAGCCGCACATTTTAGGCACCATAGCCTGGAGGCCTGAAACGTTGACCGTGGAAGTAATGATGCCACGTAGGCAACGATGTGAGTCTCCTTGTTTCTCCATGATGGAATTCTTTCCCATCAATTCAACCGAGGAAGTCGGCCACGAGCTTACCACCAATTTAAACTCATTCGACATAAAGAACTTATTAGCGTTCGCCCCATTCACCACCACAGTTGGCGAACCCATCAATTTTGTCTTGAAGACATTGCCATATTTATTGATTCTGGGTTGGAAAAAGTTTTCATACAGCTGATTCATGCGTTGAGCATTGTAGAACTCGATCGTTTCTCCGATCCAAGGAAGACCCATGTCCCCAGATGGTAGTCTGATCACCTTGTTGGTTCGCCTTTTCGAGTTTTTGTAGATACAGAGTATAATAGAGAAGATGGTGAGGGTTAGTGTAAAAAGAAGAGTCATGAAAGAATCCATTGATGGAGTTTGAGTCTTTGTACGAGTATTTTATTTGGTAACGTGTGTTTGTGAGATGGATGTGTTAAGATGGAAAGAATTGAAAGAGTATATATAGGTATGCATAAGGAAAAGGTTAGTTGAATTTAGTCAGTTACCAAAGTCAACTGATTATTATCTATTAGAAATAAATAAATTAACAAATACACTTGTTAATGTAAATTGTTGGGATGGCGGATGTAATCGAAAGTCGGCCCGACTAAAAGATTCATATTTATTCGCAGCATGTGATCCCCACCCTTTCCCTATTTGCTGACTGTGCTTCCCAGTTGTAAGACTATCTCTAAGTCTCTAACCATCTTTCTAAAATTCATTTTTTCTCTGAACTAAGAATTTTAGAGATATAATCATGTTCCAACTAGAATTGTCTAGACCGTCAATACTAAACCCTACTTGAAATCCCACCTGATCATAATCGTCCTGAACAAACAGAGTTAGAGTCAAAGATTTTTAACATGTCAATCCATCAACTTTATCTTTTCAAGTCGGTTTTGACTTGACTTTTGGGTTTTCAAGTTGACCTGTCAACACAGATATTTTTTTATGCTTTTACATATTATCTTTTTTAATTGTAAACAACACCTTAATAGATCGAATCGAACCAAAAAAACAAGCTCATACTGACTATATATATATATATATATATATGAGAGAGATCAAATAAGAAGGGGTCTTAAGGAGAGAAGGGAAAGGTCTTATGAACCAATCAGAACGTGACATGTGGATTTTTTTTAAAAAAAAAAACGCGGTGGCATTTCTGTAAATAAATCAAACTTTTGTCAGCCTGGTTCTAGGTCAGCTTGGGTCTGAATCAGCTTGGGTTATGATCAGCTTGGTCAGCCTGGGTTCTAGGTCAGCTTGGTTGGTCAGCTCGGGTTCTGGGTCAGCTTGGGTTTTGATATGCTTGGTTGGTCAGCTTCGTTGGGTCAGATTGGTCAGCCTGCGTTATGGGTCAGCTTAGTCAGCCTGCAATTTGGGTCAGCTTGGGATCTACATTTGTGTAGATTATGTGTAGTTTTGTGTCAAGCTAACCAACATGACCCAACCTGACCCAGACTCCAAGCTAACACAACCCAACCCCAAGCTGACCTAACCTGACCACAAGTTGACCCAAAACCCATAATCTACATTTGTGTAGATTGTGTCAAGCTGACCCAACCCAAGCTTACCAAGCTGACCCAACCTGACCCAACCCCAAGCTGACCCAAAACCCATAATCTACATTTGTATAGATTGTATAAAGCTGACCCAACCCAAGCTAACCAAGCTGACCCAACCTGAACCAGACCCCAAGCTGACTCAATCCAACCCCAACCTGACCCCAAGCAGATTCAACACCCATAATCTACATTTGTGTAGATTGTGTCAAGTTGACCCAACCCAAGCTAACCAAGCTGACCCAACCTGACCCATACCCCAAGCTGACACAACCTGACCCCAAGCTGACCCAACCCAAGCTAACCCAACCTGACCCAATCAGACCCTGACCCCAATCTTAACAAACTGATCATGCTGACCAACTAAGCTGATCAGATCCCAAGCTGACCCAGACCAAGTTGACCAACCAAGCTAACCCAGAACTCAAGCTGACCAAACTAAGCTGACCAAGCTGACCTACCAAACTGATCAGAACCTAAGCTGACCCAGACCCAAGCTGACCCAGATTCCAGGCTGATCAAGCTTCAAAAAAGTTTGATTTATTTACTAAAATGCCACCGCGCATTTTTTTTCATTTTGACACATGTCGCGTTCTAATTGGCCTATAGGACCTTCTCTCCCTAAGACATCTTCTTCTCGGATCTCTACCCTATATATATATATATATTGACACCATTGTCTTAAAGAATATTTAATAAAGAAAAGTAAATAAAAGAAATGATAATGTTTCCAATGTTTGGTGATAACGCTCAAATTATGCATATTTGTTTGAGCGTTTTTGTGTCATTTAGCGTATATATATTACCCATTTGAATGTAAATTAATGCATTTTAGTTACTTATTACTTTCATAAGTGTTTTTATAGGTTACATTGTTAAATTGATGAGAAAATGCACTAAAAAAGACAATAAAAAAGTTCTTCATTGTTTGGCCGTAATTTATTCATTCGGACTACGATCGAGACGATTCAACTTTCTACGGATTCAAGAAATTAAGATCTACAAGTTACATGTTGATCACTTTCGATAAATTAGCTACCATGATCACTTTTTGAAAGATTACAACATAAGATAATACATGAAGCAACATTTATGGCTACTTGGGCCCATTGTACTTGAAATGAATGAAATGCTAGCATGTAACACACACGTTTTCAATATTGTGACATAATATGCTAGCTTCTGGAAAAGTATCACTCTTTTTTTTTCCTAACGGAAAATTTTTTTCTATTCACACTCATCTTTTCAAAGAGGATGAAGTGAATAATCGTCTTCTATTTAAAGCAAAAGGAATGAATAGTTGCCTTTTCGGGTTTCTAAAGTTTTTCCACAGTACTTTTATTTTTTAAAAGAAAATGCTAAATAAAGTTCTTAGGGCTTTACTTAACATGCATAAAAAAGGTTGTACGTTTCCATATTAAAAGCCCACCTCTTGATTTTTATGATAAATGTACAACTATTTAATACAGCTTAACGAAAGCCCTTAGGAATTTGTTTTTAAACTATAAACTTTTTAAGTTATAGTTATATGTAATAAACCGAATATATTTGTAAAATCGATATCTAATGTATTTTAAAAAAGGAAAAGGAATGGCGCATGGATTGGTGATTTGATACTACAGTGTATATTGGAAAAAAAGAAAAAAAAGAAAAAGAACAATAAACTTTTGGGGGCTGGGGGAATCTTTTTGAAAGGGGTTGGAACAAAGTCAGCGTACGCAGACGTTTGGTCACATGCAAAGCCAATAAAACTTGAATCTTTTAGTCGGCCCGACTTTAAGATTTCATCAGCCACCCCCCAAATAAAAACAACTAACTGTTTCATTTTTATATTAGTTGACTTTTCCATCTGACTAAATTCGTTCAATCTTTCCTCTTTCAATCTCTATATGTACACTTGGACACTCCACTCTATTCAATCATCTTCACAACCCACAAATATATACAAACAACGACAACAACAAATTCATCAACATGGCCACCTACATTCTTACTATTGTCTTATTAATCATACTCTGTATCTACAAAAACTCGAAAAGGCGAACCAACAAGGTGATCAGACTACCATCTGGGGACATGGGTCTTCCTTGGATCGGAGAAACGATCGAGTTCTACAATGCTCAACGCATGAATCAGCTGTATGAAAACTTTTTCCAACCCAGAATCAATAAATATGGCAATGTCTTCAAGACAAAATTGATGGGTTCGCCAACTGTGGTGGTGAATGGGGCGAACGCTAATAAGTTCTTTATGTCGAATGAGTTTAAATTGGTGGTAAGCTCGTGGCCGACTTCCTCGGTTGAATTGATGGGAAAGAATTCCATCATGGAGAAACAAGGAGACTCACATCGTTGCCTACGTGGCATCATTACTTCCACGGTCAACGTTTCAGGCCTCCAGGCTATGGTGCCTAAAATGTGCGGCTCCATTCAAAAACATTTGGAGAGAAACTGGGACGACCGTGAAGAAATCAGTCTATATAGGTCTACCAAAATGCTTACCTTCACTATTGTCCTTGAATGCTTGTTTGGGATTGGGATTGAGCCGGAGACGTTGTTTGGTGTTTTTGAGCGTGTTTTGGAAGGCGTTTTGTCTCCTCCGGTGAATTTCCCAGGGACTAAATTCTCGAGGGCAAAGAAAGCAAGAGCGGAGATAGAGAAGATATTGGTGGCTGAAGTCAGAAGCAAGAGGGAGGCCATGGAATGCGGGACAGATGAAGAAGACAACATGCTGTTTTCTAAATTGGTGGCTGCTTTGATCAAAGGTGAAATCACTGAGGACGAAGTTGTTGATAACGTCGTCTTGCTGGTGTTTGCAGCTCATGATACGACATCTTACGCCATCACAATGACTTTCAAGATGCTCGCAAATCACCCTGACTGTTACTCTCTGTTACTTAAAGGTATATATGCGGGTTTTTTTTTCTGTTTTTATTAATTTTAGAGGTTTTTTTTCAACTGCAAATGCTAGCTGTTAGTAATACTAAAAGGTATAGTACCATCAAGTTAAGTTGCAATTCCCAAGTAACAAACACGGATTTAACAATTTTTAACACTAAAATGATCTTAACTCACTTGCAGAACATGAAGGTATTGCTAGCAACAAAAGGCCAGGTGAGGCTTTGACGTTCGAAGATGTGAAAAAAATGGAGTATACCTGGCAGGTAGCTCGTGAGACCATGCGACTAAACCCTCCTATCTTCGGATCCTTCAGAAAAGCCACAAATGACATTGAATTCGAAGGGATTACTATTCCCAGAGGCTGGAAGGTACTAATGATAACAAAATTAATTTATACTTCAATTAATTTACAAACACAAGTTGAAGGATCGATCATCTCTTCACAACCATTATCCAACTTGCACTCATTCAATAATCTTAATGTTGTTTTGTGTAGGTGCTTTGGACCACATATGGAACACATTATGATGAAAATTACTTTCCAGATCCGATGAGTTTCAACCCCAGCCGATTTGCAGATCCAGTTCAATCTTACTCTTATATACCCTTTGGTGGAGGACCAAGGTTGTGTGCAGGCTACCAGTTAGCAAAGCTCAACATTCTAGTACTTGTGCATTATGTTGTGACACGATATAACTGGTCGTTGGTCTACCCCGATGAGCCAATACTCATGGATCCGCTACCCTTTCCCTCGAAAGGGATGCCTATAAAAATTTCTCCAAAATAATCAGATAATTAACCCATTTACCCCCATTGTAAAGATCCATTATTATTCTTTTTGAAGTTATATATGTTATAATTCTTTTAGAAACTGAAATTTCCTATGGATGCCACAAGTATATTTATTATTAGTTACATTTTGAGTACGTAATTATGCCTAATCAGACACTTTCCAGGAACGAAAAAAAGAAGTAGGATTTCATTAATGACAGTTGTTTTTAAGACTATCACAGAAGTTATTAGTGTATATGTTAAGAATGGTGGTACTATCATTTTAAATAATGTACTATCATTTTAAACATAACCTTGAGGTTGTCATTATCATGACTCAAAAGAATATATTTTTAGTGATGAAGATACTTAACAGTTGATAAAACAGATAATCCATATGCTCAGATCTTGAGATGCTCTTATTGCCAATGAAAAGTCTTTAGCCTAGTCACTAATACGATGGAGATGGGGTTCAAGACTCATAATTCATTTGTCTGAATAAGATTCTTAGGATTTCAGTTAACTGGAAACACTTGGAAAAATCTTGAGTCTTGACGTGGTTAATTTGTGTTAGTTGATCATTTGAATTTAATTAGCTTAACTTTGCTATGATAACATATATATAATTGATGTCAACTCCATACATAACCCCATGTGCTTGAAGCCTTGATGCAACAGATAACAAAATACTTATTACAGTAGCATTTTAGTGACTTAGTCTAAATATGTATTGTTGTTATCATTAAAGATGCCAATCATGTTTATATTATAGTTTAGATACCTATAATATCTCTCATGATAACAAATACTCGTACCTAAAAGATCTCTTATCTCTTATGATAACATACCTAAAATATCTCTAATCACAACAACAACAACATCAATAACAACAACCATTATGATCGACGTAATTTCATAAGATTCTGAGGTTGATTTGATTTGAACTTTTTTATTTAGAATAGCTAATGAGTAAACCTTAAAACTTTAGTTTAGAGATGACAGAACAGGCAAAGCCTGGGATCGGTCCTAGCCTAGTATGATTTGTTAATTGGTCTTTAAGTGTTAATTCTATATATAATATTTATCTTTCAACAAATGCAAAGTAATTAATTAAATGTTAACCTAAACTAGGTTCAAAAAGAACCACGCCCAAGCTAGGTTTGTCTCAATGGGCTTCAAAAAAGCCTATTTTTTGGATTAAAGATCGGTCGGGTCTCAGACGGTCTTTTGAAGGCCCAGACCAAAAGAAAGTCCACTTAGGTCTGGACCAAAATGCCTAGTCCAAACCCTATACACATGAAAGTTGAAAAACTAAAAATGTTTGTAAAAAGTGAGGGAGTGGAAGTGGAACAAAGCCAGCAAATAGGTATGTAGAAAAATAGTTTTCCCCAAAGAAAGGAGCACATGTTGCTTATTATGACGTATTAACATGAATCTTTTAGTCGGCCCGACTTGCAGATTACATCCGCCACCCCAAAAAAACAGCTATTTGTATGCATAAACAATTAGTTGACTCCACACAACTTGACTCGATAGGACCAATTACACAAATTCTCTCTTTGTTTTTTATATGTGTGTCTATATAAACTCTTAATTATAACTCTCCCTTTAATTTATAAACCAATTAAGTAACCATTCATCAATGGCAACCTTCATATACTCACTATTACCTTCATTTTTCTTTATCATCATTCTCATTTACATAATTTTCTATAAACCAAAACAGGACACCAAACTACCATCGGGCCAAATGGGTCTCCCTTGGATAGGAGAAACAATCCTGTTCTATAGAGCTCAACGAAAAAACCAACTTTTCGTTAACTTTTTTCAGCCAAGAATAAAAAAACATGGTAAAATCTTTAAGACTAAATTGATGGGATCACCGACCGTGGTGGTAAATGGGGCTGCGGCCAATAAGTTCTTCATGTCGAACGAGTTTAAATTGGTGGTTAGCTCATGGCCAACTTCATCAGTAGAAATGATGGGGAAGAACTCCATTATGGAGAAACAAGGAGATGCACACCATTGTCTTCGTGGGATCATTGCTTCAATGCTCGGCCCTACTGGCATGCAAATGATGATGCCAAAAACGTGCATCTCAATTCAGAAACACCTACAAAAGAACTGGGAAAACAATGAAGAAATTAGTCTACATCGGTCTACCAAAAGACTTACTTTCACTATAGTTCTTGAATGCTTGTTTGGGATTGGGATAGAGCAAGAGACGATGATTGGAATCTTTGAGTGTGTTCTAGAAGGTGTTTTAGCTGCTCCAATCAATCTCCCGTGGACTAAATTCTCAAGAGCTAAGAAAGCTAGAGCGGATATAGAGAAGGTACTCGTTGATGAGGTCAGAAGGAAGCAGGAAGCCATGGAAAGTGGAAAAGATGAAGAAAACGGCATGCTACTTTCTAATTTAGTTGCAGCTTTGATCAGAGGTGAAATTACAGAAGCAGAAGTTGTTGATAACGTTGTTTTGTTAGTTTTTGCAGCTCACGATACAACTTCTTATGCGATCTCAATGACTTTCAAGATGCTAGCTAACCACCCGGATTGCTATTCTGTTCTCCTAAAAGGTAGCATTCCAATTCATACCTCAAAGTCTCAAACTAATAGCAATACTTTAGTATGTATATATAATATCTCATTAACTGCTTAATGTTTTATCCTCATGATTAATTACCAGAACATGAAGAAATTGCTAGAGCAAAAAGACCAGGTGAAACTTTAAATCTTGAAGATGTGAAGAAAATGGAGTATACCTGGCAAGTAGCACGTGAAACTATGCGACTCTGCCCTCCCATTTTCGGCTCATTCAGAAAAGCCACAACCGACATTGAGTTTGAAGGTTTTATTATTCCTAAAGGATGGAAGGTGCTTTGGACAACATATGGAACACATTATGATGAAGAATATTTTCCGGATCCAATGAGTTTTAATCCAAGTAGATTTGCAGATCTGGTTCAAGCTTATGCTTTTATACCATTTGGCGGCGGGCCAAGGCTATGTGCAGGGTATCAACTGGCAAAGCTAATTATTCTCGTGTTTATGCATTATGTCGTCACACGATATGATTGGTCATTAGTTTACCCCGACGAGCCAATAGTTATGGACCCTCTTCCCTTTCCTTCTAAAGGAATGCCTATAAAAATCTCTCCAAAATCTGATAATTAGCACCTGTACTGCTTTGTGAACTTGAACTCATAATATGAAACTAGCTACTTTAAAGTTAGAATTAACTACTTTCCTATCAGTATCAGATCATCAATTTTGAGTTATCATCAATCAGCCACCTGTTAACAAAAGGTTTAACAAATGGTGACTGAACATAAAGCAATAATATAATATAGATTCTCAAGGGATGCAGACTGATATATAGAGAACATGTGGTTTTACTGGCCATAATAGATAAAGATTTGGAAGTTAGGCCTGATATGTGTTTTCAAACTTTATTCGAATATATATATATATATATATATATAGATGTTGGGTTTTAAGGACTAAGACCACACTAGTTACCTGTCATAAAAATATCTTTTTTGGCATAATTTATATTCCCTTTTCATCATGTTCCGTATAATTAGTTAAGTTCTATACAGTGTGCGCTGACCAGAAGGTTACCACCCATTTGCCTTTTCTTTTTAATTATATAGATATATACATAATCTGATCCTACAACAATTATTAGGACAAAATGTATAGGCAAGTGAGCCGTTGCAACTGCATAAATAGAATATAGTATCAGTTTAATTATAAAGCATACTGTAAAGTGAATGACATGGAATCTCTAAGTTATGACAAAAAGCTAGGGAAGATCCACAACAACGGGATCTACAAATCAGGAGAGTCCTGACTTCTAAGTTAGGATATACATAGCAAAAGATTTTTTATGGATCTCTTGTTCAGTAACCATATTTCTTTTTTGTGGAATCTCTTTATTTATGTTAATTAAAAACAAAGGAATAACCTAGTAGCATATAACTTAGGTACTTCTAAAGGTAAATTAATGATCGTATGTGTATGTTTAAAATAGCTTTAACTTTGTTTTATATAAATTTGTCTTGGAAGCATGCACTCAAGTTATATGTTACTAACTTACTATAAACATATAAGTTATATCCGTATTATGGGAACAGTGTGTGTTGTACAGATGTTGAGTACGACATTAAAGATACATGTTGTTTCATATATATATATTAAAAAAGTAAGTATGGGGCTGTTATACACCTAACTTGGGTGAAAAACCCCTCACATATCAATATTTTAATATTTTGAATAAATGTTTGACCCCTATGACTTTTATGGTTTAAAAGTAGGTATGTGAGGGATTTTTCACCCAACTTAGATGCCTAACAGCCTCATATTCTCTTCCCCATATATCAACAACATATATCTTTCTTATATGATAGAAAGGCAACGGAAATCACCTAAAATGAAAATGTGTAGAAAAATAACTTAAAATCAATACATATTGTTTAATAGAAGCATAATCAACGGCTTCGGGCATGGGCAATAAGTTATACAAGGAGACATGAGTCGTGTGACTGTGGAGCGACTTTGAATTATAACACAACCATTGATATGGAGAACGTTGATGTGCATTTACCCCGAAGTTTGTACACATTAAAAAACAAATATCTATTTAAGTGGCGCAGGTTTTATACTGCTTGCAAGCATGATTGAGAAACATTCAAGTTTTTGCTCAAGTGTGGAGTACTAGGTGGAGGTGCTTAACTCGAACATATGTTGTATGGCATGTACATGTTGGTATGCGGTATCGGAGATCAAAGGGTTCCTCCAATTTAACCTTTTTTTAGAAGAATAAATAAACATATTTAATCTAATGTTTAATAGATTACATAATTGACATACATACAACTACTTGGTTGAATTATAACTTTACCAAAAGTCATTAAACGTTTTCTAACTAAAATTACACTGTATATATTAAGAGGGTGTTATAAATAATTAAACTAATTATATTTATCGTAATTATGAATCAATATACCTTTATTATATATCACACTCATCTTTTTAGATAATAATTCATATAACTACTACGTAAACAGATAAAATCTAGATGTCCAGGTTATCTAACAAAACGAGCCGCTAACTAATGTCACATAAAACAGAGGAGATGCCTTCCTCACATGTCATTGACTATCTATCCTCGAAGTCTTTCTCTCCGTCAAGGGTACTCTCTCTTTCTTGAACAAGCACGGTGCCATCGGGACAAAATCCTAGCATAAGCTAGAAAAAGAAGAAGAGAAAGAGGAGCGAACAAGGGAAAGAGAGGTGAGTGGCATTTAGGGGAAGTCCAGCACGAAAGCAAGTCACACCTCCAAATTTTTACTCGTTGGGTGGACTGATCCATCTTGAGGTGAGTGTTTCTTGTTGATCTTTCCCCCAAATTTTTATTAGGTCATTTTGTATTGATTTCGTATAAAAGCAAATCATTTATTGCATCCGAATTATACATAAAACTTGATCTTTTCTTATCGTTGTGCAAGGTCTTCAAACTATTTGCTTAAATTTCAGCATTTCCCCACATTTTAGTTTCGACTTGAAACAATCATCCCTTGGATGTGTTTGAAGTCGTGGCAAAACATAATTTTCACCTAGCTATCAGGCTTGCACATTAAATCCCAAGTTCACATTGATTTGAAACGATACATAAGCAAGACAATGTGTAAGATCAAAACATCCAACAATGCCCCAAAGACTTGGGAGTTGGGAGTTGGGACAGGAGAAGATTTACAAAACAAGTCCTTTAGTAACTCAGCAATAGTTTAGTAATGCGGTAATTAAATAGCAATATTTACATGCATCAAAGACTTGAGATGAATCCCCTCAAAGCCGTAAGGCTAAAGGGGAAACATCGACCTCTTTTAAACTGGCGATTAACTGAACCCATACAAATATATTGGCAATCAATCAATTATATCAACTCAAAAAGTAATTCTTACAAAATAAAGAGTAAAGAAAATCACATTTCCTTTCATAGGTTATCAAATCACCTGATTTAAGTGTGAGTATCAATAGATCCTGTTCAAGTGAAGCAAGAAACCAAAGTAGGACAAACTTTCACTCTGGTTCTTCTTCTCTTAAGCTCCCATTCCCAGATACTAAGTGTGAACCACACATTAGTAAAACTAAAACTAAAATTACTGCATCCATCATGCTGATATATATCCCAAAATCCCAAATGTAGCTCTATATAAGAACAAGTCCCAAAAAACAGTTAAATGATAGAGTCATTCTTATAACAGAGGCTATCAAAAAGGCGGAACTAGTTACCAACTTCATTCTAACTTGCATCATAGCAGATGGCTAAAGCTGAGGAGCTTGAACACGATTTTGAGTCTGAAACAAAACAACCAAACACCTGTTAGTCAACCTCTAAATAGATGAGTGCCAATTTCAGGTCATTTACTCATCAATGAGTTGACTAATAGTCATATGTTCTATCTATAAAGGGTCAAATAAGTAAAACTTAGAAATTCGGCTATAAAAGGACAGCTCAAATAGGTCATTCAATCGAGTCTAATGGATTATGAGTCTCCCTAAAGTGTATTTTCAAAGCATACAACCTCCAAACTCGATCTATTCAACAGAATTAGACAATTTGATGTAATATAACAGAATTTGTAATATCACACAAATTATTTATAAAATGTGAGAAGTGTTTATGAACAACCCAACACAGACCACAACAGTGTACCAAACAATTATCAGTCCTAACATTAACCTGTTTTGACCTGTTACCTAACATTCCTCAGCCCACCCATTTTAACCCCTCCAGAACAGAGTAACCAAACACATACAATGAGAGAAAACAGAAGAATAAACACATACCTTCTAAACCTATCCAGTCTTGTGTGCAAATCAATGATTGCAAGGTATCTGCACTTAACGAGCTTCGATGCTGATCAAGAACTCTATCAGTGATATCAAAAACCGAATCCAATGAAACATTCGACATTGGAATTCCTAAAATGTTTCTCGCCATCGTAGATAGCACAGGATAGCGAGGAGTGTGTACTTTCCACCAATTTAGTACATTAAAATCAACATTACGAGGAAATAATGGCTCCTCTAAGTACTTATCAAGGTCTGATTTAACATTTTGACTTTGTGACGTTTCATGAAGGAAACGGTCAAATCCCGTCAAACGATCTCGAGTATCCTTCCCACCGTTACTTCCCCCAACCTGGCTGTGTGAAGCTAATGTAGAGTACACATCATGGCCATTGTAAAGTGCCCTCATACAATTTGAAACAATATCTACACAATCTGGAGAATCACCCCCATAGATTTGCGGGTAATAATACTCTATTAGCTTCATTTTAAATCGAGGATCTAAAATTGCTGCAACTGCTAATGCCAGGCTGCATTTCTTCCAGTACTCGTCGAATTTAGTTTTCATTTTCATTGATAACGAGCTTATATATTCATCTCGGCTCTGACACCAGTCAATCAAGTTTAAATGGATAGAACAAACCTCTGGAAAATATATATTTGCAGTTGGAATTTTGGTTGCTGCAAAAACTGTAGCAGCATCAACGAAAACTTTCAAGAAACTAGTTACGGTGCTAGCTTGATTCCATTCATCATCAGATGGACAAGTTGTGTAAGAAGTGTCCTGTTCTTGGAGACGGGAAAACGCCTCTCGGTATTCCACAGCAGCACCAAGCATGATATAGGTAGAATTCCAGTGGTGCGGATTATCCAGGTATAGTGGCTTTTGGCTGTTAGCTCCAACTTCTTGAACCATTTCATTAAACTTCTCGTTGATTGCTTGTGAGCTTCTAATGTACCTTATGCTTTCCCGGACCTTGCAGATTACTGAATTAAAAGCTTCTAGACAATCTTTAACCATTATTTTGATGAGATTTGCTGCACATCTGACTTCAAATAATTGACCATTACATAAAAGAAAGCGATTTTCTGCTAAGTGTTCTCTTATCTTACAAACAATATTGTCATGAACTGGACAACTATCACAAGTCATTGAAAACAACTTTCGGTCGATATCCCATTCCATTAATCTTGACATTATAGCTTCAGAGACCATGTCGTCCGTTTGAAAAGGGTCAACCTGTACAAAACTCAAAACCTTCTTTTTTAAAGCCCAAGTATCATCAACTGAATGTGCTGTCAAACATAAGTACCTAGCCTCTCCTTTTGCAGCCCATGTGTCAACACTCAAACTGATTTTTCCGGGAAGATTATCAAACATTTCACACACTTTTTGTTTCTCTTTTATGTAAATTTCCTTACAGTCAGCCGCTATTCCATCGAGTGTAGTGAGCTCAAACAACGGTTGAAGTTTCCTAACAAATACTTTGAATCCAACATGCTCCACCATAGCCAGAGGATACCCATGTAAGATAATCATGCGAGCAAGATCATATCGACTCCTTTTGTAATCAAAGTGACCACTTGCCAAACTAACAAGACCCTCTTTTAATGGGCTTTGTTCATATTTAGGAGTAATCAGGTTGGGGATTTCAGTTTTTATTTGATCATGGTCGTACGTGAGAGTTACTGGGGTTAAAGATGCTTCTTTTTTCTTTCCTTTTGATAGTATCATTTGAGATACGTCATGATTTGTTCTTCTGCGACATCTGATTAAGTGATTTCTTAGATGTGATGTTCCACTGGTACTTGAACCACTGAGTTTTTTCTTACAATGCTTACAAACGGCAACACATGCATCACCTCTTTTCACACGATCAAAATCTTTCCATACTGCTGATTTCAATCTACTACAATCAATTAGTATAGTCTCCTCAGACAACTCCATTGAAACTGCATATTCATCCAAATAAAAGCACATATGTGAATATTTAATATAATCCAACTGACCCTAGAACTCTAGAAGATGCCACTCTATTTATTGATAATAGTGGGATGCTATTTTGCCACTATTCATAACATAAACGACCAGTCAAAGAAAAAGATCCCGTACACTAAAGAAAAAGAGCAATGGACAACATAGAAGGTTGTTTGCATAAATAACAAACTACTTTCTCGTTGGTCTCATTACAGTCATTGTACTTTTTAGTGTAAGTCCAAATCATTAAAAGATTATTTGACGCTTTTGTTCATTTTATTAACAATGCGCTGGTTTTGAAAATGTTACTCTTTAATTCAAAAGACAGTAAATCCATGTATAGAACTGTTGGGAGTATATAAACGTTCAAACTTATACATAAATGATAAATTCACAGTTACAGTACCCCAAATGGAATAGATAGCCATCTTTAAACAGGTGTGCAATTGTAAAAGTATGTTGGTATTTTATGCAGCAAATTGAAACACTAATAGATAACCTCTTCTACTTACCATGAAACCAAAGTATGGTTCAATATTAAGGCCATCAAAATATGGTAAAATTTATAAAGATGTTGCATTGGATTGAGTATATATGTATGTATATAAGCGAAAGATTAAAATTTATACAAAACATAAACACTTTAATCCCAACTCATACTCACCAGCATTATCTAACAAGCAAATAATAAACATTAATAACATATCTTAAAAAAACACATATTAGAAAATGGAAAGAACTAATTTGAAAGAGTAAGAACCCCAAAAACCCAAGAAATACCTGACCCATATGTTAAAACCCAAACTTGAACCGACCCAGATGTTAAAGCCCCAAACTTGACCCGACAAGTATGTTAGAAACCAAATCTTGACCCGACCCGGATCCGAAAATACCCGATAGCTCGGGTAAGGGCTTTTTTAAAAAATTAATTAAATACAAACTTATTAAAAATAGAATTGAGAAAAAAGTCCGATTCGAAAAATCCGGATTTCTGGTTACCATATGAAATTAAAGAAGTATTGATGAACTTATAATGAACAAAACGCATGATTATAATTCATATACAAACAATTCACAATATATAAATAGATAAATTATATATAAACAAATAAAAAAGGTTGTAGAGAAAACATACAGAAAGAGAGTGAAGGAAGTTGGAATTGCAGATAAGAATATGAAAAGCATAGAGATTATTATTATTATTTTTATTATTGGGTTATATTCTTAACAATTCATTTAATTAGGGTTTTAAAAAATTACGGATGAATAGCGATAAAATTGGATGTTTGTGTGAGGGCTGAAATTGCAGAGAGATGAAAATGAAAATGTGGGTATTGGAATTGGGGCACAATTTGGAGCAAACCGTAAGAAGGCGCCAACCCGATATCACAAACAAATTTGGGACTTGGCCCAATAGGTTATTGGGCTACTATTTTATTATTTTCTTTAAATCCTATTCCCAAGACACAAGTTAAAAGTTTAATCTCACCCTATATAAAAGCTAGAGATCTTTTTGTATTACTATTTCGATAGAAACTAGAAGTATAGTCTATTAATTTAGGTAAAAGTAAGATTTTCTACATCTCAACCTTCCTCATATATCATCGATGTATTAAGACCCAAAACTTATAAAAGACGACAATAAGTGTTTACCTATAGTTGATAATTGTGCATCCACCGTACCAAGTACCAACACCAAACATATTTAAATATGAGACAATCTGGCTAACATTTTCGAATAAAAAAATAGACCCTTAACATTTCTAAGTATATCACATTGTATATATTTGTACATATATAGATGGACACATAGGTTTTCTTAGAATGCATTTTCTTTGACATTAAAGGTAGATATATGAAGAGTCAATGACGTTGAGTATACCATTTCCGTTTAAAAAATGAAATCAATATGCACCCCAATAATTTATGAAATTTCGATAACAAAAACTTACGGTATAAAAAAACAAAAGGTATTTATATATAATAATTATTGATCTTAAATGATTTCGTAGCCTATATCTATAGCTCTTGTGATAAACCAACATTAATATGAGTAATTAAACATGTTAGTCGACTTGAAACAATACATATGCTTATCGAATCAACTAATTAAGAATCTTTTATTAATAAGATACATAAGTTATATAGGTTTTAGGTAAAATAAAACTAGTATTAAAGTAAAACAAATAAAACAATAGGTTTCTCTTCACTGAAAATCACCGTGCATCATGAAAGTCATCGTGCATCAAATACTTCATGAATCTTCGTACATCAATTTAACCATAATCTAAAGATCAAGATCTTATCTTATTTGTTTTACCTTAATACTTGTTTTATAAATACTCAACCCCAAGTTATATATAACACCAAAAGAAAACAAAGTGCCTGAATTTCTCTTGCTCGATAATAAAACTATTTAGTTTAGTTGTAAATTACCATTTCTCTTGCCTGAATTATCAATGGTAATTTTAGTATAGTTCATTCAAATTCAAAAGCTTGAACAAAGACAACCAAAAAAATAGGGATTAATCACTAGATGAATAATGTATTTTCTCATTCGTACATAGTTGCCCATTAAACCCAAAATATAGATGTGTATTACCAAAAAACTTTTCAGATTTATACATGGTTGACCAAATCTTCAAGTCATTGTTTCTCTCTCATATACAAGTCTTCAAAACCGTTTCTCTCTCTTAAAAAATACCCAGATTCCGGCCATTGTTGTTGATGATATACCCATACGGAGCTCTAGCTCCGTACCCGAAGCAGAAGCAGAATACGAAGTCATTTTCGTACAGGTAAAGTGATTTATATACATAACGGAGCTCGACCTCCGTTCAGCATAATCATTCTGGAGCTCTAAAGGAAATAATTACCTAGCTCCGAGGAGATATACAACAAAGGACGGATACAATCTATTCCGTAATTAATCTATTAAATATATATCGAAGCTCCGATATACTCGGACACAGCTTGGTAACAAGATTACCACAAATCTCCTCAAGAAGGAAACAAGATATTCACAAAAGAGGAAGAGATTTACCCTAATTCTCTTACCCTCCTCTCCAAGTTATCTACCCTCTATATAAATAGAGGAGGAGCCTCACGGCATATTCATATTCATCCACACAATTCGTATACATCGTACGAACTATACACTAAAACCCTCTCACGAGTTTATTCGACCTCCGGATAAACCCTAAACAAACCCTAATCAAAACCCTAAGTCGAACGAATCGACTTAGTCATCAAACCATCCGGCGTAAAGCGGTCTCTCCGACCCTCTGACCGTAATGGAACCGCCGATAAACACCCACAACCCAACTCATACCTCCGTTGAGCCATAGTGCAATTATTTGATCAAACAGTTGTCAAACACATATATAGTTGTACACAACTCATATCCATTCCCAACGCCAACATACCAGCCACTGTCGCCAACACCATTCTGACCACTACCCCTTTATATGTAAACGACTAACTTTGAAAGAAACATCAACACCGAGATTGACCAGCTTTGACCAATCAGAAACCATAACTTTGAAAGAAAGATAAGAAGAAGAACACGGTCGTTGACCGGCGTGTAAAAGGCTGCCATGGCTCGATCTGAAGCGAAACAAGAAGATGCATATGTTTTCGAGATTTATAAAACAATTACTACTCAGATCTATCATAGATCTACCGATTTTTATGTTTATTTTGCATATATATTTCGGTTTAAACCGATTTTGTAAGCATATAAATGTGTAATAACAAAGAAAAGAGTTTAAAGTTAAAACCCCAACAATTCCTTACCAAGATTTGAGATGGAGAAGTTGAACTTTGATGATAAAATTCAGTTTTGTAAGAGGGAAAAGAGGAAGGGGGTTACCGTATTATAAATCTTCCATTTACTGTACATTCTTATATGCTCAAGTAACATGTATAATTGTTTTCCATAACCGAGTTTTTCTACACTTTTAGTGGTCTTTGTAACCATATTTATGGAAAAGGGTTGATTAATTGTTGGTTTTTTTATTTAAAATTTTTTTATGGGTTTTCTTTTAATTTCTGGGTTTTTTTAAAAGATAGAGAAGCGGTTTTGAAGATTTCTATGAGAGAGAGAAGCAGTTTTGAAGGTGACATGAAGATTTGGTCAACCATATACAAAGTTGAAAAGTTTGTTGGTAATACACATCTATATTTAGGGTTTAATGGGCAACCATGTACAAGAAAGAAAGTACGTTAGTCATTCAGTGATTAATTCCAAAAAAAATATAGTGAATTGAATGAACTTGGTGTGTATTTATTGGTGTCTTAAACACATTCAACTACCCATTCTCACTCATTCATAACTCCATCTTTTTTTGAATTTATATATCAATTAATATCAATCCACCTACTACCTCTAACTAGTTTTAAGAATGATAAATGAAGAGGGTATAAAAAAAGACTTGCTTGATCACTGGTTTCTTAAATTTGGTTATTCCTGTTTTTTGTGTTCAAACCTTATCTTCCTCCATTAAATCACCATTCATCCATCACCATCATATTCTAAATGGCCTATCAAGAATAAACACAAGGCAACACATGCACCATTACAAGTTACAAAAACTCCACCATTTCTATATATATCCCTTAATCCAAATCTGGATTGAATCAAAAGTTAAAGATACAGTTTGGATTGCATGTATGTGCGAGTTTAAGTTTGTCATTTGAATAAACCATCGTTGCTTATAAAGTCTTTGCAAGTTAATAGCTGGTTTATTTTGACTTGGTTGTTTTCTTTATGTTCATGTCTTGTTTTGTTTTATTTATTCACTAGTTAATTAACCCGGGCATATTAATAAAAGTTTGGTAAAAGCGTATCTTCGTCATTGAAGTTGCGACGAAATGGAGTGAGTGTATTCCCAAATATCTATTTGATAACTTACTAAAGCATTTTTTAGTTTTGATTAACAAAATACATATAGCTAACTTCAAGCTTTTTGTATCAAATATACCTGGTTTGAGTAAACAACAAACATAAATATATTTGATGATGAGTCTTTTTTTTTAATTCAAGATTCTTAATTCAAGTTTTTTTTTTTTAACAACAGAAACAATATCTATATATTAAAACAACAACCAACTAGTAAGATACTAGAGGTTAAAGTACAAAGAACAAAGATACAACATTCTAGATAAATAACAAAGAACTTTATCTAGAACCTGCCAGTAACTTTAACTGATAAGATTGCAAATAGGTTGAAAAAACTTGTGCCAATTACAAGACACAAGAAAAAACCTCATCAACGAAAACCACCAGTTTTCACTTCGTGATGTTTTTGATGCAATCTCAAACAAGTTACGGGGACACCCAAAGCAACCAAGAACAATACCAATCTAAAGGGAAACTAGGTAACCATAAAACGTACATCCAACTAACCATTATAAAGCGGGTCAACGATCCAGTATCCCAGTTATCCCAAGTAAGATCCATTATAAAATAGGTAACCATAAAGGTTGATTCTTAATTCAAGTTACTTTGTATTTGATTTTTTTTTTTTATCAAATACTTGTTATGTAAAAAAAAACAATATATAGTTATGTATAACTTTATAATATTCATTTTACTTGGAGATGGATATATGAGATGTTATTGATTTATATTTAGGACAATTTTATCAAGACTTAAAAAAAAATTTATACAACTATATGGTAAATTCATAAAGACTATCAAAATTGAAAAAAAAGGTTACTTAAAATTAAAATATGATGTCATGGTTTATAAAAACATTAGTAGGAAAGATTGTGAGTTTGCCACATAATGAATTTTTTTCACAAAAATCTTTTAAAAACATTTATCTTTTGTTTATATAAGAAGATTCAATAAAAGTCTTCGACAACCTCTTTTTTGTTCTAATTGCTGCAAATATTTATTTACATTCCAAGCTTTAGAAAAAAACTATTATATGTTTCTGTGTATTTTAAAGATCTAGTGTTTTGTTAATTTTATTTTTATTTTGGATAAAGTAATAGATATAGTTGTTTTATTAAGCGAAATTTTGGTGTTTGTTTATATGAGTTGTGGTTTTATTGTCATAGGTGTTCAAAGGAAGTGTTGTTTATGTGACTTTTAGTAGCGAACCTGATTAGTTAATCTTGTAATTGAGTTCAAGTAATCTGTGAGTGAACCATTTTCATTCAGTTATTCATTCTTGCTTCTTGAGTTATTGTGTTGTAATTTTATTCTAACATGTATAATGATGTATATACTTTTTTTCCATTTTTATATAGATTTTTTTCTTCATCCTATAATGTTTGTAACTTATGGCAGCGTGCGCATTTATTAGCATTGCTTCGGGGACAACCAATAACATAAATGTCGTCATCGAGAGTTGTGTGGTGCGGATACTTGTTAAACAGCGGTTGTTGTCTTCTTCTATTCTTGGTGTCCGTGAGAAGGTGTGTTTTGTTTAATTTATATGTATAACAAACTTAAATTGCAAGCATCATACTATTGTCGAGTTTAGCAGAATATTCTTTGCTAAATAATGCAAATTTAGGGTGTGTGGGCCCTTGGCAATATTGTTGGAGATTTCTCAAAAAAACGTGATCGTTTGCTATCTTTGCCACCAGTTCATTGAAAAACAGAGGCCATCTATCATGCAAAAGGTAGAATGGACAATGTGCAACTTTGTAGAGTAAACCATTGTCATGCTTTTGAGATGTTAGGTTACCAATAAGGCAATAAGCACCACACTTGTATATATGAAATAAATATGATTTTGTTATTATGCACCTGATAATAGTTTATTCTTTGATTTGATATCGGATTTTCGACTTCAACAAGCAAAAAACATAATATGTTATTGGTGTGCCTCGAGATCTTCAAGTTTCGTACCTTAACAAGTCTAGCAACACACTAGCAACAATAACATCTTAAAATTCAAGTTTGATATTTTCTCAAAGATATGAGAGTGCCTAACAAGCATTGACCAATATATCTATATCACCCAGTTGATAAGGTGTTGGAATTTATTTAGTGTTGGTATTATCTATTAAAATAAATCAACATATATTATGTTCTTGGTTGTTGAAGTTGAAAATCCAGTATAATATCAAGGAGTAAATTATTAATAGGTGCATAATAACAAAATCATTTTTACTTCTTATATACAACTGTCGTGTACTTGTTGGTAACTTACCATCTCAAGAGAACGCTGAAGCTTGCCTCTACAGAGGTTGCACATTGTCCATGCAACATCTTGCATGATAGTTGGTCTCTTTTTCCCAATGAATGGGTGACAAGGGCCGCAAATCGTCATAGTTTTATGAGGAATCCCTGACAGTATAGCAAGGGTCCATTATTTAGCTAAGAATATTAAGCTAAACTCAACAATAGTATAATGTTTGCAACTTTAGTTTGTTTTGCCATAAAAATTAAACAAAATGTACCTACTCATGAACGTCGAGAATTTGAAGAAGACAACAGCTTAAAAATACCCGCATGCGCCACTCTTGATGACGACATTTGTGTTATTGGTTGTCCTTGAAGTGATGTTAGTAAATGCGCACACTGCCTTAAGCAAACATTATAGATAATGGAAAAAAAGTCTATATCACAAGAGAAAAAATGTATATACATCATTGTACATGTTATAATAAAATCACAACATGAGAACTCAAGAAGCAAGAATGAATAGTTGAGTTAAAATGGTTAACTCCTAAATTACTTGAACTTAATTACATGATGAACCAATGGGGTTCTTCACCAAAAGTCATCCATCCCTCTTTTTAACACTAAACTTTAATTTTTTGTTATGTTTAAACATACTATTTGAACTTGACTACTTAGAGATTGAAGTATTTATGACTGACTCACAAAAAGACCTTGTATTTATATTAAAATCATGTTTATATACCGTCGTGCTTATTGGTGACCTACTTAAGATCGAATAAATTATACTCGTGTTATTCTCATACTTCAATGGGCAAAATACGATTTCGGGTAGCGTATAAACTTGTATGTAAGTAATATATAGGGAAAATTCAATAAAAAGGTAACCAATTTACATGAAATTCCTATTAAAGGTAACCTATTTTGTTTTCGTCTATTTAAAGGATCTTATTTTTAAAAAATTCCTAATAAAGGGTATATCGTTAGTTTTTGACAGACGGAACTCGTTAAGTGCCACGTCACCGATGTCACGTCATCAATTTTGATGATGTGGCACTTGACTTTGACCGACTCATATATATATATATCGAAATTAGGCCGGTCAAAGTCAAGTGCCACGTCATCAAAACTGATGACGTGACATCGGTGACGTGGCACTTCACGAGCTCCGTCTGTCAAAAACTAACGATATACCCTTTATTATGAATTTTTTGAAAATAGGATCCTTTAAATAGACGAAAACAAAATTGGTTACCTTTAATAGGAAATTCGTGTAAATAGGTTACCTTTTTATGGAAGAAACCCTAATATATATATATTATCAAGTTATACCAACAAGGAGTTAACCTAGCGGTAAAGAGAGCACTTGCTCACCTTAAGATCCCAAGTTCGATCCCCGTTTGACACAAAAAAACAATTTCTTTAAGGTAATTGTTACTAATGAATCCTAGGCGCACATGTGAAGTTTTAAAGACAGGGTTCGATCCTTGGGGGTGCCCTATCATGTGGGGATTAGGATGGAGGTATTGAACTGACATCATATGGCTCATATAGGTGAGTCAATAGGTATCCATCCAATTGTGATACCAACATCATGTGGCTCATCATATGGGTTCCCCCCATTTTACCCATATTATATCAAGTTATGAGCATTGTATATTATAACTCTTATGTATTCTATCTATATGGTACACAATACCAATTAATGTATGTGTTTACTCAATCAATGTGTGCCCATTTGCAGGTAAACCTCAGGTATCCAATTCCATGTTTGGCTTGGGGATCTTGATCATGAGTTCATGGATAGATTATAAACTCCACCTTCCTTTTGTATTTGGTTGCTAGCCATAAATATTGAAGTCAACACAACTGATAGAATCCTTTCGTCAAACACTATGTATTTGAATCTTTGTAATTATTAATTGGAAGCTAAGAGGTGGGAAGTGAAGATCGTTGATGAGATAATTGACATCAGCACGGTATGTAGAGATATGTTTGTATATATATTATATCCATAATGTAAGGTCTTTTTATCATTAGCTAATAATTGTTAAACTTAGATTATAATTAGTTTTTTTTTCATTGTATTTAAGCCACTAATGGTTTCACTTTGAGGTCAATGAAGTTTATCATTCTCCAAATTCTCTCTGACATTTTTCCAATTTTCTCATGGAATTAGAGCCACAATTTTGATCCATCCTTTTTTCTTAAATTCATCACTTCAATTTCATTCTCAATTCCTGTTTCTAAACTAATTCCTTTTCTTGTTCATTCCATTCATTAGTATATTTGTTTTGTTCATCTTTTTCATTCTTGTGACCAAATTATTAATTATATGCATCAATTTTTGTTATTCCAATCTATTTTTCTTATTCGGTTCTATTTATTTGCTTGCTACCATTTGCATACAAATTAATTCAACACTAAACCACTATCTATCACCTTAGATTCGATTGTTTCAGATTTTTATTCTAGCCATCATGATTTGTTCTTAGCCACCAGTCACTTTCGTAACCCTATATCCTTATTTCATTGAACTTAATTCTTTGATATTATTTCATTGAACTTAATTCCATTAAAGTTGTTCCCGTTTAATTTCTTTTGAGCTTAATTCCTTTGATCTTAATTTCCTTTGACCTTAATTTTCTTCGAACTTAATTTCTGTTGAAATTAATTTCGTAGACTTTATTCCATTGTGATTTCATTGACCTTAATTTCTATTGAGATTAATTTCTATCATATTCGTTATCTCAATTGAAGTTATTTCCATCGACCTTAATTCCATTGGAGTTATATTCATTGACCTTATTCTCTTGGTTGAGGTTGTATTCACTATCCTTGATTAAACCTTATTTCTCTTGAAGTTAATCTCTTTGAGTTAATCCGTTGAACTTAATTTTCTTTGAACTTAATCCATTGGACTTAATTGCATTGAAGTTATATTCCCAGTGGAGTTAAAATTCGTTCAATATGTCAGATAATGCACAATGGTGAAGACATCAAAGTTTTTCTGTACAAATTGTCGTATTTGGGGTCACTGTATTGAAAGATGTTTCAAACTTCATCCCAATAATCATGAAAAGAAAGATACACCATGTGTTTCTACTCTTCTAGTTGATACACCACCCGCTGCTACTGGAATTGTTTCTCCTGCTGCTCCGGTATTTACCAAAGAGCAGATGCGTCTATTAATTGCTATGATGTCACAACATAATTTAACTCCTAGGACTGGCACAGGAGTAGATTTGTCTGCTGCATATCTAGCTGGTAAACGATTCTGTTTTGTTTCATCTTATTTGGAAAAGAGTTAGGTTGTTGATAGTGGTGCTACTGATCACATGACACCAGATCTTCACATGTTTCTTGAATACACAGTTCTTGATGAACCATGTTACATTGAAATGTCGAATGGTCAAAAGGCAAGAGTTCATCACATTAGTTCTATTCGTCTAAATGAACATGTCATTCTAAAAAATGTGTTTCATGTTCCAGACTTTCAATTCAATCTTTTGTTTGTATACAAAGTCTTACATCAGTATAATGTTTCCATCACCTTTACTATTGCTTGTTGTGTTCTTAATATTCCTACGATGCAACAACCTCTTGTTCTTGGGAATGTTCAACATGGGTTATATTTTATAGCACCTTCTGACAAGGTCACCTCCACTTCGGCGCTTTCTCTTGTTGCTTCCAACACCAAGTGTTCAACTCAACTTTGGCATTGCCGTCTTGGGCATCTGCCTTTTGATCGAATCAAATGTATTGATTCTTTGTAGTACTCTTCTTCTGTGCCTTTAGATATTTGTACTACTTTCCCGAAAGCACAAATGAACAGATTTTCGTTCCCCTTCAGTTCTATCAAAACATCTGCTATATTCAAATTAATTCATGTTGACATATGGGGTCCTTATTCTAGACCTACTCATAATGGTTTTAGGTATTTCATAACCATTGTTGATGATTTTTCTCGCTCCACCTGGACTCATATGCTTGCCACAAAGAGCGCTGCTTTTCAGACTCTTGTTGGTGTCATTGCTTATATTGAGAACCATTTTCAGACAACAGTTAAAATCATTCGAACAGACAATGAAATTGAATTCAAAGATACGAAAGCAAATGAATTTTATTCAAATAAGGGAATTATACATCAAACTTCATGTAATGTCACACCACAACAGAATGGTGTAGTTGAGCGCAAACACAAACACCTTCTTGAAACTGCACGAGCTCTTTTCTTCCAGGCCAACCTGCCCATCTCATATTGGGGAGATTGCATTCTGACTGCTTCATATTTAATTAACCGGTTTCCTTTGTCCGTTCTAAACAACAAGACACCCTATGAGATGTTAACAAACGAAGTGCCTTCTTATGAGCACATTCGCTCTTTCGGTTGGCTTTGCTATGTTTCTACCCTTCAACATGCCCGACTTAAATTTGAGTCTCGTTTTATCCCATGCGTTTTCTTGGGATATCCTTTCGGTAAGAAAACCTACAAGTGCCTTAACCTTCAAACACGTCAAATTGTTTATACCCGTGATGTTGTTTTTCATGAACAACACTTTCCTTTTCACTATTTACCAAAGCATCCCGATACAAACTTGAGGACCTTTCTCACAATTTTATCCCTAAAAGCACTACCCCTATTGTACCTTCTGATTCAGTTTTACCACAAATATTCGATAATTCCCCTTTACAAGATGAACTTTCTGCACCCGTTGTTTTAGATAATCCTGCTGTATTTACTTTAGATTCCAAAAATGCTTTCACACCTGTTACTTCTGAACCTGTTACTTTTGCACCACTCAGTCAAACTAATGCTGAGCCAGTTCCCGTTCATCGTTCTGAGCGAATTCTCATGCAACCTGCTCATCTAAAAGATTTTGTCTGTCCCAAATCTACCATTCCCAAACATTGGTGTAATCTGGTTTCTTTATCTAGTTTGCCAGTTTCACATCAAGCCTTTTCAGTTCATGCTAGCACTTTCACTGAACCTAGAACTTACAATGAGGCTTCCAAAGATCCTGATTGGGTACAAGCAATTAATAAAGAAATTGATGCTCTTCAAGCTAATGGCACTTGGGAAGTATGTGATCTTCCTCCCGCCAAGAAAGCATTGGGTAATCGTTGGGTCTACAAGGTTAAGCTCAAATCTGATGGTTCATTGGAACGTTTCAAAGGCAGATTGGTCGTTCAGGGTAACCATCAACGCGAGGGCGTTGATTATTTTGATACTTTTTCTCCCATTGTCAAAATGGCAACTATTCGCAGTATCCTTGCTATTGTTGCTTCTAAGCATTGGAAAATACATCAGATGGATGTCAACAATGCTTTTCTCCATGGTGATCTTTCTAAAGAGATTTATATGAAGATGCCTCTTGGTATTCCTAATCCTGAAAATAAGGTTTGTCGACTTCGAAAATCTCTTTATGGTCTCAAACAAGCAAGTCGACAGTGGTTTCAGAAGCTTTCCACTGCACTTCAAGATCAAGGTTTTACACAGTCCAAAATTGATTATAGCCTTTTTCTCAAGACCGTTAAAGGTCAAATGACTATTGTTGCAATGTATGTTGATGACATCTTGGTTACTGGTTCAGATTCTACTTCTGTTTCCTAACTCAAGGATTTTCTACATCAACAAATTACCATTAAAGACTTGGGTTTTCTAAAATTTTTTTCTAGGCTTGGAGGTTCATTATCCTGACGATGGGATCATTCTGACTCAAAGGAAGTTTACTCAAGAATTGCTTGCTGAAACAGGTTTCTTGGATGCTAAACCTGTTGTTACTCCTCTTCCTCAAAATATGAAGTTTTCTGACCCTTGTAGCCCTTATCTAAAAGACCGGTCTACTTATCAATCATTGATAGGTAAGCTTAATTTTTTGACTCACACACGTCCAGACTTCTCTTTCGCTGTTCAGACTTTAAGTCAATTCATGCAAAATCCACAACAGATTCACATGGACGGTGTTCACCATTTGTTAAGATACTTAAAGGGCACTAGCGGTCAAGGTATTTTACTTAACGGTTCAACGAACCCGAGTCTTCATACTTACTCAGATTCTAATTGGGCAGCATGCCCTATTTCTCGTCGTTCCATCACAGGCTATGTTATTTTATTCGGAGGTTCTCCAATTAGTTGGAAGTCCAAAAAGCAGTCTACCATTTCTCGTTCTTCTTCAGAGGCTGAATATCTTGCCATGGCCAATGTTGCTGCTGAACTTACATGGCTAGTTCGTTTATTGGAAGAGTTGGGTGTAACCAATTTAAAACCAGTCACTCTTCATTGTGATAACCAGTCTGCTCTTTACATCGCGAAGAATCCTGTTTTTCATGAACATACGAAACACATTGAGCTTGATTGTCACTTTACAAGGGAAAAAGTCATGGAATGATTAATCGAGCTCACCTACCTACCAACACAAAATCAACTGGCTGATGTTCTTACTAAGATTTTGCCTTTAAACTAGTTTCAACAATTGTTATCCAAGCTGGGGATGTCAAAATCCCATCCTCCATCTTGAAGGGGGGGGGGGGGGTTGTAGAGATATGTTTGTATATTATATGCATAATGTAGGGTCCTTTTTATCATTAGCTAATAATTGTTAGACTTAGATTATAATTTGTTTATTTTCCATTGTATTTAAGCCACTTATGGTTTCACTTTGAAGTCAATGAAATTTATCATTCTCCAAATTCTCTCTGACCTTTTTCCAATTTTCTCACGGTAACTGTCTCTTCAATTGATGAAATATGTCATGTAAATGGTCTAAAAACTGTGTTTTGTCATTATAGTAGTCCGACTAGTCCCTTTCTAAAAATCACATATAACTTATGAAGTATATATCTCTAGGTTTTAGGTAAAATAAAACAAGTATTAAAGTAAAATAAATAAAACAATAAGTTTATATTCACGGAAAATCACCGTGCATCATTAAAATCGTTTTGTATCAATTGTTTCGTGAATCTTCGTGCATCAATCTAATCATGATCTAAGGGTCAAGTTCTTGTCTTATTTATTTTACTTTAATACTTATTTTATAATACTCAACCCCAATATCTCTAATATACTTGTATGGTATATATTGATGGTTGATGTAATTAAAAAATGTAGTCCTCTTGGATGCAAACACTCCATCAATCAAGCTACTCCGCTTGTTGGGACTTTGTAATTCCGTTGGTTAAGAAAATTAGACTGCTTAGAGATCTGCTTAATTACGATTTACGTACCTAAGATATCAACAAGAAAAATTAAAGTAAAAAAAAAATGGCCTGTCTTACTTAGGCTTTAGGCTTAATAACTAGCTTGTTTGTTTTATGATAATAAAACTATCAAGTTAATTATTTGAAGTATTTGGTCTTGTCGATGATGCATAAACTAATTTTAACCTTCTATGACCAAATCAGTCTAAGTGAAGTAATACGTTTTAGTCTAAGTGAAGTAGTGTTTTTGGAGTGAAAGAGGTGGAGAAATACAGTTTTCACACTATGAGGGTAAACCACTACGCTCGATAGCAATCCACCTAGGTGGTTGTGTCTATAACTCGATCGAATAAGATCTTTGTGTCTCCTTTTTAGATATATGGTTACGACGGACGACCATGATAATTTATGGGAAGTGATATTCATACCACAACAGTTGATATATCTACCACACATGTATATTACTGACTTGTACAGTATGCTATAAAAGTTGTATAGTATGGTAGAGAAATCACTTCCCATAATTTATACTTTAAATATGAGGTGAGTTATTATAAAATTAAACCAAAAACATGTCTAAACTTTAGTAAAATCTAATCTTAATATGCAATAATTAAATCAAGAAAGTCCCATTTCAAAAGTTTGTTTCTGTGTCTATATATAGTACTGTGTATATGTATGTGAACAAAAGATTTAATACACTTAAATTATGACAATGACATCTTATGTTTAATAGGAATTCAGAATGTAAGATTCCTTAATCCTTTTTTATCCACCCCAGTAGTGTATGGGAGATGATAAACCTGCAACAAATTTTAACTATTTATAATAATATATATTTTATACAGTTATATAATATGTATATTTGTTGTAAATGGCTAATAATTATAGCAGATTTATCACTCTCCGTAGTATATACGCTTATTACATTTGCAAGATTTACTTTTATAATTTCATTGTACTATATTATGTAGAACGATTAATGGATTTGTAAACCAAATTTGTATGAACGATGATACATGAGTAAAAGCATCTTGTATGCAAGGAAGGGGTAATTAGTACTATTATTACTGTGCAGTAAAGTTGACAAGTAATTTCAAACCTGAAAGTAAAAGAAGTTGGTGGGTCCAACCCACATCTAGTACCATTTTTAGGTGTTGTCGCTTCACTAACCCCACCTCATAATAATTATAAAGATTCTTTTTTCTATTTTAGTTTATACAAACATTTTACATTTGAGTTCAGAATACTTTCAAAATGTGTAAAGTTTTTAACAATATACAAACATAACTTATAATGCTAAAACTTTAACAATAAAACAAAGGGATAACTACAGAAAATAGAAAACATCTTTCGACCAATTCACGAAAATAGCAGTGACCTTAAAAAGTTTTGTTATTTAGAAATGAACTTTCATTTATTACTGAAAATAGCAACATTTGACACGTGGACATGGTGACGTGGACATTTTTTATTAAGTGGCATTTTTTAATGACGTGACATTATATTTTATTTATTTACTATTTAATTTTTATCAGTCATGTCATTTCCCCCCAAAATGGTTTCGTTTCAGTTTCGGTTCCGGCAAGGTATTTTTTCTCGTCATTATATTCTGAAGCTAATTTCACCTTCTTTTTATTTATTTTTGTTGTGTCTCTTCCATTTTCAAGCATTGAGAAATTGTGTATGAAGATCATAAAGGAGACATAGATCTATATCTTCTTCGTCTATCTCGAGTTTTAAAATCTCTAAAACTAGATGTCAAAACGTCTTTGTTTTCGTCGGAGAGAGATCATGCGGATGTTCAGGTGAGACGAGAGTTTCATAGGCCATATTTGGTTCGTTTAAGAAGAGTTTGTCCGCACATAAGATAGATCCAAATGGCGAAGGTCCAGAGGTTTTCTCGAACTCGAACAAACTATCGACGGTTTCTAAGTTAGTTGAAGAAATCGAAGAAAAAACCATCTCCACATCCAATACTGACGAGGTGTTCTAGTAATCCGACTATAAATTAAAGTTCATTGCTAAAAATTAACTTTTAAATGTCATTGCTATTTTCGTATTATTTGAAAGGTCCTTTCTATTTTCTGTGTTATAAAAAATGACACGTCATTAAAAATGTCACATAATCAAAAAAATGTCCACGTCACCTTGTCCACGTGTCAAATGTTGCTATTTTGGGTAATAAATGAAAGTTCATTTCTAAAAAACAAAACTTTTAAAGGTGACTGCTATTTTCGTTAATTGGTTGAAAAGTGTTTTCTATTTTCTGCAGTTATCCCTAAAACAAATTAAAGACCTTTGCAAAAAAAATAAATAAATAAAATCCTACCAACTACCGCATTATCCGCATAAAAGTAAATAAGTATTCTATCTATATAGTATAATGTTATCTTGGGATGAACATTCAAATTAAAACGAGAATGAAACTACTAACAACTAGTATATTAACCATGCAATTTAAAATTGATGAATATTTTCGGTCTTAGTTGCTGACAAAATTGATGTATGTTTTTTTTTTAAAGATGAATTTCGCTTTGGATAATCGTGTCGTGATTTGACAACGGGAGGTCTAACATACGTTGTCTTAATCGGGTCCGCGTTAGAGAGCTCCCTCGAAGTAGAAATGCCTATTTTAAATACCCGATGGGGAAAACCCCCTACTAATCCGCTCGAAGGCACAACGATCAATAGGGGTAAACCCTGCCTCCTCAGACTTGAACCTGAGTATACAAAATTGATGTACGTAATTTACTAAAGTTAAAAGAATTTTTAAAATTTTTTTAATGTATTTAAGATTTGAAATTAAAAATTATTAATTTTTAATGTATTTAAGATATGAAATTAAACAAGATATATAATCATCTAAGCCGTTAGATTCTAAAAGTGTTAAAATTAAATACGAGTATAATCAAGGTTGCGGAAGACGCTAATCGTTCCCAGGTCGGTCAACAAGTGAGTTGGGAGTAATTGGGTATAATGCGGTGAGTACTCGGGGGGTCAAAGTGGCCAAGTCGGAGAGTACTCGGAATAATCGGCCGACTCGGGTCTACTCGACATCCTACCTTGTAACGAGTACTTGGAAAGTACTCGGCTCTACTCAGTAAGTTTTACAACAGTGAGTATAATATTCATTTTTTTAATCTATCACAGCTTCCAATCTTTTAAAACTATCATGACTTTTAATCCTAAACTACTCATTCTCAACCATGTAATGACCTTTAATCTCCAATTTTACACAACTATTACCCCAATATACTATTTAGACATCTATATAATCATTAATAATGTCATTAAATACCTCTATATTCTTCTTAATCATTAAATATCTCTTTAAAAGGCGACTGATATCCCGACCACTTTTTTGGTAATTAAACCAGACTATTTGCAGCGATTATCGCTGCAAATAGTGGTGTTTTTGTCCAAATCCAACTATTTGCAACGATTACTGATAGGGGGCCTGCTATTTTTTTGCCAGATTTGTTATTACAGAAAGGTAGGCCTGCACTATTTGCAGCGATTGTCACTGCAAATAGTGGGTGTGTTCTAGATACCAAAAAAGCTTGGTTGGGATATGAATCCCTCTTTAAAAACCTTCATTTATTAGCTTTTTCTCTTTCTAATCGTTACATAAACATTTTTTATAATTTATTTCATTAACACAATATATCACATACTAATTTTTTTTTCTTAATAGTTTATAGATATGTTAATTTTTATATATAGTTGAGTTAGTGATATTATTAATAAAAAACACTTATGTCTTTTATAATAATCCAAAAATAAAATAAATAGAAATGAAATATTTCAAAAACAATAACATATAATAACATAAATAAAAAGAAATATTTCAAAAACAATTCAAATAAATATTTCACTTATATATTTTAATGTCATTATATTTGTTATTGTTTTTGAAATATTGCTTTTTTATTTATTTTATTGTTTTTGAAATATTTCATTTTTATTTATTTTATTGTTAGACTTTTATAAAAGACATAAGTTTTTTTTATTAATAATATCACTAACACAACTATATATATAGATTAACATATCTATAAACTATTAAGAAAAATAAATTTATTATGAGATATATTATGTTAATGAAATAAATTATAAAAAAATATTTTATGTAATAATTAGAGAGAAAAAGGTAGTATATGAGGGTTTTTAAAACGATATCTAATGATTAAGAAAAATAAAAAGGTATTTAATGACATTATTAATGATTATATAGGTGTTTAAATAGTATATTGGGTACATATAGCACGTCCCATTTAGAACCGTATAATAGTTCATTTAAAAAGAATTTCATTATAAAAATTAAATGAGCTAAAAAAGGTGTTTCCTTTCCACACCAAATAATTTATATGGGTAATTTATATGGGTTAGTAGTGCTGTCCAATCAAATAATGCCAATATATAGAGTCAGATGTTATGTACAAAATAAAAACTGAGTAGTATATAAATCTCGTATTCATTGTAAGTTTGTTCTCAAACAAGGCCTTCTTTTGTCACATCATATCATTATTCACCTTTCATAAGCTTAGGCCGCTCCTTATAGGTTGTCAAGCCCGCGTCCGATGCAGCCATCCTCGAAGATGCTATAAATAGCTGCTGTGTCTAGCCCGCGTCTAGAGGGTTTGTTCTAGTATTAGAAGTCTGCTTTGTGAAGGAAAGTGGGGTCCGAAAAGATGATGTGAGGGGAAGAATAGGAAAAAAAAGTGAGTTAGAAGTGGAGGTTATAAAGAGAGGGTTATTCTTGGTGTGTTTACAAGAGAGAGAAACTGATGAATAATGTTAGACGTGGGTTACAAATGAGATGTTATAAGGATAGGCCTTACGCGCTTTTTTTCTTTTCAAATATGATTCTCGGTCTTCTTTATCCAGACTCAAGTAAAAATTAGTTACCGTAATTTTGTGTAAATACAATGTTTCTCCAGATATGTATATTTCTTCGATTCATCTCAAAACTATTTAATAATTGCACATAAAATAAACAGGGAACACTCTTCTAGTAAACGAAACACGAGATGAAAATCCTTATGTGATTGCAATGAGAATATGTGATTGCAAGATATTTAAACTTGGTATAGAGCTTCTAGAATTTAATTTTTTAAATCCATAAAAAAATATGGGAACACAATCATTTATTCATCATACAATAAATATAAAAAAATTTGTATGTCGATCAAGTGTATATATTAGAGTAATTGACAAATTAGTGTAATAGCAATGTGAAGCTGATAACTTGTAATTAATTAAATTTAAAAATGTGAAACATAAATACTGAAAACATATTTAAGTAACGAGCATAATACTCGTGCGTCGCGACATGATTTTGTTTTAGGAGTGACAATTTGTTATAAGGGTAGATACGGTAATTTAGTGTTGTACTGTATGAAGGGGCATTTTGAGAACCACAGATATGTTGAAAGAGGTTTTTTGGGAAAAAAAAACAAATATGTTTAATTTTTTAAGACATACCATAAATAAAAACACAAAATGCTTTATAAAGAAGTAAAGATAAAGATATATTTTTGATTTGTATCGTTTCAACTTTATCGAATGTTTCCAAAGGGACTAACTAATTTACTTTTTAATAAGCTCAAAATCGCTCAAACATCTAGTGGTAGTGATGTTGAGTCTAGTTCACTTGAAGGTGGGAATTTGTATTTGAAACTTAATCAAAAATGGAAATGCAAGAGCCAAGAGCCGGACACTAAAGATTCCTTTATTAAAACCATGTAAACTCAACAAATTGATGAAATGTAAGGATTGGACATGACTGATACGGCTTTGGCATAAATTGTGAGCATCATAATGTTGTGGACACCAACTACCGATCGAGTGCTAAAAGTTCAAAATCTTGTAATATTATTTTCAAAAGGACATGAAATTGAGATTTCAATCTCCACTTTTATATTTCGTGTCTTCATCACAAGGATTAATATTATATTCTTTGATAGCTCTCCTTCTAAGTTAGTTGATCAATATAACCTCTTGTCTGATAAGTATACTCAAAATGGCATATTCGTACAATAAGGTATGTTCGAATTTTATGGAAGGGGTTAGGCATGTGGATATATTACTGTATTTTTTTAGGTTAAAACAAAGCTTACCATATATTTTAAATTTTTACTAACAAAACTCTGTCCCTTTGCAAGACTCAAACTTGCATCACTGCAGGACTTTATTATGAAATTCTTTCAAATGTCATTTCCATGTCTCAAACACAAAAACTCTAGCAATAAAAATTGATGCTCAACCATTGAGCTATAATGAAAAGTACCCATGAGCCAAATAAGCTTACCATCTTTGACGAAGGCATGTATATTTATTTGAATTATATATGCACAACTATATATATAAACTCATTATATATGCACAACTATATATATAAACTCAATTAAAACAAAATTTTATATATATGATCTAGGAAATATTATAATCACGGATAACAAATTAATACAAAGAAATATATAAACTTTTAAATTCTAACGTACACACCCAAAGCAATAAGAAACATAAAGAATAAAGTTGGCCTGCTGAATCCAACTACCCGGCCTTTAGATTTCTTCAATGGCTTCACCATCGAATTGCTACTAATATTATTATTATTACCCACACGTGTACTTCTTTTATCACACACGTCAACTCCAAGTTTGGCACTATCATATGCTTGCATTGGATTCACACACAACTGTGTGTTTTCACTCAAGTCCAAATTCTTCCCTAGTCTTTTCAAGAAACTTGAATCAAATGGTACCTCTCCACTCAACAAATTCTTGCTCAAGTTCAAGTGATATATATGTGAAAGATTTCCAAACCCCAACGGAATGTTTCCTGTTAGCTTGTTGTTTTGCAAGGACAATGTGGTTAGATTTGACAACTGTGAAAAACTGGCCGGAATCTCGCCGGAGTAGCCGGAGTTCGCTAGCCGGAGTTCTTGTAACTTTGGAAGTTGGCCAAACAAAATGGGAAGTTGGATTGACATTGGGTTGTTTTCCATGATGAAGTACTCTAAGCCCTTTAAGTTTACTAGCCCAAGTGGTAGTTTTCCATGAAAGCCATTGTTGCTTAGCTCTATAAACACCAAAGATGTTAACTTTTCAATGGTGGTGGGGATACTTCCGGTGAGCAAGTTTGAACTCAAGTCTAGCTTTTGAAGCATACTAAGTTGTCCAATTGTGTTTGGGATTGAGCCTTTGAGTGAGTTGTAACTTAAGTCAAGTCCCACTAGGTTCTTTAGGTTGGATAGTTCACTGGGTATGTCACCGGTGAGGTGGTTATAGCTCAAGTCTAGATGAACAAGTGAACCCAACTTCGAGATCTCTGGTGGGATCTCACCGGAGAGCTTGCTTTGTGACAATGTAAGGATTTGAAGTGAAGGCAAGTGAGTGAAAAGTTGAGATGGAATTGTGCCAACAAGATTGGGGTTTGATCTAAGACTTATTTGTTGCAAAGAAGAAGGTGTGACAAGATTGTTGGGGCTTTTTGGGAAAGAAAGTGTTGTTTTGCTCTTGGTAAAACATTGAAAAAAGAAGATAGATTGAAGGTAAGGAAGTTGAAAGATTTGTGAAGGGAAAGAGACAATGTTGTTTTTGCAAGTAGGGTTTGGTAGTGTACCAAAATCTAGTCTTGTGACATGAAAATGAGAGTCTTGAACACCTTGTTTGCATTCAATCCCAACCCAAGTAGTTGTGGCTTTACATGGGTTTGGATAGTTGAGTCTCCATTTTTGGTCAGAAGAGAGTGTTTCCATGATGGTATAAAGGGTTTGTAACTCTAGTGGATCCATGGTATGTGGTGGTTGAAGGTGAGTTTGGTTGTGGTTCTTGGTGGTGGTGGAGACATGATGAAAAGTGCATGTTAAGAGGAGGAAGAATAAGAGGAAAATAAACATTATGGTCAAGAGAGTGGGTGTCTGTGTTTGTGTTTATTGGGGAATGAGTGACTTTATATATTTGGTGTTTTGGTAGTGAGAGTTATGTTGATAGGCCTCAATCACAAGAAGTTGGAGTTTACTTCTTGTGTGGAAACATCCCATCAAAGAATAGTGTGTGTGCGTGTCTTCAGATCCCGTGAAGGATTGGTTGTATACATGAATTGTACTATATTGTTCAAGTCGAAAATTTGAACTTCTCATTACCAAAACATATGCACTGGCCCAATATAATTGTACTATCGTGGCCTCGTGGTCGTGGGTGATTAAAAACAGTAAAAAGGAGGCAAAATGTGAGAAAATGCAAAGATTTTACAATCTCTGTCCAAATATAATCTAACAGATAAAAATACTTTAATACACAAAATTAATTACATTAATACATTTAGTTCCATTCAACCAATTATTTAATATTAATTCTGATATAAATGTTTAAGGGCTTGTTTGTTTTAAGTAACTGAATGAAGAAAGTGACTGAATGGATATACAATGTATGTATAGATTAAGTCAATATAGTTATTTTTTGATTTATTAAGTCAAAAACAAACATATTTTTTTGACTTAATGGATTAAGACAATTAAAATTAAGTCATGTTTTTTTAATTAAGAGTTTATCAAACACCATTTAAATGTGATATAAATATATATGACATAGTATATCAAGAGGTAAAACTACCAGAAAAAATGAATAATATCATTTATCAACAGTAAATTTTTACACATGTTTTCAGACCTATCAAATTAATCATTGTTTTAACAAAATTTTATAATACATATCGTTATTAGTGAAAACATGGGGTTTTTATAAATAGACTAATTTTGTGACATGCTAAATTCAAAAGATTGAAATATAGTTGTACATCGACAAAGTACATTATATTATATATATATATATATGGGACCTTATTTTGAAAACCAATTTTTTTAAGAACTTTAAAAACTCTAAAATTATGTATTGGATCACATTTTATTTTATTTTCATTTATATGTGAAACATTATAAAAATATATGTTGTAGAAGAAAGTTTTTTTAAAACCTTATATATACATACCCATTTGTTAACATGTGAACGAAAACGTAAACATATTCATTCACAAATTCATGAAAAGCTATTTAAAAGTTTTTTAAAAAAGTTTTTTTTACAAGATACTTTTTTATATTATTTCACATGTTAATGAACAAAAAAACATGTGATCTAATACATAATTTGAAAGTCCTGGTTCTTACAAAAAAATAGTTCTTAAAATAAGAAGTCTATATATATATATATATATATATATATATATATATATATATATATTCTTTAAGCATACTCTCGAAAATTTGGTTCTTCAATATTTACGACTGTACCAAAACCTGACTTGTATTTATAACTAGGGGGTTTAAAACTGTCATATATGATTTGTATTGATGCGATCCCGCTACACTATCTATATATAAATGAATTGCTTGTAATATTGAATACATGTAAAAAAAAACCAAAATGAGTTGTAGCAATCACACTAATAAGTACGCAATATAAAATAGAAAAATCAAACAGGTAAGCTATTTATAAGAGAACATGAAATGTAAAATAAAAGGTTCCAAAATATATATAACACTCCGGTAAGAACACTTAAAAACATCATTTTGATAGCATCCAAGATGGATAAAAAGCATGATTTTCTCGATTTTGACACAACAATGTGTTGTTAAACACTTAAATAATAACAATTAGTTATACACTATGTTAGTTTTATGAACTTTTAACGCATCAAAATGTAATTTTTAAATGTTTTCACCGTGTTGCTATATATAAGTCGAACTAAACGCAATACCAAAACCATCCAAGAATATTTTTAGAAAAAAAAAAAAAATTGGTTCAAATTTCTCATGGGCCTAAAAAACATATGTAGCAATGAAATCTTGTAGGTCCAAAATGAGGATAAATGAAAATTGATTTATTAGTTGATTTAAAGAAAGAAAAAAATAATGGGATAAAAGGTAGTAATGGGATTTGAACTCTCCACCTTCCCTATAACAAATAACAATCAAGCCATTTCATCTACACTACATTATGTTGATATTTTTGCAAATATATTATATATCCTGAATGTTTGAAGACCACAAAAAGACAATTTTCACTATTCACACCCTATTAGAAAAAGGAATATATTATATATCCTGAATGTTTGAAGACAAAAAAAACAAAATTTTCACTATTCACATCCTATTCTCTGATCATAAATATAAAAAGCAAGGTAATTACCACCCCTACCAAAGGGAACTTTGTTTGCATTTTGCTATACTGTATACATATCCATTCCGTAAGCTTTTTTTGACTTTTTACGGTTCACATTCAATTCCTAAAGACAAAATTTTCACCATTCACATCCTATTCTCTTATTAGAGAAAGGAATGAAGGAGGCGCGAATGTTCGATGTACACAATCTTACCTGCCCAAATACCGGGTTGAGCCATACTTAAAAAAAAAAACACCAAATATAAAATTAAGATAACGACCATACCTATCAACAAAATATTACCTAAATAAAATAAAATACCAACTCGTCAATTTTTAAAGACCAACGATAATTTTTAACCGGAGGTTCAGACACTAAAATTCTCCTTATATAACCACATAATAAATTAAAGTCAATTTTTAAAGATAATTTGTGGTAAAATATAGTTCTTCATTGATTAGTAACAGCTTAGAATTTTTACTCAATCAACATATGCCATAAAGAGATACTGACTTCACTGAAAACAGGTATCTGAGCTAACATCCATAATCCAAACTTGTGCATTGAATGCAATACTCGAAGATTTAGTCTCCAATGTGTATTGAATTTTGTTGGTCATCCAACATAGACATGTCAGAAACATTGACATCATTAGTAATTACAAACCCCAAGTGAAAAGAGCCTTCCTAGTGGGTATGATTAGTCGACCAAAGAGAGCTCTCTTATTGAACCTCTACCCAGGCTTACAGAAACAAAAGGAAGATCAACTATTACTGAACCGCCCACACAATTGATTCAGTTCAGAAAACTAGCAATCCACCTCAAATCAAAATACAATTAATAAGAGAAATCCGAATTTTGCAAAATGAGGTAATAGTAGTACAGTCCCATAACATGTTTCCAGTGTTGATTTAAAGGTTTCAAAGTTATAGAGGGGACTACTCTGTTCAAAGTCCAAACACGACCTACAAAATATTCTACTATTCGCCTTTAAGCCAGAACACCTTTCTAACAGATAATCATAAGAACTATCTCCATATATTTAGCAGATCAAATATGTTTGAGGTAGGCAATTCTGAGCGGTGCCAGGGGAAACAGAGGAGGTAAAAGGATGGAGGCCACCAACGGACATTTGAGTGTCCACTACTCAATTCATCTATGCAGATAACCTATTTCTTTAAATAAAAATAAATTCACGATAAGAGATCTGTATAAATATTTCACTGGAATGCCAAATATCAGACAATTTATATCAAGTAATGTCTAACCTTGTGATAATTGGTGGCAAGCCAAGAAATTCTGAACAATCGTAGAGACCAAACACATTTTCATATTTTAAATTCCATTCGAGAAAGTGTCATTGTTAATGACTTCTGTTGACTGCCATCCAAGTCATGCTCACAATAATCACCCTCTGTGCAATTCAAATTGCTTATGGAATTTTGCAGCTCAGGCAATGGAGAAATCAAAATATTGAAATCATAGGTAACAATTTGAATTACAAAACTATTAACAAGAATGAAAGTTAAATAATATATATTGATGAGGAAGGAGCCAAATTTGTCTTTCGTATTGTTCATACACAAACAAACACCAAGTTGAAGGCACTAGAAGCGAGAAGAACAGCATCAGAGCAGAAAAGTATAATGCAACATATCTGTAGTAGAAGCACCAAGGGGCCTTGAGCCGAATGGTATCAAATTAAAAAAAAAAAGGTCATTTTAGGACATCAGTACGTCAGCTTATTGCAAATTTAAGGAAACAGGTCTAAAAGAACGAGGTTACAACACCAGCAAGCTCCGCAGGGAAAGAAGGGTTTTGTTCAGTTGTCCTAAGACATGAATATCAGAGACCCCATAAACTATCTATCGATAGGGGACCAGAAGCAGCTCGACTAAAGAAAGAGAAGCAGCTCGACTATAGAAAGAGGGCTTTTTGTGGTGCAATTCTCATCCAGCCAGACCATATGATTAAGGCTTTGGGATTTTCAGATGTGTACACATATAAGACTACTTCTTCATCTAGTACTTCACAAGAGATTATATAAAATAATCATACATTGCATCATGTGGCTAAACAATACAGAACTTTGTAAACCAAGCTAAAGAGATTATCATTGGCAAAAGTAGAAAAATAATCCAGGAAACTAATCAAAGAGGAATAGGATAGAGTCTCAGGTACGGCGACTCAATTTTCCTGACATGTATATATTATCTTTGTAGTTTCATGAAAAATATCCTACATCATTTCAAAGAACACAACACTGAAACTAGTCATGTCTATATATCATAACAAAAAAAGATGAAAATGAAACACCAGAAAATATTCGTACCAGATTTTCCAATTGAACTTTGACCACAACCACAACATCGGTTGAGTATACTATCAAGGAATTGAATAATTGCCTCAAGATGCATACTGGCAAAAAAGGTCGATATTTAATATCAGAAAGGTAGAAAGGGTCAATATTTTACATCTCCAAATTTCAATATACATAGTCAAAAAGATATGGTGAATCATCAATGTGATTACATGGTGTAAAGTCCATTAAATATGATCTTTAGAAGTATACTAGCAGGAAGTGTTGACAGTCTCGAGTCAACTGCTTACATCAGAAGCATACTGGTAAAAAGGGACGACTACTTACACCAGAAAGCATAATGGCAAAAAGAGTAGATAATTCACAGATCAAATTTTCAGAACTTTGACTAAGCTACCATACCATCATTTCAAATAAATCATCATTCTGATTATGATGCTGTAAAGATCATTTTTTGACGAAAAAGGTGGATCTTTGCATCATACAGCATGCTCGCGAAAAAGAGGTCAATTCTTATATCATAAAGCATATGACAAAAAGGGAGTATCGTTTACATCATAAAACATACTCGCCAAAGGGGTGATCATTTACAAGTCGAATGTTTAGCAGAAGGTTGAAGCGTATACGAACCCATCGGAACAGTATCAAGTAAATTATCAATGTGATAACCAGTATAATCATCAAACCTTTTTCACGAAAGCATACCAACAGAAACAGTTCACTGTTAAAAATTGGAAAGGATGCCGTTCATAGATTATATTGAAAAAGCGTGCTAACAGAAAGAGGTCATCAATTACATCGGAAAACATAGTGACAAAAAGGGTCCATAGTTGCACCAGAAAGCATCGAAAGGGGCAGATCAGAAAGCATACAAGACTGGAAGGGTTAACAATTTACACCGGAAAGGTTACTGATGGAAAGGGTTCATAAATACTTTGGAAAAGCATACTGATATAAAGAGTCCATATACTATATTAGAGTATTAGACAGCATACTGACAACAAGGTCGATTTTTTACACGCCATATATAACAGAATTTGGACATAGATACCATACCACCAGTTAATAATAAAATATAACACTTCATTAGCGTGATTACGGAGTAAACACCATCAAGAAAAAAGGGTCGACTGTTATACACAAAGCATATATAACAAAGCATATACTGACTACTACAAATGGACCGATAAAAACAAGATACCCCATTAACTTCAAAATAACCAATCAACTATCGAAAGCCTTGGAGATTTGGCGACTACGCTGCTACACATTTTGATGGTTTGTATATATATATATGAAAAAGTGAATACATATATGGATGATAGATATCTAAGCTTGGGTGTAGAACCCCTCACATACTGATTGTTTGAAACTCATTGTATAATATATAAATGATTGGCCCCCCATGTTTTTTACAGATTAAAAAAATAAGTTGTGAGGAGTTCTACACCCAAGCTTTGGTATCTGACAACCACATATTCTCATTCCTTATAACACATAGATGGTGAGGGAACAGTTAAAAAGGAAAATTTGGACTAAAAAAGCCCTAAATGATGAAAATTTGACAACAATAAATCAAGTTAACAAACTTTGAAGATCCATACACTTAAAAAGGAATCAAATTAGTTACCTTTGACCTCTGCGATCAGTTTGGAAATCGAAAACAGTGATAAATTTCCCATCATGCCCAATTTCCTAGCCTTCATCTTTGACCTCATGAGATCAGACAACTAAAAACGAAAAATGAACCACAAAATTCAATGAGAATGTAACACCAGCCAAACACATATATAGAAAAAAGGAAGTCCTCAACGTTATTAAACAGCCACAAAATCCGTTGAAGGGTACTAAATTTGCTATTATACGCATTGACTAGTCAGACATGGTCATCAGGCACCCCTGTTAGTCATCATAGGAAGGTATCTATGGGATGAAGAATATTATATTACCTAGATTATTATCTTTCAGAAACCTTTTGGTAGCATCTCCGCCAAAAGAGACCACGCCATGCTTGCTTCGTCCTCTACCAGGATTAGGGAATGGATCACGTCATAATATCTCACACATTAACCCTGAAACATAAAACTAATATTATGGTTTAGCACATCCATTAAATTAAATTTAATGAAACCTACAATTACAGGTTTGTGAATAGTAGTCCAGAAAACTCGGACCCTCAATCCGTACCTTCTTCTGGGGGTTCACAAAGTCGTGCAATTGCTCAATCACCACGGCATTTCTGAAAAGTCCCCCATGAACCACAAATATCTTCTTCTTAATAACATGAGCAACAGATAAATGGCAGAAAACTTTAGCAATGAGCTCCACAAATTTCTCAAAACATCTAATTTATTCACGTACTTCATTTGCTACTTATTCTTATACGGTAACTTTTAATAATTTAAGAGCTTCTATACCCGTATTTTAATTAGATCTGTGATTCGTTATGATCCTTGCTAAGTTCAAACCTATGTTCATAAAGAAACCATCAGTAAAGCCAGCCCACCAAGCAGTCTTCTTGACCACCAAATACATTGCTAGTGCTTCAAATGCCACCAAAGTGGCCAATAGGACCCACCACCAGCATCAACATAGCCACTAATGCTACTGCCACAGCTGCAGCTTTAACCTAAGGGAAATGATATAATGAGCCTGTTCCCGTCCCTAAAATGCATAAGCATCAACGTTTGACACAAACTTATACGAACTACATAAAATGCCACTGACCAAACATGACCAGCTACTCTATCTGACAGCATTCTACAATCCCGAAATCAATCAAGCCAAATTCTAAGAGTCACAGTGGGCAAGGACTAAATCAGACAATTAGCAAATTACTCTGAACTTAAATAATAAATAATGTTAGTTTGAGGAGCAAAAACAACACGCAGCAAGAGGTGATATAATGATATTCATAGAGTCTAAGATATGTAGACTACAGTACCTCGGAAAGCATACTCACGGAAAGGGTCCATAGTAAAGCATACTGACGTAAAGGGTCCATAGTTACTTTTACTGACTGAAAGGGTCCATAGTTACCTCGGAAAGCATACTGACTGAAAGGGTCCACACTCCACAGTACCTCGGAAAGCATACTTATGTAAAGGGTCCATAGTTACCTCGAAAAGCAACTGACTGAAAGGGTCCATAGTTACATCGGAAAGCATGCTGACTGAAAGGGTCCACATTACCTCGGAAAGCATACTAAATGAAAGGGTCCATAGTTACCTCGGAAAGCATACTAACTGAAAGGGTCCATAGTTACCTTGGAAAGCATACTTATGGAAAGGGTCCATAGTCACCTCGAAAAGCATACTGACTGAAAGGTACAATAGTTACCTCGTAAAGCATACTGACAGGAAAGGGTCAACTTCGGAAAGCATAACGACGAAAAGGGTCCATAATAACAGAATGTGGCAGAAAAGCATACCGGTATAAAGGGTCCATCAATGCCACGAAAAGCATACCGGTATAAAGGGTCCATAGACTATATTGGACAGCATACTAACAAAAGGTTTACAAGCCAAAAATAACAGAATGTGGACACGGATATCCTACCATATGTTAAAAATAAAATATAATAGTTCATTCGCAGAAGGATCGATTACTTTACAATTTTACATCAAAGCATGCTAAAAAAAAGGGCCGATTTACAAAAAAAAATAAAAAAAATACCGCCACTTATTCCAAGATAACCAATCAACTATCGAAAGCTATTGAGATTTAAAGGCGGCCGCCGCTGCACATCGATGATGGTTTATATGTATATATATAACATAAACGGTGAGTGAAGAATGAAGATTGAGAAACAAAATTTAGACGAAACAAGCCCTAAATCATGAAAAATTTTAATTAAGATAAAAAAGAATAAAGAAACAGTTACTTGACGAAACCAAATTGGAGAACGCAAACCCTAAATGCAATTATTTCTTAGGAAGGAAAAACCCTAAACGCAAGCAGAGAGTTATAAAATCGAAATAAAAAGAGAATCCTGTATTTGCGAATTGTTGTATGGAATAATGTAATATCACATCAGCATTAGTAGCAGTATATATAAGTTGAAGTTAAGTCGGTTAACCCGCGTATATGTAAAGCAACGTATTTATTACTCGTATTCTAACTAATTAACCCCCATAATATGGGTACAGACGAATACAATTTAAAAATTTTTAATATATAATAACACAATGTTTTTAATAGAAACTTTTCATGATTAGCTATTAAAAAATATCTTGAAATAAGTATTTTTTTTTTATTTTGTTCATTTTTTTATCTTATGGTAATGTCATAAAAACATCACTCATGCGTCCTACCGATATCTTAGAAACATGTTTGATAATACAAATACAAATACAAAAGCAACCATACTGGGCATATTAAACAACATAAAAGTAGCAAACTAATACTTAACTCGAACAAGTAGTGGGAAACACCAAGACAAACATACAAATAAATAAGAAATGACAAAACCTAAAAAGATCCCGATTGAGCCAAGACTATTTCTTCGGACATAAGAAGATTATGGAAACACTTACTCGAAATCTCACTTATCAGATTCCATTGTGGAAGACATAATTTTTTCTGAAGAATTCACCGTAACTACTTCTAAACATAACTACTTCTAAACAACTTCGGGAAAAAATTACCTTACGCCACCTAGCTATCCTAATCCTAATCCTCTCACCTGCTCTTCAAAACCAATAAACTAGTCCTAAACCTCTAGTCCTCTAGATAAACTCTCATTGGTCATGTCCTTCGACAGCCATCTTGGGGGAAACAAACACAAGAGTAACCTCCCCCCTCGGTTTAGGCCTCTCTAGACTCAAGGCCAAAAACCCCTACGAAAGGTCAAAGAGAACCAAAGTCTAAATAAAAAGTCTACTTAATCTAAAACCCATATGCCTTACCCTCGCATTCCACTGACCTCTACCTGGAAGCTCCTCAAACGCATACGGAATTCCGTACTTCCACCTCCATCTACCTACCACTCTTCCTGTCACGTCAAAGTCCTCTGTAGCGTAGCTAAGCCACTTCTCTAGGCCAAACCCTCACACACCTCCTTTGGCAAGGCAATATGGGAAAAGAAGACTATCTAGGTCGCCCAGACAGGTATTTCTTCTTTTTAGATTCTCGGCAGACAGGTATGATTTTCTATACATTTCTCATTTTCCGTCTTGCACTCCTTTGTAGCCAGAGGTCCATATGGAAGCAGTCTCTCTACCTTTGTGTAGAGGTAAGATTGTCTACAGCTTATCTCCCCCATACCCCGCGCAGGGATTGGGTCTTGTTGTTGTTGTCATAAAAATATCAAGATCATATATTAACATGTTATGAAAGTTTCTTTTCAAGTAAAATGACATCATCACAATTTTGTTTTATTAATATAAGAGATTTAAATTAAAAAAGAAGTAATTTCTTTCATATATCCTACCTTATAAAAATTACTGGTGGTATTGAAAATTTAAAATTTTCAAAACATGTGAATTACTTATTTGTCCATATACACCTATTATTCTCTACCCATATTCTTCCATATTCTATAATTCTCTTTATTTGGAAAACACTCTACTATTTTTTTTGGCAAACAATTAAGGAAGTAATACATAAACTGACCAAAAATCAATAATCAAAAACAAGATAATCGTGACATGAGAAACCTTATACATAGTATCCGTTGCAACGCGTATGTATTATGCTTGTCTTTATTAATCAAAACTAATTTTTAATTTAAGGCGAGCCTATTTAAACATTACTTTCTATATCAAGATAAAAAGAAATGAATAGTATAGTTTTAAGCTTTTAAAATTTCACCATAAACTTTTTAAACATTTTAAATAATAAATTTTTTAAGTTTTTTTAAAATAATGACTTTAGACACCTTTAGTATTTATCACTTCATGTAACATTAGATCATGTGACCTTAAAGGTACATATAATAAAATAATAATAAAAAATAATACCTTTCAAAAAATAAATCTAAAAAAACGTATCTCAAAACCTTTGTGATATACTGATATTACAAGTTTATATCCACCAGTTTTCTCTTTATATCGTTTATTTTATTTTTTAATAGCAGTGGTGATTGAACTCAGTGGCATTGTCTCTTCATCGTCCGGTAGAGATCGATCACGTCACCAACACAGTCAATCCGAGGACATGACTGATAGTGGAAGTCCCACTATCATTCTGGAGGAAACCAGTTAAATGCTAGAGAAAACTCTCATACCCCATCTCATTGGCAAGGATTTCCCAATAAAGTTTCAACCCTATGACCAACCGTTGCTGAAAAACATAAAGACATTAAATGTCCAATTGTACTAATTTTACAAAGGGTCGTAAATTTTCAGTTTAGAATGTATCTCATTAACTTATACGCCATAAACAAACTTTCATAAAACATGCAAGTCCATAATGATTTACCAAATCACCACGGACATACCATGAATTTGGCATCAAAGATGCATTTGGGAATCCCTTTTAAAGAAGACGAAAGTTTGATTTCGTGGGGGCATTGTCGGAGAACAATGTGAGGGACAGCGTGAGACCTCCATTTATTTTCGTGTTTATAGTACATGACACTTTATTTCTGTAAGGGGAAAAAAAGGCATTAAATGTCTAATTATACTAATTTTACAAAAGGTCTTAAATTTTCAGTTTAGAATGTATCTCATTAACTTATACGCTATAAACAAACTTTCATCAACTTGCATAAAACATGCAAGTCCATAATGATTTACCAAATCACCACAGACATACCATGAACTTGGCATCAAAGATGCATTTGGGAATCCCTTTTAAAGAAGACGAAAGTTTGATTTCGTGGGGGCATTGTCGGAGAACCATGTCAGGGACAGCGTGAGACCTCCATTTATTTTCGTGTCTATAGTACATGACACTTTATTGTTCGGTGTCTATAAGGGGAAAAAAAGTGAGATTTGCAAGATAACAAAAACCTGTCTGTGTCCGGTGACACTCAACTCTAGAGGAACAAGTGTTTCAGAGAGGTATAATTCATAATTTCTTTATTGTTCTTCACAATTAAGTTGGTGTCTTCAGATTCAAACGAAGAAGCACACAAAGCATATTTCTAAGAAAATGTGTAGAAAATGGTAGATACATAGTAAAACAAAAGGACAACTACATTTTACAGGGGACTATAATTATGCCACCCTGATTCCAGTTCTGGTTACATAAAACTATAAATAAATTAAGTCTGAGCATAAAAGCAACAGCGGACATGTCTCGGGATTTTACGCGATATGTGCAGTTGTAGATTAGAGAAAACACCCGACTTCAACATCTTCAGCAAAAGTAGAACCCAAATGCGACATTCAACAAAGACTAATTAAACATGCGGAGAAAATTGCTGGCGTATGCCATTGGCTTCACATCAGGATGTGGCTGAATGTTACACAAAGTACAAGATTAAAACAAAATAAAAATATCCACCTGTAGTCAATACCAAAGATAGTGATGCATCAACAAGAATTGTATAAATAAAAGATATGCACAAAAGACTAACCACAGCTGAAAATGTGACAATCTTGGGCTCCATGGTAGGGGCTTCAAACCGAATAAAAGCGCCCTTATTTCCCATCTGCAACAACCACCAAGTTTCATAAAGTCGCGAATGGAAATAAGAAGAGACAACTATTAGTCGAAATTTATTGAATAAAATGTCTAACAAGACTTGACCTAAGCCACCCATAACTAGATTAGAGGGAAGTACACATTGAACTCTAGAGACCAACAATAACTTAATCTAGGGCTAACAATGGGTCAAAATAAGGTTATCCCGAACAATTACATGATCCAACATATCAAAAAACGTGACCCAGGGATAAGACTGGCTCATTTAGACAGAACAATAAGCAGATCGACCCATCTCCCTACCCCAAAATATCATAAACTATTTGGTAAAGGAAAGTTGAGCAGTTCAGACTACCTCCATTACTTTAGAACAAAGAGAAGTTATTTGGTAAAATGTGCATGTCAAAAAAACAAATTCTACGTTCTACTTTACCATACAAGATATACACACATGCATGTATATATCGGCATTTATATATACACATCATCGAGAATGTAAGCAGAAAACTTTATAGATCCATACACTTAAAAAGGAATCAAATTAGATACCTGGTCACAGTAGTTTGGAGCTGAAAAAACAGTGATAAGTTTCCCATCATGCTCAATTTCATAGCCTTCATCTTTGACCTCATGAGATCGGACAACTAATTCTGAAAAAAGAACCACAAAATTCTATGAGAACGTACACAACAACTTATCGAAGTCCTTCTACTTTATAAAACTGCCACAATATCCGTTAAAGGGTACCTAATTTGCTATCAAGCATTGACCAGACAGGCTAGGTCATCAGACTTCCCCATTAGTCATCATAGGAAGGTATTTATGGGATAGAGAATATTACATTACCTAAATTATTTTCTTTTAAAAACCTTTTGGTAACATCTCCACCAAAAGAGAGACCCACGCCACGCTTGCTTGGTCCTCTACCAGGATTAGGTTGTGGATCACTCCATAATATCTCACACATTAACCCTGAAATAAACATTGTAATTTAGCACATCTATTAAATTAAAACTGATTAAATAAAACAAAAACCTACAAGTACAGGTCTGTGAACAATAATCCAGAAAATTAGATCCCTCGATCCATACCTTCTTCCGGGGGTTCACAAAACCGATCGATTGCTCTAATGTCAGAGAGCTTCACACCGTCATTGCTAAAAAGTCCACCATGAACCACAAATATTTTCTCATTTATAACATGAGCAAGAGGTAAATGGCAGAAAACTTCGGCAAAGAGCTCCACAAACTTATCACTCAACTTAGATCTGACCTCACCCTCAAACCCATAAATCTTGTTCATGCTTTTGCTCTCGTGATTCCCACGAGCAAGATGTATAGCTGAAAAGATCAAGAAAAGAACATAATTACTTACAATGGGAAAGATGCAGAAACAGCTAATAACAGAATAGAAGGTACCCTTACCTGATGGAGACATACACTTGAATGCAAACAATGTGAGAATAACTTCTACCGAAAAGGATCCACGATCAACAAAGTCACCGTTAAACAAATAAGGATTTTCTTCAGAGGGGAGACCATTGAGCTCAAAGATATTTAAAAGATCAAAGAACTGCATCCATAAACAATCGATAATAAGCAAGCATAATGATTTAAGTAGCAAATCAAAACATATAGCACTAGCTACGTGAACTACCTGACCATGCACGTCACCACAAACAGTGAAGTGCTTTCCATTTGGAACATTCACATCAACCAGAGATGGCAAAGCCATTAAGATTTCCCTGGTCTGTAAAACAATTTGGAAGGCATACCTACAACACATTTAACGATGTTAAGAGGTCAGTAATAGTAATAAAAACTAAGATAAATGAGCAATGACGGCAGTAACTCCACAACTTTTCATATATACCTTTTATGTAAACATTTCTGATTTTTGAAGTCATCCATCATTTTCTTCACAAAGTCTATAGTTATAACATCCCCCTCTATTCTTGCCCCGGTATATTGTGGCTCAACATCTACATTTCACAAAGAAAGAACAATTAATCGGCAACCCCATAAGAAGATTCCAAGACATCATTTAACTGAACTCTCTAGCAAAAAACAGAAAGAGAATTAATAATATACACACATGCAATAAATGGCAACATTCAGCCACACTAAACAATGTGCTAACCTAATTTCTCAAAACATAGAATTTATTCACTTATTTTATTTGCTACTTGTTCTTGCACTGTAACTTTTAATAGTTTAAGAGCTTTCAGTTTCATATTTTATTTAAATATGTTTTGCTATGATCTTTGCTAAGTTCAAACCTATGTTCAGTATTTGACTCTTGGTTAAGAAACCATGAGAGCCAGCCCACCAAGCAGTCTTCTTGACCACCAAATACATTGCCAGTGCTGCAAATGCCACCAAAATGGCCACAATAGGCCTCACCACCAGCATCAATATAGCCACTAGTGCTACTGCCACAGCTGCAGCAGTAACCTGAGGGAAAGGGTACGATGAGCCTGTGCCCGTCCCTAAAATGATAAAATAGGGAGAGCGCTATTAAAATGCATAAGCATCAACGTTTGACACAAGGAAACTGATACGAACTACATAACATGCTACAGATCAAACATGACCAGCTGTCCTATTTGACAGCTTCCTATAATCCTACATCAATCGAGTCAACTTCTAAGAGTCATGGTGGTGAAGAATTAAATCAGACAATAGCAAGTTCCTCTAAGCTTAATATAATAACAAAGATAAAATATTGTTGGTTTGAAGAGAAAAACGACACGCAGCAAGAAGTGAGATTCAAAGAAAATTTAAAATACAATATGAACCGAATATTATTGGAACAGTCTAAGACATGTACACTGCAACTCAGTCAGATGGCTGCGAACTATTTATCTGTAGCAGCATGAATCTAAGTGGACTGGTTATTTTTGGAGCACAAAGAGAACCCCAAGAAAAAACCATTCCCACAAGATTTCTACAGCTATGACACTCCCAAAAGAGCACAAGGGGATGACAGTATTCAGCAAAACTATATGACAGCTTGCATCGTGGAGCACCAATGGTCTAAGAACTAAAGCAGCTTTTCAAAAAAAGAAAGATATATAAGAAATATATACAAAAAGGGGCTATTAGTTTTTCCTACAAGAACTTGATCCATCAGATATTTTCCTACAAGAGCTTTTTTTTTGGTTTAAAACTCTGAACTCCTCCTATCTTCCAAGACTCTGAACTTCAATCTTTACATATAAAAATGATTTAACCATCAATGACAAAATTCTTATTAGCCATTCTTTCGAGATCAAGATCCCAACTTTGCAATCATGTTTCTAAAACCTACCTCTAGTCATCTATCATGATCTGAATATAAACTGAAGAACCAATTGCTCAAACATGTCAATTTAATGATCCATTTGGTTAGCAAGCAGAAGTAGTGTTATACGGAAAGAAAGAGGTCAAGATAAAGACCTGGAGAAGATAAAGTAGAGATTGAGAGGATTCAAGATGCTTGTATAACTAAAGGTGTACTTGCATATTAAGTTACAGTTTGTATATTATCTCAAATTTCATTCGAAATGGGATGCTTTGTATCTCCCGCAACACTTAAAACTATATGTTTCAGTGTAGTCAATTTATTCAATAGTGGTTTGCCATGCACGGGGAAAAATGATAATATTTTCTATCGTACTTATTTGGGCCATCCGTTTATTCAAATAAATCAATGAAACTCTAACAGTCAAAGAAGCATACTGAACAACTACACACATTCAGACATATGTTACTTTACTTTTTTCTGCTTTCAGGCTTCAGATACAACCACCTAGGCACCTATTCAGAACTAGTTTCAGATTTCAGACACTAATCACTTAAAAAGATATGGCTACAAAGTCGGCAACAATTTATCACCTTGATATATAGAGAAAAACCAGGTATAACACAGATAAGATTCCAATGGTAAATGCACGTGTCTATTTCCAATCACAAGGGTATAATAAAACACACTTCCTTAATCTCATTTGTTGATATAATATAAATTTGAAAGAAAAAAAAAACTTAAAAGACAGTAACCCATTAACAATTACCAACTAAAAATAATCAAAAGATAAACTAATTACCTATAGTTCGAAAGTCGATTGACTCAGCTACTGACTGTTTTTCTGAAGTTGGTATGGAGATTGCTTCTTCAAACTTAAGCTTCATAACAGCTTTTTCGCATTCCTTTAATTTCTTTGAAGCATCTGGATCATTCGGACATATTCTCTTCACCTAGTTTCACATAAAGGCGACAATTGTGTTACTTGTCAATAGTTAGAATTTCATGCGCAAAAAAATTGGTGCGATACACTTAGACATTTGTAACACTGAAGTACCATTTGAATTTATATTTAACACAAACATGTAGCACAAGCCTTTAGCCACTAACTTACATGAGTGATAGTGGTTTACCTCACACTATTTCATAACTTAACTATATGATAAATTGATAAAGAACTCGAATATTTGGTTTCGATCAACAAAATAATTTGATTTTCATCATCAATCGCTATTATCCTAAATACTGTATCAGTTTTTCAACAAGCAAGATATTATAGTTCTTTTCTTTCATTACTTTTTACCTTTTCCCATTATGCACAAATGCCAGAGAAATGAAGTAGATTGATCACCAATTGGATTAACCAAATCGTATTTTCCATACATTCATTCAAAGCAAAAAGATCATAGGCATGAGACCTATGATTTGCTCAAGACTGTATAATTGGAATAAGAATAGTGGTTTTGCTGAAAACGGCCCTCAAAAACTAAGATTAAATTGACAGTAAATGCATAATATTGCTGTGTTATCATAATTATCCATATGTACTACATTAAATAAGTAAAATCCTAACACCAGCGTGGAAGTTTATTTGGCCTCTGTTGTTGCATTTACATATTGAGTACATATTATCTCTCATTATAAACCAACATTTTTCAACTGCTAGTTTTATCATCACACCAAGAACCAGTAGAATGAGTTTTGTTTACGGACTAGTATTATTAGACATACCACATTTTCATATTATACATTCAAGGTGATAAGATTGTAGAATTTATGTTCTTTGTCATGCCAGTCGCTTGCATGCATTCCCGTTTTAGTTTAAATAGGTTCCTTTTTGCTTAGGATTGAAATAGTAATAACCAATCATTATGTATAGTAGGATGCAACACACATGATTGTGAAGTGAACTTGTGGTTAATGACATTAGGTCAAGGCAGTGAAAAACAAAAGCATTCTGAGGTTCATTGATGAAGAAATAGTTACTGACGCAGTAAACGGCATCTACATATATTAAAATTCCATCCCAATCCTTCTTATCTTTTGGTAAACCGTGGTATCGACACCATTTTAGGTGGGTCAAATCCACAAGATCTATACAGAGTGTCCCTCTCCCTCCACATAAAGTGGGCAAATTTCCATCTATAAAAGAGGGTATGGCTCCAAATAGATTAATTTGTTTCAAGACTTGTGGGTTTTAGCTTGACCTCCTTTAAAAAATCAAAACCTACAGCTACTGCTAAGCGACCCTGTTGGAGTTCTCAAACCCAAATCCTAATAAACCTAAAGTATGAAAACCTATCAAATTTGTAAAAAGTAATAAGAATATTATGTACACATGAAAATAAATAGATAATCCCCAAGTCTCCAAAATTGTCATGTTCCTGTCTTATGTCCACATCATCCTAACTAATTGGTATCACCCTTTTAGTTTCTCTGTCAAAATCATCTTATAATACTTAACTTATATCACTGAAATATACACATAATACTCATCAAGTAGCCAACTTCTGTTAAACACCAATGCCAAACAACCCCTTTATAATACTTGACTTATTCCTAATCTGTCTTTCTAGAACAAAGAAACTAAAAAAGAGTAACGTAAAACCAAAAACCGGAAACGAATCAAGAAAAAACCTAGTCTAGCCAATACAAACATAACCATATACCCTAGTTAAAACATCCTATCGTAACTTTATAGTCCATATGTACCAAAATTAACCATATCTACACATCATGAAGTTTAAAGAAACCCAAATTTAAGTACATAGACATAAAATCATAAATTAATGAATAGTAACACAAACCTGCTGGAAATCTTTAAGTGCTTCTTTGAACTTTCCCATCGCAAGATAAGCAGCACCACGTCGATAATAACCCTAAAAATCAACAACAACTAATCAAAAAACGAATTTCAAAACATAAAAACACAAGCTTTATACACAAATAAGAAAAAAGCACATGCCTTTGAATACTTAGGGTCAATCTCAACAGCTTTAGATGCATCCTGAATAGCACTTCCATATTCTTCCAATTTAGTATGCGAAAAAGCTCGATTTGCCCAATACACAGCATTTTCGCCGTTTATTTCTATCGCCTTTGAATACAAATCAATTGCTTGATGAAACTTCTTTGCTGCCAAATCGCATCATATCACAAATAGATATATAAGTATACATGTATGTATACATAATAAAATCACCCCATTACCCATCCCCACTAACCCGTCCCACAGCCAACGCATAAAACTACGAATAAACAAGGCACTACGACCAGTACCACAGACAAGAAACTAAACCGCGTAACACGATAACTAAAGGGCCGAGATTTAAACCTGTTTTTTATGTTGTATGTCCCTGACCACTAGACTACTATTTCGGAGACAATAAAACATAATATTATGATATAATAGTATGTAATAAAAGTGATGAAAAAGAATTTGAGGGAAAAAGATAGTACCTTTAAAAGCTTCATTAGCTTGTTGTTTGATAGATTCAGCATCTAAAGACGAAACATCTGATTTTATTATTTCTTCAGTAGTAGACATAGAGGGCATAATAATATAATAATAATATGACGATTTTATATAAAGGGGTGAATTATTAGGGTTTATATGTAGTTACAAAAGACAGTATGTGTATATATAGAATAGAATATGGCCCAAATTTGTTTGTGTTGATTTCACTGTAAACGGCGACGTTTTGTAGTGGATTGAAAAGGAAGTTTTTTACCCTAATACATGGATGGATAGATAGATGGTTCCGGCGCCTCTGGCACACTACTAGTACATTGGTTGTTGTTAAAGTTTCAATTACTACCCTTTTGATATTACATGCTTATAGTTTTTTCCCCAGGATTTTATGTTTATCAATTTTTATTTCAAATTTCATTTTCGTTCGCCCATTTCAAGCGACCTTAGACTCGTTAAGTTGTTTAACTGAACTCGTAACACTCAAACATAACATCTGTCCACATCTTATTTCGATGTGGGCTATTTTGAATTACTGAAACAACAAAGTTTTCTCTTTTCGTGAGAAGCATTCGGGATTATTGTTTGATTTCATTGTGTCTCAATCGTTTTTGTGGGCTACGAGTCGGTATAAGAATCTTATTATCTCCTGGGACAAGTGGTTTATGAACCCTTTCCTTTCTTGTAACTTTTTTGTTTGTTGCTCGTTGGGACTCATTTGGGATCACATAGTTTCGTACTGCTTTCTTAGATACTGTAATTGTATTTGTAACTTTTGTTTGGTTTTTAGCAATTTATTAGATACTTTAATTTATAATATTTGTTATTTTTAAAAAAAAACATCCACATCTCATTTCGACACTTTTTAGTTAGAAAGTAGTGAAACAAGTTTTTGCTTTTTAATCCACATCCACATATTAACTATTGATTTGAATTCAAAGGTAAAATAATATCCAACTTTATTTTTAAAATAAGGATCAACTTTCTACTACAAATGAATTGGATTTAGACATTTATATTGTTAAGTTTATTTAAGGGGAGTGATATATCTACAACAAATTTTGGTAATTTACGACAATACATGTTTTACACAGTTGTATACTGTGTACTAAAATATGTATTTTTGTTATAGATGGCTAAAATATATTATAGATATATCACTTCTCTTTATTAAGGATGAAATACATGTTATAAGCTCTAAGATTTGCTTTTTTCATAGTAAACGGACTATCAGTATAATAATATTAGTTTTGTAATCATATTTTTTGACAGTTTTATTATATAAAACATCAAATTCTTTCTAGATTAATCCAACCCCTTCTAACCCATTACTTAAACTTCAAATATCACACTCAACCCATCAATATCTTTAGTTGGAATATGAGATATCTTTTCTTCTTTAAAAGAAAAGTTGTGCTTATTAAAAATTAAGGGCTACATATAACGATTAGTTTAAGTTAGAAACATGCTAGTATATGGTACCGGCTTATATGCGAGTTGTGATGAAATGATCAACAAATGGGAAGAAACATTTAAGGAAGCTAGCAAAAAGTTCATGCGAGATAGACGTCTGGCCTCATATCCAAGCAATAGCTAGTGACTTAATTTCACGTAAAGCATTTGGTAGTGGCTATGTAGAAGGAAGAAAAATATTTGAACTTCAACAATTAAGAACACTCTCAAATAGTTATCAACGCAATTTGATCTACATTCCAGGATCACAGTGACAACATTTCAACAATGTTTTTTTATATATATATATATAGCTCTCTAAACTTATAAAGTTATAACACATATATGTTGTTTTGAAATTAAATGATTCTTCATTTTTAATTATTGTAGATTTCTGCCAACAAAAAGCAATAAAAGGATAAAGATGATATACCAAGATGTAAAGGGTTTGATAAGTGGCATTAGGGTATCTCCAATTGAGGTGCCCTTAAACGCCTTTAGGTGCTTTTGGATATCCTTTGCCGTTGAAGTTTATTCAAAACTAAGGATTTTTTGAAATGGAGGTGCCCTTGGATATCCTTTTCCGTTGAAGCTTGTCCAAAACTAAGGATTTTTTTTAAGGATGTCCTTACCTAAGGGTTTAGCCTTACCTAATATATTCTTGTTTTTAATTGGAGGTAAAAGATATGTAAGGATGTTTGTATCGTTGGAGAAAAAATATAGGATTTGAAGGATTTATAAAGATATATAACGATTTGTGAGGATATGATGTGACAGATCAAGAACGCCTAAAGACGTCCTTAACATTGGAGATAGACTTACTGAAAAACAAGTAGATGAATTCAAAATGGAACAAAATAGAAATGATCTCCTTGGCATATACTACTAGAGTGTAAGCTCTTCTACTTCGTAGGACAATAGGACATAAGATCGACTACCGCAAACATGCTAGTTTGTACTATGATTTTGTTGGGTCTAACACCTAAATTGGCAGAAAATGAAATATGGCCAGAACTTTTGTAGGCTCTTCTACTTTGTAGGACTATGATTTTGAACAAAATATTTTGTTAGATCCATCTCCAGAACTATATATCTGGCCACAGGCCACAAAGATATGACCAAAAGAAAGAATACAGAGAAAGATGAGATGATTATTGAATCAGAAAATAGAATCCTAATGAGAATGATAAGTATATATATTACGAGTACTTTTCTTGTGCACCCTAGAGACACATCTTTGCTGCAACTTCAACCAACTTATCTTTTGACTAGCTTTAATAATTTGCTCCCTCACATTTTTATTTAATTCTTGACAAGTTTAACATTTTACCACCAAGCTTTCAAAGTTAGTTAACAAATACTGTATAACAATGTTGAACCAGTAAATTCTAGCAGTTCTTGGGTTAAACGACCATCCATTTATATGGGTCATCTCTTTATATTATTAACCGACCTTGAATTTTTTTTATCCGATGTGAATAAGAATTATGACAAATAATCTTCATTCCAAACCTTGTAATTTTCTTCACATCCGATGTGATCAATAATTACCACAAACAATCTTGATTCACAAACCTTGTAATTTTCTTCCCATCCGATATGATCAATAATTACATCAATCGCTAACGACAACCATCAATCGCTCTCACTTTCTTTATCACTTTGGTAAAGTACAACCATATGATATAAAGGGATATTGCCAAAAAAATAGAAATTAAAAAAAAAAAAAAAAAGGAAAAAAATTGGTTTTCCAATTTTATATAGAAGATGTACCCTCCTAATCTGCTTATGACAAAATTGGGAGCTAGGCTACTAATCTTCATAACCCTTTTACTAATAATCTGTTTCTTTTACTCTTAAATAGTACTGTATTAGTAACATGTTTCGTTTTCTCCTATCACGCTGATTATATGATAACAAACAAACTTAACAAACCAAAAAGCTTACATACCATGACACCCTATGATTAGTATTAACGGATATATTTATCTCAAATGCGACTTAAATCTACAATACAATGTTTTAAATACCGGTATATGAGAGTACTCCGGTATTTTAATCCCGGTATTTTTCCGGTATTTTCACTATTTCATATCGGCCGGTATTTCCGGTATTCCCGGTATTTTCCGGTGTTACCGTTCCGGTATTTTCGGTATTTTCATTTTTTTTTTGAATTTTTTTATAAATATTTTTTTATGATACTTTAATGTTAGTTTTTGTTATTTGTGTAATTTAAACCTTATATTCTGTTATAAAATACCTATTTATTATTATTTTTGAGTGAATTATAACTGTTTTTTGACTATTTTGGTTAAATTGTAACAAATTTTGTAGAATAATAATAAACTAAACTAAAATAGTCGTACCGGCCGGTATTTTCGGTAATTCCGATAATACCGGTAATACCGGAATATTTTTTCACACCGGTATGATTAAAATACCGGTTTTTAAAACATTGCTACAATGTTATTGTATGTTAATTTGTTAAATAATTTTTGCTGCTACATGCTAATTTATACTTTATTTTGATGGATTACAATTTACAAGCAGTGACAGATCAGCTTAAAGTGTGTAAAAATTAATCCACACTTATTATTGTAAAATTCTAAAAGTTCACACTTTTTAACGTGGACTTTCATATTTAATTTGTAACACCAAGTTCACACAACTTTTATAATATCACAATTTTAAGTGTGAGTTAATTTCTACATACTTTTAGTTCTCCATATTTTTACACATGACAAAATTTTTAATTTGTTCATACTAACTAAAAGTGTAAACAAATACAATGTTGTTTGTAGTGTTTTTATATTGTTTTCTGAAACAAACAAACTTTATTCCTTAAAATTTCGATTCATACTATGAAAACTACCCATCAATGTATATATATAGAGACCAAATGTAGCTAACACCTTTCAATAGGGAGACAAGGCTAATAATTAAGCATGGTTGGAGGAGTGTGGGTGGCAGCGTTGGTGATAGCAGTGGTGGTAGTGTATGTATGGAGGTTTTATAATTGGGTTTGGTTGAAACCAAAGAAGATGGAGAAGTGTCTAAGAGATCAAGGACTCAAGGGAAACTCCTATAAGTTATTATACGGAGATGTGAAGGAGATGGTGAAAATGATAACTGACGCTTATGTTAAACCCATTAATCTTACTGATGATATCCTGCCACGAGTTTTGTCATTCGCTCATTATTCTGTTACTACTCACGGTATTTGATTATGCACATTTAGATTTATTTGTTTAGTTGGATTCTATTAGCACCAACGTGCATAGCTTAAGTTCAACTCTTTTAGGAATGGTTAATATCTTCTTTTTTGTTATCCTTACAATATGATCAATAAGTTGTGATGGATGATTGATAGGTAACAATTGTTTTACATGGGCGGGGCCAATACCTGTATTACATACAACAGATCCAGCAATGATAAAGGAAGTTTTTGGAAACTATCAAGACTTTCAAAAGCAAAGAGGAGGAAACCCATTAACGAGGTTGCTAGCAAAAGGGCTAGTGGACGTTGAGGGTGAGCGATGGGTAAAACATAGAAAGATTATCAATCCTGCCTTTCATGTTGAAAAGCTTAAGGTTTTGCTTCTTTTTATCCATTAGTTTAAGACATAAGTCAAAATCTCATAAAGATTTTGAAAATCTCTATTAGATTTTTAAAATCTTTATGGGATTTTATAAAATCTATATGCGATTTTATAAAATCTATATGCGATTTTGTAAAATCTCATAGCGATTTTCTAAATCTCATAAAGATTTTCAAAATCTTATTGCGATTTTCATTTTTTATTGCGATTTTGTTGGGTATTTTATGAAAGTCTGAAAAAAATTAGTTAAATTGATTCATTTTTAGAATAAATTGGGTACTCAGTACTCACGCTATTTTCTCTTTCAAATTTTGTGTTCTCTAACACTAAAAGTCGTGATAATTTCCCCAAAGTTAATGACTACTTTTGATGATCAGCTTTGGACACACTTATGATCATGATATTTGGTTACAGGTTATGGTACCGACCTTTTATGTTAGCTGTGATGACATGATCAACAAATGGGAAGAAATAGTTAAGGAAGAAAGCTCGTGCGAAATGGATGTGTGGCCTCATCTCCAAACAATGGCTAGTGACGTAATTTCACGTACAGCATTTGGTAGTAGCTATGTCGAAGGAAGAAAAATATTTGAACTTCAACGAGAACTAGCTGAATTAATAATAACCGTTTCTCAATCTATCTACATTCCAGGATCACAGTGAGAACATCTTTCCTAAAATGTTTTGTATACATGGATCTGTGTTAAGTTAAAGTATAGTACATGCGTTACTTTGAAGTTAATGATTACGAAGTACCATTTTGCCCTTGATTTGTAGATATCTGCCAACAAAAAACAACAAGAGGATAAAGGTGATTTACAAAGAAGTAAAGAGTTTGACAAGTGGTATAATTGATAAACGAGCGGATGAAATGAAAGCGGGGAAAAGTTGCAATGATGATCTTCTTGGCATACTGCTGGAATCTAACTATAAAGAAATTAAGCAGTTAGGGAATAACAAATTTGGACTTAGTATTGATGATATCATTGAAGAATGTAAGCTCTTCTACTTTGCAGGCCAAGAGACTACCGCAAATATGCTAGTTTGGACTATGATTTTGTTGGGTCAGCACATTGATTGGCAAGATCGTGCCAGGGATGAAGTTGTAAAGATTTTCGGGAAGAAAAAACCAGATATGGATGGGTTGGGTCAGCTGAAAGTTGTAAGTTTCTCATTTGTGCATTTCCAAATTAATATGTCCTCAATTCATTTCCGTTACATTTATAGTATTATAATGTCACATTTTGCAGATCAATATGATCTTCCTCGAGGTTCTTAGGCTATACCCTCCAGTAGTAGCAATCCCGCGAATGATTCACAAAGAAACCGAATTAGGAAACATAACTTTACCTGGTGGATCATTCCTTGTGCTTCACACAATGCTTTCACATTATGATCCGAGAATATGGGGCGACGATGTGAAGGAGTTTAACCCAGAAAGATTCTCACAAGGTGTATCAAAAGTAACCAAGGGACAAACAGTGTATTTTCCCTTTGGAGGTGGTCCACGTGTATGTATTGGACAGAATTTTGCTATGTTGGAAGCAAAAATGGCTCTTGTTATGATTCTATCACGATTTTCGTTTGAACTTTCTCCTTCATATTCGCATGCTCCACGTAGCATCATCACTCTTCAACCTCAATTCGGTGCCCACTTAACTCTGCATAAACTCAAGTGCTAAGTAAATGTGTTTTTATTGATGCAGAGTTGCAGACTGCAGAGTTGTATTACACTAAATTTCGTGGCTAAACCATCTGCGTATAGTCAATAAGCGTTTAGCTTTGTGACACTCTAAGTATATTACTGTAATACTGTTGGATCAAAATTTTCAATTGTCGTAGTTTGAGCTTTTTAATCTATAATTATAAACCGACCATCTTTTTGTGAAACTGCAAACCATTCATAATGTGAATAAAAGTGAGCTGTTCAAGAGAAAAATGTGCAAGTGTGATAATATAAGGAACATTAATGATTTTAGACATATAAGCCACTTGACAATTTATATAAATTCAAAAAGATGATATATGGATATTGTGGAACACAAGAAACAGGAGATAAACAGATCATTTACAAAAACAAGGGGTCAAACAAAATAAGGAAACAACAAGGGTTAGCTTTACACTCTATATAGTCAACAGGTGAATGGCTGAACCATTCTTTGGGTCAGGTTGAATGTTTAAGCCGTTGAGTCATCAGTTTTAAACGGGTTTTATAATGGGATTTCTGGGATTGTTCTGTCATGGTTTTCGTAACAGATGAAGGGTGGTGACCAGGGTTTACATCTTTGAAAACTTTACCCTTTAAAGTCTGTCCGTGAAAGCCATTTCCATCCAATAATGTCTGATTCCATCCAGCAACTGTATGTCGACGTATGTGCTTTGTAGTTCGAGAAGATGATTGATCGGGTTCAACTGCCTTGAAGCCTCGATTTACCATACACAACTCTTCAGCATTCAACAAACCTGCATATTTTGATTTCACATTTTAACAGTTTTTTTTTACATAAATCACAAAAAACTAAGGCAGTCCCTTATGCTAGAAAAATCAATGCAGCTTGGCATTTTGGGTAAATGAACTCATTTTCATCATTGAACTCTTGTAAGACAGATTTTAAACAATGCTGATACACAAGTAAGTTTTACAAAATATGAATCGATTTTGAATGTAAAACCAAGACCTTAAAAAATATAATCTTGTGTCGGGTTACTTATAACCGATGTAAAAATAAACTCTGTTCCAAATAGACATCAACATATAACAATTACCTGCATTACTGAAGAAGGCTCTATCCCATTCGATGCTTTTACGGCATAAACTCAGTCTTCTTGGCTCCACTGATTCAGATTGAACATGTGAATGTGCACCTTTAAAGCGCTCAATACAATCACACTTGTTTCTATTATCAGATGTTACTGCAAAACAGGTTCTTTCTATCATTTATAAAGTTGAAATCAATCAAGTAGCACACATATATAATTAACCTCTTCTAGGTGAAATGATTATATATTATGCAAAGTTCTGTTACTTACAGAGCATCTTTTCAGCCAATGGGGTTCTCGAGCAAGGTGTAGTAGTATGCTTAGAAGTCAAAGGAATTGAAAGTTGATCGGGCCTTGAACAACTCTGTTGACCTCCGACGTTGGTCACATCACTGTCAAGATTAAGAAGCTCCAATTGTCTGTTTAAATCATTAACTTGGTCTTCAAAACTACACTGCTTGCTGTTCTCCTTTCGGCTCTTCTGAAAGGACCATTGATTAGTCTTGTCCCTCTTTTCCTTAATGCCAATCATTTGAATCGATTCAATATTATCATTTTTTTGAACCTTTCCCTCTACGTTCAGTCTGCTCCTTGATTTCCCTTTGTGTATTTCACCATCTGTCTTCAGCTTCGTACAACTTGCACTTACTTTTCTAACTTTTGGGTGATTCTCAGCAGACAGATTAAACGGCTGCAATGGTTTCTCATCAAAGAATCCGAGTCTTGGAGATGGCATTTTAAGAGCTGAAGAAGATTTCATATTTCTAATAGATGATTTTGTGCCATGCTGATCACTACTAGTCAATTTTCCTTCATTAATATTTAGACAAACACCTAGTAAAGGACTCGGAAAATCTGTTGTTGATATGGCATTGTTGAAACATCGAGCAGGGGACAAACTAGACGAACTTGTAGACGATAATGGAGAAAGGACCGACTTAGGAGAGGTTGTCGGTTTTGTGATTCTTGGATTTATTTTCCTTACAACACCATTGGATGAAGCACTTGAAGATAGTCCATCTAACCGATAATTACTACCCTTTGAGTTCTTTTCGGTATTATAAGTACTAATTTTCTGATCTTTTATCCTTGTCTTTGGGATACCCTTTAATCCTTGTGGATTAAGGCTCCGGCTGTTTGGATCTCCAACTGGTTTCACCATAGAAACTCGACGTGTTTTAACATCTTTTCGTGTCGGCTGTTTAGATTCATGAGCTTTCTTGAATCCTTTATTTACTTTACACAGCTCTTCAGCATTTAACAGACCTTTTCAACAAGTTAATAAGAACACCTATTTAATTTATACTCATCGAAAATTAAACACGCAAATATAAAAATAAAAAATGTTACTTTTAATAAGTAAAATTATAACATATCACCTTCGGTAGTGAAAAATGCAGTATCCCAATCCAAGCTTTTACGTAAGAAACTCAGTCTTCTTGGCTTCAAAGATTCGGATCGAATATGTTTTTTTGCATCATCAAATGTTACTACAAAATAAACAAGTTTTGTACCAAAACTTAAGTGTATACCATAAGTTTTTTACACGACAAACAAAAAATCAATCTAAAAAAACCGAAGATGAAACAAATTTAAAAAAAAAAAAAAATACGTACAAAAAATTTGAAGATCCTCTAGAGAATCACAAAAAGGGAACGCGATTAAGTTATCATCTTCTTCTGAAAAGTCGATGAGCCGTAGGTTAGTGAACCCCATTGTTTACCCTAAATGATCCAAGAGATTAAAAGCTATAAATCGAATGATTATAAGAAAGTATATAGCAGTGTATTGATGATCAGCTGATCGAGTGTATGTATGTATGTATGTATATATGGAAACTCAATCAAGTATATATACGCGCGCGGGATTTAGATCCCATATATTGTTTAAGTTAAAATCGGTTAAATGATTTTGCTACAATTAATTATGGTATCTTTACTATAAAAGAAAATCATATATACATATTTAAAATCCTTTATAACGTTAGAAATTATGCAACGAAATCAACGAATAAGTATAAAATATTGAGTATATAAACTTAACTAGCTAGTCTTTAACCTCCTTGCAAACACATGACAATTTAATGTACTAACAAGTTTATGTATTTGAATTGCTATATTGAGAACTATTGAAATTTTTTGTTTATTTATGTATAAAAGTATTATGTAGTGTTTATGATATATAATTTCTGAAGTTGAGATTTTTATATTCTTATATTCATTACTTTTATTTTATTTTATTAATGTGGTTTTATATATTTTCTATACCTTTATGAAATGGATATTAGTACGTATTACTTTATTGCTAATTAATTGAAACCAAACCATAATATATTTACTTTGTCTTTTAGACGTTGCTAAAGTTAAAGGACACATTTGTGCTTGTTTAAAAGAGCAAATTTGGTTGAGATCGATGCATTGAGAAAAGAACTAAAGATGACTATTGTTTGTTTGAAAAAAAATTATTATTAATTTTGGAGAGTTTTTTTTTTTTTTTTTTAAATTGAATGTAGATTTATAGATAGGTGAAAAAAGGTACTAAATTTGTTACGATATTTATTGAAAAAAAATGGTTATTATTAATGGTTGACAAGTAAGGTAATATTATTAATTTTAGAAATATTTATCAAAAGACATTGGTGAATCTAGAACTAAAAGTCATTGATGAGTGAATTATTTACATATTTTTAGTCATCATATTTGATTATTTTCTATACAAATCCGTCTCATGTGGTATATCAATGGAGCAGCCCTCATAATGATGATACAAAATTACAAATGCCTTGTGTGCATAGAGGTTATCTTTTAACCTTTGGAGATGTATTTGTCATGTATTTTTTTAGTAATTTCATTTTTGATCGGAAGATTGCTTTTTTTGTTTGTTTGTAAACTGGTATTTATAATCTTAATATGTAGGAATAAGGCAGACGTTTTGTTATTTCTTCATAAATCAATGATATTGATCTTTGTTCATTGACTTCTCGTCCTATGTTATCTTTTTCATCTTCAAGATCTTTTATCAATTTTATCAATGACTTTCGTATTTAATATGTGATTTATTTCATTATAGTTTCATGAGATGAAATATGACCAGGATAAGTCGGATAAAATTTATTACGAAGAAACAAAGATTGGAATTTAAAAAATGAATAATATAACATATATATTAATTTACGAGAGAAAGATATCCGCACTTACGTTGTGATGATGATGGAGGTGATGACATGGTGGTGGTGTAATGGCGGTAGCGGTGATGGGGTAATCTACCTGACGGGCTCCGCCCTCAGATCTAAAATTTTATCGCAAGTATATCAAATGATCTATCTAATGAAAGAGCATAAAATTTTAAGAACATCCATATAATTTTTATAATTTATCGATGTATGGTTTTGAGATAAAAGATTTTGAATGAATTAGAGGAATAAAATTATTTATGTAGTAAAGGGAGAGAAAAAATGAGTGGTTAAGATTTGAGTAGATAGAAAGGGTATTATAATTGTTTTAGGTAAATATATAATAGATAGGAAGGATATTTTGGCGAAATAAATGTTGAAACTAAAAATTTTAGATAAAGACGTGCTATTTGCTTTATAATATAGTATAGGTATAGATATAGATATAGATATAGATTAGAGAAATAAAATGATTTATGTAGGAGAGGGGAAAAAATGAGTGGTTGAGATTTGAAGAGAAAAAAATGGTATTAGAGTTATTTTAGATAAATATAAATAGGAAGAAGTGGCATTTTGGGAAATAAATATTAAAATTTAAAATTTTAGACATTGTTATTTACTTTATAATGTAGTATAAAAATAGATATATGTTGCATATATATAGAATTATAGAAAGACTTGTTGCTTGGCTAAATAAATAAAAGCAAATAAGTCCAAATTCCTTTGTGGTCTCAGCTGGAAATAAACAAAGCAAACAGAGAAAATTCTCACGTGGACAAGAAGTTAAAAGAAAAGATATAATGATAATGATCACAGGTATTATGATTCGCTAAACGTATACTTGGTAACGACAACGGTGACGTCGACGGTGACATGTGGTGGCGACGATATTAGTGACGAATGTTAAAGTGATTAATGTAAAAGAGAATATTGTAGTTATTTTAGGTTTTGAAAAATTAAAGTTGTAAATTAATTAAGTATATTTTATATGAATTAATTACAAATTAAAGGTTTTTAAAAAGGGGGACATTTTGAGTATTTTTAAGATCAAAATTTAAAAAGGAAAAAAAAGTGTTTATCTCTCTATATAACTAAGAGAGAATAGTTTTTTTTCCCAAGTGTTACTCCTCTTTTTGTGTCAACTAAGTTTTTTGTTTATGTGATATTTTCTGATAATTTTCATGTTTTTTTTAAATATATTAACATTTAAATCTATATTTTTTTAATGCTTATGTGTCACTTAATTTGCCACATCAACGTTTGTTTACATGGACATTTGTTTTTTTAATCAATTTTCAATAGCATATAAAAAAGTCATATACAAGATTATAACTCATGACCTCTAACTTTTAATATTATGCACATACCACTTGATTTAACTTAATATTTGTTTATTTTTTTGCAAACTACGATAGATATTTAGTGAATATTAAAAGTGATTAAAAGACATTGATAATATAATTATCAATCTTTGTAACTTATCACTTTCTACTTTGCTTTTATATTTTTGTACGTGGAATATAATTTAATTTAATATAATATAAAACTAGATTATATTGGTAATTTCATCTAATATTTTATTATCCAATTATATTATCAATGTTAAATTAGATATTTACTTTATCAATTTCACACATATATTTTTTATTATATATGATTTAATTTCCTATCTTCACCTCTATATCTATTTTTTTTCTCTTATTTTTTTCTTTACTCTACTTTATATGTGTTCCTTTTAGATTTTATATGCATAAGAACAATATAATACTATTAAAAATACATTAATTATTATTATTATATAACATTTATTAATACTTTTGACGTGTATATATATGTGCGTGTGTGTTAATCATTGTCTTCAAGTAATATTACATAAAATCTTATATTTATAATCAATTTAATGTAATGTGTATATTGCCATGTATCGCATGGGCTTAATTTAGTTTCCTATATAATAGTAAAAATAAAGATAAAGGTAACCATTATTATTAAAGATTGGTATGGTATGAGAAAGAATTAATAATGGGCTGTGAGATTGGACCAAAAGAAAAGAAAGTAAGAAGTGGTGGTGCATTCGTATGGGCTTGTGGCCGAAAAGAACAAGAGCCCAAAAGATCGTTGGTGATGGGCTTGTGATTAAGGCTGACAAATCGTGTCTTAACAGGTTTTAACATGTTCGGTACGCACAAAATTTTTAACTTTAAAACATGAAAATGACTCATTTAACACTTGTTTTTGATGATTTGAGTTTGACAGTTATTCGTTTTATGTATCAAAAAAGTTAAATGTTGAACTTTAAAATATTAAAAACAATTATTTTTAAAAATAAAAAAGGTTGCATAGTACATTTTTTGCTTAACAGGTACTTTAACAGGTTTTAACAAGTACCCAATTGTCAGCCTTACTTGTGATTTGTGATGTCAGCCGAGAAAGAGAGACTGAGAGAGGTCAATGTGTTGGACGTGAACTTGAGCCCTAGTGGGTGTTTAGTATGAGAGAAATGTAATAAATAATGAAAATAATGAGAAAGATAATGAGTATTTAAAAAAAAAATGAATTTGATTATTTATCAACCGCAAGTAAATATTAAAAAAACAAAATTTTAAATAATAATAAATTTAATACATATAACAGCTTCAAAATAAAAAAAAAAATATTAAATAAAAATTCATTCTCACTCATTCTCTACCATTTATAAATAATGAAGAGACAAATGAAATTGGTCTTTCTTTCTATATTCTTATTTCATCAAAATTTTAAATAATAGTAAATTTAATACATATAACAGCTTCATAATAAAAAAAATTTTAAATAAAAAATCATTCTCACTCATTCTCTACCATTTATAAATAATAAAAAGACAAATGAAATTGGTCTTTCTTTCTATATTCTTATTTCATTTTTTCATTGGAAACAAACAAATGATTCCTATTTTTTTTCTTTCTTTTCCATTCCATTAAAGCAATACCTACATCTATACCTATATTTAGCCGTGTAGACAGATAGTTTAGACCAAAAATAGGAAAAACAAATTTGGTCAATTTGGCGAGGCCCCATGTTTGGCAACATTTATTTTAACGTAACATTGGTCTACAAAAACCAACCATATGTGTTATCTAACATTAAACACAAATGTATACGGATCGTTATAATTATTACATAATTAACTTTTAGTTAAAGAAAAAAATAGTTAAATAATTCAAAAAGAAGATTTTTATAATACGGAAATGGACATTAAATATAATGTTTATATAGAATCGATAAAAATAAAGATATATATAAGATGACATCTTGGGTATGTTTGGCAAAACTAGCTGGTAGCTGTTGGCTGGAAGCTGTTAGCTGGTATCTGTAACTGTAAGTTGGTAGTTGTAGCTGATAAATGTATTTTTATGTTTGGTAGAGTAGTTGTAGCTTTTAATAAAATGTGTAAAATTATCATTATAGACATTATCAAAAGTTATTAAATCCTTGCTCAAATAATTATAAAGAACTTTCGATCATTTTCTGTTCAAAATAATAATTATAAAGAAAAAAAAATCAAAGTGTTTTTCACTTAAAAAAAATATATTATGTTTTACCTTTTAATGTCAAAGTTGCTATTGGAACTTGAAACTTGAAGACTCTTTTCAAATGCTTTGCTGTCCAAAGCATTACCATGGCCCATAAGCACCTCCCTATCATTTATATTATACAGTATTGTATTGGATATATAAGGGTCCATCAAATATGTTATGACACCGTATAGTATTTGAGAACATTCCCAGGTCATTTATGTAATTAGTGTGTCAAAAGCCTCTAGCTAGTTTGAAACGCTAGACTAGTTAGCGTTTAGATATGTAGCTTTTTGATCAAATTTAAAAGCTTAAAGCTCTTTAACCAAACATAACTTTTTCAAAGGTTTCAGCTTTTTTTTAAAAGCTTGAAGCTTGTAGCTCCTAAAAGCTTGCTGCCAAACATACCCCTTGTATTAAATTATGAAATCACAAATTAGAATAAATATTGTCATATTATTTTATAATGAGTTTTTTTTAAAGGAGTAACAAAATATCATAAATTTATTAGCTTAATACAATAATTTATCATAAGTATATAATAGTAATAAGAGTATATGTTAATAATAATAATAACAACAACAACAACAACAATAATAATAATAATAATAATAATAATAATAATAAAATCTATTATATATGTATGTTTATATATCTAAAGAGTAAAAAGATATAAAAGATAGAATTGAAAAAAAAAAAGGAAAAAAAAAAGAAGAAGTAAGGGAGATAGAGGCGGAAAAACATTTTCAAAGAAAAAAAATAATAGCGATAAGTGTATTTTCAAGCTTCTCTTATGCCTCTCCTTATAGGGCGTCTTCCCCCGTCTGACGTCAAAGAGAGGAAAAACGCTATTAGCACGGGCCGCGTCTTTCATGGCGTCCGGAGGTTCCTTTTAACTTTAGACGTGCGTCTGAAGTGATGTGAGGGGGAAGAATAGAGGGTTATAAGGAAGGAGTATTTTTAGAGTGTTATAGGAGAGAGAAAAGCGGTTGATCAGAGGAAGAATAAGGGAAGAATAGTGTATGTATAAGAATTAAGAAGAGGGCTTAGCTTTTAGATTTAGAAAACATCCCAATCTATAGCACACGTGGCTCAAATCCATTGGTCAATGTTAATTGTGGACAAAAATAACACCAAATCTAACTATCATAAATGTCTTCATCTTCAGAAATTATGTCGTCATGCAATGTACATTAACATTTAGTTCATATTTTTTTCCCCCGAAAGGTATAGTAGTTCATATACTATATACTGAAGAACATAAAAAGTCGTAGTTCCCATTCCATCAACAGAAAATTAAGCATGGAGATTTTACCCGAAGATTGCATAGCATCAGTCCTATCTCGTGTGTCACCTCGCGATGCATGTCGATCAGCAGCCGTGGCTACGTTTATTAGGAATGCCCTTGAGTCGGAGTTGTTATGGGATAAGTTTTTGCCACCAGATTATAAAGAAATTATAGCCAAAAGTGTGTTTCCTGTTACCTATAAATCTAAAAAGGAGCTGTTTTTTAAGCTTTCGTCTCCACTTCTTATTGATGAGGGCCTCAAGGTAATCGATCAGTAGTATTACTAATTAATTATAATGTTAATTACTTATACCTATTACACTCTTACTATTCACAAGTTGAGTTAAGACACACACTTAAAAAGTGAGACTTTTTAGTTTCTCCCAACTTTTAGCATAACTTTCGAGTCGAGGTGTGACTAAGGTTCAACTCAATGAGCACTGCAAATTCGATCGGATAAAGAGAGAAACAAATTAAGGATAGTATAGTAGTACTTTTATTTTAAATTTCTTTCCCTTATATATATATATATATATATATATATACTAAAATGTATAAGTATTCTAACTTTTTCGAATCGAGTTAGTGGTCAAAAATTTGTGATTTTAAATCGCGAATCAAACAATTATGATTTTACTACTTTAAAGCCCCGTCCGATGGACAATAGATTAATTGTTTTGTCGTAATCTTCATTTCTCGCGCATTAAATACATTTTGAATTAATATCGTATATATTTAATAGGGATAAGTATCCTGGAATGTAACAAACTTTACACGAATTTCTATAGTAGGAAATAACTAAAGTTGTGTGTATTGTATGTAAACAACTTTAAAAAATGTTTATTGTATGTAAGAAAACATACGTGGCAACCACATAGATGTGCCACTTGTCTGATTTTAATTGGTTGAATACATTTTCTTACATACAATAAACATTATTTTCGAGTTGTTTACATACAATACACACAACTTTAGTTATTTCCTACTATAGATATTCGTTCAAAGTTTGTTATTCGAAGATACTTATCCTATTTAATATGACAAGTAATACAAACATAATAATTAAGTGACATGATTCTCAATAAGTCTATAACATAATATATTTTGGACTTACACAACTTGATCTGCTTCAATTGTAGACATTCTCAATACACAAAGCAACGGGAAAGAAGTGTTACACGCTAAGTGCAAGGAATCTTTACATTGCTTGGTCAGCCAATTCTTTATTTTGGTGTTGGAAAACCCTTCCTCGTTCAAGGTAGTTAATTAATTTGATACATATGCATAGATGTATACATTCATACTACGTACCCAAAGTCACAAATACATGATACATACAAGATACATAATACATTCAAATGTTTAAGACATTGATGCATTTGTTAATAATGATTTTGTCATTTATTTGAACCGGATTTTTAATCTTAGTGTTTTAAGTGTTAGATTTTACATCTTGTTTTAGAATCTATCGTTATTTAAAAAATGGTAAATGGGTAGGAATCACTTACCCCATGTACCCTTTACCATGTCTTATTACCGCATATTGGCATCCTGGTTATATCCCCAGAGAAACTATGTGGGAGGGAATCAAAGTGTTAATTCAAGATTCGAAGCCGTGACGTTAGTCGGCCTAGAAACTCTTTTGTGAGGGGCGGTACCACTGGGCTATTAACCCTTTGGTAATCTATCTATCGCTATTTAAGGAATACATATTGGCTTCATTTACTTGTCTAATAAAGTTTTTATATATAAAGTTGGGAAAAGTGAAGGTAGTGCTGTTAGGCATCTAAGTTTGTGAAATCCCCCAAACATACTAATTTTTTAATCCATATATATATATATTAAATAAATAATGGGTCTTCATGTTTTTTATAGATTAAAAATTTAGCATGTGAGAGAGATTTCACCCAACTTAAATGCCTAACAGCAACACCTTCACTTCCCCATAAAAAATACATAAGAAAAGAGGTCTTATAAAATCAATGACACATACCTTTTTCAAATGACATTATATCATACCTCTAAATTGAACAAATGAAACCTACAACTCTCGAGAAACTCTCTATTAATCAACCTCACAGTATTAATCAACCTCACAGTATGGGAAGTAGGAATAAAAAAAGGTTAATCCTAGAAATGTTAAAGACCTAATTATATTTCAAAATTTTAATTTATCATATCTGAATTTTTATGTGTTTAGAAATCGAATTAATCAAATACTAACATTAGAAATACTAACTTCTGGCAGATTTAGTGAAGCTGTGGAGCTTAGAATGACAAGTTGGCTTGAGATCGAAGGCAAAGTTAACACCAAAACTTTGTCACCAAATACACATTACAAAGCCTACCTCATTGTTGAAGTGGCACATTATCGTGCCTTTGGGTTGGATGTTTTACCATGTGAGATTTCAATTGAAGTTGGGGTTGGAGGATTTCATTCACGAGGAAAGATACTGTTTTCTCACAACAAACATAGCAACCAATCCTATGAGCATATTTTTCATCCAAACGAGATTAAGGAATGCTCGAGATCAAAATCTGGACATGAGATCGCTAGGGGCTCTCGTGATCAGAGAAAGGATGGATGGCTCGAAATAGAATTGGGGGAGTTTTACAATGATGCTACTGAAAAAGAGGTCAAAATGAGTTTAAGAGAGGTTAAGGGTGTTCATTTGAAAGGAGGGCTTGTTGTGGACGGTATTGATATTAGGCCTATTTAATGATAATAAATACAGATGTACATGTGCAATGCAACGACAGTGACGAGTGGCATGCGGCGGTAACGTGATGGTGTGGTATCGATGTAAAGATGTTGTATAATTATTTTTAAGGTTTGATGGGAAGGGTTTCTTTTTTTTTTTTCTCTGCTGCCCTCTTCGAAATATACGAGGACCCTCAAAAAGAATGCAATGGCAATGCTGGGCTAATGCTGATTCACGGCCCAAAGAGAATAAATTATTGGGCTTCTATTCTTTTCTTTAAACTTATTTTGTTACTCAGCCCAAATTAAAACAAAATAATGGTGAATGACTTTTGGCTCCTGTGCGTGTGCGTATAGTTTTTCTCCAATCACAAAACAAAATGAGTCAAATGGAATGGTTGTGGCATTTGTTGGAATACGATATGGGTACCCGCACAATGCTGCGGCGGTGGCGGCAACGGGTGGTGCTAGTGTCGGTGGTGGTAACGATGTGATTATCAATATAAAAGTAATTTGCGTAAATGGTAGTGTATAGTAGTTATTTTATGGTTAAGAGATGTATCTTTTGTAAATAACTTTATTTATAATATTTTAGAGATATTAGGTGGTAAATTAATTAATAAAGGAGATAGATAGTTTGGATTAATATGGGTGTAAAATATTTTAGGGATATATTGGGTAGATTTAGTGTGTGAGTTAGGAATATGTTAAAAATTAAAGGTATTTTGGTTATTTTAGAGGTAGATAGTTGAAAAGGAGGAGAGTAGTTTGTTTATCAATATAGTATAGATATAGATATAGATAGATATAGATATAAAACGAGATATGTTATTCGGGCGTTGTCCCGGTAGATATTACATTTGTAAATGATTTATAAAAAAATATAATTATTTTAACTTATTAAAGAGCTGCTTTAATAGAAATAAGTAAAAATATGTATAACAATAACTATATTATTATCCGTAGCGAAGTTTTTTGAAGAGTGACGTAATATGTTAAAAACATGACATTTTGTGTAAAATAATGTGCTACAAGTAAGTATGCATTCGTGGGGTAGAAGTAAAAAAAAAAATCACAAACTTTTTCAAGAGAGCACATTTTACGTGTCACTAACAAATGAAAATTAGGGATCAAAGATTTTTACCTATAACTTAAAATGGAGTTTTTAGTGTAGAAAGTTAGGGATCAAAGATTTTAGTGTAAATAAATTTTTTTTTTTTTTTTTGAAACTCACACAAAAAAAAAGTGAAAAATTTCAAAGAAACGGATAAACAATAGAAAAAAAATGGCTAAACATGTAGGTGAAAAGCAAAACCATCAACACTTAAAAAAAAAAACCACCGATAACATGCTTGAAAAGTTAGAAAAAATAAACAAAGAAGTTCTAAAAAAATTCTCAACGTTTGCCCATTAGTTTATTTGCTCTACAATTTATACATATTTATTCTTATATTTGTGAACTCTTATAAAGTTAAAAAAATATTTGTAGAAATTGAAGTTTAAAAAAAGGAAAATGAAATGGGTTGGCCCAATAACATCCACAATTTTTAAGAAACCGGTTAAACTCATCACTGAAAATTGGAGAAAAAAGAGTTACAGAGTAGTTTACACGTATTACGAGACTTTGTTTTTAATATATAACGAGATACGTTACCCGGCGTTACCCCGGAAGACTTTATATTTATTGTGTTTTGTACTATGTAAAAATTATTATATGCTTTTAGAAACATTATATAGATTAAAACCTGGGTTGATATTTATTTTTTAATGAGTAATCAATTATAAATTAGAAAAAATCGACAGTATAATTTTATAACAGATTAATATATTATATAAATTCTAAAATTTAATAAGTATTATAGTAGAATATTTAAAATAAAAATATAAACATAATTAAAGCTAAATTCCCAAATTATTGAAAATAGAAAGTGAAACAAAAATAATCCATAATAATAAAACATCAACCGAAATAACATTGAAACTAATAAGTATTGCAAACAAATTTTTCGAAGATGGTTAAGTGTATATATTCAAAACATATACCATACTGTTATGTGTATATATACTATGTAATAGTTCACATGTAATAAGATGAGATAATTTTAAAAATGTTACAAACTTAGAAAATAATAATATGCAATTAAAATAAGTGATCTTTTATAAACAAATTGAAAGTAATTTATAAGATCAAAACATAATTTGTCAAACTCAAAATTATGAATATAAAATGGTCCAAAATAAAATGAAGTGACCTGTTAATAAAATGAAAACGGGTCCAAAGAAAATAAAATGGCCCGTTACTATTTTTTACGCATTTCTGTATTTTTATTTTGATATATATATATATATATATTAATATAAAATGGAGTTGTGCACATTTGGCTAGTCAAAATTCAACTACCCAAATGAAAATGTACACAGGAGATGGCATGCGTGAGATGTGCCCAGCATACAATAGACCCGAACACCATGGCCTTATTAAAAAAGTTACTGTGAACAAATGAGGGGTAACAAAATAACTATAAAAGTTCACATTAAAAAGTGTGAACTTTTATTTATACACACTTTTTAGTGTGGATAAATTTTCATACACTTTTAATTTAATATGAGAGTGTTTAAAGAAACCCCCAATATACAAGATACACACCTATGTAATCATTAATTTAACTAATTATCTCATTAAATATCTTTTTTTTCTTCCTAATCATTAAATATCTCATTAATTAAAACCTCATTTATTATCTTTTTCTCTAATCTAACCATCTTTTAACTTTATTTCATTAATTAACACAACATATATATTTTTTAATAAACTTTTTTTTAATACTTTATATAAATATCTTTTTTATCTTTACATATAATTGTGCGAGTAATATTATTAATAAAATTTTTTTCCATAAAGGTCCATTATTAAAAAAAACTTATTAAGATATATATATATATATTGTGTTAATGAAATAAAATTAGAAATTTTTTTTTTTGATGTTATGATATATATATTATTCTTTTATATAAAAAATGTAAAAATCAAACATGTAACATAAATCAAAAAAATAAATTATTCAAAAACAATACCAAATATAATGACATTAAAATATCAAATCACTTACATCGATAAAAACTCTTTCATGCGGACAAAGTTGATCATATAAATCTAAACGTTGTATAGGCGAAACAAAAAATTAAACTTACAAACTAATTCATATTAGTATATATGAGAGTACTTATAATAGGTTTCTTTTATTAACATAATTATTTTTTTCAAATATTTTAATATCTTATATATTTACACTGATTGACTTTTGAAAGAGAAGCTTTGGTCTTAGCTTTGTAATCAATCCATTGATCTTTCACATAACTTATAATAATAACAATAATAATAATAATAATAACAATAATAATAATAATAATAATAATGATGATGATTAAAAATAATATAATTAAAAAAACATAAAATTTATATAATTGTATTATTAATATTATTAATATATATAAAGATATCTAATTAGTTTTAATTTGATGTATTAAATCATTAAATGTAATGTTTGAACATAATTAATATGTTATATTTAATGCTAATGTTTGATATAATTTTTTTTTAAATAGAAAATTAATTATATCAAACATAAATGAATAAAAAATTTGACTAGAAATTAATGTTATAGGGTTTCCTTAGTAAATGGGGGTTTCTATAGCATGTTCCTTTAATATATTTCTACACACTAAAAAGCGTGACAAAAATTTTAATTTGTTTACACTCACCTAAAAGTGTGAAAAAATGCAATATTGTTTGTAGTGCATGATGTTTTTTTACGTCATCAAATTCATCATTTGTACATTTTAGTTCCATTTTAACATTATAAGCTCCATTTTAACATTATAAACACCTCTACCTCCTTCTATACTCAATAATTATGACTTTACTAAATCTCATCCTTTGATCACACAGAAACCCAATCATCAACTGACTCATATCGTTTTTTCTGCGTGGTTACTAAATGACCAGGTACGCGTCCCTAACTTATTTACTATTAGTCTATTAATAATTGATCAAACATGTGTAAACCTTGAACAACACATGATTCAGTAAAATTAACATGTATCGGAAATATGTCAAATCTTAGAAAGTGATGCTCAACCGTGTGGACCGTGTGGTAACAATGGTGGTGGATATGTGATGTGTGATGCCCCCCCAGTAGTTATCTAAGCGCGCACCAGTCAAAATCAAACAATTATTGGAACTTTGAAAATATATATATTAATCTTAATCTTAATTTTATCTTAATCTTAATATATACTACAAGACAGTTGAACTAATGACTCATTAACCAATCAAATCGCTCAATTTCATCAAATTGAGTTTCACTTATGTCATCATTTAGATTAACTATAAATTAAAAATCATAATAATCATTATCCAAATATATTATTATATTATAATTTATATTAATTTGTAGAAAAAAGTCTCATTAATTTACACTTTTTTTTGTTTTTCATCAATAATTTACACTTTTTAGCCCTGAATACTTGATTTATATTTATTTTTAGCCATAACTTGAGAAATTTTTTAAAATTTACAATCATTTAATTAATTATAAAAAATTAAATATATGAAATATTATTTACAAAAATTATTTCAAAACCTAATGACTTATTAACAAATATTATATTAGATTTTTATAAATTATAAATACTAATATTTAGTTGAATATTTAATACAAACACAATTTGAACTCTAGATACATATCTCAAACATAATAACAGATGACAATATACAACATCCTTATCCTAAACACAATAGGAATCACATAAGACGGGACAATCACAGAACAAAACACGATTTACAACAGAAGGTTACTTGAATACTAAATCCAAATGAATATGAACTCCATTTAAATTCATTCTATCTCTCAATAAAAAAAAAGTACATAATTTTCTCCTTTTTTATATATTAGTTTTGCGTATTAATGTTTGGAGTTACAATTGTCACTCAAATCAATAGTCCTAATTGTTATCCAAGAATATGAAAGCAATCATACTTGTTAGCTAATTATCATAGGACATGTGATTGAAAATAAACTTATGTGTGTTATGGGTTCACATCATATTCAAGTACATATACTTGAATGTTAAGTACATGATCACAAGTATGTTTATATTTTAATTCTTAATTAATATCACATTATGAGTACAAGTAGTTTCAAAAAATTATATTATAGAGAAATCATTATAGCATGTGCCTTGTGGAATGACTACGACAAACAATTCCATCAATATGTCTCAGCTAATAATGACAGTGACGAACCTATGATTATTGTAATACTACAACTTGCAAAGCATAGAACCGTATATCTTTCTACTTATAAGCTTTTATGACTCAAATGTATGAAAATCTAAAATTGATAATATCGTAAAGCACGTGTCCAGTGTTGGACACGGGCCTAAAATCTAGTTACATACTATACATCAAAGGCTTATTATTAAATTTTTTTTTTTAATATTATGCTAGATTGCTAGTTCTAATCTTGTTTAAATCGTTATAGGCTACACAAAAGATTAGTGTAAACATACAATTAAGCTGATTACTTCTATAACACGTACGTTATGCCCGTTGGTCAGCTGCGAAATTTATATAGGTTCATAAAATTCTTTAATGTTAGTCATATATCATTATATAATAAATATTCTGCAAAAGTTTAGAACTAGAATTGACATTTAAGTAATTTTAGAGTAAATAAAAACATGGAGTTCACTTCAATCAAAACGAATCCGTTAACGTGTCCATATATACGATATAAACTTAATATAAAAATCTTAATTAATTTGTTTCGACATATGATTCCTGATTTAATTATGATTAGTGTTCTAACCATCTAGAGACCCTCAAAGGTTGTCAAATTAACAAATAGCTATCGTCATCTTTCACCATACATATAATATAATTAATTTACGTAGTCAGTATTTTCAAGGACTCAAGGTGGCATAGTAGTCGAAGATATAATATTCTTGTAAACGATCTTCATTTCAAATCTGTTTGGATAACATTTTATTTTGAGAGAGATTTAGCAAATTAAAGGATTTAAAAACGAACACGAGTATATCTTTGTTAAACTGTACATCTAAATCAAAAGCTTGATGTTTGTAAATAATTTATTAAACATTGAAAAGCAACTTAGGTTGCTGGCCGGTTTACATTATCATCTTCCTGCTTCGACTTAATTAAAGCAGCTGGCAAGACAAGCTATTATATAAATTCAAAATTTTATTACTCGTAAAAGTTAACGTAAATATTATAAATTACCGTATAAATTTTTTTAAATGTTTAAGTGAAGTTGAAAATTAAATTAACACGATCAAAGACAAACAGAAGCACCACGGGGCACACTGTAAGTAACTGAAAAAGAAAGAATTCCAAAACGTGCTAATAAATAAGTGAAGAAAATGATGTCCACGACTCTTGCGTTTATCCACGCATTTCTCGACTAATCAATGATATACTATTATAGTATTATCCTATATTTGGATAACAAACAGTGTTCATAAGTGAGATATAATAAGTTAACTACTGAGTTAATAAGCAGAGAAGTCTTTTTGTGAGGATTTAAATTTGACGAGACCCATGATCAAATTTTAAAGGATAACGTTTTTCCCTAAATATGTTGCCGTGTATCTGGACGGACTATTAGAGAGTTTTTTTTTATCCTATTAAGTATTGGGTGACAAGATTCTCTAACCTGGACCGATTAAGACGACATAGTCTAAAACTTCCGTTGTGATATTCGATCCGCAAAAGCGATAGTTAATTACTCATGTTAATGTTAACGAGAGCAAGTACCCGCGCATTGCGGCGGTGAAATAGTGAGTATGATAGGTCATAAGAGGTGATATGTCATAGAGTGTCATAGCCAAATGTCTTAGCCGTACGGGCTCCGACATCGGATTTAAAAATTCGTTGAAAGTATATCGAATGACATCTCTAATGAAAGAACATGAAATTTTAAGAACACCCATATAATTTTTATAATTTATCGATGTACGGTTTTTGAGATAAAAGATTTTGAAAGAATTAGAATAATAAAATGATTTATGGATGAGAGAAAGTTGTAGACATTGATGTATGATACATTATGTATTATCATGTGTACATTGTTGAAATTGAAAGTTGAAACCTTATTTGCTTTATAATATAGTATAGATACGAGTATATAATTTCTAACTGTAGTAATTTGAATCTTTTCTAAGGGGGAGATTGGATTTTTTTTTTACGAGTTAGTTGTTAGCAGTTTAGTATTTGAGAGAACACAGTCACATTCAATTGGGCAGTATAAGGAGCTCAAACCACGCATGCATGTGATGAAACTCATAACTCTCAAAACCCCTCTAATAATCCATTCCTACAAATGTAGGAAGTAAAATTTAAACAGTTCTCCAAAATAAAAAACCTTACCAAACAGGAGAGATTGGACTTGTTTTTTTTTTCCCAAACAGATATATCATAGTTGTCTTTGTTATTGTTAATATGGATTTTGTATCCTATGTATCAATCTCGTAACTTTTGCTAATGTATATGTATGTGATCTACAAATTTTACTAATTGTATATGGGAAAAGTGATTATAGAGTTGTCTGACACCTAAGTTTAGGTGTGGAACTCCTCATATACAAATTTTTTACTCGTAATATTTATTTATTAATGAAAAAATGTTTGGGCCCTTATAAATTTTATTGATTAAAAAAACAACATGTGAATGTTTCACACCTAAGTTTAAGTACTTAACAGCCTTATATTCTCATCGCTTATTGTATATTATTGTATGCTGTTAACGTGATGCCGATTTTAATGACATGTAGCATAACATGCTTAGAAAAACTAGACTTTTTTTTCCCGCTTTTTAAGTGTTTAGAAAATCTGGAAAAAGAAATAATGTCGAACATTAAGACTGAAATTATCAGATTAATATCAAGGCCTAAGATGAACAATATGTAAAATTTAATATGATTTACTTCATTTTAATGCTTCATCTTCTACAAATCCGATGGAATCAAAAATATATTTTATAATATTTTAAAAAATAGAAGTCCCTCTATTTATAAACTACTTTCGAAGTGTCATAGCTAGTGTATCATTTGAACCTTTTTACATGAAGTTATCTCCGTCAAACCGTGTATATTTGAGTAAAAAGACTTGACTTCTTTCAATAACATAACTAGTGAAAAGGTTATCGATCTCTTATTGATTTTTTAGTTAACTTAAATTACCAACAACATATATATATATATATATATATATATATATATATATATATAATTAATACATTCTAATTTGCATATATTATCAATTTAAATTTTCATGATGATCTTATGAGCTAGTTTGTGAAATATCTCATAAAAATCTTTTGGAATTGATATTAGGATGAGAATCGGTCGTTTGCCTAAAAACAAAAAAAAAAATTAACTGCTCAGTGCCGTTTCCTGCGGGTTTTTGAGCCTCAATACTTCGACGGTGTATGGAGGAGGTTAAGATGTAGGCAGACCTTACCTCTACCTAAGTAGAGAGGCTGCTTCCAGTTTCTATCTAAATGGTAGAAAAGACCCTCCAACCTTTGCATGGAATGAGGATCGAACCCATGACCTCTGTCTCCAGAGGCAAGGGTGTTTACCACTGATCCAACCATGTTGCTTTCATTTGCCTAAAAACACTAGACTTGAATCCTTGATTTTGTTCAAACATAATCATGCTATCTATAGTATCTACTAATTAAGCTCATGTGAAACATGGTTTTTTCTTACATATACTATTTTAATAACCCATGTGATCTCGCGTAGAATAAACTCGTTTTCTTTTATACATATAATAATTGATTTATTTTTATTGTTCATTACTGCTATTTATTAAAATCATGAATAACATAGTACGTAGAGTTGGTAAATCGTAGGTTATGGTTTGTCAAGTGACGATGAATGTCGACTATACACTAATCAAGTGATCATATCTACCAATAAACTAAAACAGGAGTATAATATCTTTTAATCCGTGGTATGATATTTAAGCGATATGTGTTTTTTTTAGTCTATATCCTAATTTGTAGTTTCCTAATACTAATCAAATTCATTATATTATATTTGGTAATAATTTATTATATTCTTTGTGATAATTGGCCATCGACTAAATCGGAAAAAAACCAAAATTTTTCTCTTTTTCAACTTTTATTACTCTTTCCTCTTGTGCATTCGAATGTCAATGGTTAAACAAAAAAGCTTTCGTCTTTTTCTATACTTGAAGACTAGCATAGTAGCATCTATTTAAAGTTGATTAAAATATGTCACCGAATATACAAAAGAAATGCAATTACATGTTGATTTATATAAAAAGTATTTATTATCTCATCTTTATTTTACTTTTAATTAATCATCATATAATAATATCTACTAATAACTAAAACAAGATTTATTCATCCACTATGCTTACAACTTTTGATTTTGATGTGATTGTAAAAATTTAAGGTAAATCTAAAACTTTAACTAAACATATATTATATTTATATTTATCATTACTATTTTATTATAATTTAGCTTTGATCATTGTTTTACTTTAACCACAATTTATCTCATATTCGCAAAATGTGAAGGCATATTCAAAAAAATTTATGATACAAACTATATAGTTACCGTACATCGTACGAGTATTATGACTAGTATATATATATATATATATATATATATATATATATATATATATATATATATATATATATATATATAACCATGCATATGCAATCCAAATTTCATGGATGTACGTCCATCACCAATTTATTAACATATCTATATCTATACTACATAATAAAGTAAATCCCCCCTATTGATTATTTATGTCTTTAAAATACCTTATTTGTCATTTGACATTTTTTATTCCTATAATACCATCTTCACCCAAAAATCAGACACGTTCTAACCACTGTCCCTCTTTTGTAACCCGCAATTTTGTTAACGCTGATATAAAAATTAATACTATCAATCGTTGTCACTTCCGCCCACCGCCGCAGTATACCACTGCTGCATCGCGCGGATATCTATCTAGTATATATAAAGAGTAGTCTCGTTTAGTACGAGTCATTTTTTAGACACATTTTAACTTTTACTGATCCCAAATGCATGGTCCAACTTAATGGTATGGTTTACTAATTAACGACTATACCAATAATAACGACGCGTAATTTTGCCTCTCAATAACCGACCTTATTAAACGCACACTTTCATCATACCCAAAAACATACTACAGTATATTTATATTTACATTTATATTTATATTTATAAAATTAGAAAATAGCTAGTTTAGTAATAAAAAAGAAAATCTCAATAAAAGAGAACCACGTAATACATGTGCATATTATTATTACTATTATTTTATTATAGTATATAGATCTTTTTCTTTCTTCCTATAAAACCATAGGTACTAAATATCCGCCAAAACCGTAACCTGAACCTGTATATTCATTATCATCTTTAATTTAGAATCAAGACTCAACAACATTCTTTTCGGGTCGGATTCTTACCAGATTTTATGATATTTGATATTTTATCATATATCATCAGCCATTAAACATAAGGTTTTTATATCACTGTCTCTCTTTATTTTTCCTTTCATACTTGTTTTCTCTTAGCTAGCATATATAATGTACATGTATGGTTTTTAAACTAAGTTTTTGTACTTTGAAATATAATCACCTCAGTATATTATATGATAAGCTATATATATATATATTATACATATCTTAGTGTTTCTAGAGTGTGGCAAAGAATATAAATCTTTGCCCAGAATTATAGTTTAGCCTTTTTTTTCCCCCTTTTTCTTTCAATGCGGATAAAATCATATAAACATAAACATGTTATTTTTTTTATAAAAAAAAAAAATTAGTGATAAGAATTTATTTTACAATAAACTACGTACAATAGACTTTTTGGACTCTCAAATTAAAGAAAATACTCCATATAAGTTTTTAATAAGTAAAAATCTGAGACATATAAGTCTAGCGGTATAAGTGTATATTTGTACGTTGCCTCATCACGAACCATAAGATTAGAGGTTCAAATCCAAACGATAATGTGAAAGAAAAAAGAATGTAGTGTTAATTAAATAGATAAAAGTGAGAAAATAAAATTATGCACTTAGCCCATTTTTATGTGTGTAACTAATACTCGTAATATATATGGTTTTATATGTTTTGCGGTTGGAAATATAGCGAGAAGCTGTAGGTTATTGAGAAATGAGAACAATAAGCAGGACAAACCAATCATCACCATCTGTTATTGTAATCGGTGGTGGCTTTGCTGGTATAGCTGCTGCTCGTGCCCTCTATGATGCTTCATTTCGGGTAACTTTTTATTGTTCAAACATTATCGTGTTAATAATATATATAGTTTTGTGCTAGCTATATACGAGTAGCATTTATTCAAAAGTGTTGATCATACTTGCATTACATATTCAGGTTATCGTATTAGAGTCTCGTGACAGAATTGGAGGTCGAGTTTGTACAGATTACTCCTTTGGATTTCCTGTAGATTTAGGAGCATCATGGTAAGAGATCCGAATTCATAATTAATACTACTAACGAGTATTAGAACATATGTATAGTGTCCAGTGTCCTGTCCATGATTATATGTTATCTGATGTTATTATTGCAGGTTACATGGGGTATCAAAAGAGAATCCCTTGGCGCCTCTCATTGGAAGACTTGGACTGCCTTTGTATCGTACAAGTGGTGACAACTCGGTTTTGTATGACCATGACTTAGAGAGGCAAGTTGGTTCAACGTTTTCTTAATTAGCTTTTTGGTATACTTGTGACCAACAAATAGCCTGTAGATGTAGTGATTTGCTTTTTGATCTGATTATTATCAATGCATTTCTTCAGTTATGCTCTGTTTGACAAGGATGGGAATCAAGTATCTCAAGAACTAGTCTCACAAGTCGGAGAAACGTTTGAGACCATACTGGAAGAGGTATGACTGCGCCTTTCTACTTTATTTAGCCATTGTGAGATAATACTCGATCTTCTGTTATAATTGGTACTGCATCTAGTATGTTTGAGACACATAGTTACATGGGTTGTTTATTGTAGACAAATAAAGTGAGAGAAGAGTTTAGTGAAGATACATCTATACGTCATGCGATATCAATTGTGTTTGAAAGAAACCCAAAACTTAGGTATTCCTAGCTACCATAGCAATCGTGGTAAAATGATGTTATAACCAGATAAATATCGATAACAAGTGTAAACATTGGTTCTGTAGGTTGGAAGGGGTTGCTCATAAGGTATTGCAATGGTACTTGTGTAGAATGGAAGGCTGGTTTGCTGCTGATGCCGATACTATCTCTCTCAAATGCTGGGACAAGGCATGCTCTCTTCTTTCCCCAATTTTGCATTCCATTCCCATCTTTCAATCTTTTGCCCTTGTATCTATTCAGTTTAAAGCATATGTCTATAAAGCTAAAGATGTCATCATCCACCATCTTATTTCGGATCTGATATACAGGAAGAGTTGCTTCCAGGCGGACATGGACTTATGGTCCGAGGTTACAAACCAGTAATAAATACACTTGCCAAAGGCCTTGACATTCGCTTGAATCACAGGTAATCTTTTATTTATTTTACTAATTAAGTTTTCGGGTTGTTTTTGTGGACTATATAGCCTTCTGAATAAGACCCTTTGTTCCATTGTTGTTCTTGTACTTCCTAAGGGTAAAGAAGATAAGCAGGCGCACAAATGGTGTGAAGGTAACCGTTGAGAATGGTAGAACATTCTTTGCGGATGCTGCCATAGTTGCTCTCCCACTTGGTGTTTTGAAGTCAAACACAGTAAGTTTTGAACCAAGACTACCTCAGTGGAAAGAAGAAGCCATAGCTGATCTTGGAATTGGAATCGAGAATAAGATAGCTCTGCATTTTGAAAAAGTATTCTGGCCAAATGTTGAGTTTTTAGGAGTGGTGGCCGAGACGTCGTATGAATGTAGCTATTTCCTTAATCTTCACAAGGCCACGGGTCATGCAGTGCTTGTTTACATGCCTGCGGGTCAACTAGCAAAAGACATCGAGCAGATGACGGATGAAGCTGCAGCTAGTTCTGCTTTTCTACAGCTTAAAAAGATTTTTCCTGATGCTTCCACCCCGGTAATGATCCTTGTAAAAAAAAAAATCTCACATTTAGGAGGCGTGCATTTTTCAGCAGCACCTAATCACACCTAATGCTGACCATTTTCCTTTTTCTTACTCTATTCTTTTATGCAGATTCAGTATCTAGTTTCTCATTGGGGCAGTGACGTCAATTCACTAGGTTCATATAGTTATGATAAAGTAGGAAAACCTCATGAACTGTATGACAAGCTAAGGATCCCCGTGGATAACTTATTCTTTGCAGGGGAGGCAACAAGTTCTGACTTCCCAGGCTCTGTACACGGTGCCTACTCTACTGGATTAATGGCTGCAGAAGACTGCAGAATGCGGGTTCTTGAACGTTACGGCGAGTTGGATCTTTTTCAACCGGTTATGGGCGAGGAAACCCTTGCTTCTGTGCCATTGTTGATTTCACGTATCTAAAAATCTGCTTCATCAAGCGCAAACATGGAGTGTAAAATGTGTAATGTACCCTGCTGTCTGTAGGGGTGTTAATTGGTCGGGTTACTTGGGTTCCAGGTTATTTGGGTGGGGTTATATGAGTTTTAAGAATTATAACTTAACCCATAAACCAAAGCCAAATAAGGCAACCCCTACGACCCATGATCCATTCAGGTCGGGTTATTAAGGTATGGGTATTTTTGACACCCCTACTGGTGTGTATAGTTCAATGTCAATATATAGGTCTTTAAGGTTTGTTGCAAAGTGTGACCATGTTCATAGTTAAGTTAATGAGTTGGATATATACAAGCCCTTCAATAAACATAAAAGTTATCTATTGATTCTTTGGCCATAGAGGAATGATATTCTGTTTATGACAACTTAACTATGTGTGCAGAACATCCAACCTAAAAAATTACCATTGATATACATGCACTTAAAAGTATATATCATACATAAAGTCTATAATACTCAAAGATATGCAAATTATATATCTACGGTGCCAAAACTGTAATCATGTTGTGACATTTCAAAATCTGGGTCAGTAAATTCCTTAAGTACAAAATTCAACATGTCATTTATATGTTCATATTGAGGATGGGTCTTATCATGAGCTATGAACCTGTGAGGTGATCCAAAAATCTCCACCAAGCTCCACCCAGGCAATTTCTTCACCCCTCTCTTCTCCATGGTTTCTCTCATCATTCTAGCTTCATCCCACCGTTTAATCACTGCATAAACATTCGATAAACCAACGTATCTCCCATCATGGTCGGGTTGCAGTTCAACAAGCTTTTTTCCAACCACTTCTGCAAGATCAAAATTCCTATGGTTTATGCAGCCATTGAACAACGCCCCTAACATTGAAGGCGTCGGTTCCATAGGCATTTGAGTCAAGAATGTGTATGCTTCCATAAGTTGTCCTGCTCGTGCCAATGCATCCATCATACAGGCATAATGTTCAGTTTTCAGGTTCAATCCAATTTCAGTAAGACACTTGAAATAGTACCAAGCTTCATTTACTAAACCACCATGAGCACAAGCGCTGAGTATGCATAAGTATGTAATCTCATCAGGGGCAATCCCAACATTCTGCATCTCTTTAAACAGATCAAGTGATTCTTGAACAAGCCCATGTGTCGCAAGCCCCCCAATCATCGCATTCCAGATCAAAACATCAGTATGCTTCATAGAAGCTTCACAAAACACAGTCAGCGCTTCCTTTATCGCTCCACATTTAGCATACATATCTACGAGCGATGTTCTCAACACTAACGTCAAACTTATTTTTTTCTCGACTATATAACTATGCATCTTAACCCCTTGCTCAAGGGCACCTAAATGAGCACAAGCACCCAACACACTAACCATAGTCACCTCATTCGCATCAACACCCGATCTTTTCATCTTACCAAAAACATCCAACGCCTCACTATACTCCCCACACTTAACATACCCATCAATCATAGAACTCCACGACACTACATTGCGTTCAGCCATCGAATCAAACACTTCCCTTGCCAAAACCACTTCCCTGCACTTAACATAACAACCCAACATCGAGTTCCACGAAATCAAGTTCTTATTAGTCATTTCATCAAACACCTTACGCGCATACCCAACGTATTTAAAAGAACCCGCAAAATGTATCAAAGAATTCTTAACAAACCTATCAGCCTCAAACCCATCTTTCATAACACGCCCATGTATCGATAACCCAAGGCGTACCTCCTGCAAACGAGACGCGGCTTTCGTTACAAACGGGTAAGTTAAATGGTCAGGAGTTAGGCCTTTTCGTAACATGTCGTTGAAAATGGATATAGATTTGTTGGGGTTTTGGGCATTGGAGAAAGCTCGAATGATGGTGTTGTAGTTAAAGATTGATGGGTTCTGGAGGCGAAGGAAAATGGTGTATGGGTAATGAATGTTGGGTGAGAAAGTGGCGGCAAATGAGAGAAAATTTGAAATGAAAGTGGTTTCTTGGGATGAAATAGGAATGCCAAATGTGATGATGATGGCATGCAGTTTTTTGAAGTGGGATATTGATTTGCAGTGTTGGAGTAAAGTGGTTAGATTGTTGTGTTTGCATAATAATAATGCTGCAGCAGCATTCGACATTTGTCAGTTAAGTCTGTTAAGAGACGATCAATTTTGCCGCCGAGAGACATACATCAGTTCACTAAAGATTTTTAGTTTTAAAAAAAATCATATTCTTTGAACAATTTATTGTGGAATATGTGTTTTGGATCCGATCATATAATTCGTGTAACTGGTAGTCAGTATTTTTTTTAAAGAAAGATATACTCATATACATGTATGCAAAAATGAAAGCCCAACACGACAATCTCATCCAAAATTGCTTTTTCCATTAATTTTCAAACAATATTTATATAATTATATTAAGTATAGTTTGATTTTTACAATGAAAACATATATTGTGGGATAGGAATACATTGATGAGTACATAGATCATGAGTTTTGATTTCAACTTCGGTTAATATTCTAATAGTCATTGTGTTTGTGCATCTTTTGTATGCATTAAGTCACCTCTATCTAGACACATAAATGATACAGATTGACCCAAACCAATGCTTTGGTAGGGCTTAGAAGAAGGCAAGTTGCATCAATAACTGGGACCTAACATCTAAGCAATTTTAGTTAAACTAATCCTTCAACCTTAAATCAGCATATTGAGAAGTGGAAGCCTTTTTTTTTTTTCTTTCTATGAAAGCCTTGAACCACTGTGGCCAGGATCTGGCATATCCAGGAATCAAGAAGCACTGAGGCTGAATGTCACAAATGAAGAGGGTCCAACAAATGGCAAATGGCATTGAGAAGCTACAAATGAACCAATTAAACCAAGCTTACCAACCTGCCATGGGCTGTGCCCAAAAACCCAACCAAACTAAAATAGTCACTAAATATATATGGTGTTTGTTGTTCAATTCTCTGTATTTAGATGTCCCAAGAATATACTGGTTTGCTGCCAAATGACCCAAAAGAATTCGAGAATAACAAACACCTAGACAACATACTAACAAAAACACAGCTCAAATACTCACATGGTTCAGCCAATATCTATATTTTCACTATTAGTTCAAAAGAGGTTAAAAAATAGACAGACAATGATTTTGTGTGAAGAGTTGCCTAAAATAGCTTTACAAGATCATTTCGTGTGAAGAGTCATCTACAACAACCCATAATGATGTCCTGTGCTAAAAGAAGACTTCCAAGCTTTGATGATCGTATCATGACAATCAAAGCCGACAAGATTTAGATAAGAAACCACATCCTTCATAAACTTCTAAACCAGGTTGGTCTAAATCTATTTCACTGTAGCACGCACAACGTTTGCTCATTTTTCCCGTCAATGCTATTTCTAGGGGTCTCTGAACTAGTCTGGGGTATCCATTGTCACACCATACCTGCCATACATACCAACACATTAACAACGAGTAGATACAACAATCCTCAAAACAGGATAAATCCATTCAAGTAAAAATCTACTATCGACTTTGAGAGTCAAATAGACAACTTTGATTTTTACAATCTGGACTTTGAATTCTAAAGAACTTAACTGAGATCTGCATTGGAGTTAATGACCAAACACAATGAAAAGTTATGCAGCTTGTCGCTGTGAAATTAAATGAAAAGAGTGGGACTCTAGCATAAAGATATTTGACCCTAGAAGTCAAATTAACAAATGATGGGCGGTTGGGCATACCTCGGAACCCTCGTCCTGGCTCCATCTGGAGTTGCAGCCAGGTACTTTGGCTTCTTCAATCTTTTGCTTCTCCATCAACTGTGCACCTCGTTTTGCCTTTGCTTCAACTCCTTTAAGATATTTTGTGGGGTTTCCCTCGCTGTTGTAATAGCGACCAACTAACTTGCCAACATATCTGATACAACCATTTGAAGCCGTGGCAGATAACAAAAAATAAGGTGAGATAATGATTGTTACAAACAAGAATCTAAAAACTATAATTTAGCACTAAAGAATCATTACATAGAGATTAGCATATCCTACATGTATGTCCTGTTATAGAAGTCTCGCCATTCAACTATACTCTTCACCTACAAAATAAACATAGAGTGTTAGCTTTTCACTCTTCAACCAAATATGATGTTTTTATCATATTATCTATACTCCAGGAATAAAGACATTATATACATGACATATTTCTACCAAATCTTAATTTTTATTCCTCCGTTATCTAGTTCATGAAATTATGTATGCACACTCTAGTAGAGCTGTTGTTGCAGTACAAGGTTTAAAGAATGATAGGAAAAAAGGTCAATTACAAATTTCACGGTTTTTGATTGATCATACACGATATTAAAGAGCATTCATCACATCAATGAGACAGACAGGCCAACAGAGCTGTTTATTAGTCTTTGCTTGGTGTCTAGTAATGTTCGATTAAGGGTAAGAATGATAGTATGATACTAGTAACAAGAAATAATACAGTGTGATATGACAAACATCTAAAAATCACTATCGGAAGAAAGACTAATAGAAAAACGATGCAAACTTTCAACAGGAAACTAAGCATATACCTCGGTGCTAGACAATTCAGCCAATGAATCAGTAAGCCCGTCCCCTGTATCCAGTTGATAACACAAAAAATAAGATTAAATATGTCAGTTCACATAGATAACTTCTTCTGGAATTTGTTACTTCAATTAAACAAAAATCATCTTTTGCAAAATAAAACAACAAGAAGTGCCCTGTTTGACAAGGATTGACAAACATACCTGTGAAGTTTCCAGATACAAATGCCCTTGAAGCATCTCTGGAATCCAAAAGACAGAATAAACGAGCACTATTATCAGGCAAAAAGATAGAAACCACGCATCGAAAAACTTAAAATTTCAACTCTGTAGCACATTAATTACTTAAATATTAGATAATGCAATAGGCTGTTAAAACTGGAAGATAGGTTGTGTTAGGCAAAGGGATTTTTAAGAGCTTAAAGCTTCTGGCTTTACAAAGAGAAGCTCCTATAGAGAAAAACAAGTCTTGTTTGGATCTAGTTTTTCGGGAAAAGTCTCGGCCCCTAAAATAAAAGCTACTTAACTAACATTTAAAAACTCCTCATTTACCAGTTCCATCTCCGGCCCCAGCCACAAGCCCACAACTCAAGTTACCTTTGCCCATGAACACAAAGTAACAGTATAATTTAGCAACCACCTATAAATCATTATCGTGACCGTTCTTGCCATGCAAAATTTTATTAATATGGCTTTGGGTCGCTTGAACATAACTTCTAAATTCAGTCAATCTAGTTAGCTGCATAACCTTATTCACAGGTGATGAAAGCTTTACACTTTTTGTAATATGATTGACATATCAGATTACTGCAGCTTCAAATCACTAACGTATTTTCTTTAATTAAGTCATACAAAAAAAGTACAGGAAGAAAGAACAAAACCTTCCGGCAAAGTGATTGTAGCCACCTCCCTGCCCATAATGAGATTTTCCTTTTGTCACGTCGAACACTGACCTGACAATCCACCCATAAAAGAAAGCAACATATGAATGTTGGAACCACGTTAATGTGACCGTCACTGATCGTTTATCATTCGTGATATGATAATTGACGATAACTGAAATCCCTATGTCTAGTAACTATACGATGGGCATATTTACTCTTAAAGACATATTATAGGGTTTCCCATTAGATGATTGGAAATACGGGGACTTATATTGCACATACTAAACACCAGAGGGCTAAAGTTGTAAATGATCTCTCTATAAATAGAGAGTCATTCCCAACATCAATGGCAAACATTATTGCTCTTACAAGGTCCACTGGATCAGGTATTATTATTATTATCAAATTTTCATTATATTTACAATACGAATCATAATTATTCCAACATGTGGTATTATGAGCCAATGGTTTTTTGATTGATCTATTGATTCGTATTTGTATGTTGTATGTTCCGTAAACGCTTGGAACACTAAAACTAAAAATATGATTTTGTAAGTAATGAGGTTAATGGATCATTAGATCCATTTTGGATCTCGTTTTTTTTTAGCTGCAAATGAATTTCCGAGTGAAAGCGAACCAATTAAATTTTTTTTTCTTCTGGATTGGCCGCCGCATATTATAAAACCAATAACAAATGGTTTGATCATCTTTGTGTAATTAATAAATTATAATGTTGTCGGCTAAGTATCATTCCACTCGATCATATTTTATTGTTTGAATTTTGATTTAGTAATTCGACATTTGATCTTGATTAAGACTTTATTGAATTCGATGAAATAAGTTAGTTTTTTGATTTAGACTTTATTGAATTCGATGAAATAAGTTAGTTTTTTTATTTAGACTTTATTGAATTCGATGAAATAAGTTAGTTTTTTGATTTAGGCTTTATTGAATTCGACGTTATTTTAAGTCGATTTTGATTTAGTCTTTATTGAATTCGACTTTATTTCAAGTCGTTTTTTGATTTAGTCTTTATTGAATTCGACCTTATTTCAAGTCGTTTTTTGATTTAGTCTTTATTGAATTCGACATTATTTCAAGTTGAATTTGATTTAGTCTTATTAAATTCGACATTACTTCATTACATGTAATGTCGTTATGTAAAACATGTTGAACTAAATTACTTGACCACTTATGTGAATATTATATATATAAATGTCAAATAAACCATGACATTTTTCTTTATTACATGTCGATCTCAACCATACTTCTTATCTAAAGGTTGAGTTTCACCTAAATATATTAGAGGTCAACTTATCTATCGATTTAAACCTAACTTTTTTTTTCTAAGCTGAGTTCGACCTAAACTAATGTCGAATTCGACCTAACATCTTATCGAGTTCAACCTTAATGTTTTAAAGTCAAGTTAGACCTAATCTTGTCTAATTTGACTTTAACTTATCAAAATCGATCATTACTTGTTGAGTTCTCCTTAATTGTTGAATACAATATCACCTAAAAGTTTTATGGCAAAATTTTGTCACTCAAATTTTGAAAATATCTTCTTTCTATGACATTTTTGCCATAACACATAAAGAGAAATTAAAATAAATAAATAAATAATTCAACAATGAAATTTGATTTAGTCGCCACGGGCTACCGCCTCTTGGACCCCGTTTTCAAGGGCGGTACCCCAGACCCCCATAACTTAGGGGCTTCGCACTAATGTACATGGTCTCACTATTTGTGCCCAAAGGTCAAATATGATTCTAATGTTGCGCTCTGTTTCCTTTTGCAAATGAACACTAAGTATATTAATTCTGCCCAAAGGTGATTTAATATGCTTTGTGTGATAAAAGGACTATTTGCATGCAGAATATACACAATTCTTAATTTTGTGCCCAAAGGTCAAAAGATAAGCGTTGTGTTGCATGACCCTAATGCTCAGTTAAACTTAGATATTAGTTATTTCTGCCCAAAGGTGATGTAACATCTAAGTAGAGCCTTACTTTTTTTTTGGGTAAAGGGTTACCCCGATGACTTGGTATTATAACAATGTTAAAATGTTCGTTACAAGTAGCATAGTTTAGGAACCACACTAATTCATATATGTGGTGACAATACCACATATATGTAACCAATGCAAAGCTACTACCAAAACAAGACCAAAGGATACTAGTCTACCTATAAGCTATTACAAACAGAATAACACATATAGAATAGACATGGACCATGTGAACTCCAAAATCCAATCAACACTGATGTATGAATAAAGAATCGCCCCTAACTCCCCAAGCTTCGAGCATATGGATCACCCGAGCTGTCTTTCTGAATCTCAATGTCATAAGTTTTAAGCATACTGTGGATGTGATAATATCACATAAAAGATCAGGCGGCCGAGCTTGATCGTTGAACATTCTATTGTTTCTTTCTTGCCATATGAAGTAAGCAACCGCAGCCACAAGGATTCTTCCCACTACATCAGCCATAGTTTTTGATTTTGCACGAGGGATCATCCAATCAATGATAGAATCCAAGCTTGGCCGAAGATGTTGCATTTCACCATAATCTCTTACTTGTAGCCAAATTTGTGAGGAAAATGAACATTCAAAAAAGTTTACAATAAGTTTACCTATCACTAGCTTTATTACTATAATAATGGTCATAGTCTCATTATTCTAAGGAACATTACTATTAAGTCTACTTATTTTAGACATTACTTTAGTTCCATTACTATTAAGAGACAGTACTTAGTCTGCCTTAGATAGCTAATCATGTCACTATAAGAACATTACTATTAAGCCTACTTATTATAGGCATTACTATAATAATCTTCTATCACTTGTATCATAAATTTATATCCTCCTTATCTCCACTATAGTACCTAATTTAGGCATTGAGTCATTTACCGGTGCAAACTTTGCTTCATGAAAAGATTAATTACCTCTAACTCTGGATATGCTAGACCTTGACTATTTCATTCGCCATAATGAACCCACTGCTATTACTGCTAACTTTTGTGTAGCTAAAAAAGTGAATTTTTAAGTGGAATAGGGCGAATCGCTTGTCAATTATAATGGTTAAGAACTCCTTAAATCTCAGTATCCGAGGAGATATCACTTCAAGGGAAAGTCTAAAGCGTGCAAAAGTAGCTTAAATACAAAGGAAATAGCAGTATTCGTGAACACATAATGAAGATGACTGACATGACTCATAAGCTTTAGAGTCCTAAAAATGGAAGTCTCTGACATCTTTCTTGTATACTTTATAACGACGCATTGCTTGCTCATTTCTACACCTTCAAATATAATTATAACACTGTGAAGGATTAACTGTCGATGAGTGAACTAATAGCAATGTGTGTTCAAGAAAATGGTCGCCTTAAGTTGGGTCAACCTAAAGTTGTTCACCTTACTACCACTGCTAATTCCATTAAGAGGAAGGATAATAACAGTAATAATAAGACTTTAAGTACAGTTCAAAAGGGCTAATCATGGTGCTATTGCCTCTAGCTTTAAGTCCTTGACGAGCAATCCTAACTGCAAATTTTGATTGTGCTCAGATTGCCCTAAATTCAAGGTGTTGCTAGCTAAGAAAGGTAAATTACTTTATGAAATATTTGATTCTTTTATGGTTGATGTATCTATTAATACATGTGTGAGTGATTCTAGTTCTATGGTTCATGTGATTAGCTCAACATAAGGATTCCATACAATTCAGAAGCTATCAAATGACCAAAGAAAACTTAGAGTCGGAAGGGTTGATCTATTATATGTCGAAACCATGGAGACTTATGATTTACATATAAATACTTAAAAGTATATTAGACTAGTGGATACCTTATGTGTACCGAGAATTTCTCGGAACCTTGTATCTATTTCTCTAGTCTAAGACCTTGAAAGTTATGTAATAATTCATGGTAACGACGAGATTACCATTACTCATAATAATGAATTCCTTGGTCGTAGTTTCTTGAATGGATTGTTGTATAAGTTAGAACTAGATCATAATTTCTCACAGTCTTTGTCGCCTCCTAATATTGATGACATAACTAAAACAAAGACAAAATCACCTAAATAATTAGTAAATTCCTCCATAATGTGGCATAAACATTTTGGCCACATCTCACGAGTTTGCATGATACGACTCATAAGGATGGAATATTACATTATCTTGACTTTAGTGATTTTGAAACATGTATCTAATGGCTTAAGGGATTAAGAAAGGAGCCACTAGAAGTTCCAACTTGTTGGAAATAATTCACTCTGATGTTAGTGGCCCCTATATATCCCGCATCCATCTCAAAACATGCATCATTTATTACGTTCATTAACGGTTATTCACGTTATGTGCACCTATATCTGATCTGATCCCTTAGAGACTTTTATTGATCTTAAATCTTTGGTTTTAAACCAAATTAATCATAAAATAAAAGTTGTGAGATCAGATAGAGAAGGTGAGTATTATGGTTGACATACTGATATTGGTTAAGTTGCCGGTTCTTTCCATAATTTTTTGAAAGGAACAAAACATAAGTAACCAATACACCACATTTGGTTCTCCTCAAAATTTTATGTTGCTAAAAGGAGAAATAGAACCTTAATGGACATGGTGAAAAGTATGTTTGTCAACACTAACTTACCTACTTTCTTTTGGAATGAGGCCTTACACATAGCCATTCATATACTCAATAAGAGTTCCATTAGAATCTGTCCTTAAGACTCTTGGACAGGTAGGAAACTGAGTCTAAAATATATGAACGTATGAGGCTGTTCTGCCAAAGCATAACTCTATAACCCTAACTTAAAGAAACTGGATCCTACATCCCTTACTTGTTTCTTTATCGGTTATTAGTTTTACTGTCTTTCCTACACTACTAGCATTATTGACACGCATTATGCCACGTTTGTTGAGAACTAAGAGATCAGTGGGAGCACGACAAATCATAACTTAAGATTTGCAGGAAGTACAAGAAGCGGGGGGAACCACTCGTCGGTTATTATTACTCCTCCGATAACTCCTCTTGCACTCAACGCTGCTCCTAATATCACTGATGCACCTTTTCCTAATCAAAATCTTCCTAATAAAGATACTACTAATGATAAAGCATCTTATTACTAATGCTAAAGCATCTTCCTTACTGAACCTGATAATCAACTCAGAAGATCATCTAGGTCATATAAAGGCCATAACTTTTGATGATTTCATAACTTATTTAACTGAAGTTGAGGACATGTGAAAGCTTATTGATCCTATTCCTTATCAAGAAGCCATTAATAGCGATCAGGCCACTTAGTAGTGGAATGAAGCCATGATTTGAGAGCTTAATTCCATATAGCATAATGACGTTTAGGACTTGGTTGAATTTCTTGAAGAATCCAAATCTATAAGTTGTAAGTGGATCTTCAAAACCAAATTAGACCCGAATGGAAACGTCACACGCTATAAGGCCATAACTAGTTGCGAAGGGCTTTACTAAAAAAAAAGGAAGAAATCGATTATCAAGAGACGTTATTTCATGTCTCATAAAGATTACTTAAGGATCATCATGGCAAGATCACTTTCCTAAATGGAAACTTGCAATAAGACGTATACATGTGGCAACCTGAAGGATTCATTCCAAAAGGTAAAGAGCGCATGGTCTGCAAGTTGATGAAGTCCATATACGGGTTGAAGCATACATCACTAAATTGGTACCTTAAGTTTGATGAAGTCATAAAAGGACAAGACTTCATAAAGAATCAAGTGGATGAATGCACCTATTTCAAGATCAGTGGGAGTAAATTTACAATCCTTGTTTTGCATGTGAATGAATTTATGCTTGCAAGTAACAACTTGGATATGTTGCATGAGTCGAAGCGTTTACTTTTCGTAGAATGTCGACATAAAAGATCTCGGTGATGCCTTTAATGTCACATGTATCAAAATACATCGGGATAGGCGTAATGATGTTCTAGTTCTTTCTCAAAAGACTTATATTGAACACATCTTAGAACGCAATAACTTGCAACACTACACACCCATTATAGATCTATTAGTAAAAGGAAACGTATGTGATTGTTTCCGAAGTCTGAAAATTGAGATTAATAAGTAGAAAATGAGGATGATACCTTACTCGTAAGTAGTTAAGAGCATTACATACGCTCTGGTCTGTACCCGTCCAGATATCGCTCATATTGCCGATATGCTTGGGAGTTAAGTTTATAATCCCGGATTAGCATATTGGATAACAGTTAAAAGGTTCTACGATATCTGCTAAGGACCAAAGACTACACATTTACTTATAGAAGAAGAGGTGACATCTTAAAAGTAGTGGGATGTTCTAATTCCAATAAAAAATCTATTTCTTGATATATATATATGATTAGCTGATAAACCTATCTTTTGACGGAGTCATAAGTAGAAACTGACTGTAACATCTACCATGATGTCTGAACGTTCATAATTTCATGTCATAAGATGTTGTTAACGAACCTAGTCAGTGGACTCGAAATCGTCAACTTTATTTATAGACCATTGAAGCTTCACTGTGATTAACTCAGCTACCGTAACTTGCTTGAACAGTAACAGTTCAACTAGCGCTGAGATGTATCTCGATACAAAGTATCTGTTGTATATGAACGAATTGAGGAAATGTTCTTTGTATTGAGTACATAAGTACACATAATATGCTAATGGATCCAATGACCAAAGGTCTTCCTCCTAAAATCTTCGTAGGACACGTGTCGAAGATAAGGCTTATTAAAGGACCTATTATAATAGCATGTTGTACTTATCGGTCATTATTATTAACTTAATGAAAATTTCTCCTCCTTATTCAGATTTTGTTTGTCTATTAATTACACTTCGAGCTCATAATGGTGTATAGACATTATATAACAAAATTTGTCTTAGTCAATTGATCATTGCTTATTAGTTTTAAATTTGAGTCATAATTTGACTAGTGGGGGTCTTGAGTTGATGTTCTTCTCTACGACTGTACTTATTGACTATGATTTCAGTTTAAAACAAAATGAGTATTATCCCGGCCGGACTTATTGAATACTCATAGATAAATGATCGCTTGGTCAAGTGGGAGAATGTTGGAACCACGTTAATGTGACCGTCACTGATCGTTTATCATTCGTGATATGATAATTGACGATAACTGAAATCCCTATGTCTAGTAACTATAAGATGGGCGTATTTACTCTTAAAGACATATTATAGGGTTTCCCATTAGATGATTGGAAATACGGGGACTTATATTGCACATACTAAACACCAGAGGGCTAAAGTTGTAAATGATCTCTCTATAAATAGAGAGTCATTCCCAACATCAATGGCAAACATTATTGCTCTTACAAGGTCCACTGGATCAGGTATTATAATTATTATCATATTTTCATTATATTTACAATACGAATCATAATTATTCCAACAATGAATATTGCATACAATTAGGCAGTTAAACAGAGTTTTCATGTGTTTATTTAACCACTAATGTATCTTCATAAATTATGCGCATAATTTGCATATAGATGTCCATTTTCAGAATTCGTGATCTGATCTCCAAGATAATATATGGTAAATCAGCCACATGAATATGCATATTGATAATTTATGCCCACTACTTGGAAGCTAAAAAAAATGATATGGAGGTGTTTGGAATAGCTTTTTTTTTACCTTGGTTATATGCTTATTGTTTGTTTTTTTTTTAAGCAGAAAGCAAATTAAAAACACTATGAAAAACTGTTTATCTGCTTATTTTATAAGGAATGACCGAATAAATACCAAGCGCAATCCCAAACACAAGTTGTATGCAACTATCAACATTCTTTCAAGAACTTGAAATATTTAAATTACGAAGGACTAGCTAAGAAGGTGAAAATATGATCAAAAAAAGAAAGGAAAGGAAAAGATGGGTACCCAAGAATGCCTAAAAAGATGGGCAAGGAATTATCAGTGCCATTGTATATAGCTAGATCTTCTACTGTAAACAATCTCTGTCAAATAAATATGGTAAGTTTATACTAGTAGTACAAAACTACAAAGTGGGATGTAAAGGTATATATATATATATATATAATGATTATGATACATACAGGGGTTGGTGGTGATGGTGAATGATGATGATAGAGGAGTGGATATAAAAATGTGAAGAGGAGAGAGATAAGCGCGATTGTAATGGCGATTCCAACAAATGGGGAAATCCCCTTCATTTTCTTCTTCTTCTTCTTTTTGTAGGGTTATGAATCTCTATAAAAGCTTCAACAATTTTCCCCTTTTCGGTTGAAGAATTTTGGTTTCCCAGTCTGTCTTTATTTTTTATTTTTAAAATAAAACTACTGTACAATACACACAGACACAGTCACACTCGGTTTTCTGTTGACTTCTTGAGAATGCTATATAAGATGATTATCTTTTATAAAATGCAAATAATATAAAAAAGTATTTTTTATGAAAAAGTCATTATTTGCTATAAAAACGCAGTTTTAAAAAAATATGTAGTCAAAACGCATATTTTGTTTTATAATCGCAATACCAAAACCCCCTAAATTTGATGTTTTAATTTAAGAAAAACATATAATAAAACAAATAATTTAAGTTTTTGTGATAATTTATAAGGAAAGTGATATTAGTATATTTATTACACATGTGTTTTACTGATTTTTAAAAATAAATCACTATTTGTTTTACTGGTATCACTTCCCATATAGAAATAACATATAAAGTCGGCAAAAGATTCAACAATATGTTATGGGCGACTAAATAAATTCACATTCAATAAAAAAAATTAATATAGTAGGTAAAAGCTAAAATACATATCAGATTTGTAAATGATTCAACATAAATTTTTTATAAAGATTAATAGAAAATAATTTTATTAAATTCAATAAGTATTTTCGCCATTTTGATCTAGTTAAATTCAAGTATATATCAAAACAATTCTTTAATGATTTTGACTTGAAGACATTATTTTTTTATCCATATTTTTATAGATTCTCTTACAAACCAATAAAATATAACATTCAGCGTATATGACATCTGCGACCCACTTATCACACCACGACTTACCAATCACACTTACAAATAGACTAAATAATTGACATGTATCAAGCCAATTGCACCCATCGTGTCCCATATACTTCATCCGCGATACCTATGACTTATCTATCACGCTCACGGATAAGCTAAATGATTGTCATGATAAACCAAATATGTAGCCACAACCCATTGCTTTACCTACAACATATGTGCCTCACCTTTCACATCCGTAATTACGCTAGATAACTAACATGTGTCAAGTTTCTATTCATCTGTGATCATCTGTAACCCACATACCCTACAAAAACCACTGGCGATCTAACACAAAAATTTAAAGTTCAGTTTTTCCTATATACTTATAGAAAAAAATTATTTTATAACAAGAAACGACGAACACGGCTGAAGTGGCTGGCTATATATCCAAATCCATTTACGGGGGGAAACGTCCATGGAAGAAATATGACCTACGAGTCAAATGATGAGCCAAAAAGTTAATAACCCGAATTCAACTCGGACATTTTAATTAAAACTTTCAAACAAAAAATATATATAAAAAATGTATGTAGTTTTTGTTATTGAAATACTATAACTTGATATGAACACAATGAATCGACAAATACAATGATATATAAAATAATAATACATATTTCGTTAATAAGATATAAAAGGCATTTTATTACATTATATATATTTGTATATTTTTTCCAATAATAGATTAGGAATTTTAAATAACTATTAAATGAGGTTCTTTTAAATATGATATTATAAATAAGAAAAAGACCTTTTTAAACAATATGTGATATTGACACATAATAATTTTTCTAAAAATACATTTAAAAAACAATCCTACTTTATTATATATAAAAAAAATTGTATTTGATCGGATAAAAATAATATAAATATATCTAACAAAAAAATTTATTTCATCTACATCATTTTGCCAAATGAGACCAACCCGACCCGAATAGCATTATTCTTTGTGGAGCAAAAATTGTGCCCTTGTGCTGGGTTTTTTTATTATTCTCGAAACTAATTATTTTGGTCGTCTGTCTCCATTATTAATAAGAACAAGGTCGTTTCTTTTTTTTTTTTCTCAATCAGAGACAGATTTAAAGCAGCAGCCATATTATCAATAAAAGAAAAATGTCTAGACAAACCGCCAGATTCATCGCCAATCTGTCATCAAAACTCAAATCATCATCCCAATCGCGTTCTTTCGCCACCGCTCCTCCCCCGCCCGCCGTCTTCGTTGACAAAAACACTCGCGTCATCTGTCAAGGAATCACCGGCAAAAATGGTACCTTTCACACCGAACAAGCCATCGAATACGGCACCAAGATGGTACGATTATATTATACACATGTACATGCATAGTTACTGTTTATATACGTATATATCTCACCACCTGTTTTGTATATTTTTCCATTGTGACGTCAGATCTAGGGTTTATGTTTTATTCATTGATCCGTTGATTTTTTTTTAATTCATGAAAATGTCACTTTTTCACAAACACAATTAAATTCCCTCTACATATATATCTTTATATTATGATCTGGCTAATTTATTTCGATATTGTGCGGTTAGTTGCGATAATCGTTTGTTGGGATATATGCGGTTTGGAGGGACTAAGAAGCATAATTTTGGTTGTTTGTAGGTTGGTGGAGTTACCCCAAAGAAGGGTGGAACTGAGCATTTAGGACTCCCTGTTTTTAACTCGGTTGCAGATGCAAAAGCCGAAACCAAGGCTAACGCATCTGTTATATACGTACCTCCACCGTTTGCTGCAGCCGCAATCATGGAGGCTTTGGAAGCTGAGCTCGATTTAATCGTTTGCATTACAGAAGGAATTCCACAACACGACATGGTAATTGGCATTTCTTATGCGTTATGCTTGATTTGCCATTATGAATGAGTTAACATTTTCCGTGTTCTGTTGACTGTATAATTATATTTCTGCAGGTTAAGGTAAAGGCTGCTCTTCTTCAGCAGTCGAAAACTAGGTTAATTGGTCCCAACTGTCCTGGTATTATTAAGCCCGGAGAGTGCAAGATCGGAATTATGCCTGGTTACATTCACAAACCTGGACGCATTGGTATTGTGTCTCGTTCCGGCACACTAACTTATGAAGCGGTGAGATATTCTTGAGCTGTTATGACTCCCTTCAGCTTATTATTTGTTATATTTTAATTGATGCGTACGAGGCTCATTAGAGCATTATTGCAAGCGTCTCTTATCTGTCTGCATTTCTTGAAACACGTATATGTTTTAAGAATGTTATGTTGGCAGTTTGCTCATCCTTTATGTGTAGGGTCTTCTGCTTATTGATGTTAAATAGTTGGGTATGCAGCTTGGCTCATATGTGTTATATTTTCAAATACTCCTACTTAGCTTTCATCAGATACTTTTTTTTTGCTTATTGTTGCATCGTACGACAAACCTCTTGCAAACCAAACATTATCGGAATTATTACACTGATAAACACTTATTTTTATATGGGCTGTAATCACTTGAATAATATGTATATCAACCTGGGTGGATTTAATACCATTTTAATTTCTATTGCAATTATCTTGTTTGTGAATGTCAAATAAAACTTTCAGTTCTATGGTCAATAGATATTTATATTTTTTTTAGGACAGATTTATAAACATTTTTAGAAAGTAAGGGTGCCATTTAGAGAAGCAATTGCAATCTAAGTTTTGATCAATGAACAAAACTAAATGTCGATGTATGGGCTTCTGGGTTCGTGATTGCTGGTGTCACAACAGATAATTGCTGTTACTATACACCTTATCAGTTCATTGATACAGGTGATGACTGATGAGGACCAGAGAAGATGTTTGTGATTCATGAGATGAATTAAGATTATCCTTTTTATATCATCATTCATCACTCGTTTACTAGTTGCTTATTTTTAATTTTAATAACATCTTTTGCAACTTGCTGAATGGCTTGTCTCACTTTGTAATAGGTGTACCAAACCACTCAGGTCGGGTTAGGCCAATCCACCTGCGTAGGCATTGGTGGGGATCCTTTTAACGGGACCAACTTTGTTGACTGCGTGAAAAAGTTCATTGCTGATCCTCAGACAGAAGGTAAGTTAAGTTTGGAATGAGTTTGTTAGTTCAAGGTGATTGCTTCAAAGAATCTTTCCCGCTTCACAGCTATTCAGTGCTAATAGGATAGGTATTCTATTTGAAACAAGGGGGGGGGGGTACCCTAAGGTGGGATAGTGTGTCTATTAACTCCGCATGTCTATTTAGAGAGATCTTTATATGTTTGCATAGGCTAGGCTTTATGGTCCAAACATAATTAATATAAGAAATTTGTTGCTTAGTCTATTCAGTTGTCCTGTAACTTAAAATTATTTTCTAGTAGGATATCTTCTTTAAGCACGAAGATGTTATATTTTAAAAGATAACTTCTTATGGTTGGATATTATGGTATGCTTTACCTTTAGATTATCTACATCACATAAATGATCATATCTTTGATAGGGATATATTAAAACCACCTCTGAAGGATGATTTTTCCTAATAGGTATTTTGTGTGAGTGTCAGTTTGCAAAATTAATTAACGGCATCAGGTTTTGTATCACTTGAGCAAAGTATATAATATATAGATGTATCTAAATATTGAAGCTAGATAGATCCCTTCTGATAAAAGTAGATAGCTCATGGGGCAATTGTATTTCATGTTGTGATCTAACCTTAGGAAAGCTGTAGCTGTGCCATGAGCACCTTTTAGTTATTTCTGCAACAAAATGGTATATTTTATAATATTGCACGATTTTTCGATTAAGCTATTTTGCTTGATAGTTTGAAGCTATATGCCATTTGTTATTCAGGTATTGTTTTGATTGGGGAGATTGGGGGTACTGCAGAAGAAGATGCTGCTGCCCTCATAAAGGTCAGTGATGGTACACCTTTATAGAGTCAGCTGACATGATCTTGTAATGATGTCTTGTTGTTTAAGTTGTGAGTATAAAAAGTCTATTGGAAACATGCTTGTTCGTCTTTTGATCAAATAGTAATTAATCCAGATAGTAGGAGGATTGCTCTGATATTTCTGTTGGTTTTGGCAAGCAAAGGATCTGTAACACTAGAACATAAGATAATAATAGCATAATGTTGTGTTTCTTGATGAAAGTTTTTTTCCTATGACATTGGTTAATTGTGGAAACTTATGAGTTGTGTTCTTCATCCGGACTCAAAACTTTATTTGGGGATTTTGAAAATTAAACCAAAGGACCATCAACTATATAAAATGCTGAATGGCTTTAGTTGGTCACTAGTCGAAAATGTAGTCTTTGATATAAAAATGGGAAACCTCCAGTTTACTGTTGCAAATGTGTGGTATGTGTTTTATGATACCAATTTGTTTATATGATAACAGGAAAGTGGGACTGACAAGCCTATTGTTGGCTTTATTGCTGGACTTACTGCTCCACCCGGTCGACGTATGGGTCATGCTGGAGGTACTTCTTTGCTATTTGCCACATCATTCTAGAATCTAGCTTATAAGTTATTCAACGAGTCAATATATGATAGAATCAGTTGTTTTGTGGGTCATTAGTTGTGCCACACCTTTATTCTTTTCAGTTTAGATCATGATTAGTTTAATAATGTTTTATGATTGTAGTTATGTTTATGTTTCATTATCGGCTATGAAATATTAAACTTAATGTCTGGTTATTAACTCAAGTAATATATGATTGAACTTGCAGCCATAGTATCAGGCGGAAAGGGTACCGCACAAGATAAAATCAGGACTCTCAGGGAAGCTGGCGTCACAGTTGTGGAATCACCAGCAAAGATCGGATCCGCAATGCTTGAGGTCTTTAAACAGAGGGGTCTCGTGTAAGAATAATTCATGTATCATGAACCCGTTTTTAGTTCCCAATAACGAAGATAAACAACCAGGCGAGTTTAAGCGATTACCTCTGAGTATTTTTAGCTATCATTTGTTTTTACGAAAAGCCAAGTGTCATGGCATTATTTTCTCTAGTTTTGCAAATTGAAAGTTAAGAACGTACAGTTATTTGAATTTGAAAACTCGATTATGGCTGATTGAGTTGAATGAACGGAACTTTTTTGTGCTTGTTCGCTTCTTTGGATGCAGTACAAAACAATTATGCTGTATAACATGAGAGGTTTTTTTTCCCTGTTCACTGGAGATGTTTTATATGTCAATTCGCTTACAAATAAATAACGAACAATGAGTAAAGAGTAAAGAGATGGTTATTAATCTCCGTAAAGCTTGTGAAATTTGAACTTCTTTTGTAATGAAATTCAAAGTTAAAAATTATGTATGCCGTCAGAAAGTGATAAGAAATGAAGGAAAAAGAATAGGAGTGACAAACTGACAATTAGTGTAATGTAATTAGAAACGAAGCACTGACAGATATTTTGTTATTTTCCGGATAATAGTCTCGTCTGTTAAAAACTGTCACCAAGCATAACAAGCAACCTATTTCTGCAGACGTGGTCAACTTTTACGCTAGTATCTTTGAAATTTTAATAAACAAACAAACTTAAAATGCACTTTCAAGTTAGCTTAAGTGGTTGAGCACTTGCCTTACAAGCAAGAGGTTTTGGGTTCAAGACTTGGGAAGTACATAGGAAGTTTTTCTATTAAGGCTTGGCTTGGGTATATCTAGGTTCAAGTCTGAGAGGGCAGGGTTTACCTCTATTGATCGTCGTGCCTTCGGGCTGATTAGTAGGGGGTTTTCCCCCCATCGGGTATTTGAAATAGACATTCTTACTTCGAGCGAGCTCTCTAACACGGACCCGGTTAAGACAACATATGTTAGCTCTCCCGCTGTCGAATCGCGACACGAAGTTCTTAAGCGAAATTCACCTTTCAAAAAAAAAATTCAGGGAAATGTTATACCCAAGGAGCAATTAGATTAGCGGTAGTAAACTTTTAATTAAATAGGGAGGTAAGTACTAAAAGGGAAATGTTATAATATTACTCCCATTTTGTGTTGTAAAGATTTAAGCCTAAGGTTTCATAAACGTTTTTATACAACATTGAACATACAGTTTTGTAGCAAACAAGCCATTTTCATTTATATTTAGAATAAAATAATAACTTGGTTTTGTAGTAAACAACCCATTATTTTCATAGTGCATATAATTTTCTTTTTGATTACCCTTGAAAATGGTTTTTAACTGTGTAAATTTTTGTAATTCACACCAGTTAACATAACTTGGCTTTTTGGTTAGGAGAAAATGATAAATAGGGCCATTCAATGGTAGGGAAAAAAACAGAGGAAAAGATACAAATAAATAAATAAAAAAGAACATAAAAATCTTTCTGCTTGAGTTTTCCCTACAAAAATATCTATCTTTTTTCTCTGCCTGCATCTTTTCCATTTCCATTTCCATTCCCATTCTTTTGGAGGGAGCTCAGCATGCATTCCTTAATTCTTTCACCACCAATTACACCTTTCAAATCCAAACACTTAATCCCATCTATTACACCTTCTTCAAGTTTTTTAAGAAACTCAGCGTGTTCTAGTAGTAATTATGCTGCATCTTCCTCTATAGTTTGCAAAGCTGCAGGAACAACTTCTTCCATCACTGATTTTGATCTATATGATCTGCTCGGTGTAGATAGCTCTTCGGACCATTTGGAGATCAAACAAGCGTATCGAATGCTGCAAAAGAAATGTCACCCGGATATTGCTGGAGTGGCAGGACATGACATGGCTATTATCCTTAATGAAGCTTATGCTGTTCTGTCTGATCCTCTTTCACGTTTCTCCTATGACAAGGTTTCTTCTTTTTCTATGCTGTCTATCTAGTACTGTTGTAATCAACTTGGATTTTCTGGTAACTAAGGTGCGTTTGCCTACAGAAAATTCTCTAATTTTCTGCAGTATTTGAAGGAAATCTTTTTAAGAAAACTAGTCAAAATTTTGAAAACAATTCTTCATTAGTTGTTTACTTCTTTTAGCTCAGAAAACAGTTAAAAAGCATATCTGTCTCAGGAGAAATTTTTGAAAACTATATACAGAAGTGAGTTTTCAAAAAGTATAGTTATATACTGGATTTTCTCTTTTGGATTAAAAGTTCTTCTATTAAATAAAATTTGAGCTAGTGTTATTTTATTTTTCGATAATCAAGTGTTTTATTCATCTACAACTAAACACACCCTTAATTTATTAGAGTATTGGTAGGAGCTTAAACTCATACAATGCAAAATAATGAAATCCTGGCCAAGTATTATTATGTATGATTGCCCGACTATAGATAGAACTACATGTCAAATAACAACTTCTAATGGATCTTTAGCTCATCAGGCTGCTAGACCATACTGATCTGACATAATCTATACTTATATGTAGGTTATATCATATGAGTAAAACTTTAATACACGTACAAAACCTACAACGTATTTCATCTTTGTTCAGTTGTGAAAATTTCATACATATAATAGCATTTGTGTACAGGAGCAAGCTAAGGTTGCAGAATTCAAAGGGTATACAGGGAAGCCTTTATACTCAGTATGGTATGGATCTGAGAGTGAGCAGAGAGCTATTTTTGTTGATGAAGTCAAGTGTGTAGGCTGCTTAAAATGTGCCCTATTGGCTGAAAAGACATTTGCAATTGAATCCGTTTATGGTAGAGCACGAGCCATTGCTCAGTGGGCTGATCCCGAAAACAAAGTTAATGAAGCCATAGAAGCATGCCCTGTTGATTGCATTTCGTAAGCTTCTGAACTTGACCATTTTCCACAACCTGTACGACAAAATTTCATTTTAGGTCTTTAGATTTTGCTGAAAAGAAAGTAATATCTTACTAAGTGCATATTCAATTTCTCGTAAAACATCGAGATATATTTATTTGCTTTTGAACTTTATCTAGTATGGTGGAGAGGTCAAAACTTGCAGCATTAGAGTTCCTCATGTCAAAGCAACCACGTGGTAATGTTAGAATCGGCGCAGGGAATACTGTAGGCACTCGTGTATCAAATATCTTCGTTGATGTCGATAAATTCCAGGATAACTATTTAGCAGCCTTGGAAAAAGGATCTAATAAACGCTCCAAGGTGCGTATAATACAAAATACATCTCTAAAAAACATTCAAGGAAAAATTTCTGTAAAAATTAGGATAATAAAAATAAACTTTTGAAGTTCTTTTGTATGTGAATCAGGACCAGGACCTTCATTGGGAAGCACGAATGTCCGCCTTTCAAGCAATCAGATCAATCACAAACTGGTTATACTGGCAACCACCCATTCCAGGAATGCCCGCAACTCAAACAGGAAAAAAAATGTTACAAATAGCAGAAAATTCCACACAATCAAACTCACCAGACATTAACAAGCTAAAGGAAGCTGTAGCTGCTAGAAAACAAGCGCGGACAACCACAAAAACAAAACCAAGTAACTCATCCGAGTACTGGACACCATCGCCATTTATCCTTCCAGAGTCGCCAAATAGCAAACCCGACCCTAAACCTTCTCCCACTTCAACTAGCAAGAAACCAAATGGGGATTCATATTATGAGAAGTTTGTGGTTCCAAGGAGGAGGATTAGAACTAGTAGTCCTTATGAGCGCGGAGTTCCTGTTGCAATGGCTATCGTTGCAGCAATCATAATTCGGTTACAACTTGGAGATACTGCGGCTGCTGGGGGAATCGAAGCACATATCGGCGGTTCTTTGTTACAGGATGTTGTTAACAGTTCATGGATGCAAGTCATTTTAGCTGGTGTCACTTGGTACCTTATTGGTATGTATGGAGTTGAACTCATTGCAGCCCTTCAAATAAAATCACATGATATTGAAGAATGATTGAAATATATAGGTACATAGAGATATATATTATGTATATACTTAGTTAAGTTCTGTTAATGTATGGGTATAAATCTTCCATCAAGTTGCTGAAATCGAATATATATGCAGAAAGAAACAATTTTAAGATACGAAGTCCTATATGATTATTTGAATACCACGTCCTTAGTAATAGAAATACTTTATACTTTTACTATTACGGTACCCGCGCATTGCGGCGGTGGTCGTGGCGGCGACGGTGTGGGGTCGAGGGGACTGCCTGTGGCGGAGGTAGCGTCAAGTGGTGTAAATAATTGATGTAAATGGTTATTGAAGATTTTTTAAAAGATAAAAGACCGGTAATGTAAATTAATCATTAGAGGTATTTTAGACAATTTTCTCATGTAACTTTTAATGAGGGGGTTGTTTGTAACCAAAAGTTATATTAAGAAATAAAAGATTATTGTGGGTATAAAAAAGTATTGAAAGATGTCAGTTTGCTTTATAAGTAATTATAGATATAGATAATGATTACCATACTATGATTCGTGCTAAATAATAAATAATAAGAAATATACTATTATTCGTGCTAAATAATAAATAATAAGAAATATATAGATGTTGGTTTTCATGATCAAATTATTTAATCATAAGCAAGTTTATATTTTGTCAAATAATCATCAAAAAGATGTTATCATATATTTAATACAAAAATAACAAATATCTATTATTGGTTATTTATATAAGGTAAAATTTATTCTAGACAAATGTTATATATATATACAAGGTTTTTTATCCGCACGATGTGCGGTTATATTTTTTAAAAATGCTTTAATATTGACATTAATAATTTACTATAGACAAATGTGGTGTTACAAAATAATTATGTCAGTCCACACTAAAAAGTGTGAACTTTTAGTTCTACACAATTTTTAATGTGGATAAATTTCTACACACTTTTAGTTTTACATATCTAAGATAGTTTTATATGACATAAACATAGTAGTATCTATATAATATAGCTCCGAATAAAATCAAATTTATTTAGATATGTATAAGATTGTTTTATATGACATAAAAATAATAAATAATTTATTGATCAAGAAAAAAAGGATATTATTTATTTAGTTAAAATATTTAATAGTAATAATTATTATAAATATAACTTTTTGTTAGATTTTTGTTGCCAAAGTTAACATATAATAAAATAATTATTGTGAAAAAAAAATATGGTGATGACACATAGGATAAATCCTATGTGGCAATATTTAGAGATAACTTTGAGTTGAGGTGGATGGTCTTAGAAAGCTAGAATAACTACTTTTTTATTAGATACTAGGTCTTTTATTAGATATTATTTATATGCGGATTTTTTTTAAAGCAGTATAATAATAAACTATATTATGAAACATGAAAAATATAGTGACCTCTAATCTTTGGATGATAGATTATATAATGTGAACTCCATACATAAAATACAAATAGACCTAAATTCAGGTTGAAATTTGACATTGAGGACTTTGGCTATACTTTAAAGAATTGTTATAGTTGGTCGAATACCCGCAACATACAATTAGGTCAACAAAACAAAACAATGAAGTGTAGTCATGATGATTGAATCTTTTGACTACATAGAGCTTGATGAATGTTTAACTATTTGTTAAATAGCAATTATATACATACACAAAATAAAGCTTAAAAAAAAACCTTTTTATAGAATTACTAATGTGATTAGATTATATTACCATTCATCCTAAATACATACAAATGGAATCAATAACAAATGAATTTGTAATCGTACGTACAATTCTAACAAATATAAGGATTTAGTAATATAGAATTTGTAATCGTACGTACAAAGTGACGATTTTATTAAAAATAAAAACAAAAATAAATAATAATAATAATAATAATAATAACAATAATAATAACAATAATAATAAAGGGTATGTAAGAATTTGTGGATTTGTAATATTCTTGCCAAATTAATGTTGATCAATCCCATAAATATATTGTTTTCATATAATATATATCCAATTTTATAGTTTCTATATTCTAATTTATACTATATTTACTATAAAAAAATTGATAATTTATAAAAAAACATGGAGATGCCACGTAGGATAAATCTTATGTGGCAACATTTAAGCATAGCTTTAATTTAGAGAGAATGACTTAAAAGGCTAGGATTCCTACTGTTTTAATATTTATATAGATATATATATTGTTGTTAACAAACAGGAAACATGATAACATAATAAAACATGGGTTAGTTTTTATTTTGGTGTCACCACTTGTGTTGTTTGTCTTTGTTTGTATGATTGTATCTTATTGGGTTTACTAGCTAATCAACCCGGATTTAATCCGGGTAGTTGCTAATATATTTCGTTATATATACAAAATAAAAATTGTAATAGGAGATAAACCTTAATCTTAACATTACCAAACATTGAATTCAATATAATTAATAAGACTAAAGCTTCAAAGTAGAATAATATTAACAACATCATCGATAGATAAATATAATATAACCTACAACCTATAAAAAAAAATACAATTCACATATCCATAACCATAAACTCGAAACGCCAAATGAGCTAAACTTATGTACTTATGTATTTTAACTCCAAAATAAACTTTTACTTGGAGATAAATATAAAATATATCATTAATTTGAATTTATAAATATTTCATCAAGACTTAAATGGAAATTTTGAAATATGATAGACAAAGAAACAATATGTTAAATTAAAATAAATGTATTTTTGTAATATGACATCATCTTTAATTATATAAAATGTAGAGAAAAATTATAACATGACACATGACATTTTTTCTTTTAGAAACAATCTTTCTTTATTAATAATAGAGATTTGGGTTATTCAGGTCCTCTTAAGATTGCTTAAAAAAAGCCCTATGCAAAAAGAAAAAATAGACCCCTAAAATTATAGTCGATAAATTTACTAAACATTATAGCTTAAACAAAGCAAATAAGTTATAGTCATCATTCGTCTAATTGCTATCAGAGTAATTTTTTATAAGCATAAAATATTAAAACCTAAGTTGCAAACTTTTTTTTGGCCCCCAGGACCAAGCCTATACTAACTTCCCAAAAGACGACCCTGGTCATTCACAATTTCAAGTTGATGAATAATTGTTTATTAACATTGCCGTATATATATATATATACACACAAAGACGGATTTAGCATGGGGGCATTAGGGGCAACTGCACCCACTCTAACTTTGATATTTTTTATAAAAATTTATGGTATATTTGAACTTTTACCCTTAAAAAAATCAAAAAAGATAAGATTTAGATGATAATGATAAAGAGATGAAAAATGATGATGGTTGAGATCGAAAGGAAATCTGATCCGATTTAGTCGGATTTTGTTGGAGCTGATGACTACATTGAGATTTGAATATGAAATCGCGAGCTAATATACCAAAGTCCTTTTGATTTACTGATGTGAATCTTCAATTTTTATAGAAAGTGATTGTTGTTGAATGATTGTATATAGTATATGTTATTTTCATCGGACCTGAAAGGATCTGAAAGAAGCAATTTTCTAAATGAATGATATATATGAATGTGTATGTATGTATATAAATGATATATATGAATGTGTATATGTATGTAGCGGATATATAGTATTCAGAGTTTTTTTCTAATTAATATAATATAGCTTTATAGGTCGCCTATTCAAAATAGAAAACTGTATATGTACATCAAATGTATAGCTGTATGACACCATCAATTTAAGAGTGTTGAAAGTTGGACTCCATGTATTGATTTATAGGAACATTTGCAATTTTACAATAATTTTATAACTATAACTAAATGCATAGAAAAAATTAATATTATTTGTGTCTCCGTAGAAAAATTAGTATGAATCAATGAAATACAGTAATTACAATTAGTATGATATAAGATATTTTTTTTGCCCCCTCGTATGAAAATTTCTGGCTCCGTCCCTGTATATATATATATATATATATAGAACCAAATTTAAACCTCAATAATGATGTTTTTTTTTTGTTGTATTTAGATAGAAAAATGATAGTCATACCATTTAGTTTGATACTTTTGTCATAAATATTTTGACTGATTTGTATAGTTTGATATTTTATCATAAATATTTTTATTGATATGTACACTCTCCCCTATATTGTATGTAATGTTTGAAATATTAAAATGGGTAATACTAATATCAACTCTTATTTAGATATAGTAATAGTTTACTACAATTTACTTTTAAAAAAAAAACCATAAATAAATAAAAGAAAAAGAAATGGAAAGACAAAAGTAGCATGCCACTTGAAAGCGCATCATCCCTCTCTGAATGATGTATCAAACACGTATCTGGTTTCATTCAGGAGTTCGTGTATGTAACCCTTTCATCACTAAATAAATAGGGTTTCTTTTCTAATTCTACCCGCGCCCCCACCCCCAAATTCCAAACAAACGCACCCACATTCATATATCATCAAGCCCCCCCCCCCTCTTTTTTCCTTCCTCTTTCGTAATAATCAAATTCAATCTTCAAGGGAAAATGACGAAACCACCGTCGTCAGCAGCAGCAGCAACCAACAAGAAAAAGCGGAAAAAAAACAAAAACAAAAAACCCAATCGCAGAAGCCTCTCGTATTCGTTTTCGACAGATACTGGAACACTTTCAGGCTTCCAATGCCGATGGTATCATTTTATATTGGGTTTTTAATATGAGTTTGTTAGTTTTTTAATTTAATGGTTTTTAACTTTTTGTATGTATAATTGATCTCAGTGTACACGTTTGAAGCCAGCCTTTCAAAGTTTGAACGGGCCGAGGTGCACAAAATGTGCGGAACAATGGGTTTGAAGTCAAAAAGTTCCGGGTGAGCTATTGCTCTTTATGCTTATCAATTAAATGGATCTTTTCTCAAGTTTTATGACCTGCATTTGTTTTATATGGATGGACTTGATTGTTAATAATAATAATAATTATTTAAGGTAAGCCACTAATGAACAAGGGCTTGTGTAGGTCTGAATTAGGAGGTAATAGGCGCATATCAGTGTACAAGTCCAAAAAGAAGTCCAACAGTATGAAAAAGGAGGAGGCTCTCACTTGTTTTGCTTTTTCATATGAGGGGAAGATAGTCTTGCAAGACTATTTTACTCTGTATCCACCTGGTAATCAAGAGGGGGAACAAAAGACCGCAACCTTGTCTAGCAAGAATATCGGTAGGACACGAAAGAAGGCAGACGATATTTTTTCCAAACCTGATATGAAAAAGCCTGAAATTGCAAAGAAGCTTGAATCTGTTGCTGCCAAAATGAAATCGGACCCCGTGTTGAAACAGGTTTTCCAATTTCCTGTCAAGCTCTTTCAGATACTGATAAGGACGAGCGACACGTTCTCTTTATTCACACCATGACTTAAGTTATATATTTTCGCTTTGCAGATAACTGAAAGTAGGTCCAAACTTCCAATTACATCCTTTAAGGACGTTATTGCATCAACAATAGAATCCAATCAGGTTGATCATCTACTTTTGTGTTATATCCATACTTAAATGGATATGAAATATGGGAGGTTATATATACATCTTTTTGTATAGAAGCATGCTATGTGTGTACTATCTAATGTTAATCTTTTGTGTGTCATGTTGTAGGTAGTCCTTATATCTGGTGAAACTGGATGTGGGAAGACCACACAGGTGGGCATCCTTTCCCCCGTTTACACCCATGGAAGATAATAAACACATATGCCTAACATGTCTCCAAATTGTTACATTAATACAAATTACATTTGGTGTAGGTGCCTCAATATTTGTTGGATCATATGTGGAGTAAGGGTGAAGCATGTAAAATAGTCTGCACCCAGCCTCGACGAATCTCCGCAATCTCAGGTATTCATCATTAAAGGTGTGGTTACAGTTTCCTACTGGTAACCTCATGAAACATCTAGCATGGTATGCTTCTATCTTTCCTAGGTTTATATACTTGTGTAATATATGATATGTTATTTTAGTTGCCGAAAGAATATCTACTGAAAGAGGTGAACATATCGGAGAGAGTGTTGGGTACAAGGTATATGCTGCTTCTTTTAGAACACGATAATCTGCTTTTTGTCATCATTGCTAGTGTTTTTGATTATTCTGCTTACATCTTTTATGTTGGAAAATCCTAGATAAGGATGGACACCAAAGGTGGAAGACGATCGTCTATTGTATTTTGCACGAATGGGGTTCTGTTGAGGGTCTTGGTAACAGCTGGCAATGGTAGGTTCAGATATGAAGCCTCATCAAAGATGGCCAAGGATGCATTTCCTGACATCACTCACATCATCGTGGTAAATTTAATTATGGCCTGCGAACATCTAAATTCTATGGTTATTAAGTAGGAGATTTATTTCCTCCTTTGGTGCATGTGTATTATCTGCATCTTCATGCTATGTGAAGTATCGTATTTTTAATTATTGCAAGATAATGCGGCTTTTGTATAACATATTAGTTGGTTCTATTATTTAGCAAATGCATTTCATGTTGCAAGTATTTGATTTATGTGTAAAACATATATAAAGGTGATGCACTTGATATTTCTTCAAGATAAAATTTGATGGGGTGTTATTAATATTTGCAGGATGAAATTCACGAGAGAGATCGATTCTCTGATTTTATGTTAACAATCATCAGGTAATATGTTGTTTACTTCACAGTTTGAACTCCAGCTGTGGTTGATTCACATGCATATTAAGAAGTTGTGGCCTTTATAGTTCATTAATCAATAGTAACAGTATTATAATTATGTGTTTTCTTATGCAGAGACATGCTTCCTTTGTATCCTCATCTACGTGTGGTTAGTACAGTTCATATTCTCGGTTTCTCCTTTATTTTAATCAATTCTTTAAGAATGTTGGCAAAATCGTATTTTGAAAGGTATTGATGAGTGCTACACTAGATGCTGAAAGATTTTCTCAATACTTTGGTGGCTGCCCGATCATACGTGTCCCTGGGTTCACTTATGATGTAATTTTTTTCCCTTATTCTGAAGTTCACTTATGATGTAATTTTTTTCCCTTATTCTGAATCATCTTATATTTGGGTTAAGGTATCCAAGTTTCCTTTCTGAATTTTTTGCATTCGTGTTTTAGGTGAAAAGGCTATATCTGGAAGATGTTCTCCTGCTTGTAAAATCAGAGTCGAATAAAGTTTCCCATCTTGATTGCACTCCCAAAACTAATTTTGATGTTAACTCTGAGTTAACTGAAGATTACAGACTTGCCCTTGACGAGGCTATTAATATTGCTTGGTCAAATGATGAGATGGATTCCCTCTTAGACTTCGTTTCAACTGGTAGAGGACTTAATTTTCAGCAATCCATGACAGGTGTCACACCATTAATGGTTTTTGCTAGAAAAGGTAGAGTGGGTGATATGTGCATGCTTCTTTCCTTTGGTGCCAATTGCCATTTACAAGATAAACAAGGCAATACTGCGCTTGCATGGGCTGAACATGAGAACCAGAAAGAAGCTTCGGAGATTCTAAGAAAACATCTAAACACAACCTTGGTAGATCCAGCAGAAGAAAAGAAGTTGCTCGATAGATACTTGCAAGATGTTAATCCTGAATTAATTGATGTTATCCTCATAGAGGAATTACTGAGAAAAATATGTACAGAATCTAAAGAAGGGGCTATTCTTGTTTTTCTTCCGGGATGGGATGATATAAATAGAGCACGGGACATATTAAGTTCTAGTAATTTGTTCAAAGATTCTTCTAAGTTTTTGATATTAGCTCTTCATTCTATGGTCCCGGCTGCAGAACAGAAGAAAGTTTTTAAAAGGCCGCCTCAAGGTCGCAGGAAGATTATTCTTTCAACAAATATGGCGGAAACAGCTGTCACAATCGATGATGTTGTATTTGTAATTGATACAGGAAGGATGAAAGAAAAAAGTTATGACCCTTATAATAAGGTATCAACTCTTCAATCATCTTGGATTTCAAAAGCAAGTGAAAAACAGAGGGAAGGACGAGCAGGGAGGTGCCAGCCTGGAATATGCTACCATCTTTACTCGAAACTTAGGGCAGCTTCGCTGCCTGAATTCCAGGTGCCTGAGATCAAGAGAACACCGATTGAAGAACTATGTTTGCAGGTATGCATTTCCCCTAACATGTTCAGTTGCATATGATAGATAATCGGTGTTGTGTCATTTCGACTACCCGACTTATGAATGGGTTCGTTTGGCTTTTTGTTTACCGAATTGTGTCAAATCAGAAGTTTACCTTATAGGGGGCCTGGTCAAATGGGTTGAAACTTTTCCAAACATAGTATGAAATTTTTTTTTGTATTTCTTCTTTTAGTTTTTATTTTTGAAATGGAACTAAACAAATTCACACCAAAATTTATGATCCGCACCTGTTTACAGATCGTCCATCATGGGACTTGAATCCATAACCTATAGGTTGACAGGTCATTACACATACCAAAAGAACCAAAGCTAAGGGTTAGTATCATAATTAAAACATTAACTATCATAAATAGCTGAAAAGGTGGACGGAGTAATGTTTGTGGGTAAGCCTGACCTTGCGCGCTTAAATCCGTATCAGAAACTGACCTGTATTCCCACATACCCATTTTACGATGGTTCATTTTTCAGATTACATACTGCATCCATGTGAACTCACCCATTTATTCTTCCCCTACTGATAGGTGAAACTTCTTGATCCAAGCTGCAAAATAGAAGACTTCTTGAAAAAAACGTTAGATCCTCCGGTTTCTGAAGCCATTCATAATGCGGTTACTGTTCTCAAAGATATTGGGGCGTTGTCACCCAATGAGGAACTCACTGAGCTTGGGGAGAAACTTGGTTGGATGCCTGTTCATCCTTTAACAAGCAAGATGCTGCTTTTTGCTATCTCAGTTGGCTGTCTTGACCCAGCTTTGACTTTAGCTTGTGCTAGTGATTATAGAGACCCCTTCACCCTTTCCATGTTTCCTAATGACAAAAGGAAAGCAACAACTGCTAAAAGTGAGTTGGCTTCGTTATATGGGGGCCATGGTGATCAATTAGCAGTTATAGCAGCCTTTGATTGCTGGAAAGGTGCCAAACAAATGGGAGTAGAGGCACGGTTTTGTTCTCAGTATTTCGTGTCCAAAGGCGTCATGAACATGCTATCAGGAATGCGTGCACAACTCCAAAATGAACTCCATAGGAATGGATTCATTCCTGATAGTTTATCCAGCTTTAGTGAAAATGCTCAAGATATTGGTATAATCCATGCAGTTCTTGTTGCGGGTTTATATCCTAGAGTGGGAAGGATACTTCCACCTAGAAAGAATACGCAACGGTTGGTTATAGAAAATGCTAACAGCGAGAAGATTCGGATACACCCTCAGTCCGTTAATTCTAAGTTTAGCTTCAGGAATCAAAATGTCAGTCCTTTGGTTATATATGATGAGATAACACGCGGTGATGGGGGTTTGAATATTAGAAATTGCAGTGTTATTGGCCCGCTTCCTATATTATTGCTTGCTACAGAAATTGCGGTGGCCCCTACTGATGATGGTAGCGAAGATGATAGTGAGACCGTTTATGAAGATAGTGATGAGGAAGAAGATAATGAAGACGAAACGAGGATGAGGCATGATGATAGAATAATGTCTTCCCCTGAGAATGTAGTCAAAGTTATTGCAGATAGGTGGCTTTCGTTTGAAACTACAGCCCTGGATGCTGCTCAGATTTACTGTTTGAGAGAAAGGTTGTCTGCCGCAATCATGTTCAAGGTAAATATCTTTATATTCTTATGCTATCAGGTGTTTGGATTCAAGTATACATCCCTGTATGTGGGGTATTTGTTCTGAAGTTTAGTTTGTGGTTGGTATAATATTATATCTGTAGAGAAAAGCAATTATTAATTGGAAAAAGTTTTTAAAAACATTGCTCTCCTTCTCTAATTGTGGTCTACGTATTCTTCAGATCACACATCCAGGAAAAGATCTTCCTGAAATTCTTGCAGCCTCCTTACGTGCAATAGCTAAAGTACTATCTTATGATGGCCTTTCTGGGATCTACACACCTCTGGAATCTGTGGACTCCCTGACTTCTATGGTTAAAGACACTGATATTGGGCAGCCGGTCAGAAGTTCAAATAACTTTCTTAAATCGCTTCTCTCATATGGTTCACAACAGTACTCCCAAAAACGTAGAGGGGATGCAGTACAGTTCAAACATCATGCCCATCCATCTAATTCAGGACCACCAAACCAACATAAAAATCAGGCCTTGAACGGATCTAGTGCTCCCAGGCTGGACTCTCTCAAACGCCAACGTGGAAACAAGGCTTAATATAAGTGGCCTTTTAGAATGTCAGGTTGTATAACATATTCAATTACTTAAATCATTAATCCAACTGGCGTTCCTTTTGTGCAAGTGTATCAGTTCTTATGTTGTTGGCATGTATTCAGATTTTCACTTGACCTTTTCATTACATATAGCAATTTAAACTACTTTACAGGTTTTGGAACGTGTCATGTTGTTTATGTAACAGCCAACTTTTCAGGTTTCTCCATCAGTATATCTAATGCATCTTCTTTATAAAGGGAAACGTGTTTGCCATGGGTTAGCTCGTCCTATATAACCATAGGATGGACATCTTTTTCTCAAATGTCAAAGTTAATATTTTCTTTAGGACTAAGTGCGCCGAAATGCAATTAACTAATCCTGAAAAGTTATTGTGTTTAGTTAATTGCGTGCACGAATTCTAAGTCGACTTTATCGTATTCAGGAAACTTGTTAGAGAGTCCTATAGTAAACAAAAGTTACCGGGTAAGAAGTTAGCCGGTCACAACTTTCACGTTGACCCGTTGACTGTTTACGTGGCATGCACACAATAACTTTTTGGGATTAGTTTATGCACATAATAAAAAAAATATATGAAAATAAACAAGTTTTATGTGAAGTAACCGGTCCTATATCCGTTTTATGTTCACAATAAACATAATTTCAAGTTTTCTGAATACAATAAAGCCTACCTAAAGTTCGTGTATACAATAACTTTTGGTGATTAGTTAGTTGTATTCCGGCACACTTAGACCTTTTCTTTATAATAAGATCAGTTTGAGAAGGGTAACTTCCATATTAATCAATCAAAAGTAAGCTATCAATCCCAAAAAGTTGTATGTATTTTAGCTTGCTTTGTTTTGGTTTTAATGTGTTAAGTGATGGTGAACTGAGACTCTAGACTCGCAACAAAGATTAGATACCAAAGAATAGATTTTATAGTTTGGATCCGCTAGGCTCAAACCAAACTTTTTGTAAGAACATTAGGACACTTAACAACCAGACCGTCTGGTCTCATGGAGATGCTTTCGATATCGGTGTATAATGTATGTAACAAAAGGTTTAGTATCAATATTCTAGTTTCATGATCATTTGATAAATAAATTATAGAAGCAATGTGTATTTCTCTATTCGATCAAACAATTAGCATTCAACTTATCAAGTGAACTTTAGTTGTGTGCCAAAACCAAGCTAATTTAATTTAGTTTTTCTTAGATTAAGCAATATGTGAAAACTAAAACAATCTAACTCTGACTCTCATGGTCTTTCAGCTTTACGAAAGTCTCAACATAATAAGCTTAATTTTCACAACAATCACCTCTGATTAATTACTGATATTTGCATCCGTCATACATTCTTCCAATTAATAGATGGACATTTCAGCTATGTGAACTCGGTTAGTCTTATTTAAACTACGTGTTAAATCAAGTAATTGAAGAAGCTATACTGTAGATCTGCAAATATTACACAAATTGTACCATGAAATATGCCATTTAAACAATCTCAAATGCAAAGTATATAAGTATTATACATCAGCTTAAGGGTACACAAAAACTGATATTTGGCTTAACTATCTCTCTCTCTCTCTCTCTCTCTCTCTCCCCTAACCTCGGACGTGACGTCGTTACCTTACCACTAATTCTGTATGTTATACGGAGTATTAGTTAAAAGCAATGTGTATTCTATTCAATCAAACATTGTAGTGTTTGATGAAATTTGTTTAAGAAGTAGTAACATTATACTATATAAAACACATACCAAATAAATTAGCAGCAAAGAGTATGGACATTTATATAATCTGTAATGGTTAACAATATCAAAAACTACGGGAACAGAGCAACTGCTAAAATCCTAAATAAGTTTGATGGTAATTATCCAACGACAAACTAGGAACTAGCAGTATGAAATCATATAAGGTTTACATCAATATCTTGAATAGAGAGACAAGTAATTGGGAACTATAAAAAAGGAGATTGCCTTCCAAAGTTTATCACAAGAAAACCGTGAATTAACTTCATATATGAATGAAGATTTTTTGCATCTAAACAAAGCAAATTTCAAACACTAACAACCAGATGACATAAACGACTAGTCTACAAAACGGAACATATTATAAATGAACATTCAAGCCAACTCCTTCTCAACTTTAATTCCCATAGAATTAGCAGTACCTATAATGGATTTAGAAATGGCCTCCAACGACATATACTGACAATAAGGATCAGACTGCTTCACCTTAGCAATTTCATAGATATGTTTCAAACTTAAAGTCGACGCAACAACATGTCCAGCCCGTCCACTGCCAGACTCAATCCCGGCCGCCCTTTTCAAATACCAAGTCACGGAAGGAGACCGAACAGTTAACTCAAACGTGTTGTCCTTAAACACTGTAACCGTTGCAGCAATGGGAGCATCGGGTTTGTACTTTTGAGTCCTGGCATTAAAGTCCTTACAGAACGCCATTAAGTTAACCTTGTATTGACCTACAGCTGGACCCACAGGTGGCCCGGGCCTTGCACCGCCGGCTGGGATGGTTAGCCTGACGGTTGCAGCCACAGGCCGCCGTGTTAGGATTTCTTTCAATGATGCCATTTTTAGTTGTTTATATCAATTAGCTGTTACAAAAGCACAACAATAGATATATTAAATATAATTGTATAATTTTATTACAGGTCTGATTATTTACTTCAATTATATGAAATGAGAATCAAAAAGTAAATGTAACAGTAATAGAATAAAAAAAAAAAAACCCTAGATGAAAAAATTGAAACCATACTGCATTTCTAACAGAAGGAGAAGAAGTAATGATAAAATGAAATGTAAAAAAGAAGGGATTCTTACTTGTTGATTTGACAGAAGCGAGTGATTTGAAGGTAATTTGGAAGAAAAAACCCTAATAAATTGAAGAAGACGCTATGTATGTTTATTGTACAAATGGGCTGTTCAGTCCAAAACAACAAAAAAGACCCAATACAAAGGAAATTTATTTATCTAGTATATACTTATTTGAATTTTCAGTTTTGCCCATAATAAACATATCAACAATTAACTAAACATTATCAAAAAGTCAAATTAAAACTAATATGTATTATGTTAATTTGAATTATGTTAATATTTTTGTTTAGGTTTAGATTTTTACATATAATTTCCTAAATTTTTAATTTTTATATATATAAAACTCAATTCGGTTTCTCCCTGATCTGATCACGAGTTTTCATAAATATTCTGACTCGTCGATCCGATCCTAAGTCACGAGTTCTTATGGTTAGTTAAACTCGAATTCGGGTGGATCTAACCCATCCCACAAATGTGAAGAGTTAGACTCAAACCCAAACGATTTCCCGAAGGTCAGGGACCTTAACAAACAAGTGTACACAAAAATTTACGATTTACACATATTTAACATATTGTCTATCATGGTATTTGAACTACAAGATCATCCTAAGAACGATGACTTGTGTATTGATTCATCATAGTGAGTCATCACACCCAAAAAATTATGGATAATGATAAATCAACCTAATTAGTGTGCTTAAAGATATGCCTAATAGTTAGATGATGACATGTGGAAAAATCAGGGGGCAAGATTGAGAAAGAGAATTAGTGGAATCCACGTGTCAGATTCTTAAAGTTTTAGGTTGATTTTTAGGAATATGAGTTAGATTTACTAATCATTTTCCAAAAATTATTTATAAATTAGTTTGGCTTGTAGTGCTTAGTTTTTGTTTTAATGTACGGGTGATTGAGTGTCCTATTAAGTGATACCAAAGATTCCCATAGTCTGAATTCGTTAGGCTCTACCTAAACTTTGTGTAAGAGTAAGAGCATGAGCATTAGGAGTCTTGGAAATGGTTTTAATTTCAGTATATAATGTATTTTGAAAATGTAGCGAAGGGTTTTAGTATTAAAAATAAGGGGTTAATGCATACTGATACCCAGATTTTGAGAGAAGGGAAGATTTTATATTTATACATGTGATTAGTAAGGGGAGATTGTGAGGCATATTTGTTTTTCTCTAAAAATAATCACAGTTTCGTGATCTTTTGATGAGTATAGTCCTATATGTAACATATATTTCTCTATTTCTCTATTCAATTGAACAATAAACATTTTACTTATCAAGGGAACTTTAGGTATGTGTGAAAACGAAAACAATTTAATATAGGTTTTTCTTGAATTGTGCAATATGTGAAAACCAAAACAATCTTATTCCTTACTCACGGTCTTTCAGCTTTACGAAAGTCTCAACAGAATATTATTTTTCACAAACACTCGCCTCTGATTGATTACTGCCTTACTGCTATTTGCATCCGTTATAAATTCTTCCAATCAATAGATGGACATTCAGATGTTCAAAAAAAAAAAAATAGATGGACATTCAGCTACGTGAACTCGGATAGTCTCATTAGACCATGCGTTACTTCTTTAAGTATTACACAAATTGTACCATATGCCCGTAAAACAATTTCAAATGCATCAATGTATACAAGTATTATACATCAGAAAGAGCTTAAGGGTACACAAAACTGATACTTGGCGATGGGATAAAAATAGACCCAAATAATAGATACTCAAAAACGGTCTGACCCAATAATATATCATATAATATTAAATTAACTACCCTCTCCCCTAACCTCGCTTGCTATGGACTTTTTCTATAAAGATGAACCTTACCACTCATTCCGTATGTTATGTTAGTTAAATCACAGCTCATCATGTTTGATTGATTCCTCATCTGTCTCTTCTTGTTTGGAGTCGGTATTGTCATCTTTAGATGAACTGGAACCTTTTGGCTCCTCTGTCTGACCCTCGGTCTCATTCTTTACAGGTGGCTTTTCAACTTTTGGTTTTGGCTTAGGAATTCTGTTTAAACTTGCAACCTGGTAATTATTATGATGATAGTCAGTGAAGGAAACAAAAAAATTAGAGAGACGGCCATTTACTTATCAACGATTCGATTAAGGCTATCTTATGTCAAATGAGTTAAATTAAATAAAACAATCTAAAAAAGAGATGGTGTCAAACAGGTCAAGGGTGACCACAATGTATCTTTGATGCACAAAACCAACCTATAAAATCGTTCTACTCAAGTGAATAGATTATTATTGAAATATAACAGCTTTGTAATCATAATTGAAATTCCACTTGCTTATAACAAGAGTTAAAATTTTAGACAAAATGTTTTTCGGGCTCCCCGTCCTGCTCTATGACCAGTTTTAGCACGAATAGAAAGGATGACAAACCCAACCCCCAGGTTTTTCTACCCCTAAAGAATAACATAAATAAGTGGCACTGTAGAGAAGGAAGAAGCAATATAAAGTAACAACTTGAATACATGCCTTGTCTTGAAGAACGAGTAGCTTGTTAGAAACTTCTTGAGAAGTAAAAGCCGGTGTGCTGGATGCAGATGTCCTGTTGATGGGAATTGGTTTTCTAACAATTAGGAATGTTCAAAGCCCGTATACAACTGTATTGTTTCTGTAATGAGTTGTCAACTAAGAACATGGTGCTTTTCAAATGTATAATACTGAGCACTTGTGTAGAAAGGCTAAAATATACATAAATCACTTTTTACAGTAACTTCACTAGTTTTCTGAAGGTTTTGCCACATCTTTGCCACATGTTTGATATAATGTCTATGTATCGGCTGGTTTCTTTCTAGCAATTTTTATTTTTAATAAAATATATTTTAATGCCGTTCAAAAAAAAAAATATTTTTTTGGGGTGCTTGCATCGAAATTTTTGTCAGATGAATAACAATGAAGCACAATCCGTAAATAGAGTATCGGTTTAAACTCACTTTTTTTGCTCGGCCTCCTTATCGTTTAGCCACTTTTTGAAATCTTCTGCCTCACGTAGAACCTGGAAATAAACATAAAGGACAATGATTTTCATTCATCAAATACGGCAAAGTCGATCCATAATATGCTAGAGAATGATTAGAAATAACATTACGGCAATGTTCTGAGAAGCAATTCACCTTATCAACTTTCTCCTTCAAAATCCATGGTTTTTTCGACTCCCACCCACTCACGATCTGCACGTATAGGTTTCATTATTATAATCTGAGAAACTCTGTAGGATTTACATTAACATCTCACAAGTTCTTCCAATAACTATTAGCTTCTCCATAGTTTCATGAAGATCAGATTCATACTCACTGATATATTGCATAACATCTCACAATATCTTTGGTAAAGGATTATAATATTCCATTAGTTCGTTTAAATTGCTTCTACAAAGTCAAGTATTTTGAACACAATAATTAATGATCACAAGCATAGGGTGTCACAACTTGAAACAATTTTATTGGATTTTGTTTACCTCTTGCAGCTCAGTGAAATACCGTCTAGCACTTTCAATTGCTTCTGGCCTTGCTGTGAGCTCCTTGTATCTGTAGTCGATGTTTATAAGAGTGAGTTTGACAATATCACAATCCCTTTCAAGTTAACTTTTTATTAAAAACAAAAAACAATCCCTTTCAGGTATGAAAAATCAATACTTGTTACATACCTGAAAAAAATTGGGTCACCAATAGCTTTTAACTGATCCAAGCGTTCTTGAAATTGAGTAGCTGAAGCATCTTCGCCGTCAGTGTACAACCAGTCTTGTACCTAAAGAAAATGCAACACATTCTACCATTTAGACTCACATTTGAAACTGATTTTTTAATAACTCTGACTTGTTAAGCTAAACAGGGTAAATTCCCTTTTACCCAACTGTCACTTGTTTGGGTAACATAATCGGTTTCAAACTAGCTTCAGCTGAATTGATAATGGAAGAGAGACAAACTTTCAAGAACATATCACTCTTAACAATCACAAATTTTCACACACTCAAATAACTGATTATCTCAATATAACTTCAACAAGTAAAAAACACATCCTAACACTATTTTTGACAACCCAGTTTATACAGATTGATTATCTGATTCTTGTTATTCAAATGAGCGTACTCAATTTCAAATTTCACATCCAGAAGCTCACTGATGAATATAACACAAGGTTAGTGTATAAAGAGAGGATGGCACGATAAATCTACTTTTGTTCAAAATATACTTAATTCCATAGGGCTGGTAAACACTTGAGATTTCATAGAAGAGGTCCCATGTTCAATACCCGCCAACTTTAACAGTTTAACTCATTGGTGGCCTTGCTTTCTAGGGGAAAGAAAGCACTTGTGAAAGCTGAATTTTGTGAAAGCTGAATTTCACAGAATTCTCATATAGGTAGAGATGTGTATGGGGATAAAGCTTAGGCCAGCTCCCATCATCATGTGGATTTCTATTGACAAACTACATGTACATACTAATACAGACAAAAAAAAAAGTGTGCATAAATAGACTGAATGAGAGAGAACCTCGTCAAGCTTTTCGACGAACGCCTGCCGTTGTTCACTTGAGGAAATTGTTTGCAGTTCCTCCAAATAATCAAGCTGCCACAACCCACAACGAAATTGACATGAGACGAAACACTAAAATGCAAAATTGACTTCTGATTGGGAATGAAATATCAAGCACAGCGAAAAGTGCCAAACAAGACCCAAACCTTTTCTCTGGTAGCATATATGTAGCCCTCGAGATCATTTTTCAACTCTGCAGTCCTCCTCCTTTCTGCATCCTTTGCATCTAGTGCCTCCAATCTGAGTTTCGCATCATAAAGAGAATCTTCTGACAGAGGTGCCACTGACCCCACTCTCTTTTCAGAAATCTGCAGCCGTTGACAAAAAGCCATTATAGATGAGTATACAGCAATAAGATAGCTCTTTTGTCAAGAATTGAGTAAAATCCAACCTTTAAAGGAATTCTGAAAGTCCTTTTCTTAAGTTTCTTTTCTGTAACAGGAGCTGCTGTGATTGGGTCATTTGTCGAGGAGTTATCTGAGTTGGTAGCCTGATCATCTGGATTAGGAACATCACTAGCTTCTGCTGCATTTGCGGAATTAGCTTCAACCGTTAGGTTAAGAGGGGCGGAAGCATTCTCTAAAGTCTGATTCTTTTTTGGGACCTCTACCCATTCAGAAATTTCGATAACAGCATCTGCTCTATCCAAAGAGAGTATGCCGCTTCTACTAAGAGAGAAATGAATATTTGCTTTTACAGGGGATGAAAGGTTGCGTGAAATGTACCTGAAGAGTTTTAAATTATTAAAATTAGAAAGAAAAGGATAAGAAGAAAATAGTACCATCATGAGATCAGACAGATCAGATTGATTAGGTTCCCGTACTTACTTTTCGCTAGCTTCAGCAAGACCAGAGACTGAATATTTCGCAAACGTACGTGTAGTAACACCGGGGGGCAAGAGATCTTCATTCTCATAAGAAAGTGAAACATCAAAATCTTTGTTGTGAGTGATCGACCGGTACATCTGTAGGAGATTTTATTAGAAAAAATTCCATTAAAAACTATAGGTGGCTTCTTGCAAAGCACAGAACTATTGATCAAATTTACCTTGATTGGTAGCTTTTTCAACCGTGGAACAAGTAATTGTGTTGTGGTCTCATCTTTTACAAGTTCGGGGCCATCTAGATCCATCATAAACCCATACATGGAACCATCAACCATACCAAGTTTACGATTCAATTTGATTCCATCACTCAAATTTGCAGCATGTAATGAAGCACCTAGAACTGTAGCTTCATCAGCATCAAGATGTTTGTCAACATCACTCCTACCAAGAAATTCTTGAAGCTTAGCCTATGAAAAAAGATACATTAATCAAAGTGAATTAAAATACAACTCCCTACTTCAAAACAACTAAAAAATGAATGACAAATAGATGCATAAATAAGAAATTTAAAAAATATCAGAAGAGAGGATAGTTATTAGAAATCTAATTATTCTGCACCACATAGAAAGACGTACAACCTTCATCTAGCTTATTAGAAATCTAGCTTATTAGAACGTATCTAGCAGAATGAAAAAGCAATAGCAAAGCACCTGCAACTTTGGAACTCGAGTGCCACCTCCAATTAACTCGAGGGCATATATGTCATCCACCCTCAAACCCGAGTGCTTGAGCAACTCTTTCACAGGGATTACAGATCTTTCCCACAAATCTTCGCACATCTCTTCAAACTTCTGGCGAGTTATTGTGCTCCTGCAAAAAGAGTAAATACAAACCATAAGGAAGATTTTAAAATACAGCAAACTGCAAACTCGGCCTTGAATATTTAAAGACCGTCAGCTTCATTTAATGATTATTGCTATAACTCTGGCGCACCTCATACCATCATCTGTACTCCTTTATGACACCTTTAAGCCACTACACTCCAAATGTTTTTTAAATTGATGTAGCATTACTCCACTTTCAAACACTCCACAACTTTTAATCACAACCACTCATCTTTTAATCATCTCAATACCTATAATTTTCAACCAGAATTTCACCCAACTATAATACTTTGAACCACATAATAATTCATTTTAACCACCAGTTCATATTCTCAACATTATATATAAAATGAGCCACAAAGCGAAACAAGATTATTCATGACCACCACCATTTATTTTAACTAAATAGTGTTCGTTTCCGCGGCAATGCATGGGTACATGCTAGTTTTCTAAAATCATTTTTAGATCAATATGCCAATTTAAATCCTATTTTCAGTTCTCTTTCAGCCAACCCCATTGTGAATTTTTATATCGCCAATTTGTACCTGAATGTCTATTTGACAAGTTTGATATACTATTTGAATTTTAGGACATTCTACAACTGAAAAGTTAAAGACCACTAAATACTTATTCTACATAACCAATAACAAGATTCATGGTCTGTACCTAAAGTCACGGTCATCAAGAAGTGATTCAACAGAAATTGGTGCTGCGGTATTTGCACTGAGAATTTCCTTTGTACGCTTAACCTGCTTCTTCAATTTGGCCATCGCCTTTGGATGCTGCCTGACATCAACACCATTTCCAACCTGTTTGTTGAATTCATCTGCAAAGTATTCCACCAATCTTAATTCCATATTTTGACCACCAAGCTCTGGATCCCATCTAACATCTTTTACCTGCATCAAAGATGTGTTATAAAACAAAATTATTATAAAACTGAAGCAACAGAAATACACATTCCTCTCAAGGCTAACATAGCATGAAACAGGTATGCACTAGACCGAGATTAGGCATGTCATCCAAAAGGATCAGTATATGTTAACTAAATTTTTACCATAGATATCGCAGCACTAATGGTTTATCATGGTTGGTCTTTCTAATTTCCGATGAATGAATGGTAATCGCATTATTAGTATGGTCTGTATTACCAAATTACAACTTAAGACCTTGTCAGTTAGACAAGTCTCATTCCGCAGTAGTGGCTTATTAATTTTAGCGACACCATCAAAGGAGTATCAGTCGAGTATTCCTGTAATTGTAGGTGTTGGTTCAGTTGGCTATAGTGCATACCATCTCGGTATATTTCAGATTTTCAATTTAATAAAACTTCACACGTTTCAAGAAACCAATCTTAAATAACATCTGATAGCCATAAACTTAATACAGGGGGTGAACAGATTAAGTCTTTATAACAGGATACTTGGTCACGCTTCACTTACATATGATTCAAGTTTTGACAATCATAAACCTAACAGTACAAATACTAGGATAGAATTCTATTCAATATAGTATGTGAAACTCCATTATCAGAATCACAATACGATATATAACCCCTAATCCATTTTTACGGCCACATACCAACCTAATCTCTAGCAGCTTAAATTTCAAAACTACATGACAATTAATACATCCTCGTTCATTGAATAATAGTGCGTGCTATGATGCTATCTAAGGAATAAATTTACTACACACTACATTTCACCAATGTTTAGACATAGCTGGCTTTTTGCCTACTTTGATAAAAAGACCTAAAAAACAAAGCAACACGCATATATATCTCAAAAGATCATAGTCATCATCAAAAACATCAGTAGTACCTGAAACTGATTAGCTGAGACAGTCTTTCCATACTCCTTAGTATTATACGCCGAAAAGTAAACAAGAGCAGCATAAGTACTACTAGATCCCATATCATAAAAAATAACATGTCGAGACTCATTAGCAAAATCCTTATCAATCCCATACTGAAGAGCAGCACCAGAATGTTCATTCACAAGGGACAAGGCATTCAAACCAGCCAACTGCGCCGCCTGAAGCAAACCTTTCCGTTCCGCCTGTCCAAAATACGGCGGAACCGTAATCACAGCATCCTTCACCACAACCTTACTATGAAACTCAGCTAACTTCAATCCATAACCTAAAATCATCCCAACCAACTCTTCAACCGAATAAACCGTCTCACCGTCATCTATCTTAATACCTACACCACCTCTAGACTCGTCTTCAACAACATTAAACGGTAGATACAACGAATCTAGAAACTTCTTAACATAATCAAACGGTTTTCCAATTAAATCACGGATTTGAGAATAAACCTTATCAGGATACCTCGCAGCGAGTCCCGCAGCTTCTTCGCCGATGAGCCGATCACCGGAGTGAAACGCGACTAACGCCGGCGATTTCCGCTTCGACATTTCGTTAATTGCGATTGAGATCGGTGCCTGGCCTGGTTTTAGATTAACTACGGCTACTTTTATCCATTCTGAACCTACATCAATACTAGATACAGCTGATTGACATGGAATTGAGCTGAATAACAGTAAAAACGAGATTAGGCCTATCCTGAATAGCATTTTGGACATCGGAAATCAATAGATACAGAATGATAGATATAGATTATAGATACAGATTTAGGGTTTAATGTTGTATAGATGTGAATGTTACCAGAAGTCTATAGAAGACTCACTGATCTTTTTTTTGGGGAATAGGTTTGACTATACGTGGTCAGTGATGTATTGTGCCAATAGTAAAGTGCCACGTCAGCCGAAGTGCCACGTGGCTGTTTATGATACCGCTAGTGTGTTGTTTTTGGCGTAATTGTGAAGGCTACAAAGGCTAGCATTCGAGCGATGACATCATTTTGTTATGGTGGGGTGTTTCATGTTTGAGATTGTTTAATTGGATGAATGCATGATGTATTTTAGTTAATTAAATAAAAATATTCTTTAACATGTTTTTTTTCGTATAGAAGCAAATCAATAAAATCGAAAGATCGACTACGGATAGTCGGTTATCTAAACTAAATTACTCTATCACAAGCCGAACAATGATTTCAAAGAAAAATCTCTAACAAATACAATTCTCCTAACAAGTGGAATTAATAGATTATGACTCATGTACACCATGTTAGGGGAGCTGGTATAAGTCCTTACCCAAAACTAGAGGTCAGATCTTAAATTTCAATTATCAATATTTCATTTAGAAAGTTTATTAACAGCCCTAAAAACCAAAACATTATGCAACTAGTATGACAAAATCTCTTATATAAATAAAACAAGATTCATATGACATCATTATTTTTAAATAATGATTACTTGTTATTGTTAGATTTATTTATATCAATAATTTCTTTTTTATTTTCTTAAATATAACATCTTCTTATTTAAAATTTAAATTATTTTTTAATTGATTTATGATTTATTTCATTTTAGCCTAAATCCAATGTAAATTTAAGTTTAATTATCTAACTTTTTTTCTTTAAACGACTATATGTCAATTTTCAAAATATTCATCTCTTTTCGTCTTAATATTATCAATCAATCCGAGAGACAATTGTTATAAAATCATCATTTTATAAAAATAGCTTACTTGTCATCTCCAAATTGTTAATAAAGTTTAGATTTTTTTTGTTTAAAAGCACTTTCCTTCTTTAAGTTTACTTCATTTTTATTAATTATGATGTCTTTTTTTATAGAAAAAATAAGTTTTTATTTTCTTTTGAAAACTCTAATAATTTATACATGATCTTTTAATTTTTCATCATCTAAGTAGTTTTATCATAATAGATTTTTAAATTATTCGCATATTATACGGGTCAATAAGCTAATTATATATATTCGAAATATAAAGTATACTATTTCGAGATTATGATTATGGTTGAACTATCTCATAGTTCTTAGACATCGACGTAACTTAATACTACAAAACTTTAATTAATAAGCCCGGGTTGAACCCGGGTTAATTACATGGTAGTATAATATACCAGTTTCACAACATTTTATTTGTTAATACATTATTCAGCAGATATAATAAATATTATAATATACATAGTAATATATTTATTAAAAAACGCAGACCTATATCATTTTTTTAATTGTGAAATTGATTATGTTTGTTTTAGCTTATTTTTTTCTTTTCTTGGACAAAATGTAGAGATCACTAACGGGTCATCCCTACTCGTCACGATAGAAAACCTATCATAGGTGAGAGAAAATCTTTTGTCCAACATGGAATCACAAAATTTTGTCACAAGTAACAAATTAATCTATGATGAAGTTTTTAAATATTTCACCTCAACCACTTACACCGAGAATAATTTATATACACTATAGTTGTAATTATAGTTGTAAGAATTAAATTTTCATTTTTTATTTAATCCCATTCTTTAAGATTTGATTAAATACCTTGAACACTAAGTTTGGAAGTTCTATTTCATAGATATGGTGTTGAAGAAAGCCAAAGACATGAATCGCCTTAATACCTTCAAACTATAAGAAAAAATGTATAAAAAAAAAGTACACAACTCCAACTATATAAGATTATTATCAATATCAATTATCAATTTTTCTTGGTGGGCTAGTGCACAAATCCGGTTAAGAATGTAGTCTACTTTTAGTTGTACCAGTCATTATATGGTGAGTTATATAGTGGAATTTGAAATGCATTTTTCCAAAACAAATCATTAATCAAATTTGTCAAACTTTTAAGTATACGAGAACGGTCGGCTGGTCGCTAAAATTCCACCACTTAGAGCAGTTGTTTTCCGACCTAGACGCCTCCAAAATCGAAATGAAACCTGCAATTCTTCGCATAACATTATTCACAATGTTGGTTGTAAACAAACTAGAAAAACTTATTAAGTGTTGGCTTTAAAGAAATTGAACAAGCTAACTAACACTTTGAAATAACTCATACTTTTAATACTCCGTACTACCTATCTTGAATGACCAATATTAGAAATCCAACAACCAAAGGCAATATGACGTTGACATGACCTTCCTTGTTATATGGTAACATACACGATAAGGGTGTGGCTTATGCGTCTATATCCATTCATATTCCTTCACGTTATCAAAAGTCATATTCATAGTGGTTTATTATTGACAAACCAAGACACGATAATATTCTCGCCTGAAGCTTTATATAATCGAGCAATCGATTATGTAACATGTATTTGGCGATAGTTACTTGACTTTTGAACTCTCAAGTATGGTACGTTACCGTTAAATATCAGTGTAAACCGAAAGGATCAACGAGGACAAAACTTCATATGTTTGGTAACATATGATACGATGTGCTAACAATATCACGGGAGACCCTTTCGATTAAGAACTGGATGTCGTAGAAGCTAATCCAAGTTTTAGATGCCATAACTATCGCATTAATATTTTTGTACGATATGTTCCAAAAGTTGTATAGCCCTCTGGTACACCCCTCTTTTAGTCCTACCCCTGTTTGAGAATTTGATGAAATTGATGCATGCTCTTGAGCACAATATCAGAAAAGCCTAAAAAAAATGTTTGACTCCATGTCAGATATGCCCCATTAACTAATACTGTAACAAACTAATTGGGATAAATATCTTAGGACATGGTTATCAAAAAAACAATTCTGTATCCAGTGGACACAAATGTGCAATATACCATCAAGGCATCAACACCTCATTTTCAGTGGCAGCAAGTGTGTGAAATTCCACTATCAGTTCAATTGAATAGCAATGAATCTGCACATCCCCAACAGTTCACTCTGAACAATAATACACACATGAACTGTCTCCAAATGCAATAAATGTGCAAAAGCCCGTAAAGAGAAAATGTCATCGGATGCGACAGCAACTAGAAAGATATGAACATCGACAAGAGCAAAGAGGCCCGTATCAATTATCCGATTTACAATGGTGCCAAATGTTACCGATGCAAGCATAATGAATGCAGCAAGACCATAACTAGAAAAATCACTGATAACAGGGATACTATGCAACAGGATATGAATAGATAATCATTCCAATAAGCAAAACAACATGATGTGGTTATTTATTCGCACCACAGGCAACCCCCCAAAAAAATCTCACATACATACAGATGACAAGATTACATTATTTCCACGCATAAATTAGTCTAACAATGAAATCACAAATTGAAAGTAACCAGCCAACCCCACAAGTCTTCTATCGAAACTGCATCGGTCTCTTTGAGATCATATGATTCAGTTAAATACAAAACAGTGCAAGCAAGCAAGCACACAAAGATAAAACAGAGAACAAGAAAAACAACGATAACAAAACAGGATCATGAATCCACAATAGCATTCCTTTTCCTCGATCAATTTGCCCAAAAATCGCAATATATATAACTTAACTTCCACTTCTCAATCACATCCTTGTGAAGAAAAGCTGCCTTGAAGAATCCCGAACCATATGCAATAATGCCATTCAAAAGTTTCAAACCCTGTAGATAGATTTCTTGACCCAATTTTCTCTAACGACTTCAATATGGACCAGATTTTAGACTAGAAAAAAATATTTGGATAAACCTAATGCAAAAAAAAATAAAAATGCAGTGACAAAAAGGGGGTAAAAACTTAACCCTAGAATCTAAACATGCTTAATTTCATCAAATTGGAAACCTAAAATCACACAGCAGCAGCAGCTAACAATAACTAAAACCCTAAGTTTCTGAAACCCTAGCAATCTTCCTGAATCTCCCACACACAGATTTCACAACTTACAACACATGGATATATATAGAAATATATATTGATTTTATATATATATATTGAGATATTGACAGCAGAGCACATCAAAGCAATACCGATTCGAACCAAATTCAACGATTATCATCATCCTTTCCGCCGGAAGATTGCGGCGGAGCACCGGAAAGTGAAGCAAGCAAATTCAAATGTCCCTGTGTTATAGGAAGGTAATTCCCAACCCTGGCCGCCGAAGCTTCGCCCATAGGTTGCTGCTGATGATGAATATACCTTCCTTGCTGCGCCGTCATCGCGTTAGGTGACGTCACCACCATCTCCGGCGGTGCCGCCGCAAAGCTCCAGACCTGACCGAAATCAGGCCTAGCTGGAAGTGCCCAAAATCCACCGCCGCCGCCGGCGCTAACAACCGCCGCCGACATGTTTAGGTTATGATTATGGTTATGGTTGTTGTCGTCTTTTCCGCCACCTCCGTCAAGTCCGTCGTCTTCCGGCCGGAGACGTTTTCCGAGAATAAACGGCGTCGGTGAGATTAAGTGTTGGTGATGGTGCGGCGATGTTTTGTTATCAAGTGCAGCTGAGAGTGAAGAATTAGGGTTTGAATTCCGTACAGCGACAGAAACAGTCGAAAAGCTGGCCGGAGTTGTACCGGTACCGGTGGCGGCGATGATAGAAGGTTCAGCTTGACGTAATAGCCACTCGATAGTTTGACCATCGGATTTGTGACCAAGTTCACGAGTGAGTTGGAAAACTCTGGCGGCACAGATGATCGGCATACGGATACGACGGCCACGGCCGTCGACTTTACTATGACGGTCTTTTGCCGGTGGTTTCTTAACGGCTAGAACACCGTTACCAGGTTGTTGTTGGATGTTTGTAACGGCGTTAGGGACGCCGTTAGCAGTGCCATCAGAAGTTGACATGATATAATAATAAAAATAATAATAATAGAGTGTATGTATGTGTAGGTGGGTGGGTGTTTGTATGGGTTGAGAATGAATGGAAGAGGAGATAAGGGTTTTAGGGGAAAATGGTGATGCAGAAGAGCTCTAATGATTGAGCGGCAGGAGCTGGTGGAGACAGGAAGGCACATGGTATGTGGGCCATACCCTGAGGTACTACTCACACTCTACTTCACGCGCTTCTTTACACTTCGGTTTTCTCACGCATTCACTCTATCCTCCAACCTGGGATTTTCATTTCAAATACTAGTAGGTCTTTTTTGGGGGTTATTTTTGAGACAAGTTAATAATTTCAAAATAATTCGAACAAACAAAAAAATTTCAACTCATAATCACACTATCAATCTATCTTATTTTTTGAACAGTATTAATCTATCTTATTGTATATCATTTTTGTCATATCTCAAATACAACTTTTTTTTCATCTTTTAGAAAAAAAAAATACTTAAAAGATAGTTGAATTAATCTATCTAAGAATTTAAATTTAACAAACAAATAAAAATATGTAGCTCTTATATACCGAAATTTTGGTATATAAAATCTCTTAAATCTTGATTTTTTTTGTTCTATAAAAAACATAAGAGCTCAATCAAGTTTTGTTATGTAAGACCATTCATAACCGTTTACCTTTTTACTTACATTCTTTTCTGCCAAATCAATATCACCTTCTCATTTCGTTCACATTCTACCTTTTTCCTTAACCATTCACTTATCATTTGGTCCTCACTTTCATTTAATTAAAAACACAATACATTTAATCAATATATAAAAATGGACCACACATTTTGTCTTTTTAGATAAGTGATCATAATCACTTTCCTCCCTTCACCTTCACTCATCACCTACATCCCTTAGTCATTCACCCTTTTCATCTTTACCTTTTACCTACCTCTTTCACTTACATTTTACAAATGGTCTAAGGGGTTTTATACTTATATATATATATATATATATAGGTTTTAGGTAAAATAAAACAAGTATTAAAGTAAAACAAATAAAACAATAGGTATTTATTCACTGAAAATCACAGTGCATCATTAAAATCGCTTGTGTATCAATTGTTTCGTGAATTTTCGTGCTTCAATCTAACCATTATCTAAGGGTCAAGATCTTGTCTTATTTATTTTACTTTAATACTTATTTTACAACACCCAAATTAAAATAGGAATTGATATATATTTGTAAATATTGTATCGATATTAAAACTTTTAAGTATAATTTTCTTGAGGTAACTATTGAAATTCACATATATTAAGTATTAACATACTAGATATATATCATACGTGATACGCGAGCTTATTGATAGAATTTTATTTGATATTGTTGAGAAAACCAATTTTTTATAGATTAAATATTGAATCACTATCGATTAAGTGACAGAGCTACATGAAGACTAAGGGTTGTTGTGCCGATCTCAATATATAAATACATATATATATATATATATGGAAAAGTGAGTACGAGGTTATTACTCATCTAAGTGTAGATAAGAACCCTCATATACAAATATTTTAATATTTGTTTGATTTTTAAATAAATACATGGCTACCCATGATTTTTATGATTATAAAAACAAAGTGTGAGAAGTTAGATGGGAGACAACCCCATACTCACTTCCTTCATATAAATATATATACATATATATAAAAAGGTTCATGATGTGGCTATCGGATACCTGAACTTGGCTATAGAGTACCTTACATCGCATATATTTTAATTAATAAAAAACATGAGGGATCAATAATTTATCCATTCTAAAATAAAATATTTAAAAATTTGTATGTGAAAGATTTCATACATAAGTTTAGATACACGTGCACTTATCTCATATATATATATACACACTGTACTATAAAAAAAATAACACTTTATACGGGGGTGTTGAAAAATATGTAATTTTTTACTTACCATCTTTAAAATATTTTTACATACATTATTATCTTATTATTAATATTAAATTTACACTATCAATCCTTTGTCTTTTAAAAATATCAATTAACCCTTTAAATTAATTAGTTGTACATCATTTATTTACACCACTAGACGTCGCTTTCACCAGCAACATTCGCTCCAGCACGATCACCGTCGTATTGTGCGGGTACCTTGCTATTAGTATATTATGATAAAACAACACTTTGTTTTTTAAAGTGTTGAAAAATATGTAATATTTTAACCTAGCACCTTTTAAAATATTTTCACATACACTACCTTTAACATTAATGATCGAATTGCAATATCAAGCTTTTATACATATACATACTTGACAAATCATCATCATAGCTTTTATTAATATGAATAAATAGCATATTAAAAAGTCATAAGCATGATTAGAACCCACAATCTCAAGTTTTTTAAAAATAATGAGATTTTTGTGAAACATAATGTGAAACATAAACAACTTGATCTAATGAGATTTTTGTTTATATTTTGAAAAACATGATAGATATTCGGTCTAAAATCCCACAAAAAATTATTAAAAATATTATTTATATAATTAGATGACACTTAACATATATATAAAAGAGATATATTTTACTTCATTACATAAAAAAATATCTTCGTTATTCGATGACAGTTTCTTTTTATATTGAACATTTGTTGAACTATTTGATAGAAATTTATGTTATCTCGTGCAACGCACGGGGCTAAACCTAGTTTAATATATTTCCATGAATCATTTACATCAATTATTTACACCACTCAACGTCGCTTGCGCCAACAACAGTCGCCCCACCACCACACTGTCGCCGCCACAACCACCAGTGTCCACCACCATATTACACGGGGTACCGTATTAGTATATACTTTAAATGAGTCATGACCACACCATCGCCACTATAACCACCACTACATTATGCGGATAACATATTGGTATATATTTTAAATGAGTAATGAATATTAAATGAGTCATAATATACTTGATAGTGATACTCCAATAATTTCATCTACGAAATACTGTAGAAAACAAAATCAGTTCCAAACATATCTCGAAGGGTTTATAGCTGATTATTATCATACATCAAAAAGAAGTATTTATTGAATAATTCGCAGACTGTTAATATCAAAAAAGAAAAAAAAAACAAAAAATATTAGTTATAGTCGATACTCAAACAAGTAAACAACAAGTAAACACCAATATAATAATCATGCCTCCATGCTGGGTACATGGTGTAGTAACGGTCTAAATAGCAAAACAAGACGAGCAAAACATACATCATCATTAATTCATTATCATTAAACCAGGCAATGCTGCGTTTAACATTTTTCAAATGATATAATATCCAAAATCAAGAAAAAACACCTACTTCACATTCCTAATGCAAGTAGAATCACTAGCTTACTTGATCCAAAATTTAACCGAAATGCCACGTAAAGAAAATGATACTGTGGTAAATTAAATTTTACTTTGAAGAGTGTAGGTAGGTAAATAAAATATAGCTGCTCTCGAGTCTCGACGATGGTTTGGACTTTGGAGAAATGAGATTTTGCAAAAGGTATGGATGAAATGTTTTTAGTATAATTAAACTTGTGAACGTATTAACATGTCAGTATGTCACACTCAGATTAGACAAATTTTACTAATCGAAGTCAAAACTTGGAACCGTTGATGTATTAAGCAACGTGTAAATATAACTCACTCTAATAAAGTAATAATTGTTAAAAACTTCATATAGAAATACAAATTAATCACATTCGATTAACTTGACTATTTAGTAGGAGGTATAGTTGGCTTAGTTGCAATTTTTCTCCCATCATTAGTCTAAAAAAATGGCTAAACAAAGCCCTTAGGCTTTATTTAACGTGCATAATTTTTTTTTTACATTTTCATATTAAAAACATATCTCTTGAATCTTATGGTAAGTGTACAACTAATTAATGCAATTTAGAAAAAGCCGGTAGAGCTTTGTTCAGGAAAAAAAAAACAAACCATATGCTAATTAAAGCATAAACTGATTTGTCGTAACAAAAGAATAGTAGCAGTGAATTAAATTATACATATATAGTGTATGTGTATCCATCAACATCCATACAACTTTTCCTCTTCTTTTCCTCGTGGATATATGAGCTGTATTTGATTTATATTCAGTCACTGGCAATCACTTTCATAGTTTCATTTGCATGCAAGAAATGCAATATAAGTTTGATTACCCATTAATGCATAGTTTCAATGAGAGACAGGTCGTAATTAACCATAAATGTGAACCTTTCTAGCCAAAAAAGCTAATCTATAATTGATTGATTAACAACAAACAAGTACAAACATCACCTTGATTGACTATAAAGACCAATCTTATTTCTTTAATTAGTAGGTCACAAAATTAGATCGTATAGCGATTAGTACAAACATCAACCCTATAAATAGATGAACTATAATCAACATAATTTCGACTCTATAATATAAAGTTGCAAGCAGTAATCATAGATCTTATTTTCCGATCATATATCATGTCGAATGATAATAATATGTCAATAACTTCGATCAACTTGACCTAAAACAACTCCATATCGATTTATAGTTAAAATGTCAGGCTAATTGATACAAACTATATATATGAAACGAATACACACAAATATAATTGATTATAACTTAAACATGGATAATAACATACTCTTATTATTGAACATAAAACGATAGCATAAAAATTAAGTGTCCTCAACTTTTATTGAAAATAACTTAAAAATAAAGGCGCGTTTGATTCACAAAATGTTTTGGGAAGGAATGAAATCTGTTAAAAGAATTGGAATATGAAGGAATGAAATTCGACGGAATGTTTTTGATTTTTTAAAGACTCAAGTGAGAGACGGAATGAAATTTCCTTCCCTCATCTCCAAAGAATGGAGCTTCCATCAAATGGGTAATGTTTACATTCCAACATAATGTGAAAACCTTTATTTTTAACCAACCAAACACGTTAAAGAATGAAATTCAATTCCAATAGATTCTATCAAATTTTGTGAACCAAATGCGACCTAAGTGTGTATAGGATAGGGATATATATAAGATTTATATATAAGATGTATGTATAGGATAGGGATATCATTTTTCCAAGTTAATCCGTGGTCTATATTAATCAAAGCTCAAATAATTAGAGGAGTGGTACAAACAAACATAATCTTGGTGGGAAAAGATAACTAATTGAGAGAACGTAGGTTGGCCACGTCATCAAAAGACTTGTGCATAGCATCTCCTCATATCGCCGCCGATAACATCTCAAAACAATTAATGAAGCATATTTCATTACCCCCAAAATCAACCAACCGATGGACAACGCACTTACAATCGCATCTCCTTCTTCACCAGCGTCGATCCTCCGACGCCCTCCGCCGATCGTTCCCGCCGCTTCTTCTTCTAATTCATATTCATCTTCATTGATTATACGAAATCCGTTACGTATTCGGAATAATCACATAATAAAGCTAAGTAAGCATTCTTCATTCCAAAATCGATTTTCATCATCATCGAAAGGTGAAATAAAATGTGTTAGGGAGATAAACGAGAGTGAATTCGAGGACGTGGTATTGAAATCTGATCGGCCTGTTCTTGTTGAATTCATCGCCGGTTGGTGCGGTCCTTGCCGCTTAATCGCTCCCGTCATTGAATCCGTCGCTCAGGTTCCTACTCTCTCTCTCTCTCTATTAATCATTAATCATTAGAATTAAACAACCAATTATTACTATATTACATGCTTAATTAGTTTGTTGAAGTGTTATTGTATTGGAAATGGAGAAAAATCAGGTAGTACTTGGAAATGAACCTTAATTAACTAGACATCAAAATCCTATATGTTGATTACACAGGAGTTTAGATACTTGGGGGTTTAATGTCGGGTTAGGATGTTTTCTCTCAACTATGGTGATACGTTTTCTTTGGTTGGTAGTGGAGATGATCGATCAGGTGTGCTAGTGGTCTTTGACCGATAACAAATTACTATTAAAACGAAGAAAGTTTGAAAGTTTCTTTTACCTTGTACAACATACACTTGTGTTACTGGCTTCTTCACTATGTGTTACTGTATACAACTATCAAACTGTCCGTATCAAATGTTAATAGGACCATCATCCTAGTTTACACGTCGTTAGTCATGCTAATTGCTAAAAGATCAAGTGTATACAATTAAACTCATTTCTGTAGCAAATAGTTTAAAAGTTAAATGTTTACCATAGCAAAACATCTATATATATCCCAATGAATAATTAGGGTTGCGGTTGTGCGTGTTTGCTAAATTTCAGGAATACGAAGATAAATTATTGGTTGTAAAAATAGATCACGATTCAAATCCAGTGTTGATTAAAGAGTATAAGGTATTCGGATTGCCTGCGTTGATTATGTTTAAAGATGGAAAAGAGATACCCAAAAGTAGAAGAGAAGGTGCCATTACTAAACCTAAATTGAAGATGTATATTGATACATTGTTGGATTCGGTATCAATCGCTTAACTTTAAAAGCTACAGCATTATTATTAATATTTTTTTTGTTATCATTTGTTACATGATTAATTATGATCAACAGATCAAGAGACTTGTAATCTATGTGCACAAAAGAGAATTGTACAAAAAAATGTAACACTCTCATGTTTTTTACGCTCTGTTGTGCATTTTTGGTAACAATAGCAGTCTAGCAGATATATTGTAGTGGAAGTTTTGGATTTTTTTCTCCTCTCAATATGTATACTTTTTGGATGAAAGGGATTTTTTAATTCAATTACTGCTTAAATTGTAGACGTTTAACATTGACACGAAAGAACCAAACATGATCAAACAAAAAAGGTTTCTTAAAGTGAGATTTAACTTCTTTGAAATGATTTATGGCAAATATTGTCTTTTTATTAGTGATTATCATCCTTATGATTATTATGAAATGCATGTGTGTAACACATGTTTCAAACTTTCAATTTTTATACATCAATTTTACAAAAAGTTCCGTGGAGGAATCAATTCCAATTAAAAGCCTCCTAGCGAGTGAGCGAGTACATCAAATCAACTTTTTGTACACGGCATTCTCCCATTTTTATGTGGATTTAATATTGATGAAATTCGTTTTTATATATACTAAGTTACTTTTATGTGTTGATGTATTTAACTCATTGATGTATTTGTGGCCAGATGAGATCAAGATCATTTTTAAGTTACTTGGTAAGTCAAGTTGAGTTTGTAAGAAAGAAAACTTAAACAAAATATTAAAAAGAAACGGAGAGGGGACCTTCATTCGAATATGTGAAAGTGTATGTAAGCAATATGGGTTAATTTGGATAATCAGTCTATAAAGGATGGAAAGAATTCTCTCAAAGTTATCCCACTAGTCATGTTAAAGTAATCTTGACTTTTATATAAAAATTAAGGGCCAAAATTCATCGATGATCAATAAATCTTAACCCTTAATTTTTATTGAAGAGTCAAGATTTCTCCAACTTGACTCAGGTTGAAATATAACTTGAGAGAATCCTCTTACCCAAGGGTCAAAATTTTCTCAATTTAACTCAGGTTAAAAAATAACATAAGAGAATCCTCTTAAAAGATAAAAGGACCAACATTATTTTGAGTCATTGACTATGAAAGGATAATAATCTCTATCAAAGGTGTTTATTTTATTTTTAAAGTTCTATCAAAGTTAATTAATTAATAGAAAAAGTAGACATACTGGTTAATTTATGTTTATTTTTATGGGATGAGTATTTTAAGATATAAACAATTTTACATGAATTGTCATAGTATATATCGAATTTCAATCTTGTACATTGTATGTAACAAACTTTCAAATCATGTACATTGTATGTATCCGAGTATATGTGACAATCACATACGTTCCCACTTATAAGTTTTGGATTGGTCAAGTACATATAATGCACATGATTTGAAAGTTCATTACATACAATGCATAAGATTAAAGTTCGATACACACTATGATGATTCATGTAAAGTTGTTTACATTTTGAAGTACTAATCCTTGATTTTAATATATGATAAGTGAGAAAAAATAAATAATTGAAAAAAGGGTATGAAGGATTAGATCAAGACCATCAGTAACATCGATCGATGCATGGAAAAACGAAAAAAGAATTCACATAGGTTACGGTATCATAAAGACTTTCAGTAAGAAATTTTAGCATGATCAAATAATTGAGATATAAAACGATGTCATCATTAAAATTACATCATATTGAATATCTATACTCCTTAACAAAACAAATGCTTCTTTTTCAAAAATTTTTTAGTTAACCTATATACTTAAAACACTCTTAATATAATAAAATTTAACACATATATCTATCTTTTAACTTTTGGAAAAATTAAGAAATCATCTTTATATAAATTACATTTATATCAATAACCACACCGTCACCATCCGTCGTCGCAAAACCACACCGCTATCATCATCATCGCTACCACCGTTCCCACCACATCTCGCGGGCTTCGTCTAATTTGTTATAAAACTTTAAGCTGAAAATGATATGTTGTATCTTCTTTATATAATTAACATACTCGTTTAAAGCAATCGACACTCTTTACTTATATGAAAACTTAGAAAAAAAATACTAAATAATACTATCATATCTTTTACAAATTAAATAAATATAAAAAAAATTTCAAATAATGTTAATTTTCTTCAAAGGTCAAGATTGTTGATAAGTCATTAGTCCATCCGATTATCAAGACTTTAAGAGAAAAAAAAGACCGTTTGACCCAACATAAAACTTTATTAAGTTCTTCTATTTAGCCTTCACATATGACCATTCCCAAAGTAGGTTTTGTGTTCAAGTCTTGGGGAGAACATATGAATTAATTTCCTTTACGAGGGTTTAGCTTGGGTATTTCATGTTCAAGTCTGAGGGGCAAAGTTTACCTCTATTAATCATCGTGCCTTTAGGTGGATTAGTAGGGGGTTTTCCCCCATCAAGTATTTAAAATAGGCATTCTACTTCGAGGGATCTCTCTAACGTGAATCCGTTTAAAACAACGTATGTTAGACCACGCATTGTCAAATCGAGACACAAAGTTTCTAACGAAATTCATTCCCTTTTAAAAGTTGTCTTAACCGGGAAAAAAAAAGAACATTTTTTGGTTGAGAAGTCAAATTTTCAAAGACGATTTCACACAATATGATAATATTATCCCGCAAACACGATTCCAGTGTATGTGTATGCAGTTTCTGTTAAAAAGTTCTTAACCTCATCATCATGTATCTAATATTCCTCCCACGAAAACCATGATTAGCAAGCCAATCTCCCCTAAATTTTCATCACTAAAACCCCAATTTGACTACTTAATAACCAATTCCAAAACCCTTAAACAATTCAAACAAATTCATGCCCAAATTATCATCTCCCAGCTTCCATACTTTTCATCAAAGTTAGCATCTTTTTATGCACTTTCACCTCATGGAAACTTATCTTATGCGAAAACCATATTCAATCAGCTTCCAAAACCATCTTTACAACTATACAATGCACTCATTAGAGCCTTTTCAACTTCCCAAAACCAAGCCCAGGAATCCATTTTCTTGTTTCTTGAAATGTTACAAAATGGTGTGTTACCGAATAATATGACGTTTCCTTTTGTGTTTAAGGCTTGTATGGTGTCTTGTAGGACTAAAGTTGGGATCTTGGTTCATACCCATGTTTTGAAATGTGGTTTTTTGTGTGATTTGTTTGTGCAGAGTTCTTTGATCAAGTTTTATGCGAATGGGAAGTGTTTGAGTGACGCGAAACGCTTGTTTGATGAGTGTTGTGTGAGAGATGTTGTTTGTTGGAATAGCATGATTGATGGGTATGTGAAATGTGGCGAAATGGAGCTTGCCCGGAAAGTGTTTGATGAAATGCCGACTAAGGACGTGGTTTCTTGGAACAGTATGATTAATGGGTATGGAATCATTGGGAGGCTTAGTGAAGCGAAGGAAATTTTTGAGCGAATGCCAGTGAGAAATGTGATTTCTTGGAATTCTATGTTAGCAGGGTATGTGAAGTGTGGGAATGTGGAGGATGTGGTGAACATGTTTCGTGATATGCCTTGTAGAGATGTCGTTTCGTGGAATGCTATGCTTGCTTGTTATGCGCAGAATGGGAAGCCGAATGAAACACTTGCGTTATTTGATGAAATGAGGGTTGCTGGAGTAAGGGCTAATGAGATGACTGTTGTTAGTGTATTGTCTGCTGTTGGTCAGTTGGGTGTTTTAGATCAAGGGTTGAGCTTACATTTGTATATAATTGAAAAAGGTATTAAGATTAATTCAATAGTTGCTACCGCATTGATAGATATGTATGTCAAATGTGGTAATATTCCAGAAGCTTTGAAAGTATTTGGTTTAATGAAAGTGAAAGACATTCTTACCTGGAATACAATGCTAATGGGTCTGGGAATGCATGGACATGTTAGAGACGCTCAAAATTTATTCAAACAGATGCAAGGTGAAGGAGTCCTACCAAACGACATGACTTTTGTTGCTATGTTTGGTGCTTTTCGGCACGCTGGAATGACGGAAGAGGGTCAAAAACTATTGTCTTCAATGTTATGTGTTTATGGTGTTGAACCTAAAGTTGAGCATTATGGATGTGTGATTGACCTGCTTTCTCGAGCTGGAAGATTGGAGGAGGCCTTGGAGATAATAAGGAATATGCCCATGGAGCCCAATGCTTATGCATGGGGTGCTTTGCTTGGAGGCTGTAAGATCCATGGGAACGCCAAGGTGGCTCAGATAGTGGGAAAGCATCTCCTTGATTTAGAACCACATAGTAGTGGACGGTATTATTAATTTACCAAATATATTCATTCCCGTATATAGAGCATGCTTATTTTTGGTGTATATACATGTATATTTAATTTCATTTTATGTCGATGCTGATAAAAATACATGATGAACTCTCTCAGGTACGTTGTTCTTTCAAACATATATGCTGGAGCAAAACGTTGGGATGATGCAAGAAGTACAAGGAAACTTATGCAAGACAATGGTGTAGCCAAAACACCAGGGCTAAGCGTGATAGAGTTAAAGGAAGACATGCACGGTTCTGTGGTTGGGAATCAGTCATAATTTGAATAGACACTTATTAATAATGGTTGGTATGAGATCATAATGCACTTGAAGAACACAATTAGATGTTCGCCTGGTACAGATGAATCTCTGTTTCATAAAGAAGAGTGTAGATAATAGGTAGTGTCTCCGTCAATTTTATATCTTGTAACATTGTGAACATGTATATTATGTATATATTTATGAAAACACATGTATAGTTCATTAGACAAATATACTACCAATTTTAGACTTTATTCAACCTTTTGTTACCCTCATTCAGAGGAATTTGTATAAGTTCCACCAACACCGCTAAATATCAGCAAGTTTTGGTAAGAATGACAACCTTGCCACTTATAAAAGCCCCTCGCTTAGCTAACTAGTTTGTGTTTGCTTCAAGTCTCCATTCTTATGTGGGTTATTTATTTGTGTATTCTAGGGTTATTAATGAAGACCGTGTTATCGTTTTGGTCAGTCAGGGATATGTTTGCTTGTTTGTTTTTTTACTCTCCATTTTCTGAAGAGGTGGCAAACTGGATGGGTCAGGCAGTTAACAGTTCAAACCGAAGCGGACTGACCCACAAGCCCACAGAGTATACACTATTATGTGTGTTATTACGTTGGTAATCTTAACTTTCGGTCATTGATAAAACTGTTTAGAAGCTTCAATGGGTTTGTATACATGTCAGATGACTTTCAACGGGTATGAATTAATTGACCCATTCAGCTTGTTTTCATTTTAACTGTTTCTTATAGCTTAAATTATCTGACTTGTTAGGGATTAAACATAGCCCAAATCAAATCATTTATCTATAAATAGGAGGAATTGCCACCTCTAGTATTCCGTGATTGTTTTTGGCAAGTTGAATTCAAAAATCACAAAGAAGTTTATGCAAACCAAAGGGTTGCAGAGGTGATAATGTTGAAAGAAGCTATGTCCGTTTTTATGGTTGGGGACTGGTTATTACTGTATCAAATCTTAACTAAAAAAAGTGGCATGAGACTCCAATGCATAGCGCACCAGCAGATACATATGAATCTTTGTTTAATGTAGAAGAATAGGAGAAATAGCAAAGAATTTCACCACAGCGTATGGCTTACCATTGCTTATCGATTGCCATGCCTACACACAAACCATGCCTACATAATGGTCAAAATCCCGAGAGCATGCAGAGACTGCCACCAAGTTGTGATACTGTAAATGTTTTTCACCATTTCAAAGTTGGTGACTTTCCATGCTTTACACGTCAGGTAAGTCGTTGTGTTATGCACAATTGTAAAACTTGACTTCAAGATCTGAAAACATCCTGCGAAGATGAGAAGCCACCATGGAGGGAAAATATGTTCTTGCATACATACACATGATCACATATTTACCTAAGGTTTAGCTAGAAATCAAACTAACATAGCTCATAAGGTAAAGTAACCATCTTGTAATGTTATGACATCCTAGATTTTTATGAACGAGTTATATTCTCTGATTATCGTATGAAAGCTACGTAATCAAAGCATAAAATCAAGGCATTATTAAATCTCATTTGGTTTTGGCAACAAGACTTTTGATTGTTCGATGATTCTGAAGCACGAATGAACCCAAATAAGTGCTTCACAATGCTGGTAATAAGTCATATGAAAGGTTGTCATGTAGACTTTTAGTTATTTCGTTTCATCAGCAATTTGCATATTGTTCCCGAGTTTCATCATCATCTTGGATCTTCTCCTTTATTTCATCAGCATTTTAAATGTTGGTTACTTAGTTTCATCAGCATTTTGGATCTTGTTCCTTTGTTTCATCAGCAAGTTGTGCTTTAGTTATGGACTTCTAGTTTCACCAGTTTATATAAATACATACTACCATGAAAGAGCTAAAATGCTATTTATTATTTTTGTAATAGTTGCATATAATATTGTACGTTTTTAGGAGCGTGATAAAAGTACCACACTATTTTGATACATTTACTATAATGTACAACTGTTAAAACACATTGTACATTTCAACTATACATAAATGTGTTACATACATCAAAGTGGTATTGACGCAGTTTCTAACGCAATCAAATGGCTTAAAGATTAAAAAATTAAATCAAAGACCGAAATCATTGACAAAACGTCAAATTTCATATAAACTCAATAATAATCAACTCCATATTGCAATAACTTAAATCCCTATTTATACTAATCCTTACCCCATTATAATAAGAAACAAATCAATTCATAATTATCCTTATTTAGATAACTTATAAAAATAAAAGATTATTTAATAAAACCGCATTGTGGGTCAGGCAGTGACGGAGCCAGAAGTTTTTATTCGAGGGGTCAATTTTAAAAATTGTTTGTTATACTTAGAAGAGTTATATCCGAGAATATAAAAAAAATGGACCCTAGCTTGAGAAAAAAAAGGACCCTCAAATAAATTTATTCACCACATTAGGTGTAACACTCATATTTAAAAATACCAATTTTTTTAAATAAATAGAGATCACACATGTCGGAAAAAGTCTTATTAAATGAAAACTCATTCAACAATAATGTATGAAACCAAAATAATATACCTTTTTAGGAAATAACTGGCTTGTAAAATATCTTTTCTACATTACTATTATGATTATCATTATTAGTTGTTTATGATAAATATATATAATAATTTGAAAGAAAAATATTTTTTTCACAAATAGCTACACTATTAATGTATTACACATTTACATATTTAGATTAAGAAAACTTTTTTTTTAACCTTTCTTCATTCTTTTTAATAAAAATCAAAACAACTCAAGTTTTTTATTCTCATAATGAAAAGATCTATCTCAAAATTAATGTTTTGATGACCAATGACTTTCAAAGAATAGGCTTATGACAATGAAGATAACATTTGTATTTATTTCATACTTATTTTTTCTTACTTTTAGAAAATAACTACAAATATACCATTTAAATTGTGAAAAATTACATTATACTAAAATTGGAGTGGGGGCAGGTGACCCCACTGCCCCTAAGCTGCCTCCGTCCATAGGGTCAGGTCCTGGGCCGAGAGTCTGAGACCCGATGGTACTGCATCATTCTTCTCCTCTTCGAAAAAACTCGCCCTCGAGTTTTCTTTAAATTGACAACAACATCTGACCCATAGCTACCCAGGTCGAAGGGGATATCATCTCGCTTCCTGTTGTGTTTATTGGAAACCATAATATTTTTGAGATCACCTTGTAAATCGACATTACTGTTGCCTTTAATACGAACATAACTACCGGTATTAAGGATGGGAGGACTTTGAAAATACATATTTCTTGAAATAGATTTCAAATACGAAAAGACTTGGTCCACTATCACGTACAGTCGGCTTAGCCTTTTGATGGAATTCTCATTCTCATTCTTTTAACCCCAACTAAATTAAATAAAGATCTAAGGGTGATTTGTTACCACATATATTGCAATATAGGACTCATTTTGAATGTGAAGATCTCGAAAATCCAGAAGAAACAATCCATTCTCTTTGCTTATTTGATTTAAAATAGCATCAAGATTACCACCCCAAAAATCTGTAGCAAAATTCCATAGATTTTTTCTATTCATACCCGAAATCATCAAAATCCCCGTAATGTCGAGAGCCTTCAACATCTTTAATGCCTTCACATGTAAAGTTTTAAAAAGATTAAAATAGGTATTGTAGAGAGACCTTCCAAATCGAACAAACCATGACATTCCCAATCCTGCTTGATTATGCCCATAGTAACATGCTAGATCAAATATGCATGGAAGGCTCATTGTTTTTGTCACAATTAATATTCCGACTCAATACATCTCCATGTAATAAACAAGGCTCAATCTTCCCATCTTCAAACAAAGCTACTCCTCCTACTCGAAGTTCTCATCCCGGACGAAAGCCTTTGAGTCGGTTTCTTGAAACTTGTAACCATCCCCGTTTTCAGGATGCTTCTCTTTCCCAATGATCTCATCCCAGATGACATCTTTTGGGTTAGTTTCTTGGAACTTGCGATCTTGTGAATAGAACACGATTTCATCGCTGCCTCGTTCGGCGATTCGGCGAGTAAAAAAATTGTTTTCATCACACAAAGTCATTTGAATTAACCTGAGCTCGGATACCAACTGATGCAGTTTCTAACGCAATCAAATGGCTCAAAGATCAAAAGATTAAATCAAAGACCGAAATCATTGACAAAATGTCAATTTTCATATAAACTCAATAATAATCAACTCCATATTACAATAACTTAAATCCTTATTTATACTAATCCTTACTCCATTAAAATAAGAAACAAATCAATTCATAATTATCCTAATAAATAAAATGATAACTTATAAAAATAAAAGATTATTTAATAAAACCGCATTGTGGGTCGGGTCCTGGGCTGAGAGCCCGAGACCCGATGATACTGCATCAGGTATCTTGTTTAGAGCTTCTTGTTAAAACTTGTAATTGTATAAATGTGTTTAACAGAGGACCTCAATTACTAGTTTATTTAGTAAAATATAGTGCCAATGGCGGAGACAAATATGCCCAATATTATACTATTTGTAACAACTAATTTTTAATCCTATAACTAAAAGAGAAGGTTGAGCTATACCCTATTCTTAGCCTAAAACTCTCCTAATTACTCTAGCTTTCTCCTTTTTTCCAAATTTTTTTTTATTTTTCATTTACTTATTAATTAGACAATTATATTTAAAACTTTATCATAAACCTTTTTCTATTAAAACAAAACCTTTTAAATTATAAAGATATAAACCTAAATTTTTATTAATCATTCTCATTCATATTATCTCTCTTTCATATCTTTAATAAATAAATCAAATTCAGTAAATTTTATCAACAAAAAAAACATACGTTATTTTTTATATTACTTTAACTTTATTTTTGGTATTTTGTTCGTGTTTGTTTTTTATTTGATATTGAATTGTTATGTTATTGTTACTTTTCATCTATTTTAATTTAGTTTGTTGTCAATTGTAGTTTTATTATGGCTTCTTCTTTTTCTACTACAAAAGGGTTTAGTCTTTTAAATTTGTTTTATTCATGTTTTATTATTTTTCACCTGTTTTGTTATTTATTATTTTGATATTGAGTTTTGATATATATTTTGAGATTATTCGTTAATCAGACGGGAAGACTACAATCTTATTAACATTTCATATATAAGTTACGGTAGGCAAAAGGGTTAGAAGCTAAAGCTATTGACTAGTGCTTATAGCTTGAGCTCCAATTGCAGGATTCGTCCCCGTGGTTTACTCATTTTCGTGGTTTACATCCCTGTTAAGTTTTTTTAAACAAATCCGTCCAAACTTGTCATATTTTTTGCAAATTATGTCCCTGTGGCTAACGACGTTATTATTTGGTCGTTAAATCGATGCACGTGAGGGTAGTTTTGTAATCTGCGAACCACAAACAGGTTTGGAATTGCACGATTCGTCCCTGTGGTTGTCCGTTTTAGTGATTTACATCCCTACTCAAGAATTTTCGTGGGATAGATCCAAAGTACGCAAATTTGTTGTATATTCCATCCCTGTGGTTGATGTCGTCAAATATTTTTCGTTAAATGGGATCACGTGCCATAAAAAGTTTGATGGGTTTTTCGAAAATTTGCAAACCGTCATTGATTTTTTGATGGTGGAATTAAACAACGTTTGGTGTATACAGCTAACCTGTTGAGGGATTGGTTAAAAATGCATAATCTGCATTGGAACCAACCACCACCAAGCTCTCAACATTACCACCACCACAAACCACAAACCACAAACCAAGTTGTTTAGAAACCCAATCGCGGACCACCACTAATTGGCGTCTCTATTACCCGAACAATTACTTTGTATGTTGTTTACACACACACACACACACATACTTATGGGATTCTACGAATTTACATATACATATTAACATATATACCCACTATATATATATATCTTTATGGGATTATAGGCCTTCTGGCTCTATACGTGGGTGTGTATTAATATGCAGTTTCTTTTTGTTCGAGCCTTAACAACCTAAATATCACAAGAACTAATTTCAAAAATAACTGGATGAGAAGGAAATTGAATAAAGGTGAATTTGATGATCTATGAAAGATATGTGAAAATAACAAAGAAAGAAAAACTCAATTGATTTTGGTGGAGTCGTAAGAAGTAAGAAAGAGAAAAAGAATAGGTGTATGATTGGGGAGAATGTACGAAAATACCTTCACATGTGTGGCACATGATTCCATTTAACGGAAAAAAAATTGACTACATCATCCACATGGATGGTACATGCAACAAATTTGCGTACTTTGGATCTATTACACAAAAATTATTGAGTAGAAATGTAAACCACTAAAATGGACAAACCACAAGGACGAATCGTGCAATTACAAAGTTGTTTGTGGGTGACAGATTACAAAACTGCCCTCACGTGCAGCTCACGTGCGTCGACTTAACAACCAAATAATAACGTCGTTAGCCACAGAGACGTAACTTGCAAAGGATATAACAAGTTTGGACGGATTTGTTTAAAAAAACTTAACAGGATTGTAAACTACGAAAATGGATAAACCACAGGGACGAATCCTGCAATTTCTTTTTAGAAAGTTAAATGTTAATAACACAACATCAATGGAGCTAGGAATAACATTAAAATAAATAAACTCGATATGCAACATACATCTAATTAAGAGTTGCACGTAATCTACCAGTAAGTTGATATAGCTACTTTAAGTGGTTTATGAATCAAGATCTTTTTTTTTTTTCATAACATGCTATAAGTTTTGTGAGGTAGACAAAACTTATAAACTTACAGAGTTTGAAAGCCATAAGCTTAAATGCCCATGTAAGTGTAGTTTAAAAAAATCACAAAAAACCCTTGTAAGATCTGAAAGCAAGTAGTGCATTTGACTTCATGATACGACATCCTTAACCATCGTTGTTTTCAAAAACTTCCAAGCATATAGTATGTTGCACCAGCTTTTGAATCAGTGAGCGAGCTTATGCCTAAGTCGGTCAACCCCAACATAGACCAACATCAAAAGTAAATAATAAACTAAGCATTAGCACACACAAAAGCAGTAGAGAACATTTATTAGGATGATAAAGATGGATTTGAGGTTCAAATTACAATTACGAATATCCAGCGGTGAGTAAGGAAGTCAAGTATTTACACAGAAAACAAGTTGTTCAAATTGTATTTCCATTGCAGTAGTGATTCCCATTGTCTGTTGGCAATTTTTCTTTACCTTTCCGTTTTGAATGTAACTGTTTTAGTCCCCATATGCGTATTGAACGATCATCACTTCCTGAGGCCAACATATGTGGATTTGCTGGATTCCAGCTGATACAGTTTACAGCCCCAGAATGACCTTCCAGTGTCTCGATTAGCTCCCCTGATCCTCTGTGCCATATATAAACCTACAACCATGTTGCAGCAATCATACATCAGCCAAGTCTAACTATGAGGTAAATTACAGGTCTAATGGTTAGGACATGTCAAGATAGGTTGAGTTGGTTCTTAGCTGACCTGCTAACTTTTTCATCCCTACTGATTATTTTCTTTTGGAATTTATAGTATCAATATATTAAATATGACCCAAAAACCTATTATTACAATAACGATTAACTTCTTCTAGAATATATATACTTGTTAAGAAGGGTATAAACACGTGATTTATGTAGTGGGGATTGCTGGATAGGGGAACACTTTTAACCAGCTCCAGTTGTTTGACCCATATTACCTTAGCCAAGTATTTAAAGTTTACTTGTTTTGACTCGATAGCATAGAGAAATAAATATAAAACCCAAATCAATCCGTTTTCTTATTAATAGGTCAAAATTGCCACCCCTAGTAAAACCAAATGGCTTTGACTTAATGGTATCAAGCAATCTCAGCAGCGCCATTAGATTTTGGTTGCAAGTTAAGCATCTAAGTTTCTAGAGCACTTTCAAGAATATAATAGATCAACCGAAACCCAAATTACAAGACAATAACAGAATTAGATTAAGAAATAACTACAGAGAAAATGAGTCAATAGTCACTCAAAGTCTATATCTGATGCATACAACCTACACAATTGCTTCATTTATTTTTTTGATAATATTTCGCTGCACTCATATAAAAAGCACAAACTTGACATTTATTTAAAAAATTGGAGGGATGTTCTGGGTCTTCCTGGACTGGTGTAGTTAATTTTTCTTTCCAAACAGCAAACTCACACACCCTAAATTCTTCGGCGCTCATACCAAGTAGTATTTGAACAGCCACCACTTGGTTGGGGAGCACATAACCTTAGATACAACTAGCCAACGGAAAAAAGCGGTTTGGGGAGCCCAAGCATTGCATAGCTTGTTTTGACAAATACCAAAACATTATCCATTTAGACCCATACCCAACCTGTCCAACCCCCACATATTACCACATGTACAAGACAAAAACAAAAGATACCTGAGAATCTTCACTGCCACTAGCAATAAATGCTTGCTCAAGTCCACCAAAGCAAGCCCTAACGATAAAACGAGACCGTCTATGACCTTTATACTTTGCAACAAGACGAATATGGCCCTGGATACTCCAAAGATGTAATTCTTCATTCGAGAGACTAACCAACAGGTACTTGTTGTCCCTAGATAATGTAAATGAAACTATCATCTGTTCTTCCTCTATGCATCTTTCAGTTCTTGATTCTCTGTCAATCAGCAGTATCATGGTTTCCTTACAACCGGTAATTATCAACTTCCCATCACTTGTTATTTGCAAGTCAGAATTTTTAATAGTTTTTTGACCCTTTAAACATTCTATCTCTTTTCCATCCAAATCCCACATTATTATGCTTTTATCAGTCAACCCCGAAAACACACATTTACCATCTGGAGACCAACTACATGAGACTAAACCAAGAAGGCCCTTTTCATAAACATGAAGGCATTCACCAGAGTTAACATCCCAACGCCTGACAACTTCCTCTACACCACATGTGAGGATCTGATCATCACCTGGGCTCCATGAAATGCTAGAAACTGATTTTTGGTGGCCAATTAATCTATGTTTTAATGTGACTTTACCATCCAAACCAACCTTTAAGAAACCAAAGAAAGAGGATTATATTTGGATGAAAGTTATTAAAGTTTGCAGACCACCACATATGTGAGGTGTCTCAATAATAATAAAATACCTCTGTTACCACATATGTAAGTAACTAAAATATGGGGAGAAAAAAGGAATAATGCAAGTAACTAAACGTTAACAGGTGGAGAAAGTGTTACCTCCCAAATAATTGCTGAATTATCACTTGACGATGACGCTAAGTATTTGCCATTGTGAGAAAATTGTAAGTACCAGACTTCATCATGGTGGTCTTGTAAGATCTATAATGCCAGTAATTGAAAGAAATCAGTGCTCATAGCCTGGAAATCAAATTACCATGCAATGTAACACACAGACACACATATAGCTTATTAAACATTGAGAATAACACCACATTAAAAGAGATGGAAAGTTGACCAACTTACTAAATAATGGGTCAATTAAAGTAGTATTTTATGATATAGAGGTCAAGGGGGTCAAATAATAATATTTAGCTAAGAAGGAAATCGGTCAAACGGGTAAACCGTGTTAAATGTTACCAAAGTCTATTGCTAATGCATAAACATTAAAACCTCCTTAACTGTTTTTACTCATATATTTACATAATAATGGTAGGAGCTTCATTTTTTAATAAAATGGAGCACTTTCACTATTAAAATCTTTTTCCTTGAAATTGAACAAAAGAATATCACCGAACCAATTCAACTCAACCCAGCCCATTTTGACATGTAATAAAAGTTGACAGGTTCAATGTAGACCCATCTTAATATGTTACCCAACTCACCCATCTTGCTAACTCTATGAAAAGGAAAGCCTCTTAATAGGCTAATACTGATTGCTGAGCAATCAACTACAGAAACGTAAAAGGAAACCCTGACCTGAACTGTTTGTGAAGGAATCTGATCTCTTCCACAATGATGATCGGTGAACAATGACATTTCCCCAACCGAAGCATTATGAAACAAACAAGCTTCCCGTTGCAAGTCAAGAGCTTGTTCTACTAAATGTAGCAATCTTCTATCAGGTATCATGACAGTTGGAGGAAACAATTTTTGCAATTCCTCAAGTAGCTCTGAACGAGGCTTTGGTTTGACCTTTCGCTGATCAGACATTCCATCATTAATCTTGTATGTAGGAGACAAAATAAAGGAAGAAAGCTCACGAACTCTATTGCTGTTAATTGAAAGAGGCGAAATCTCAGTCCTCAGTGTTTTCAAAGCTTCCATTAGCTTTTCACTATCCAAAAGTTCAAAGAATTTCTGTTGTAGTATTATAAAGGATGCCGACTTAATTATAGATTCATCCACTAAACCAATTTTATGTAAAGAAGCTAAACTTCCATCCCAATTTCCATCAAGGACTTGTTGGATGAAGTTACTAACAGCAGATGAGTGAAAAGGTATTCCTGACTCTTCTTCAAGACAAGCTCCAGTTTTACTATACCCTAGAGAATATAATGCATCGGCTATAATTCGAACAAACTCTACTTTTTTAACTCCTTTGGAACCAATAACTTCAGTGTCCCCTTGAGAAGCAAGGGGTCGAGCCATCGATGAGCAACTTGCAGGTTCTTTGAAAGACAAGCCGTTTGAAAGACCTTTTAGTTTTCTAGTAGATGCTTTCATGCGTTTTGAGGGTGGTTCATCATCCTCTACACCTCCCATGAAATGTGCATTCAGCCCATATATGATCACAATAGGAAGTCAAAGGAGAACGGGAGGAACTTCTTGGGTAACTTAGTGAATCACAATAACTACCTGGAAAACAAACTTTTCAGAATATGTATCAAATATTAATATAATATCACATTAGATAAGAACACAAGAAAACTTCAAAAGTGATGGCAAATCTATATTTTAAAGATAATTATGTATTCCGCATGAGATGTGTGCATCTGTCAAACCACGCATAAACTACTTACAAAATGTTATACTCCGTATTATCCAAGTTAAAGTTTAAACTATCATCATTATTTTGTAAATCAATAAGCTTAATAATATTCATAGAACAATATGATAGAGAATGTTAACCATCATATTGTATATCTTAAAAAAGAAAAGTAAAAGAAAAACAAGCATGTGAAAAGTCCAAAAAACGAATATAAACTTAACACCAAAAAAAACCACAGGTTGCACTGAAGGCCTGAAGCACTACCAAAGAGCTATATTAACAATGCCTGTTGGTGGTCCATGCCCAATGATGCCTAAAGTGACTGACTAGGGGGTCGAACATAGAAAGGTAGATCAAACATAACAAAGTGATGCTTCTCTCCCAACTAATGTCGGTCCCTCTTCTGTAATGTCATTACAGTATATCAAAAACCTATTTTTTACCTTCTTGTCTGCAACACCCCTAATATCTAATACCACCACTTTCTAATATCCTTATTTGCATCCTTAATAATAAAAGCTACAGCCTTTATGCTAAAAACAAAACTTGCATTCTGTGTTAAAGAACAAGAGTAAGCCAAAACACGAGTTATCAAAACATGTCGTAAAAGATGAAGACCCATAAACAAAGAAGTAAACCAAAACACGGACTGAAAAAGCAATAAAAAAAAACAACAGTAAGCCCAGTGATGTGATGGCTTGTCAATGTCAACCAGGTCACGAAAGAGAAGGGTTGAGATACAGCATGGACATGCTGTGCTACAGAGAGAAATGAAAAAGTAAAGTAACTCTCAATGCCATCTTCCACGGGTTTTGAGATGTAGACAACCTTACCCCTACCAAAGGTAGAGAGGCTGCTTCCAGGTTCTACCAAAGGTAGAAAAGGACCTCCAGCCTTGCTGGGCACGAGGATCGAACCCTTGACCCCTGTTTCTAGAGACAAGAGCTCCAACCACTGATCCAACCCAGTTGGTTTATAGAGAGAAATGAGAACATCTAAAATGGCTATGACAACAATTTCAAATCGACTTACGTATTTGGATCCCCAAACATAATTTCTTCGTTACAACCCTGATTACCAAGTAAGATCGAAAAGGAAAAGCAGAGCACTTAAGAAAAAAAACGGTTCCCCATATTTATGTTGTAGGCCCACAAACTACATACAGAATAGGCAATACTCTTACACTTGCCACAAAACTTATAAATATATCATTACTTCTAGCAACTCTTAAGGAATATATGGCACAATACCTAGGCGTTTCACTTTAGACCATTCAAGCAATGCTCAGATTCTGCCTCTTAAAGCGCCACACTCTATCCTTGACTCTCACAAACTAATTTCAAAGAGCCGGATAGGTTCAAACAAGCCGAGAGGTCGCCTCTACTCGCTGCAATATAAGAGAAGAAACAAAGTAAGAAACCAAGTGGTAAAGTTATTGCTTTTCAATGTAAATAGCGCTAACACGATAAGAACCCACTGTTTAACCAATAAACAACAATACAGTCATCAATATCCAAAATATGCATATATTTCCTACACAGATTACAGAAACTATAAGAAAATGGGTTGCATATGCCATCCCAAACTTGAAAGATATTACGCGACTCAACTTGGAAATTGGAGAGAGTTAAAATGGTCCTACACTCGATAAAAACGAATAGCAGAGAATACAAAATGTTTCTACTTCCTAACCATTTTTTCTCAAAGTTTTGCATCGAAAACGACAATCCAATCTTTTATTGATCATAAACAGACCAGCACCCATATATCAATATTATTATATATTATCTTTAAACCAATAAAAAATCACAAATTTTATTAGAAAGATAACACAAATAAATAAACCAATCAAACAATAATATGATAAAGTATTGTACGCAACAAAATAAATGGCAGATCTAGGGTTAGAATCACAAGTTACGTGTATTACAAGAATACATCAATGAAAAATAAACAAATAAATAAAAGAATATACATATGTATAGATATAGATACAGATATAGATATAGACAGTGCGTGAGGAGAATGATCGAGATATACCTGACGGTGGAAAAAGATAGGAAACTGGTGAAGACTGGGGATGATGATGATGATGATGAAGGAATTAGACTAGTAGTGAAATTTGGCATCAAAGGGATGGAGGCAATGATGGTGATATGGGGTCACTTTTGGTAATTTATCCAAATGGAAATAGGTATATTTTGATAACAAAATTATATTTACTTTTTACTCTTTGAAAAAAGTTTAACCGACTTTTAGCCGAATATTGGAAACGTGATTAGGGTACTAATATCATAACTAAAGAGATTAAAAAGACACGAAGATATGTATTGTGAATTCGTTTTTATTTTGTTATGTATCTATATCTATCACCATTACATTATATCTACTTTTGTTACATTTGAGTGGTATAATCTCATAATTATGTGTATGATTTGATCGATAGGTGTTTCGAGATGCTTAATTGTCTTCATTATGACACATAGCTAGCACGCTTATGAGATATGTTTAGTGTGGCGTTTTGGTGTAATATATTAGATACTTGTAAATTTATAATTACATTTATATAAATTTAATTTAATCATATAAACTTTCGATTCATGTGCAACAGTTTCATTTGATGTAACGATATTAAATTTTTTGTTATATGGCGACTCGAAATTTCTAATGATTTTAGAGATATCAAATTTAATTTATATAAATGTATTTTTAAAAAGGTATAAATTTCTCTTTAACAAAAAGCCTAAATAAACATTAACTTCTTAGCATTGTATGATATTGTTAGCATGAACGTGCCTTTAGCTAAGAAAATATATGTTAAAAGTGTTGTGTCTAAGCCTGTTCTTACTATATCGGTTTATATTATTTGAAATGAAATAAATATGAGGCTATTTTAACAACATAAATAAGCTTATGAACTAATTGTGGAAACCATCATGCTAGTGACTGTTTAAATGAAGCTCGTGATATTAGGTTCAACAACTTGGAAACAGTTTTTTAACTTTTGGTAAGTGTAAGCTTGTCTATATCTCAATATTTTTTATACATTGTCAAAGATGGTATTGAAATCAAAAACTCTTAAAGAGATGCATTGAGAGTTTTAGTATGTCTAGAAATTATGATGTTTGAGGGAACAACATTTCCAATCGGACCAATCCGATGCATTTTGCATTGCATAGTAAATGGGCCATTATAATAAGCCCGCTACGAATATCAATCTTTAGTAGACACACAAGTTAGTTTGTTTGCAAAGTTTAATTTGGTGGGCCGATTTAAAGCTTAGCTCAACTGTTTTCTTGAGCAACATTAGAATAGTTTCTTCATGCTTGAAAGTTGAAATAACCTTAATACATCGAGAAGACACTATTGTCTATTGACCACCTCCAATTTATCTCAAAAGTACAAATTAAAAAAAAATAATAAATAAAAAAATCACTTGTGTTGATATTAGAATATAGAAAACATTCTTTAGAAGAAAGAAACTTTATTTATTTGGCACCAGGGGAACATACATTGCTAGAATCAAATGATATGTATCAATGTATCATGTCTCATTTCTTTTGACCATGATGATATGGCATGGCCTATTCCGGATTCTTTGAACGCTAGAAAAAGTTTCCATATAATATCCTTGAAAAGAGACCGACCGAAAGACAATAAATTATAAAGCTATAGCTACCATATATTTTCGCTACTTTACAACTCAACCAGCTGATTGATTATTAATCAACTTAAAGCCATGCTAATTACAACTTCCGTTTTCAGGTTCCTTAGCCTGATTAACAACTCTTTCATGGCAATATAGACTTTATATAATCCGCTTTTCCCAATCTATAATATAACTAAAAGAGGGAGTTGGGGGTACATTTGGCACCTCTAATCCACCTCCTTGAGTCTAATTCTCCCTCCTTATTAATCCTCTAATTTTTTTAATATTAATCTAAATTAATTTACACTTTTTGGTTTTCCATCACCAATTTACACTTTAACCCCAATCTAAAACAATTAATTTACACTTTTTGATTTTCCATCACCAATTTACACTTTAACCCAATTTAAAATAATTAACTTACACTTTTTGATTTTCCATCACCAATTTACACTTTAACCTAATTTATATTTAATTATACTTTTATATATATATAGTTTACACTTTTAGAATATAAAAACTGTAAATTTTTTATTTAACTAAAGTTGAAAAAAAGGGTAAACTGAAATCAATACTTATATGAAGTTAATTTTCGTATGTTTCTTCGTTGGGCGGATAACTTTTGGAGTTTTTTGACCGATGGAGTGGCTATTTAGCTAGCAAATTTTCAAGTTGATTTTGGTATATCTATTTAATAAATTTGAAATCCAACTTTTTAGTTTTGATTAATATATTTTGAGACTACCCGTCCATTGGACGGGCCTGACCACTAGTATTATATATACAAATGCATGGGTTTGAAAGATTAAAAAAATCAATATTTTCCATATATTGATGTCAAATTTGGGATAGAAAACATATAATCTAAAAGCAAATACATATTATAAAAGATAATCTTTTTTGGCACCTGGTGAGCATATACATTGCATCATGATTGATCTTATGTCGATCCCATGTCTCTTTTGATCGACACGGCATGCCCTATTTGGGATTCTATGAGCAGTTAGCAAAAAAAAAGAAGAAAAGTGTCTGAAGATCTGATGATGCCGCACAACCACCACAGAATGGAAACTAAAAGATATCAAAGCTTCCTTTGCCATTACTTTACAGCTCAAATTAATAAAGCCATCTTATCACTTCCATGTGTGACTTGTTGGCAAGTAGCTAGACCATAATATATGTCTTAGAAAGTATAACGATGTCATGAAAGATCGAAAAAGCCAACAAACAGAAAAAGAAAAGCTCAACCGGCCACTAAACTTTCTTAATTAAGCTAGACCTCAAGTAATTCAATGACATTACTTATGGGTTCATGTCTAACCACAAATTAAAACTGACGAGACATAGATGACTCATGCATCCACCTTTTGTTATCTTTATATATGGCTATATAGCATTTGGCTTCAAATATAATTACTACATCTAATCAATAGCTTATTGCAGACTTAATTTGAACATTACTACATCTGTCAAAATATGGATCCGGGATTCTCAAATCTTGTTATTGGAATTCCGGTCAGATCAACAAAGGGACTACTATTGTGCAAGCCATATCAATCTGATTACACTCTTTCTAACACTTCTACTACTTCCAAGATCATCGGTGTAGAGAGAGAAGACAGTTTTGCAGTTTGGATTAAAAACTACGGTAATTTTCTTCCTCTAGTATTAATATTAATTCCAACTAAAAACAACAGACATTCACTAAGTTCAAGTTATAATTAATCGCTTTATTTTTGTTATATGCAGTGAGTTTAGTACCCAAGCTAATTAAAGTCATGAAACACAAGTTGAGTCATGGAACCAAAATCATCCAATTCGGCAGCCAAGATAAAATGTTCAGGAAAAACTTCAGTATCCAAGAGCAAGAGAAGCTACTGAAAGCTTCTCAATGCTACTTGTACACCACGGCTGGTGCAATTGCAGGCCTGCTCTTTGTGTCTACAGAAAGAGTTGCATTTTGCAGTAACAGGCCCATCAAAACATATTCTACAACGGGAAAGCTGTTAAAGTTTCAATATAAGGTAGGGGACTTCAAAATATCAGTACCTTCAGTATCTCTTGCTCATTTCGTCTACTTTAACTTGATGACACTTTGATTTTTTTTTGTATAGGTTTCAATTCCGTTAGATAAGATTAAAGGAGTAGATGAGAGTACAAACATTCAGAGGACATCGAACAACTACGTGGAGTTAAAGACAGTCGATGATTTCAACTTCTGGTTTATGGGCTTCATAAACTATAAGAAAACTTTAAGATACCTTCATCATGCAATCAGTTTTGACTGCTTACGCAATTGACTATGAAGATTATAATTACATGTAAATTTCAAAATATAACTTGTATTATTTAGTTCTAATTAAGTGATCCTCTTTTTGTTGCATAAGTGTTTTCTTTGATGTGCGAAAGAGGTATGTCGATATAGGACTTTAATGTCTCGATTGCCATGGCAGATGTGTTCTGATGTATATTAAATCAAATTTATGAGAAACCTTTGTCAATTAGCTCTAAAGTTCAAAGGTTACAATTACATCAACTAATCAACCTAGTTATAGTTCATGTCTAGATTCTTTAGTCTTATTTTTAATTATAAAATAGACCTTGAACTTTTGGAAAAATTAATGGTATCCATGTTATGATCTATATATCACATGCATGGATTGTTGTGGTTTGGTTGCTCTGCAGATATGAATGCTGAAATTGCTGCTTAGTGTATATTCGATATGATCATGATATATATGAGCTGATAAAGATGAAATCTTGACTGGGTAGTTCAATTGAGAATATTGTTGGTATACTTCACCTTTTTTCAAGCTACACTACTCTTCCTTTATCGATATTGGTCGTTCTGATAAGGTTTATACAAATTACTTTCTATTCTCATGCTGACTACTCATCCATAGATATTCATCAGTTGGTAATGAACACAAGTTGGAAAACGCATAATATAATCGACAAAGAAACAAATCACATGCATATTACATGAGCAAGAAAAGGAAATAGATATTTAAGTGATGAGTTGGCTTTAATTCTGCAAACATAATGATGTAGTTTCTGGTTTATGGTTACGGAACATAAGATTTATTTGGATCTTTTCCAATCCATATGTAGGACACTATATAGTACCCAAAATTAGACAATGCATGTGCCATGTCATTAGTATAGATATCTCATGGCTATGTTGTGTGATTTCATGTGATTACAAAGCATTTGCATGTGTTCACAAAAAGTTACATATGCTGACTTTTAAAAGCAAATAAAGATTAAAAAAAACCTGTTTGAGATCTAGAAGATTCATGGTAATTTGTTTGGAGTTCGGAATTGTATGATATTTTAACAGTATATTCTTATATAAAGTTAAGAGTATAGATATATTCTCCATTACATTGCTAATCCTTTATACTTAGAAAATATGTATCCTGTAATTTGTTGTCAGAGCTCACTGACGGTCAATCTGCAGATATGTGTGTTGCTCATGTTTAAACTTCCAATGTTATACAATACTTAAATCAAGTGGAATAGAATGAAGTAGGAATTCATGACACTTAAACAAAACATAAGAAACGATTCTTGAAGTTAGAATTAAAGACATCCAAGCAAATAGACAATGAGAAATGAGTTATCTTCAATGTCTCACATCAACAAATATATATACATTTTCACTCCTTTTGGAAAGGTATCCGTACAACATAATGTTGCTATATTTACATGGAACAGAGAAACAATTAATGTTCTATATTAATTACTTAAGCAGTTGTGACCAATTGTCTGACGAATATATCTTAAAGATTTTTTATAATTTGGAAAGCCCAAAAACCAGAAGCTGAAATCATCCACCGTCACAAATTCCACATACTTATTAGATGGCCTCGTCCTGTTTATGCTCTCGTCTACTCCCTTTAACTTTCCTAACGGTATTGACACCTGCAAAAACAAATACATCAGCATATATGCAATACGGGTCTAAGAACATTTGCCCGATATGTAAATACTTCAGAGGCTCCTAACCTTATATTGGAACTTTAACAGCTCCCCTGTTGCAGAATACGTTTTAAGGGCTCTATCGCTGCAAAATCCCACCCTTTCAGTAGAAATGAAGAGGCTTCCTGCTATTGCACCAGCTGTAGTGTATATGCAACATTGAGAAGCATGTAGCAACTTTTCACAGTCAATGGTACTGAAGTTTTTCCTGAAAATTCTCCCTTCACGGCCAATTGGTATGATTTTAGCACTATAACTTAACTTGTGCTTTACAATCTCTAATAGTTTGGGTCCTAATTTACCTGCAACAAAAAGAAAAGGAACTCTGTTAGATTGAAGAAGAAAACTAGAAATGCTTGTTTATTATCAATGTAGTATTAGAGTGAAATAATTACCATGATTTTTAATTGAGACTGCAAAACCGTCTTTTCTTTCTATTCCATTGATTGTAGAAGTAGAAAGAGTTAAAAAGGGTTGATAAGGTTTAGAAAGAAGTAGCGCCGATGTTGAAATCGTCGGGATGCCCTTGACATTGATTGAGAGTCTCTTATCCATAACTTGACCTTCAGTTGCTGCGATTTGGATGTGCTTAGAGCCGAAATTGCTTGGTATGTAATGTCTTATGATCATGATATTTATAAGCTGGTAAAGATGGCATAAATCAACAACTTTTTGTTGGATGAGTCATCCATGTGTCATGCTTTTTGGTGATCTGAATGCGAGGGCAAAATATCAACTCTGATATGTTAGGACCATGGGCTAATTTTCCTTTATTGATCTTGTCACTTATGATAAGATTTAAGGTTTTACCTTTTCTTAGTGTCGCCATGCTGACTAATTCATTAGTTTTTTATACATGGCAACAAGTCATATCCAAATGACATGAGCAAGTTATAAGAACTGGATAGTGGGATGATGGGTTTGTTTTGTTTAATCAGATTGATGTGTAAAGTGGTATAAATTAATAAGCTTTCTTATCCTGTAATCTTACGTAGGTCATGGGATCTTTTTGATCTTTTTTTCTCCATTTGCTGCAACCAAGACACACCATGAATGGCGTCATATCACATGGCATACATAATGATTCCAAGTACCCTTTACGTCCCAGACATAGATAACTAAAATAAGGATAAAGGAAAAAAATAAAGGGCAAAGTCTTAATGGTCCTCATAAAAAGTGTTCTATGTCAAAATCAGGATGATGTAGATTTACTACTGTCACCAATAAAAAAATACAGGTGAGTTAAGTAGAAACATGCATTCTTAGCCCCATAAGTTTTGCAATACAAGGAACTGAAATTGTGAGTATAGTATTTTTCCCTTACACCTAAGGTAATATTTCCCCATAATTTGTTTTTTATTATTCAGATGTAACATGTTAGGTTTTTAACTGAAGAAGTGGTCTGAACTCTAAAGGTCTGCAATCTAAATAAAGAATACTGCTTGTTTTGTAAATTTTAGTTTGAATGAATGTATTTTTTGGTTATTTGTCAAAGAAACCCGAAAAGTCAAAATTGGAATTATTCTGATTAAATAGAAGTCATATAACTATAAATTATCTCAAAGTGGATATCAAAATACAATAATAGAAGCGAAGTATATATTAATAACCCGATACTGTCAAACAAAACTCAAAGTTGCAGGTGGACTATTTGACTGGCTGGGTGGAAACGTGACCTCTACACTCAGCGGCAAAATAAGTATATCATGAAGTTTGGTTCCATTGCTATGCTATATCATGAAGTTTGAGTTCTTACAAAAGAAGTCTATATCATGAAGTTTGGTTCCATTGCTATGCTAGCTAGAACACTACCAAAACTGTATGTTGTGTAATACTCTTTATATACTTACAAGGCATTTTCTTTGTGTTTAACGAACCAATTACAATATCTGCTGATATTAGAGTGTTAGAATAGAAGATTTCGAGATCAGAACAATATCATCATTTCCCGGAATAAAAGATTTCGTCTTCGGCAACAAGAAAGCATTCATTACAATTGATTTTGTTTCCCTTTATATTTCATCATTCTCTTGTATAAATAGAGATAAACCATAATGTAATCATAATCAATCAATATACAAATCAGTTTAATCGACATGGTATCAGAGCCAGCAAGCCTGGCATCATCATCTACCCAATAATCCCACCCACTGTATCACCGAAAATCAAACCCAAGCCACCATGACAGATACTGCCGGCGGCTCTGGGTCAGATTTGGCATTACAGTTAGCCAATCTGTTGCAAAATCATACAAATCAACAACCTCAAAACCCAAAGATATCTGATAACCTTCAAATAAATTTAAAATTAAATAACCACAACTACGCCTTATGGACTCGAATGATTCGAGTAGCCATTGGCGGACGTTCAAAGCATCTGTTGGACCATTTAACCGATAACCCACCATCGAAAACAACATCAGAAAAATATGAGAAGTGGGAACAAGATGACCTGATAATCTTTTCCTGGCTCATTCAAAATATCGAGCCACTTTTAGCCGGAAACCTTACCGAGTTTGCAACTGCTAAGGAACTTTGGGATGCATTAGCAACCACTTACAGCAGTGGAACTGACAAACTACAAACCTTCAACTTGCATGTTAAGGCAAATGAACATAAGCAAAGCAACAAAACCCTCGAAGAATTTTGGATCTCGTTGCAAGGGATATGGGGTGAAATCGATCGAATCGATCCCAATCCAATGAAGTGTGCAGACGATATCAAAACATATGCCAAAATCAGATCCGATCAAAAACTATTCCAGTTTTTGAATGGTTTAGATCGGAAGTTTGAACCAATCATACGAGAAATTCTCCGAATCGACCCACTTCCAACCGTGGAATCCGCTTATGCTACAATTCGTAAGGAAGCCGCTCACCAAAATATTTTGGGAGCAACAGTGAACGAATCACAGGGTGTAGCATCCGGCTTAATCGCCGGAGAACTCGACGGCGGCGGTTTTTCACCAAATGATGGCGGCGGGTTTGTGTCAAAGAGTCTTCGTCGGAACGATGGCAAGAAAAAGATCCAAGATGATAAATCTCATCTTAAATGTGATAAATGCGGTATGTGGAGACACACCAAGGAACAATGCTTCGAGATCGTCGGATACCCCGATTGGTGGATCGGACCGAAAAAGAACAATAAGTCTGTCAAGGAGAAAAACCCCATCCCTACCGCCGCAACAACCTCCAATAAAGACAGTGGAAGTCGTCGATCAGATGGATTTGGTGGAATGGCGGCGGCCGGAAAAGAGGAAGAAGGAGACCATTTTTCGGTGGTAACAGGTAACAGGGAGAAAAGGGGAAACCCTAGTTTCCCAAACATAACAAGTTTCCAAAAGAAAATAAGTTTCCAAAATAAAACAAGGATATCAAATGATATACCCTTATACCGATCGGCATCTCTCACACACACATATGGCCCATCTTTAAATATTGGGGATGGGCTTGGAATTAAAAAACAAAGCCCAAAGTTGAATGGAGCAGCTCACGTGGCCCAAAATGATCATAACAAATCTAATGGGCCGTGGATTTTCGATTGTGGAGCCACGGATACAATGACGTATGATTTATCTGACTTCACAATAACATCGAAACCTCGAAAAACCCACATTGAAGCTGCGAATAAAGGGAAAATGGATGTAAAAACTGGGGGAATAATTAAAATTTCTCCGGACATTAAATTGTCTAATTGTCTTTATGTTCCCGCTTTGTCACATAAACTCTTATCTATAAGCCATGTGACAAAAGAACTCAATTGCTCAGTTCTAATGCATCCAAATTTTTGTCTTTTACAGGATATCAGGACGGGACGGATTATTGGGCGTGACACTGAGAGAGGGGGACTGTATTATGTTGATGAAGTAAATTCAAGTGGAAGTGTGATGTTAGCTCATGGAACAAGGGAAAGAGAAGCATGGTTGTGGCACAGAAGACTTGGACACCCTTCAGTTAGTTATTTAAATACGTTGTTTCCTGAACTCTTTCCATTAAATAAGCATATTTCCTGTGAAACTTGCATTTTAGCTAAGAGTCATAGACAAACTTACAAACCCAGTAATACTAGAGTTCAAGTTCCTTTTTCACTAATTCACTCAGATGTGTGGGGCCCTGCACTAGTACTTGGGGGTCAGAATTTCCAGTATTATGTAATATTTGTTGATGATTGCACCCGGATGACTTGGATTTATCTTTTAAAAAATAAATCTGAGGTATATGATAGGTTCACTGTTTTTTATGCCATGATCCAAAACCAATTCCAACAATCTATCAAAATTGTAAGGTCAGACAATGGTGGAGAATATATAAACTCACAAATGTCACTGTTTTTCCAAAACAAAGGGATAATCCATCAAACCACTTGTCCACATACCCCTGAACAAAATGGTGTAGCTGAACGGAAAAATAGACTTTTATTAGAAATGACTAGAGCAATTTTAATCGAATCATGTGTTCCAAAACATTTTTGGCCGGAAGCTTTAGCCACTGCCACCTACCTGATCAACCGACTTCCAACAAAAATTCTCAATATGAAAACACCACTCAAAACCCTCACTAAATATCATATTCTTCCACCAACATTAACTCTTCCACCAAAAGTGTTTGGATGTAATGTATTTGTGCATGTCCCAAAATCATACCGTGATAAGCTTGATCCCTGTGATGAAAAGTGTGTCTTTGTGGGGTATGGAATAACACAGAACGGGTATAGATGTTATAACCCACAAACTCGACGTATGTTCACCACAATGAACTGTGATTTTCTTGAAACAAAGTATTTTTACTCCTCGCCACACAGTGGTCAGGGGGAGGAAAATCGTGACACACTGAGTTGGCTAGGATATACTTCGGGAGGAATTCCTGAAGTTAATAAAGGAACGTCTCTAGATGAACAATCTCCAGAAAATGAACAATATCTAGAAAAAGAGCCTCAATCTCCTGAAGAACAGTTCCCTCAATCTCAAGACATCAGTGTCACCGAAAATATGAGTCCAAACCTGATATCCGAGGTACGTAACTCTTCACTAAATGATAATGCTGTACAAGATCCCACAAATGAAAATGTGCAGGAAAGTGAAGAACAAGACAATACTGAGGCACCAGGAAAATATGTACTTCCAGCAAGATCAACTAGAGGAATTCCAGCAAAGCGATATTCTCCAGAAAAGACTTTGAGAAGTTCTAAATATCCTCTAACTAATCTAGCAAGAGGAAATTTATCCTCAGAAGCAAGAGCATTCGTGGCAAAGTTATATTCAGAAGAAATTCCATCTAGTGTAGAACAAGCTTTGAAAGTAAAAAAATGGAAAGATGCAATGAATGTAGAGATGGATGCATTAGAGAAAAGTGAAACGTGGAACAAGTGTATGTTACCTCAAGGAAAGAAACCAGTAGGATGTCGGTGGATCTATACAGTTAAGTTTAAGCCGAATGGTGAAATTGAAAGATATAAAGCTCGATTGGTTGCACAAGGATACACTCAGACATATGGCATTGACTACTCTGAGACATTCTCTCCAGTTGCAAAACTAGATACAATAAGGGTATTATTTTCTGTGGCAGCAAATCAGGGATGGCCACTTCATCAGTTTGATGTTAAAAATGCCTTCTTACATGGAGAATTAAAGGAAGAAGTGTATATGGACCCACCACCTGGGTTCTCTCAGAGTTTCAAACCGGGAGAGGTCTGCAAGTTAAAAAAGTCTCTGTATGGACTGAAACAGTCACCTAGAGCGTGGTTTGGTAGGTTCACACTGGCCATGAAGAAGTATGGATATAAGCAAAGTAATTCTGACCATACTCTCTTTCTTTATCACAAAGGAGATCGGATAACATGTCTCATAATCTATGTTGATGATATGATTATCACCAGAAATGATGAAAATGAAATCAAAAAGCTAAAAGGTGATTTATGTGCAGAATTTGAAATGAAGGATTTGGGAAATTTAAGATACTTCCTTGGTATTGAGGTGTTGAGATCACAACAAGGAATCTTTATTTGTCAAAAGAAGTATATTCTGGATTTCTTGGCAGAAACCGGGATGATTGATTGTAAGCCAGCAGATACTCCTATGATTACCAATCAGAAGCTGTTTATGAAGTTAGATGGAAAACTCGTTGATAAAAATGAATATCAACGAATGGTGGGAAAATTGATTTACCTGGCGCATACTCGTCCAGATATAGCATATGCTGTGGGAGTAGTGAGTCAATTCATGCATCAACCTCAAGAAGAACACATGAATGCAGTTCTAAGAATTATTCGATATCTCAAAGGAACTACTGGTCATGGGGTATTGTTTAAAGCAAATGGTCATCTAAATATTCAAATATATACAGATGCTGATTGGGCTGGAGATAAGGGAAACAGAAGATCAACTTCAGGATTTTTCTTTGGTAGAAGGTAATCTTGTCACATGGAAAAGTAAGAAGCAGAAAGTTGTTTCTCTATCAAGTGCAGAAGCTGAGTTTCGAGGGATAGCTAAATGCTTAGCGGAAGCATTGTGGCTGGAAAAACTTGTGACTGAGTTAGGATTCGCTCCCAAAGAAAGTATACGGATCATGAGTGATAATGAAGCTGCCATTCAGATATCAGAAAATCCAGTACAACATGATAGAACCAAACATGTAGAAGTTGATCGTCATTTCATCAAAGAGAAGCTCGAAGGTGGAATTATCAAACTACCGTTTGTCAAGTCTGAGGACCAACTTGCAGATATTCTTACAAAAGCGGTAGGAACCACTATATTCAGCAAATGCCTAAACAAGTTGAATTTCGGTAATCCCACTATTCAACTTGAGGGGGAGTGTTAGAATAGAAGATTTCGAGATCAGAACAATATCATCATTTCCCGGAATAAAAGATTTCGTCTTCGGCAACAAGAAAGCATTCATTACAATTGATTTTGTTTCCCTTTATATTTCATCATTCTCTTGTATAAATAGAGATAAACCATAATGTAATCATAATCAATCAATATACAAATCAGTTTAATCGACATAGAGCAAAGGGACGGATGATTATACTCCATATACACAGATGATTTCCACATTATATGATCATCAAAATTGTTGGTTCTTCACATTTATAGTGTTCTATCATGGTAGATAAGTTTTTGGCATATACAGCTCATCCTGTGAAACTGGGATAACGTATGATAAGTTCACGCAAGGAATACCCCAGTACGATAATGACTGCAGATATATATGTATGTGTTCATCTTAAATTCCATTAATGTATATACAACATTTGTTGACCAAGTATAATAGAATAGAGTTAGAACTGACAATAGTCAAACATATGATAAGAAATGATTCTTGCATTTTTATTTAGAGGAAATCCAAGTAGACGAACAATGCAAAATGAATTGTTGTCTATGTGCCGCATCTATAAACAAATATATATACACATCTCCTTCCTTTAAGAAAAAGAATCCAAACAACATAATGTTGTTATGTTTACATGGAATTGAGACCTAATGTTCTATATATGTACTCCTCTATCAATTGCTACTGATTGACTGACGAAGATAACTCAAAGTTTTTTTATAACTTGGAAAACCCAAAAACCAAAAGTTGAAATTATCCACCGTCACAAGCTCCACATACTTATTTGATGGCTTCTCTGTGTTCATATTCTCCCCTGCTCCTTTTATCTTTCCCAATGGTATTGACACCTGCACAAACAAATATGTCAATATACTACTTTAGAAATCTAAGCATATGTGTCCAAGATGTAAATACTTTGAGGGTCTCCCTACCTTATATTGGAATTTGAATACTTCCAATGTCACAGAATACGTTTTAATGGCCCTATCACTGCAAAATCCTACCCTTTCAGTGGAAATGAAGAGGGTTCCAGCGATTGGACCAGCTGTAGTGTATATGTAGCATCGAGAAGCATGTAACAACTTCTCACAGGGAGTGGTATTGAAATTTTTACTGAAGATTCTTCCTTCACGGCCGATGGGTAGGATTTTGACACCATAACTCAACTTGTGCTTCACAATTTGTAACAGTTTGGGTCCTAACTTAACTGCAAAAACAAGAATAATAAATCTGTTAGATTTGATGAGAAAAACAGAATGCATGTTTATCATGATTATTAATCGAGACTGCATGATTATTTTTTCTTTATATACCATTAGTTTTGGAAGTAGTAGAAACAGCGCAAATGGGTTGATAAGGTTTAGACAGAAGTAGCCCCCTTGTTGATATCATCGGGATGCCAATGACGACATTGCTTGACAGTTTATTATCCATAGCTTGACCTCTAATTGTTGTGATTTGGTTATGCTTAGAGCTGAAGTTGCTTGGTAATGCCTTCTGATCATGATATTTATAAGCAGGAAATGATGGCATAAATCAACAACCTTTTGTTGGATGAGTCATCTATGTGTCAAGCTTTTTGGTGGTTTGAATATGAGTGTAAATAATCAAATCTGATTTAGTAGATTCATCCCTTTTGACTTGTGAGCTCATTTTAGAAGGGCCATGGGCTAATTTCCTTTATTGATACTGTCTCTTATGATAAGATTTATAAGTTTACTTTTTTTTAGTGTCATGCTGACAAATCCATTAGCTTTTAATACATGTAAGTTGGACAAAAAGCATATTATAATCAAACTGGCAACAAGTCACATGCAAATTACTTGAACAAGCTAAGAAAACTGAATGGTGAGATGATGGGCTGTATTTTATTTAATCAGATTGATGTGTAAAGCCTGTAATCATAGGTCATGGCTACAGAATATGGGATTTTTTTGATCTTTTCTTGTCCATTTGCAGTGACCAAAATATGCCATGAAAGGCGTCATAGCGCATATATAACAATTCAGAATATACCTTTTATGTCTCAGATTTAACTAAAGGAAAACAATTTCAAACTTTTAACGGTCCTGTAAAAGATATTCTATCTCAAAAATCAGGATGCCGATACAGAATTGTCTCCAATGAGAACTAATGCAATGGAGTTACTATAGATATCCCCTAAATACCATATTGAAAATATCGATATCAATTCACTCTTAGCCCCATGAAAATTTTCAAAATATAATGAACTGAAATTCTCAGTACTTTCCCCCTACATGTGGTGACTACTGACTATTACACGCATGTCTTGTTTCACTCCATTGAAAACATTACTAGCTAACTGGGTAGAATTGTAACCTTCACTAGACGGTAAAGAAAGTAGCAAAACGATTTTCTACATCAGTTGTAGCCAGATTTGCGATACAACGTAAAATTCGAATCACAAGCTTTGTATTGTGATAAAATGTGATGAGATTGTTCTTGATTTTTACTGCAAAAGGCAGAACCTGTATTCTCTAGAGGTTTTGATACTGTATGTGTTATTGTGTATTTATAGACAGTTAGGTGGTGTTTGATAAACTCTTAATTAAAAAGTCATGACTTAATTTTAATTGTCTTAATCTATTAAGTCAAGAAAATATGTTTGTTTTTGACTTAATAAACCAAAAAATAACTATATTGACTTAATCTATACAGACATTGTATATCCATTCAGTCACTTTCTCCATTCAGTCACTTAAAACAAACAAGACACTCATAATCAGAAAGATAAGTCACCTTTTCCGACTGCCCTAACTGTTCGCAGAGAGGTTATAGGCAGTTTAGGCTTTACAACAACATATCAACAGCTAACTGATTACCCAACTGCTTCAAAAGACTGCCACAAGAGGCGCGGCTCTCTTGACCCCCGCAATGTGGGTCATTAGCACACAACCGATGTACACTCCATACCTCCTGACCCTTATCGAGTATAGTATCATACCGTCATATATTACACTAGAATACCAACACAATGAAATATATCATAGGAACCGAATAATTAATTAATTGTCATTAGTTGTCTTTCATCAACCAACAAATCTATATATACATCTTCCTCCCTTTAATTAGGGAAACCAATCGTACTACACAATGATGAATATCTTTAAAGTTTACAAGGAATTGAGAACATAGTTTTAGCAGTTGGGACTGATTGTCTGACAGAGGTATCTTAAAGTTTTCGTGTAACTCGGAAAGCCCATAAACCAGAAGCTGAAGTCATCCACTGTAACTAATTCCACGTACTTGTTTGATGGCCTCTTCATGTTCCTGCTCTCTGCTACTCTTTTTATCTTTCTCAATGGGATCGAAACCTGTGAATAAAAAGTTATGTCAATGCACTAATTATAAAATAAGCAATTGTGAACTAGATGTAACAACTTTTAATCTCCCTAGCTACCTTATATTGGAACTTCAAAAGCTCCCCGGTGGTAGAATACGCTTTGAGTGATTTATCACTACGAAATCCAACCCTCTCAGTTGAAATGAAGAGTATGCCTGCAATCGCACCAGCTGTTGTGTATATGCTACACCGTGTAGCATGCAACAACTTCTCACAATCCCCGGTACTGAAGTTTTTCCTGAAGATCTTTCCTGCGCGGCCAAGTGGTAGGATTTTGGCACCAATAATAAGCTTATGCTTCACAATTTCAATTAATTTGGGTCCTAAACTCGCTGAAATCACAGAAGAAAAAATCTCCGTTAGATTGCAGAGTTATATATATATATATATATATATATATATATCAATGCTTATTATCGCTGAATCAGTGTAAGACTATTACCATGATTTTTAACTGAGACTGCAAAACCGTCTTTCCTTTCTGTGGCATTTGTTTTGGAAGTAGAAAGAAAGTAATGGGGTGTATATGGTTTTGACAAAAGTAAGCCCCTTGGTGATATGATCGGAATGCTCATGACATTGTTTGAGATTATGTTATCCATCTTTTGACACCAGATATTGATGTAATTTAGCTGCCTTGCAGATATGTTTGGAAGCTTGGTACTGAAGTTGATGGGTAATGTGTTGTGAATCATGATATTTATTTATAAAGCCTATAAAGACAACTTTTAGTTGGATGAGTCATATGCTTGTCAACTCGTCGTATGTGGTGGCTGGATTGTGATGCCATACAATAAAGCTAGCCTGACTGAGTTGATTTACTAATTTTGACTTAAAAGCACATTTTAGATGGTATAGGCACATCAACCTTATCTGGAATGCTTCAGCTTAGTTGATACTGGTCTTTCCAATAAGGTTTAAACATCTACTTTTTATTGTCATGCTGACTACTCTTTTCATAGATATCCATTAGTTGGTGATGCAGAGAAGTTGGGAAAAGGATATTATAACCAACATGCCAACCAGCTAGTCCACATATATAAAACATCAGCAAATAAGGATCGACGCAAGTGGTAAGATGTCCTTTATTAAGCTTAATCAGCTTGAGGTGTAAGAGTAGTTGGAAGGTATCTTTCTCATCTTCAAAATTCTCAGTTGATGGTTCTAGAACTCAGATTTTGTGGATGTTTCATTTCATTTGTACTTGTAGCCCCCAAATTCCCAAAGATACACCAAGCATGCCAATGTCATTAATACACATAAGACATCTGGAACATGACATACATAATGATTCAATATATGCCCTTTCTGTTCTATGAAGAAAAAATCAATTGAATATAATGGTCTTGTATTTCAACAACATGTAAGGGTACTAATTACCCGTCGTAAGAACCTATATATACTGATCTCTAGAGATTACGAAGAGATCGATCACATTTGTTAAATTCCATATCCACAACATCCATACCTAGCCCCGCTTTTGTACAGTACATAACTAAAAGTTGATTGTAATTTTTCTAACTGGTTCTCAAGTTCTATATCATGGAAGTCGATTACTCGACGACATGAGTGGAATTACTACCACCGTACCTTATATGAAAGAAGCAAAAGATCGTTCTACCAAAGTCTTGGAGAAAATTTTCTTCAAGATTTTACCTTAGCAACCAAATATCTTGAATTTGGCACCATATATAACTGAACCATTGTTTCACTTTTAGTTCACTTCAGGTCTTAAGCTCACAGCAGATTGGATTGATATGGTTTAGACCTTGGTAGTCCTCTTCAAGATCTTATTGGACTTCCGTTGCATAACATGCATGTTCTGGGAATTTTCCATCAATATTTTAATGGAATAATATATTTACTTCACCAACTTTTTAGTTGGATGAGTAATATGTCTCATTGTTACTGGGAAGCTACTTTTTACTGTAAAATATTACTTTCTGTTTGGGTAATACGAAGCTGAGCAGACTAATGTGGAATCACAGTGTTGGAAATTTCGTAGATGAAATTAATTCATATCATGACTTCAATATTGGCAGCACAGTTGGTTTTTCCAATTTTTGACTCCTCATTAACGATGGGAACAAATATAAACAAAATTCCTCTTGAAGTAAAATTGTAACTACGAAGATGGTCACTGGTAATGATACATTAAAATCATATATGAATGAATATACATAAGTAGAATAGTTGTTCTACCAAAATGTGAAAAGAACTACAAAGAATTCATTTGAAATTTACATGAAATAACGGATCATTCTTCAACGTCAATTGAGTAAGTAGTCCAGACCGATTGCCTGATGGAGGTATCTTTTAATGTTTTCTTAATATTTATGAAGCCCATAAACCAGAAACTGAAATCATCAACGGTTGCTAGCTCCACGTAGCTGTTGGATGGCCTCTTCATATTCTTGGCTTCTAGTACTCCTTTAATCTTAGTTAATGGTATTGACACCTACAAACAGCACTCATACATCAAGACACTGTTTGGAAAACCAAGTATTGTGAAACACATAATAATACTTTGGAGATTCCCTTACCTTATATTGGAACTTTAACAGCTTGCCAGAAGTGGAATATGTTGCAACGGACCTATCACTGCAAAATGCAACCCTTTCTGTAGACACAAATAGAAGCCCTGCAATTGCACCGGCTGTAGTGTATAAGTAGCATTGGGAAGTCTGCAACAGTTTCTCTCCTTCTTTAACACTGAAGTTTTTCTTAAAGATTTTATCTTGGCTGGCAAATTGAACGATTTTGGCACCATTACTTAAGTTGTGTTTCATGATTTCAAAAAACTTTGGTTTTGAACTCACTGCATATTTCAATAACACCATTAGTTCAATAATATATAAATATTAGAACTTTCTGTAGCTGGAGTATTATAGAGAGTCTGCAACTACCTTGATTTTTATTTCTCAGGACATTTAAACTGCCTTCTCTGTCTATGCTATACATCTTTGAAGAAACAGGATAATGGGGTTGATTATAAGGTTCAGACGGTAGTAGTCTCTTTGTTGATTTCATCGGTACTCCGGTAACATGTTTTGGGAATCTGTGATCCATATTTTGATGACAGTTTGTGGTGATTTGGTACCTTGTAGGCCTTTTTCGTTACTCAAATGTTGTTATTATTGAGCTAAATGCTGAAGTGATGGTTAATGTGTTCTAAATGAAGCTTATAGGCATATAAAGATGGAATATACTGACACCTTTTAGCTGTACGAGTCATCCGCATCTCATCTTAAATTCTTTATGGTAAAAAAAAAAGGTAATACAAGTAGTTATTAGTTGAGTCTTTTTTAGGGGACTACCTTACCTTCTCGACATCGTTCTTTTGACTGTGTATGCTTAACCTTTTTTGCAATGCTGAGAGTTTAAATCAAAGTTATCAAATGGCTCCTCATTCACAAAAAGTAAGTAGTGAATAAAGATGATTCTAAAAGAGACTTATACATGAATTGATGTCTTAACTCACTTTCTAAACAGTTGCAGACTGTAACACCAAGCTAAGAAAACTAACAAGAAAGTGGTTAGGCCCTTTTTTTTTAATTTTATTTTAGTTGATCAGATTGATGTGTAAAGTAGTGGAATGGTGACTGTAATTCCCAATTTTGGATATAGGCGATCATATGCTACTTTTAAGGATATTTTCTTCTCCATAGCCATGTCATGATCAGACGTTAGTCTGAGTCAAAAGACTCGATCTCCCTAATAGTATCAATATATGCATCTATATTTCTCACTTACGACTTACTTTCCCAAAAAATGTCTTGTTTGATCATTTTGTGTTAACTTTTTTAGTTTTTTAGTGAGGTGTGATCATTTGAAAATTAAAATTTTCGTGAAAACTATAAAACTGGTCAAAACAAACTGTGATCTGAATGTAACACAAAGTGTTTTTAATGTGTTTTTAATGTGTTTTTAGAAAACACATTGTTGTAAGTTATATCATAGTGTGTGAACAATATTCTAAATTTTCACGCGTCATCAAAAACACACTGTGATTTAAAACTTAACACAATGTGTTTTTAGATTACACAATAAGAACACATTATGGTTTTATAAAACATAATTAAAACACATTGTGCTAAATTCACATCTTTTGTCCAGTTTTATAGTTTTCACAGAAAATTTAGTTAACATTTTAATAACTTCTTAAACACTAACTACATCCCATTATATTATAGTATTCATTAGATTATAGTATTTGATTATGATTTTTGTTATTCAATATCAGATAATCACCTGTATAACACATCCAAACATACCCTATATGTTTTCTTATTTTATTGATTGTGCCTCTAATCAGAATCATCTATTGTTAAAGGATCACATTTGATACATCAAGTTTGTATATTAATAATAATAAAAAGAATAAATGGGGGAAAGATGTAAATAATGAAAGTTGGAGGGTCATTTGTGTACAATAGAAAGAAGTGTTGTTGGAGGCGGTTACTAGCCGTTGTGGCTATATGTATATAGATATACGTTGTAATTCTCATTTTAATGAATGAAATATATCAGATAATTCTCTCTCTTTCCTTTGATTCATTTCTTCCATATCAACATTGCATCAAGGAAATCAATGTTAGAGGGATCCCATATATTAGCGATAAACGTTTTTGCCTACCAAGGTTTGTTTAAGTTGTCATATACAGCATAGTGCCTCCCTGACCCTCCACTGGGTAATATCTTGACTTCAAGGCCATTATAATGCTTTGTGAAAGTATGTGGCTAATGATCTTTAGGCTTTTAAATCATCCCTGAGTACATGTTCAGTTGTGATAACAACTTATATTTGCTTATAAGTTCATCTCCCACAATGGTTTCCCTTACAAAAAAAGATATTACAACTGACTGAGAACTAGAGTTGGCAATGTTTCAATAGTACCTCCCAATTTGTCATTCACGCTATATAACAACTTCGCAACATAACCAACTCACGGTGTTGATTTGATCTTGAATCTGAATATGAAACTCATATTTAACCAAAAAATTCTGAAAACCAAACAAGTCCAACAAACAAACAATTTCAAGCAATAATATGCAGACAAAAAAAATACAAAACAGAACTGATATGATGAATAACGATTGTTTTTCAGTTGGCAGGATTGTTAATGAACTACAAGTATCAAATTAACACATCGGCCCCCACAAAACCCCCAGTAATCCACTTTAAAAGATTCAGGAAACCTCAAACCAGTATCATTATAACCGTCTATAAACCATATTTTGACCACAACATTGGGCGATTTGTAGATGAAATGAACTAATTTTTTGATTAGAATGTTGAGAGCATGCAGGATCAGTTTTCCAATATGCATGTTGGATCATATCACTTAAACGGATGACAACACATATACTCTCTATCAAGTAGACAAAATCAACTTGAAGCTCAAAAAGCTGATGTCAAAATACTCTTGAATAATGAGATATCAACTTAAATAATAAGATTTCAATATACACCCTTTTTCTCATATGAGAAGTTTACCAAAATATGGAATTAGCTACAAGAATTTACATTTGATGAAATCAAGGATCAAATTTCAGTTCGCAGGATGGAGGTATCTTAACGTCTTTTTAGAATTTCCAAAGCCCATAAACCAGAAGTTGAAATCGTCTACGGTCACTAGTTCCACATAGTTGTTAGATGGTCTCTTCATATTCTTGATTTCATGTGCTCCTTTTATCTTAGATAATGGGATTGAGACCTATATACAATACAAAGTATATGTCAGGACGCTGTTTAAAAAACTCAAAGTATTGTGAAGCAGGATGATTATACTTTGGAGGTTCTTTTACCTTATATTGAAACTTTAGCAGCTCGCCTGTCGTAGAATATGTTTTAATGGACTTATTGCTGCAAAATGCAACTCTTTCTGTAGAAACAAATAGGAGCCCTGCTATGGCACCTGCTGTAGTGTATAAATAGCATTGGGAAGTCTGCAGTAGTTTCTCTCCCTCTTTGATACTGAAGTTTTTCCTAAAGGTTTTACCTTGGCTGCCAAATTGAACAATTCTAGCCCCGTTACTTAACTTTTGCTTCACGATTTTAATTAGTTTGGGTCCAAAACTCCCTGCATATTTCAGAAATAAGAAAAATATAAGATCACCAACAACAATTGACAAAGATGGAATCATTTGTAATCAAAGTACTATAGAGAAGTAATTACCATTGCTCTCCCAATGAGTTGCAGCAACAGGGTAATGGGGTTGATTATAAGGTTTAGATGATAATAGTCCCCTTGTTGATTCCACAGGGACTCCAATTACATGGTTTAATAATCTTTGATCCATATTTTGATGATAGTTTGCTGTGATTCAGCTGCCTGCTTTAGATTGTCTAATGTTATTTTTAAGCTGAATGCAGAAGTTGGTTAATATGTTTCTGAATGAACAAATTTATAGGCATATAAAGATGACAGAAATCAACAACTTTTAGTTGGATGAGTCATCCACATGTCATCTTTACTGGTGGTTGGTAGTTGAATCTTTTATAGGCACTACTTTATTACCTTGTTGATGCCATTGCTTTTGACTGTATATGCCAAACTTTTCGTGTCACACTGACGGTTTCTGTCAAATTAAGTTATCCTGTGGTTGCTAATGCAACAAAGTTTGTAATAAATATGGATTAGCATGAAAATGTGGAGTACACCCCTACTTAGTTTGTTTAACCAGGCTAGCTTTCACTACTTAGAGGCTCAAATCATTCACTTATGTCGTGTCGAATGTATTAACTAAGACGCTGAGCTACATAACTTTCACTACTTCGAATTTCTGCTGACTAGTGTTTTGTCAAGAAAGCTAAAGCAAGTGGTTAGATGATCCTTGTGCTACTTAATCAGATTGAGGTGTAAAGTAGTGATATTCACTTGAATTCATATATATGGATATATATAGGTCGTGTCACTCTATGGAATTAACACCTTAGATATTCGTATATAATATAAGACTAAATCAAAAAATTATATGTAATTCGATCAATAACTTTCTCTATGCACTATGCTACTACTCTCTAGTTATGTACATATATCTTGCACAACATTTTTATTACAGTTAATGATGATGGACATCTGCCTAACAAAGTTGACACTGTTTTGGATATTTGTCAATTGTCATATCCAATACATTTTGAACATGAAAAACCAGCATGGGTAGAATATCATACGTAAATGCATAATATGTTACAAAAGTTGACAATATCTCATCAGCACCAACAAGGCAACAATGTAGCTACTCAAACAAAACAACACTTTTAAATTTATAATCTAAGAAACAGCACACCTGTCAGGTTGATCTTGAATTTGAATCTGAAAAAATTAACACACTTTTCAAAACAGGAAACAATCCAAAAAAAAAAAAAAAACTTTAAACAATTTTGACCAACAAGTTATAATCAGCATAATATACATACACAATAAAGTACACAAGAGAAGCAACAAATGACCAACGAACATCCAGAATGCCACATCCTTCCGTTGGCTGGACCATAAATATACTCCCATCGCGTGTATTTAAATTAATACATCGGGCTCCACTAAACTCCCAGTATAATTCACCTTACAAGATTCAGGAAATATCAGTCCAGCTTCATCACAACCGGCTTTAGTAATATGAGGACATGACCGCACATCAAGATATTCCAGTGACCTGCATGACTCCAAAACCATACTTATTCCCGACACAGTAATCTTTGGACAATTGCTGATTTTCAAAACCTTCAAACCCAACTCAAACCCCTCATTCCTCAATGCCTCAAAAGCAGCATCTGTCACCTCCTCACAGCAGCCAATATCAAGAACCTCTAGACAAGTGCATTGTGAAAGAATGCGATTTAATGACTCATCTGAAACATTTAAACACCAATCCATTCTTAAGATCCTGAGACTTTGAGTAGAAGCAGACAGTGATGTTATTGATTCACTGGATAAATCCCGACAGCCTCCAATTACCAGAGTCTCAAGATTTTTGCAGAGATTAGCAACAGTGAATATAGATTTGTCTCCAAGTTTATAACAATCGAGCAACTTTAATGTTTTCAGGGACGTTGAGCAAGCTTCTGCAATGGTGGATATTCCAATATCTCCGATATTAGTACATTTGTTTACATCCAAATGCTTTAGGTGTTTACATCCGTTAACTAGAGCTATGACTCCAACGTCAGTAATGTTGGTGCAACCTTGCAAACCCAGTTCTTCTAAACTACGACAGTTTTTAGATAGAGATTCTAAAAGGATGTCCGTAACAAAGCGGCAACCAGCAAGATGTAAGCTTTTCAGGTCATGGCAACCCTCTGCAACAGCTGATAATCCTTTATCCGTTAGCTTCCTACAGTATGAGACATCTAATGAGTGCAGAGATGACAGACCAGATCCAATGGCTGCCATTCCAGAATCGGTGATACCTATAAAATCATGATCATTGTTAGTTGTCAAGAACTTAAATTAACATGCTATTGAAGCATAATGATTTACGAAGTCTGGTGGTATGGTATCTGTGGATGAAATAAACAAAATTGATTTATTTTCATATAAAAAATCGTGTTATTAATCAAAGGTAAGTACCATTTATCAGGAGATCATAGCAAGTTTCTGTGCCATTCAACCACAAGGTTCAAAAGATCATATTATGTCCTATCTTGAAATCGGTATAGTACTACTAATTTAATGAGTCTTTTGTTTGAGTATTAGTCAAACTTTGACATAAGAACAAGAGAAATAAGCACAATTATAACAGTAAGCACTTTAGCAAACTACAAAGACATGCCAAACAATAGTATTGTCACCATGGCTTATGAGGGAAACACAAAATGCCAGACTCTGCTCCCCAGTCATAAATTTTAACCAGATGAGTAAGATCACCATAAGAACCAGTTGTTCAACACACATGCAAAAAACATATAATGAAACTTAAACAGGAACAATCGTTAAAAAGTTTCTGGTAAAAAGATATAATGAACCCTACCGAGCCACAAATATGATTCCATGAATTCACTCAACATGGAAACTATTAGCCAGTAAAAGTACCCTAATGACCCTGATGATAACAAACCCTAATACCCTATAAGTGCAAAATAAGAAACGGTTAAGCAATTACAATAAGCAAAATTTTCACTCCACAATTCAACACAAAAACATTCAACCAAGACACAGGCAGGAAACAAAATTCTTGACCCCTGATATAGATGATCAACACAGGTAAAGCACAAAAAATTGCAAAGTGGTCCATCAAGCCGAAGTCAATGATACAAATCTACAAATGAATGAGCATTTCATGTAACTTATAGCTACGGTTCTAAGACTTCCCCACAGTTAAGTCAAAGAGCAAGCATAGCATTTAAAGTAGGTGATCATATTCAATAGCATTGGAGTGTCAATACAACATTACTTGTTCCCACAATCAAATAAAAGAATGTGAGGACTCCCACAATAGGTTTACGGTAATTCAGGTTAGAGAGCGGGAGTTCTTGCAGCAAAAGGTCTGCAACCATATAAATAATATGCAATGCGAACAAAACCACTGTCAATATTCTAAGACAAGTTCAAATGCAGGACGTATACAACCTAAATATATTCAAGTTTTCAAAGTATTCAGAAAAATCAAGAACTCTTCATCTTTGATCTTTGGGTACAAAAACCACTTTAGAGATTGCAGGATCGTAAATTTCAGCATGTTTAGCAACCTGGTATAGTAAACCAACAAATACTTCTCATTTCTTTCAAAACCACTTAGAGACGAATGGAAGTAACAAGTTGGATCATAATCAATAAGATGAGAAATGACAAACTTTAACAATTTGGTGGAATGCAACTGAGGAATGAAATTATTTTTTCTTTGGCATACTCTGTGTTAAGTTCTTTTTCCCAGCCTATGAGCTTATCAACTTGACTTGATGCCCTTTTTAAGCCCATGAGATCGAATTGATAAACTCATATAAGCGAATTGGCTTTTGTAATTTCAATAAGCCAATAAAGACAGAAAATAACGTAAACTTATATAAGCTTATTGGCTTATAGAATTTCAATAAGCCAATAAAGACAGAAAAACGTAATACAAACACACCATAAATTAGGCTAAAAGTCTAAAACCTCACACAATCCTTAACTTCATACAACCCAAATTTAAGAATACCCTGCAATCAAAACCATAACTTTCCCATGAACCCTGATTGACCAATCCACAAAAGGCACAAACTTTCTAATGAAGCACAATTCACTACTAATTCACAAGAATCACAAGAACTTTTCCATGTCACCAATTCACAAAAATCACAAAACTTTCCCGCAAACCCCGATACACTAATCCACAAAACTTTCCCAAAACCCAAATTCACTAATTTGCAAAATAGCACAAACCTTTCAGCAAACCCCAATTCACAAGAATCACCCCAAACTACCAACTCACAAAAAGCACAAATTTTACTTAGATTCCACTTTCTAGTCCATGAAAAGCAAACGGGTTTCGCCCTACAATTTATGAGGTGACCCATCGGCTAATAGGTTGTATATTCTAATCCCATGATTATGTGAGGTATAATCGCCTTTATAAAACTTACAAAAGCACAAAACTTTCCACGAACACCAATACTTTCCCACAAACACCAATACACAAACATACAAAAAAACACAACTTTACCACAAACCCCAATTCACCAATCCATTAAAAGTACAAAACTTTCCATAAAGGGTCTTAGCCTCTTAGGCCTAACGGCATTTCAGGTAATTTATCAGCTTATAGGCTATGGATTATAGTATTATGACTGAAAAGTTGTAAATATATGTGAGATATAATATAATCGCCTTTCTGTTATGAAGTAAACAAAAACCAATCCACAAAAGCACAAAACTTTTCCACAAATTCCAATTCACATCAACACAAAAAGCACAAAACTTTACCAAAAAAACCATCAAAAAGAAATTATAAAATATAAAAAATTGATCCAACCTTTACAATTCTGAAGCTTGAGCATCCTCAAAGCAGTAAACCCAGAAGCAATAACAGAGAGATCTGAATCAGTAACACCAGGATAAAAAGATCTTGATGCTGACTGACTCAGATCAAGATCTTTAAGGCGAGTGAATCTTGCAGCCATCTTTCGAAGCATATGTGGGCCTGCACGTGCACAAAGCTTCTTCCTTTCTGTGCTTTGAAGATACAACCATTTCTTACAAACAAGACCAAATATTTCCTTATCCTTATCTGATTCAAGTTTACATAAAACTGCTCTCAGTTCATCATCTCTTAATCTATCATTTATACAGCAATATATATTTTTATCATTATTGTTATCATCTTCTACATGTTTTTGGTTGATTTTATTATCCATTTGAGAATGATTGGATTGAGGGAAACAAAACCTAATGAGCTGTTTTGTTGAGTTTGGGATGAGTTTGATTGTTTAGTGAGTGAATGAATGTGGACCCAACAAAAGAGGTTGGATCAATCACTGACAACACCCACATGGTTTTGTACTTTTGTGATTTTGTTCGGACGCTACGTTTTTACCTTCTGTAACAAACTACAATATTATCAAGATTATTATAATTTATAATCGTAGTTATCAACTCCATATCTTGATTCGACTCGAAATCTGACTTTTTTTTTCTATTATGGTTCGATTCAAATTCTAAGATATTTGATAATATATAACTTTATAAAAAAAATTATTATAAAAATATAATATTGTATTAACATATTAAGTTAAATATAATAAACATTATTAAAATAAAAATCAAATTAAATTATATAAATAAGTTATGTTTTAAAAGAAAAAGAAATATCTAAAAATAAAAACTTTATTTTATGACTCGGATCGACTCGCACAACAAAACACGAGTCATGCTACGAGTCTAGAGCAAAGCCGAGACATCCATTAAGTCGCCTCGTTTTCATTTGATTTGACTCGAGTGGTAATAATCATTTGAAAGTTAAAATTTTTATAAAAATTAGAAAAATTGGTCAAACACATTGTGATTTGAAACATAACACGATGTGTTTATAGCTAATTAGTTGCCAACACTATTACCACCATTGTCAGAAATTGTGATACGGTACGGGCGAAACGCTTAATTGAATGGTTGCGCCGTTCAGGTGGTTTTGCAATTCTCGGTAGCCTACCTCGAGTCATTTATAAAGGGTTGGAAGCTGAACATATGAGAATTGTGTGAATTTGATGGACAACGATCTAAAAAATAGTTTGGTGGTTTAATACGGTACAGGCGTTGTGCCATGGATCCACCATGGTGTCGGGAGGAGCAGAAATAGAGAGATGGTGGTGGTGGTGGTGGGCAGATACAAACACATTGCGTTAAGTTTCAAATCACTTACTAGTAAATGGACATTTCACATCAATATAATTAAAATAAATTTCTAATAAAAATAGGGTAAGAAAAATGTTAATGGAATAATTACACATGTATTTTTTTTTAGGTTCCTTAAACTACTGATTGGTATTAAGTATTAACCCGACTTTTCTTTTTTTTCCAAAAAGAGTCTTCATTGACCACCATTGTAAAGATAATTCCGCTATAAAGATCTCATGTCTATTCAATTGTAGTACGTTAAAAAAAAAAAAAAAAAAGATCTCACCTAACGGTATGAAAGGAAAAAAAAAAAAAAAAAAACACATCTCCCTTGTGTATATTTCACATCTTGGAATCATTTCTAACATCATAATTTCATATATTGAGTAACGTCAATTACATAAAGAATTTAATTCGAGGGTAAGTGTTAAAAAGATGACACTTATTCTCCCTTGTGTATATTTCACTCCAAAAAATAACTTGGATTATCATGTCAGAAATTAGAAAAAATGAAAAAATTGAAGGTTGTGATCAACCCGTCATCATGTTTCAATTTTGTCTGCAAGAGTTAAGCACACACTCCTTGAAAAACTGTGAGAGCTGAGTAGTGTACAACTCGGGTTCATGCCTAAAATGATCAACATGTGGTGTTGATTTAAAGTTGCATGACCTGACCACACGCCCCGTTCTCTGCTGTCCCTCTATGAAAGACTCCACTGATCCTGCAGGAATGACTTTGTCCGCGCTGCTATATATATACAACTGTGGACAGCTTGGTTGTCCAAATTTCAGTTGTAATAATACATTTGAGAGCCTCCTGGTAGACAATCCATTGTTAGCTGGTATTATTGCAAAAGCCAGATATGTGCCAAAAGTAGTGCAGGCAATTTCGATCTATTTACTTATGAACGCATCCATCCGGATTGAATTTTATCTCAAACGAGTCAAAATAACTCTTGTACTGCAGATCAAATAAGCTGAAAGTCCCCAAAAGTCTATTTCAAATATATACAACCTCTTAAAAGCATTCTATTAAAAAAATCCAGATTATGATCGCAATAAAAGTGTTTTCTAATCATAACCAACAAATCAACTTAATTACAAATGGACAAAGAGATGTTAACTCAATAAAACCCAGCCCCTTTTGTCCCATACTACAGTACTAGAAACCGAACTGTTCCAAGTTTCCACCTCAAGTCATGAGTTGTGACATAACTCTTGTATGTATGTTGTTGATAAACACAACTAACATGTAGAGGTCCAATAAATGCTATGATAACTCAACTTACTTGTGAACTGCGGGCAAATTTAAAATCACGTCAAAGAACTTCTCCAGAATCACTAATAGAGCTGCTTCGCTCATTGCTGGTTTGGCAGCAATGTCGTGTGCATTTCTATAACCTTTTGATGCAATACTGTTCTTCTTCAGAAAAGCAGCAGAGAATCCAGAAGCCCAAACCTTCAAGGAAAGTATATAGTCAATTCATCATACACTGAAATGAAAGAATAAATATGAGGCCTAATATTTTCTGGATGTAAATGTGTAAATACCCTTGTAATAGAAAAAAAAAAAAAAGGTAGTCAAATTTGTTTGGTCACAAAATCAAAATGCATTTAGCATTACCATTTGTTTTTATAATACAAGTTAAATATACAAAACAAAAATTCTTCATAAAAGTCAGATAGCCGATGAATGTTTTTGTCAACTGTGAAAACATCAAGAGGAAGTTCACTTTATACCTGTGAATCTGCGGCGGCGACTGGTGCAGAATCCACAATACATCCCTTAATTCTTCCCATTAAAGAATTGTCTTGCCTCTGAAACTTCTCCAACATAGCTCCATATCTGATATAGAAACACACATACCCATTTTAAAATTTGATCAAAATAAAAAAAACAAATTCTATACATATATTAAAAAAAGAAGTCAAAAGGGTCTTACATTAGCCATCCTGTATTACTAAATGTGTGGAAAACCAAATTCTTTTCACACTCGTCTTCCAACCATTCAGCAAGATGGTTTGCAAGTGAATCTACGTGTTGTTCGGCTTTCCCTCCAACCTGATAGCTTAACACCTCGCTCATTGGAAATGTAAAGGTAATCACATGAAATCCTTTGGAGGTATACCAATCAGCATATTTCTTAAGGTGCTTCTGTTTAGCACCTAACCACCCAAGTAAAACCACTACCATCTTAGACTTTTCGGATAAATCAATGGCATTAGGATGTGGCAGATGCCATCTATAAACCACATCCGTAGACGCCACGTTAGGTAGAGAAGAAACATAGTCGACGGGTCTAGGAGCTTTTACCAACTCTGCTGACCGATATGCGTTAACCAAAGAAGGAAAAGATGCAACATTAGAAGCCATGTTATTTGAAAGATGATTATTGCCTATATCAATCGAGGGGAATCTAAATTTGGGAACAGGTATTGAACTAGTCACAAAAGACCTAGAGACGCTCATATCCAATACCCGTGCCCATTTCATAACACTACTCGAATCTGAAGTACATCCGTTCGACTGTTCTGATGAAATATAATAATCCACCGGGGTAGAAGGCCAGACTTTGTCACGAATATCAGTAGAAACAGAAGCTAATGCAACAGCAGAGGCTGCAACAACCGGTCTTTGAAGACCAGACAATGAACCCATAATCTTGGAATCAGCTATGCAAAATCTCTGATACATAAAAATACAACTTTATTATAGATCATATATACATACACAAGACAAATACCCCACCAACCCAGAAGGTACAAAACAACCTTGAATTAGTTGGAATGTAACAGCCATGAAACACGCGGATATAAAGTCAAATAAAAACGTGTCTGTTCAATATTTGACTGCTTGAGAAACATAACTTCTTACCTGTAGTGGGTCTAGAAGTATTCTTTTGGGCTGCCAATAAACGTGTGTATTGACAGCCCACGTGAAGTCTTTTTATATACAGAAGTCAGCTAAGCTAAGCCAAGCCAAGCTTCTTCCTATCTACAACAACAAAGATTCTCAATAAGAATCCGAACAACACAACATAAAATATAAAAAAGCAAGCTTTTTTTATCAACATAAGGTGAGAAAGAATTTCATGAAGCAATAATATTGAAACAAAAAGGGGTATAAACTATAGAAATATTCTTGATACTGAAGACAAAAATGTCATGTTGGTTTAGAAGGCCATTTTACAGCCATTAAAATTGCTGACCTTTAGAAGCATAATAAAGGAATCCAGGAAACGGATACCAAACCTAAAATAAAGTGGACAAAGTATGGGCCAATGAATGTGATGGATAGAACTAGATATGGAGAATTACACTATACACCCCCAAAATATTTAGGATTGTACATTTTGTAAACACCTCTAATAATACTTGTGGACACAACTCAAAAGCCACAAAACAACTTGTTCCCTAGTCAGGAGGATACATACCATTTCTTTGGTTTCTATCTTATCCAATTTCTTTTTATAACTCAGTACCAAACCCAATAAGTATCGATTTGAATCGCCGTTTTTCATTTTTGTTACTCTTGTTCTTTCTATATCGAGTAAAGGTTATTACCCCAAAAGTAAAAAGGTTAACTGATGTTTGAGAGCATCTCCAAAACATAATCAGCATTCCAAAAAAACAAGTCTCAACTTACGTCTTAAAAATCACATTTTTATGAAAGAAAACACAAAACAATCACTAATTTTCAGGTGAGGACAGGATGATCATTCTAAAATCACTAATAATCCAAAACACACTCCAAATGTTAAAATCCATAGAGCAAAGTTGCACCTTAGTAAGTACCATTTATTGTCATGAGGCCCAAATATAGTTGTTAAAAGAGTATTATTGTGAAAGAATGGAAATTTTGCATATAAATGACATTTATTTAAAACATGAAGAGGGTACATATAAAATTTTGTATACACTGACACCTGTAAAAAAGTCACTAGCCACGACGTAAGACGGGCTTTTTTTATAAAAGTGATTTCTCTATTTATTTATTGAGCCACCGCCCATCCCTAGTCCCTACCAATAATAAACAACAACAATAATGAAAATATGTTTTGAAAGGAAGGAAGGATTATGCAAAATGAAAATGATACTTTATTTGTCTTTAATTAAATAATTAAATTAAATAATAGTATACAAGTTTTCTTACGAATGTGATAGTGCACTTTAACGATAACAAAAAATAATAAATAATCATGTTATGTTATGTTATGTGGTCGTCAGACTAATAATATAACAAGATTTTCTTAAAGACACTAATAATAGTATTAATTAATGGAAAACGTATAACCCCCTGCGTGAAAGCAAAGTGTGCAGAAACGTGAAAGAGTCTACCGCTTTAAACGTGTTGTACCGTACAACAGCGACATCAATTCATTCTCGCATTCACCGCCGCGCCAACAAAACTTTCATCATAAAATAGAAAATGTAGCTTCTTTTTATATATATATATAATTAGATTTCTCAATCCAGCGTTTCTTCTTCATTTCAATTCACACACATATATTTATACAGAGATAGAATGCAATTATAATTGAAAGAAAATAAATATTAAGATAAAACAATGGGGGAGGGGGTACCTGAGAGAGAAGCGACGGCGGAAAGTATAGAGGAACAGAAAATATGTTTACCGGAATTTGTGTGTGTGTTTGTGTGAGAGAAAAGAAAGAAAGCAGAGAGAAAAAATGGGAATTATATGAATTTTTTATTTTTATTAGTTGAATGAATAGGGGGTGGTTCCAGAAAAATAGGGGATTTTGACAACCTTTGGTTGGTTTGGAAGTTTCATTTTTACCCCTCGGTGGTGGGTCTTTTCGTTTCAACTCTCCTTCCTTCTATACTCTTTTCCCCCACAACTCCTCTTCTTTATCTTTTTACCCACTAAATATGGAATTTATATTTTTTTTAAAGAAAATATGGTTTTTTTATACAAGATTTGTTTCTATATATAAATGTATATCTATAACTATATAACCTATATTGACATCTTATATTTTAAGAAATTCAGCATTTTTTTATATCAAAAATACCCTTATTTCTTAATCTTAATTCCCTTATACATCTAATATATACTTTTATACTATTTAATAAAGAGTAAACGACCGAAATCGTCCTTTTGGTGGTGGAAGCGGCGTCGAGTGGTGTACATAATTGATGTAAATGGTTAATGGATATATTTCAAAAAATAAAGAATTGATAGTGTAATTTAATCATTAATATTAATGGGCTAGTATATGTGAAAATATTATAAGGGGTGGTAGGTGCAAATTTTATTTATTTTTCAACACTTTTTGTTTATTTTATAATATAATATAGATAAAATAATAAGTTATGAGATAAAAATGTGTCTGGTAATATTGAAATGGTTTATAAACATAATAACATGAAATATATAATAACATGACTTTCTAAAGTTTCATCCTCTTAAATTTCTCCATAATTTAGTGTCTATATTACTTATAAAACTAGATTTACTAACCAAATAAGTTTATAGTCTGATAAATGTCAAGGTTATAGATCGATAACAATGTTTATTACTGGAGACACTCTCTGAAAAAGTAGACTTGATCTACAACAAAATAGGTAGAAAAAAATCCTTATCGACCCGTTTCAATAAAGTAGACTTGATCCACAACGAAATACATGAAAATGCTCTATGAATCGTTTTAGATCGATAACGATGCTTATTATTGTGGAGGCAAAATTTTTAGGTTATATATAGTTTGTCACGTAAAGTTGTAACTTTTCAGCTAAAATTAACTGGCTTTGGGGTGTTCCTAAAGGTAATGAATTGTGATTCGTCATGAGCTTGATCTTTCGAAGACATTTGTAATTTTTCTCAAGTCTTCGTTTATATTTTGTAGCTTAGTTGGGTGAATCTTGGGGTTTTACCAATTAGATCTGAGTTCAAGTCTTGGTTGGCATATCAACATCATGGATACATAATTAATTCTTTTAAATCAAAAATCCTTCTCAATTTCTGGATTCTATTATAACAAAAATGATAAGTACATCAGCTTGTCTCTCCATTTTCTGTGAAAGAGGGGACAGAGAATCATTGAATCCCAAAGAGGTTTCCTCTCTTTTTTACATGTTAAAATTATTTGGCTTCATCTAGAACTAGAGAGCACAACCATGAATGTGCTCTTTTATCTCTAGCATTAGTTAGTTTTCTACAGAACGGTAGTGAGACTTCCACCGCCAGTCATGCCTTCTGACTGACTGTGCTGGTGACGTGATCGATCTCTACCAGACGATGAAGAGGCATACCGTTGAGTCCAATCACCACTGTTGTTAAAAAAAAATATAGTCTAAGTAAAAGACCATGAATTCAAGTGGATACAATAGCAGAGTGGACCGAAATAAAACATAAACAACAATAGTAGAGATAAAAGTGGGAACAATCAAACCATATATAGTCTCATTGTAGAAAGATTAAGCAAAGGAGTTATATGTTTCGTGACAACAGAAAGAAGATTCAAACAACCAATCGATAGTGTCACACAATAGTGCAGACTCGCACATGCTTCCATTTTCATCTGTACAAGTGTTCACACATGGTTCAATCATAAAAAATGCAACAATGTTCCGGTGGTCATATTGTCACGCTTCATGGTACCACACTACCACACGAAGTGTATAAACATTTGGTGAATCCTTCACAGTTCTTCCATATTTGTTTAGGGTCAGTCTGCGGAAATTTCACAATTCAGGCATTCTAGCATAGAGTGTCATATGATATATCCACTATATATTTAAATAAAAATCGTCAAGCCTATCTAATACAACTATGTTCTCAAAAGTTTTGTCACACCGGACTACAAATGGAAGATTTTCTCTGTAGCTATATTATTAGAGTTGTAAAGAAAAACGGCAATACGTCCTTACATGCTTAACCATGATTTGGTTTGCTTGGTTTACCTACAGAAGAAGTGTTTGTTTGACCCGTGATTGCAGCTTTAGGAGCTAATGATGTGTCCCCGTTAGTAATATCATGAATGCTTGATCGCTTCCTTTCTCTGTTGATTGAATTCAAGCGGATGAAATACTTTTGGGCATGACTTGCAACTTGAGTGGGTGTTCTTGTTAACACATGTTTCCTGGATATACTTCTCCAATCGCCTTTCCCATATTCTTCCAAACCAACAAGAAATAGCCTGTTATGAAATCGATTGATTATCAGGAAAAAGAAAAAAAAATAAATCTAAAAGTATCATTAGTTGATGGCATTTCAACCAAGATGATGCATATGTTAGGAATATCAAGAAAACCAACATATCACATAATATATGTTTCTCAGTACCAAGTGGTCTTTTAGGTATTCTATTATTTGTTGAAAGCCATTTTAACGTGAATTCACGAGTTAAACATATTAAGGGGCTCAAATAGACCTCTAACATAAATATATATATATGAAAAAGAAATGATTCTTATAATGAAATAACAAATTAACCTGTGTTCATCCTCGGTCCAAGGAACACCTTTACGACGCTCCTGATCTGCTTTGGAAGCCTTACTTTTATAATTGTCATTGCTGGTTCCATCATGATCACAACCAAAATATGATGAATGATGAGCAGAAGAGGTGGCTGTATAGCAAGGCAGGGGAACTACACCGGACTCAATACGGTCCAAATCATCAAGTAACAACTCATAGTGATGCTTAACTTGTTCTACCGATTTTCCTGGAACTTTGGAGGCAATATTATCCCACCAATCTTTTGAACCCTCTTTTTCTTCAGGATGATCATTTGCAACCAAAGCATTCTCAAAAGCCAAATCCTGTTCTCTTCTCCATTTGGAATCCATCATATATATATATACTCCTTGCAGTGCGAATATGTTTTTAAGTTTTTAAGTAGTCACCAGTAAAACAAAAAACTAGAAAGTTTCTAAAATAACAATTAAAAAATCATGCAAATAAATAAATAGGGAAATGATAGGACTCAATCACAATGATATATGTCTGCATTTTCCAAAAAAATAAAATAAAATCACAATGATATACTTTCCTTAGACAATAAATCAATCTAGTCATCATTTACTCACATATGAATATATCATTTGGCGGAGCCAGTTGTTTTTAGTTGTAACAAATATATGTGGAGTATATATCAAGAAAGATCTAATTAACCAAAACTGAAGATAAGATGAGATAATGACATATTACATACCCTTACTTACATCTTATACATGATGACGTTTTATCAGCAGGATGGTCAGCAATGGTTGGAATTAATGTTGTGTCGTAAGAGTTTTTTTTTTTTTTTTTTAATACAAGAAACAAGGCATATACATACAAGTGAGTCAATTTGAGGTGTCAGCTATACATAAGAGTTGTTTTTTTTTTTTCCCTAACTATGCCAAAAGAAAATGGTGTGAAGAGTTGGCATCTTTGTTTGTTTGACTAATAAATTAATTTATCCTCCATTGGCTGTGATTCCAAAAAGCGTCACTATTATATGATTGATTCCTGTTCAAACTCAATACCATACGTTTTCATTTTTACTTTTATTTCTTAGACTACTAAAAACGAAAAAGTTTATTCTGCTTTTTATCAGGATTTATTCCTCTTTTGGTAACGATTGGAACGATATTACCAGAAAAGGATAAAAAAATATATATATTCAACTTTTTCTAACTACACCAGATAAGGATACTATTTTTTTTTTCCCAACTGTCTCAAAACTACATGACGTTGGTTTTACTATTGTACATGGTGATACTTGTTATATTTAAAGAACTATAACAGAAGTTTTATTTTAGTGGACCTAAGATAAGTACATAGATAACCCTAAAATGGCCACCAAACAACTTTTCTTGCTTTCGACCGACTTAACTGAGATTTGAGAATAAACCAGCCCCCGCGAACGAGAGTGATTGTCCAAAATACTTACTGCTCACTACTACGGAGTACAATGCAAAAAACAACCAATCAACAGAAGATGGTCACTTAATAAGGTCTGAATCCCTACAGATTCAATGTAGAAAGACACACTTGACAAGATCACAAGAGTTTCAAAGCTGATTACATGGTGACCCATACTATTTTCTCACAAGATGCTAACCGGTAGAACAATTCCCTATTTTGCTGCAGCAACAAGTGCGGTTCTAGCTCGGGTAAAAGTAGAAATCACAGACCCCAGTTGCAACTTGTCATTGCACCCAAAACTCAATCTGTACCTGCACAACCAAGTAATAATCCACAATAATAAATTTCAGCAACAGAAACTTTGCATCAAGTTAAGCTTGTCATAAACAAATTTCAGCCACAAAATAAGAATTTGTGGAGTTTGGCATAAACAAAGTTAACCAATATATGACGCTTAGAAGGAATTATCCATCTCTACTACAAAAGCCACAAGATAGAAAAATAATTACTAAAAATGATGCATCAAACTCCAAACCTTGTCAAACCATTTAACGATAAATGTGTCGGGTTAAATTATTCTACAAATGGGTCAAACAGATATAAGTAAACTTTCAAGCTATGATAGAATTGGGTCTAATGTTACCAAAGGTGTATTCAAAATTCATAAACCAACTGAACAGTTTTATTTCTAAAATATATTACTTATGTAGTTATGTAATATTACTTGATATTCAACATCTTTATTATCTAGAGTTTGGAAAACAAATCAAAAAGAAGTGTTTATGAGCCAGCCCAACACAACGTCTTTCCACCAGTACAACAAAGCTGCACTACCCTTGACATGTTACCAAACCCATCCACCCCGGTCATTTTCCACCTCAAGTAGACAGGAACTTGTGTTCTGCTATCCCATGAAAAGATAAATGAAATGAAAGAAGAAAGCACATACTCGATATCAGCCAAGTCATTGATCAGCTGGACTCTAACATCCGAAGGCATCTTGATTCTAAAAACAAACCTGGAAGCAGATATATTCTTGCAAGATGAGCTATAAACAAGTACTAAAACTTACTAGTGAGATATAGATATATTCTAACATCCGAAGGCATCTTGATTCTAAAAACAAAACCTGGAAGCAGATATATTCTTGCAAGATGAGCTATAAACAAGTACTAAAACTTACTAGTGAGATATAGATATACTAGACTTACATAGTTACTTCTCTTACAATGTCCACTAAAGCCAAACCTTTTGTTGCCTTCATATGGGATATTTCTACAAAGAGTTAAGCACAAACCAATCAAAATCACTAGTAAAGATAAGTAAAGAAACTCCTACTGTTAAATACTACACATGTTCTTATAACAATACTTTGAAAGCTATCCGAAAATGGCTCATTCAGTAGCCAGTATGATATTTGCTCAATATCCTTGGGCAATGGATTGCCAGTGCAGAGATAGACAGCTTCTTCAGTTATCTGCTGAGAAGCCATATGTGTTGACTGCATAAATCAAGAACATTGAAGCTATTAGTTTGACTATAAATGTGAATCATCATCATAGTTAAGCTAATAAACGAATCATATTCATTTTGCAGACTATGTATGTTTGCATATGTAAATACTTCAAATCCAATGTGCTAGACTACTAAAATTTACACGTAGTCACGTATGTAACTTCTTACTTCATCCATGACAGAATATTAAATATATGATATAAAAAGAAGAGACCTGAGACCCAAAATCAACAACTCTCCATTGGCAATTAGAATAGAACAATTAAGATTACAATATATACATGCACAAAATCAGAATTGAAGAAACTGTAATTTAAAACAAACAGTAGACAAGAAATGACCTGCAAAATGTTCAAAGACTTCCTCATATCACCATTGCTAAGCCGTACAAGAGCTGTTAATCCGTCTTCCGTCACATCAAGCCTAGATAAAAAGATTTACTACTGAATTAAAACCAGTGCTTTCTTGAAAAGACATGTCAACATTACCAAAGGCCAAAAACATAAAACGCTTGACGTGAATAATGTGTAGTTTTGCAGTTCAAAAGAAAAAAAATGTAGTGCATAGTCAGTTCTCAGTTGTGTATCAGCATTAACTTTACCGGAAAAAGAAATGGTGTCGTAGTTGTTATAAAAAAGTGGGACATGATATGATCTTGCAAATATGTTTTACTGACTAATTGGCAGATGTAAAATAAAAATTTTATTATCGAAACAGGTTGGTGACGTAGCACTTCAGAAGTGAACATCCAATTGTTATATCCCAAATACGATGACACTCACCGACTTCGTATTACCAGTGAGGTAAATATTAAATTGAGTGTAAAATGAAATATTTGGACTAGTGAACATAAATCATTGAAAGGTCAACCTTCTATAATCCAAAGCTTATCAATAATTTAAGAGGCAATATGTGAAGTAAATGTTTCAATATAACTGAAAACAGGAACTAACCAATAAAAGCCCTCAGAGATCTCGAGCAAGGGTTAAATACTAGAGCTGCTAGTAGAGGACAGTATGGTCAGGTTGGGTAATAGATTAAATAAGACAATTTTGTGTACAGGTCAATTGGGCCAGCTATACCAACTTTATTAAAAACAAATAATTATTGGCTGAAGGTTCTGTAAATAAAATATTACAAACTATAGTATCAACACAGATCAAAATGCCCCAATTGGTGCATTAACTAATAATCAGATCAAAATGCCACTTCTAGATGTTAGGTATAACGTTTACTAATATGCCAAAAGCATAGTAAAGTAGTAAAGACATCTACTTACAAAAAGAATGTGAATCAAAGTAACTCTAAGTCTAATAATGTCATAATTATGCACTATGGAGAGACATGAGTAGGCAGTAAAAAGAGTATAAGAAGGATCATCCAAACAAAATGTCAAGATTTACTCATTTAAGACTTTAAAAGAAAGTTCATAAACTTACCCTTCGGCAGTAATAACATGTTTAAGTCGCTCATTGACATGGACAGCATCCAAGGGAGCAAACCGAAATCTAGTGCATCTTGACTGCAGTGCTGGAATAATCTTGTTTACATTGTTACAGATAAGTGCAAACCTGGTGCTTTTCGTGTATCTCTCAATCACTGCAGTAGACATTTATTGGAATGAGCACACAGATTATGGAAGTCCAGCTAAGTTACTTTAAAATATAAAAATTACCTCGACGAAGAGCAAATTGTGCATCCTTCGTCATTGCATCTGCCTCATCCAAAAGAACCAGTTTTACCGAGGCTTTAGCACTGAAAAAAGAAACACATTAAGGAGTGACCACTTGACTATAAACCCAAAAGATGTCATCCTAAAGAATAATCAAGATGGTAAGGAATATAACAAATGTAGAGAAACAATTTGGAAATTAACGATTCTGAAGTACGCTGCGGGTGATGTTTTCCTATACATGGCAGCAATCCTAATTATCTCATAATAATATATATCAAACAGGTAACAATAACTCCAGAAGTATAATATAAGCATATTATAAACAAGTGTTACTGTTTTTGAAGGTATCTAACTTTAAACAAACATCTAATATATGTAAGCTACGCTACGTCTTGCAACCGTATTTAATTTATCAGACTTTATGACCGATATCTTATATGGTTGTCAAGTCAACAAAAATACCAGTTACCAACAACTAAAAGTTCAATACATACTGTAACAAGTTTTAGAAAAAAGGAGCAAAGAATTACCCAAAAGAAAAGCTTTGAGTACTAGCAAAATCTTGAATTTGTTGTCTAACAACATCAATCCCACGTTCATCAGAAGCATTAAGCTCCAAAACCATATTATGCATCTGACTCCCGAACAGCTTTCTGGCAACAGCAAGGATGGTAGACGTCTTTCCGGTTCCGGGGGGTCCGTAAAGTAACAAATGGGGCATTTTGTTTTCACTGGTAAGCCTGTCAACTGTTCACCGAAATGCCCCAAAGAAAAAAAACACACAATTTATAACTTTTTCAACATAAATTAACAAACTTTAAAGTCAAATAAGAGCTAGTAGTGGAGTATTACTTGTATCGATGATATCGCGATGAGCGGCGACGTCGGCGAGAGATTGGGGGCGGAATTTTTCGACCCATGGAGTGGCTTTAGTGTGGGCCGGTGGGGAAGTGATTATGGATTTGCCCTTGTTGTTTTTGGGCGGTGGGGATAGAGTGTCGTCATCGATTTCCATCACTTCCGCCATTTTTTGATCTGTCAAGAAAGAGAGAAAGAAATGGGGAATGTGTGTGTTTGGGCGGGAGGAAGAAGTAGACTTGATTGGCGCCAGACGAAGGCCAAGCTAGGGCACCAACTCAATCAATGCATCTATATAACACATTTTATATCTTCAATCTCAAAAAAATTGCAACTAAAAAATACTTATTTTTTTGAACAGTCAGATGTAGACCATAGCATAAGCCGTTACAAGTTATCCAAGGAAAAAACTCACGGACTTGTCACTCCTAAGAATTGAACCCAAAACATGTTAAAAAAACCAGGAACGCATCGGCCAGTTGAGTTAAATTTCATTTGCAACTAAAAAGATACTTAAAAAAATGTTTTACTTATAGTTATACCGGTGGATTGTGTGTTAGAACCAAATTAATTAATTTTGCTAGTTCTTTTTATTTATTAACTTTTATTTTATAAAATATAACATGGGATGATAAGTTTTTTTTTGGTAAGTTGTAATGTTACTGTTTTAAACATAACCACTTTTTTGGTTAATATATTTATTTTTTTAACCGTTTGGGCAATAATTTAGTGGTCACTCACTAGTCTGCAGAAGCCCGAAAGGTTGTATAGATCAAAATGTTACGAGTTTGAATTTCAGACAGTTTTCTCAATTACTTTGTGGGTATCATGTGAAGGCATTTCACAGATAGTGATGATAGATACCAAATGGTATACATGATTAAAATGTTCTTACCAATCCAATTTTTTTTATTATTCTAAATACTAATGAATTTTGACTTGGGGAGTGATCAAAGAATATTTAACAATGATTTAAATATGTAGTTGAATATAAGAGTTTATATATAATGAAAAATAAAACATATGTTTATATATTTATTATTATATGTGTGTTTGATTTATGAAAAATGGGTATGAAAGATAAATGTTAAATGTTTGGTTAATGGGTGGGTTTGAAAATTGGGTATCAAACCCATTAGCCAAAGTGAAAGAAGAATAGTCCAATACTCAAATAGTCCGAAAGAAACAAATAAGCCCAAACAAGATTACTCGAGTACACTACGAAGTACAAACTACGGCAGCCTCAAAAATTAGATGGTCAAACAGACATTTTCCTAAATAGAAGTTACACTAATACTGACAAAATCTGCTATCTAAAAAGGAGAGAGAAAGAAAGAAAAATGCTAAGCAACTGGAATCTTGGGTTCTCCTAAATTTACAAAAGCCTGTGCACGAGCCATGCGAGCCAAAGCCGCATTCCAAGATACAAGATGGTCCATGAAAGTGTTGGCATACCGGGCTTTGTCATTCTGTTGACAGAAAAACAGAAACAGATAAACATGACCACGTGAAACAGGCAAGTACAGGTGGTACATAGGCAGATTGAGTGACAATTGTTAATGGTAACATTAAAGCGAGTCAAGCAGGGTATCCTTTTGCTCCGAACTGTAACCATTCGTTTTATCTACAAAAGGATATTTGACAATACTGCAGCCCATATTTAAATAGAGTGATAGGATGTTTAAACATATGCATTGCATAGGCCTTTCAAACGGTTTAACTCATTTTGTCACAATTTGTTTTAGTCAACTCTTATACTCCTATAGTCCTATATCTCTTAACCCATTTCAGGTTCTTTAGATAAAATATAACCAAAATGGATTAAACAAGTCAAATTTGGTGCCATACAGAAAATTCATTGTCTGGAAAGGAAAAAAAAAAGATGTTTGGGAACATGTACCTTATAATCCAGATAATAAGCATGCTGCAAATTAGAAGAAACGTGTATTAGCACAAACACTCAATGCCATATGAACTCTCAGCCCCAAAGGGGAAACTAAAAAGTTTACTTCCAGATGTCTCAAACCATATTGAACTTATAAAAAAGTTGGGAAAGAATTACAAGTTCATTTTTGGCTGTTATTCACTACTGAATACTGATTTTAATATTTGGCTAATACAATGGTCGACCTATTCTAACGATGCGTGACTTAGAGAGAGAAAAACACACATAGACACACAGATTGAGATTGCCATACCTCCCACATATCCAAACTAAGAAGAGGCTGCACAAGTAGAGGAGATCAATGAGTTAGTATAAGGAAAGAAAACACATTCACAATATAGCAAGATACAGGGAACTCGCTTACAATATCGTCCCAAACAATTGGAGTTATAGCATTCGTTGTTGTAGCTATTGCGAGTCGTCTCTCATTCCGCTTTACTGAAATGGGATAACAATGAAAGATAACACATAAACCAGCATTTCAGACCAATTTTACCACACAAAAACAGATAATACAACTCGATGATCTTCAACAAAAATTGTTCAATCCCCATGACTATAAGAACCATTCATCTTGGTTATACAACTATATACCCTCCAATAGAAACTTGCAACACATATATACACTAAGATTGCCTGTATATAGCTAGTGGCCCTCCTGAAGTTGTAACATGAAGGGATCAACTTATATATATCGCACATCTTCTCATAATGAAAAGTGCAGAAAATTAGTGGTGGCCAAGCTACACGTGGTAATTTAGACCCATTAACTCAATAATGACTCAATTCAGTTACGCTTAATCCCTACCAGAATATGTTAAATTAATAAACATACCATAGCCAGGCAAATATCTCTGAATAATGTAGCAAGAAACTATCATATACGGAGTAACTTTTTTATAGTGCAAGAACGAAGTAATTACTAGATATCTAAAATGCTAATATATTAAAGTAGAATAGGATATAATTATATGTAGCAAGAAACGTACAAACAAGCCAAACCCAGCCAGAGCCAAATAATGTGACGGCAGTTTCAATGAACTCTTCTCTGAAATTTGAGAAGGAGCCAAAATCCTTTTCAATCTGCTTAAGGAGACCCAATATCGGTAAGTTACCACCTCCTGGTTGCATGGATTCCCAGAAGAAATCATGATTCCAGACCTGAAAAGTACGATTTTCTAGATGATTTAAAAAGAAAATCATATTACAGGACTCAATGAAACTAAGCAACCTAATAAGATTCAAGCTGCATCTAGATTTCTAAGTAGAATAAGAATGAAAAAAGATTTTGATGTTCCATCACTATCATCTAAAATTAACTATCTGTTCGTTGACCTGCTATACTAATTCAAGGGCTTATGATGCATATTACTTAAATATTACCTTTTTGTGCGAATGACTTGGAAACGTTTGTGACCATCATCTTTAGTTGGATAGAAATCTGAAATTACCTTATTCGTTTGGAACACTTTAATGAACTTTTAAAGCTTATGTTTGAGAGGCTTTATGACATGTTCTATTTTGGTGATCCACACTAATAAATGGTGCTTGCAGAAATGCTAACCGAATTACATACAACTAAATTAGGCATACATCAACATATGGGATAGCTGTTACAAGCATATAATAGTCAACTATTTTGTATGCATGTACATGAAAATGATGAATTGTTTTCTTAAGTAACAACATATCTGAATCAACCCTTTCACCGATGATCCATTTAAATAAAAGCTTAAACATCAAGGGACATAGAAGGGTGATGTCGCCGGACCTATAACAACCTAACTGAATCAACCCTCTTCGCTGTTAGATTTTCGGGGGCTATAATTAATGAATTGATAACAGCAAAGAAGGGTGATGTAGCCAAGACGACAAAGCGAAAATTCTGCAAAATTGAAATAAAATTTCTGAGTTGTTCAAACCTGAGCAGCAACATTAAATTCTGGTAATGGATTTCCATTGTTGTATGTTATTCTGATCAATTCATCCAATGTGTATCCGTACATTATATCGTCTTTCTCTAAGAACTTATTCAACCTTTCAACATAACCACGGTGATGCTCTCCCCAGTGCACCTCAAGAGTCCTTTGACTCATATATGGCTCCAGAGCATCCTGGAAATTGTAGAAGACTATCAATAACTACCAAATATGACATAAAGGTGAAGCCTTAAATTTCCTACCCCGAAATCAACATCTCATATGTTCGATAGCTTAAACAAACAGCGTCTCTAATATTCTTATGTCTCAGTACACCAGTCCTCAATTCCACATTTGGCAGTATATAAACAGGAAGATAATAAAGAAGCTTACGAAATTATAAGATGGAGGTTTCAAGCTATAATAAGCATAGATGTTGTTTGGCTTATTCAAGACATGACTTTTCCTTCTTTGACCTATATCCTGACATTTCATAAACCAATAAAGAATCATCAAATGAATCTGGCAAAGGTAATCAGAAGAGCCAAATAAAACTTATAGATAATATTAATAAAACTTACAAGCTTAAAAGATGTTGGTCTCAAACCATTGTAAGCAATAAAACTTGTTGGGGTTTTGAAGTCATGACCTTTTTTTCTTTGCTCCTTATACTGCCATGTCAGAAAACCATCAAGTGGATCATTACATGAAACTAGTCAAGAAAATCAGACTAACCAAAACCACAACCTGATATATTCAACTTAAACTGTTAAAAAAGTCATATCCAGGAGGGCCTAGTGGTAAGGCATCAGAAGAGACCCGGATTCAAACCTTGTTGGTGATTCTAGTGTCATCAGTCATTTTGTGTGATTGTGATTTACTTGAGACTTGAGGATTTCGGGTTGATTTTGAATACAAGTTAGAAGAGTGCAGAGTACACACTCGTTTTAGCTAATTCAACTCACCAAAAGTATAGGGTTGTGTTGGTTGGTGCTTTTTCACCATAAGAGACACCTATTTGTCAAATGGGTGCAACCATTCATGACACATCTTTACACCAAAGGGTGTAAACTTTCATGTATTTTATCGTCCCAATATTTGATACAAATTTCCACACATTTACTCTTTGTTCTTAACTCTAATTTGAATTGCCTATATTGAATTTGTAACCTTTATCTTATCCCCTATAAAGATTTCATGTAACCAAAGGCAATACTGTATATAGTGTCAAAATACTTCATTGCGAAAGTGTTTACACAATTGAAAGGTTTATCCGGTCCTCTCCGAATTTCTTAACTTCTTAAAGAAAAAGCCAAGTCCTTTAACAAGATATAAGCATAATATGGACCACAAGGCATATAGAAGTAATAGAACACAATAACAGCACAAAGTGGATTAAAAGTTAAAACACACATATGGTTCAAAAAACTTCGGCATAAAGAAATGAATTCAAAATTCTCACCTCACAAGCCAACTTGCAGCTATTAGACCTTGTAAGTTCATTGGAACTTCTAACAGAGCTAGAACTTGAAGTTGATATGCAAAGATAGCTACTACATGACCAACTCATATCTAGCAGCTTGAAAGAAACACAGCTGTAATCAAATGGGCATAAAAATGTCAGTTCATGTTATATATATAAAAAGTAACAAGAAAACATATAAGCAAGTTATCTGTTTAAGACATTGTCACAAACAGGTGGTGTGCAAATAATCTAAAAATGAACACCCAGTATGGAACTGATGTGCAAACCTAAATAGCTTTTATTGGCTTTGGTGTGTTGGGTAAGGTTTAATGATTGTGGGTGTTTCAGCTTTTGTTGGGTATGCTTGAAATATAGAATGGAGTGTAAAAGGAGGACCTTCTTTTTAAGTAGAGAGATTTTGACTTGCAACATATGTAACAAAGGGTTTACGTATATGGTTTTTAAATTGAAGGCAAAGTTTCCTCAAAGCTTATCCATTGACAAACAACCGGGGTGGGGGTTCAAATCATATGTTCACTCCGCTATCTTCAACTTAATTGATTAGCTTAATGCTAAAATTAAATTTAATTACCAATTGATTTTGTATGGGTCTTAAATAATTGAAACATTAATATCTTCTCTTAAGAAAAAAGAAAACATCTTGGGTAGAAAAGTTGCTTTCATTTTCTATCTAAATAGTAGAAAAAAAGTTGTTTTCATTTTCTATTTAAATTTAAATAATAGAAAAGGCTTTTAACTTTTGTATGAAATAATAGCCTTAGTTAAATTGCGTACATACCAAAAAATTAAAAAATGGACTTCCAAATTTTTTGCATTTTTTTTTGTTCAGGGCTAACAATGCATAATTAATTTATAATAATTTTTTCATTGATCATTTTAAGATCAAAAACTATTACTAAAATTAATTTTTCTTGTCCCAATAGTTTAACAAATCTCATCTATCTCACCATCTTTTAAAATGATCATCATCGACCAACATTTTAAATACTTACAAGCGCATGTGATATGGAACAAGTAAAGCCATAATCGGTGGCTGTGTGAGATCTATCTTATCATTGGAGTAATGGATGCCAAACGAAAGTGAAGCGCCTAGAGATCATATGACAGGTCCATGTGTTTTGAGGAAAAAGTGGCAACATTCACAACTTAAGATATCCTTAGCCTACAAACAACTTACACAATTCAATTACATTTAAGGTTACATCAGCACTGAAAAAAACTCGTATTTCATAAATAAACCAATGGATCAACTCCTCACTCGAATTGACACGTGAACTCAGAATATTTACTGGATTGGGGTTGGGTACGGATGGATACATATGGATTAGTCAGCTGTTCCTCGACCAGAAGTCAGGTATACATGTCCGCGGCTTGGCCTCCAAAACTCAATTACTCTTTGAAGGATATAGCTAGTTAATGCTTCTTCTGCACAAGTGCATAGAATCAAATGTACATAAATCTCCCATCAGCGCAACACCGCAGTTGAGTCTTCAATTTCCTATCCTAAAAAGAGACCAAATAAAAAACCTAACTTCTATTTTAAAACAATCCTTCACTCAAACTCATGAGACTTCTTGAAGTGCAAGATTCAACTCATGCGCTGACTTGGCAATCGATCCGCCCCTTCTAAAAGATCATGAAATATCACATTTAGATACATGTATTTTACCTTTTAAGAAGAAAAACAATTAAGTAAAGGAAACACCCACCTGGTTAGGAGTGCCAAGGAATGCTTGACCTTTTCAAGCTCTAGATAGCAGAGGTTGCAACGTTCCAGCCTGCAACCAGTCATTTCATTAGTACGAGTACAGAACAAGTAGAAACTACTCAACTAGGCAAAAGAAGTGTGGGACGGGCTGACTAACATTTTCTCTTTTCAGTTATGTATTTAATGTACTACACGCAATGAAGTAACTGTACTACTACAATCCTAAGTTTTGAAATATAATATTTGCCTATTTGGGGACATCCATGCATTTATGTATGCTTTTGGTGATGACTAGCCTTTCGACTTGCTTGTCCAGCCAAACCTATATCCATTTTGCTCTTAACTTAAATGTCCATTAAAGTCGAACTGTCGAAGCATAATTTGAATCGACCCAAAAGTAGCTAAAATTACCATTCCTACAAAATAAAGCTAAGTTAATTCAGCGTATATCCCAAGCATACCTTTGTTCTGCCTCGATGTCAACACCAACAGAGGATGACGCTTGTAAAGACGAATAAATCACAGAACCAAATATCCGCACCAGCTTAAGCAACAATTCTAACGATACTCCTCGATGCCTAAATTGGAACCATGTTAAAACTGGCATCATAGTAATGATATGGTCGGGGAGTAATAACATGAAAGGAAAGGGATATGTTTTTAACCACTTAAGCAGCAACCAAACAACTCTATTAATTAGGCTATTAGGAAGTCAAATGTTGAGCTTTGCTTTTTTATTTTGCATTTTCTTTAGAATGTTGAGGTCTAGATTTTTGCAGCAAACAGCTTTGTAAAAAAATCTAATCAAGTAAACAAACTTTTCTCTATAGTGTAAAATAATCATGTTGTTCAGGGGGGAAAAAAACTGGGGAAAAATAAATAAAAAATATAAGTAGTGTGGACTGCGAATCCGACAGAAACCTTATGGAGTTTGCTATCCATAGCCCTCGCAGTGAAGTGTTGTACATGGCGGATGATAATTACTTTAGCGGGTGATTAGTCTTATATAAAACATTTTACTGCATATTATTCAAAGCCGTAAGGGCTAAAAATAGCAGAATCCAAACTTTATAAGTATATATAAAACTTACAAAATACTAAAAGTTATCGGATAAGACCCATTACATACCTATCCATGTCACTATCAAGGAGACTGGTGAGAAGAGGCAGCAGACAAGAGCAAATATCCAGGGTGATGGAGTCTATTTTTCCTGTCAAAAGGCTCACTATATCTGCAGTTACCTGCATTGTTATAGAAAAGTAAATGTGAAGACACATCTAACATGAGTGAAACATAAACAAAGAGAGATTCTATCAAAACTTTACTCACAGCATGATCAGCCATTCTCTCCATTGCTCTAATTGCTCCTTTAATATCATTCCTATCCCAGCATCTATGAATCATCTGCACACAACATAAGTTAGCAACTGATTTTAAGTATCCTTGCTAAAAAAATTAGTTCATTATTCAGAAAATTATAACCTTAAAGTCCTCAATTTTAAGCCTGTTAAGATATTACCATCAATATTATTATTTTTCCTGAAAACAAACTGGCCGGTCACGGGTCACCGTGTTGACAAAATAATAATAATAATATCTTACCCAGTTTCTAAAATCCAGTGGCCAAGCAATCACTTTTCAAGTTGGTTAAATGAAAGTCAATACCATTGAAACTCTTCTGGTAACACATAATACATATTGGCTTTCAATTTTCAGATTCCATTAAAAAAAAATTCACCCAATAAGATTCTTTGTGAAATAGTAAATTTGTACATCCCCACAACTTTTCAAAAATTTGTGAAATACTGATTATCTGGGTCCAAATTCCAGAAGATTGCATTATTTTTTCATAGCGGAAAGGCAATCTTCTAATCTTGTCGCCAGTCAAAGAAATCCATCCATTAAGCTCTGTTTTAAGGCAACATTACAATCTTCATAGGACCGACCAAGTATTTCTTAACGGAAAATTTACTCTTTGGATATTTAAACCAATTCTATTGATCTCTTTCAGACCAGGGAAAAGTATTGATAGGAAAATAAAAAATATCAAGCATGGAAAAATGCTGTGAACATTAGGTCAGCGCATGTCAGACCCACGTTGTGGAGTGTGACAACACATGAATAAGAGAACAAAACTTTAGAGTGCAGTGCAATAAATAAGATTAAGATAATACCAACCTGTAGCTTTGCTAGACGAGACTGCATTGAAGATACAAACTGATCGTGTCGTCCCATTATCTCTGCAAGAGCATCTTCCTCTGTAACAGGCTGAGTTTCCTTAGTAGGTTCAGATAATTGTTTCTGCAAAGATTGGGTATTATAGCAGGCAAATAAGAAAGTGAAGACATTCTATATAACAAAAACGAGAAGTATCTATCAGCTTCAAGAAGTGGCATACCACAGAACTTGGTAGCATGTTGACGGCAGAGACGCTATCAGGGAGATTTCTGGAAGAGAGACTCTCATGATAAGAAGACCTTTCTTTCCTGTCCCAAGTAGAAACAAGTGTACGCGTTCTTCCTATATATATATATATATATAAATTGAATACAATCACAACCATTCACACTTGTTAATAACTTAAAAACAAGAAACATGAATAAGAATCGGTATAATACCTCTTCTTTTACTTTCCATAGAGTAAGTATCTCTAACTGGTCGGGGCAGACGTCCTTCATCTGCAACAGATTACATAACAATGTAGTTACTTAGCAAATTTGTAAATGATGCCAAATTATCATGCCAAGCTAACAAGTAGCTGGAGGTGCTATAACTTTTGGCAAAAAAAAACAAGGTAATTGTAGTTCTTCCCCTACGTAGTTAGGAAACCAATGGCAATAGCTGACATTCGTCAAAATGAGGAAAATGAAATAATAGTTTTTACTGTTGCTTTCTAATCAGATTAGAGAACAAAAACACCCACTTGAAATGACAGTGATGAGCCAAAACTCATGAACGTCCATATAGTGGAAAAATACATCTGATTAATTAACTAATGATGTATCACCTCTGAATATATGAAGCTAAGAGTCTCTTTTATTTATCTCATAGCTTTCAAACTGTGATGACTTTAACCTACTTGTATAGGATACCAAACAAGAATAACTTTTCCATAGTAATGATAAAAGATGCTAGTGCAATAATGACTGAATTCTACCATTATATAGGCTATTGGTCCATCAAGACCCTGTTATATTAGTAGATAAGAATCTATTCAAGAAAAATACGATGACGGCCACAAATCCTAAACTGGTGCACTTACATATAAATGAGATAAGCACTTTCAAAGATTATCATTATAATTCCATACCCCTTAGAACCTCCAGCCAAGCACCACCTATATCTTGTAATGATTAAAACAAAACTTTGGAGTATTAAATACGTACAAATTTCAATCTGGTTGCTTGGAAGTGACTCTGTCACTACATTCGGTTCTGGCTTTCCAGAAACCACGCATCTGTCATCTTCAAAGCCTGTCCCCTTCGCAGTTTTTCCAAAAGCCGAGTCTTTCAGTGAATTGAAACTAATTCCATCAGCAACTCGACTTGAATCAATGTCACTTGCATCAGTCACAGACTGCACAGAAGATGGTGGCTTTTCTGCTTCATCCTTTATATTTGAGAGCTTTCGAGAATCTGGAGGTTTTGACATTACCATTGTTGGTGTCACTCTTCCAGGAAGACCTTCTCTTCTTGAATCAACATTGTTTCTAGGCACAATTACAGGTGCAACATCTAATCTACTAAAAGTTGATGATACATTTTGTGTTGACTGGCTCTTTGCACCACTTCGCTTTAAAACTGCCGGGGCACTTGGAGACGAAATTGAACCCGTTGGGCTGATCTTTTGGACAATATTTGGATACATCTTTTGAGGGACATTTCCTGTGGCTTCATTAAGCACACAACATATAGTAATGTCGTAAGCAGCCTTAAATAAATTACAAGGAGACATTGAAGAGACAATAAATTCAAGAGAACAAGACATACATGAAAAGGTTTTAGAATCCTTGTTGGTCAGCTCTGAATTTTGAGTAACTGAAAGCCTACCCAATGATTTTGTTTCCTTCACAATTGGATCTGAACTTTGTGAAATGGATAGCCTGCCTGAACTGGTTTTTGGGGTATTCTCAGTAAGAACTGAAGCGTTTCCACTTGAGTTGGGCATTTGTTCTTGACGACCATTAATCTTGGAAACCTTATTTGGTTCAGTTATCTGCATGAAAACAAGAGTTGTACAAGAAACCTCGGTATAAATTTAAAAATAACAAAAAAAAAAATGATAACTCATATGCATAGATGAACCGATTACCGATATATCTACAACCCAAACTCCTACACAGCTTTGATTGTAAGAACAGGCGAGAAGCTTCCCTTCATGCATATTAAGATCTAACAACTTTGACCATCCCACATCCACAGCATCATGAGTTCTGATTGGTTCCCATGAAAACACCTGAAGCACGAATGGTGAGTGTACTTAACATATATGCAACCTTTTAAATAAATAAAAAATGTCTATAAGAATATCCGACCTTCAGACTTTCATTCAGACCACATAGAAGGGTTCTCCCATCAGGATTGAATTGCATACAACGAACTCCACTAGTCTGAAATAAAAAATAATAATAATAAGTAGTGTAGGAAAATCATATACATACAGATACTCATATTTCAAAATGGAAGAAATGAGAATAGACTGGTCAACTTGACCCAAACAATTTACCTCTGGACCAGCAGAACCTATAAGTTCCAAGGTCTCAAGGTCCCAAAATTTAACAGTTTTATCAGCAGAACCTGCCATTTAGGATATCAAACTAAGTGAATGATGTAATTGGATAACAATGTATTTATCCATATAGAGATATCTATAAAATGAGACTCTGATAGAAAATTCACCTTTGAATATCTACAAAAGGCATATTATTAGTTTATTACAATCATGTAAAATTAGAAGGAATAGGAACCAAAAAAAACTAACAATCTAACATTTACGGAGTATTTATCTTTTATTCTAATTGTCGTAACGGTAACATCGAACAACAATAAAATCAACAACAGCTAAATAAGGAAAAATAGTGACTACTGACAAGTTGATAGAAGTCTATCTGCTATCATGAGCTGCCGAATTTTACAAGAAAGTAGTAATTGCATTGCACACATCGCTTAATAAGATATGCGGAAGTGATATTCGTACTACACAACTTAATAAATCTACCATAACTGTGCATTAAATACTTGTACAGTATGTTATGAAATGTATACAGTGTGATAAATTGATCAAATTATGTGGTGCAAATATCAGTTCCCTTAGATAAGTGCAGTCAGTTATTATCTAATCGACTCTGTAACCAATATTTGCAACTACTGTGCAAGTGAGTATAAAAAGAACTAAGATTCAATATGATACTGTCAACCACAATATATCGCTCATCAAGTGTTACCTAAGTCATATATTTACGTAGGTAAATATTGATAGAAAAATGTGTTGCTCGTTGACATCATATAGGGCCAACAATTAAAGGTATCCTCAAAATTAATCACAGGCGAACTAGTTATAAGGTCTAACAATCACAAGCATATTGGCAATTAGATAACAGAAAGATAAAACAACAGACAGTTCAAATTTCTGATTCTCTCTACCAAAACAACAATATTAAAACCAATGAAAACAAATGTTTGCAACACATAGGTACCAACCTGTGGCCATCAAGAACTCATTTGGATGAAATTCTATACATTGGACCTGGCCTTCATGAAACTTGAAATCATGTAATAGCTTTCCGGCTGTTAAATCCCATAGCTGTCATAAAAAAAACCACAGTTATGGAAACAGTGGTATTTGTACAGATAATATGATATGAAGCACACAATTTATATTCTACAAAATCCATTTGAAGATGAAAAGCATTGGTCTGACCTTCACACTGTTGTCCTCTCCACCAGATACCACCCAACGACCATCAGGTGTAAATCTTATTGCATTGACCCCCCGTGTGTGACCCTTATATGTATGTATACACCCTTTTCGCCTAATATCCCATATCTTTAAATTCGTGTCCAGGGACCCAGAAGCAAAAAACTCCCCAAACGGATGAAAGTCCAAAGATATGCAATTGGATCGATGACCAGTAAGAGTGCGAACAACTGAGGAAACCACAATCAAGTTAAGCACATTCTTCAACACAACACACAAAATCCACTAACAAAACTGTAATAACTAGCATACTTTTTGCCTCGTCTAAATCCCACAACTTAATAGTACCACTTGCAGCTCCAGCAGCTACCATGTCTTCAGAAGAATCAAAGCTTACTGAATCAATTCCACTTGAATGGCCAGACAAGCTCTATGACAACAAGGTAAGAATTCAGATTCAGATATAGAAGATACTACAACACATGTCATGACTCGTGATTAACTAACATATGTGTACTTGAAAGAAAGGCTGCCCACACATAACCAGTCAGAAGCAAAATGAAAAGCAAAAGAAACAGAATCCATAATCGCTTGATTATAAATAGAACCGAACGTGTGAGAAGGATAATGGTGGTAGATTACCAGGATAGGATTCGGTTTTCCGATAGCCCATAGATTAACCTTATGATCTTCTCCACCAGTAACAAGTACTCTCGAAGACTTCCTCCCAATCTTTAAACAATTTACACTTGATTCATGAGCTACGAATTCCTCTATATATCGTAACTAGTCAAGTCTCACAATCATATCCACATAATAAACATATCTCCTAACCGAAAAAATAAAGAACACTATTTTTGGTGTGTGTGTGTGTGTATAAATATATTTATTTATATAGATGCATATACATATGTGTATATATACACACACAAAAAAAAATAGATCAAAACACGTCCATAGATCATTAAAATGCCGGCCCAAAAATAGATACATACATAAACAAGAATACACACACACTTTAACACCCCCCCCCCCACCCACCCACCACACACACACACACACACACACACACACACACACACACATATATATATATATATATATACAGATATATATTATGTACAAAATGTAAGAAGATATAAAAGGATACGTAGCTTATAAGCACGTTTTGTAGAAGCCATGGATATGCAGAATCAGAAAGAAACCCTAGATCTCCATATTCACATACATTTGTAGCTAATAACTCCAAATTCTTTGAAACCCCAGAAGATCTTAAAACCCTAGAAACACAAACTGCCAGCCAAGCAGCTACCTTTTTCAACTTATATATATAATCTATAGATACAGATTTTATATTGAGCAAGAACAACAAATATACTAGATTCAAGAATCAGTCACCTGAAACACAAGTGACTATTTAATTTGAATTTTTTTTTTTTTTTTAAATTATATTTGGAAATAATATAATAATAAATGAAATAAAAGGAAAGGAAGGAGGGAGAAAGAGGGGTTTCAAGTTATTTCAAGATCTCTGAAACACACAGTGTGTGTGTGTGTGTGAGTTAAATTTATTTATTTAATAGTAAAAATAAAATTAAAAGTTTGTTATGTATTTTATTTTAGTTAGTAATTGATTAATGGAAAATGATATAAGTGAGATGTCTTTTTTACCACCAACCTTACAAAGATAAAAGGTTTAGATTTATAATGAGAGGGAAAATTACTTAAAATAAATGAACGGATATGAATATAATGATAATGATGCTTATAAGTTAAAGATGTGACCCCATGAAAACTTTTAAAAAATGATAATTAAAAGTGAATCTAACCATGGGGAGTGGGGTGTGCAAAAAGCCAAAAACCAACTTATGCCCACAAAACTTAATAATAATTTAAATTCCAACTACATCATATCATACTAAATTATCTATATGGTAGATATTTTTAATTTTGGTTTTAGGTTATTGAGGTTTTTTTAAAAGTGGCATTTGGATTGTTGTAGACGTTTTCATGGGTTAATTAACAAGTTTTAGGTCACCTTATATGTAGTTTGTTATTTATTACAACATGGGTTATTAAAATAAATGTAATATATAAAATTCGCTTCAAGTGTATTTATGTTTTCTTGTTGTTTTCGTGGCAATAATACATTGTTTTAAGTTTTAAGAGATAAAACTTATTTTACATTAAAAGTTTAACAAAATATGGGGGAAAAAAAAAAGTATAGAATGATACTTTTCAATTCAAGAACTTTAAAAAACCTTAGTGTGTAAAGGTTGAGTATGGTGGATTAGTGAGACACGGATTTAGTGTTGATGTGTATGCATATAATAACTTTTTATATTTGATAGCCGTTTGAAAAGGAAAATGGTTTATTCTATAAAAAATCGATTTTCGGAGCCTATTAGAGCCCAAGCAACTCGGACATGATGTTATCGCATAGAACTTTGAGGAAAATTCTCACAAGTTTGTTACTCCGCCGGATAGTTAAATTCAATATTCGTGGGGAAAAGGGATATCAAATCTTTTCATAGTCTCCTAACAATTGTCAGTTGATTTATGCTTCGTTGACAAAAATAAATAATAAATGATTTGAATATTAGATTAAATAAAATAAAATACCAATAAATTTGGATCGATGTTGAGAATCAATGTACTATGAGGATGACATATGGTCAAGATACATAAAATTGTCATATTTAACAAAAATTTAATTTTCAAAAAGTAAAATATGAAAAAATAATCAAAGAAAAATAAAGCATAAGATACATAATAATTTGGTGATATCCTTCACGTGCGAAATTATAGAAGATCTCCTTTAAGATCAAACAATTCCCAACTCTCGATAGTCTTTATCCAAGAAGATAAATGAGTCCCGTTCGGCGGAAGAGATATGTATAATATCTTTTGTTTCGCTAACTTATGGTCATGGAATATAAAAGCACAATATCACATTTGAAGTGTTGCTTACTATTTTTTGGACTACAGATAGTGAGATGACTTTGTCTAAATAACTCCCAGACGTCCGTGAAAGATGCTCTCCACACTAACCAAGGGGCATTTTTTCCCAAAAAATATCCCTCTACAATACATATAATTTGCCCAAATTCTCCCCCACTTTACACGTGACACTATCTACTCCCCCGTTACTTTTTCACATTTCTATCTTTCCAACCAATTATACAATGTCACCTGGCAACTAAGTAGTTAAGGACCGAAATTTCGATATTTCGGTCAAGGACCGATAAGCAAAATATCGGTTTTTTCGGTGATATTTCGGTAGATTTAAATATTAATATTTTATATATAATTTTACATACTTCACATAATATATCTATGATATTTTAATATATAGAAGTTTACATATGATATATATAGTTTAAATAAGAATTTTAAGTATTTTAATAAGCTAATTTAATATATAAGACACATATAGTAGATACTATACCTAATTACCTACACATAATATTTCTACATTTTTTATTTGATGATACATAATCAAATAAACTCCAAAAAAGAAAAGTTGGCAACTACATACTCTCTCTTTTAATATTATTTATATAATTAATGTAACATAAGTGGTTTTTTTTTTTTTCTTTCTAGTCTTCATATCCGATTGAAGATGTAAACTCTCCGTCTCTGTCTCTTCATTCTTTCTTCCTCTTCTACTTTAGAAGAATCAACTGCTGCTTAATTACTTGAAGAAAAAAAGGTTAGGAAAAGTTTGTTTTCTTAAATTTGGCTCAAAATAGTCAAAAAAAAAAAAATCATAACCAACAAAAGCACCGGTACCACCGAAATTGGAAAGGTTGGATTTCGATTAAATTTCACTCAATACCACCGATAATCTCGTAAATGAAATACTAACCGGAATTTGAAACCGAAATTGTATGGAAGCACCGAAAACTGGTATACCACCAGTATCGATAACATAGCTTGGCAAAAGTTGCCTCCTACAAAGTTGCTTCACTCCATCAAAATATGTTGAAAGAATTAGCAAACGTTTGTATATAACAATTGGGAAGCATTAGCTAAAAAACATCCAGTTAACTATGTGTTTTTTAAGATAGAAAAATATGTATGAATGATTCAAATTTAAGTGAAATTTATATTTGAAAACTAAATTTGTGTGAAAACAGAAAAGTTAGTCAAACACACTTTAATTTGAAGTTTAACTCAATGTGTTTATAGGTGTCCACTATCACCACCATTATTATCTCTCTCTTTGCTCCTCCTCCGACGATGTCATGGCGGAGCCACAATAAGGGCAACACTCATACCGTATTAAATCACTCACTATCTCTTGAATCGCCTTCTATCAGATGCACATCATTCCCATATGCCTTTGGCTTCCAACACCTTTATAAATGCCTCGAGGTAGGCTACCGAGAAGGGCGAAACCCCCTTGAAAAGCGTATTCGTTCAATTAAGGGCTTCACCTGTCACATTTTCCGGCGATGGTGATGGTGGACAACTATAAATACGTTAAGTTTCAAATTGCAATGTGTTTAGCCAGATTTTTAGTTTTCACACAAATTTTAGTTTTCAAATGATTACTACCTTGAGACCTCAACTTAAAATAGTAAGAATGAACTTTTAGATTGATATAATAATCATTAGTTATATTCATTGATTTTTATAAAAAGCTAAAGTTCTTTAAAAGCCCAGTAAACATTAGTTAACAAATCCCATAATAACTATAACTATTATATAAAAAAGATTAATGACATTTTTTTTTAACATTAGTTATTAGAGATTATAGATAGAGGATAGTCGACTATTTAAAAAAGGGTAAATGGGTCGTTTAAAAAAAAGATGACTATTTTAAGACACCATCATCCAATGTCTGACGAAATATAGTTGGTTCGTGCCAAACATGCAGTCACAGCCATCAAATTATATGTATTTTAATCATGATCATTAGTTAACATTTCCTTTGATTTGATATCACTTAAATTAAAAGAGAAAACATCTATTTTTATTTGGATACACAGATAATAATGAAAATTTATATAAGCTGGGAACACGTTTAATGACAATATATTTGAAAGGGACCCGTAAAATGTCTGTTACTCGTATGTATTTGTTTTGATTATAGATTAGCAGGCCACTGTCAAAGCCGTAATTAGACAAACCAGCAATTCTTAAGGCCAAGAGCCCAAGACAACTAACTTAAAACAACCCTAAATATGAAGTCAAAACAATTACAAATCATTAAGTATCGAAGTTATTGCCCCTGTATGGTTGTATCACTTGGTATGCTTATCTAAACCCTGAAAAAACCAATGACTAATTGAGGACCTGATTACTCACAGACGAGGCAAGCCAACTATGGGGATTTGCTAGGGGGGAAATTATACAAATGATAAAATATTCTATTTAATAATATCCAAAAAACCCTACAAACATTATGATTTATCAAAACCTTGATACATGGAAAATGGCAGAAATGTAAACAAGCAAACCATCAAACAGCTGCTGATCAAAGCAGAAACATTGACACCATGATACAATTAAAGCTCAGAAAGAATTGCTGGGATGTAATGGGACAACTCAGCTGTGAGTGACTGAAACCCATTGACCAATTGTGTGTGGAAATCCTGGTCTTCATCACCAATGAGTCTAAAATGTACGCGTATAGCACGCTTGCACACAGCCATGAATTCAAGAAGAGCAGCAATGAGTTGCTGCAATTCTTGTGATCGAAGTCTTGTCGCTGGTTCACCCGATAAGAAAGCTGTGCAGACACTCAGTACTCCACTGTTCACCTGAACACATCAGTTAACTCATTAGTTAGAATTAAACATATTTTATCCCCTTTTCAACTGATAAATATAAGATTTGGGTTGTGGTTGCTTAAGTGAATGGAGGACGCAGAAGGGAAGAACTGTGAACTCTAAATATTGTCTAGAACCTATAACACAATGGAAACTGGACATATATTAAAATATAAAGAGAAAAGTGAGTATGGGGCTGTTATGCACCCAACTTGGGTAAAAAAAACCCTCACATACTAATTTTTAATTATTTTGAATAAATATTTGGGCCCCCATGTTTTTTACCTTTTAAAAAAAGGTATGTGAGAGGTTTTTCACCTAGCTTGGGTGCCTAACAGCCTCATATTCCCTTCCCAAATATAAAAGACTTGTAAAGAGACTTTAAGCAATTTCCATTGATATAGTCAAAAGGACATCAACCAATATCATGTTATAGCGGGGTAGTATTAGTGGGTTCAGCCACAGCACTTAATGCTCTTTTTTCCATACACTTCACTTCTTTTTTCCATACACAACTCTAGTTATAACAAGATACTAAAAAAGGTACAATTGTTTGGGTAAGAAAGACTCACTTGAACTGCAACGGATCCTTGAAGTATCCTCTGCAAACTCTGGAGTCGTGGAAGCTGATCACCGTCAGAGCTACGTGGCTCCTCAAGTTCATTCCTTAATGCAGCTGTTCTAGTTTCAATCATACCAATAGCATTCTCGACAGGAGAAAACTCAAGCGACTCAGATTTATTAACCAAAAGCCTGTTAACTAAAGCCGGAAATGAGCCTTCAGTTTGAACCACAGTCCGTCGTTTCCATTGGTCTTCCAGCCCACCTTGCGTCTTACCATTTTTGGTAAAAGGAGTATCAAACAAGAACCGATCAAACACACGTGCACGAACTGATCCAGTAGAAAGAGAAAAAATCCTCTCCCTCCTGCTTCCAAGATCCTCATCTTCCATCACCGGATCTACAGCTGTGATTTGCAAATAGCATACACCGGGCTGCAGCTCATCAGCTTTTACTTGTCTGGAATCAGGAATTATGTGTAATGTATGATTACCGTCCATTCTCAACTCATATATATGACTAAGTTTTTCCATTATGTCACCTAATCTTACGTCACGGGGCTCTCGGTACACATATTCTTTTTTATCAAGTTTCCCGAACTTTTCACCATAAAATCCAACTCGATAATATGTTGCATCTGTAAATGGTATTGGACTAGATTCTTGTTCTAGGATTGATTCATAAATATTTGTTAGCATACTGTGGCATTTGGCTAGTTGTCCATAAGATCTTCTGCTCTTATAAACTGGAATTACGAGTTCTAAAATGCTTCCACAAAAATGATATAGTTCAGCTTGAGAGAAAAGTTTATTTGCTAGCTGCAAGTACTTTACAGCAGAATCAACAGTTAGTTTTGAAGCACCATATCCTTCAACTTCTGCCGCAGAGGTCTCAGATGTGATCTCAGTGCTAACCATCGGACATATTTTGCGTAAGGCAGTCACGTGATTATTGCTCCAGACTCCATCATTTCTGCTAACAAGAGCCTACAAGAAAGCACACCATATCATACTAAAATAATCTACGCATCTATTATTTTCACTTATAGTAGTTCGGTTATTACCTGCATTACAACGCCAGCAACTGCAACAGCACACTGTGCCGCTTCAGCCCATGATTGCATCTCCTGATGAGCATCACATAGATGTAATAACCACATTATATGGAGATCTGGCACCGGAGCAAATGCCATTGCAAGTTTATAAAAACTTTCGGCAGCTGCATATCTATCTGTGTTCACAAGTGATCCCTGTAGTACATCAACTAAAGTTAGAAGATCACCAAAAGAAACTTTCAAGGTTGGTAAAATCCAGGGGTCAGGTAAGACGAAGTCAGTAAGTTCCGGTAGGAGTCGCACTCGGTTGACCAAAAACATGTTTACCAAATGCATTATCACTGTTTGTAATAATTTAGTGTGAGCGTATGTTCTGTTATATAATTAATAGCCTAGTTTTCTAAATCATACTGATTTTGAAGGATTTAAGCATTAAAATCACTCTATTAAGCACTTTCAACCCTTTTCAGTTACTTGTAAATCAATCTTTGAATAAGTAACTCGGCCAAAATAGCTATCTCCACAATTTTTTATCTGTTATCAGACATAAAGTAAAGATATTCAGACTTACCAAAAGTGCATGTTCCAAGCTAGCATCAAGAGCCAAAAGGAGACTATTAGATAGAAACTTCACTTCTGACCATGACCACCGACTTTCTGCGGACCCTTCGAGTGCGTTAACAAGCGATGCATCTGGAAGCCCACATTCCTTTAGTAAACCATCACTCTTGCTTTCATCTGCCATTTCTTCTAATGATTTTCTAAGACGACGTGCTTCACCACTTTCTTCAAGTGTTCCATCAGACTTCATTTGAGTCACTTGAACATCAGACATCAGTTCTGACAATGTAATTGTAAGCATGGCCCTTAGCCTTGCCGTTTGTGTAAAGTGGGAGAAAGAACTCTGCCAAATTTAAAGCAGACAAGTAAGCGCAAGTAGGAGTTCTAACACAGGATTAATCTTATAAAGATTCCTCATCTACTTAGCAATGGGTTGATCCGGTTTATGTGTTATTCTTGGCAGAACAGCTTACGACAAAAAAGGTCAAATAGAAGGAATGAATCGAACGTCATCCAAAGTGTATTATTATGCAAATGGAAAAAGGTTTTCCTAACAATAGCCCTAACGGCTATGGTAAAGAAAACATTTTCATGACCATTATGGGAATATTGGTGCAATATCGGGTTTTATCCAATCACAAACAACTCGTAGTTACGCCTCACCTTTTTTAAGGTTTATCGTCTAATGATAATCATTCTATAGTTACGATGCTAATATATATTTACTTTTAAACATCACTCGTAGTTACGCCTCACCTTTTTTAAGGTTTATCGTCTAATGATAATCATTCTATAGTTACGATGCTAATATATATTTACTTTTAAACATGCCCGTAAGGGTAGGGTAAGCAAAACCAAAAATTAATTATCTTTCTATTAGTAAAGAAAATTCTGTGATCTTAGATGGCACACAAATTATTTCAAAAAAAAAAAAAAAAAAAAAGCTTGGACAAAAGGTGTTCCCAGTCAAACCAACCTTACCCATACAAATAATCACCATTTTGACCCCACCCTAATTTGGCACCTTTAAATTTCTAACCCAATATATTTGAAGTAAAAGAACATACCCTGACAAGGATTTGCAAACCAATGACAGCCCTTTTTCTGACATTTTCATTACGGAAAACAGCAAGTCTAAGAAGATGAAAAGCAATTTGTTTTAAGAAACGGTCGTTTTCCCTTGCCATTAGTGTTGATCCGTGAAGCTGAAATACACTATTGAATACTGGAAATAGCGATTTCCAGAAGGCAAGTGATTGACTGCGTGAGAAGATACTGGTAAATATGGATGTAATGCAATCCAACTTTCCATAATCAGTTGCAATACTATGTGATGCAGCAGCCTTAGAGAATTTTTCTGTAATTTCCAAAATTTGGAGACTGATAGCAGCACTTAGGTTTTCTTCCCAAAGTTCCTAAAAGACAACCATAATTTTATTGTTTACAGTAAGTATAAAATTCATCATAAATATTATGTACAAGATTCCGATAGCTGCATATTTCATGTGACATACAAGTTTTTGCCTCAAAACTGGATGCAGTGATTCCCTCAGTGCTTGGCTTGAAGCGCCAATTCTGGAAGACTGTGCCTGAGCAAGAGCTTCCCTTAAGGAAAACGGCTGGCTCGGAGAGCTCAATTGGGAGTTCACTCTTTGCCATAGATATCCATTCTCAGATGCACCTTGTGGCTGCATTTAACAAAACAATTAATTATACAATAACCATGCAACAAAGAGGTCGGGCTGGTTGAGTAAGGGTCAGAACAAGGGCTTAGATTAAAATGATCCACTTTAAATATGGGCCAAAAAGGCTAGGGAAGAACTAAAAACACTTTTTTGTCCAGCTTCTTGGTTATGATATACAAAATAGTGCATTAGTTATGATTACAAAAATGATACTGTTATAAAATATTTTCTCTGAAAGAAAGAATTTAGGAGTTTGTATGTTAAAAAACAAAAAACTACACGCGACTTTTAACCCATGTGAATCCTTTAATATGAATATAACCCAAATCAACCCATTGATAAATTTATGGATTGGAATTACCACCTAAACCAGAATGCCAAATATATATGACAGCATGCAATAGTATTATTAATTCTAACTTTCTTATACATCTAGATGAAAGATTATATAACATATACCCGAATTTCTTGACGAGATGCCTCAGATAGATACTGATTAATGGCAGGAGAAAGCCTATCAGAGTACTTTGCAGACATAGGTGAATCAGCTACTGGGCTCCGAGAACTGCCGCCTATAAGCATGCTATCAACACTTTTTTTGTGCTGCATTTGTACCATAAACAAATATAAATCACAAAATGACAAGTATTCCCCTCAATATAAGCTTTTGATATCTAAAAGTTACTTCTAACAACCAAGTCAATAGAAAAATTTTGGTAGTAGGTATCATTACTTCAAAAAGAATAAGGCAATCCTCCAGTAGTTTAAAAAAAAGTCTTGTTCGAGCAATATTCTGCTGCCAAGCCTTCACAAGTGATGCATCATCCAGATTACGTAATATTTGTAGAACTACAATCAACACTTCACGTTTTTCAACAGCATTCAGGTTATAAAATACAGGCATTTCATCCAGCATCTGCACAAATGTAAGAGGGTGTAAAAATAAAATATTCACCCTATGTATTCGACTAATGAAACTACCATGCTCACAAATGCACACATGCTGATATAATGGAGTGAAAATGACAGCTAACGATTTATATAATTAGTTTACTTCAAGCCAGGAAAACATTTTAAATAGAAAAATGAACTTCTCGATAAGTATGCAAAAGCGATTTTCATAACAGAAGGTATTTACCTGTCCCACTAGTGGAAAATACAATTGAGCAATATATAACTTATCCTCCGGCTTTTGGTAGCGAGAATCAAAATCATGCTTGCATAAGAGGACTACCAAAATCCTAGCCGCCTAGGGACAGTAAAAAAAAATAGCAATGAGTGAAAGCACTAGCTTATTAGAAAGGATATCCATCCTGAAAAATGAAACATTATTGATCTCACTTTTGCCCGTTGAGACAAATCATCGTGGTCCCATGTGAGAAAAAGTTCTTGAATTAAAACAGATGATAGGTAGTTCCTGTAATAATAGCAGTCAATGTCAATTACTTGCATACTACAAATGACATGGTGCTATTAGTGAAATGGTAAGAGGCTAAGAGCACAAACATTAAAAATAATCAATAAAAGAAAATACCCCAAAAGTAACTATATATAAGTGAACCATAACCACAAGGGATGGCTAATACGTCAGACCACTAAATACATCGGACCTACCTCAAAGTCAAAATTAAATCTAGTAAAACTGAACTAACTGTGAAATAAAGTAAATTACTACCAAATAAAATACCTATCAGACGGATCCCGCCCTGGCATCTCAACAAATAGATCGTGGTCACAGATGATTTGCAGAAAGGTAAGCTTGCAATCATGTAACACTGATTGACATACCCCAGAAAACTTATCTAGGTACAATGACACCTGCAGTGAGAAGTATAAATACATCATTCAAAAGGTTGATGCAATAAATTGATTGCACCTATCTAGATTTTCAGCAAGATTAAAAAATAATGAGACTTTACAGTGATTGGTTGACAATTGTTATGATACGCGAAAAGATCCTAAGACTGAATAGCAAAACCTACCAGTTCAAAAACTTGGCGCGGCTCGATGGTTGACAAAAGATCATAACAAAAGAAAGCCAGACTGCTGTTTAAACGTTTCGCTAAACTTAACCCCCTTTTACAACGCTCATGCACCTCCGTCAAAAGGCAATCATACAATTGCATGATACACCTAAATACACCTTCTTTTAACTGCATCGGTGGAATATCTTCACCTGCCATGCAAAAAAAAACATTTGCTTGATAACATCAACAAGATTGGATTCAGCTGATTAACATGCTAACATTCATAAATAGTGTAGATTACTTTGTGTCGGCTAAACAAAATACGGAGTACTTCGGAATATTCCTATGATAAATTCTAAACAGAATGAATGTATCAAAAAGCTCCATTAGAATATTCAGTAAAAGATACCTAGAGGCAAATTATGATATAGCAGTCGAGTCTGCTCTAGTGCCATGGACTTCACAATCAATTCAAGGAAGAACCAAGCCATCGACAGTACATCATCGTATACCGGTCCAACCCGGTAGCCTTTGGCCTACATTTTAAATTATAACTTAAGTTAGTGGAGTACGCATATGAAAGCATGTCAAGTAACTAGAGAAACCTTGGCTTCTATACATAATTAAAAGAAACAGTTACCTTGCTACGGGCCAGACTTCCCCACACAGTTGACAAACCAGGATATACTGGAGTTTGCCGGCCACCAAAATCATCAAAAGCATAATCCACATAATTGACCAAAAATATATTTCTTTCAGCTTCATCCACCGACTCTTGTTGTACTCTACAGAATATAAACAAATTACTTTTGGATGGTGGAAAGAATAGTATGTAAAAAACATTTTAATCTTAAAAATATCTCGCATACCTTGTCAAAATATTAACCATGGCTCTGAAAGCAGCAACCTGTGAGAAGGCAGATAATGAACCTAGATCAAAAATCAATGATGAAGGACATGCATTCACTTGTATATCCCAATTATATATAACATATTCAAAAGAAGAAACTGGTTAACCTGTAGAGTTTCTCCACCATTCCCAATAAGATGGAGAAGCATATTCAATATTGGGTGAAGAAACTGCAGCAAAGCTGTCGAATCAACATTTTTTAAACTGTTGATTGCCTGAAAAGGAGTTCGAAGCACTTTAGATTGCTATTGGTTGATTAGAGAGCATAAAAAACCCATCTAATATGCACATAGATACCAATGCTCTTTTAGTGGAACAAATAGCTTGTACAATCCACAAGCATGTGATTCTGTATAATACAAGTTAGCCGTACTATCAAAACATGTGTAGAATAGGAGCACAATTAATCAGACAACTTGTACATTTGTAGGTAATATCTATATTGTTTTGATCATGAATTGCTACATTCATACAATCAGAATTCTTTAGTGCAATGCATATCAAAAGATATAACATAAAGAATTGAAGAAAAATGTATTTTACCATATCACAAGTCACATTCCCCACTGCCCCCCAATAAGAGATTTGTCAGAAATCCGTACAGCGGTTATTAGCAAGATAAAAAAAAAAATATAACAATTACATTAAATATTAGGAATGTAAATAGGAAAAAGAAACAGTACCTCAAGGAGTTCAGAACCCCAAGGTGGGCTTGTGCGGAGAGTGTGCCTGTCATATTCAAGGAAAAAATCTCTGATCCGCTCACTAATAGGATATAAAGATGAGCAAAGCCGTAACCGTAGACGAAACACACTTTTCCCGTCTTCCAAATAATCCAGCCTCTCCTACATGATACATATACAGGGTAAACTACAGTAGTCATATAAAATAATAGTTGTGCCTAGACAAACTGTTAAACTCAAGATTAGCAATTTGCATTTAAATACCCATGGTAACAACTGTTATAATTAGATGCAGAGAGCAACGAGCAGAGAAAAATAAAAAAGATGATAGATAGTAGGGTAAAGAACAAAGTGACTGTTATATAAAATAGCACATACAAAAGTAACATACCTTGCCACTATCTTGAAGATAGTGTGGAACCAGCTCTTTCATGATTGGTAGATTGATGTCGGATCTTAACCTACACCAAAATGTAAATATGAGCAATTAGCTTGAAGTGTTGGACAATAATGTAATGAAAATAATGAGACTGTTATAACATGATAGGAACAGATTACAAACACACACAAAACTGTTTCCCACTGTTAGCAATATTCTATATAATTAAACAGACATGCATGTAAGAACTTACTGGGCGTGTGTTGATAATGGAAGAGCCGCGTATCCGATTATTACTGGTTTTGGAGCCTCCAACTTTGTCTGAAGGTCAACATGGAAAAATGTGAACAAAAGATGATGTTGTGGTGTCCACATAGAAGGAAGTGAAACTTTGATCTCATCATGATAGCTAGCCACCCTACTTCCAGGAGCTACTTGAGTGTGAACCCATTTTTGTAGGGACCCTCCTGGCTCCCTTGAATATATTGCCTGTTTTGATAAAATTATATTTCATGTTCGTACATAAAGAATTTTAAAGGGAAGTACTTGTTCCGTATAATATATTTTCACCAACCTCAAGTGACTGCTTTCGAACATCAGCATCATCCTTTCTGAGCTCAATTCGTATAAACAAATTTCTTTTCCTACTCAAATGAACAGTCAATGGATAGACATATAGACAATGAAAAAGCTGTAAGAAAGGCTCGTTTCTTATTGTTGTACGGAAGTCAAAAGCATGAACCTGTAAACCCAAAACAAATCCAAATATAAACATCTTGTTTACACTATATATATATATATATATATATGTTATATGTGAAATCTTTAAACAAATCTTACATCATTATTAGTCAAATCTGCATGTCCTGTTGCAATAGATCCATTCAATGGTTGTTCTTTATGTCTACTTGAATGAATGTTGCGCCACTCACTAACAGTGGAATCAGTTAGCCGGTCCCCATGGTCCAATTCATTGGTTGTACTGGCATTATCAGAAACATTGTCATATTCGGAGTTAGGAGCTTGAAGCTTTTCTATTTCCAAACGCAAGACACCTTTCACGGGTTTGTGGACCTTCCGTTTGGGATCCTACAAATGATCAGTTTGAAAAGTAATTAACTTTCATCAAAAAGTAAGATATACGAGTTAGAGGTAGCAATTTTAACCACTGATATGTAAACGTGTCAACTCAGTTCATATTTCATTAGAACAGGTCAAACATAGAAGGAAAAAACAGGGGTCAAAAGTTGTCTAAAGTGTAGTCAAATACTTACAATCTGGAAAATCATTTATAAGGTAAAATAAAATAGATTATTAGGTTTATAATGTAGCATTTGTAATTCTAATTGAAACATTAATTACTTCAAAATTTCCAAAATAGTGTTGAAATCGTCAACTTTGGCCCACCTTGATCTGAACGTAAAGCTGTCCGCTTTGAGCCATTACCCAACCCACCCAAATTGCCCATGCTAGCATCTCTATATAATAAAACACTAAGTACAAAAACTATAAAATATAGAAAGTTTACCTGGAGAGAATCCTCGGTGTAGCTCTCTTTAACTTTATTTAGGTTCGATACTTCCACCACAACAGAATTTCCACTTGAATATCCCAACTGACTATCTAAGGTGACCTTTGCAATAGGCTCAGAAACACCTTCCTGCAAACTTGCTCCTGATAAACTATGAGCCAGCGGACTGCTGGGGGAAGCAGATCCACCAGAAGCTGGACCAAGGTTGCTATCAAATAATGGAATAATTGCCCATGAAAATGATTCTCTGTAAGGCATCATCCGAGACCAAACTTGTAGTTTTTGCTTTTCTCTCTCGGTGAGATGGACCTATTTCATATCACAAGAACAAAACAATAACAAGAAACTCATAATTTATTGCACTTATGTTATACACATATATAAAAGGTAATGTTAAATTTTGCAATGCATACAGGTTCTTTACGTGAATAAACGGATGGAGTCACTCCGCCTTCTTCAGTAGCACATTTCTCTAACTGTATAAGCAGGCAGACTGATGATGACGGGGCATCTAGATAAAAAACTCCACGGGATTCAGAAGAAGTGCTAGCCTGGTAGGGTAAATAAAAGGGTTGCAAATACTTCAGCTCTTGACATGAGAGCCACTTATACACATAACTAAACATAAAGTTGAAACAAGAAAACGAAATAAAAATTTAGCTGATGCTTACATCCTGCATTTCAGATGGAAGAACACGAAACATGAAGTCCTCCGAGAGCTTTTCTCTTCTCTCTTTATTATACAATGATATAGTACCATAAAACGGTTCTACAAAAAAAATGCTGCTAACATCAGATTTAGATACACATAAAAAGCAATCACCAAAATAGGAGATATTTGTTGAAAGAGTTTGTCAGGAATGGCCAGGAACTCACCTACCAATCCAGCTTGAAATGAAAGAGAAAGGACTTTTACAGAAATCTTCAATCCACTACAGATATGAGAAATATTATAGAAATATAGTTGAGGGGGAACAGAAAAAAGCAAAACTTGTCTGCATATTGCTAAATTATAGTAGTTTTAAACCTCATAGACTGTGGCATATTAGATTCTGGAATTCTTTGTCCAAATATCATTGACCTCTCATTTTCCCAGTCAAATACAGGTTCATAAGCAGGCAAGGGGGATTCACCGTAATGCTGCATAAATTTTGTTATTACCACAAAGGACTTTTATGCAACAACAAACAAAACTATCTTACACATCCATATTAATATGAATGAGAATTTGGAGCAACTAACCTCCGAAAGTTGTCGACCAGAGGTGCTGGGTACATCATCATCAGTGTTGTCTTCAATCTTATCTTGCCTAGCATTGGCGAGATGCATTTCTGCGAAGTTTGATAGAAAGATAAAAATATAAAGGCTGCCAACAGACATTACATCTTTGCAAGAAATAACATATACTAATAGTAAGTACGGTTTTTTTTATTGCATTACATATGTTACTCTGTTCACTCCATATAAACTGCATGAACCTTTTTTGGCACATATTTATATGAGTTCCTCAATACGTTCACACAAACTTTTCTTTTGCTTTAATAAAAATGTTTCATACTTGCACAGTATATAACTGAAAAAAACTCGATTTATTACTGTGTTCACCTGTTTCAATATCAGTATCGGGCCCTTCAAATATCTGGTTCTGAAAGGATATACTACCAACACTTTCATAGTGCCCATACTTGTTATCATCCTTTATCCAGTCAGTTTTGTAGCACTGAACAAGTTCATTTAAATGAGGCCATTGCTCTAGATTTTCATCAAGCTGCCAATAAGCATATACAATGTCAGCAAACAATAATGGCCACTCAATTTTCCATAAAACAGGGTCGTGTATTGCATAGCACACATGTTGATCGTTGAGTCTTGATAGAAACCTAAGCCACCTTAATATCATAATATAATATAACAATTGTGGCATACCAATGAGTCAATATTCAAATTCGCAGCAACTGGTTGGCGTGGCTTTCTTCTAAAACAATGACCATTAGATGACATGTTCTATGTGGCCTGAAAAAAAACGTTCATGAGTACAGTTATAAATTTCAATCATGAAAACATCCGCTCAATGGCGTTTCTCTTCTCTCTTTCTTTCACAGTTTCCATATACAAAATATCAAAGAATATTCACTACCCAAAAACTACAATACAACATAATATGATCACACTTCAATCCAACCCATTAAAATTCCATTACAAAAAAGAAGGAAAACACTTTCCCAATGTTGTAAAACTACGCAGAGTAATCGATGATTACTCGTTACTAAGTCAGTGACAAAGGCAAGTTGAGCCTACTTGGCCTCAAAAGATCCGTTTGGTCCAAAATTTGGATGAATCAGTCGAGTGTTCGGTCAAACTTGGTCAAAAACCGGTTAAAGTTTTTGAACAACTGTGTTACTGTTCATATCCTATAATTATGTATCTGTGTAAACATACGATTTCAAACACTCATCTTTCTAAACACAGTTTCAAACATAAAAAATTCAGGTGGGGGTTCCTCAACTAGGTCGAGTACTGGCTCCAAGGTCCCCAACCAGTCGAGAGCCAATCTTTTACAAGCTTGCACTTCCCTACAACACAAATTTTCCAAGTTTCTATTTTTCCTACAAGTATTTTTGTACGCTCATGCCTTCCATGTCAAAGTAAGCAGTTCCATAATCACATCATATCTATAATCATATTTATGTCCTTCAACATTCCGCTTTCATTTTTGGTATATAATTCGTATTTAGATACAGCTTACCCACATTAAGTAAACAGAAACGATTAAACAGCTACGTTCGACATAACCAACCACGCTCTTCAACATCTTAATCATTATTATCCAACCCTCCAAAACCCTAACCCTAGTTAAAAACATAATCACATCACAATGCAAACTACTTAACCATCACAAAACCTAGAAATCAACATTTATTTATAATTATTATTAATTAATTGTAATAAACAACAATAAAACAGCAGAAATGCGGTCAAAAAAAGTCAAACACAGTCAAAGAAGTAATTAAGTAGTAAAACCTAGGCATTTGAAAGTAGCAATAGATCTGGAAGACATATTATAGATATAGATATACATATATATATATAAGAATGCAGTGTATGTATGGATACCATATATATATATATAATGGAGATAACTGACCTGCAAAATGAGAGCTAACTGAAATGAAGTTTTGAAGTAATTCCAGATCTAAGAAAAATATATAATATAAATAACTGGAGGAAGTAAGTTGAGATGAAATGGCTAAAGTTAGTAAGGGATTAGGAATATAGATTAATGGAAGTAGCTGGAAAGTTGGGTGAGAGTATGTAGTCGGATGATGCTTAAAGCTTGCTCATTCCCCATACATACAAAGATATAGTTTTTGTTTTTGTTTTTGTTTAGCTGTCAGTGGTGATGGTAGTGACCCTAGTGGAGTTTGGTAATTAATGCTTCTATAGTTCTATTCATTATATTTTGGATTTAATACCGTATATATCTATTAGAATCAATTTCATATATCTCTTCCCTAAACTATGTATATATCAGATATATCCAATTCAAACTTTAAAATATTAAATTTCTCCATATTAGAATTAAAAAATATCATATATCCCCAAATTGTTATTTTAATTACTATTAAATCTCAAAAATCATTAATATTAATATTTATATTTGATAATGACCACAATACCCTCTTGATATATTCCATGAAATTTATAGTACATAGGTCGCGTTTGTTTCCAGAATTTAATGAAATCTGATGAAATTGGAATTGAATTTCATTCCTTAGTGTGTTTGGTTGTTTAAAAAAAGAGGAATCTCATTCCATAAGAATGTAAACATTTCATCATTTGATGAAATCTCCATTCCTTGGGCATGGAGGAAGGAATTGTCACTTGAAATCTCAAAAAATCAAAAACATTCCGTCAAATTTCATTCCTTCATATTCCAATTCCTTCGAAAGATTTCATTCCTTCCAAAAATATTATGTGAATCAAACGCCCCCATATAATTTGAAAAAATCCAAAGCCTATAAATATATAATACAAAATAAACATAAATGTACGTATGATTTAATTTAGTGTTTTTTTATTGTATTTTCTAATACCCCATAATATAATCAAATTAGGATCTTAAATTATTATTTTTTTACTCGTTCCCATATGCATGAATATTGTTGGAAGTAATTTGTTTTTATGTCTGTTGGGGCATGCTTGATCGAGAATTGGAATTTGGTTTTATGTCTAATTCAAGGCTAATGTTATTTATTGTTTTGTCGTATAAGGTGGAGGCCATTGGGAAACATCATGAGTCTCAAAAGAAATCAAGCGAAAATTGAATTACTCACCTTCAATGTCGAGAGTTTTTGTTTCTATCAAGAGGGTGTGGAGGTCATTAACATCAATAGGAGATAATATTATTGATTTTCTACATTTAATGGTCATTAAAGTAATAATTTGGGCAGATATGATATACTTAAATTTAAGATGGGGAAATTTGATATTTTAAATTTGAATTTGGTATATTTGATATATAAATAGGTTAAGGAGGGTATATATGAAATTCTCTCTATTTATTATATTATTTATTATACAAATATGAATTTGAATATGAATATAAATACTCCTTATGTCCCATATTAAGTGTCCTAGTTTATTTTTTGAATCTTTTCTTTCAACTTTGACCGTATATATTTTTGTTTGTGATATATAACACTTGGTATGACATATATGAATTGATTGAGTTTTAAATGTACTTTCCATTAATATAACTTTCATCAACAAATATATAACACAAACAAATATATTTACGGTCAAAATCGGAAGAAAAAGACTTGACCAATCAAAATATAACAATTAAAATAGGACAAAGGGAGTATAAATTTCGTGTGGGTCGATAATGACGCCTGCGAGATGTGGGAGGTGAGCGAAGACGAATGGTGGTAGTGGTGACGGTGATGGTGATGGTGATGGTGTCGGACAGAAAATGATATTGTGGGTATCAAAAGTGTTCTATGTGATATTATAAAAAGAGGATAGTAGTAATTTAATAGATGAAAAATAAATGATATAATAAATAAAAAAGCTATTTTAGACATTTCAAAGTATACCAAAAATAAAAAACCATATAAAAACCAATATGTATTAATTAAGATATGTGTCCATTAAGAAAAGTGAATTTAAATTTAAGATTTTGGAAAGCATTAAAAGTGTTTCGGGAATGCTATATATAACATTTCATGCTATATAACAGATGCATGAAAGTGTTATATATGTTAGTTAAAAACTCTATTTGATAGATAAATATTTTCAAGGATCATGAATTACATCTCAAATATTCGTGTAATTTAAGATTAGAATTGAAATAGCATGTCATTAAAAAACAATGATTTTCATATATAACAAACACTATAGAGTATAGTTATTCATAATCATAAAAGCTAAACCATCGATAGATAAATTGATATGTGAGGAAACATGAAAATTTGAGATTTTGGATTTAAATTTATGAAGATAGGATTTTTTTTCTTCGAAAATAAGTTTTTTTAAGAATTGTTATTGAGTTTAAGGAGGAATGAATCCAAATTTTACATTAATTTTTTTTTTTTTTGTTAAATATATACATATTTAATTAAGCGTTATCTGGTTTTTTTAAAACATATTTATACGCATTTGATCATGAATGAATGTATTTTAGGTACTTATTATTTACATAAGTGTTTTCTATGTAAAAATAAAGATTGAACAAGAATCGGTGAAGATTCGGATAAAAAACAAGTCAAATGGAAAAAACCCGTCAAAGCTGCACTAAAAGACAAAAAAGGAAGACCTCTACAGAAGGATTTGGCCCCATTAGAGGGACGTGCAGATTCAAGATTTTGAATTTAAGTTTCTCGTCGTTTCTGCATGATTTGATTTGACTACACTCAATGGAGTTGTTGAAGACTACCATTATTGTTCTTAATAGGGAACATGTTACCCCAACAATAACATCATAGTGACAAGGCTTGTTTGCTTTCCGTGGCTATAAAACGAATAAGCATTCGAAGATGAAGAGTGTGCACCGGGGTATCCAAAGTCATGTACTACTAAGTTTTCAGTCACAAAACAATTCCAAATCGGTGCCAAAATTATTACCCAAAGTCTCGTTAAGTTTCGTTGACCATTTCTAAGTTATCATTAACGACCGCGAAGCTCTTGTTCTCAAATCATCAACACCTAAAATCATTTTATATTACTTAGTTACTGCATTTGTAGTATATTTCAACATACAACAAGTTGTTTCGTTAAGTATAGCTCTCGTTTGAAGTTTACGAAAAACAATTGTTTGTAAATTTCGGTTTAAGTTTGTGTAAAATCTATAAGTCAAAATTTCGTTCTGAAAAGTTTCTTTAAGTTTATTTATGATCCATATAGTTGTGTAAAGTTTAACGAAGTTTCATTACGTTTGATTGTTCGCATGAAAAATATTTACAAGTTTCCTTTCGTGATTTTCAAAATAGTTTATGGGTTGATTGTGAAGGATATAAGGTTGTTACTTAGTTGATTTAGATAGATTGGGTGCCTATAGTATACATGTGTGAAAATCGTTTCGTTGTAAATCAAGACAGTTGCAAGTTATTAACAATCAAAGTAGTCCGCACGAACAAGTTCATACTTGTTTGTTGACTCTTAAAAGTCATCTGGGTTTTGTGATAATATTGCCGAACAACATTCAGCTTCTTATTTCCATTCATACACAATCTCATTTTCATGAGATATTGCCAAAAAGTTAAGTTTTCAGTCCTCAACCGATGACTGCTCCAAAATAGTGGGATAGGGTCATGACATCAGTGAGGGTGCACAAGTGATGATAGTCTAGTTATGGGCATCTAGTACTTATGATTTGATGTCTAATTCAATGGGATGATGCACTAGCTAAAAGCCTAAGATGCATCAGCGTTTTCAAGCATAAACAAAATAAAACCGATCATGATTTTCAAAGATTTCTAATAGCAAAGCAAATGGGCCATCCAAATGAAACACTGGCAACGTTTTAGCCATAGTTCAAATCCCCTTTCAAAAATGACCAGACTTGAGAACTAAGTGATAATTGAGAACCCCACTACAGATGCAACTAAATGACATCTGAAGCAAAACCCATAATCCTTATCATACCTTCCTTCGTTTACATTGCTTGATCTCGTCCTCCTATAACCTACGATGTGCGGATTTCACTTTGTTTCCCCTATTGTCACAGCCAACACCCTTAACCACAAATCGAAAAATGTTGCTTTGATTAAACCAACAGATCTGTAGTTAGATAACACATTTACCAAATAAATATTGCTACACAAGGATATCAAATACTAAAGTTGGTAAAAGGTAAACGGGGGCACATTTTCTCTGATATGGACTTGCTTTCTAATTTCCCAGCAACTTTGGCAATTTCTACCTCATGGAACGCCTGGAATTGGGTTTTGTCACAGACTCCAGAAATCTAAACATCCACCGGTCAAGCATTCCTGACAAAGATAGTACCAAAATTATACATATACTTGTCTCGGTAAATATATTTAGCAATTTTTTTACTTTGGGACTTAGGGTTGTCCACATTCTACATGGAAAGAAAAAGGGGATTATCACCTAAAGAATGGGTCATTCCACAAGCACTTTTTTTTCCCTCTAATGTGGGTCCACCTGCCCCCTTTTGTCACCCCTCTTATTGACCATTTACCTTAATGAAGGTTCTAACCTCTAGTAAAAGAGCTTGGACAAACCTGTTAAAGCAAATGTTCCGCCAAGCACTGCACATAACCGAGTTATGAAGTGGAGAAAACTGCGTCGTTCTTCCTTGATGGTAACAGTAATTGGCGAGAGGTCATACAAGAAGTAAACCGCTGAATCACATAAAAAACAGTGGTTAAGACCCCCACATAAACAGGCTTTTCATCAGGTATCATAATAAGCAAGTGAAATGGTTAACCCATTTTCGAAAACAAACCTGGCCATGTCCTGTCGTATTCATTCATTGGAGAGAAATACTCGGTAACAGAGAACTGATTGGTAGGCAAGACTTCTTTAGATATGTATTTATACTCGGTTGGAACAATCTGCAAAACCATATTATAAATATCATATTATGATAAAAGTAAAGTTAGAAAATTCTGTAATAAAAAACTAACAAATAAAAGTAGAATAAGAAGAAAAAGCCTTTCTTGTAGAAATATGAAATTGATAATTCCTCAGTAGAAAATTATATACGATTGAGTTAGAAAAATACAGCTGAGTAAACACACCGAAATACAAGTTTCAAGAAATATCGTGTATTCAAAATCATAAGAGTGGCAGTCACAGAATGGAAGGGGAATATGGAAAATGATAATCACAAGTTAATTACCTTTATGTAGTATTTAAATGTTCCGCTTGCACCATGGAGAATTCTGTTAGTATTATCAAGAGGATTGTGCAGTCCCGGATACTTTGGCCCAAAAGACAAATCATGAATCACGTGGCTAACATTGACATGGGTAGCTCCTTCAAAAATCTACCATAATCAAGCGTAAGTTGACTTCAAGCAAGTATCAAATTCAAAAACAAGGTCAATACAAGTAATAAGTGTGACCTGGGAATCATTAATTGGCTCTGATACTATACCATTATTGTAAATAATAGATACAAATGTCATGTTTTATTTACCATCTGTGCAACAAAAATGTTCAAACCATGAACTGAAATATGGAAGTTTCCAGCAACTCGTTGAACATCCAACACTCCATAAACCTAATTAAGTTAAATGAGAATATAAGTGCCTTGATTATTAATGATGTGGATCCAAAAGACCATACTACTATTACCAGTGTCTTCAGCTAGATAAAAGTTACAAATCTGTAGAGCACATACCCGGCAACCTTCTCCATTAGCTAATGCTTGTTTGACCTTCTTAATCATATTTTCAGCCTCATCGTCAAACTTATCCAGATGAACCTTCTTGTCTGAATCATCGTGATGATCAGACTCATTCCCTGGTAAAACTAGAATGTAAGAACACTGCCATTAACAGTATACAGTATATATATGCACTAAATATCACATTCAGATTCATTTTTGAGTAAGGGGTGATAACTATCATATAAAGCAAGAAACAATTGAAATATTATAAGTAGCATTTAGGCAAGCTTATGTCTATAATATAAAATAGGCACAAATAAGACTAATTTATACTGCAGGTAAAATACATAGACTGCGCCACTGCGGATAAATTCTAACATGTACCAAATAATACTTAATTAAGTATGAACACCAAAAATTATAACCCTCTTTCCTCTGAAATTTGTGTTGCCGACAAGTGAAGCAAGGAATAACAGCTTTGTCCTAAACACTCCAAACAAAGTGGATGGAAATATGAGAATCACCTATAGATGGTGGCTTTTATTGAATTAAAAAGACATAAAATAATTTCATATGCTAACTTCAATAAATCAGCACTAAGTCACTTCTGATGTTTCATTCAAACCTTATTTGGAATATGCATAAATGAATCAATATTTCTACCTCAATCAAGAGAAGAGGTCATTTTAAGTTAGCACTAAAAAACAAAATGTAAGAAAAGGGCTAAAAAACAACAAAGGCAATAGATAATATGGAAGCGATGTCAAACTCATATATAGATCAAACAAGGAATAATAATGAAATAAACCAGATCACAAATTCACAGTTACACCAGAAAGAACTAAAGGAGAGAGGCATTTACCATGCTTATGAGATGTATGCCCTTTTTCTACTAGATCAGAAATATACTCTGTCCCGATGATCACTCCTTCTTTACTCAACCGAAGCTGCAATAACACTTATCCGTTTAATGAAATATGTATCAAGTAGGACAAGGAGAAGGAACTAAAGAAAGCCTTTAAAGGGGACTTGACATTAGACAGTCAGGGGCATAAAGCCCTACTATCATGGCTTGCAGGCTTGGGAATCCTAATGTCACAATATGAAAAGGTAATTATCTTATACTACTTGGGTCAGTTATATATAAAACTAAGAGAAACAATAAAAACCCAATGTATTAAAATAATTAGAAGAGAACACACAAAAAAGCTTATTTCAGGTCAATGATGGTTTAACCAGGTGCATGCTTAAGCGCAAAAAAGAGTGGAACTCTCAATCAACCATCAAGTTGATCACAATCAATCTCTGTTTGATATAGGCAAAACCCAAATAAATCACTACTTATAACATCCGACCTCAGTAGATGTTAAAATATGCAAACTTTGTGCGTCTTCATAGGAATACATTAGATTCTAACATCATCACGAAAACCATACCTTCCATATATTTGTATCTAAATCCACTTCATGTTTGCCAGACATGTCAATAGCATCTACGCTCAAAACTGACATAAGCAAAACAGAGAAACTAAAACGTTAGTTGTATAAAACTATCAAACTAAACACTGGAGTCAAATTGACTTGAGAATTCCTAACCTTGACAAGGTAAAGAAGGGAATGACATGTTTATATGAATTGGTAGTGTTTCTCCACGTTTCAGGTCAACTGACATCTGCCAACATATTAAGTTTTACATGAACATGTGTTCGAATAAATTTGAAAGCATGCCATCACAACCTAATAATTATAACAATACAAAGAGAAAGAACAAACCTCGTGAACTTCATACGTAGATATATAGTATGTCAACTCATGCAGAAATAACGTTACCATTATAATTAAACCTACGATTGAAACTGGACAAACAAAAAGGGTCAGAGAAATTAATAGACTTCAATTACTGGTACAAACGATTGAACAGATTATAATGACAATAATATATAACAAAACGAAACCACTTCAGATGCTTCTATATTGTATGACTTTACTAACATGACTGAAATTCCAGATAATCCTATCAATAACCGATGTATATGCTTTTACAACTCATAAGTGCATCATAATTGAAACACCATAGGGTCGACAAATGTTGACAACTGGCAACAATAACCGGTCTACATGAGCCTGTCCAAGAACAATATGTGGAAGGAAATCCAACTAAACTCAGAGGCCACTAAGAAGATTGTCTGCCCATCCTAAGATACATAAGCATAAGCTTATTTGGGAAGTCGTCCTCTTAGACCAACCGGGCGACACATCTAACGGCTAGCCCCAAAGTTGTAGCCTACGGGATTAAATTTGGGTCTCCACAGGAGAATTCCAAGTTCCAAACCACTAAAAGATAATGTACATCATCGGACAGTGAAATTCAAATAAAGGAGTGTTCAGCCTAACCTTTTTCGGAAGAGCTAAATCTAACAGAATGCATTTAGGGGTTTACAAATGCTTATACTTATATCTGTATGATTAATTTATATATCTATATATATATATAGGCACATTTACTTAAGCAACTTATTACACATATCAAGAAAATTCTAGCATTATTTATATATAACAAATAAGGAACCCTTAGCTACAGTAGCTAAGGGTTAATGACATTTTGTCCCTTATCTTTTAATAAAAGATTAAATAATATTTTTGGCTTTAATTTTACAACTTCCAGAAGTTTCTACCTTCTTCACCTCTTCTCTCCAATCTCCCCAACCATATTATCCCCTCCCTCTTCTTCATGTATTACATCAAAAAAAAAAAAAAAACGGCCGACGGATCCATTATCAGCTTTTTCTCTATCTTCTACTTCATACTGGTGATTACTCCTCAATATATCCTCAGTGCCACTCTCTTCTCACATACAGAATCAGGTTAAAGGTAAATTACTTAAACGAAAAATGATGTTGGATGAAATGCTTTTAACCAAATTGTTTGTAATCTTATTTAATATGTTGTATTTTACATCGCATGAGGTTTTTGGTTTTTGTTTTCTGCGATATTTAAAGGGAGTTGTAAAATTGCACCCCATGTGTTTGATTAATTGTCTCAAGCAAATATAGGTATGTAACTTTATACTTAAATACTCTTTTAGGTCTCTATGGTATTTATCTGCGAAGTATTTATTTTCATGTTTTACTTTAGAAATTGATGACTACAATGGGGATAAAACTACATCGTATTTTCTAGGTATAAGAGATTTGTAGAGGGAAATGACAACCTTGGTGAGTTTGATAAGGCTATTCGCATATACAACGAGAAATGTGCATAACCTATGTATGGATGGAGTATGGGAAAAACTGATGGCTTGTGATAGAAGAAGTGTATATTTAAGTAGCTCTTGCGGTAAGTCTTCTGTTTTTATGGTGCACATTAGGTTTTCGTGAAAAAGCCTAAATGAATAGAATTGAAATTTTTGTGAAAATATATATGTGTGTATGTGTGTGTGCAACTGTTGTTGTGTAGGTGCATGGAATATTGGCCAATTACTCCGTTTGATGGGTGTCCAAACTTGCTTAGTTGCTTACCATCAGTGTTGTCAAAGGCGAGCGCCTCTTGCGCCTAGGAGCAAAAGGCGGGCGAGGCGCACCTCCAGCGCCTGAAACCCTAGGCCCAAGTCGACCATGAAAAAGGCGGTCAACGACGGTCAACTGTGGTTGTCAACGGCGGTCAAAATGGTCAAATGGGTCAAGATTCGACCAAATCATTCAAGATCCAACCAAACTGAGTAACCATAGTCGTTTAAGAAGATAAAAGAAGAGAGTGAAAATATAAAATGGGGGGAAGAAAAATTATGATATTGTTTATATATGTTTATAATAATTTGAAGTTTTTGGTTGAAAAGTTTGTATTTTTTTGAATGATATTTGGTTTTATAACTCACATCTGATTTTTTTTACTATTATTTTTCACTATATATACATATTTTATATTTGTTTACTTAGTGTGCCTTTTTTTCCCGGGCGTGCACTTTTTTTGCGTCTCTCGCCTTCGCCCTATTTGGGGTCTTTGCGCTTTGAGGTCGCCTTCGCTTTTGACAACTATGCTTACCATCAGGTTAATTTTGAGGCTTTCAATATTGTGATCATTGGGTGATCAGTTAAACCTACTTGGTGCTTATTGTTGTCTCTCAAATAATGTTTCGGTCTACAGAGGTTTGTAGTTTTGTTAAAAATTAGGTGTGCTTTTTTTAGCTAATAAGCATGACGTCCCTGGGTTACATATATACCATGGTTTCGGTTTCAGGCTGGTCTAGATAAATCATGCAAGCTTCGCAAAACCTGAAAAATGCAGCTTTTTTCATCATAGTCTTAATATGTATAACACACTTAAAAGTCTTCGATTTAAAATTACTATGGAAGAATGTAATTCTTAACAGTTCCTTAATGTGGTTTCTTCATCATCTCTATGCAATCTTAATTCATTTTTATGTGCTTCTACTTAATAAATGTAAGATCATGGGGTAAACTATTCTATTTGGTGTGAACATATTATCATTCTTATATGCATGAACCAAAGAACAACTATTGATTTTATACAAGAATATTTTTAAATCAAAGAAAGACGATGATCATCTCCCAAAAGTTATCAAAGGTTTGTGCTTCCAGTTTTTTGTTTATTAATCTTTTTTGTCTATATGGGTTGTCCGGTAGTGAGCAATTTACAGTAGATGCTTATACAATATGTGGTTGTGGTTAGTCTTCTACAAACAACATGATGTGTGGGTCTAACTTATTCGCTAATGTTTGGATCAGAGCTCGGGTTACTGATGTGATTTTGGGGTTCATCAAGCTTCTAATGTGAATGTTGTCACTATTTGCTGTGTAACCTGTGTTCAACAGTTACTAAAGCTACTAGTGCGGTTTTCGTCAACTATGGTCTTGGGTCATGATACATATTCTTCAAAGAAAATGTATATTCGTAATTATCTAAGGGTCATTCAGTTACCTACCACTATCACTACCACTTTCTAACATGAGTAAGCAATACTGCTGTTGCTTTGGTAAATTTTGGTGAGTTTTGGGATGTTGAAACTCTGTTTGATGGACTGATGATTTCTGCATTTACGTTTTTGATTTAGTTCCTTAACAAAAGTTTTCAGTTTTTGTTTGGAAATTGGCTTAAAGGATTCACTTTTAGACCTCTTCTTTATACCAGTTATTAAATATTTGATTATGTTAAGGTGTTTGACAAATTGTGTTAAAGAAACCCAGGGCTATTGAAATTGATTTACTTTGTTCCATTTAAATTTGAAGATGAGCTCATTTTTCAGGTGATATAAGTGAATCAATTCTCATATCAATCACAGAAGCATACTGTGAATGATGTAAAGGTAACAAGTCTTCAACCTTAGCTTTCTTTGTTTATATATGTTGCTTATTCTATAACTTTGCTATCCAAACTGTATTCTACTTTACCAGCTTGAAGCTCTGTCCTTTAATTTACACCATGTAAATGTTATAGTAGGCAAATGTACGCTCACTCATGCTTATATTCTTATAATTTTGCTAAATACTTTTCTTATTGACCATGTGATTCACATTCTACTTCCGAGAGTGCTATCTACTGTTTATCAGTTATTTTAATGCTAGATGAGTACATATATCTTTAAAGTGTATACGAGCATATTTCAGGTACGGAGCAGTAAAATTGTACAAACCAAAATGCCCTGCTGCAGTTACGAATGACTTTCTAAGGAAAACAAAAGCCAACCTGCTTATTTCTGTAACAGTGAAGGTAAATTTCATCTTCTATGATAACTAATACACATACATAAATATGGAATCAAATTTATTACTTTCTTTGGAAGAAGGGATATAAAAAAATGGCATGGATCGCTTCATGCCACATGGTTTGAGGTTATGACACAGAATTTCAAGCAACAATATGGCCATATAGTTCCACTCATGCTAGAAAAAGCTTATTGATTTAACTATTCCTTAACATTTGTTTCCCAAGTCCAAATTCCCTAACACTCTACATCTTCTTTATTTTCTAGAACTTAAGGACGATACATCTTTCATGGATAACAGCGAAGACTCGATAGGCTTGGATGTAAGGAATGGTTAACACACTAGTTTAACATAAAAAAAAATAACACATACATACATACATACCTATAGCGCCGGATTGTGTTTTCTGTAACAAATGTTCTTCTGCACGCGGAAACGCATCCAGATTCTTTATAACTTGTTTCACCCCCATTATTATAATACAATTTCTATTTGATCCTTTCTACAATAACTTACAGTACATACACCTACAATCAAAACTAAATAACAATTAATTCAACACAAATATTGAAATCAATAACAAATTCATCATGGAATCAAATCACCTTATCAGTCACGTTTTCCGTGACGCTCAATTTTCAACCAAATCCTGTGATCAAACACTTATATCAAAATTAACTACAAATCTATATATTATTATATAGAATTAGGTGTGAACATAATCGTAAGGGATACAATTTGTAAGAAAAGAATATGCGCTGACCTGAAATTGTGAATCGAATAAAATAAAGAGACCGGGAAGGGAGGGGAGGAAGGATTTGACCGGTGATAAATCCAAAGAGGAAGATGATTTGAAACAGAAGCAGCCTTTGTGTATTGCTACAAAGTCCGATACTGATGGTGGGTTGTGGGTCGGAGATCAATTTTAATTATTTTATTTTTATAATATTAATATTCATACTTTTTATGATTATACAAAACCTTTAAGTTTAATTTACACTTTTTAGTTTTTTATCACAAATTTATATTTTTTACCCAATAATTTTAATCAAAAAATAATAGCTAATATATATATATATATCCTTTAAATTTAATTTATACTTTTTTGTTTTGCATCGCAAATTTACACTTTTTACCCAATAATTTAATCAGGACATTAAAAATAGTAGCTAATGTATATATATAATAGAATAATAGTTAATATTATTTTTTTAATATATTATTATATTAATAGCTAATATATATCCTAACTAGATTAATAGTCGCGTAATACGAAGAAACATATATAATTAATGACATATTAAATTTTTATAATATCATAAGTTAACAACTGTATACATATATGAGACTCTTATTTTGAGAACCCATTTTTTTGTATGAACCGTGATAACTCTTAAAATTCATACTGGAACACATTTTTTTTGTTCATTCACATGTGAAACGTTATAATAAAGGTTCATATTTCTTTAATTATGAATTAATGTTTCTATTTAATATACATTTAAAGATAATAAAATAATACTCTTTATCTTCTATCTTATCCAATAGAATAATAGTTATGTCATATAAAAATTTCAATTAAAATATTTAAGATATGTTTCATACAAAATACATAAATCAATTTTATATTTATAAAAATAGTAAGTTATATTTTAAACCATAATAAAGTAAAATTGTATATTAATAATGTTGTAACACTCTGTATCTACAATATTATATATATATATTGTCGGTTTAGTCAAATTATCAATGACAGTGTTGAGAAGGCTGAGTTCATCTTAGGTGAGTAACAACTTTTGGAACATCAACCTTTAACATTTATCTGCAATTTTGGAGCATGTGGTGACAGAGAAGTTGCGCTCTATTAAATAAAATAAAATAAATTATCGAAATTAATGATATATAATTTAACTTGTAAATATGAGTGGCTATTGTGATTACTATTATAAAAGAGTTTGAAAAAAAATATAACATTTTTACATACAACTATATTATCAATGTATAGTACATTTACCTAAACAAAAAAAAAATTCAACCTCTTTTCGCGTTATACGCGAGCTAAATTATATAATTAATTACACATGATTTTTATCATAATGTATAATAAGTTATTTAGCTGCATTAAAATTTGTATTTTGTCAAGCGAAGATTCAAAGGGGTGATTTTTATGTATAAAGTATTACTTTGTATGCATGTAACAAGATATTAATGATAATCTATAGGGCTTTTATTATCATTTTCCTTGTCATTATGATAGTGTTTTATAATAAGCATAGTCCAATATCAAATTACATAATTTTTATTTTATTAAGAAATAAATATTTACTTTATTGTAAAGTTAAAAAATACAAGTTTCAAAACAAAATTTTAATAGAAAGAACAATCTTATAGATCAGATATATGATAAGATATTCAATCTACATTTTTAGTAGAATTTGCAATATATATATATATATAAGGAAAATGATCCGTACTACATACTTTACCTAAGCTTATGTACTGTTACTTTAAAAAATGTTACAAATTTATAATTTCATATATTATCGTACACAATAAACATTATGTCTTTTGGGGCACGTCCATGTGATAGATAAGAGTGCATTAAATGTATAACGTTAATACGTTATCGTTGTCATTTGTTTTTTCTCTCTGTTTTGTCACACTTTCATTTCTTTATGTTACTGTAACCATTAAACGTAATATTTTCTGGGGCAACGCCCAGGTAACATATCTCGTTTTTTCTAATTTTCGTGTCTATGTTTCCATTTTAATTTTTAACTAGTCTTGTTAATGTTGAATTAGGGGCGTTGATGGGTCGGATTAATTGGATTTCAAGTTATTTGGGTTTAATGAAATTATATATTAACCCGTACCCTAAACTGAATAAGATTTGAATTATTTGGGTTAACAACCCATAAACCGAATAACCTAACCCGTTTCACCCAAACCTATTCAGGTTGGGTTGGATCGGGTTATCTGGGTTTCGTTATTTTCAACACCCCTAATTAATAGGACATCTCCTTATAATGTTTATCATGTATCGGTGTATGAAAATATATGTAAAAGTATATTTTGTTTGTAACAATATATAATGTATTATGAAATTGACATATAGCAATTATAAAGATATATTAAGATGACAACAAACTATATGAAAAAAGAGAAATAAAAATAGTTTAGAGATTAAACAAAATGAGTGGCGAATCCACATTCGTCTTAGTGGGGGCTAAAAAATCTTCCACTCATGGATATTTGAATAACGTTCAATGATTTTAGTTTAAATAAAGTAATGGAGGAAACCCTAGACCGAATATTATAATAGGATATCCATCGACTCACTTTGTATAAGCTACATGATGTCGGTATAAAACAATCATTTTAATCCCCACATGATATAGACACCCAAAGGATGCATTTTTATAACTTCACATGTGAGCTTATACTTTATTGATAACCGGTACCTTAAGGAAATTCTTATTTTTGTATCAAAAAGGGATCGAACTTGAAACCTTAAAACCACCAAATACTTCCATTATCATCAAGTCAACTCCTTTATGGTTCAACAATTTTAAATATACATACATATATATATATATATATATATTTTCAACGGCAAAATATTTATTCTATTTGTATAAGACACCATCCAGCATAATGCTAGGGGCTACAAGATACAATTACAACAAATTCTAGATACCCAAATAATTACACTATCTAGAATCATTCCGAGACTTTAACTGCAAAGATTATAAAAAGGTTGAAGAAAACTTGTATCAAATACAGACACAAGAAAAAACCCCATCAACAAAGGTCGAGCCACCGGTTTTCACTTTGTGATGTTTTTGTTACAATCTCATACAAGTCTCGAGGCTCCTCTAAATGAACAAAACCTACAACAAAAGTAGTAGGAAAAAAAAAGAACAAGAACTACTACCTATTCAAAATTGGATTCTTGCACCAGCTTTCCCAAGAGTAGTGGCCTTTCCTATCTCAACTTTCGATCCACAAAAACGAGCAGGTTACAATAGAGTTAAAGATATTGTAGCCACTTTCACGAACATCATTATAGATCAAAGAATTTCTTGCTTTTCATAATTGCCACCACCAAATAAAAATGATAGCTTGGACTCTATGTTGAATATGCACCGGTTTATCCAAATTGTTGCACCATACTAAAATGCCTTCTGGTGGAAGACTTGGAATCATACAATTCAACCAGGTTGCCATGAGTTGTCTGATCTCAACGTTGAGTTCACATTTATCAAAGATGTGTTCAACGAACTTGACATCATTATGACAGAATTGACAATTAAACGAGTTGACATCAATACCTTTAGCAAATAGGTTGATACTTGTCGGGAGACAGTCTCTTATAAGTCTCCAAATGAATAGTTTAATCTTCTTTGGAACAGGAGTATTCCAAACCGTTTGAATGTTGTTATTTGGCAGCCGATATTTATCCAAGGACCTGCGCAAAACATCAATAGAGAAGTCTTTTTTACCGTTAAGAAGCCATGTCCATTGGTTATCATCGTTTTCAGCACCATAGGGAGTCTGTTAACAAGCTGTTGAAGTATGTCTCTTTCCCGATCAGTTCTTAATGCCCTTCTCCAATTCCATCTCCAATTATCATTTCCCTACCAATTTGAGATAAGACAATCTTTATCCATTTCTAACGCATACAACCGTGGGAATTGAATTCCAAGAGAGTAGTATTACTGCACCATAAATCTTTTCCAAAACTTTGTACTTCTGCCATTTCCCACCTTTAGAGTTGTAACCTTATCGGTGATACAAGGGATGTCATTGATGTTCTTAACAACTTGAACTATGTTGTCCCATAATCCTTTGCATTTGGCGTTGAGGTTAGAAAAAACAATCAGCACCATGTATTGCACTTATAACCCGAGCCCAAAGACTATGTGGATCGTTTAACGCTCTCCACCGCCACTTACAAAGGAGCCCAAAGAATCCCATTTGATCCAAGCTATTTTTCTTTTATCCTTTGTACCCCCCCCCCCCCCCCCAAAAAAAAAAAAAATTGATCTAAGTGCCTCTAGAATGTTGTTTACTTTCTTTGGCATTTTAAAAATAGATAAAAAAATATATCCCCGTCGACCCTAGTACAAAAGTAATGAGAGTAGACCTACCACCAATAGATAATAAATTGGCTTTCCACTTGGATAGCCTTTTCTGAAATTTGGAGATGACCGGTTCCCAAGTATTCACCCTCACATAACTGCCTCCAATCGGAATACCAAGGTACTTGAAAGGAAGTGTCTCAACTTTACAACCCATAGAATTCGCCAAAGCATCAATATCAGTAGAAGCAGCTACAATCCCAATAATAGAAGACTTTTCAAAATTAATTTTTAGCCCCGATATGTAGAAAAAGAACCTGAACGCATTGTTAATGACTTTGAAGTTTCTTTTGGACCATTCACCAACCAACATAACATCATCTGCATAAAAAAGATGAGAAACAAAAATATTGTTAATGTTAGCACTTTTAAAAAACCCTTTTGAAACCATTTTCTCAATCGCCACATGAAGACCCCCCATAGCGATAATGAACAAGAATGGGGCTATTGGGTCTCTTTGTCGTAAACCTCTCTCAATATGAAACTCATCGGTAGGGCTACCATTAACAAGGACCAACAATCTAGCCGAGTATAAGCACGCTTTTATCCATTGAATCCATTTATTGCCAAATTTCATAGATCTAAGAATAGCGAACAGATCATCCCAGGAAAGCGAATCGTATGCTTTAGCAAAATCGATCTTGAACAACATCAACTTCTTTCTTTTCTTCTTATACGAGTCTATGACCTTATTTAGAAGTAAAGGGCAATCTAAAATTTGCCTATCCTTAATGAAAGTCGTTTGTTGTGGACTGATAACAAAATTGATCACTTTGGCAAGTCGGTTAGCAAGACTTTTAGCAATAATTTTATACGGAAGACCAATAAGACTTATTGGTCGAAAGTCTGCCATAGTCATTGGATTACCCACTTTTGGGATCAAATTAATAAAAGATGAATCTATTATCGATTTAAGTTAATATATTAATAACATCCCAAAACTTTTTTACGTTGACCGTTAACTTGTCGTTAGTGTCGTTAGTTAATATGTGACTTAGGTGTGCATATGTGAATTGAATGATTAATGTGGAATATGTGTTAAAGTGATTAAACTAATGAAATTAAAGTTGATAATCATTAATAAAGTCAATTAGTGTTCCCGATAAGATATTAGTGATCGCTTGAGTAATTTCTTGTGGCATAGTTATGTTGATCTAGTATTCCGGGTGGAGTGACTAACCACCAATGTTAAAAGCGTTAAAGGATGCTTAAAGTTGATAAGTTTTTGTAAATTCAAGTTTTTAAATGACGGGTGTTACATTAATCAATCTTCAAACTTTCATTATTTGAATTTTGTTAGGGGGCAAGGGTAGAACGTCGATTTGCTAAATTTTAGAAAAAAAATATCCACAAACAACTTGCCACGTGGCAATGCAATTTTGCCAAATTGGAGCCAATTTGAGCCAATATAAATGGTGTAGTGCCGATTGGACCAATTTGCCAATGTCCTCACTTTATATATAATACATAAATATACTACACTCAAATTTTTATAAAGATTCTTACCCAACGTTCATGTGGATCGCACAAATAGAGCTGATTTGTGTTGCCGATGTTGCTTGCCAATTTTTGCCAAAAGAAAGGGTGCAATGAAGCCAAGGAGCCAATATTTGCCAATAGAAGTTGGCGATTCAAAGTACCAACTACACTCTTGCTCTTATAAACACATTCAAGTTATATATGAACAATAATATACAATAAACAAACCACTTGAAAACAAAAATGAGAATATATAATATGTAAGATAGAAAACATGAAATCAAAAAAGTTACATGTAAGCATACATATAATATTTATAAAACATCATAACATTACGAAAAATTGTTGATATGTCATAAACATATCGTATATTTGTCACAAATCAAAATCTATTTAATACTTGTATCCATTTTGCCATGCTTTCTATTATGACCACCGGTTATGGACCACTTACCATATCTTTTATATTTTTTCCAAAAAACAAATTATTAAACCTGAAAAAAAACACACACAATAAAACACATTATTATGTAAAAAATAATGATAAAAAAAGACCACTACAACAAACTAGTATGCAACAAACATATCACCAAATATCGGAAATATATCACAATGCTCGTTCACTTACTATGTTAATATATTTGATAGCCAATGTTATTTATGTAGATTAAGAAGTCAATAATGTACTCAGTGGCGGAACCAGAATATACTCACTGAAAAGGGTCATTTCATATAACCCGTTGAAGATATCTGATTGAACTATAGAAAATCGGTTGTGTTTGCGCCTATAGGCTATAACCAACAGACAATTGTATTGTGTATAAAAACACATGTGCACACAACACTTTCCTATTATAGTTGTTTCCTATTAGATAAACTCTTAGCTCATGTGTGTGTCTCACATAGTAGCATACTTATATGCCTAATCACATGTTTACCAATAATTCATATATTATATGATCATCTAACTACCTACAAGTTATACCTATTCGTTAATAGATTATTCATAGTAATTGTTTTCTGTGTAACATAACATAAAGATATTGATGAAGATATTATTATTAAATCCATTGGCCTGCTACTATATATTATATAAACACTTGTTGAATTTATGAAATTATGTGATAAATGGAAAAGGATAAAGTAATAAAGAGATCTAAAAGAAAAGGAAAAAATGAGACACTAATACAATGAAAGGTTCAATCCAGATAGTTTTCATAAACTAAATATGTTTGGACTTTTTGGTGACGACTAAGATCATCTAAAAATGGTGAAAACATATACCTAACTAGCCGTGCCCATCCAAACCGGTTTGGACCGACCCAGTTTGACCAAAACCGAATTCGAGTTTGGTCAAAACCGATTTTGACCAAATCGGTTCGGTTTCTAAGCCAAACCGGTGGTTCAAAACCGGTTCAAGGTTTCTAGGGCCAAATCGGTTTCAATACCGGTTTCACCAAACCGGTTTCGCCAATCCGGTTTGAGAAATCGGTTTCAAACCTATTCAATCTGAGATACCGTTTTCACTTAACTTCAAGTGTTTTTTGTGAAATAACTTGGAGTTTTTTGTGTTAATTCACTAGATATTATTCATTAGAAGGTATCTTGGGTCCTAGTCTCGAGTCATTAGCAATCACGTGGCTGAAAAATGATTTACGTAGTTAAAACTAACAAGTTCGGTTTTCGAATCGGTTTGGACCCAAACCAGTCCCAAACTGACCCTATCGGTTCAAAATGGGTCGGGTTTTCAAGCCTCCAAATCGGTTCCAAACCAGTTCGGGTTTGACCTCAAACCGATTTGGGTCAACACCCCTCCAAACCGTTTAGACCGGGTTGGGCCCAAAACCGAAAAATGCCCATAACTATACCTAACATATATTGATCGTGTTGATCCAAATGAAAACTAAATTTTTTTTGGCATGACAATATTGTTTTATTTTTGTTGTATCTTCATCGATTTAATAATATAATTAACAAGTTACTCTTGCAATGTAACGGAATTAACATATATATTATTTTTATTTTTTATGGTATATATTGAGAGTTTTTTTACGTTTATCGAATAGTTTTTCTATTGTAGTTGTCTATATTCCCTTATAAAGTAAAAGTCTCTTTTTAGAATTACCATAATTGTCTTTGACTTTTTATGTTTAGCCCTTACCCTTAATGAATTAATTTACACTATAAACCTTTATTTTAATAATTAACACTTTAAGCCTTTATCTTCTATGAATTTCCACTATCACAATTACATCAACCTACACCACTTGACACTGCCACCACCCCCAATTGTACCATTACCGACACTACTAAACAGTCTTCTCCACCACCGCTGTCGCATTGTACGGATACCATGCTCGTAAAAGATGATATAAATGAGTAAAGAAAAAGAAGATATGACTTCACAAAAACTCAATTGACAAAAATTCATGTCAACCAATATATATAACAATATTAAAAAATTCATGTCAACCAATATATATAACAAGCTTCTAAATTCATTCTTAAATAAACAAGGAATGTTGGATAAATTTCATCTTTAATTTAGAATCATTATATCAAATTTAATTATTTTATCTTTGTTAAATGACAATATTAACACTTATAGTTTATATGATTGGTCAAAAAATCCCTTCTTTTATTATCTATATTATATAATAAAGAAAATAACCCCCATGTTGAAAGTTACATGAGGAAAAATGACTAAAATATATAATAAATAAAATAACTCCCATGTTGAAAGTTACATGGGGAAAAATGACTAAAATATATAATAAAGAAAATAACCGCCATGTTGAAAGTTACATGAGGAAAAATGACTAAAATACCCTTAATGGATATATAACACTATCAGCCATTTTTCTTTTAAAATATCCACATTAATCCTTTACATACATCAATTATCTAACATCATTCGACGCCGTAACTACCACTAACAGTAGTCGTCTCTACCACCACACAGTCGTCGCCACGAAAACCGCCACATTGCGCGGGTAACGCGCTAGTGTATCGTAAATAATATGCATATTATCTCCATATTTGGTAACGTAATTTTGCTAACTATTTATGGAAAATTAAATGTTGCTAAGTTAAAACCACATAATCCAAAGTTATTGTAATTTGACATCTTACGATTGTTTATGCGTGCCGTCGTGAGGTATGTATATTTTATTTAAACATTTTGACTTTTCTCGGTGGGTTACAAAGTTACTGTATTTTTTTATGAATAACTATAGGAAAATGATAATGACAGTCTTAAGGGCTGTCACTAACAACTTATTACATGCTTAAAAACTTGTACATTATATATTAAAAATCACCCCCTGATTTTTCTAACAGCAAGGTACAAATTATAATGCACCCAATTAGTTTTTACTGACAACCCTAAGGGCTGTCACTAACAAAACCCATAACTATAACTATGTTTATTTAATTATCATATATATTTTAGATTTTTCAAAAGTTTGATAAAGGATGATATTTAATATTACTATTATTAGATTATTTTCCGTGTAATACACGGGTTAACACATATTAAATTGACGTTGTAATAAATAAGACATGTTGAAATTTGACGATACTATTGTTTTTTAAAAATGTTTTGTATCAAAAGTTATTAGTAGGACGATATGTGTGTTAATTATATCTCCTGTGACGATATAAAGTTAAATGTAGATATTACTTGCTAAATTTTTATATGTTAGAGATACTATGACATGCTAAAGTTTTATAATATTGTAATTTAACAAACATAGATAAAAGATGTTGAAATTTGTGATCTTATCATTTTTACAATATTTTATTTTTTGATTATTTTATACACCATATACATATTGGTAATATCTTTTATCTAAATATCATATGATATTAACGATGTAAACTGAATGCTGAAAACCAATATTTATTATGTTATATGATAAAAATTCAATATAAACTCATAATTTAATAAAATGTACGTCATAAAAGAAAAGAAAATAGAATAATGTAAAAATAATCAAAAAGTTGATTTTAAAAAATATAAATAAAACTTAAATTATTTTCCATAATCATATCTTTAAAACAATGACTTTCTCTAATTACAAAATGTAGGAATTGATTTTCATACTAAATAACCATATTTAAATTATTAAATTAAAATTAAATCTAAAAATGTTATACAAAAATATATGACATCATCATTTTTTCTGATGACTCTAATTAAAACTTAAATTTTATCTAAAGGTACAAATTTTCCCATTTTTAAATTAAGGTTTATCTTTTATTTATATCTAGGAATAGAGAGTATTATTATTATTATTATTATTATTATTATTATTATTATTATTATTATTATCATCATTATTATTATTTTATTTTTTATTTTTATATAAAAATCACTTTCATTGGAAATTTGGAGGATTTATAAGAAATTGGTAGGAAGCCGAGATACTATTTGAGCCCCCACTCCTCTAACAATAGCAAAACTAATCCTACTAGATATATGAGTAGCAGCACGTGCACTAGTGTCTTGAGCCACAGAGAACCTTCGGATTCGTTTTAATAAGGTCATCGCATCCTTCCCGAGTTCCCCCAAGGAAGAGAATGAGAAGGGGAGAAACTCATATCCAATATCCGCACACTTAACCTCGTACTTGACACGTTTACGTTGTATAGCCTCAATCACCACACGGACATGGCCAGACACAAAGCCAATCATACCAGTTTGTGTCAAGGGAGATGACCCTGTTAAGTCGACACATACATCAAGTGAGATATTATTATTTATTGTTATTATTATTGTGATGATAGTGTTTAGGCTGTGCAGATATAGGTAACCTAAGTGATAACAATTTTTAAATATCTAAATAATAAATAAGTATCTATGAAAATTTTAATTTCCTTTAGATTTAATAACTTGATATATGAATTTGTACAAACACTAAGATTATATACTTATTGAAAATTTTACCCTTTCATTAATTCAACAAGCATACTCTGGCTAGGATATCCCGAGAGAGTCAGATAAAGACATAACATACATACCCTAATAATCATCTTCGATAAAAAAAACATTACTTGAATAATAATATCATCATAATTCAACATTTATTTTTTCTATAACAATTAATAATATTATTATAAAAATTTAATATGTTTATCTCGCGTATTACGCGGGAAAATAATCTAGTTTTGCTAATATAAGGCTTATTCATAAATTAACGTATATATAAAAGAAAAATTCAAGCCATATATAAATAATTAGCTTATAACGTTTTTATATGTTTTTAAATTATCAATAACTTAAAAAAGGAAAAAAAAAAATGTTGTTTCGTACATTCTATATCATTGATAAGGAAACATTCACACACCGTATATAAAAGTATATTTATCATTCTATTCCATTCAATGTACATAGGTTGACCATGTCTTTTCAATTTCAATATGTATGCTTAGTTTCCAACGTTGCTTGATTAAACAATTTTACAATTCTCAATTTCTCATGCCTTTACGGGTTTTATCTTACATTATGATGGTGTTTAAGATTAAATTTTGGATTTTTTAATAATTAATCTGATTATGTTTATACCATGTAAAGAATCATATAAAAAGTCTGACAAAGAAATGTTTAGATGCATTTTTCTTTTAGATAAAACATAAGTTTGAGGGTTGTCAGCATAAATTATTTGGGTGCATTAAAATTTGTATTTTTTTTATATGAAATTCAAGTGATTATAAAATACGGAGTACTAGTTTTTATGCGTGTGATTAACTACTTTTTCTTTTAAAAAACTTGATTGAAATTTCTTTCAAAAAGGTATTTACAAGTAATTAAATGTGTTCTAAAACGCAATTCAAAACTTAAAAATAGTCAAATTCTATGAAGTTGTATGCAAATAAAAATAGATTTATACGTGTGGCCTCCATCAAAGTGATTTCCATTTGACCATTTTCTATCCTTTTTGTTAGTTGAAGCAAATATAAAACAGAAACAAAAAGAAAGAAAGAACAATTCCAAGAAATGCATCATGGATGGGCCAAAGTGAAAGATTCAAAGAGACAAAGACAATATATTTGAACCATTTGTTTTTTTTTTTGTGGAGACTTTGACCGTTCAAGGCATACGTTGGGTTTGGGTCATTCGTTAGTTGTGACCCAAATTCTTTCATATTGTATTTTATTGTTACTTATATTTGGTTTAATTGTAAATAATTTATTACTCGTATAAGAAATTTAGAAAGATAATCAGTAAATTAAATTATCACCGTTGCAAAATAAGAGGAACAAAACTTGTCTTCCTAAAATGTGAAAATAGAGGAAAGTAGATCCGAAAGCATAATGTCCACTTCGTTCAGGACACCATTTCGTCACCTTTTCCAGACTGGGCTTTTAGGCCGGTTTGGTCGGTCCTTTGGTGTGCCCCACCTAAGACGTATCATATGACTCAAGATGACCGATATAGCCTCTGTAAAGTATTCGCATTTGTATTACCAACTTTAATTAGGTGGACATTTTAGTACTTAATAATGAATTGAAGTATGGTTAAAAATCAGAACATTATAAATTAGAATTAAGATTTTACCAATGATTACAGTCAAAAATTACAATTTTAAGTATATCTCATCTTTAATAAATACTAAAAAAAACCCTTAATTTAAAAATGGATTAATCTTGACTCTTTATTAAATTTATTTCTTATTTCTTCATCATTAGATCAAGATGATGACATCATCATTAACTCAATCTTTAATCAAATACTTTTTTAGTATTTCAACTATGCATTAAACGTTCCAACAATACATATTATTAATTAATATTCTTCTAATCATGTCAAAATTAATATGTCTAAGTTTTTTATACCCTTTTTGATTCACATCATCATCTATTTTTTATTTTAAATTTATTTTGATGATCCATCTTCCATTATAGTTTATTTTTCGTATTTGGTTTTCTTACAAATAATTAATAACAAATAAATTTGTATTGGATTATGGTTTAAATTAACCTTATGTTATGAAGTAGAACTATACACACTTGATTATATATGATTAAGGTTGAAAAATAGGGTTGTTATTATTTATAGTGTATCATTTGAATAAGCTCATGGAAGATATTGTGACAAAGAGTAATTATCGTGATATGAAAAATGTGTGAATATTATACATCAACTACGCATTAGCATAAAAAAATACATATTTGCTTTCATATCACTATATACAATATCATGGCAGGTCAAGTTGTGTTCGCTAGAATGACTGACATCGATGCATCCAAGGAATCTTAGAACATTCGGGTTAAAGTTGTCTTACTTTGGAAGCAAACGCATAAGTACAACTCAAAAATTGTCCCATTCGAGTCTCTCTTTAATGAAGGGGGCGTTTAGGGAAATCAATAACTTCGCTATGGCTTCAGTAAAGAAGATGAAGATTACATACTTGTGGATCATAGGGCTTCTACAAAACCACTACTATTTGTGTATCAAATTATTTTGTAGATACCGTGAATCCTTATAACTTTTTATATTATACGTATTTAACTGGAAAAAAGCGTACGTTGTAATTTTAAAAAATATAATCATTTGTGATACTTCATAAAGCTAAAAATTACTTGTCAGGTGGATGAGAAACCACTATCAAACCTTAGTCTTTGAAATTATATTTATACCATGGTTGATTTATGAAAAAAACAACTGGTTTATTTTCATTATTCTTATTTCATTTATTATTCTGTCATTTTTAATAGCTTTTAAGTATTTATTATACCACTGTGCTAGCTTTTTATATGTACAAGTGTAATTTTTTTATAGGTTTTTTTCGCGTTTCATGCGGGTTATAATATAGTTCATTACAAATTTAGTGTATATATTTTCATGCATGTGCTTAATAATTTTTGTTTTTAAATTTTATCTATCAAAATTCGTTTAAATGGAAAATATCAAATATTATTATAGATTATTGTTCTTTTTAAAAGTTGTTTGATTCTTGTTGAGTGTAATCGTGTATGGAGACACATCGACTTTCGAACGAAAGTACTAATATGATGTATCATTTAATACATGTAATAATAACAACTTTAGGACCGATAACTGCCTTTTAATATATAGGTGAATATGCATGTCAGACACCAACAAATGATGCCGGGATACACCCCATCTACATATGGGTTGGAGGCCAAAGGGGTCGGTAGAGACGTTGGCCGTGTGGAGACGTAGGGGCCGGACTGAGGGTCTAACAATTTGACATATATAAATTAGATGATGAACACGTACAATTTGACATATCGATCAACAACGTATGGTATATATGAAACGTGCAAAGAAAGGTGATCATCATAAACACATAAAAGTCAATGGTGTTGACTACAATATATAATCAATTGAGTATTGATAAAGATGATCCAAAGAAAGACGGGTCCTGTTATACTTTCATCCACGGAATAACAATCCACATATTTGTGTTTATTCAGGAAAACCAATCAATAGTTAAATTTAATTATTATTAGTGTGTAACAAACACATATATAACACGATGTATATAGATACATTTATAAAGCCATAAAGGTAAAAAAGGTGTGCGGGGTTAGGATTGTAAAATGAAAAGCAATCAAGTGGCACGGCATTTTCAGAAAGTGACAACATCATCTACGATTTAATCTAATTCCTAATTGGCTGGCAGTTTTTGTATGCAGGCCCCACTCAAATTCGACTTTTTTTTTTTTTTTCCTTAATCACTTTATATTTATTGGTTTTGATTATGATTTTGATGTCTCTCTATAGTCTATATTATTAGCCCCCTCCTCATACAGTCATACTGCCTATATAAGATTCCCTCTCTTTCTTTCCCTTTTCTCTCTCTCTCTCTGAATATATATACGTATATCCTGCTGTTTCTATTGCTAAAGGAAGCAAAACTAGCCAAAAACAAAACTAAAAAGATAATCGTATCAGAGATAGATCTAAGGTGAGTCCATCCAATTGACACATAAACTACCATTCTACGTTTTTTTATATTTATTTTTCCGTATGATTCTTCTTATAATTATTATGGAAGATATGATGATGATATCGTTGATTTTATAATTCATTTTTTTTTAATTATACGAATCGTCTATATTCAACTTGTGATGTATGTATAGATGCGTTGCTGATTTCTAGTATATCGTTTTCTACTTTTGTTTAATTAGCTGCAAGTAAAAGTTTATTTCATTTATTCCGATCAGGCGATCATATATACTTTTCAAAGTGAGTGATTAATCAAGACTTGATCACGAAAGGAATGAATTTGAGATCATATTAATTTTATTACAGTTGATAGATATATACACAAGCTATATATATGTATCATGTATGATCTATAATATAGGTAGCAATTAAGCATGAGTTTGGTGAGATTGATCTGTTTTCATGTACTGTTGGAGTAATTGTTTTCTTGTGGCTGGATTGTAGTGCTCTACCAGACTAGAATTACAAACTTGTCTCAATCCATTACTTTGTTTATTATTTATGTTGATTGCGATGACAATTTTTATCATTTATAAAAAAGTGATAAGAAAATGATAATTGCTGTACTTATTTTCCGAGTTGTGTTTTGTTAAACAAAGTCTTAAATGAAGGCTTTCGTTAAATGCATTAATTAGTTGTACATTTATCATAAAATTTAAGGACCGACATTTAATATAAAAATGTATAATCTTTTTATGCACGTTAAGTGATGCCATAAAGGCTTCATTTAACATTTTCTCCTTGCTTGTCGATTGACAATACATGGCACCAACTTCATTAACCGACATCTACAATTTTTATTATTATTATTTTTTTATGCTAATAAATAATAGTCAAATTTTGCCATTAAAATCTTACAATGGATGATGATTTGGCAATTTGATTAGGGTAAAACAATGTAAACTTTAAATCATTCATTCTTATAATACGTAGTAATAACTAGTTATACAATCTTGTTATACGTCCTTAATTAAACTAAAGGTAATGATCTGTACATCACCATTTTTTAGTTGTATACCATTAAACGTGTTGTAAGATTTTGTAGTGTACATTAACATGAAACATGTTTGGTAATATAAGACATAGACATTATTCTTAACAAATTACATGAGTATTTTTTGGTAGAATTTAAAGCAAATGATTTAACAAGTTTTTCAAAAAGTGGAAGTTAGAAATGGAGAATAAAGATAAATTAGTCATTTTAGTGTTGATGAACAGTTCATGCAAAGATCAAGTTATAACGAAAATAAGCATTCCACAAGTACCATTAACACTCAATTAACTTTTGATTTTGGGTCTATAATAAAAATTACGTTTATTATTTATTAATTTTTTTGAAAGGTGAATTTCGTTTGTTTATTATTTATTAATGACATATGAAAAGATTGAAATAATTAAAGGATATTTAAAAATATCAATGGTTAGGTAAAATATACAAATAAAGATTAGATACAGATATCCATTCCGAAAAAATATAAATATAGATTATATACAGAGAAAAATGAGTGTGAGGCTGTTACGTACTCAATTTGGATGAAAAACAACTAATATATTAAATAAATGTTTGAACCCAAATGTTTTAATGTTTTAAAAAATAGTACGTAAGGGATGTTTCACCAGTTTAGTTGTCTAACAGCCTCATATTTCTTTTCCCCATATATAACCTGTAATGGAGACCAAACATGGGGAATTTCGACGCAAACATATCCAGCCCAGTCACCTTTGTTGATGCCGATAATTTTGTCTATGCAACTTTCCCGATATTGTCTTCTAATCATTTGGGGTTTGCTAAATACAACCCTGAGGGCTGTATTTAAGGTGCATAAATTATTTGTACATTTACCATGAAAATTAGGGGGGTGTGCTTTTAATATAGAATATACAAATGTTTTTATGCACGTTAAATACAACCCTCTGTATTTAGCATTTCTCTAATCATTTTTATCAACCAATAAATGCTTGCACATGTTTCCTGTTACAGTTTACAATAATTTTGTCTTTGTTTTTCAACATGTTTGTCTCTCCAACCCAATAATTCAACACTTTTTTTTTTTACTCCTTTTCTACTCTTCAAAGAAGACAAAAAGAAATTCCATTTTTAGTTAATTTACTTACTGTACAAGTTACTACAAAATGTTACGTCTATATTTATCATTTACTGAATATAGCAATTATAATATCGAAAACGTTATTTCAAGAATTGATCACTTGAATTTATTGTGGAGTAAATAGAGAATTAAGTTTATACATATAACCGATATATTCTAATAGTGTAACATATTTTCTTTTCTCTTATAAAATACCATTATTTTTGATAAAAAAAAACTTGTTTTGTTTTCATTTGATTAGGATTACATTTTTTCTTGTTTTCAGGGGCTGTGTAATAACGAACCTTAATACGAGTAGTATTTCAATATTCAGTCTTGTGATGGAAGAAGAGACTGTTGCAAGTTCAGAGATCCCAGTCAACAAGGTTATTGAGGTAAATTATTTGCACATGGTTTTTCGTTTATTTCGCCGACTATTGAGAAAATAAAACCAAAATATAGATTTCATGAGCAGCCATCTTTTTAAAATTTTTGTTAGTTTCTTTTCTTGTGTGGGTCAAAGATGTGAATATGTGATCAAATAGAGGCTGCTGAAATAAACAAACTATAGCTTCACCCTTCCTGGTGTTTATTCAAGTTTTATTACGACTTATATCTATTTTGATGTGTAAATATGTAATGTATGAAAACCCCGGATTAAGCAAAGAACCGAAAAAAAGATATGTCAAAAGTCCACTTTTAATGCACACAACTTCCTGAGTTGTTTTATTCATAGATTTGTATTATTATTGTGTATATAGTGTATATTGTGATACTGATTAAAATTTGAAAGCATTGACACAATATTGAGACGTAATTGTTAATAAGCTTCCTCAAATATGAAAAAACAAATAAATATGTTTGCCTTACTAGTTTCAACAAACTGGACGACCATTTTGACTCAGTTTCAATCATTTTACCTGGGTGCATGTAAAACATATCTTGAGAAGATAAGATGTTTGGTACTGATTTATGCGCTTCTCTTTTACAGGAAACTGCTGAAGAGGTAACCCCAACTGCCAAGGATGCCAAAAAGGAAGAAGAAGCACCTTTAGATGGAGAATTTATAAAAGTAGAGAAGGAAACAGTGGAAGTACATGATGATGTGGCCCATACATCTCGAGATCTGAACGTTGAAGATGACAAACCAACCATTGAACAAAGTAGGGAAGTTCTTGAGGCAAAAGAGAAGGTAAATGAGCTTGAGGTTGAATTGCAAAAACTAACAACAGTATTCAAGCATTCCGAGTCTGAGAATGCTGAACTCAAGGAGCAAGTCTCGCTTACAAAGGAGAAACTTGAGAAACAGGAAAAGCAACATGAGAATCTTGAAGTTGACTATAAGAAGCTACAGGAGCTTTCTAAAGAAACCGAAGAGAGATACAATTCACGGATTGCTAGTTTGCAAGAGGAACTGCAAGCTCAAGAGGCTCATCAGAAAGAACTGGTCGAAGTAAAAGAATCATTTGAAACTCTGAATGTCGAATTAGAAAGCTCGAAAAAAAGGATCCATGATCTGGAGCAAGAGCTAGGTCTTTCTGCAAGTGATGCTCAAAAGTTTGAAGAGTTGCATAAGCAGAGTGGATCACATGCTGAATCAGAGACCAAGAGAGCATTAGAGTTTGAAAGATTACTTCAACTGGCTCAAGTGAGTGCAAAAGAGATGGAAGATCAGATGGCTTTAGTCCAAGATGAACTCAAGGGTCTGTATGAAAAGATTGCTGATCTTGAAAAGGTCGAAGAAGCACTAAAGAAGACGAGCACCGAGCTATCTGCAATCCAAGAAGAGTTGGAGGGTTCAAAATCTCAAGTATTGGAAATTCAGAAAAAATGTTCTTCACAAGAGGCTCTAATAAGTGAACTGACCGAAGAACTCAATGTGAAAAAGGTTTCTGAAACATCGACCAAAGAAGAGCTTATAGCTAAAGAATCTGAGTTGGAAGAAGTCAAACTTAAGCTTCATGAGGTGACCTTGATTCAGGAAGAACTAGCTAAAGTAAAAGAGGAAAAAGAAGCTCTTGAACAGTCAGCAAGGGAACAAGCCATCGTTTTGTCTCAAGGTCAGGCAGAACAAAATGAACTGGAAGAGATAGCAAAATCGTTAAGAGCCGAGTTAGAAGAAACAAAATCACTGGGGGCTCTCACACAAGTAAAAGCTACAGAGATTGAAGCAGAACATAAACATTCTGCTGACAAGATACTAGAGTTAAGCTCAGCAATAGATAGTCTTGAAGAAGAAAAGAAACAACTGAACCAACAAGTGCAAGAATCCATAGAAAAGGTAAGTCAGCTGGAATCTGAATTGGCCCAATCATCGTCACGTAATGCAGAGCTTGAATTGGAGCTAAAGAGTGTTCTTGAAAAGTCATCTGATCATGAAGAACGAGCCAAGACGAGCCATCAACGTAGTTTTGAACTTGAAGAGATAATCCAGACGTTGAATTCCAAAGCCGAGAATGCTGGTAAAAAGGCCAGTGAATTGGAGCTGTTGCTAGAGGCAGAGAAGTACAGAATCCAGGAGCTTGAGGAACAGATAAGCACACTGGAGAAGAAATGCAGGGACACAGAAGAAGGCTCTAGTATCCATTCTCATAAGGTATCTGAACTCGAATCTGAACTTGAAGCAATGCGATCAAAAACAGCAGCTCTAGAAGGTGCACTGGAAACCTCAACTAAAAACGAGCAAGCACTGAATGAATCGTTGGATTTAGCAACCACCGAGAAAAAGCAACTGGAAGATTCCACTAGAAAATCATCAGAGCAACTTGTTGAAGCAGAAGACCTTGTAGAAGTACTGAGAAATGAACTAAAAGTCTCTCAGCAGAAGTTGGAAACCATCGCGAGTGATGTAGAAGCTTCTGGAATGAGAGAAATAGAAGTCATGAACAAGCTTAAGTTAGCTGAGGAACAACTAGAGGAAGCTAGAGCAAAGTGCTCAGAGTACCAAACACTACATGAGACCCACACTAGAGATTTTGATCTCAAATACCAAGAATCAGTTGCGAATATCACTAGCAGAGACACGGAGGCCAAACTATTGCTGGAGAAATTAACAACTCTCGAGACACAGATAGCTGAAGAAAAAGGAAGATCTGCTTTGCTAAAAGAGGAACTAGATCAGCTTTTGCTGATACAATCTAATAAAGAAAGCGAAATTGAAGACCTCAAACGAAAGATATCAGAGTCAGAAACCAATTCAGTCAAGTTCTCCGCTGAAAATGAAATGTTGGTTTCAACCATTATTCAGCTCAAAGACAAAGTTAACGAACTTGAAATTTCGCTCAGCAATGTACACAGTGAAAAGGAATCTGCAGCGCAAACACTTGATTCGCATGTTAAGACTATTGCTGATTTAACTGAACAGCATTCTAGAGCCTCTGAGCTTGCCGATAATCACAAGAATGAACTGGAACAGGCTCTGTTGAAAGTAAGTGCTTTAGAAAGCACAGTGGAGGAAGTGAAAACCAAGTCCAATCATCATGAGAAGGAGGGGAAAGAGTTATCAGAAGCAAATTTGAAGCTTACTCAAGAACTTGCTGCTTTCGAGTCTAAATTGAATGATCTGCAGACAAGTTTGTCTGCAGCTTTGACCGAAAAAGATGAGACTATCAATCAGCTTCTTACCTCCAAGAAAGAATTAGAGGATTCGACCGAAAAGTTTTCGTCTGAAGGACAAAAGCTCCAGTCTCAGGTAATTCTTTACATCTATCGCTTAACTGAGTGTCATGAACAGGTGGCTAACTGGCTATGGGTTCAACAGCATATTGTTATGAATGGGTCGATTTAGGTTAAATCAGCATATTGTTAAATCAGGAAGCTTGTTTTTTATTGCATAATGCCTCATATATTCTTTGTTAAAAAATTAGAATTTTATTATAACTTTTTATAATCATAATTAACAATATGGTCATTTGGCGGCCAGAATAGCCTGACCTATTTCACGCACACTAAAATTGAACCCATTTCAACCCAAACTCCTTAAACCCCTTACTTAACTTGTCTATCTTCCACCTCCACCACATCGTCTGTACTCCGACCATTTCAATAATAAACGAATGTTCGCTTGGCTGCTTATGTTAGAACTATCTTAAATACTCCTTGTTCCATTCACAGATCTCATCACTCATGGAAGAGAACAACATGTTGAATGGAACACATGAAAACGCTAAAAAGGAGCTTCAGACCATTATAGCTACACTTGAAGGGCAAGTGAAAGACCACACATCTAATGAGGAGTCTTTAAAATCCGAGCTTGAAGATCTTAAAGCAAGGATCGAAGATAATGTTGCATTAAAGGATAACCTAAAAAATATAGAAGAAAAACTTGCAGCAGCCCAAAACACCATAGTGGAACAGGTCAGCCACCATTCAAACTCTATAACTATGCATATAACATTGCAATCGCTATCAATACAGAGTCTCATGGTGGTCTTTGACAAATAAACCAGAAAAAAATACATTCACAAAAGGAGTCAGAACTAGATGCTTCCTTGAAAGAGCTTGAAGCAAATAAGGCATCACTTTCGCATTTGGAGAAACAAGTTAAAGACCTTAGTGCTAAAGCCAAAGAACAGGTAACATTCTGATTGACACATGCATCATAAATGGTACTCAAATATGTATGTTTATTTTTCGCATCTTAACATAAGATGACTGGCAAGGCCTTAGTAATCAAAATGAGACGTCAACAAAGCCAAGATGAGACTCGTTTAAACAGAACTGACGGCCTGTTCCAGTATATTTTTGCCTTCTAAAATACTAATTAATAAACTTTGGGAGACCATTGCGAAATGAAGTAAACATCTGTTGATTTAAGTTAGAAATGGTAGCTGAATTATTGTATTTTACAATTCGGTAATTCGTTGTGTCATTGGTATGATACAGATTATCCAAAATACTGAAAGCATAATATGTATTGACTATCGCAGCCAGCCTTAGTTGTATGATGTATCATTTTATTGGCTTTATAGCTGAACATGGTATATTGACATTGTAACCGCAGGTTTCCGGGGACAGCTCAAGTGAAGTAAAATCAAGAGACTTGGGATCAACCGTAACGACCCCATCTAAACGCAAGAGCAAGAAAAATGTGGAATCTTCATCTTCACCCTCAACCCCAACCCCAACCCCATCAAACACACAAACTCAAGCAACTGATGTATCTTTTGGGACAAGCCTTAAGGTCATTTTAGGGGTAGCGTTGGTTTCAATCATAATCGGTATAGTCCTTGGCAAACGTTATTAGTTTGCATTTTTACTCCTACTTCAAATATCTACTTGTTCTAAATTGGTGGATACGTTTTCTTTGTTTTTTATTTCTTCTTTTTTTTTCGGGTTGTTTTTTTTGGAAAGGAATGCGATTTGATCGTTTTGGTGTTTTTGTTTGGGCTTGAATTGGGCTTAATGAGTGCTATTTGCTTTAAGTTTTGTTGTCAATACCCCTAATCTGTTAGGGTTTAAATTTTGTGGATCCAGATGCTTCATATTCAGTTGTATAAATTGACATGATTCGCGTTTGCCTACTCTATAGACTGCTCTTGGACTCCTTTCCTCCCTTCACTCATCAAAGGTGATATATAATTGTAGGAAACTATATGATAGACTAAAGGGTTTAATAGATAAGGTTTTCCTGGTTTAAATTACCCAGGGATGGTGAAATTTTTGTTGATTCACCGTTTTTTTCTTGTTTTGCCTGTGCCTGTTTCCAACCATTTCTTTGGCTATCCCCAAGATATTTACCCAAGGGAGGATTTGAACATGAAACCTAATGCAAGTAAACATAAGTTCTGCTACTAGATCAATGTTATAATTTCGATACACTAGGTTGGAGAGGATGAGAATTTCAAAATAGGGAAGAATATTCCGATCTAAGATATAATTACAAACAACTTCTAAAAGAATTCTAGATCTGGCAAATATGAAAATTGAGAAACTTATATAATATTGAAATGTTGAATTTTAGTATTCTAATTTCAAAACTCCCATTGGGTGTCAGACTGATTTTACCTATCAAGTAGCTGGAGCCTTGTCTTTGTCCTTCTTTCCGGCAAGAATCATTGAAATCTGGAGACCTCTGCTGAATGCTTGGTTGAACAACAACCTTGTTTGGAACTCCGATACAAAAGGGAACCATGACAATATAACAATGGGCATAAATATTACTAATCCCATTACACATTCGTAAGCACGTCCTAACTCCATTATTGAGTCCCAAAATCCTATTCCTTTTACACAAGGCCTGCATGCTTGAGCAATCTTCAAAGTTACACAAAAACATAGCAACATTAGTATCATACCATGATTCTGCTGCTTTATCTTAATCAAAACATTCAAAAAGTTGATTAACCAATATAGGTCTATCCGTCCTAAAAGTAAAAGTTGAGAATTTTAACCCATATATATTCTCGTTATTTTTTAATATATCTTTTGTAGCAAACAAGTAGTGAAAGTCGGCCAAGATGTGCTAAAGTTTTATAGCATTCTTGGATTAAGTATCCAAGGTCAACCTGAACTGTTCCATTGTTTGACCCACACCAAAACTTGTATGTTTTGAATCGTTACCCAACCTGTCTGACCCACCCATTTCGCCACCTCTACACAAGTAATATTGCGCCAAAAAGTAAGCTTACCAAGATAAATGCCCAGCCTGTTGGTAAAAAGGCTAGGAACGCAGCAAAGATGTCACTGATGGTGAGGCCACAAACGACAAATAAGACCGTCATGATTGAAAGGAAGCCAAGAAAAAGAAGTGCCTTTAAGATCCTGAACATGAGTTGAAAGTCTGTGCCAAATCTTCTTCTCCCCATAGATACCAACTGTCGAAGAGAGCATACACCATACCATTATTTTCAAATAATACATCGTGTACCTACTTCTACCGCCTAATTACAGAAAGTCAATCTGTTTTTCATTAGAGTACTTTTTTTTTTAACTAATTGCCTTCAATAACAAGTACATAATTGTCTATATAGATGCTATTTAAAAGGGGAAAAGTGGATCCTGAAGGGATTACTTTGACATTAAGCGATAGATTCGCCATTTTTATTGGTAAGTAATAGGCATGTCATTCTTACCTTCAAGGCTAGGAGAGCGGTTATCATGACCAACCACGAAAGTGCATAAACCTGAAATTATATTTTTGATGAGAACAAATTGTGGAATACACAAAAGCTGTAGGCGACAATTTTAATCTATTTTGTTAAGAATCGGTAGATTTGAGTCATGTTATACAATAAGTAAAGTAGAACACAAAAGGTAAAATAAGTTGAAACTGAAAGTTGGTCAAAGTGTACTATCAAATATCAATGCATAAACCTCCTTACTCCTTAGTCATGTTATTTATAAGATTATTATTAAAATAACAATTGTGTACACTAAATCTTAAGTTTATGAAAAAATGTTGTTATGGACCATAACAACCCAACCGTACAAAATTACCCATTTGGCAAATTACTCATTCCACCTCATCAGCCACTTTTTCTACCTCTATAAATGAACGGAGGAAGGAAAAATCAAACCAGGATACTTGTGCTGCCACGTGCTATATTAAGGTGATAGACCAAGCCATACTGGTAGATAAAGAACCGAAGTGAAAGTATGATTTCAAGAATTCTGCCCCTTATGTTTGTGTACTTCAGATGCTGTTGTTCTGCATCCCACCATGATTCCCAACTTTTATCTTGTGCTATACCAATACCACCACGATTCCCCATCCACCGCTTCCAGTCTGTCCAATCTTCCACTGTCTTCTGCCAATCAAACCCAGAAGGATTGAACACAAAGGGAGCAAACAACCACGAGGAAACTAGAAACCACATCGAGAATGTAATAAACAAGTATAAATTCGAGCTCCGATATGAATTCCCATAAACTTGATAAATAACCAGTAATATCGCCAATTCCAACCCTTTCACGAAGTGACTACGGGAATATAACCGATAATTATCAGCAAATTTTGCATGAAATACTACAAATCCACGACCCGTAGCTCTGTATTTGGAACCTCCGTGTAAAATCGTTCTCCCATAGTAATGGGCTTTAGTGCCAAGCTGGAAGGTGAAGAATACAGAGGCCAATTGGAGTTGCATTATGATAAAGTCACCTAATGCTGTACGAAATCCTCTCTCCAAACCAATTTCCATAACCATAGGAAGGACCAGAAGTAATCCTAGTTGAAAAACAGCTTGGGTTGCTAAAGCCTCTTCTAGGGCCTTGTTGCTACTAATGGTTGCATCTTCTATAATTCGTCGTTCCAATCCACTTAATACCATATACATACGTCCATATAAAAAAACATAAACAATAAGCACAGTAACCTGGATAATAAGAAAGAAATATGAGGTTATTACGCAAGTAATAATGTAAAATGTACAGGTATATCAAAGGTGGCAATTTAACCCCGTATATATGAAAATGGGTCAATTCAGGTATAGCAATTTACTGTAAATAGATTAGATAAAAGGGTCAGAATTCGCTTAAACTCAAATGGGTCAGGTTACATGTTATTGTATTCCGATGCTTTTAATCTCGTAAACAATTTTATTTAAAACGAATATATTACTTCAATAAGATAACTTATGCAAATCCATTAAGCCTGCCAATCTATAGTAGATATAAGTATCTGAATCATTATACCATGCTGCTAAAGTAGAAGCCAACTGTGGTGAAATAGAATGAGAACATTCTATAGAAATCAAAACGCCGCCCAAGTCGGTAAACATCACGGCTAAGTGTCTGTTCACCATTTCCGTTTGCAACTTTAGCCTCAAAAAGGGATATCTGATTCATACCAACATCACGGCCCTTGCCTACTTGGATATACTCATGATGTGTGACATAACCTCCGCGCAGAGTGGAATTGTAACCTGCATAGGTGTTCCAAATTAACAATGCATTATAGAGTGGTCAACTGGTATTGGACGATATTAATATTTACCTGAAAATATATCCTCGCTCAAGTTGATGGTTCTCGAAGCTTTACTTACGCCACCCCGTGTTATGTGGAAGAGTCTATCAAATATATCAGGATGGCCGTAGTGGAACCGCACTCTGTAAATTAGAAAAATTATATATTTAGAAATATAATTATGACCCAGCACTCCGGCAGGCCAAAACTTAGAATGGTTTTGAAAAAAACTATATACTTTTCAGGAAAACTAAAATTGAAAATAAACTTGTATATGTTTGATATGGACTTTCTATCATCAATTAGTTCATATTAAATGCTTCCATGACCACCTAAATGCAGATAACACTATAGCTAAGAGGTGAACCTATAAACCATAACATTTTTTAACTACTAATGCTAGGTGTAATAATATTATTTTCTTGAGTTACCACCTAAATAGGTATAACTAAGAAGTTGACTCAAGAGATCTTCTCTTGAATAAGTGCTAATGTTATGTGTTATAGATTTCGTATTATGAATTCGACCCACAACAATGCAGAGGTAACAGAAACCTTGTTAAGATCATACCTCAGAGGGTCTGCTAAAACCCTTTGACCGATTGTCACAAAACTTGTCTCCTGATTTGACATGAACCAAGCTAGTGAAGATACACTGTAAAACAATGACAAGAGAAAACTTAGGATGAAGTCCATTATTTCCTATTGATATAATGATAGCTAACTTCGAAGCAATGCAAAATAACATAATAAGTTGAGATATACTTTACACCAACCTTCCAGTGAAAATATGTTCTCTCAAACCCAATATGGTTGGTCTACGCTGGCCATGATGATCTTTGTGAAATTCCTCCAGTACGTTTCTCATTTTGAATGCCTCCTCAAAGTAATTGTCCTATGATAAATCATAAGATACTGGATCATGTTTCTGCTAGACTTTAACAGCTGATGTATTTTATTTGGAATTACCTGATTCATGTCAATGGTCTGCAGTGCTTCTCCACGAGTAAAAATAATGGCATGATTCTGGTTTTCAGGCTTTCCTTCACCAATTTCTGTAGGAGGTCCCGGGAGTTTGATACGGTATACTTCCTAACACACGAGTGTGTCATGACAATGGTTAAAGCTGCCATTTTCAATATAAAAACAAAAAGAAAAAAAGAACACTTTAAGCCTCATTTGTTTAAATCAGGGACAAAAGGGGCTAGGTTATCCATCAAACACTTCTTGACCATTCAGAAGATATACATATTATGCATTATTTATGATTATAAGAAGTAAAAATACTACAATCATAATATAAAGGAGACTAGGAAGTTGTATACATTAGATATAACCTTTTGTCGACTTTCGGCTGGTTTGACCCATTTGACCCACTCCCCTTTTAAACAAGGAGTTTTCTCAACCCGTGAGATGAAAACACAACCCTAGCTAAACTATTCAATATTTTCCACCTCTATATTTGACATATCACTTTTCTGAATTGGATCTGTTCTTACCTCATCTAAATGATCCCCACCCTTGACTAGAACAGAGTAGTAAACCTTCTGAGATCTATCATTTTTGGTGTCCTCTCTTTCATCAATATAAGCTACTCGTAAAGAAGGATATCTGAACAGTCCAAAATTTAATTAGAAGATTCATCATTGACATAAAATTAGTGATCCAATATACAAGACTTACGTAAGCATGAGATTCAGGATATTTGTATAACAACTTTGATCTCTGTCAGCACTTGATTTCTTTTGTGCACCATAAATCTGGCAAGAGACCACATATGTAAACTTCAAATCTGCCATTGCACTCTCACGATCTTTGAGAACCGCACGCTTTTTATTCATATCAAATGTCCGAAACCCGGTAAAAATCTCTGTTGAGAAAAGCATAACTATTAGCTTATAATTATTTAAGAGAAGATACTGTAATTGGTAGGCATAAGACATCATCCTAGCTAGAGGTGGCAATCCAACCCATTACCTATAACTGGGTAGATTATTTAGTTGAAAGATTTGAATACAGTGGAAACAGATCGAACGGGGAGGAGCGTAGTCATATGCATAAAACCTCCTTATATCACTTCATTTAAAGAAGTTAAATTATATTATTAGCTTTTGTAATCATATCTACATGTTATTCGCGTATGTTACTTTTAATCAATGGATTCAAAAGAATTTGCGCCCAGTACAGCCACCCAGTTTTAACCCAAATTCAAAGTTTATCCATATCGACCTGCTATCCAACCTGACCTATTCACCCATGTTTCACCTAACACTGGTTGTTGGGATAGCAATTGGAACAAAAAACACTAACCATCATCTTTTGCGTAGTCTAGGAAGCATTGAAGTTCAAGGGCTTCCTTGTAGTACATCATCCCTCGCACTGAAGACAATATGTCAAAGAGTCTGTGAAATATGTATGTGTGTGTATCTTATAGAACAAGCAAGCATGAAACAAATAGAAAAACCTGTTCTAGAAAGTGTCTGCCCCCTGTAAGAAACCCATTTACGCGTCTCTTCTGCTAGATCTTTGCTATTTTTAGTTCGCTGTTCAAAATTCTTCCATTCGTCTGGTTTTAAATAAGCAATAGAAAAATTCGGTCTTTGGATCTGGGTAAAGAAGTCAAAGTCATATTGAACATTAATAGTTACCTGGATAGATTTTTTGAAGGTAAAACAAAATTGTGATTCCATCCTCATTTTCCTCGTGAAGCTCAAGCTCAGAATATAAAACATCTTCTTTGTAATACGGAGTCAAAACACTAAAGTTTACACAAGTCAGATTACACGCTAATTATAGGTTATTCCTAAAGCAATGACAATTTTAAGTGAAATAAGTATATGACTGAAGATTACTGACCTAAATGAGAGCATGTTACGAACCACAGGAGCATTTGGCATTCTCATATACAAGGAGTTCGCAAAAAAGGTGATACGCCTACGAGCTTCTAAATTCATAGGCACGTTAATTGCAGATTCTTTTACAGTAAGAAGCAAGCGAAGCCTCACCACCTATGAACACGTAAAAGAAATACTAAAAGAGAATTAATAATTAATAACTGTTGTATGAGTGCCGGATTATACCTTTTCCTTCCATGATTTGGTCTCAGTTAGCTGAAGATTAATTCGTTCAAACCTTTCCTTTTTGTCATTATCCCTTTCCTTTTTGTCATTATCCTGATAACGAAATTGCACTCTTTCAAGTATTCTACAAAAAAGAAAAAAACATTTGATTATATCTTGATACATAATATTTGAGCGTCTTAGTTTACTGACGCTTGAAAAAATTAGACTTACTCATGTCCGTTACTCATTACATCTTGTGTAATAATCTCCATAATATCCTGAAGGACATTGATGATTTGGGATGTATATTTCTCAGGATCAACATCGTCTGCTTGCTGGCAGGTGCCCAAATGGTAATTAGTTATTAGTTTATATCGGAAAGACTTGGTAGAATTTATAGTATCTACGTAGGGGTGGCGAACTTGACCCATTTACTTATGAATGGGTCATTTTAGGTTACATTATATCTTTAACAGATACAAAAAGATATGATTAGCTAACTTGGAAGCACGTCAAATGGGTCGAATTGGAAGCACGTCAAATGGGTCGAATGTTGCCCAAAATTTTTTTGATGCAAAAGACCTCTTTAATTAGTCTCAGAGTACTCTGTATTAGATCATTGTTAAAACTATACAATCTTTTTATCAGGCGTTTCACCCTATTTATGATTAAATGTTTAAAATTTACGAACAAGAAGTGCTTAGGGTCAACTCAGCCAAACTCATTTTGACTGATTAACAACTCGAGTAACCCACCCACTTTGCCATGTCTCTATTTAAGTGACAATGATAACTAATAATAGATCATACCAAATGTTCTAAAAATTTTTCCAGCTTATCATTAAGTGAAGGCAGCTCGCTCATTCGAAATTTGCTCAAAAATGTTCCCTCTACAATGCTAGTTTCTATTTCTTGGCAGATAAGCTCTAAAATCCTGTATATGAGCAAAAAACAACTTATTAAGAGAAATTAAAAGACAAAAATTAAAACAACCTTTTGAAGTAAAATAAATATTACGTTTTATCTCTTTCATCATCCAGAAGGCCAGATAATATTTCCTTCAGTGTTTGGTAACACTCTACCACTGCTGACCCCATATAATCATCGTTAGTGATCTTCCTGAAGAGATCTGCGTCTTCTTTTCCCTTAAAATCTTTAGCCATGTCTAAAGCGATTGGGATCTTTAATTAAACAAGTACCGAGAAGTCAAAAACATGATTGATATTTAAATTCTAGATAATCACCAAAAAAATGAAAAAGACTGAGATAGAGAAGATTTTTACCTTGCTAGCAAGCAGAAATGGTGGCCACTGGATAACTTGGACGTTGCTAACAGTATATGGTACAAGAAGTAGATTTCTCTCACTTGCAAAACAAATTGAAGGGTGTCAAGAATATCTTGAGTTTCAAATTGATTCTTAGATTACTATTGAAGAAGCAATTCAAACTCATTTACCTAGAAATGGGTTAGTCAGGGATATTTTTACCTCTAAGAGGTCAGATAGGTAGAACTTATAATCTTGGTTGAAAGATAATACATTGAAAGTGGCCCGCACTGTATTTAGATGCTTACCTCCTCTTAAATTGCTTTCTTAAAAAAATAGATTAATATTTGAACAATGCAATTATTGTAATAACATATAATAAGTAAATTAATTATAGAACTAGAGAAAAGAACGGATAAAATGTGTTTGTGACGGTTTTGGCTAGTACAAGAAACACCTATTCTGACCTGAAACTATTTTAACTCATTACAGGGTTCATGTTGCCACCTCTAACTACTAACAAATTATTGTTTAAGATAGAAAACAGCTTAAACCTGTCACTTATCAAGTCTTCCATCCGCATTGAAAATATAAATTCGTTCCACACTTGCGAAAATTTTGCTATGTTCTTTCTTACCCATAAATCATCTTCCTGTAGAGCCCTTTCATTCTGGTAAAAAGAAGAAAATAATTACGTGTAAAATTCTAGCATGAATGGCTATATTCAAATAACATAAAAGAAAATAAAGTTTGACAATACCAAGTGATCTCTTTTGGGTTCTTCTTTCTGCATGGGTACAAGGCGTTCATTGAAAGCTGAAGGAACCGATTCAAATCGAGACCGTAGCATCCCAAGTGTGCGAATCTAAACAACAATAAAGAGTAAAAGTCATCAGATGGGTGGAGTAGGTAACGGGTCAAACCAGGTAATATTTTGTACATATTAAAAAGCGATGGGTCGATAAACAACATTTCTTTGTTCCTTTTTCCTTGAAAGTTGAAACTAATAAATAGCTGATGTACTGAATATGAATAAATATCTATATCTAATAATACAAATACAATTTGAGTCACTCTGCACCCATGGTTCCTTTTGGTACTAAATTTGTAAAGTTGACCCATATAATCCGTTAGATATAAAACAGATCCTAAATCAGTCCACTTCTATTGCCATCTCTAATAATAACTCTGCACGATCAATGGTTTGCTGTAAAAGATTTGCCACTTCGATGAACCATTGATAAATGTTATCTTCCTCTCCTGAAATTCATTTAATGTAAAGAGAAACTGTACTAACCTCACCCAAGTGGCTGAAAGCCCCATAGATTCCACCAATGATAGTAGCAAAAATTGCATACCATATTTGTGTGTCCATGAAATAGACCTAAAACAACCATTATACTACATAGATTAGATATAATATATATTTACTATTTAATCGGAACCAATACATTTTAAGTATACTCACCATGACAATTGGAGCCCAAATAGCAATAACCACGCCGATATTATGGGTCACTACAAAATGCTCATATAAATAAGGAACTAGATCTTTATAAGAAACAAACTAGAACCAAACAAGATATTCAAATTTTACCATTTGGAAAAAACTCGTGCCACTCATAGTTGCTGACAGACATTTCCATGATTAACTTTGTCGGATTGACCAATGGTAATATCTGCATTGGAGATGTAACTTTAATCACAAAATAACATTAACAATCATACAAAATTATGTGGGATTGGATAGCCTAATGATCTCATCTGACCCATGATTCAGCTGATAAATCGTGATCAGTGCTATGGCCCAACTAGGTCAAACTTTTTTTTTTTTTTTTTGTTAAACTCTAATACGGACCTTTTCACCACTTCCCTGCCCAGTCCTTACCCCAACTTCCGAACTAGTAACCTCGCCTACCACCATCACTTGCACCACAGTAAACCCAACCCCGACAGTGGCGATAGCAGTGGTGGTTATGGGGTAGTACACACATTTGAAAGATAAATAGAAAATGATATAGTGAAACAATTTTTGGATAACCATGTATATCAGACTATACGGGTTGAACCGTTGATCTGCATGATAAACAAACAAAACTACCTCCACATAGTAGCTGAACGCGAACTTGCTTATTAGTAGAGCTATCCAGAATAGTGTATACCTATAACGAAGTATGCAATAAGAAAAAAGCAATTCCATAAAACATTAAATGATCGATAACTTGTGTAACCTTACTTGAACAGTGAAAATATGTCCTCGTGCATGCCTCTTCCAACATAGAGCTTTGGCTGAGAAAATAAAATATCGAAACTCTAGATTAGAAGAAAAGACATTTGCATCAATACAAACTAAAGGTGGAAATCTTGACCGTGTACTTATGAGCAGGTCAACTTCGGCTGTGTCTAATATCAAACCATTCAAAGTCGCTGAAAGTCTTTTTTATACAGCCTCTTAAAACCTTTTTTCAAAGAATTGGATAAAGTGTGTAGTAAAATGGTTTTTTAATCATAATCAAAGGATTAAGAATTTAAGAAAATGAAGACCATTGACAAGAACGTGTTTTGGGGTCAACCAGACCCGGCCTACTTCAACCTGTTACCCAACCCGCCAATCTTGCCAAATCTAATGCAAACTAATGCCAGGTAATGAGCTTGCCTGGGCCCACCACATAAGAAAAGTGACTATATGCCAGTTTGAACGTTCCATGTGTCTCCTTATTGGTGGAAGCAAGAACAGAAAGGTAGCCAGTATGTTGGGTATCAAGTAAATTGCTACAAGATAGCTATAAAGTGATTGCTCCCTCCAAGTTCCTCCTAGAGTGCTGAAAAACCTCACTACTCCTGTCGGATTTGGAACCGATTTTGAATAACAGACGGGCAAGATTACTACCCAGAAAGCAGCCATAATAAATTTCAGAAGGTAGCGAAGAACTTGAGTAGGTTTTAAGCTCCTCCAGGCACTGAAACTAAGGATTATATCCAGAGTAGCTGTAGAATTAAACCATAAAAATGTCGTATAACGTCAAGATATTGTGAATGTAAAAAGTCAGAAAAAAAATAGTAAAACAATCTTCAGTCAACCCATGCAGACTGGTCATTCTTAAGTAGGAAAAAGGAAGCAGTGCTGAGGTTGAAGGTATTGAAGCTGATTGTGTCTTTGAAGATTATAGATCTATATGGCCATATATCGTGCATTAAAATTTGTAAGTTATCTCAGATTCCTATAGTCATGGATCCTTCTTATTTACCACTATGGCCTTTAAATTAAATCCTCTATTTTGTTGTAGTTTGTATATGTTAGATCTATGGTTCAAAAACATAACATTGAATAGAATCTTTTAGTTTATATTCGCCTATTCATGTAAAGTATTTTAATATTAATAATCTGAACGGTAAAGTAACCCGGAAAATTATGCTAATGATTTTCAAACACTCTTAATGATTCTACAGTCAGATTTCTGATACTACCTTAGAGAAAATCCTTAGATGACTCAGTAATAAAGGAGCCGGGTGTACCTTGGATAAAATTAAGAACAGCATAAGTAATGAATATGCTTAATATACTTTTAATGACATCCTCATCAAAAATTCCAAATATCGATCCATCTTCGTGCCATGCAATAATTACCATAGCCTGCAAATTAGAAGAATGTTAGCAATTTACATAAAGAAATAATTAACCAACTGCATGGTTCTATTATATACCTGAAAGACCAATATAAGAAATATCCACATTCGATCGAAACTCCTGTAAAGATGCCAAAATGTGCGGACTTCAACAAAATTTGTTTTGGGTTTCTTCTTTCCAGACACCACTTGGTTGCGCCCCTGAAGTTACAAAACAAAAGAAAAGATTTCTATCTTAAATGGGAACTCACATATGCAATGTAACCACAAGAAACATGCATCATTTTCTTGATACTCTGTACATCATGCATATCCTCTTATCCCAATGGTATTCACTAATTATGGAGTTAGAATCTGCCAAAATCTGCATTTATGATGCTTCAGTTATTGTACTCAAGCAGCCATGGACAGTCAAATTGTGCACAGAAAAGTCACAGCTAATCAAATTGAGGATAGTTATATAAAAGAAAAAAACTATATTTGAACTCATAAGCATACTAAACGCTGATTGGTTTGACTCACATTAACATATTTGCAAACTTCTTGTGATAAATCATTTCCTAATTTATATGGTAACGTAATAAAAGTTTTACGGTATCAAACTTCAGATTTGCCTAAATCTATACGTACTGCATGTGACCGTGATGGTTCATCAGAGTGAACAAAAAAGTCAGATTTTTTGTCCATTGGCCAGCCTAACTTGATGCATTTGTCAGACCTGAAATAGAGAGAAATCAAAGGTTGGTTTTTTAAAAAAGTGAAGCAATAACACACATGCCAATTATACAACTAAGAGCATTACCAAAAATATTCATTAAGATCATCATAATTTCTCCATGAAGCATGGCTAACTTTGCCACCTTGATTTCTCCTAGCTTCCTGCCAACAAATTGTAGGCAATAAAAACCACTAGAAAAAGACGTCATGAAATTGGAGAAATCAAAAATTTGATGGTGGACTTAGATTGTATTACCTTACGAATAACCTCGTATATAGGTGTGACCACATCACGCAGAAATGATTCTTCATCAAGTGGTACTGCTTGATATGTGCCTCCGCTCACAGGTTGAACATTGGCAAATAAGGTTCCATGCATTTCATTTGCCATCTAATCCATTCAAAGTAGTAACATCATTATATAAATCATTATTATGTATTATTATTGGAATTAAAAAGATCTGGTGCTTTACAAGTAGACATACATTATGGAAAATATAGCAAATGCATTCCGGCATGAACCGGATGTTCGAAGCTTCACCCCAAATAAGAAAATAGAGAGCAATGTAGAGAAGCTCCAACTGCTGCCTATCAGCATTGGGTGGAACCTTGGGTGAACTTTTTACAAAAGAATAAATACATTAAAACTGGAGATCACATTGTGAATTAAAAAAAACAAGAATCATCCTACACAATCTTAATAACAACTTACTCAATAATTGATGTGAAGTGCAAATAATGACACCATGAGACATAGTTCTTGAAAGTTTTATCCGATAACTGCTTTACGGTACGGCTATCCAGCTAACAAAAGAATGAGTAAACTTGAATTGAAGCCAAATATTGTATTGTTAATTATCTGAAGAATACGATTACAAGAGAAACTATATAGAAAACAAAGTAACAACTTGCACCCTCTACTAATAACGCATGTTTAAACCTAGCTCAACTTAGTTTAACAATACGTATAATAATAGTCTAATATTCCCCCGCAAGCTAAGGCCGGGGAACGACCTGCAGCTTGGAACGAAGAAAATTAAAACGATCAGTAGCAAGTGGTTTGGTAAAGATATCAGCAATTTGATCTTGAGTGGAGATAAACTGGACTTGTAATCCCCCTACTAATGACACATTTTTAAACCTAGCTCAACTTAGTTTAACAATACATATAATCATAGTTTAATAACTTGAGATATATTAAACACTTTTACAGTTCCATTTTTAAAAAATTTAGGTAGTAAGGTATTAGGAAGTTTACCTGCTCATAATCTCCGATTCCTTTTGACCTTCTATCAATATTTGCCAGTAGCAATACTAAGTGTTCCCTCTGATTTGCAACATTTCCTTTCTTCATTTCAGAGATATTGAAGAATTCATTAAAAAGTCAAATTCGTGCACAAAAACACAGTCATGAATAATATTCATAGCACGAAGATATAGTTTCAAAACAAATTTTGAGATTCAAAACGATTACGCCCTTTAGTTTAAGAGTTCTTAACAGGAAGGTAGTAAATTATAAGTTAATCAAGTTTGTTGGGATCTTTTTTCTGGATTAGTAGCGGTGAGATTGAAAGACCATAAAGAAGTACAACACAGCAGGCACGAGTCAAAGAAAGTAGATGAAGAAAACAAGTTACCTGAAATCCAAAAATTGATGCCAACCACTCAAGAATATCATTTACAGGTTTGTCTCTGTCTCCTACTCTTCTAGCAAGTGGAAGGTTATCCACCTTGCGCACTGCTTGAAGAGACGCTTTGATCTAATGACATATAGATAGTGGATTAAATACAAGAGAGTCCTATGCATGTTTGTTTGTACTTTGTAGGGAGAGATGGGGGAATGAGAAATGAAGATAACGATAAAAAAGGAAACAAGATTTATGTGCATTTACTTCTGAAAGCTCCATAATTGCAGGTTTATTTCCAACAGCATATAGAGGAAGAATGTTGTAGTGTTCATATTGTTCTCTATTTTCCTCTACAGCTTTTGCATATTGTTGAGTCTGCAATGCCACATAAACAGGCAGATGGGTAATTTGGTATATAGAGTTACATGACAGCTAGAATTCAAAGTGTGATAGACCAATCATACCTGGGTGTCGACTTTTCCAGGAGGCACCACTGTCCTCAATACATCGTACAAAACCGTAGCAATTTGATAGATCTTGGCCATCTCCTCACTTAGAGATAATAGAAAGGAAAATGATAGTATGAGCATGTAACTAAATAAGGTAGCATCTCTAGCATATTAAAAAGTTAATTAATCAAATCCAAGCCTCACGGTTTCTTTGTGTCTTGGCTATCTTTAATGTTTGTCTCATAGAAGTTCTTGTAGAATTTCTGTATTTCCTTTGGATCATTGCTTGCTAATTGAGGCTTTGTCTTTTCTTCTTCCTGTAACAGGAAACTTTTTAAACCTCCTTCCTGAATTTCTGAATTTAACATTTAACTTAAAAGGTTCCAATCAGCCCCACTTAATTAGTAAGATATGATGAACTAACTTATCCTTGACCAAAAGTAAAACCGATGTGCACCTTTTGAAGTCTATGTAGCAAGTAAGTCTTAAATTGGCGAACACCACGTCCACTAGATTTAGGATCCATCCTGTGGGCCTTCTCAAATGCATGAAATCGGCCTACTCCAGCAAATCAAATATAGGCAAGATTATAAAAAGTTAAACTTAAGACCTTGTCATCTCCAAACAATTACAGTTTTAAATTTATTCCATGGTTTTAACGTATTTCTGTTGATGTACTTTCTTGACCATTTTAGCAAGCTTTCATATATATCTTACTCTGCTTTCCGTTTTCCTTATACTTTCATCACTGTCCTGCATACCAACTACAATTTCTCCTTATACTAAAGCATTATTCTGTCACCATACTTTAAATAAGTCTATATTACCATGGCGTAACAACTAGCATTTGGCATTCCACAAAAATACCACAGAGTAACATAATAATCATAATCAAAATCTAAATCAATGCATCTTCCTCTTTGTCAAACAAAGGTACATTAATCAAAAAAAAGTTTCATAACCAAAACAATTCAATACATTGAAAACTTACAGCATAATTTGCTTAAAATATTGTATATAAATTTGACATCCTCAACCACAAAGCAACCTTTAAACTCCAAAACTAGCTTGTATCTCGTTCGGTTGTTATCAACACCTTACGGGCCATGCCTAAAGATCCTAAAGTCTAAAGATTGCTAATAGTATCAGACACATACTTTTTTTTAGAACGGATCAGACACATACTTTTAAGATATATAAATACCAAAAAGTATAAGAATTTAGGCATCTGTTTGGATATGTGGTTTAATAGCGATTAGCAACTTTGAAACACCAGAATGGCACAATTAGATCACCTGCATCTTGTTATATTATTATGACCCTAGACAATCAAGGCTTTGTTGTCGAAGAAGATGAATTATGACATCAGATAAGTTTAAGCCCAGTTGTATGTAATACTACAAGACACTATTCTAAAAACAATATCATATCATAAGCTAATAAAAATAAAGTTTCAAAATTAAAATAAATAACAAGTACATACACAAGTAAGCAACTCTGTCATTTTCCTTCTCAATCTCATTGGCAACACGAAGTATAGGAGCGACAGAGGCAAGTGAAGACGGCACGAGCTCACTATCGACTCCATCGCCGTTCGGATCAAACATAGTCGACGTCCGTGTCATCCTTCTCGATAACGACCTCGGTGGTCCCACTTCCTTGGTCTCACTCGTACTCGCCATTTCCAAACAACTTCCACCACCAGATGATAATAATAATAATGATAATTTTCCTTAAGATGTAATTTAGCAATCATTGTATATATATATATATATATATATATAATACAAGAGAGTGAGATGTAAAAGTGAAGATCCTTTGCTTGTGGTTGAGAAGTTCACTTTTTTGGAATTAGGGTTTCTCTGATAGCAAGTAAGGAATTGAAGTTTGTGACGAAACGAATTGAATAAACTATAATAAACAAACAATTTGGGGTTTTTGCACTTTTTTTTTTTTCTTTTTCCTTTTTGGAGATACCTCTGTTGGTCTCTACTGCTCCTTTCTGCCATTTCCCGCCACTTCCAATTGCTGTGAATGGAAGGGACAAAAGTTAACAGAATTGTCTTCCACTTCGGAATGACCCACACTACTGTTTTATATAGGAGGCTAAAGATGTAGATCTATTTATCTTTCTAAATATATTACCCTAAAAATCTTTTTAATAGCTTTAGACGATGAAATATGAATAACACTAATAACTTTTCTTAATGTCGTCTCTTGATTTTTCACATATCAAGAATTTTTAGGTTAACAACTTAGGAGGATTGATCATTACCCATTTTATCTCTATCAAAATAAACTAGATTTTATAATGGGTTTTACAACATTATCAATATAAAAATTAGTATATGGAACAAAAAATTATTCAATATAAAAATATACTAATAAAAGATTTGAGATATTCAAATGTAAATACTAAATGCTAAGTCATATCACGGATGGATGATGTAACAAGGTTTCTTTATGCAAACTCTTTGAGGTACGGAATATTTTAACCTTAATTACACAATTGACCAAGTTCTCATTGATCTCTTGCAAAAAAGTAAGTTTATTTATGTTATCAATATTTCTTATAAACAATAAAAATAGCAGTTGGTTCATGAGTTTTTAGTGATTTCGTGTGTTATAATTTTATTTGTAGGGTTCGGTTTATATAAGAAGAATATGTATCATAAATATATTTTGATTCCAATTACTAATAAGAACAATGATTATCCTATTTATAGTCCGATTACAAATACTAATAACAATAGTATTACAATTAACTATATTTTGTTATTAGATATACATTATGCAATATGGCATTAATTATATTTAAATTGGGTTCAAGTGTAAATTGGTGATAAAAACTAAAAAGCGTAAATTACTAATTTTAAATTGGGTTAAAGTGTAAATTGGTGATAAAAAACTAAAAGTGTGAATTGATTATTTTTAAATTAGGTTAAAGTGTAAATTGGTGATAGAAAATCAAAATGTGTAGATTAAATTTGACATGTGTTGATTTAATTAATTTTGAGAAATTGGGGATTGTGATTAGTCAATTGAGGTTAGATCAGTTGTTTTTTAGTATATATAAACATAAGGTTTCAGTAGGGTTCTACTGAAATAGTATAAAAGAATATTCGGTATTTGTATGATGATCAAACATCTGACATTTGTTCAGGGCGTTTACATTATAAAGCAGTTAAGACGAAAGGTGTGATCAGCAAGGAGGCATCGCCATGAAATATCGACATGTATCGGTAAGCGACATACTCAACCCTTATGAATCAGTAACTTGAGGTACGCGGCATCAGTATGCAATATCGACATGATGATACCAATTAAAATAGTTGTTGAAAGCGTTGGGTAACATGCATTTGAACGTTTTTTCATTTTAAAAAAAAAACGCCGAAGGAGTGTGTTTTTTTGTTTTTCTTTTTTAAAAAAAGTTTCTATCTATAAATGCTTTTATATCTTTATTATATTCAACCAAAACATTTAAATTACACACACAAAAAAAAAAAGTGATATTCATTTGCAACAAAAAAATTTGTCCAGCAATGAATTATTTGACCTAAATATTCGATCATACCCACATCTAAAGGATCCAACATCATTTGATTCTAATGGGTTTGAACTTTTAGAATCGGGCTTATCTAATACGACAAGAAAATCAATTTGGAGAAATTGTGAGAAGGCGAGCCAATTAAGTTTTGGTTAGCAATTGCTTTACCGATGTGTCGAGTTTTCGTGATGCTACTTTCCATTTTAGGTATCATATGTCAAAGTTATTTTTTTAAAAAAAATGTTAAAGTTATCACTAATCACTTTGAATGGTTTCAGGAAGGAATTAATGCGACAAGGCAAAAAAGCTACACACCAATTGAAAAATGCATGTGCGCAATATGACAACTAGTTTAGGGCAACGCACCGAACATTTACGATGAAATTTGACAATGTTCGCTAACTTCTAATGAATGTCTATACTTTTTTTTGCAATGCCATATCAAATTACATAGTGAATAGTGTATGCATTTTTCAACTAGCCACAATATTACTCGTGTATATGAGGCACACGAAAAAATACATCATTTTTCTGACATGATCGGAAGCATTGAATGTGCATAATGGGTTTGGATAATTTACCCAATGGCTTTACGAGGACAGTGTTGTAAGGGTGGTAATCAATACCTGACAATCATTATTGTAGTAGTGACGTCATAGTATTAATGGTTTTAGCATACATATTTCAGTGTAGCAGATTTGAACAATGATATAAATGTTTTATGCAATCGTCGTTGTTTACTCTCCAAATGCATGGTTAGGCTGTTAAGTTAGACTTCAACGTAAATTGTTTGTAACACAAACAAGGAAACCTTTTTAGCGGATGATATGAACCTTGCCTGATCATGTATTCTTAAAGCATATGCATATCCACTTATTTGTAATGAGTAGGTAAATAAAAAAAAAATCTAAGAGATCACGAGAAAAAATGTTGAGTGAGCATTTTGGAGTTCTAAGATGAAGTTTTCTACCCTAACACGACATCACGCATGAAGAATAAGCAAAAGATTATTAACACGATGTATGCATGTATTATTTTATACAACAGGATAATCAAGGATACCTCGGTCACCGATATCATCGATTCACATTGAAAATCCTTCAATCATTCATAAGGTTTGTCTTAATTTTGATTGGAAAATACACAACAAAAATATGCATTATATGTTATGTCATGATATTTCGGAACATGTCGCAAGCCTAACTCCAAACATTGAAGTTGACGAGTAGTGGTTCTACTTTTTTTATCTAAGTTTTTTGTTTATTTAATGTTCTAATGTAATATTAGTTTTTATTTTAATGAATGATAGTTGTTTTCATAAATAAATAAAAAGAAGTAACATGTTTTGGCAATCATATTATCGAAATTGACTATAATTTTTGACACATGTTATTTTTTGTTCAGTGTCAAACCTCTAAAAAGGTTCATATCATTTGGAGAATACATGATCAGGCAAGGTTCATATCAGGCAAACCTCTCATTATCCTTTTATCTTAATGTTAAATTATAAAAATCATACCTAATGTTTGTTCAAAACTACATTAGTCATACCTACAATTTAAAAATTACACGAAACATACCCATCGTTACCAAAAACTTACATTGACCATACCTATCGCTGACGGTCGTCTATTTCGCCGTTAAGTGAAGTCACGTGTCATGCATGTGAGGTATGAAAACCGTAATTTCGTGCATACTTCAGGTATTATCCTTGTAATTTATCATAAAAATAATTATTAAGAACCTTTAAAGTTTTATTTATACTTCAATTATTAAGTTTGGTAAATATGAAATTTATTATGAAAAGAAAGTTAGTTTTTTTAATGAAAAATATATCGAGAAAAATAATTGATGCAAAAATGCATCTTTATAATACTAAAAGACAACTGACCTAAGCAACTGACCTAATAGCTTATTAACCAATCATAACTCTCAATTTTATCAAATTGGAAATTGATGATGTCATTATTAATCTAATTATAAATTAAAAATCCTAATAATCATTATCTAGATATATTAAAATACTATATTTTACATTTTAATATTTGTAGAAAAAATATCACTAATTTACATTTTTTTGTTTTCAATAATTTGCACTTTTTACCCTCAGTAAATACTTAATTTATAATTATTTTAATCTACACTTTTTTGTTTTCAATCACAGATTTATACTTTTTAACCATTAAATCCAATATAGTAGATAATGAATAATAATTGATATAAGTTTTTTAAAACTAACTGTAATATTATATAATCTTTATAACAATGTAAACTCGTATATTTGACACGAGTCTAAAATCTAGTTTATTATTATATATTATTGTTTTGTTATACATGTATAGTGAATATAACAAAGATGAGAATTATAAAAAACCACTAAAATTTTCATTTTTATATTATTATATTTTATTTTTATGATTTATTGTTTTTAATAGAACCCTATTGATACAAAACAAATAAAATAAAATAAAAAAGCAATATCATTTTCTCGTATGGTTTGATGACATCTATCTCATATTAGAGGGGTAAATCAAAGTCGAAGACTCGTCACCGTTTTAGAATATATCTCAAATTAGCAATCCTGTAGCATTTTGGGTTTGAGTTTCAGGGTTAGCTGTTAGTCTAACCTTAAAATTCTTAAGCCTAAACCTATATCGTTTGATGACATTTTTTTATAAATTTTTTATTTTGAAATACGTTTTTTAATATATATATGTGTGTGTGTGTGAGAATTTAATATACAATATCTACCTACTTTAATAAATGAAATATAAATATTTTTATAATTTTTTATTAGGGTAACTTACACAGATGATACCTGAAGTATACACAAAATTACGATTTTGATACCTCACATGCACGGCACATGACTTGACTTAACGGCCAAATAGACGACCGTTAGTGATAGGTATGGTCAGTGTAAGTTTTTGGCAACGATGGGTATGTCTCGCGTAACTTTTAAATTGATGGTATGATCAGTGTAATTTTGAACAAACCTTAGGTATGCTTTTTGTAATTTACCCTTTAAATAATTATATCAAAGTTAACATTTTTATTTCATCCATGTATTTAATACTCTAACTCCAATACAGAGGAAACTAGTCTGGTGCCCGCGCGTTACGGCGACATAAAGTGATAACAATACAACATGTGCAAGATGAGGGGACGACGATGATTGCAAACCAACCACTTATTTTAGAAAGCCTATATATACTTGGTACACTGTATAAAAAATATGTATCTATAAAACTTTTGCTGTATATAAAAAATCTCCACATTGGAGATAATATGTTCTACGCTTAATCGCTTATCATTTCAATCTATCGTAGTTGCCTAGTTGGCAACCAAACATGATCATACCAAGTTGTAATGAATATTAGAACAGGATGTTCCAACAAATCCAAGTTGGCAGTATTAATCGCACGCATTCATGCAAATCTAATCATAAAAACAATAATAAATAAGATAAAACTAGTGAGTCTAAAGGGTAATTATCATGTAATAGTACGACGAAAAAAAGAGACTTACCATTACTCATTATATATATTGACATATGAAGAATATAATCATATATATTGACATTAAAATGCAATGTCAAAATCAAAATTGAAATATGCACATATACACAAAGTATAACTGTACATTAATATGAGAAGTCCTACCAAATTATACTCCAGAATTGTACATTAAAGTACCCAACACCATATATGAGATAGTGTCTTGTGTTGACCAATGTAATTCTTGGACATATTTGCTACGGGACATATACAAAGACTTATAAAGATAACCTACTACTACTATCACCTATCTCGTTGACACTCCATTTTTTGGTCATGCTTCCCAATTCGGGCCGAGTCAAAACCGTTTGGTACCCAAGTCAAACTCAAAATTAAAGCCTAAGAAATTGATAAAAAAAAAAAAAAAACCCAACTGAATTAGTTAGAACGTTATTCATACGAATAAAAATTATATAATCAATTACCTCTTTATCCGGAGAGCATCAACGAGCATCGTAGATATCATTCCGGTATCATTCTTTTTCATTCAACCACCTCTTTATCCGCCTACTACCTGGTGGATATCAAACAATGAAAAGAATATATATTATTAACCATGAATATCTATTTAGTGCAAAATTATATTACAAATATATCTATAAAAGAATATCTTATGTAAAATAGGAGCAATTCACCGAAAGTGTTTTTAACAACTATTTGGGGTGGTCATCACAAACGTAATCAACGTACATCCAAAAATTGTTCTTGTTCCTAGGGTTATCAGGTGAATTAGTAGACATGAGTAACATTTTGTATAGGTGGGTTTAGAATAGTTTAATTTGGCTATAATTCATCTCCAATGTCTCAAATGAGCATATACAAAAAACAAAACTGTTGGTCAACATCATATTGACAGCATCTGTTTCGAACGGAAAACTATATAAAGGAGTGCACAACATCGTATTAGCAGGGCTCATACCTTCGCTCTCGGCAACAAGAAGTTATTCTTGCAGCATCAGTGCATTGACCTGAGTTTGCAGAGCCTCAGTTTTTGTACTGGGATTTTGATCCGATTATGCTCCCTAAAATGAAAGTTAACATCCCATCATACTATAATATCATACTTACCATTCGCATGACTTTCAAAAACAAATGTAAGAACATAAATTAATATCATACTATCACATACAGAGTAACGATTAATAAAGATTAAAATAAAACTCAAAAAAACTTAATTTATTATTATCCGAATTGAACAATACAACATTTAGTCAGCTATCATGTACTACATCAAGAATAATAACAATGAAAAGTAAATATTTGGGTAACTTTTAATGGCTTCAAGAAAGTAAAACCATCTAATGAACAAAATAGAAAACAGAATTGAAGAAAATTAATTTGATGAAAGGACTAAACGAGCATATGTAAGAGAATATAATCACCCTTTCACCTTAATGTATCATTTAAGTAATTATATTAAAGTTAACATTTTTATTTCATCCATGTATTCGGTACTCTAACTCCAATATAGAGTAAATTATACAAAAATTCAATGTTAACGATTTTTAAATTTTAAATATCATATATTTTCTCATTAAGATTATTCAACTTTTTAAAGAGTAAAAATAGAACATTTTTAAAGGGGGATTAGTTTACTCGAATGTAAGAAACTTTGAACAAATGTCTATAGTAGGAAATAACTAAAGTTGTGTGTATTGTATGTAAACAACTTTGACATAATGTTTATTGTATGTAAGAATTTCGTTTCAACCAATTACAATATGACAAGTGGCACTTGTATATGGTTGACATGTATGTTTTCTTACATACAATAAACATTTTTTCAAGTTACTTACATACAATACACATAACTTTAGTTTTTTTCTACTATAGACATTCGGTCAAAGATAGTTACATTTTAGGAAACTAATCCCTTTTTAAGGGTCTATTAACCGCGATTTCCATTAAGTTTTCGTCCATGAAGAAATATCTTTTTCTTTTTCAAGTATATCTATAATCTATACTATATTATTAAGCAGATTTTTTCTAGATTTTCAACATTGAATTTGAAATTTTCAATATTGATTTTAAGTACTTTCCCAAAATGCCCCTCCTGTCTATTATATATTTATCTAAAATAACTATAATACCATTTCTCTCTGCTCAAATCTCAACCAATCATCTTTTTTCTCTTTCCTCCATAAATCATTTATTCCTCTAATTCATTCAAAATCTTTTATCTCAAAAACCGTACATCGATAAATTATAAAAATTGTATGGGTGTTCTTAAAATTTCATGCTCTTTCATTAGAGATGTCATTCGATATACTTTCGACAAATTTTTAAATCCGAGGGCGGAGCCCGTACGGCTAAGGCATTTGACTATCATACTCTATGACATATCAACTCCTATAACTTATCATACTCTATGACATAGGTATCACCCCATCATCTCATCACCGCAACGCGCGGGTACTTGCTCTCGTATATTATAAAGTAAATAGGGTTTCAACTTTCAATTTCAACAATGTACAAATGATAATGCATGATGTACCATACATCAATGCCTACAACTTTCTTTCTCGTCCATAAATCATTTTATTTCTCTAATTCTTTCAAAATCTTTTATCTCAAAAATATACATTAAAAAATTGTAAAAATTATATGGGTGTTCTTAAAATTTCATGCTCTTTCATTAGAGATGTCATTCGATATACTTTCGACGAATTTTTAAATCCGAGGGCGGAGACCATACGGCTAAGACATTTGGCTATGACACTCTATCACATATCACCTCCTATGACCTATCACATATCACCTACCTATGACCTTCACCATCTTCCCATCGCAACACGCGGATACTTGCTCTCGTATATAATACAACTAAATAAATTGTCATAGAAAAGAATTCAAACGACGTAGTAAGTTATTTGCTCAAATTGGTATCTTTGTGCTTGCATAAATGTGTGACGAATTTTTATTTTATTTTATCAAGAACAAGCAAAAGAAAATCAATTTGCAATGAGTCTAAATCATCGTATTCGATCTGTTTTAACCAAACTTTCGACAAATTTTTTGGAAAAGAGTCAAATCTAAAATCTGGTTACCCCACCGGTTCTGGTTCACTCGATGGGCCAAAGGTTTATATTTTTAGTGGTTTTTTTAAACTCAAAAATAAAAGTGATCTTTTAAAAATGTTTTTATTAATGTGTAAAAAGTCAAAAGTACTGGACCCCGAACCCTGAAAATTTGAATTCACCATTCCCTCGTGTTTTAATCTAATAAATACTCGTATAATAATAATAATAATTAAATCTATGTCTGTACGTCTTTCAAATTTCGAAAAAACGTTCAGCTCATAAAAGTCCCTCACTAACTTAAATATCTAGCTAGGGCTCCCTCTTATTTGCCCCATTTCAACATCATGCTCTCAAATTCATTTTAAAATTTGCAGATTTTGTATATATATATATATTCACAGGACGATGGGCTGTTTCTTCGGTTGTTTTCGTGTTCAAGACGATAACCGTCGGCCTTCAGTTCATCTCCTATCTCAGCCGATCTCTTCAAATCCCAAGGTAAAATTTCCAAAACTAAATTGCTACAAAAATAGAGGAATGATTGCTGTAGATATATTATATCTCTATATCTATATGTATACACACTTGTGATATAACACATAATTTACAATTGAAATTACGTGCATACACACACATATAAATATATTGATTTATTTGTTTATATCTGTTCAGGTTCCCATTGAAACTGTATCTCGGAATCGGTTATCCTCTTTGCTACTTTCCGAAGGTGAGTTGATCAGTTTTTTTTTTTCTTTTAGTTTCATCAATATTGACCTAATTGTATTATATATATTAATTAAAGATTCAAACCACTTAATACACTCGTTTGATGTGTGACATATGTTTCGAATTTGGTTGTTGATAGTATTATTTTGTTTACCTTATAGCTGAAGATAGAGATCAAGTGCCACAAAAAGATACAAAAAGCGGCGTTTTAGGATCTGCTGCTCATGATATCGATTTTAGCGAGCTGAAAGCTGAGGTGATTTTTATCTATAATTTGTATGATTAAATGAAGTTAAAGATGCGAATAGTGTTGGTTAATGAATTGTTAATTAGAAGTTACTACTTAATAGGCCTTGGGTCATAATAAGGTCTAACTTTTTAGAAGCCATGATGGTTACGTTTTAACTTGTTTGTTTCAGTAAGATGAGCTTTAGTATCATGTTCTTACTTGTCACTTTCTATTGATGGAACATTGTATTTTATTTTTGAGATAACGTTTTGCATACGTGATCCAACTTTGTTGCGTGTGATAGTTATCATTTTGTTAGCAGCCGGTTCAAGGGAACGACTGAACTTCCATCTCATTTTTTTGTAAGATGGATACCTTGTTACAAAAAAGCCTAGAGTTTTTTTTTTTTTTTTACTATATGGATTTGAATTGTTAACAAGATTTCCTGTGTGTAGTATGATGAACAAAAGTCGGTACTTAATAGTATTTTACTTGTTGACGCCCAATTTATATTTCCTTACCAAGTTTGAATCTTAAATTTTATGATTTAGCTTTAAAACTAAAATACATCTGTAGCTTAATAGTTGGAGCATTTTGTGCCAAACTTGCACCTACACAATTCTGTATTTACTACTTATATTATGAAAGGGCATAAACTTTGAGCTCTACTTGAACTGATCATCTAAATAAAAGCTGTAACTATGTAGGCAAAATTTCTCAAAGCTTGTGGCACTTTACCACAAACTCCAGCTGAAATTCGGAACAATGAGAAACCAACAGATTCAGGATCTCGCAATGGAAATACGGAATATCCAGCATATCATTCTTGGCTTCAAACTGCTAGTATTGAAAAGCTCAAACTAGAAAAGCAAACAGATCAGCTCCCTTCTCCGGCTAAACTCTTTGAGGAATGGGAGAATGGATCAGATTCTTCATCACTTTCACCGGACAGGTATTTCCAAGTTGGTCAGTAACCGAAAAGCTAGTGATTTCTGTATCTGTGTGGTTCCATCATTTGGTCAATTACAATCACTCAAGGTTTGGCTAGTTTCTAATTTTGGAAATGCCAGTGAATGTGATCATTCTTAAAACATATAAATATGTAATTCGATAACTGCACTTCTATTTGACTATGAGAATATGCTTTAGTCTAACGGTGGAAAATGGATGGGTTGGGTACCGGGTCAAAATTTATTGGTCCGATACACAAATGTATTTTTTTAAAATCTATATATAAACTTTTTATAAAGAAGTGATGTATTAATTACGCTTACAATAAATATATTGTTAGTTTGTTACAATGATTGCTAACTCTTTTAGAAAAGCAATTTTGGTAATTTGATAATGCAGAATACACTTCAGATAACTAGCGACCCGTTTAACTATCTTTCTTAGTGGTCACATTTAGTCTAGCCCGTTTAAGCTGTTTCAGCTAACACAAAGCCCAAATAAAGCCAAATTTAGGTAAATGTGTCAAGTTCCACATTTTTACTTGTCAAAAGTAGAAAGATGACTGTCTTTGCCATGCTTGTTTTTTTGTAGTTGTGTAACTGGGCAAAATTCAGAGGGACTCTATCCCAGTGCAACTGAAGGCCACAGGGTTAGACATGATGTAGAAATCAATAACAAACATGCTGATCTGGGGCAAAATCCTACTGCAGCATTTACTCCTCTGATTCCAGAGACACAGTGCAGGAAAAAATCTGTTCATTTTGATTGTGACAATGATGCAGTGTCAATTTCATGTAATAGTGCTTCATCTGCAGTTACATGCCAAGAACCGAAACCATCTGAATTACTAGGTGATTACAGTGCTTCAAAACCTTCACCTTGCCCTACCCTTCCAACATTAACCAATGATATGCAAACACCTGGCACTGCCTATCCTGCATATTTGCATAACAAGGAAATCGGAAAGAATACAAGGATCAGATCTCAGTATGTGTACTCAGTGCTAAACCCTGTGGAAAACGCCACCCAGTTTAAGGAAATGATTAAAGAAAGTTTTACTTCTGATGACTATTCTGTTCACTTGGAAGAACAACCTGAGAGAGGTGCAATGCCAACTGGCAAAGAGTTGAATGTGGATACAAGTTTGTCATCATGGCTACCACCAAAGCAGTTTAATCAAGGTAGCAACAACCGTCCATTTATTGCCAAAACTCCTGGGGAAAGGCCTATACTGGGGATGGTTGCAGCTCATTGGAATACTGATGAAGCTGTTACTTCCCCACCCAAGTGGTGGGATGGCAATGGAATTCCTAATTCAACTAATAAGTACAAAGAGGTAAATCTTGGTCATTTTACTCTTTTTGTACACAGCGGCTACATTATAACAGAAAACGAGAGTTGATATTTGTATATGCTATTAGGATCAAAAAGTTAGCTGGCATGCTACACCATTTGAGGAAAGATTGGAGAAGGCTTTATCCGAGGATAAACTTCTTGCTGAGAGGTATGATATATCACGCTCAACCTCATTGTTATATTTAACTACTTTGAAATCAAAGATATGCACCTTTTTTTTTTGTCATAATTGAATGGCTTTAAAAATCAGAAGTATAATTAAGCTGTTCTAGCGAAACCTAGATATTATTAGTATGCAACCACCAATACCTCAAATATATAACCTAAAAGAAACCCTTTAAATATAAAATGTAACATATTTTTGAACTATAAAGGCACACTGCACACATATGTATTGATTTTATATTTGTCAAAATGTTCTGAAACTCCTTTTACAGAAATTTGGTCGATAATCATATTTGATGTCAATAGTTACTAAAAAAGTTGTGGTTAAAGTGTTGCACTAAGAAGTTCTTGCTAAGCAGGAAGCAACTCGGAAAGATGACACTACCACCTATAGGCTTGGATGAGAAAGAAGAACGTCAATCTGTAAGCCATTTTGAATCTGGTTTTATTCTGGTCAACAGTTCTTGACTGCTGATGGTACTTGCGTTTGGATATATAGAAGCAAGTACTTGCTGAAATTTCATCAGCTGAATTTTTTTATTTCCAATTATATGGTTTGGTGTGGACTGATTGGCTTTACAACGTTTGTGTTTTATTATTTTTATTTTTTGAAAACCATCCATTACTAAACAGTATAAAGATGTTATTGCTTGCAAATTATGTATATATAAATGCAAAAATGAACCAGCAAACTTTGTGTATTCCTTCCTTTATTGTTTATTGTATGCTATATATAAGTCAAAAAAGAAGCAGGGTGGTTCGAAATTTCTCACTACTCAGATCGGTTTGCTTATGTTTTAGCAATTCAAACACCGAGTGTAGCATTCATTCATTCATTCGCCCTGGCTGATCCTATAATTCCAATTTCAGTGATTATCTTTCTGAAATTCCACTAAATTCAATGGAACGGTGCTCAGCACTTCATTGGACATTGGAGTACTAGTTGGTTGCGATGTTTATGCTGAAGCCATATGTTGTTTTTTTTTCGTTTCAACATGAGGTTCATTCTTAATTCATATCAAATCGGAAGACCACAAAATAAACTTATCACAGTAATTTATGTGACATTGTTGTGATTGCAAATCACCTGACATTTCAAAAGAAAAATAATAATAAAATTTTAACTATTTTTCCCCAAGTAGTACTAAATAACGTTTTATATTCTAACTCATTAATCAAATGGGGTTCTAGACCAATAATATTAGCAGCATTTTTATAATGTTAAGGTTAAAAACTCAAATTTTGTTGTAGTCATGGTTTCGGTTGTTTAAATAAACCATCCCATATACTGACCAAGAACCGTAAACCCGGACCTGCATTTGACCCAAAATGTCCAGTTTCGGGTTCCCTTATGGGTAAGAGTTTTTATTTTTCATCCTTGATGCAAGTTCAACAACAAATAAAAAACAACATCAGATCCAAATCTGCAACATACACCACCACATGACATGTCATATAATTGCGAATTCAATATAGCATTGGGATTTCCAAATTAGCAATATTCCGATTTCAAAAATAGCATTGCGATTTTGTTATTCACATTATTATTTCGTTGGTATTTTCTAAGAGCTCAAAGAAATCAGTCAAATTCGTATATCTCTTTGTGGTCACTTTTGGTTTTTAAGATACAATAAAACATCGTTAAACTTTGTTACTAAAAAAGGTAAAATTGCCTATTAACTTTGGTACTAAAAAAGGTCACATTGCCTATTCATTCATGGGGATAGCATAGGTACAATAGCGGCTACAACTTGATTACTATAGAAAATCAGGGGGCATTTTTGGATATGTAAAAAAATTAAAGTGTCAAAATGTAATTATTTTAATTCTTTTTGCCTTAGCATTACCTTGCTTGGGTACAATTCACAGTACTCATCATTTTCGCTTTTTTAATAGGGAAAATGATTTATCCTCCTAAAAAATTTGTCTAAAAATCCTCTTAATAGTGATATGTGGATACTATTAATTCTCTTTCCTATTGCACATGTCCCCATCTAAAAGTTAGGAGGATTTTTGAGCTACTATATTACGAGTATGGGGATTAATCATTTCCCCAATAATAGTCCATAATTATTCTTTGTCAGCATCACATTAACAAAAAAAAAATGTCCCATTACTTTTTTTTCGAACATTCAGTCGTATACGACATCAGGAAAACCTCATCGTATAATGGTAAAGCCTTGCATGTATCCTAAACACCGAGATATTGAGGTATTTGGAAGTAAAAACCTCAAGGTTTGCTATCCATAAAGATTGAACTCAAAACATTGGATAAAATCGAAAGTGCCTCTAACTAGCTGAGCTAGATATCATTCATATTCCATTACCAATCAATAAGTAATCACTTACACTATTCTCGATACATAACTAAAACATCATTTGTTAACACATTTGTTGAAACTCACCATTTTAACCTAATAAAAAAAATCACCCAGAAGTTTTTATTTTTCACTCTGTTATGAGAAAAATGATTGACCTAACTAATTGTTTGCGTTGACATAAATTTTATAGATTAGCAAACAGATTTAAAGCTAAAGATCTAATTTTATTGATAATATCGAATCCAGAATAAATATACAAAATAGTTTTAGAGAAATAAAATTACAACGGTAATAAAAAAGGAATGATTCAATCATAGAGTCATATGATACTACATCGTATTCATTCAAAATGAAGACTAACAAAAGAATTAATGGAAATCTCTACAAAGGCTGCGTATATCAACAACGCTCACATCACCAATTTACAATTTGGTCCTCCAAGAATGATAAAAGTTTCACTTCTAGCAAGTCTTCAGTTTCCTCAATAAATAGATCCAAAAGCATCCTCCAGAACATCAAGAGTGACAGAATCTACCCTTGAGCTTCTTTATTCCTGCAAAACATCTCAACATAAAGAAAATAAATAACAATAATAAGACTATTCAAGTAAGGATTGATATAATTTAACAGACCCATATGGAGCGAATAATGAATGTTGACTCATTACCATTGGCTAGTTTATCATATTAGCCACAGGTGTTACGGTTTGATAAAGTAGCCGTAAATGCGAGGGTTATTAGCCTTAAAAAGGCATCTTTACATTTTTGCAAACCAATCATTTTCTAACCCCAAAAGATTTTACAGCCTAAAGTTAAATCTTAAGGATGTCATCACTGTAACTAATGCTCTCAATTTAGCTGAAACCACCCTAGGATCACATAATCTTGGAACCCAGATTCATGGTTATATAGTTAAAGTTGGTTTATCGAATGATATATACACTCCTAACAATTTGATGAAAATGTATATAAATTGTGGGGTTTTCAACAATGCGCTCAAACTGTTTGATGAAATGCCTGACAGAAATCTTGTTTCTTGGACTTTGATTATTTCCGGAGCGAATAGAAATGGTGAGTATGGGACGGGTATGGAGGCGTTTATTGGTATGATGCGGACTGGGTATTTACGGCCTAATGAGTTTGCTTTAGGTAGTGTCATGAAAGCATGTGTTAGTAAGGGAGCTTTTGAGTTTGGTATATGTGTGCATTGTTTTTCTGTTAAGATTGGGATGGAAAGTAATGTGTTTGTGGGTAGTGCGATTTTGAACATGTACGCTAGATATGGAGATATTGAAGCGGCTGAACGATTGTTTGAGAGATTAAATGGTTGTGATGTTGGTTGTTGGAATGCTATGGTTGGAGCCTATGCACAACGCGAATATGGTGTAGAAGCTATTGTTGCGGTATCATCTATGCACTCTAAAGGTGTACTAATGGATGAGTTCACTTACATTCACACGCTTAATGCATGTTCAGTTACAAGTGATTTTGATTTTGGAAGCCAGATACAAGGGCTAATCGTCCGAAATGGTTTTGAGTCGACGGTTACTATAATGAATTCCTTGTTAGATATGTACTTCAAAATAGGTGCTAATGATTATGCTTGGAGGCATTTCCAGACAATGGGATGTAAAGATGTTGCATCTTGGAACACCATATTATCAGTCTCCTCAAGTGTAGAACAAGTTGTAACTTTATTTACTAATCTTATGGTCTCGGGTCTAAGACCCAATCACATAACATTCTCAATCTTGTTTCGCTTGTTTGGGGACGTTCTTGAGGTTAACCTAGGTCAACAGTTGTACGGTCTTGCATTTCGTCTTGGTTTACATACTGACCCACATGTGTCTAACTGTCTTATTAGCATGTTTTGTAGATGTGAGGTAAAAGAACTTGCGTACTCGGTTTTTGATTCCATTCCTTCAAGAAACATACAAAATTGGAATGAGATGATTCATGGGTATAACTTGAGCTCTGATATTAGAGCCCTAAAGCTTTTCACCAACTTGTGGGGTTCGACCATTCAACCAGACGAATGCACCTTTTCTTGTACCGTGGAAGCATGTTTCAAGACTGAAAATTTACAAGTAGGCAGACAAGTCCATGGGATTATAGTGAAATCTGGGTTCGCTTCAAATGGATACATATGCAGCTCATTAGTGTATGGTTATGCTAAATTTGGTTTCTTGGATGATTCGTATGAGTTTTTTGACGATAAAATGGATATAGTCTGTTGGGGTGCTCTGATTTCTGCTTTGGTGGATCAAGGAAACACATATGCAGCCATCAGGTATTTTGGTTATCTAAAAGAAGATGGGCAAAGCGCCGACAATTTCATTTTGGGTAGCATTTTGAATGCGTGTGCTAGCATTGCATCTCTTAATCTAACAAAATATGTGCACACGCACGTTTTCAAACTAGGGTTTGATACAGATGAATTTGTCACTAGTGCAACCATAGATGCTTATGGAAAAAGTGGGGATATCAAGAATGCTACCCTTACTTTTAATCAAGCATACAGATTCGCCGATGTGACTCTCTTTAATACAATGATAATGGTATATGCCAACCATGGTCATGTTACAGAAGCCATGGAAGTTTACAAGATGATGAAGTTATCCAATTTAAAGCCGAGCCAGTCAACATTTGTGTCAGTTTTATCAGCTTGTAGTCATGCGGGCCTTGTTGATCTTGGCCGCACATTATTCAGATCAATCACATTAGATTATAAAATGGATCCGTCCCCAGATAATTATGGTTGTTTGGTTGATTTATTATCAAGAAACGGGTATTTGCAAGAAGCCAAAGATGTGATTGAGGCGATGCCTTTTCCAGCTTGGCCAGCCATTTGGAGATCGTTTCTGAACGGGTGTAGGATACATGGTGAGAAAGATCTTGGCGAAATGGGTGCGAATAAGTTATTTGGCATGTTTCCGGAGAGCAAAGCAGCGGGTTATGTATTGTTGTCAAAGATGTATACTGAAGTTGGTAACTGGGAAGATGGTTCAAAGGTGAGGAAGGAGATGGTTGATAAAGGTATTAAGAAAGACTTGGGCTGTAGTTGGATCAATGCATAGAAAATAGATAGATAGAAAGCCCTTACACATGTATGTAATCAGTACATGATAACATTCCTAGAAGAGTACCACAGTGCCAAAACATGTAGATTTAACCTATAAAATTCTAATATCAAGTTGTACATTTAAAATTTTGATGTCTTATTAATGCCTCTCAATGAATCACATCTAAATCTAGAGTTTACTGTTTGTAACAATCACTCCTAAAACTTCTATCATAGATGGAAGAATAAATATAGTTTTGACTTTTGAGAGGAGGGGAACAGGAGGTATAGACATGCCCTGCTAAGGGCATGAAATATGATCGTGTATGATCTAAAACGTTACATCAGTGTTGCATCAATTTTTATCGATTCATTCATTATGGATTGCTCTTGACACAAGATGATTCAGAATGTAGAATATTATCTTTTTAAGTTACATCAAAATAATTAAAAAATAAAACGTCGACGTCAGATTTGGGGTTCAAAAGTCAAATATCGTTGTTGATGTGTGGTGCCAAAATAGGGGGATGACACGGGTTAGCACCAAACCATCACATAAGGCCATGGGGAGTGAGAGGTTCCCATAACCTCTCTTTTTGCTAGGGTGGTGACATGTGGAGTTCTCCTCTCCATGAGGCTTTCCTCCTGGAGTGAAAGGTTCCCAAAATCCCCTTTTTTTCCTTTTTTTTTTGTTTGATTATTTTTATTTTCACTTACCCCCTCTTTTGTTTAATTTTTTAATTTAATTATAAAAATGTACCAAACACATTTTTCGTGTTGTACGCCCACGGTTGACAAACCGGCGAGCAAACTAATAAAATGAGGATTGTGGTGAAGGTTAGGGTCATTCATATCCGGTTGAAATAGGTTATTCTGGTTAGGAAATAGAAAGTTTGGGTTGAAGTTGTGTGGATTCATTTTGGGAAGAAGAAGGTGAAAAAATGGGGTGATTTTCGGGTATGGTGGAAGAGAAATGAAGGAAATAGGTGCAAATGGAGAAATGTTAGATGAAAATAATGTATAGGGGGTTGTTTATGTATATTTGAAAATTCTTTAAAAATTAAAGAGGTAGCCGTTGGGGGTGGGGGAAGATGCATTTGTGGTGTTTGGTCAAAACGGGTGAGGGCGTTCGAATTGGAACGTGGAGGACAAATTTTTGACATGGAACGCCCTTGGAGGTGATGTGTTGGGCATTCCCCGAACGTTTCCGAGGCATTCCACGCGCTTTTTGGGCATCCCATAGGAAGTAAACCCCTCACTCCATTCGGCCTAAATTATGCTCACCTTGAACTATCCACATACCAAATGCTATAATAACTAATCACTTATACACATAGACTATTGATTTTAAATAAGTACATTGTACATGCATGTAAATACTCACTAAATTGTGCTTAGAATAGAACTTAAGTAAATAGATCAACACCAAACTGAAGTGAATACATCATCCTTTAACCATTTTTTTCATAAATATCATCTTTTAACCATTTTTTCATAAATCAAATCCACTGTACCTTTGAAGCCCTAACCTCTATGCCAAAGTAGGGGATTAGCATGTTGGAGAAGCTGTTTCATAAACGGTTGTATGTTATATATGAAATGCATAGATTTCTAAATAATATCAAAAATTATGAAATTTCATGTGAATTACTAGCTTTCGAATGAGAAAGTATTCATTCTTATGTATCAATTATTAATTATGTAAATAACATCGATAATATTATGTTTAAAGTCCGAATCCACATAGGTTATTGACGTATTTACATTAAAGAAGTTATATATAAATAATGTCATGATAGAGAAAAGTGAAGTTAGGGACACTTTAAATTAGGGATAATAGGGACAATTTTCAATCATTTATTTTTCATCATCTCCGACCATCACCACCATCTCTGACCATCACCATGTGGCGACGACCACCACCGCCACGCCCACATGACTTACACATGTGTAAGTTATACAACCATCATCACCACCACCACCACCACCAACATCTCTGGCCACCACCATGATCTTCCGGCGACGACGACTACCGCCACGACGACTTACACATGTGTAAGTTACATGTACCTAATGATCCCTAATTTAAGATATCCCAATATCAACTCACCATGTCATGATAATCTATATTTCTTGTAAAACAAATCTACTTTTTTTCTCCTTAAACTTTTTGCCTTAAAAAAAATGAAATATCCTTATTTCTATAACTATCCTTATAACTCACACCATAAAATATCTACATTACTCTTTTCTTAACACTTACCTTTTTTTTTTTCTTTTTTACGCTCTCTCCTCATCCCTCCCCAATCAAAACAAAATTCAAATAATGTGAAAAAACTCTTGCCCCTTGAATCTATATCTATATCCATACCATTTTATATACGTTAACACCACCATCACTCACAGCCGCATTGTGCGTGTACCCTCTCGTATAATTAAATCAAACAAGAAGTTGGTAATTTAGACAAAAAGTTAGAGTAGCAAGCTAGAAGTTGTTGGTTGCTGTTTTTTTGGCCGTATAGATGAAGTAAACGTACCCTTCAAATATAAATAACGCCATGTACATCAGTACATACATGGACTACTAAACTTTAATTTAAAAATAAATATAAATAAAATCATTAAATAAAAAACACACGACACTTTCCTTATATAATTTCTTGAATCTTGATTCAACACAACACCCAACTACCCAAGTAAAGGAAAACACTTTTACTAAAAATTATAAGTATTATTATGGCTACAAATGGAGATGGTGGTATTGTTACAGAAGCAAGTTTGGATAAAATCAAAAGGCAATTGGCATCCGGGTCGGGTCGAAACCTCTTGCAGGGTCCTCTTCTCAAGCGATCTGAAACTGTAACTCACTCACCTTCTTCCCAATTATCTTTAAATCAATTTTTTTTTTGTTTTACTTTTTAATTTTGATTTCAAGCCCTGATTTATCTGTACATTATATCTTAGGTGACTTGAGTAGGTTTTTGTTTTTTTTTTCTTTAAAGAATGAATTAAATTCCATTTTTTTTTTTTTTTTTTATATTTTGATTTGCATGATCAGATGTTTAAGACTTAGAAAAGATAAAGTTTGGTAATTTAGTGTCGGGTGTATAATAATTTCAGATATTTGGCAAAATGTATGTATGTATAGATGCAATAAGCTAAGAAGTTAGCAAATGGTACCTAAGAGGATCTTGAAAATCTGCCTAGTGTTGCCCCTTGATTAGATAAATTGAGAAGCTTAATGATGAGTATGGGTTGAGTTTGAAGTCCTAGTTTAAACCTTGGTTAGTGTGAAGAAATGGAAACCTAAAAGCTGGTTTTCAATAGGGAGGGCTTTACCCGGTTCAAGTTTGTGTGGTGGTGAACTTGGTCCTTTTGGATTAGCAAATAAATTTGGATTCGTTATGAGCGCAAACTTTCAAACTTAGAAGGTTACATGATTTTTGAAAACATGAAATGTTACTGGGGATGTTTGTGCTCAGGCTATGTGATACATTGCAGCGTCATGTCTTGTTATCATAATGAACTTTATGATACTTTGAGTTGGATAATAGGAGGCTATTATTTAGATATTTCTTCTGACGTGTAGTTTCAACATTTTTGTTGTAATAGCTAAGGAAATGGAACGAGAGATGGGTGATCCTAGACCCCACAACAGGAAAGATGGAATACAAGTAAGATGGTGTATATCAATTATTCCCGTTCACTAAAAGATCTATTTAAGGGTGTTTATTTAAGAATTATATATGGCTTGCAGAATCAGGAGAAATGACCCGAATGTCAAAGGAACTATTGTCTTCGATTCTAATAGCACAATCATGACATCACCTTATAACTTTCAGTAAGATCACTCCTGAACATTTAGATATTTTGGATATATGACGATTTCTAATAATTATTATGTTTTTACTTACAGTGGGCTGCCAAAGTATGATAACTGCATTATCTGTATCCACTATATTTTCTGTATTCCATTTTGTTACCTTTATGGATTTACATAGTGCTTTTTCCTACTTCGTATTATAGTATGAACCTATATGCCAGTGAGCTAGTCACAAGACTAAAGATTAAACTATTTAGAGGTAGCATTGTTGACCCCGTTTACTTATATATGGGTCGACTTGGATTGTGTCCATTTCAAAAAAGTAAAATTGACAAATTTAGCTTTTAGTGGGATATGTCAAATTGGTTGAAGTTGCCCAAAGTCTATTAATTATAGTTGAAATTGTCTCCAAGGAAACTGCTTGTGTCTTTCTTGGATATGCTCTCCCTGGGGTATAGAAGCTATGACATGAAATCCAAGAGACTCATTGTATCCTTGGTTGTTCACTTCAATGGGGCTGTTTCGTTACACTATTTTTAATAATAATAGCATCTGTGGGTCAATGAGAACCAACTGTTTGTTTCGACCTGTACTATAAATGACCTTTTCGAACCGCCCATGTTGCCCCTTCTAAGCTACGCCCTTCCGTTTCCATATCTTATTTTGTTATAGTATCTGTAATACGGGAGAAGCTGTTGTATGTATGACCTTGACTTGATTCTTTAGATATCGCAACACCTCAGAAAAAAGAATATTTTCTCTGTGCAGAAACTCCAGGTGCAGCTAGAGCTTGGGTGTCCACATTACAGTGAGTTATCTAATGCTTTCATATTGCTGAAGTCAATTTTTGCCAAAATTTATATCATTCTGATCAATTAGGTTTTCTAATGTACGTATATACTTGCTGCACAAACAACAGTGCAACACAGTTGGTGTTGAGGGCTCATAAAGAGGCTGTGAACTCATTAGCTGGAAACAGTAATGCAAAATTAGGGACAGTATCTGCTGTTGTCGCTGCTGCTAATTCAACTGCTTTGGAATCCTCCAAAGAAATTGAGGCTGCATTGCAGATTGCAAGGAGAAATGCTTTGGGATCAGTGATGAATAAAACGCTTGATGCTCCGTTGGATGACTTGACCATCATGAAGGTATGAAACATCTTGCCTGTAATAAGAACAGTTATGTGAGCATAGTTATAGCTTGGTGAAAAAATGAGTTGCATCGATTAATAATCTGATTTTACAATAGGAGACACTTCGAGTAAAAGACGAGGAGCTGCAAAATTTAGCTAGGGATATTCGTGCTAGGGATGCAACTATAAAAGAGATAGCAGAGAAGCTAACTGAGACAGCTGAAGCAGCAGAAGGTGCAGCATCTGCAGCTCATACAATGGATGAGCAACGGAAAATCGCTTTTTCAGAAGTTGACCGCTTAAAGAAAGAGTTGGAAAAACAAGCAGCGTCCTTTAGTGTAAAGGTGGGTGGGTGTATCTTCTTTTTTAGTCTTTCCCTTTTCATCAGTAGCCTAGATGGAGCAACAAGTTTTACAAGAGGAGTCAAGAAGGCAAAGTGGACAGTCTGAACGGGCCGGGTAAAAGGTGAATGTGTTTTTTATAGGTCAATACAGGTTGGATCAGGTTGAACTAAAATACTGCTGTTCAAGAAAAATAAAATAAAAAAATACTGAAATATGTTTGTTTAACTTTTTCTCTGAAGTCATTAGCATGTGAAATAAGCTTTACCAAAACTGAATTATTTCAATAAAGATCTGACTTTTTTTTCCCCATAAAATACAGAATTTTGACATCTTTTACTTGTTTGATCAGTGAAAGATTAAACGTATACCTAACGACCCTTTCATAAGTCAATTGGTTGAAATCGCACCTCTAACTAGGAGTATGCTAAAATGTGTTGATTCTGCAAATGCTATTTTGGTTGTATAGCTAAGAGATTCTGAAGAGAAGGTGATGGGTTTAAATAAAGAAAGAGAGCAACTTATGAAGCAAAGAGACTCTTCTCATCAGGAGGCACTTTTATGGCGTTCTGAGCTTGCAAAAGCCAGGGAGCGTGTGGTCATCTTAGAAGGAGCTGTTGTTAGGGCTGAGGAGAAGGTCAGGGTTAAGGATGCAGAGGCTGACGCTGCAATAAAGGAGGCAACAGAAAAAGAGACGGCTGCAAGAAAGGAAAATCAAGAGCTTTTGGCATACATTAATGTGTTACAGCTACAACTTCAAAGGTTTGATTTACTTATTGAACCACATCAACTTACTCTGATAAATGGTCAAAATGGGTAGTTGTTGGTGCTGATCGGATTGGACTATAAGTCGTTTATAAGCGAAGAAATTTGAGTACAAAATATATATTATTATGCTAATGCTCTAGTTACTTGGAATAGAATAACATAATTATGCATGTTGGCGGTGATGTTTCAACGTGTCAACCCATTTGGCCTAATCCTTTTTACCCCATTTTACCTATTCTCGGCAAGACATGTCCCAAATAGACCATGCATTAGTATAGTAAATGGTAGAAACTCACCTCTAGTGTTAGCCTCATATATATTAGCCGGCATTAGAACTATTTTTCATGATTCCTATTCAGCCAATTTTTTTAACTTAGGGCCTGTTCTTTTTTTTGGTCATGAAGTGCTGAATGTACTAAGTGGCTGAATGTATAAACAATGTCTGAATGTATAAATAATGTCTGATGTGGTGGTCAACTTGGTTAGCAGACAGGAGGAAAACACAAAGCAAGTCATGGAGGAAAGAGGGGAGTCTTGCCCAGATGGCGATACGCAACCCTTGACCAAACACGTACATCCATCTGAAGAGAATGTGGATAAAGCATGCCTTAGTGTTTCTAGGAATATTCCAGTATCAGAGAGAAATTTAGTTCACCCACCACCATCTTTGGATCAAACAGGCTCAATTGGTGATGGTGAATGGAACGATATAGAGGCAACAGAAGCAAGAATAGCAGATGTTAGAGAAATTGCACCAGACACTGAAGGGAATAGTTTGGATATTCCGGTCTTTTTACAGACAAATGATGGCCAGCAGCCAATAGGAAGTGCATACCATCCAGATGTTCATACAATTAGACAACCAGATGATACACAGCCGGAACAAACAACGGATTCATACCATCAGCCTTAGATGTATGGCAATACTCTTAAAGAAAAACTATCTTTTGGTATTATAAAAACTTGTTTTGGTTACAGGGTGAATGAATTGCGAAAATGATCGTATAGTGAGTTGTGAAAATTAATATTTGCTGACTTTTAGAAGCTTCTGAATGGACTGCTTTCGCTGATGAGCTTAATTTTAGTGCAAGCATTGGGCTTGACCCTTTTATAGAGACGTTTAGAAGTTGATTTGGAAGTGATTATGTGATACTGTATAATCAGAATAAAAGTATTAGTTGTAATAAAAACATGACTTGCAAGATAGCATTTTGATGTGTTTATGTTGTATTTTGTATGTACATCATAATGCGCATATCTATACTATATTATAATAATTATCACTCTCTCTCATAAAAATGTTAATAGAAAATTGTCATTTTATCCTTTATAAATTAATTTATATCACCAATCCCTTATCTTCAAAAATATTCTCACTACCTTTTTACATCAATTACATTAAATCAATTACTTACATCGACCACCACCAACAGTTCGTCACCATCACGACCGCCGTCACCGCCACCAGTCGTCATCGTTACCACCAAACCGCCGTCGCATCGTGCGGGTACAATGCTAGTATATATTTAGTTATTTGAACATTTGTCGGTTGTTAGTATGATTACGTTAGGAGGTAATAGATAAAATGACCAGAAATTAGAATATTAATTGAATAGCTGATGACTGAAACCAGTTTATTTACCCATAAATAAGCAGATGAATTAGATCTCAAAATTCATATCCAGACACCCACATGTGGGTTTGTTGTTATATCCTTTGATAAAGTACTAATTCTTAAAGCAGTTTAATTACTTAAAAACTGTGTTTCAAACCGACTTGAGGGGGGTGTTTGCCTGTTTGGGTGCTATTGCTTATTTAAGACAGCTTATGACTTTTTCAAAAAGCTCTTACTCCCGATTTTCTTGGCAATACTTTACAAGCCTTAATAAGTGCCTCACCTTCCATCAGAACACTAGAGAAAGCTTTTCTGATATGATAATATGATAAGTTGGTAATGTTCGAAGACAAGTGTTACCCGATCAACTTTGTCTCCTATGTAATAAATCATTCTTAAGACAACTGGTAATCCTACATTTTCTATACATTATTGTTGTTCCAACATAAAGAAGAATTAAAAACATCGCTCTCTTTCACAATATTCTGATTTTCTTTGTGTTTGTTTTGTTCATACCAGTTCCATTATCAATCGATAGCTTATATCGCTACTTAATCAATTATTTCATCTAGAGCTGTCATTACCAATAGATATATTCTCATTCTAAAACAGATGGGCTTACTACTATAAAATTGGACAACTAGCAGTTCATGTTATATACCATTCCATTATCCCATGTTTATACATTAAATTGAATGTGTGTTCAATAGGAACAACAGTTTGGCATAATAAAGGTATTCTTTTGATAACCATGGTTATAACCTTATCAGAGTTCCACCAGTATTCAAACTTCATTTTATGGACAAACTTTCCAACCAACAAACATGATGGCATGACAACTCTTGCTTCCTAAAACAAGCAGATAATTAAATTAGGCAGAGGTGGTGATTGCTGCTGCTCACCATATGTTATGTGGTCGGCTTGTTTTAGCAAAATAATGTTGTTTGTACAGCCATTCCGTTAGCCTAGAAAGGAGGAATGGGGGGTGTTTGTGGTTGTTCGTTGGCGATTCCTTCCGGTAAGGTGTGAGAACCTTTTGTACGCCAAGAAAGTGTGTGTGTGTGTGATCATGTGATTATATGATTATATGATTATATCATTATTCTAGCCATTCTTCCCCCTATTTATAGGGGGTTCGTGACTTATTCCCCAAGTAGGGTTTTATTAGATTTAATCGGGCCGTGCATATCTCTTCTAAGAATAAGGGATTTGATTTGATCTTCTTTCCCTAGATATGAGATTCTTGATAAATGCAAATCATTTTCTTATTTATCGAGAGTGACACATACCCTTTGATCGTACCCTGCGTGATTACGTCTGGGTGGGTACGTCATCAAGCCCCCCAGTCTAATGGGGTGACTCTGCGAAGATCATCGTATTAGACTCATACCCGCTCTTCTCCGCGCTCTTTTTGTAACAGAACGCAAAGTTCAGGGTTTATTGTGTAAATATATGTGGTAGGTTTTAGGTATTAATGTGAGATAGGTTTGAAGATACCTGATTATAGTAACCTGGGTTACTTGTTCCTGGGTGTTTGACCCGAGATTGCTTTGTACCTGGGTGTTTGACCCTAGGTTGCTTTGTCCCTGGGTGTTTGACCCTAGGTTGCTTTGTCCCTGGGTGTTTAGGTTGCTTTGTCCCTGGGTGTTTGACCCTAAGTTGATATGACTGGGTGTTTGACCCCGAGTTTGTTTGACCCTGGGTGTTGGGTCCAGGTTGATATGATTTTGAGTATTGTTTTGCGATCCCGCTGCATTGTTTGGCCTTTGGACTCTTGATCGAGGATCGTGTGGTTGCCTTCGCCTTCCGCTTGGTGGTGTGTCGCCGTCATACTCATCATATTCTTCGTCGAAGTTGATTGCCCTGCCTGCCAATTCTCCTGCGTCCTGGAGACGTCTTAGAGTGCTCAGGATACTGACATAGTTTTGCCGTACGTATGCATCGTCGAGCTGGGGCTGAGCTGATGTAGAGGCATGCGTCGCCCCTACTGATGAAGGTGTTATTTGTGTGCCGCCTTGATTTCGGTTTAGATCTATGCTTTATCCAACGAAACCGGGTGGCGACTTATTTTCCTCACTTATTCTTCTAGGTTTTAGGGCTTGGGAAAACAAAATTTTTTGCAGGTTTTGCTGTTCGGAGAATGTCTCGCGGATGGCGCCAATTGTTTGTACAGCTAATCCATTAGCCTAGAAAGGAGGAATGGGGGGTGTTTGTGGTTGTTCGTTGGCGATTCCCTTCCGGTAAGGTGTGAGAACCTTTTGTACGCCAAGAAAGTGTGTGTGTGTGTGAGATCATGTGATTATATGATTATATGATTATATCATTATTCTAGCCATTCTTCCGCCTATTTATAGGGGGTTCGTGACTTATTCCCCAAGTAGGGTTTTATTAGATTTAATCGGGCCATGCATATCTCTTCTAAGAATAAGGGATTTGATTTGATCTTCTTTCCCTAGATATGAGATTATTGATAAATGCAAATCCTTTTCTTATTTATCGAGAGTGACACGTACCCTTTGATCGTACCCTGCGTGATTACGTCTGGGTGGGTACGTCATCAAATGTTACCGACCTTAACTTATACGAGGCTGCAAATCTTGGAACACCTTTTTGGTTAGGTTCAAACTCTCAGGTATACAAACTTACAGGAACCCAACGTGTATGAGTTGGCATCTGCCTACGATGTCACAAGTCATAACCTCATCTATAAGGGTGGGGGACCTCCCCGCCCGTCCCCGGTTTTTCACTTTCTCCCTGCTCACTCCCTAAATGCACGGAGTGCTTCACCACCCTTCCCGCCCCTCCCCAGTTTTTTATATGTTTTTAGTTACTTAATATAAACATTAGTACAAATAAATAAAAATTAAAACAATACTTAAATATTTTAGTAAAATAGTTTTTAAAACTATAAAATTAAACATTTTATAGACAGTTAAAATCAATTTAAAATACTATTAATAATAATTATGTATAGAAAACAAGAATATAGAAAAATCTAGGGTATAAAATGTAAATTTGATTTTAATATATAACACATTTATCGATTGTGAGCCGTCTTCTTTCCCAACTCCTGCACACACATATACATATACATATAGTGTATATATATATATATCTCAATTTCCATGGCAGCTTTTACATAAAAAAAAAAAAGAAAGAAAAGAAAAACAGAAGCAACGGTCAAAAAACGGTAACAAAGGTGGGGATAGACCCGGGGACAGCCCTCTCCATGCCGGTCACCACCCAACCGGTACCGTTACCACGGGGCGGTGTTCCCCCGGTACCGGATTGGTGCCAGTACCACTCCGTCCACCCTAAGTCAGTTTTTGTAGGGATCATATTAAATACATAAATAAATATGCTGTATGACCGCATATGATAAACTTTTGTCTTTTAAATCGGTCTTACATAAACAGTAAGATTTTCAAAAAAAAAAGAAATGGAATAGTTAATGGTGACAACCTGAATAAGACGAATAGAATAACCAAAACCTCAATTGATCTTGATTATTATGAGCACAAAAAGGAAAAGAAAAAATAAAGAAACCTTGTTCCTTGTTCTGGCTTGTTGTGTGATGTACATTTTGCTTAATTTAAATTTACTGATACTCCCACCATACAACCACCATTCTCGCTAGTAATCTATCAAGAATGATTTCATAACTCGTTAACAATTTTTGTTAATTCTGTCAGATTTCTGATTACACTGCCGGGCGTTCTATGTCAGCAGGACCGCTCATGGTTTCGCTGTCCATGCTGGCTGTGCGGCTCCTCCTGTTCCTCCGTTCCTGTTTTCAAAAGTCAAACATGCTTAATCAATTGGTTACGGTAACATATTCAAAAATCAACACCCTCTATATTTAGTTATACTTGAAGCATCATTACATTACATGGGGGGAAAATGTTTCGGTGTGTTCGGAAAACAGCTTGTATAAAGCATTTTACTTGCCTTTTTCAATCAAAAAATAGCAACAATACCTCAACTATGCACATGGCTTGTCTGTAAACTTTTTCCCGGGTTAATTTATTAATTTATTTTAGTTGAAATAGACTCTTTATTTTGGTTAACCTAAGTATCCAACCCGCTCTGCGAGCCGACTAATCCTAGGGCGACCAACCGCCGTGCGCGTAGATCAGAGTCGTCGTAGGTGAACCTATTTTTACCAATAATGATAAATAACAAAAGATCTAGGCAAATGAAGAACGTCAAGAAGTACTACTGATACTTATGAAAATTAAGATTCTAGTTCTGCAGTCAAAACAATCAATTAATTCAAGCACTTCCAATAAGCATCGCACTTCTTTGCATGAACATATAAAGGTACCACCATGAACTCATAATCAATCTTAAGTTAATTTAAACACTTCTAACAGTCATTCATTTAGCCTCATCCGGTTTCATTCAAAATGATTAATTTGGTGTGAAGGCTATGCTAAAGATACTATTTCCTTATGTTTGGATTGGTAGATAATCGACTTCCTGATTTATTCAATTTGGTTATGCATATGTAATACAGAGAACTTGGATAACAAGGTCATAATGAAGATACAATAAGAAAAAACTATGACGTAAAGAGAAACGTTAATAATCGAGCCTTCATAGGCATCATTCAGTTTAGTTTGTAGCTTATAACGGATTCTGGATTTTGGCTAAAATGGAGTGGGTAATGCATGATTCCTACTTTTAGCTTTTACACCTACGTTCACATATTCACCACATTACTATTCAAACATCACTTTTTCTTTTCTTTAACACTACTTTTCCTTATAAAACTAATATTCCATCAATGAAACCATTTCGATTTGCACTACACATGCCAAATCGCATGATAAGTCAACAATAGATTGCATATAAAAAGTTACATTGTATATAGGGCATGGGGTGCCATGCATTCAGAAGATGGACATTCAAAAATCATAAGAAATGGTTTTGGTATGTATTAATAAATCGAAACAGGGAAATCAACACAGCTATCACAAGATGAAAAGCAAGAAAAGGCGAAAGTCAGTAGTACCTCACGATATGGGAAATCTGCATCAAGCATTCTTACAACCTGACTCATTTTAGGTCTCTTTTCAGAGTCAGGATCGACACATCTAAGTGCCACCAGAAGTGCACGTTTAAGAGCATGTGTCGAGGGTTTAGGATCAAGATTTGGGTCTACAACTTCCTCAGCTCTTCTTTGGCCCACCATCATTTTCAGCCACTCAACAAGATTAACCTGTCATAAGTTTAAAATACACTGAAATTGGACGTGAAAAAATTTAATTGGTAATGAATATCTCAAAGAAACAGTATGTGAGTGGATAGAGAGTGCCATATAGGACTAGTCTATAGGTATCAGTGTAGCACTCATTCCATGCATTAGATGATTTGTACCTCATTAGCAACGCGATTGTAATCCACTGGATCCCTTCCAGTTACTGCTTCTAGAAGAAGCACACCAAAGCTGTATATATCACTCTTTTCGTTTAACATACCAGTATTTGCATACTCGGGAGCCACATATCTGACGATTTCAAAACAAAAATTAAAATTTTAAAGTATTCAATCAGTCAATTTTTAGCTCAAGTAGTATAGAATATGTTAATCAAGAATTTGCAATCGTACCCAAATGTCCCCATAACTCTGGTATTTATGTGACTTTCGCCTGAATCCAAAAGCTTGGCCAATCCAAAATCAGAAAGCTTACCATTGAAGTCATGGTCAATCAAAATATTGCTAGATTTTATGTCCCGATGCACAACCTTTGGCTCTATAGCTTCATGCAAGTAAGAAAGTCTGCAAAATAATATGTAAAAGTTTCAATGCCAAGTGCACTAATCATAATACAAAGACTAAAACTATAGATTACACATTACAGATGGCAGGATGAGCAGGTTGGGAATAGGGCTGAAATGGGTCATTTTTAGTAAAGGTTGGGTTAGCTTTAACCATAAACTCCTCTCTTGTCCACTTTCTTAACTTTTTATATTTAAAAATGTTTTGATGACTAAAAGGAATATATATTCTTTTTCTTAAGGGCACTGAACGGGGAATATTGTTACATAAAAATATAAATCTTTAAATACAGATGAAGTAAGAGACTAGAGCATTAAACATAAACTTTGGAGGTTTATTATTCTGTTATCATGATATTCTGTGATTACATAATACTTTGTTCTCTTGCGGTTGATTTTTTTGAGTTGGCCCATTTGACTCATTGAAGATGGAACATAAAACAAATCAACCCAAGGGTCAAAATCACCACTTTAGTGTATCCAAGCAATTGGTATAGATGATTAACTTACGCTTTTGCAATACCAAGAAGGACCTTCATGCGAGCATCCCATGTAAGGACACCACATTCTTGAAAGTCTCCATGGAGCCATTGTTCCAGGTTTCCATTGTCCACATATTCATAAACAAGCATCCTAAGTTATTCAATTAAAGATAAATTATAATTCAATAGCTTTCACCTCCGATGAAACTCTAACGAGATATAAAAAATTGACGAACTAAGAACCCCAACTAAAATCCAAAGAACTTGCACAACAAAAGTTAAGAAAATTGCAACAAAATTAGAACGTGAATGTATTAATTTGATATAGAAATGTACCTCTGAGTTCCCTCTATACAATATCCTAGAAGTCGCACAAGATTCTTGTGACGGACGTGTCCTATAGCTTCCACTTCAACTCTAAATTCTTTCTCTGCCTGTCCCCTACGCATGTAATCACAGAATATCATGATAACAGATTAATAAACCTCAATATTGCCATGCATTTATAGCCGAATATTATACTCACAAATTGTTAAGTAGTTTCTTCACTGCAACCTCAGTCCCATTGATCAATGTCCCCTTATACACAACCCCATATCCACCCTCACCAACCACATTTTCACTGGAAAATCGTTTTGTTGCTTGCTCAAGGTCTCTCAAAGTAAACCAATGTCCCCAACCTAAATGTGAAGTTTCAGGTAACCCAACAAATGGAGATGCCATTCCTCCACGACCCACTGAAGATTGCTTCCAGATAGTTCCAGAAGTTCCTTCCTCCCCTGATTGTTGTGACCTGTATCCTCTTTCATACATTGAACTACTCTGACTTGCATTATCAGCGTCACCTCCCGATTTACTAAGTCCAATCTGAAACAGCATCTTTCCAGAACTCTTACCACTGGCTTCATCTGTAACAGTTGTTGATGGCTGTCCTCGATTATTATCATTGTAAGGACCTCCAACACTATCAACTCTAATATCTTTAGGCACATTTGGTATTTGGGAAATCGGATATCTATCTCTTCTTTGAGACTTCCTTTGGCACACAACCCACATTGATAAAAGACATAAAAACACACAAATAAACACACCAACACCTAAGCAGATCAAAACCCATACTTTAATCCCCATAAAGGAAGTCTTTTTCGATAAGCCTGAATCTAAACTCCCCGACATTTCGAATGACAATCATAAATTACAAAATTATCCTCTCCATGGCTTCAGCTAATCCATCTCCTACAAAAATTCCCCCAAAAAACAAAAAACACTTGAAATGTCAACAACAATTGCAGGGCTTAAAAAACTTCAAGGTTTTGTAATGCAATTAATCCAAATTATTTTGATAACTAACTTGATAACATAGATGCTAAATAACTAAATACCCGCATCAAAGTTCATTGCTTTACTACAAAAAAATTCAAACTTGATTAAATCTAATATGGGATAATTAGATTTTCTCTAAATGCAATATTAATATAAATTACAAAGCTCCAGATTTTGCAATGCAATTAACCTAAGTTATTCTTATAACTAAATTTAATAATATAGATGCTAAAAAACTATACACCCACATCAAATTTCATTGCCTTATAACATAAAAATGCAAACTTTGATACAATCCAAGAAAATATGACACAATTAGACTATATTAACGCCAAAATAAATGTAAATTACACACTTCAAGATTTTGTAATGTAATTAAGCCAAATTACTTCAATAACTAATTTTACAATAAGAAAAAAAAAAGGAGAGCAAAGAATCAAATACCCATATCAAAGTTCACTGCTTTATTACATCATAATGCAAACTTGATACAATCCAAGATAATATGACATAATAAAATTACACTAATGCAATTATAAATGTAAATCTTGGAATAAACTAAATGCATTTGAGAAGATTAAGTAGTGATCTATAGAAAGAAAATAATGTGAGGAAAGACTTACTGCAGATGAGATTAAATCTAATATGTAAATCAAGTTATTGTTGAATGAGAAAAAATAAAAATTAAAAAAATGTGTATGGATATAGGAAAGTGTAAGTATAGATTAATGGAAGTAGTGCACGCAAAGCCACCGAAAGACAAAGAAAAATCTGATGAGAAACAAAAAGTGAGTTTGGAAGTGTGAGTGTGTGTGTGTGTGTGAGTGTGGGCCAGGAACTTTCAGAAAATATAGAGAAAATATATACAGTGTAATCTAGACAACAGTGCACACTAGTACACCACAACAAAGGAAAAGAAAAAAGGAAGAAAAAAAGCCCTGGAAATAGGGTGTTTGGTATTAAATGTAGTTCTGCTTTAATTTAATTAGCTTGATTTTATAATTTAATGGTATAATGAATTCAAACTAAAATGGTTAATAATGGTTGACATTTGTTACTTTTGTATGATGGTCATCCTAATAAATACTTTTTCATTCCGTAAAATGCTCTCTCCGATATTTTAATTGTCCAGATTTAATTTATCAGGTCTTATGTCTTCAATTTTAATCGTAAATGTTTTTGTTTGTATTTTATAAGCAAGTACCCACACGTTGCGGTAGTGAGATAGTGAGGGTGATAGGTCATAGGAGATGATATGTCATAGTCAAATGTATTAGTCGTACGGGCTCCGCCCTCGGATTTAAAAATTCGTCGAAAGTATATCGAATAACATCTCTAATGAAAGAGCATGAAATTTTAAGAACACGCATATAATTTTTATAATTTATCGATGTACGGTTTTTGAAATAAAAGATTTTGAAAAAATTAGAGGTATAAAATGATTTATATAAGAGAGAGAAAGTTGTAGGCATTAATGTATGGTATATCATGCATTTTCATGTGTACATTGTTGAAATTGAATATTGAAAGTTAAAAAGTGAATTTGTTTTATAGTATAGAAGACATAGATATGAATGATATGAGTTTTAAATATAGTTTTCATTAATATAAATTTCATCAACTAACATATAACACAAAAATACGGTCACAGTTAAAAGAAACTCATTTAAAATTGGACGGAATTAGTGGATAATAATGTCGAAACTCAAAACTCTAAAGTCGTTTGAAAGATTAAATCACTGGGTTAAGACTAATCCAAAAATTCGGGCCTAACTTGGTAACTTATAATGAAAATGGTTTGAAGTGTTCTAAAACTTTATTCATGGAATTTTTGTTCTTTGGCATTTTGTATGTTTTACTACTTTTGTACATTGGTGACATGCATAGCCTCTAACTTTCAATTTGAATAATAAAATTTTAAATGATGTTAAATAAAAAGTATAAATAAAAACGTTTAATTTTTAGGAAAAATATAATTATACATCAATTCTAAATTATACATACATAAACACTTTTTGAATACCATGTATAAGTTTTTCCATGTAAGGCTCGAATCGTAATTATTAATCAGTGTTACCTAAACATCCATATTTAACACAAGCTTGTATAATTTTGTACGTGCCGTGTATTTTGTGTGAAATGATAAACGAGTATCACTTTTTATACAATATTAAATAGATATTTAAATAGTTTATTATGTTTGTTGAATGTCATACATACTTTTTTTTCTTTGTTATTTTTCATAAAGCCCATTTTGAGATGAGTTACAAGAGGACTTTCAATTTTTATTTTTTAAATAAATGAGAATTCTAACAAATGAATAGACACCCATATTTTCGAATGTGTATTTACACCAATAACTGACTAGTCTTTAGTTGTGTAAGTTGTACGTATTCTGTTTCTTACATGACTTCGATAAAAGAAATCTATCCAATAACAAAAATAAAAATAAAGGTTTTCGTGGAATTAAATGATATATGGCTACAGATATCACAACTTAATTTTGTAATTTTATACTTTATGAGTTTACGTTACAGATCATTCTTAGCTATCCTAAAATGTGTTTATCTAAAAAATATTAGATTCAAATATCAAGACCGTTTAACTAGGTCCATCAAAACTGTTTCCACTTGGTTGTGGTTTTATGCACTAAAATAAATTTTAGAGTAAATTACATAAAATTTATGATCTACTACTTATTTTTTTTACTATCCATATGTTGTTGGAAATATTTGCATAAACCATTTTTATAGAGGTAAACTAATAACATAAACTGTCTCCACTTGGTTGTGGTTTTATGCACGGTACAAAAATAAATTTTAGAGTAAATTACATAAATTTACGATCTACTACTTATTTTTTTCACTATCCATATGTTGTTGGAAATATTTGCACAAACCATTTTTATAGAAGTAAACTAAGAGTATTCACAATGATAAAAAGTCTTTAAAAGCTTTTTTATTCTGACACCTCATTATCCATTAACATAAACCTATTAAAAAGCTATTATTCCCAATGGAAAAGCTTTTTATGATTAAAATCATATGTATTTGGAAAAAAGCTTTTTGGCAAAAGGTTGAGAAAACCCAACTTATTCATCAAATAACCCTTTCAACCCAATGACATCAATCTATTGTAAAGACTTTTTTTTTCAAAAAAAACTTTTCATTAAACATCGTTGGAGATGCCCTAATAACATAAAGTGTACCCCATCCAACTTAAATGATTAAACTATCCTTGTTTCCATACTTTACGAGTTTACGGTTTACACTATCAGACAAGGGATGGATAGTGAATCAAATAAAAGACCACAGTGACGCTTGATGTACACGACTTTTATGTCATTTAAAGTGCATGAGGGACGGGGTATGTCATTAGTTTGCTCCTACAGGGACGGCATATGAAAACATTCCCAATGAGAGAGAGTAGATAGTAAAAAATACAAAGACCATAGGGGGAGGTTAATGCAACTTTTAATCACAGGTTGACCCGGCCCAATCGAACCCTTTATAACTCGACCCATTTCCATCGGGTACAAAAACTTACCCGACCCGAGAAAGTACTAGTTTCATTCGAAAAAGACAATATTGCTGAATTGTCCCACCACCACTCCCACTCCCACATAGGCAAATCTAATACGAGTAAAAACTTGAAAGATCATCTAATCTAATCTAGTTGGCATGAATTACAACCATTACACCCTTATCCAAACCCCTATCAATCTCATCTTCTATCCATCCATATTTCCAACCAATCCTTTCTCTTAATTTCCTTACCTTTCTTTTGCCTTCCCTCGATCATTTCTCCACTCACACACACACACACACACACTGTGCAAAATGGCAGCCACTTCATGTTTCCATGCACTCTCAGCAACCCCAGCCAGATCATCAGCAAACTCGCCTAAACCCATAATCAAACCCAACCAACTCATTGTTCGTTGCACCCAACAGAAACGTGAAGATGTTGCGTCCACCGATGCTTCCATATCCCGTAGGCTGGCTTTAACTGTTCTCATTGGTGCTGCAGCCGTTGGTACTAAAGTTTCTCCGGCTGATGCTGCTTATGGTGAAGCTGGTACGTTTCTTTTCTCCTTTTTTTTTTTTTTCTTCCAACGGTCAAACTAGCTAATACTGTACTAATTTGTTATGTACGACTAAAAATAGATTATATATTATAATGTACTAATACCGATCAGGGTGGGGTTAGTTCAATAATAAGATAATAATATAGGTGAATTAATTGTATTTTGATGAATGGATGTATGAACTGTAGCAAATGTGTTTGGGAAGCAAAAGTCAACGGAATTCTCGCAGTATGATGGTCCAGGATTCAAGCTGTCGATACCAGCCAAGTGGAACCCCAGCAAAGAGGTGGAGTTCCCTGGTCAGGTGCTTAGATACGAAGACAACTTTGACACCACCAGCAACCTTTCCGTTATGGTTACCCCTACCGATAAGAAATCCATCACCGACTTTGGTGCCCCCGAGGATTTCCTCTCCAAGGTTATAACTACAAGTTATATGATAATTTATTTATTTTGTTTAAAAAATTGTGACTAATTAATTATACACATTGAACCTGTTAGGCACATTTTCAATTAGCTAGCTAGGCACATATATATACTACTACTAGGCGTGCAACATGCACCTATTTTCACTAATTTCAAATTAGACGGTGGTTATTGACTAGCTAGATCTTAAATTAAATCGAAGTGTATATATATATGGAAATGAGATTTATTAAACATTGCGTTGCGGCATCGTTGTACAGGTCGATTACTTGCTTGGGAAGCAAGCTTACTTTGGAAAGACCGCATCAGAGGTAACCAATACTATTACTTGTTTAGGCAGGCAGGCATTTCAGTACTTTTAATTATGCCTTGTATTGTTTGATTGAACTGATGTATTTGTTACACAATGTGTATATGTATGTATAGGGAGGATTTGAACAAGATGCGGTAGCAACAGCAAACATATTGGAGGTTTCAACACCGGTGGTTGGTGGGAAACAATACTACTATGTGTCAGTGTTAACAAGGACTGCTGATGGAGACGAAGGCGGCAAGCATCAACTGATCAGCGCGACCGTTTCTGATGGAAAACTTTACATCTGCAAGGCCCAAGCAGGCGACAAGAGATGGTTTAAGGGAGCAAAGAAATTTGTTGAGGGAACAACATCTTCATTCAGTGTAGCTTAATCAAATTTTATGAGCTTTGTGTAATTACTACTAGTACGTATAATTAATCGCCACGCTCAACATCGAGTATGGTGTTTCCTACGTATTCATCATCCATCAGAGACGACGTTTGTGTTTTTGATTGATCTCAAGTGATTGTGGATATAAATTGTCTTAAGATTGATCAATATAAGGTTTCACCCCCCCTTTTGCATAATTAAGTCACTTTGATTACAATGTTTGACTTAATATTATACTTCTATATATGTGATTTTGATGTAATAATCAATTTGAAAACTTATACTCGTATATAAAAACTTCACAACTTTGTCTTTTCAAGATGATAATGTGTTGTCTCAATGTTGTAATAAACATTTTTAGCTTGTTCAGTGAGGATTGTAGGTGGTCGTGTATAGTTGCTAACCTTCCACTTGTTTTACTTGTAGAGTCAAAATTATATAAATGATGAATTTCATCGACCATAAAATACATATGTTATTTACCTAAGTAGGGATGTTGAATTACTATGTGGGGGACGCTGAATATGTAGGAAGGAGTAAGAAGTATTAACGATTATTTTGCATTTCTAAAGTTTAAGTGATTTAACAACCATTTGATAGTTTTTGTACAGATACATTTAGGACGATGACCTATACATCACTTAATTGTTATAGGTAAAACACTAATTAAAAAACACTATGGGTATCCCAACCACACTTTTTGGTATCCCAACCAAAAAGTGTGGGCCTCGTGTCTATAATGGTATATATGATAGAGTAAAAAACGGGCCTCTGTCATTAATAATCTGGTCGGGTTACCAAAATCATGGTCGGATACCATAAGCCTTAAAAAAATTGTGTTTTAATGGGTTGTGCTAAATATGTTGGGTAGTGTACCACTAAAAGTATACGGTATACGGAACACCATTATCAATACTTCAAACGGATATCTTGAACGAGTTGTACTTGGAATATAGTTAGATGGAGTAGTATTTTTACAAAGTTATGGTACGTACATAATCGGTCTTGGTTAGACCGTGGACATCTTAGTCGACTCGTTAAAAAAAGAACACGTTGTTTTCAACGCCATCCATTTCCAAACCTTCCCTTTTTCACTCGAGTGAACACTATCACCGGAAACACACTCATCCGACCCACACTACTAAACCAATATGTCAATATATCACAACATCCATATAACCACCACCAACCGCCATCATCCACCACTCACCACCACCACAAAAACACCTCATTTAACCTTCACATCCTTCAATCCCCTCTTGCTTTCAACAACAACCAACCGCCGTAACCGCTCAATTCTAACCGTCTCCGCCGCCGCCGCGAAGAACAGCAATACAAACCCTAAACAATCAAATAACAATAAACAAAACGAAATCGAAGAAGAAGAAATAGAAGAGGATTTACCATGGATACAAGAGAAAGCATTAGATATAGTTGAATTCAGTGGCTCCGTAACACAAGCTTTACCTGGTCCACGCGTCGGCCAATCTTCGCTTCCCTGGATTCTCGCTGTTCCGTTGGCGTATGTCGGTGTTTCCTTCGTGCTCGCAGTTGTTAAAACTGTTCGCAAGTTTACTTCTCCTAAACAAGCTCGCCGTAACCGGGTCCATATTTCTATCTCTTCTGTATCTTTATATATATATATATATATATATATAATAAATTGTGTATGCATATGTTTATTGCTTACTTTAGGTTAAGCACGAGCTCGTTTTTTATTAGGTTTTGTTCCTAACTGCATAGTGAACTATAGTTGAACTTATTTCAACTAGGAGCGAGTTTTTTGTACGGATAGGAACAAAATTCAACCCAATGGTGCAACTAGGAACTTTACTCAAAACTTTTGCAAAACAAGGAAGTTCGGTGTCTTAGAACTTGGCCACTTACATTGAAGTCCGGTGTTGTAGACACCGAACTTGTCCAATATATTTGTAAATCTGAAATTGAAGTTCAAGGACCACCAACAGATTTACTCCACGTGGGCAAGTTCGGCGTCTACAACACCGGACTTCAATGTACGTGGCCAAGTTCGGTGTCTTAGACACCGGACTTCCTAGTTTTACAAATATATAGGTCTTGTTCCTAGTTACACCAACAGAGGGAGTTTTTGTCCCATCCATACAAATTTTTCACTAGGAGCAGATGATGAGACACAGTTTTGTCCCAAGTTAGGAGTGGATTATTAAGGGGGGTTCATCCCAGACATGCGTGGTTCGTGCTCCGCATAATGCCCAATTGGATGTCACTGTGGTGTCTCGAATGCTAACTACTAATTCATAGTTCAAAAAAAAAAAGAAGAGATAATTGGGAATTTGGGACAGCCACTCAATTTATTTGAGGATTTAACCTAACCCTCATTTCAATTGCGTATAGGGAGTAAGGTATAATGGTGTACAAAACCAAGGTCAGATTTTGAGACACAAAGTCAGTGTCCTTGGCCTTGCAAAAGGTAGGAAACTTGGGTGTGTGATAGAGTCACAAAACCTTGAAGCCTTGGTGGAAAACGGTTGCTTCTAAATGTTTGGATCATGATAATGGGAAGTAGATTAGAGTTGTTTCGATAATCTTTTGTTTTTGATTAAATTGACTAATGCCAAATCATACACTTGGTTTACCCATTGAGTTCAGACTTCCCTGAAATACAAAATTCCCTTGTTGCATAAATTTTCCTTCTAGACTTGTTCACTATCATTATTACGTTCTTACAAATTTTTGAAGTTAAAAGGCAATAATACGTGAACAACAAAAGTGATTTGCATCTGACAGACAAGTCTACTATGTATCACTTTCCCTGATTATTACCCTAACATCCTTTTTTAAAATTCATCCAAGTTTTGGAGATGACAGCGATTTCCTATTATTTAAGTCTTGTTGTTTTTTTTTTATGAATTATCTAAATGGTATATGACGTACATAGCTAACACTTTAAACTTTGTTATGTTGAAGGGTTCTTTAATTGTATACTACATGCGTTTCTCACTCATGATTTTTACTGAATTGACCAAGGAGTCTTGTTCAGGAATCAAAATAGACCACAACCGCATTTGCTATAAAATTTAAAAGCAGATGACTTCATTGTGCAATTAATTTTTCTAGCTGGCAAATCAGAGACGACCACCAGCTGAAACTATGATACTTGCTTGTACAATTTGTCTGCTCACTTATATATGTTTACTATTGTTATTATTAAAATTAAGTCTTAACCATGTAATTTTTCATTCTTTTTCTATGCTCCCTAAAATAATTGAATAATCTGATGCATTATTATACGACTAACGGGAGGTGTGTTTTCAGGTTAACAAAAATGCAGCACTATGCAGATCCATAGATGATTTACTTGAGAAAGAGGGGAATGGAGTACAACACGAAGCTTTGAAGCATTTGATGCAGAAGGTGATATACATATAACCCTTCACTTGACATTAAGAAACACTTTTGTCTTTGTCATGATATACGTCCTTACCTGTCTTTCTTTTTTCCTTTTTTTGGTTTCATTTTTAGTTTCCACATCGCCTAAAACTAAACCACTGTGGCACTGCCTATAAATTTTTATCCGAAATCGTGCAAACACTTTCAATAATGGAAGGACAATTTCCTCTCTTTTTTTTCGTCAAGGATGGTGGTTGGTTTGTGGATTGGTTTTAATATGACAAATTATCGTGTACTGTTGGATTTGTTTATTTTTTCTTCTTTTCATATGATTATCCATCAACATATGTGTTAAATGGTTTGTAAGTATGGACTATATGGACCATAGTAGTTCTGTTTTTTTACCAACTAGCTTTTGGAATTTTTATTTTTATTTAATCACTTTTCAATTTCATAGTTTCTGGTCCCTGTGTGCTTTTGTAGTGTCTTTATTAATTGATTTTTGTATGCTAAACCATTGAAACCCGGTGAGGTATTATGATTGGAGTATAAATAGGAGTACATTAAAACTAATGGCTAATGCTAGAAACCCTAAACCACAAACGGGCTGGGCGGACCATACTAATATAATCTAATCCAATCATTTGATACTGTAACAAGGAGTATTCGATACCAATATAATTTCATATGCAGACAGGCTTCAGTATGGCGGAGATTTTGCGTAAATACATTCGATATTCCTTGAATGAAAAGCCTTTCAACCCCAAACTGGTTGCAGCACTGATTCAACTCAGGAAAACAACAATGTTGGATGATTCTCAAATCGCTGAAATATTGAATGAAATTTCAAGACGACTTGTCAAAGATTATGGTACAAAATCTGCTTATGTTTTATGCAAATACAATAAATCTCAATGAATTCTCTAGAATTATCATTGCGCTTTATTTTCATTACTTAGTCAAATTGTGTGAAATTGGTGATTTCTTTCAATCAGTTGTTATCTTAGGCAATAATTACAAGTTACTTGGAGTTAATCAGTGTCCTCTTCTTTGTAATTGTTAGAATTATTCAGAGAGAAATTTTTCTCTCAATGTGTGTGTTCATATATTGCCACTGCTATTGTGCGACAACTAGTTATTAGTAATCTCTCTTTGATGGTGGAAATAAGGTAAGGTTTTCCAAAGATATCTACACTTCATAATAAAATGAAGGTATAGCTTGACTGGTAGCTAAAACAGACAAAGTGAAAGGGTAACATATGTCCAATACAAGTAAGAGAGAAAAATAAAGGAACTATAGAGAAAGAAAAATAAAGGAACGATATGAAACTCAAATGAAATTTATATCTAAATCAGAGTTGCATCTGTGCATATAATTGGTGCTCTTTGTTTGCTCAATATGTTCTTCCATGTTGCAGGTCCAGTAGTGATGAATACATCAGGATATTCAGAAAAGGGCTTAAGGAGAAAGCTTACTGTCCAATCTTTGTTCGGAAAACTTTTCTATCTTTCAGAGGTAAAATCAAATTGATCTTTTCTACTAGGGCAGTTATTTTTTAAGTGAGTTCTCATTCAGCATTTTAAATTTCTAAGAAGTTCAATAACCTGCTCCTAGATGATTTTGTTTTTATCATCTTTACATTCAAGGTATTATAATCATGATGTATTACAAATGTGGTCGGGTAGATTTTACTTTTTAGTACTTGTATGTCAAGAAAAAAGGCCACACTTCAAGTCATCAATTATGTGTTATCTCCCATGAATGCAAATAATCCTGGGTAAGTGGGAATGTCAGCCATATAATTATCTGATCATTTGCATAATTGCATTCTTGCAAGATATTAGTCACATACTCACATCAATTCCTCCATGAGTTTTCCCTGTTTAGTCCTATAAAAGATATATTATGTTTCTGATTTTAGTTACAGTCTTCTGTCAAAATATGATTTTCTTGAATTTTGAACCTTTGCAAAATTAGATGAAATATCATACTTTTGTACATTTATTGTGTTAAATACTCTTCTAAGGCTAATTACAATCAACTTTAATAACGATCAAATTGATTATCATCTTATCCATTGAATTGTTATTATTCTCATCCTCATTGTGTTCCCTCAAACCTAGCTGTTAGTTTAGTTTGATTGCTAGTTGATGATATTATTGATGCTTATATTCATATTGCTATATGACACTAGCTCCCTGAGTTCTGCGGAAGAGACAGCTCCTTGATAGTGAAAGAAATATTTGGCGTTGCAGAGTAAGCATCATTCTTTTTTAAGTAAATTACTTTTGTAACCTTTTTGGCATGTTGCCTCAAAACAACATTGTAAGAAAATACGACCAAAATCATTGACCTCACAAAATTTTAGCATATTTGTTCAACTTTGTTAAGTATATTTTTTACAAATTTAAGTATAATGGTTAATTGTGTTTCAAGTATAACGTGCCCCTTTTTTTCTGGGTTATTCTAAATATGAGTACATGACAGTAGTTTATCTACAAATCTTTAAATAATATCTTTTCTCGAGAATAGACCTGACAGATTGGCCGGGCTGGTGTTGGCAACAAGTAATCTTTTAGTCCGGTTGACTAGTTGAGGTCCGTTTTATGTGGTAAATATGATTACCGAAATTTGTAATAATGGTATACGTTTTTTTAATAAGGTCCCTTTTTCCCATTGACCCTAGGGTCATTTTTTGGCTATTATTTATATTGATATGTTTGAGATTAAGTGTAACCCAAAAAAACATGTTTGCTCATGAAATTTCGTAGTGAGGATGCGGAAAAACTGCGGTTGAGTACAGTTGCGGAAGCCGGTGATATGGAATCACTTGAAAAGATGGTTGATGGTATTGATTCAGAGGAGTCGGGTGATGAATCTTCATTAGGGGATCCATAGATTTTGTTTCTACAGGTTTTATAGGTTTTTTTGTAAGACTGTTGAGAGATATATACAAGCGGCATGAAAAAATTGTTGTAAAATGTTCATTAATGAAGATGAACCCGTTAAAAGATGTGATTTTGCATAATTCATGTTAAACACACATGACATATCTTACATCTTCTATCAGAGCCAATTGTGATTTTGCATCTTTGGTTGGTCACAACTAAGATTGCTGATTGCGATCAACAGTAACGAGTTAAATGTTGCATATGTGGATCTGATAATGATACATAAAATATGAAAGTTTATATGTATTAAACTATAAATTATTGGGTTTGTTGGTTGGTGTTGATTCTATTCGGAGTGGGGGGTCTTTGAGCCCGACGCCGCCCCCTAAGTCCCCATCTACATTGCTTCAAGGGGTTTCTTCCTTCAAAAAATTTCTCTCTTACTTCCCGATGAATTTTTGCCGCCCCTCCCCCTTTTACTTTATATATATATATATATACACATTATATGTAATTTCAAAGACCCCTAAAGGAGCCCAGGGATGCCTCACTCCCTCCAAAAGGAGGGCTCCTTTTGAAAGGAGCATCCGCCACGTATCGCATGCCGCCCCCATGTAGGAAGCCCCATTTGCCCCCTCACTCCTCATAGCCTTAACTTCAAAAACAACCAATATTGATCGACATATAGAAAAGCTAACAATACGTGAGTGTTTCACACTTAAACTTAAATACCCAACAACCTTATATTCTCATCCCCATATATATATATATATATATATCATCATTCTCAAACTTCTTGGGTTAAAATTAATAATAATGTATATGATTTTGTTTTATAAGAAAGTTTATACCATAGACAAAGATGTTGAATAAGTGTATGTAACAATGTTTCAAGTTCGAACGGTTGCTTCAATCGGTTTTATTGTTATCCAGTTCTGATATAAACGTATATATTTTTTATTAAATTTGATCTGAAGTGAAGTTACCATAAAAAAATTTTTATTAATTTATATGTTAATTGTAAGAATATTTATATTGAATAAAATTTATCATGTTAACTTAGATAGTTTAAGAAGTTAACTTTTTTACTTCAATAGATAAACAAACTAATAAGCATTAAATTTGATGTTTTTCATTACATGAAATAAAACTATTTTAAGCTACATAAATCTATCTTCTTATTTAACTTCACTAGTGAATTTACCTGGGTTTAACCTAAGCGTTTTAATTAAAATTATAAAACTATAAAATATGTTTGTAAATTTTGTTATTTAATTATAAATCGATATAAAGATGATGAATTGAAAACATAATAATTATAAAAAGATTTCTTTGTTTGTAATAAAAGATTAGTAACCTTAAATAAGTATTTAGTGAGTTATTTTTAATTAAAAATATTGTAAATTATTTATGACATCATAATTAAAATAAAAAGCTTTTAAGAAAAAATGTAGATTTGCCACATCATATTTTTTCTAAAAATACTTTTGAAAGACAATTGTCTTTTATTTAGTATAGAGATAGAGATAGAGATAAGAATATTTTTTTTCTTCCAATAATAAATTGAAATAATGTAGAATATATTTTTTTTCTTTTTACATATAATAAAAAAATATTACTCGTAACATTTTATAAAATTAGTTAATTAATTATTTAGGAGAACATACATTCTTTATATGTGTTAAATTAAAGCCAGCATCATACCAACCAATAATATTGAGTAGTTTCTGTTTAACTTTCTTTTTTATTTTTCTTCAAGGTTTCACACACAGACGTATATATATGATCTAAAAGTTTATATAAAAACCAGAAAAGAATGTCAAGCAGATCTACCACCCTTTAAAATCAAAAAACTTTCTTCTTCTTCTTCTTCCTCAATCATTATCATTATATACTTATAATTTCCCAAAAACCCTAAAATTCAACTAAACACTCCCATTATCATTAGTTAGAATTAAAATCTTTAATCTTCATTATTATTATTATTATTATTAAGTAATAATTAATGAGATGGGCAAAGTTTCAGTAATAATTTACATAACAGTAGCTTTACTAATCCTCTTATTAATCTCACATTCCCCTGATAAATCTACTCACCGTCACCGCCGTCACCGCCGCCTCAAACTCCGGCCACACCCACAACCCAACACCACCGACCACCACATCTCTTTTGACCCATTAATCGCTGACATTGAAAGAAAACGTGAAGATAAATTATGGGAAGAAAAAAATCAAATCTTTAACAGCAATCATCATGAATCCGACCCGGCACCCGGGATGAAATCGCAACCCGAATGGGAGGATTTTATAGATGCAGAGGATTATTTGAATGATGAACATAAGTTTAACATAACACATAGGTTGGTGTTGTTGTTTCCTAGGATAGATGTTGATCCTGCTGATGGTTTTGTTACTGAACATGAGTTGACTGAATGGAACCTTGAACAAGCTCAAAAAGATGTTCTTCATAAGTCTCAAAGAGAGATGGAGTTGCATGATAAGGATCATGATGGTTTGGTTTCTTTTGCTGAGTATCAGCCTCCTAGTTGGGTTCGAGATTCCGGTACTATGTTTTTTTTTGTGAATTTTCAATGAATATATAATTATATATGTTGGTTGGTTATCGATTGTCGGTTATGCTAGATAAGTTGTTTTCGTGTAAGGTTTTGTGATATATGTGTAGTTGGTATGCTTAAAGTTGGAACTTTATGATGCCCCTTCTGTTAGTTAGTAATTTTTAAGTTGTAATTTTTATGATAGCTTTTTGTGTATAGTTTGGGTTTTGGAGGTTTTTTTAAGAGAATGCCTTCACCCCCATTAACGCCTACTACCTTTAGGAGCCTAAGGCAGGTGGAATATCCTCTCTCTATCGGTTGCTAAATGGAACTCTTCGTTTCCGTTAAAGGGAAAATGCATTTTAGGATAACTTTAACTGGCTATGCAAAACGCCTCCAAGGTGGCCTAGTGGTTAACATAAAGGACCTCTTTATAAGAAGTCTTAGCTTCGAATCTCGTAGGTACAATCTTGGGGATGGCCATGGAGAGTTTTGAAAACATTCAAGGGATACCCCTGTGATGCTGCGTACATCTGTGTAAGAAAAACTCGATTTCCTTCCTAACCTGAATAGGGAACACCTCATTTGTTTTCCACGCTGATCTTCAATTTGTTAGCAACTTAGCATTCTTTTCGTTTAGTCAACTAGGGTGAAATTGATCAGAAGGTTGATTGAATCCCATCAGTTTTTGGCCAATTTGAGGATCAATTGATCAAAATTGACCAGTCTCTCCGTGAGAGAGAACTTTACGTTGTTTGAGTTTGTGGGACACCGCGTTTATCAAAAAAGAAAGAAACCGGACAAACTGATAAAAATAAAATCCCCAAATTAAAGATTGTTTCGTAGTAAGTTAGTCTAAATTGCAATTTATCCCTACTAGTTACTAGGTTCACGACTCTTCTATGAAAGATAGTTTATAGATAATTTAGCTTGTGCCTTTTAATTTTGATCTAGTATCAACTTATTCTATCATGTACTTGACTGTGATAGACTTGGGGCCTTTTCTAGTATAGATGTACATGCTCGTTTCTTGTCATAGAGGAAAGAAATGTTTGATCAATAAAGGGACCTGGATCATTGATTTGTGTGAGCAGTTTCTCTGCACTAGCTTAATCATAACCAGATGTTTTCCGCTTATCTGTTTGGAAACCCGAATACTCTTCTTCAAACTGTCAAATAACTAGAGATTCATGGACTAAACTATATGCATTCATGATAGCCTCTCTTTTTTTGTTTCTTTTTTACAAAAGAATATAGTAAATGTTAATATAACTTTCTAGATGGCCTTTTATGTTTGGATATTTCACTTACAACTCAACTGGCTATATTGTCACTAGGTAATAATTCATTTGGATACGATATGGGTTGGTGGAAAGAGGAACATTTTAATGCATCTGATGCTGATGGGGACGGTTTTTTGAATATCACCGAATTCAATGAGTAAGTTTATCTACTCTCTTTAAGCTATATGAAGTTTTAGGCTTGTAGCTTCTTTTACGGCCTGCATCTTGTTATTTCCATTAATTTGTGCCATCTTTTGTGATATCCAGCTTTCAGCACCCTGCGGACACTAAGAATCCTAAACTTCTTCGGTGGCTATGCAAGGAAGAAGTGAGGTGCGTGCTATTTACAACTAAGCGTTATAGTGTTATTTCTGTTTAGCTAGAGAACTTCACATGAACAATATATAAATTTATATGCATACAAATGTATACAAAATTACCCAAGTTATGTATTATATATGGACTTTGCAACATAATACATCAAATTTTTTATCTTGTTTCAGTGAACGCGATACTGACAAAGATGGGAAGATAAATTTCAAAGAGTTCTTCCATGGACTATTTGACCTTGTTAGAAATTATGATGAAGAAATTCATAATTCTTCACATTTTAATAGTGATTCGTTAGAGTCCCCAGCAAGGAGCTTTTTCGCCGAGCTTGACAAAGATAGTGACGGGTATATCTAGACCTATATTCCCAATTAAGCCTGTATATAGTAGATGTCCGAAACAATGTAGGTTTGATGAGACTGAATTTTATATTGTAGTTGCTTGTCTGATGTTGAACTGCTACCTATCATTGGAAAGCTTCATCCGCCAGAGCGTTACTATGCTAAACAGCAGGCAGATTATATTATATCACAGGTGAGTTTTTTTAAAGTGCAGTGTCTAATCCTGTGGCTAAGTTATATTCTAGCCAGCTAAATGCAGTTTCTTATATGTGTGCGTACGACCGTACGTACATTTATTTTTAACTATGCTACCATTTATTTCAATAGATTGTGTTTTATGCATTTGTATACGGTCTCATTCAGGATTTCAGGATAAATGGATTTTAAACCCTATTTGTGAATATCAGGATAACATTGTAGGTTGCATTTGTGGGACATTTGTTTGTGTTAAAATGAAATTATTAAGAACCGTAAATCAGTGTCTTAGTGTTTGTAGCTAGAGGTGGCAAAACGGGTGGGCGATATTCAAATGTCAAATATCGACCATGTTTGAAGTGATTCAAGTAACATAGGTACCTGACAACTCACAAATTCCTAATTAATTCCTCATTTGTATTTCAGGCTGATACAGATAAAGATGGACGCTTGTCATTGACAGAAATGATCGATAGTCCATATGTATTTTACAGTGCTATATTTAACGAGGATGAAGATGAAGATTATGAATACCATGACGAGTTCCGCTAATCTGAAGATTTGGTAAAGACTTCCACGATTCTTTTGGTGTATGACTATTTATGTTTGCAGCATAGTATTAGGGTCCGATGATGTTTCTTCTGCAAATGTAGAATAACTTTGTTCTTCATCAGATAGGTTCTAAAGCAAACATTTTTTACTTCAGTTTCTGAACCATAGGTACAATTTGATGATAGCAAGCATTTTTGTTTCCTTTTCGAGGAATATCCTGATTGAATGGATAGTGAGCGAAAAGCATATATTTGTCATCAAGCTTCAAATTGTGTATTTTATTGTTGTGATTGATACCTATGGGATTTCATCATGGCACTCGTATAGACTTATCAGAGTCTGCTGCATGTTTTTTGACACTGGATAATAATAGTCGATATTGTCTGTAACCTTGTCTTTAGTCGTCCTTTAGTGTATGATCATTTGTTTTTACATTTTGGTTATTTCTGTAGTAAATTGACCTTATCTAGTCATAAAACATTTTATAGAAGATAAACTAAGATGAAGTATGTTGCTTGCTTTTGTTCAGTGCTTACGTGATAAATAAAAATTACATATTTTGAGGAAGCAGCATGATAGATAGTGATATGAGTTGCCTATTTCGACCTCTAGTTTCAAATCGATTATCCTTTTTATGGTCTTCATAGTAATATGATTTTGAATTTGAGGCTAACCACCCGGATCACACTAAGTCTTATTTGTGTATGTTGTGCAATTCAAAAGTATGGCTTAGGTTTTGAAATTGGGTAAATCTGATAATAAGATCATATATATATCAACATAAACCACTTGGATAATCAATATTTGATTTCTGTTATTCATCCATCGCATAAGCTATAAAAGATGTATATGCTTCTTTGCCTGACTGGGCTCTGAGCGCATCTTAAATTTAAATTACACAATCTCAAACCAAACTGGAACACGGATTCTTGCTTCAGTATTGTGTAAACACCACACCCAAACGAGATAACAGAGTCAGGCAGGTTTGGTTCATTCATTTGAAGAACACCTCTATCTCAATACAAAAACATTTCAAATAAAATAAAAAAGATAATGGAAATTGTAGACGTGAACGCGAACTAAATCATCCAAGAGTAATTACGAATGTTACATTGTATAAATGTATGAAATAAGAAGCACCGAAAGAAACAGGGAGTACCCAAAAAAACATGCCTCCCCTTTCACCTTTCACGAGTGTACCTCTCTATACACGGAAGTCATCCTATTAGTTAAAACTGTTTAAAGTTACGACTGCACCACATGCAGAAGAATTACCAACTTCATCACATCTCTTTCCAATTTAACGTCACAGCGAGGATGAATAAAAACCATCAAACTGCACCATGCAACAAAACCTGCATTTGCCACCACCAGGATTACCAAGAAATGGTCACATTTCATGCAGGGCCAACAGAAAAAGCATTCATAACCTAAAGTTGTCAATTATCCATGACACCATTTGGGACCATATTATGACCAGATAGCATTTAAAGTTTTGTACAACACTGTCTATAACATCTAATTCACCCTCTTACCGACTCAGGATTCACTTGACCAATGCTCCCTCTTGGATCAGTCAAACCAGCAACCTGCATGGACCTTTGTGAAAAATCAACTAACATCTTCCTCTGATTATTATCAGTGTGTGGAAGACTGGCACGCAGAAGTTCAACCGGCATTTCTCTACTGATAGCAAGTGCTGCCTCTGAAGCAACAATTTCTGTGGTTGGTGGGACCTGTGTACACATAGCTTGTACTAAACTATCATACTTGCTTAAGCAGTATTTCGTAAGAAGCCCAAAAAACGCATCGAAGGAGGCTTGCCATAGCTTAGGATTTCGCAACCCAGAGTTGGTAGAAACTGGAGGGTTACTTAACAATGAAGTGGCCCGATCCAAAACAGATTTTAGAACAACCGAAGCCCCGTCTCCGGACTGGCTCCCGAGAGGACGTAATGGTGGCTGCTCTGAAGAACACACTACTGCAGCAAGACAAGCACTCAAAGAATTAAGATCCATTGAACCAACGCATGTGGTGACCGTTTTTGCTAAACCAGTAATGGTCATGGACGCTGATGGGTCAGAAGGAAGGCCGCCAAATAGAAACCTTAAGTGACGGAAAATCGCCATGCATACTATCCGTGCAAGTTCACCACTTGGTGAGAGAAGCTGAAGGTATTTTGATATGAGTTTGCGGCCTTTGGGAAGTGATACTAATCGTAAAAAGATGATATCATCCTTAGCAGTCAAACTTTTCCCGAGAGGATCAACAAGCTGAAGTGATGTAGCTAACCCTTCTAGAAGAACCTGCCTTCTTTGTCTTATTTGTATACCGCCATCTTGAGGCTGACTAGATTGTAGGAGACGATCAATGTCATCCACATCAAGAAGAAGATAAAGGCCATCTTCGATCATAATTCTGGCTGCAAGCATTGGTTCTTGTTCTAATGGTCTCTCAGATGCTTGGTTTTCAGAACCACCATCAACAGGAGGATCTACTTCAAGAAGAGGCTGGGGCCTACGGATGAATGTTAATGAAATCCTTCCATTAGCATCAATATTGACATTATTTTTCGATTCTGTACTGTTACGTGAGGATCTAAAGGGTGAATCTTTAAGATGAGCGGGACAGAAACGGGTTTTTGACTTTGAATCAGAAGAAATTTTAGCAATTCGGGCTTGGTGATAGTAATCGTCTATGTATGGGTCATTGCTGTGAGTTGCAGAATGCTGCATCCTAAGAACGGATTCAATCTCTTCGGATGTCATGTATTTTGATTTGAATTGTACCTGAAATTTATCACTCTTCTGGTTACTACTATCAGAGCCCTGACGAGAAAGTCGTCCACTTTGCCGATTGCTTTTTTGGCTCGTTTTGGATTTTCGACTACTTAAATGTAGTGAACGGGAAGGGAGTGGGCACAGCTGAAGTGGTGCATAAGGACCAACAGAGTGTTGAAGTGGTGATATAAAATGTGGTGATAGTGATCCATTATGAAGCAATTTCTGCTGAAACGTGTTGCTCAATAGGCCCGCATGGTCCACATGTAGCATATGATTGGCCCAATTATTTTGTGGCTGAGAATAATGTGAAAGAACAGGAGGAATTAAGTGTGACCCACTTCCACTATAACGGGATCCATGAAGAACACGATTTAAATGCAGCTTACTGGAATTCAATAAAGGTGAAAGATTTGGCTCCGAAAAGGGTAACTGGGCATTGGAAGAAAGATTCATAAAATTTGAATGCTGGCGTGGCGAGGAGAGGTTTGCTTGACTAATAGGAGGGAAGGAAGGGAAAGATGGGTCAGGTACCAAAACAGGTTCACTGAGGACCTGCTGTTGTTCAACAGGGTATGATGATGCTCTGTACAATGGCTTTGAATCTGAGTAAAGATGAGGTTGTGATGACCATCTTCTGCTTCCTTGGTAGCATTCAGTGTCAGTAATATGTTGGTCCAACCACTCTGTCAACTCTCTTTCTTGCAACCATTCGGAAGCAGATGAACCTGAAAATAGTTTAGTTGGATCAATTGTGGTAATACCTATAATAAAATAAAAAGGAAAACAAGATGGTAACAGAAGATTGTCATTTATATACTCACTTTCCTGTAAAATAAATCACAATAAATGACTGGGTTATTTGTGTACTCACTTTCCCTTGAAAAAGATCCAGATCCTGATCCTCGGTCACCAATAACTCCAGGATGCCTAGGTCCACTAACTGATCTGTTCAACTGCAGAGCATATACCATACCGAAGTTACTCAATTTACACAAAATTAATGCAGATAACAAAGAGATTAATGAGATAATAACACAGAATTATTGATTACGAATTAAAACATGTCAACTAATGGAACAAATGCATTTTGCGTAGTATACATAAAAAGTTACAACGCAAACATGTCATTTTGAGCAGCAACACACTATCTCTATAGTTAAACAAAATAACTATTGAAAAATGTTAGATTGCATAAATTATATCTTGAAAGCTCGGGTTATCCGGGGATGGTGAGTCTTTTTGAGTCAGATGTATGCGACCTAACTGGGGTTTCCTTATGATCGTTTCCACCCATTTCCTGGCCACCCCCAAATTGATTATCTGGAAAGGCTTTGAACCTGAGACCTCTTCTAAGAAAAGAGGACGCCTAACCACTAGGCCACCTCGCTGATGGTTATATTTATGCAATAAACTTTGCTTAGTCATACAGCTTAAAGATACTATGAGCCTGTGAGTACGAAATTACTAATCTAACTGAAAATCTAGTAATGGAAAATTTTAAATAAGATTGCTGGTGGAAGAAACTGGACTAGTGAACAAATTAGCACAACAGCTGTCATCAAAACTTCAAAAGTTTGAATCATCTTTAGGTTATTAAAAACAGTGTAAAACTACTAACGGAATATGACATTCACATATCCATGAAAATGAAAAATATATAGATATAAAAAAAAAACCCGCAAAGATAAGAAAAGAAAGGTGCTTCCTAAAAGACCAATGAAACCTAGGACATGTTTTTAACTTAAATAGATAGAAGACTTGAGATTTCAGTTAAATCAAAAAACTACGACGCAGATTTAGTTGAGTTGCAAAGTTTTAGTGCTTCCCAGGCTTCATTTTGTATCACCATCGTACCCTCAGATATGCTAAATGATGTATTGCAAAATGACCATCAGTAACTTTACCCACCATCACACTTGTTTTATGTTGAACAAGCAAACAATTGTTCATACAAAAACAAAGGAATAATAAATACTACATAGTGTAAGGATAATTGTTTTATGTAAAGAGGCACTTTCATCCAAACTCTGAACCTTTTCCGTTCTAACAATGGTTTATTTGCTGTAAAAGAACAAGTACAAGGGCTCTCTACTCACTTTATGATCTTTAATCTTGTAACTGAAAGTGCATAGACATTTTTTATTCATCTTATGCAGGAATATATCTCTGGAAATACAAGATAGCACGTCTATCAGACACTCCATTTTTCATTAAAGAACATGTAACAACATCCTAACCAGAACCTGGCACTGGACTACTGGGTTGATCTAAAGTAATTCAGCCACTAAAAGCTTAGAAATTATGTACATACTTTCAGTGGCGGGGCCAGGAATGTAGTTTAGGGGTGGCCAAAATTAGTAACAGTTTTCATGCTTCCTACTCGAGTTATCTTGGAAATGGAACAGATGTTGCGGGGTTTCTTGTGGTGCAAGGGTGCCTTAACTCGTGGAAAATCTAAAGTAGCATGGGAAGTGGTTTGTTTACCAAAAGAAGAAGGCGGTTTAGGGATTCGAAGACTTTATTACTTTAATTTAGCTCTTATTTCGTCTCATATTAAGGATCTGCTTACTCTCAAAGAATCCTTGTGGGTCAAATGGATAAGTATGTATAAACTTAAGGGAAGGAGTTTTTGGGAGGTTCCATGCCGAGGCAACATGACATGGAGCTGGCGGAAATTACTTCAAGCTAGGCAGATTGTGCGTCCTTTCTTTTGGTTCGATATTGGTAATGGTAAGTCCACCTTTGCTTGGTTCGACACATGGAACACTCAAGGGACTTTAATTGATTTTCTAACAACAAGAACAATTACAAGAGCTGGGTTCCAACTTAATGCAAAAGTGGCTGATATTGTGTTAGATGATGCTTGGAGATGGCATACTGAATGGGGTCCTAGACTCCCACTTGTTGTTGCTCCAAGTTTGAATGAAGATAAAAAAGATACTGCAATGTGGAGAGATAAAAATGGAACAACCCATGACTTCTCGGTAGCTGTTGCATGGGAAGAATTGAGACCACGCCAATCTGTGGTTCAATGGCACGAACTGGTATGGTTCAATCAGTGTATACCTAAACACGCCTTCATGCTTTGGCTGGTCATGAGAAAGAAGTTAAGAACTCAGGATTATCTGCGCCAATGGGAGCATCTAAATCAGAATGATCCCATTGTGTGCTCTTTCTGTGAGATGCAACCCGACTCTCATTCCCACTTGTTTTTTGAATGTAATTATTCTGCTCAACTTTGAATGGGGGTCACACAAAAAGCTGGAATGGAAGGAATTCCCACTGATTGGGATGCTATTATAGCCGATGCTATTTTATTGGCAAGAAAGAAATCGATAAGAATTGTTATACTTAAGCTTGTTCTGGCGGCTACTGTGTACTACTTATGGCAGGAAAGGAATGCAAGAATCTTCAACAAGAAGAAAAGATCGAGTTCTGAATTGATCGAGGTGGTAATCAATACTGTTAGACTCAAGTTGTTAACCTTCAGGTTCAAGAAGACGACCCATGTAGAAAAGGCTCTTGTGGAGTGGAAGCCGCCTTATCATCTAGTTAACGAGACGTAGGCTTCTAATTTTTTGTCTATCTAGCCCATTGTTTTGTAACTTTATTCATGGTCGGCTAGGTAGTTTATTATGGGACTGGCATGTCAATGCCCATAATAGTTTCTGTGATTGCACAATGGTGCGTTTTTTGTACAAGCATACAAATTTTTGCACAATGGTGCGTTGTTTGTACAAGCCAATGTGACATTTAGTCACATTGCCTGATTTATTTTTGATTAATACAATTCATAGGGTATATCCTTTTACCCAAAAAAAAATTAGTAACGGTAAACAGTTACTACTCTAGACCACAAGCTAAGCACTTTCCTTTCGGTAGTAATTATCTTATGAATCTGCTTATTCTTCTAAATTCTAACTATTTAACACTTGCCCCGTATTTAAAAAATATACGTACAATATAAATATAGCTCAGTATACTAGTTTATTTAAAGAATATACGTACAATATAAATATAGCTCAGTATGCTTCTAAATTCTAACTATTTAACACTTCCTCATCTTGATGTATTTGAGTTTATTTTGTTATTATTCAAATAAATGGGAACGTCATGATGTATGTCCGAATTATTGGTCATATAATCTTGGTATAATTATGATACGAACCCATCCCATAATAGGTTCGCATCATGCCATAAGCTAAGTGTAGAATTCACTCCCAAAAGCTAGCTCAAAGGAGGAGGGACACCTAGGCTTATAAGCCACCAACCAATCCCATACTTGGCCGATGTGGGATCATATCAATACCCCACCCTTTGAAGAGCCAACGTCCTCGTTGGTCACGGCTATGTTGGTCACGGTTGGCACCCTTCTCCTTGGGTCCAAGCCACCACTCCATAGGCCACCACTCCGAGTGTTAACCTCAAAAGGTAGAGTTGGCTCTGATACCAATTGATACGAATCCATCCCATAATAGGCTCGCATCATGCCATAAGCTAAGTGTAGAACTCACTCCCAAAAGCTAGCTCAAAGGAGGAGGGACACCTAGGCTTATAAACCACCAACCAATCCCATACTTGGCCGATGTGGGATCATATCAAATTAATATTTTATTATGTTATGGTCCCTACGAGTGTATACCTACTGAAGGGCTGAAGCCTCTTTTCTAACATCACTTTAAACTGTGTTTTATTTCCAGATTCTTTTTTACATCAGTCAACTTGCACATACATACTAGTAATACACATAGCCACATTAAACTTTGGGGGGTGGGACTTGGCCACCCCTGCCCCCACACAGTTCCGCCTTTGCATACTTTTCCCATTTCAGTTCACTTCAAGCAATTTCTTATAGGACGCGTCACTAAAACAACTTCTTGAGAAAACTATACCAAGTTGATTCAATACAATTACCTAGAAATGGGTTGATTTGGATTATACTTTTATCTTTGATGGGAAACAAATACGTAATATTTAAAATTCTGGTTGATAATGAAATAATCAACCGAGTCAAGCAGGTCAAAGTGTATCCAAACGCATACGTCTTAAATCAGATCACTAATAGTCATTTTCATGAAAGTGACCAAAGTGTATTTTTGGTCCCACTTTTACCTGTATGACTGTAACAAAAACTACATCTACTGACTACTGACCCAAGCCCATACATCACCCCCACCCCCACTATTAGCATGGCTAGTGTTTCATACACCAAGCACGCAAATAAATGCTTGGTCTTGTACCCCCAATCTCAAGTTTATTTGGCTAGGCTTGTTGGTAACAAACTTACTCAATTAAAGGGTCAAGCCAACAAAAAAACTATATGCAAACAAATTAGTAGTTGAAGAAAGCTGACCTTTGAAAATGTAGTTGACAGATCATCTACTTCTGATAGAGACCCGAGCCCTGATTCCTGATGATAGCAAGTGAACACGGAACGAAAGTTAGCAAAAGCAAACTGAGACGTATCAGTTAAGAATACTACATTAATTACGTAAACGATAGCATAGCAACATTAGAGGTCAGTTGACAAAAGAAAGAAACTTGTAAATATAGTTAATGCATTTTAAATCAGGTTCAAAGGGTAACATGACTCTCCAAGATCTAGATCTATAACGAAAACAAAAGATATTCAAATAAACACAAAACAAAGGCTTAATCGAATGAACTACTTAGTCCATTAGACAATCACAAGTGACTTGCAAGTAAGTATCATGTACACGAAAATCTCAATACCACTAGTATTACACGATCGTCTAAGATATTAAAAACACCAAATTTATACCAAAATACCATTGGACGTTCCTCCTCTTATATGCATAACACCAAGGAGAAACAATGTTACAGACTGGTAAATCATCAACACGGACGTATAACAAGTTCATTAACCATTCGTAGATCAAATACTAACAGTTAAGTAGTCAAGAAGCATATACCTCTTCTCTATCAAACAGACGATATTCATCGTCAGCAAGTCCAATCAAAGGGTTATCTTGTTCAACTTCTATACACCCAAAATCAGCCTTTTCTGATACATTTTGTCCGAAAAACGCATACTGTGAGGCATCAAATAGTTTATCACCTGCATTACAATTCAAAGATATAATTCGTATAAAACATTACTATAACAAAAAATAAAATAAAAAAACGCAACTTTCAGGTAATTTCAATTCCAAAATCTATATATCAGAAACTCTTTATTTGTACAGTAATTAAATTATTCATTTCCAGCCAAACAATTTTATCAGAAATCTTAAAACTAAAGATCTCATGTCATTACATAAAAATTAGAGATACAATTATTATATGCATATGCATAAATTTAATTTTAAAAAAAAAAAAAAACTGGAAAAAGAAAAAGATGAGGTGATAAGGAAGGGGAAATGAGTACCAGATCTCTCCATAAAGAATGGGTGATTGTTTATAAGAAAAAAAGAGGGGAAAATTAGGGTTTTGAAAGAGTGGATCGAAGAAGAAGAAAGGAGCTAGGCATGTGATTAGCGTGGAGAGTTGACGTTCTTTCTTTGTTTACGCAAAGTTAATCAAGCAAGGAAGTAACATATCACTTTCCTCTTCACACTACTACTACTTCTTCTATCTACAATCTATTATTACTTGTTTAATGCGTACTTACTTTTATTTCCAAAAATAAAAATAAAAAAAGAAATACATCTATAATCTAAAATTCTATAAAAAAATTATGCCCTATGTTGAAAAGTTTACAATTTTGGAACATGCGAAATCATCATTATACCCTAAATTAATTAACTTATACAATCATTTCGTAGTCTTTTAAAATTATCCACTATCCATAAAAATCAAATATCTTTGTATCAATTACCTACACCACTTTACGCCGACGCCATTACCATCCGTTGACGTCACCATATCGCAACTAATGTCATCATCGCCGCATTGCGCGGGTACCATGCTCATATACAATCAGTGACATGTCATTTCAATCCCAACTTATAAGTAGATGGTCTCCATTCTCTTTCTCTATACATCTTTTTTTCTTCAACAGGTAATACTTTCATTTATTGATCTAAATAAAATTATCCATATATATTTTCCCTAGTTACTAGGTTTCTTATTTTCTTTTGGCTTAAATTGAAAGATGAAAGTGTGATGATAGATTGGAAGGGCCGAAGAAGGGTTTTGTTTTGAGGAATCTCACAAATAACACATTAGACAACATATTATTTGTTATCTTGTATTGATTTATTATAAAGATGGGTAGATATATATAGCATTATATGCGTCTGTCTAAGCTTAGTGAATAATTCGTGCTTTTGGTTATACGACAAAATTGTACATAGTTGGTTCGTTATGTTGTCTTTTGAGTTTGTAATTTGATGGTTATTATTTTGTCGATATATGAAATTATCGGAATTTGATTGTTCTGTTAAAAAAAATGTACCTATATTTTAAATTTGCCCCCTTACGATAAAATTTATGGCTCCGTCTCTGGTGGCGGTGGCGAGGGGGTGGCGGTGACAACGATAGTAACGTGGTTATTAATATAAAAGTATTATTTTAATAGTTAGGGATGTATGTTATAAATAAATATATTAACGATATAATAGATACATTATAGAAAGATATTAAAATTAGTGAATAAATGAGACGAGTAGTTTGGATCAATATTTTTTTTTTTTAAGAAAATAGAAAGACCACATGCTTTATAATATATTTAAGATAAAATTATAGATTATTATTATCTCTTTATATAACTATAATTTTAAAGAAAATCACTATCGAAAGCTTTATTTACAACCCCAAAACCTTTTTATTCCTATTTCAATTTAAATTTAAAACTTTAAATTTTCAAACTTCTTCAAATATCAATTCATATGTTATTGGTTGGTAATAAGTACTCAATTTGTTATCATATATACATATAGCTTGAACTAAACTAAATTTTCAAATATTTTTATCATGCTTTTGATTTTTTGTTTCTTGAACTGTAGGTTATTTTGATGGTCAGATCAAGTCAATAAAAATTAGATTTTATAACAATATAGTTGTAAAAAGGAAAATAAGTTAGGCTTTAATCTAAACAATTCATTCGTTAGATAATCATTTATATTTTTATAGATATGATTATGAAAAAAAAAATACATATAAAATTATATAAATTTGACTTTTACAACTTATAATGATAACAAACAAATCAATATATTATTAAATAGTTGACACTCTTACATTATATTATTATTAGGGTGGGGGAAATATCTTAACACCCCTCTCCAATTTTACAGAATACCACAATACCTCTTTAAATTTATTCCCATTCAAAGAGCCGGTGAGAAGACCGTTTACTACCTTCCCAATTCCTTCCCCATCCAATAGGAACCGGATAGACAGAATAATGTATAACTCGGTGACTGATTGGTACCAACTTAATCCTGGGGTATACCATGTACTCTAATGCTAGTAACCCATGGGGTATACCTAGGGATGACAAAAATACCCGTACCCGATGGGAAACCCGATACCCGCACCCAATTTGATAGGGGAATCCCCGAGTTAACCGGGGATGGGGACGGGTATGGGGATGTAAATTTAATCCCCGATGGAATTGGGGACGGGGATGGGAAACCGTAAATCCCCGATCCCCATACCCGAACCCGAAAATACTATATATATTTATTAGAATCACTTTAAGTCCTTATCTATATTTTATAATCAATTTTAAGTTTAGAGTTTTTATTTAATAATTTTTATGTGTTATACTTTATTAATCATTTACTTAACATATACATTAGTTTATACATAGAAAGAAAATGTCGATATAAATATTCTCCTACATATTTTTTATCAAGACAAATTCATGTTCATTTAAAAAAGGTATCCCCGATACCCGACGGGGATCCCCGATACCCGATGAGGACGGGTATGGGGATGTAATTTATCTCCCCGACGGGGATGGAGACGGAAATGGGGATTATAAGTGAAAATCGGGTACGGGGATGAGGATTAAGATCCCCGACAATCCCCGCCCATTGTCATCCCTAGGTATTCCATGTACTCTAATGCTAGTAACCCATGGAGTATACAACATGACTAGAATTGAACAAGTCGAAATAATAATTTCAATATTTGCTTTTCATTTCTAATGTTTTTCATTTGCATCCAAATCTTGAATAATTGTTTTTAAAAAACAGCACATATAGCTCAACTCATGACACAACCGCCCGACATCACCATAGGCGTTGCCTACCATTGCCACCCAAACTTATTAGTTTATTGTTGTGCTCATCAAACCCATAATAAAATGTTGGTGAATATTAACAAAATAACCAACATTTAACAACTTATCTCATGTCAAATATAAGAATAAAATATTCAACCGTTGTTTATTTTCGTTTTCCACAAGATATGAAGGATATAAAAGAGACTGCTACGGTACATCATAGTCAAAGTACTCCGTAATTCTTTTTAGCTAAATATACAGTCAATATTCAACACCAAAAAGTCACCGTCAAAAACAAAATTGGCATTTAACAATTCTCCACGAATAAATTGCATACTTTTATAGACATTGTTATTGCGTTTATTTTTACATCATTTCTACACAAACTTGGGAAAGATACTTTCTGTATGAAGTGTCTATTTCTTGATTACCTAAAAGACACTAGGCTAATAATACAACAATGTATGTATAAGAATGTAACAGTAGTTGTCAATACAACAAAATGAATGTAAAGCTTTATATTTTCGATTAATATCAAAAACAATTATATAGTCGATCAATTGTTAATTCTATGCTCCGGTCATTCTCGACCGAAATAATAAAAATAAAAAAGAATATAAAAAATAAAACCACCATTCGGTCTTTCGTTTACACCTTCCCCTGCCCCGTCACACGTTGATTACAACTCACCCGACGAACCTTACAAACTAAACATCGGCGCACTTTCTTGGCGCGAACCCGAGCCTATTCTTCTTTGTGTCATACATGATATGGAAATTTTGTTGTTGATAGTTACCAATTATTGATAAAGCAGAACGAGGCGTGCCCAATATGGCTAGACACACTATTTCTTCGGGTTCAAGCTTGATAAAGTAGTTATCGACTGGAAAGTTCCACACCGCGCCATCATTGAACACGATCCCAAACGAGGGTAGCTCGTTTTTGTAATCGGCCATTCCCGATACGTTGTAACACGGTTCGAGAATAGGGAAATCTGTCACTAATGGGAATCCTTTTACTTTCTCCATAAACGAATTTTTGATGATGTCGTAAGCAGGATCCGCAAAGTAACTAAGTGTGGTTCCCGAGTCGATTATAGTTCCACCGAACCCGTCCGACGATAAATCCCATGTTTTCTCCGGTATATCGAGGGTTTCACCCCCAATGACCACCGACTTTATATGAACGTAATAAAAAACGTCCACGGGGGCCTCTTTGCCCCCAACTAACGCAGTAAAATTCAACTCGGGGTGAGTTAAAAGATCCTTATCTTCCCCGAAAATCAACTTACTACTAACACTCGAATTACTATCTCTATCAACGAGACAATACGAAAACGAATGCCCGTATAAAGACTGTAACTGAGACGCAAACGACAACGGGCCACGCCCGAGCCCAAGCAACCCAGCCGCACCATGAAACAAACCGCGGTTCCAATGACCACAACCAAACATAACATTCTCAACTTGAACCTCTTGATGCCGCTGCTTAAACCCACCAACATTTGTAGTCAAATTAACCGTAAAAGTCTCGGTAGCAAAGTCCCCTGTCGTGTTCGAGCTATCACCGTACCAATAAAAATAAGGACACGATTGGGCTGTAGATTCGGGCTTGCATATTTGGGCTGGGTCGGGAGAAGTAACTAGACCACACCGATGATCATGACAGCTAACATTTCTATAAGATGATGAATTGTTGGGGTCGTAATGAGGCCCGGTTTGATTAAAACAATCGTAACATGGTGTACATTGAATCCAATTTAAATCACTACCTGTATCTAGAATTAAAGAATAATGTCTAGGAGGTGTACCTATAAAAACATCCATAAAATATTCTCCAGAGCCAAGTGTTACTCCGGATTTTAAGGTTCCCATAAGTTTACCTGCATAGGTTTCCATCCCGACAGGAGGTTCTGCTTCTGTTTCAGAACCTCCCGTCGGTTTTTCCTTTACACTTTCTTGTTTTATTCGTCCTGGAAAAGAATTGCGCGTTTTCTTTTCCAGGATTCTTTTATGTAAGGTTTCGATTCTGGTGAGATCGTTTATCGTAGAATCGAATAATGAGTCTTTTGCGGGTGGTTTTGTATGAGTTGAAGATGATGACGTGTGTTTTAATTGGAGTTTGACTGATGGTTTTGGTAAATAGTGGGAATTGGTTTCTTCTGGTGAGGTGAATCCGCAATCATCTAAGGTTGGATTGTTCGAGATATCGAGTCCAGCTAGAATCGAAGAAGAAGAAGAACTGTTTGGTTTTAGAACAATATGGTTTGTTGCAAAAGCTGTAGTAACACAACAAAAGATTAAAAGAAACAAAAAGTGATTGAAAAAACCCATTTGATTAGAGAGTTTTGTTTTATGAGAGTTTAATATGGATTTATGAAGCAAACAAAATAGGAAGAAGGAAAGGTTTTTATGGGCTGTGAATTTGGTTTAAAGAGAATAAAAAAGGGAGTGATTTGATTCAAAGAGAATTTGGAGATTGAGTTTTGTGGAAAAGGGCAGGAGAATCATAAGTATGAAAATCAAAGGATGGATTGGTGGCTTTGACTCTCAACAAATAGAGTTGAATGTTGGAAAAGGCAGAGGGTGGTGTTGTGTCTTGTGTGGTGGGGGAGACCCACAGAATTCAATATTTTACTCTAAAAGTTTTTAACTAAAATAAAACATTATTACGAGTATAAAAGATTATATATATTTTCCTTCATGGGAAAAAGTTACTCACATGGTTATACTATAAATCATTTTAAACTAAGATTTACGTGGTTATTTATAAAGTGTTGGTGAATTTACCCACATGTACATGGGTTTATGCTACATTTGTCAATCTAGGATAGAGAGTAGATATAAAGTAATGTAAAATTTTTGAAGTTAGCTAAAAGTAACTTTTTTTAATAAACTGTGATGAAAATGCAAAGTGTAATTTGAAGTTCTAATTTGTGTTATGAGAAATTAATTAATTAATTTAAGTATAAATTTTTCTATAATAGTGACTAACATAAGTTTATGAGTTACTTATTTTTTATTTAAAAATATCTTTTAATAAACTTAAGATTTTTTACAGTACAAAGTTCATCATATATGAGATAAAACAAAACCGAATATTTTTTTCAAAAATTTACAATTGATCAACATATGTGGAGAAAAAAAACTTTATAAATAACGTTTCTCATAAAATCATGTAATAAATGAATCATAATTTCTAATAGCTTGCATCTTTTTAGCCAATTCGGATGATTAACTATTTTCATTCTAGTATATATTGATAAAAAGATGTACATTAAAGGATATCGTTACCAACACATAAAAATAACTTAAGACAACTCTCTAGGTGCATTAAACCATCATTGGAGGCCATGTTTGAACCTAAAACTTGTAATCCTCATAAATTCACTTTAGATACCCATGTATTTTGTAGGTGTGATTGCAAATTGATCTAGATTGAAGTAATTATTTTTAAGACATAAATATAAGTTGTTATTTTTATAGTTTATAACATGTAACATGCTACATGAACCAATACATTAATAAAAAAATTCTTGGGTAACTATGATTTTAATATACAAAATTAAAGCTTGTAAGACCTAGTCTCAAATAATTTTAAAAACCTTTGTGCTCTAATGGCCCGTGATTACTTTATTTTAAAAGGGACCGTAAGCTAAAACTTATACTTTATTTTACCCATTAGATCAGCTCATTGGATAATAATTCTAACCAAAAAATATGCCCAATAAGGCAATAATGAAAACAATTTGACAAAGTCAAAGGGTAGCATAGTCTTTTGGGATTAGAGAGTCAATAAGTTTGACCAAGACTCTTCCATCTAACTAGTCTGTATCTGTAATCCATAATCTAATAGGAGGACTAACGGTCGTAACGCGGTTACGTGGGTTAGCTTCTTTATTTTGACTCGCTCATTACACATGAATATAAATATACTAAATTTTTACCTAATTTCGGTGACTTGTACTTTTTTAAAATATTTCTATTATTAAATCCAATTTACTACTACTATATAATACTGCGTAATACTTTATCCTTATTAGAATTAGAATATCAACTACCATTTACCAATCATTCACATACAGTTAGCAACGGACCAGTTGAAAACTAGACTGCACATTATATTCGTGTCACTGTTGTGATTTCTCATGATTAGGCTACTCTAGCAGTAATCCTTTTTCTTCCCATAAAAGTATTCTTATTTTCCCTTTACATAAAAGGTTTTTTCTTTTTCATTAGTACGAGTTTACGACAGACAATAATCCTTTTGTCAAAAAAGGCAACAACCTGAAAAAACTGAAACATAAAATTTTGCCTTGGAGTCTTTTCTAAACATGACAATCATTTTATAATATTAGTTTCTCATGTACATCAATCGGACAAGAAGGAAGATTCAAAAGTGGAGCAATGAAAAGCTTTTATTTTTATAATTTCTTATATGACAAAACACCTTAAGTAATAAAAATTTAATTGATGCATATGTCCAATGAAAGATTTCTATATATAACGTTTCTCCTCATTGATATTATAACATATATATAAAAAGGTCTGAAAAAAATTATGTCATACGAGGCTTTAGACCTTTCCTTATCATGACGAGGTTTTCACCTCATCTTGATAGTCACATTAGTTTTTCTTTCTCCAATACACATCCAAAAACACATCTCTCTCCCTATCATAACCACATTATCGTCTCATCTTAATTAAAAAATTATAAACTCAAACACACATACACTCTTGCCACATCCCAAAATTAAATATAAAATATAACCCATACAAACGTCCTACACAAACTCTTCCAACCCTTTCTAAATTTTGATAAGGCGCCATGAAGAAGATGCATGATGAGGCCTTGCTTATCCATCTTTAACTTCCGGCCCTTTTGTCAAAAAATTGTCACCCTGGCTTATGTGGAAACACAGCCCCCATAAATCCTTACAAGTTACAACGGAAAAGCCAACACCCTGGTCCTCTCCTCCTACTAAATTGTTATTTCGTTTTTTTTTCCTTTTTTTTCCCTATAAAAGGTATATCAAGTCAAAAATAAATTACGGATTGAAAGATTGATACAAATTTTTTTATTAAAATATCGATAAAAGGATGTGAGAGTATATATATGATATGACATTATGACACGTGATAGAAGAATGAGAATGATGAAATCTAACTATATTTTACTGAGACTATCTCCAATGCTAAGGACGTCCTTGAGCTGCCACATCATATCCTTACAAATCCTTCAAATCTTATAATTTTATCTCCAACCATACAAACCTCCTTACATATCCTTTTACCTCCACTAGAAACAAAAGTATACTCATCCGTCCCATTTTAGTTGTCATGTTGACTAACTTTGACCGTAAATAACTTTGTTTGTAGTTTGTACTATATAGCACTTGATGAAGCTTATATGAACGAAAAGTACATTAATAACCCAATCCATTCATATATTTTATATCAAGTGTTACATGACACAAATAAAGTTATTTACGGTCAAAGTTAGTCAATATGACAACTAAAATGGGACGGAGGGTATTAGGTAAGGACAAGTAAGGACATGTCCTTAGGTAAGGGCATGCCCTTAGGTAAGGGCATCCTTAAAAAAATCCTTAGTTTTGGACAAGCTTCAACGACAAAGGATATCCAAGGGCACCTCCATTGGAGATAGCCTAAGGTTATCTCCAATGCTAAGGACGCCCTTAGGCGTCCTTGAGTTGTCACATCATATCCTTACAGATCCTTACCAATCCTTACACATCCTTATAAATCCTTAAAATCCTATAATGTTATCTCCAACCATACAAACATCCTTACATATCCTTTAACTCTACTAAAAACAAAAAAAAAATAAAAATAAAAATATATAAGGGCACCTAAGGGCATGCCTTTGGGTAAGGGCATGCATCAAAAAATATTTAGTTTCGAACAAGCTTCAATCGCAAATGATATCTAAGGGCGTCCAAAAACATCCCCATTGGAGATAGTCTAATAACATCATATCAGATATCAAATTAATGGACCCTACTATCTATTCACTAAACGATGGAAAACTGGCTAGGCAACCGATAGATAGTGTGCCACCGATGTTAAAAGGGAAGAGCCAACCGATGAGACAATTAATTTACAAGCCATTGGCGTAGCCTAAGAAGTTAAAGGTGATTCACTACATAATCAGATGTGCGCCAGAGCATGAATAAGAGTCCGGGGACTATGATGTTTCCAGAATTACGCTTATTTCCATAAGGCTTTACATTACAATTTACTTTCTTTACCGACTTTGATAAAGTAATATTAACTTATGAATCACGTTAGTAAATTTAATATTTTGAATGTTTGATTACATGATGATATATTATGAATTGAAGCCATAAATGTTGTTCTCTATTTTCCTACATATGAACTAATTAAAAAAAAAAGTTGAATCAAACCATAGACTTAAAGTTGAGTTCACCCGAATAAAACCAAATTTTTTAGATAATAACTTGTAACATGACTAGTCTAGCTTCTCTTACAGTATTAGACTATTAGTCTATTAGGCCAGACCTTTTGTTGCAGTTACTTTGTTGGGCCACAAGCCCACAAATCATTTAATAGTTCAGAATCTATACATTAATTGTTGTGAACTTGTGATGAAATTATGGACTAAATATAAGAAGCTAGCTCACAAGGAGCATTCAATATTTCAATCTAGTGAACTTCAAAACGAAGTGCTCAGATGATTTATGCCAAAAAGGTTATAGATAATACAAGACTGAAAACTCTAAAGAAAAACTATAGAATCCTAACCATAGGTCAAACCAGCTAATCTATTATCAATCACCAATCAAATGAAATAAATACAAAAAGGCTATACGAGGTATTATTACAACAATATCGCGAAAAGAAAAAAAATACGTTCATATTGAATTCGTAGTTTGTATTTGAGTGTAACTCTCATTGGAGAAGTGCTTCTATCACAAGCCCAGCATTATTTGATCATCATATTTCTGTTATCTAATGATTAACATGGTTGTAAGTACGACACGCATTCACAATGTATTATTAAATAAAATATTGAACCAAAAGATTGTATCTCAATCAGTAGAATTATCTAATGAACTATCATTAAGTTAGTACAGTTTTCTAAAGAAATCTAGTTACACAGTATGCTACAAATATTTAGGACGCATTTAGTTTTGAAAAATATTTCCTAACTTCCGTTTTTAATTTTTTTTTAAAAAGGAAAAGAGTTTTACATATTCAAAAAACACGTTTAAAACTAAAAAATGAAAAACAATTTGAAGTTTTCAAAATTTAAAAAATGGAAAATAAAAAAGTGGAAAACAATAAAAAATGTTTTCTAATTTCTCATATAAATGTGAAAAACAGTGTTTTCTGTATTTATGAAAAACATTTTTGGAAACTATGATTTAAACACGTTTTTTGTGTTTCACGTTTCTTAGAAAACAAAAATAGAAGAAAAAAGATATTTTCCCAAACTAAATACCAAAGTGCCTATGATCATTACACCATGAAAAGATTTTCCAAATCAAATAATGTGTCAAAACCAAATATAGGCCCTGGCTTGTTGAATTAAATGAAAGACTCAACTAGTTTGATTTCATTAAAAATGCAACCATGTTCCTATTTTTCTATCTTCTTATCTTCCTATACTATTAAAGGAGGAATTCTCATGACATAAAAAAAACTTATGTATTAGCTACTTAGGCTAGCCAATAATTTTTTTTTTGGTCATGCTTCATGATCCATTAACCAATTTTTTTTTAGTAATATTTATGTGTGTTTATATACTATATGTGCTATATATATATTTGCTTTAAAGAAAAAAAACACCAAAAGAGAAAAATATAAAACCCACCGAAAACTGAAAGTTTGTCGACAATTTATAGTAGTTGTCAGCCCAAATAAAAACTACAAAAACTACATTTTACTTAAATATTAATTATTTCATCTTATCGGCTATAATAAAAACAACACTATTCAACAGACTCGCGTATTATGCGGGATCTAAATCTAGTTGGTTAATTAAAAGTTTATCTTCAAAAGAAATCTATGTAATAAGATTGTGGTTTGAAGGTTAAGGTAGTCGTTGATAAGTCATAATTATCTACCAATATATATATATATATATCAAGGTCATAAATTCATTCATAAACAAATAGAAATTCTCGGATGGACTCCATTTTTCATTTAGAGTCATTAGATCAAATTTAATTATTTCAACTTTGTTAAATAACAATATTAATATTTATACTTTATATGAATAGTCAAAATATGTCCTTCTTAATTATAGCAACTAGATTTATGTCGAATAACACACCCGTAACATATGAATTCGAATAACACAAACGTAGCAAGCAATTGTGGAATACTTTCTAAAAAAAATTATAAAATTCCTACCATAAAAATGCCTGTATATTAATTTGGTATGTATCATATATTATATATTTATTTAGTGATATTTAGTTTTAGTTTAATATAATAAAATAATAATTAGTTAACGATGGTCTGTTCAGTTAGTCAGCTACGGCTTTACCCAATGTCTTGAATTTGATCCATATTCATACATCTAATTTAACAATATATCATAAACCATTACATTTATCTTAGACGGTAACATATATGTATTTTTTACATTGACCTTTTTAACACTTTCTATCTTGAGTTGATCAATCTTATAATCAAAAAACACAGCTGCACAATTATATTTGTTGGAAAATTTTATAACAATTGTTTAGTCATTTTAAAATTCACCGATTTCATAATTCGTTTGAACGACCCAAATAAATCCGACAATCTAAGAGGAAAAATAAAATATTTTTTGTTGTAATTTCTCATATTTACTATTTGTTAACAAGAAAGTATGTAATATTTGTATAGAATACACTTGACAACCAATAATAGATATTAGTCGTTGCATTAAATATATATCGTGGTAATACTATTTTCACAATTTTTTTAAAAAGTATAAACTTGCGTAAAAGTATTTATGTTCATATATGAATAGTTCGCACATGAACTTTACCCTGTGTGTGTGTGTGTGTGTGTGTGTTATATAGAGAGAATGGTTATTCTAAGAACCCCAAAATTGCAAGAACTTTTAAAAACCTTTTTTAAATTTAAATTATTTACTATATGATTATTTAGACATGTTTCTATGAATATATAATTACTTAAAAATGTTCATATAACTATCTATATATATTTGATCATCACCAATCTCATGATAACATTAATTTACAAAATACTTGCATACATATGACCAACCTACATACATGTGTTCATAGCACTATTCATGTACATGTGATCATAAAATTCATGTCTCTACGTAATTGTAATTTAAATCTAAAATTGCACCTAAATAACTCAGATACAATTACAATCACTATGTAAAGAATAATCAATGATTAAGATTGATTTAAAAAGTTTTTTAAAAGTTTTCTGTAATTTTTAGGGTTCATAAAATAACTTTTGTATTTATAAGTATGACTTTTTGGTGATGAACACTTATTTTAGGACAATTGAGAATTAAATGGCTCTGTCTATTGTAAGGTAAACCTCATTCCAGATGGCACATTTAGTTATGAACATGTATATGTTGTAGTATATAGTTAGTAAATTGATACTTGAATTTGTATTATATAAAGCTACTATGTTTTCTTAAAATTATATTACCCACCCCTTCAACTTTTAAGTATGGTAGTATGAGTTTTTGGATATTTTTTAAATGGAAAAATGATTGATCCTCATAGATATTAAACTAAAAATACTCCTAAAACCTTATGAATATGAAATGTGAATTTCATTTAATCTTTTTTCCTAACCTCCCCTTGAATTGCCACATGTCACCATCTAATAAATTAAGAGAATTTTTAGGCTAATGAATTAGGAGGGTTAATCACTCTTTTTTATTTTTTTTATTTTGACTGTTTTATTTGTATTATAAAAATAAATATATGAATGAATGGAGCTTTAAATGTATCTGTGTTGATATAACTTTGATCAAATATTATATAAACAAACACAAGTTTAACCGTCAAAGTTGAAAAAGTAAACGAAAAAAAACAAATTGAAATATTCTAAATTAGGATGGATGAATTATTACACTAAATGAATATGGTTTAGTTCTAAATCATAATTATACAAAAATATAAAAAACATATATTCAAACCATATACGATAAAATCATTTTCAAATAACAATTGCATTTTAACATGTCTATTCTAAAACTATTATGTTATTATAAGAATAGGTAAATGATTAATTCTCCTAAACTAATAGCCTAAACATCTTCCTAACTATTGGATGATATCATGTAGAAAAATCAAGGGACAAAATTAGGGAAAGGAATTATTGGATACCACATGTCACATAGGTAAATGATTAATTCTCCTAAACTAATAGCCTAAACATCTTCCTGATTATTAGATGATATCATGTGTAAAAATCAAGGGACAAGATTAGGGAAGAGAATTATTGGATACCACATGTTACATTGTCACCTTCTTATAGTTTTAGGAAGATTTTTATGCTAATTTTTAGAATAATTTATCATATTTCATAAAAATAAAACATGTTTATCTCGCGTATTACGCGAGAAAGTAATCTGATATATATATATATATATATTAAATGGTCTAAATCTCTAAATGATTATATAGATTAATTTTCTATTAGAATAGACCTACTTTAATTAATATATACTATGTGCATGACAAGTTTGAGCTAAAAGGGCAAATTCTGGCTTAAAATAATGATCAAATGGAGTGCCATTGATCGAGACAAAGACATGACATGAAGCAAAATTCAAAAGGATAGTTTTGTATGTCTAGCTAGCTTTGCCAGTTCACACCACATAATATATTGAAATCACTAGCTTTATTGTGACTGGTGATGGCCTGATGGAATAAGGAAATCTATATTTCTTATTTGCTTATGCGCATGTCAAGAGACAAACAGAGACTTTCAATTCATAATTTGAAGACTTGTGTTGGTATAATATCTGGGCCGTGGATCACTAGCCAGCCCAACACTTCATGTTCTTTTACTCCGAAGTCCGAACGAGCAAGGCGGAGAAAAAAAGCCCATCTCAATTTTTAAATCGTGACTTTGTGTTTGTCGGCTAAAGACCCTCACGTGGTATTCTCTCCTCAAATATTATGTCTGACTAAGATTTTTTTTTTATCACTCCTAATAAATAATTGTTAATTAATTTTATTTGATGAATTTTACGTTCAATCGTGTAAACATTGATTTTTCAGATTATATTCATATGACTAATTGAATATTTATTCATTATTATTTGATTTGATTTTTTCGTAAGACAATTTATTGTGAGTTAATGATTTATGCCGAGTGCTCAAGTCCACTTAGATTAAGATTAAGACAGGTCATCTAATTAACATAGGTTATGCCCAAAATTAAACTTGTCAATTAATAAAAATTATGTTTATGTAAAACATAACAAATACTCGATAAAGTTTAATAAGTGAATTAATACAACTTTTGGGATTTCGGAAGAGGTGCACTTTTTATTATGTTTACAACTTATATTTTAGGTAATGTCTTATGACTTATAGGGATAAGCAAAAGACCTGTTGACCCAAATCAACCCGCCCGAAACCCTAATGGGTCGGGTCACGGGTCACGTAACCCGAAACCACACCAAACCTTCGTGAGCCGGGTCACGGGTTACGTTTTCATGCTCTCGCGGGTCGGGCCGGGTCTTGACGGGTCGGGCCGGGTTTCGACCCATGCACATCCCTACTGTCTTATTTAATTATTTTTAAGTATAGCTATTTTGTTAGTTATAATTAGTTTTCTTATTATTCTCAAACCAATCGAATTTTGTTAAAACTTGACTATAACCACACACACTTTTTGTGAAAACGATATCCATTTACCTATCTAGTGTAAAGTATTTAGATTTATTTTTAGTCCATATTTGATGAACATCCAAACTTTGTGCTATTTGGGTCCAACTTCTTTCTTGAGCTCAAGTCCATGCTTTGGATTTTTGATCCGTTGGACGAAAATGTTTTATACAGATATGAGATATTGAATTTTTTTATTTTTTTTTATATTATTATTATTTTCTAACATATTTCGTAAACATACATAATAAATTAATTCATAATCTTAACTACAATCGCAATAATAGATAGAAAAATAATTTTTTAACAGTTTTTATTTATTATAGGTGTGTGTGACTTTGTTTTACCATGAAGTAGAATTTTAAAACTTATTATATGTTTTAATAATGAGTTAATTAATAATCTTAAGCACTATAATCGCAATAATAGATATTAAAATAACTTTTTTAGAACTTTTATTTATCATAGGTGTGTGTGACTTTGTTTTACCATGAAGCAGAGTTCTAAAACTTATTATATGGCTTAATGATGAATATGTCTCATCATCAATTACATAACTAAAACATCAGATGGAAAAAAAAAACGGGGATAATTGAGAGCTTCTAAGCCGAAAACTCAACCTTATGTCTTGTAATAAACCAAATACAATGGTCGTGAAAGAAGAGTATATGAATATGACTTTCATGTGCAGAAAGAAAGAAAAAATAACGTATCAAAACAGTTTTTAACAAACTCCAACTTCCAACTTTGTAAAAAACCAATATCAAGTTATCAACATATATACCTACCTTTTGGAAAAAGAAAACAAAAAATATTTAACAGTTTTTAACTACTCCTTATGATGTTTTACAAGTTGAATTGATAAAACAAATGATGAGTATGAATGAAATAAGTGCCTAAATGGTAAAGAAATTCAGATCGTGTCGATAAACATGTCAAACCCAACATTTCATTTGGTACTTTAATCCAAGTTTTTTTTTTATCTTTACCTTTATTGTTTGACCTATCAATTTTATTCTTTTAGAAGTTTTATCAGTTGAAATTTCTTGGTTTTTATTATCTTTATATATATAATCTTCTATATCTATATAACCAACTACTTTGCCCGTGCTATATTACATTAAATAAACACGTACTAGTCCAATTACCATAACCGGATAACCCAATGCCTTCTCGACAAATAATAAAATCTAAAAAGTCATACTCCGTATTTGATAATTACTTCCTGTAAACTTAACATATAATTATACAAAATTCTTATATTTAACCATCATTATCATATATTACTTCAACCATTCAAACTCGTATATATTGTATAAAAGTTAACGTTTCCTTTACCTCCAAGTAATTATATTATAATTATACTAGTTAGTTAATGATGAATATATAAATGCAAGTAGTAATATTTTGGATTGAGTTGTTGACCAAATAAATATATATGGTGATGCACTACTACTAGTCTACTACTACGAGAAGAAGAAAAATGTATATTTGTCATCAATTGTTTCTAAACGTGGAGAGGGTGAAAGCGTGTAAATTTAATTTCGAACCACTATCTATCTTTTCATTTAGTTTTATCTTACCAAAATCCTTCCTTTTAGGTAACTAAAAAGGTAAAACTTCAAAGATGGTTTTTGATTTTCATCTCACCTTCTTTTTAAAAAAAACATATTGCATGTGTTTTTATTAGTTGATAAAACAATTAAAAATGAAAATAATTGGCTAAAATTATTTCTATCTGTTATATAGCAAAGGTAAAGCAAAAATACCATAATATTAAAAAAAATAAAAGTTTAAAATACTTTCAAATATCTTGTATGTAATGTGGTAGTCTAGTTAACTAATATAAGAGATGTACTTTTTAACTGATGAGTAACAATCATCAACATTATAGACCAATGATTATTAACTAGGAAATGTTGAACGCACGATGTAAAAACAAGTGAGCTATTTTAAGCTGAACTAACTTTTATCATCCACAAAATTATCAACTAATTACTTTAAAAACAATGTATATGAACAATCAACTAATCTAATCAAATAAGGAAGTGATAATCATACCTCATAAGTTGATTAATCTACCACATTGTACAAGTATTATAATATATTGTACAAACAGTTAATGTACAATTGTGATAGATTAATCAATTTATATGGTATAATTATCGCTTCCCAATCAAATATGTCACGTAATTAGACAATTAGTTACCGATAATATATGATATATTGGTCGCTGTCATGAGACACTGGTGGCACAGCATTAACCACTCAAACTCCAAAGTTAACCAACTTGATTTTTATATGGCATGGCAAATAAAAATATGGGGAATTTACGCATGGTTTGAAAATTAATCAAACATATGGTATATTAAACTGTACATGTTACATTAAATAAGTCAAAATCAAATTATCATATAATAGTTCGTTTGTTTTAGCTACATTTTTATATGTATCATACAATTAATGTATTTTTTTAAATCATAAAATAGACGTTTAAGGAGCATTTTCAGAACATTATTACAAATTCATAATTAGTTTTCACAACGTTAGACAATATTTAATATTACAAATAAACAAAATAAAGACAGTATAAATAAAATTTACATATATTAAACTAGTATGGTACCCGTACAATGTTGCGGCGGCGTTGGTGGGGACGACGGTCTAGTGGTGTAAGTGATGATTTTATTGGTGGTGGTGGCGGTGTCAATTGGTGTAGGACCGTAAATTGATGTAAAGGCGATAGTAAAAATATTTTAAAAGATAAGGATTGAAGTGTAAATTAATTAATTAAGAGCATAAAATGTCAAGGGTAATTTTGGTAATTCAAAGACAGAACTTTCTAAAAACAAAAATAGGATTTTCTCTTTATAAAACAGTAAAAATAACATATTATGAAATAATAAATACATTTAACAAGAATATTAGGAGTTTATTGAAGTCCAAGTGGTATATCCATGATTGGCAAAATAAATAGAACGGATTTGCGGGTTAGATTTACCCACAATGGATACGGTATATTCATCGCATATTCACTACCCAACAATAATAGAAAATTTTTTTATCCATACTTGCATCATGGGTGTTACACAAATTTATCGACTTATAGAATAAATAGACTATCATATACCCGTGCGTTGCAGCGGATACTATTAACAAGGTGTAATGTGGTGATTATCAAAAACAGTATAAATGGACAATCAAGACTTTCAAATAAAAAAAGAGTTGTTTTTTATGAAAAGGGGTATTCTAGATAATTCTTCTGTAACTTTCAATAGGGGGAGTACTATTATTTTATTAAGTAGTGTCTATGCTCTTTTATAAAAATTATCACATCCTTTATTTTTAGAAATAATCACACAACAGTTACATACAAAATTACTAAATTACTCGTAATAAACACCCACTATGGAAAGAGTTTTTATAAAATACCAAATTTGTCGTTAATGAATTAATTTACACTCTAAACCTTTATTTTTTAATTAACACTTTAAGCCCTTAACTTCAAAAAGATTTCCACTTTCACAATTACATCAACTTACACTACTTGACACCGTCACCACCACCAATAGTTCATCATCGACACCATTAGACTGTCTTCTCCATCACCACCACCGCATTGCACGGGTACCATGCTCGTATATATGTATAGGAATTTTTTTCTAGTTTATCTTATTTCTGCATATTCATATACGTGTTGATTTTGATAGGGAACTTTTGAGCTTTGCAATAAATTCTTTTAACAGTTTTCGTTATTTTGTTGAAAATTTCTATACCAGACATCAAACTATTTAAAGTAATTTATCATATTTACCAGTAACTAAAACAGGATTTATATGTTCTTAAAACGATACGTGGCGTAATCCTTGATTGATACGTGTCATTTTAATTTATTTATTTTATTAAATTAGTTTTTTTAGTTGTATATAATATCAACTTCCTTATTAGACTTTAAACTAAACTCTAACTCTAGGCTTAATAATACAAAAGACATGTTTTCTCGTTAATAAATTCTCTTTTTTTCCCCCTCAAAATTTGAATTTTTATTACTTATATTATTTATAATAAATTATTAACATGAAGTCTTCAAAATTTGAGGCTACGATCTGAAATCACAAGGTTATTTGTCATTATTCACTATGCTTAAAAGTTTCAACTTTGATGTGGTTCCAAAAGAAAGAAAGAAAGAAAGAAAGAAAGAAACTGCTCAGTCTGCTGCCTTTCGCAGGTTTTGAGCCCCAATACCTCGATGATGTATGGGGGAGGTTAAGATGTAGGAAAACCTAATCTCTACCTAAGTAGAAAGGCTGCTTCCATTTACTACCTAAATGGTAAAAAAAGCCCTCCAACCTATGCATTTGCATGAGATGAGGATCAAACCCATGACCTCTGAATCTTCCAAAAATTTAAGGTAAATCTAAAACTCTAACTAAACATATATTGATCATCGATTTACTTTAACCACAATTTATTTAATACTCACTAATCATGTATGAGGCATATTCGTACGGGTATTAGGACTAGTTACATTATACATTATACAAAGGTTTGGATCAGTGGTAAACACCATGGCCTCTGAAGTCAGAGGTTATAGGTTCGATCCTCATCACATACAAAGGTTGGAGGACCTTTTTTTACCATTTAGGTAAAAATTGAAAGCAACCTCTCTACTTAGGTAAAGGTAAGGTGTGCTTATATTATAACCTCCCTCACACACTGTCGAAGTATTGGGGCTCAAAACCCATGAAACGCGGCACTAAGCAGTTTCTTTTATTATACAATAGAAACAAATTTGAAATTGTTATAATTAACATTAAGATTGGATCTCTTAAGTGTTTATTTTTTTGTAAATATGTGATTTGATCTCCATCTGATATTTGAAATATTGAATTGATAAATAAAAAAAAAAAAGTAGATTGATGCAACAATATTTTTAAAAATCAATGATGAACATTAATATAATTGAGACAAACATACCCTACATTATTATTTATCAAAACCTCAAAATAAATACAGTATGGTAGTTTTTATATTAAGAGAGTGTATTACACGGACATTAATTTTCCACAAAACACAATGCAAGGGACAAAGAAGTTCCAATCTACAAATTAGAAAGTAAGCAAAAGATCGCGGAGGGAAATAGTGGAAAAAACAAGGTCCCACTCTTCTATACCTATACATTTTCTTAGAAAGAATTCTTTATTTCCCTACAAAAGGTCAAACGTTTTCTAGAAGATTTTGTAATTTGTTTTTCCAAAGGAGTATCCTTTTAAGTCTTTTTAAGAACCTTTTTAGCTAAATTTTTGATACTTAATGTTCTGTTCAACAAAGAATTTGTAAAAATCGGTTTTGAAATCTTTGGATATATCCATATTCCATTCTAACCAAATTTTTAAATTTTATAAAACAAATAAAGTTCATAAGAAATATACAATAGTAATTTCCATTACCAAATGAACGAGAAGATTTGATGTGTTATAATACTTGAGAAGGTTGACTCATTGATTTTGGTGATATTAGTACCACATAAATTGATTAATTTACCACAACTATGTATTAACTGTCTGTACATTGTGTTGTAATCTTTGTGCAGTGTGGTAAATTAATTAAGTTTAGTGATACGAATATCACTTCCCTATATGGACAAACAAATGAATACATTGTTGTACGAATTACTTGGGGAGCGTGATTCAAGTTGACTAAGATGTATGCAACACAAATGGGTATTCTCATAACTTTTTCTGACTATTTTTGTGACATCCCCTCACATGTATATTTTTCTATGAAAGTTTCGAACCTAGAACTTTTTAGGTAAAAAAAATGTCTAACCATTAGACCACCTTGATAATCAAATCAATTAATGATATTAATTACAAGTTAGACCGATATCAAATCGAAAATCTAAATACAACACACGAAATGCATGACAAATTCTAATCATGCACAAATAATGTAAAAACATTTGATTATTGCAGATTGGTTAAAAAAGAAAAAAGTTAACCTGCCATAAAAGTAGATAAAATTCAAAGATTAACCTATATTACAAAAGATTGTTGTATACGTATCAATTTTCCCATTAATAAAATAAATACTATATGATTGTAATTAATATAAGATTTATTTACGTATTTAGTTTTTAGTGATGATACATAAGGTTTAATTTGTAGTTTTATACTTAGAAAAACATATATTCCTTGGGTTTTACACTTCTCACAATGTGCAGCCTCGCTGTGTTTTCTTCCAAGGTTGTTGGTTCGAGCCTCGGCTGACACAATCTTTGGATTTCCTATCTAGGAATTTTCCACAAGGAGAAGGGTTGAGAGACTGCAGCGTATGCTAATTATCTCTGAGGTACAAAGATTGTTGGTTAAAATTGTCTCCAACCATGTCTGAGTCGAAATACACCTTTAAAAAAAAAACAAAAACATATATTCTAGTTACATACAGGTGACGTTAGTCAACGTGGTGTGCTTTGAAATACAAAATTCTCAAAATTATGATTCTATAGATATTTAATTGTCTCTAAATTAAATTCAATGAGATTAGGTGAAGCTTATATAAAATTCATTTTAGACACTATATATATATATGTGCATATGAAACTAATGTATATAATAAGAAATTGACTGGTAGAAGCAATAGACATATAAACACACACGACCATATCAGCCTGCCATATCAGACTACTATACAAATGCTCTTCATGCCATCACCAACAACAACAACATTTGATCTCTTTGATCCACATCAATGATCAAAAAACCCGATTCCGGACCACCGTCCCGTTCGGCCCGGACCGGATGTTTCCTAGCTTGTTTTGGGTGTACCGGCCTGCAGGACCAATATATAAAGCCCAAAGAGAAAGTCAACTCTCCTAAATGGCGCCGTCCACGTTGGATCTCTAAGTTCACCTTGATCAGTTTCAAGAAACCCGTGGTCAAAGACGTCGTCCCCGTTGACCCAAAACGACCCGTAAATAAGTCGGGTAATAAAACTTGGGAAATTCAAGTAGTGGAAGAAGAAGATGTAGCAACAAAATGGACAGATTCTGTTAGGCAACGAAACGGGTCGTACCGTAGTCGCAAGAAAGAAACAAAAGTTGTTACGCGTTTGCCAGCTGAAAAAAAACATGGGGCCGTGGTTTCTAAAGCTATTGTTTCTACACCTTCGAAACCGTTGACTCATTCGGTATCATTGCCGATACCAACGAAGGAAAAGAAACTAGCGGATGGTCCAAAAGTTGTGAAGAAAACCATACCTTTAGGTGGGAAATATGACTCTATAATTGGTATGTCAGTAATATTAGTTATATTGGTTATAATGGTGTTATGGGGCAAGTTGTGTGCAATACTTTGTACTTCTACATGGTTTTATATCATCCCACGATTGGGGGCCGCCGGGAGATACTCTGTTGTGGATACAATAAAGAAGCGGCGGCCTGAGTCACATGAGAATTTGGACATGGAATCCGTGGAGTATAAGAAAAAAGTTGTCTTGGAAGGACTTCTTCAAAGAAACAACAGAAATGTCGTTGGTCGTTCTACACGATGATTATAGGTTAATTAATTGATTACAAAGAAATGTTTTGTTTTCGTTTTTGTTTTCTTTAAAATTTACATTTAAACTTTGGTTTTTGGGAGGTTTTAAACTTTTACTAGGGGCTGATGGGAATCCTATTATCGTACATATACATACAAATGTTTTTGATATATTTGTACTAATAATTAATAATTGTTTTGAAAGATAACATGGTTGTGTGACGAACTGACGATACAAAAAAATGTTTTCATTTTACAGTACATGATACCTTTAGATGATTGCTGGTTGGATTATTATGGATAAATATTAAAGTTAACTTTTGATTCTTTCCTTTGGTTATAACACACACATACGAAGTAGAGCATAAGGCCAATTTAGACCGGCTGTATTATTATTGGATGAAATATCATATATATATATATATATATATATATATATATAGAGATTGAGTATTATAAAATAAGTATTAAAGTAAAACAAGTAAGACAAGATTTTGACCCTTAGATCATGGTTAAATCGATGCACGAAGATTCACAAAGCAATTGATTCACGATGATTTTTATGATGCACGGTGATTTTGAATGAAGAAAAACCTATTGTTTTATTTATTTTACTTTAATACTTATTTTATTTAACCTAAAACGTATATATATATATATGCTTTAAAAAAAGTTTCCAACTTGATATGTTTTTGTGTATTTTTGATTATGATAATAGTGAATTTTCTATGTAAATAGGTTAAGGTTAACCCATTGTTTGAACAAAGGCCAAAACAGTTTGGGATAGGAGGGGCATTGCCACCAAAGAAGGATTTGCATAGGTTATATATATATATATATATGAAAAGTTTCAAGTGAGAACCATTTGAATTGAAAGAACCATGAGAACCCTTTAATTATAACTAGATGTTGATATGTGAATAGTCTATGTGAACAAAATATTGCACATTTGAACATGTCAAGTTATAACTAATATTACCTATGTTCATATATGAATGGTTCTCAAATAAACTTATGTGAACGAATATGTTGACATATACCTAACACATATAAACATCAAGTTATAATATAGTGGTTCTCATGGTTCTTCCATTTTAAATGATTCTCAATTGAATTTTACCCTATATATATATATATATATATTCTCATAACAAAATTAGTATCTTTTTTACAATAATGTAATCCATTAATTTATTTGTTTGGATTGATTTATCTTACTAGATCATGATCAAATTGTTAAAAAAGTTTATTAAGTTATATTTTTAATATTTCTGCTTATGTATAGATTCTTGCTTAATTTAATTTTGAACTTCAAAAGCATAACTTTTGATACAAAGGTAGCTTTATGGGGTTGTGGCGATTAGTATACTAACAGTTTTAGCAAACAAATTCAATGAAAGTAATTTTGAATATAATATATTAATATGCATGATTAAATTCCTTTACAGCTATAATATTGTGTTCATCCCTCGTAAAGTCGTATTATAAATAGTGACAATTTCTAAGAACGGAAAATATCAAGACATCATATAATGCTTCACATTTGTCTCAAACACAATAAACAAATTTATTGCATGAACTCACTTCTTCCAATTTAAGTAATTGATGTTGTTTCATTAGTTAATTTATTACCTAGCTTAATTGTGTCATAACATTATTATAGGGTAGTTCACTTAATTTTTTTTGCATATATACATTTAGCATGATTGTTTGTTGATTAGTACTTGTATTTGATCAACCTTCCAAATAAAATGAAGAAAGAAGCCTAAATCAAGGAGCAGTAGTGTAATACTGTAACATGATCATGATCACTTAATATATAAAATAATACCATATGTATTACATTAAACATGATTTAACTAAATCAATACATAATCATTTTATTATTCATATATTATGGAAGTTGCGTAGTGGCAATACCAAATACGAGGTCTACACGACTTGTAATGCGTACCAAATGATCTATTATTCTAACCTGGCATATTATTTAAAAATATTGGGTGCATCGAGTATATATGAGGTTTTATTTATCAGGTACATGGCCAAAACAATCATATAGGGTGGTTGAAAATGAAACGCCCTGATTACTTTGAAGTTTGAACGATCGTTACTCGACCAAATTATGCATATTCAAGTATTCAACCATGAGTCCATGCATGACACCACATTTATTTCAAAGAGTATGTATATACTTGCATAAATTTTACTAGCTTGTAGTATACATGTATAAAAAGAGCTCTTATATAAATTAGCTTTATGGTTATTGGTTTAGTTACCGGGGAAAATACCTGATATGACATTGGATGTAGTGTTTGATAATTAAAATTACTCTAATGATCAGCTTTATGCTTATTGGATTTGGAAGTTATATTAAGCACTAAAATATATACGGAAATGTTAGGTAAAGCATGCAGTACCTATCTTATAGTAAGAAGGGATTATGTAATATTTACGGGGGTTATGTATGTTTATCAATTTCAAAGGTTTAATCAGTAATTTTTTTTTAATGTGACAGCACCTAAGCTTAGGTAAAATTTGCAATACGGATATTTTTTCAAAATATATTATCATTCTGGGAGGTGATATTAACCATCTTTTTTATTTAATTTACCATGTTATTAAGTACTTGATACGTGATTTTGATAAATAAAAAAAAAGTAAAATACCAATATCATCTATATCTATATTTCTATACTATTATATAATAATAAAAATTATATCCTCATGTTGAAAGTTTAGAAAAAATAGGACATGCGAATTGACCAAACTACCCTTAATGAATTAAATAACTACAAACCTTAAAATTAAATCACACCATTAGTCCATTATATTATAAAATATTTCTATTAACCTTTTAAATCAAACACAACTACATCAATTACCTACACCATTCGACGTTGTCACCATCATCACCATCCGTTACCGTCATCACACCTCCGTCATCGTTGTGGCATTGTACAGGTACCATGTTCGTTTTCCATTTTATATATTTAGAGATTTTTCAAAAAAGTCAACAACGTCTTTTATGGTCAAATGCCATAATATTTTCATATATCGAGGGTAAAAACAGGATGCCTCAGTTAACTCGCATATATCTAAATCACTAGGATTTATTCGGCTGTGCAATGCACAACCCACCAAAAGCTAGTATTACGTAAGTTAACGAAGGTTTATAAAGGTAAAACGATGTTAGTTTTTAAAGCCCATCTTCAGCGTGAAGCTAAAAGTAACATAAATATTGGGACAAGTTACATACAATAGTGATATAAGCTAAATAGAAACATCCTTTACTGAAAAAACATATCATCAGCAGAGTTATATACAAGCGTTTTCATCACAAGCATCAAGTTCCATGGTGCTCGAAAGCTACATGGCTTTGTTACAAAGTCTAGATGATGCAACTATATTATGACTACAAGTCTAAGCCTTTAGCCCATAAGAAGGGTCATAGATTGTACAGAAAAGGGAAAGGCTAAGGCTAGCTTCAAAAGATAAAACATTAAAAGGAAAGGGTAAGGCTAGTTTCAAAAGGGAAAACATAAGAAGCTGCTTCGAAAAGTGTCAGTCTTATGTGCAAAAGCTAGTAGCTTCTTGGGCTGGTTTGAGAAGAGAATCTTAGTGGAGTGTTTTCAAAAGGTGATTCTCATATTCCTGTAGGTATGTTCCTAGAAGCTACATATGGATTTAAGTTTTTTTGGTTGGGCTCTCATCCATAGCCTGAGCGCCAGTTTCCTTCCTTATAGAGGCACGAGTCGGGATTGTAGTAGCCACTTGAGCACCTATCTCTTTCTTTATGGCAACAAGGGTTGGGGTTGGATCTGTCACACGAAACTCTAGTTCTTTTTTTTTAAAAGCAAATGTCGAAACCGCATCTTTAATTGGACTTTCATTCTTTGTGAAAACATGGCTACCATGAGGTTGGTTTATAGTAGGTGTTTCAGTGAGAACCTGGTCATCAGAGAATGTAAGTTTTTTTTCCACAGGCTTTGAAATGAGTTCTGAGTCAATTTCTTCAAGGATTAGTTTTGTAGATGGGGTAAATAGTTGTTCTTTTCCCTTTGCTGAAAGTGGGGTACTAACATCTACCATGGTTTCAGAAGCATGCTCCTCTTGTTGCAGGGCTGTGTCAGATGAGCCTGCAACATCTAAAGCAGGGACAGAAGAATGTTCTTCCGTACATTGGGCTGCTATGTTAAGCCGAGGTATCACTTCACCAAGTCTGTAAGCCTTGATAACATTCATTTTCAATTGACTCTGACCATGGAATGTTGTTTCATATGAGCGTATAAAGGCAACAATCGTATGTTTCTCATTTGACATAGCAATGTCACCATGAAGGTCAATACTCTGTAATAATGATGTACCAGTATTAAAGAATATGAATAAACATTCAAATATCAGTTAGTTTTACGTATCCGTTTAGATACGAACATATGAATTTAAGCAGATGTGTGTTAGAAGAAGATTTAGTTTGTATATGTAAACACAAATATTTCATATACAAGTTTATTAGTTTGCTAAAAGTATATGAATATGAGCATGTGTGTATGTATGTTCGTCAAATGAAGTAGTAAGTTAGGCTTACATTTTCCTCAGCTTCTTTCAGTTCCGTTGCAGTGAATGGCATGAGTTTTTCAGCATCAGGTGTGCATACAAGTGCAGAAAGACTTCCAGTTCCATCATCTATCTCAATTGTAATTCTAGACCTATCCGATGCATTAACAGGACATGGTTATGGGGGACAAAACATTTAAAAATGAGTATCCAAATTTGTAGGATATTAGAAAGAAAAATGGACTTACAGTGCTTGAATATGGGTTTCTATCTTACATGATGGACACGTAACCACCCAAGTAAGATCAGCATCTAGTGCCTTTTGACAATTACCGCAAGCTGTATACCATGGGCTTCTTTCTTGCTTTGGAAGTCTGGTTTTCCCCATAACCCAAGCTGTCTTTATCTATTTATTTTTTTTAATATTTTAAAAAAATAAGATTGTATGGTTTAGTTTAGAATATACACCATGTGTTATTAAACAAGTGAGTTCTTTACAATGGTCGCTTACTTTTTTGAAGGAGGAAACCGCTGTAGCAATTGGGATTATAGCATCATGTTTTGGATAAGGAAGGAGTATGTCAGTATTGGTGTAACTTTTAAGGGCAAGGAGTTGTTGAAGTTCTTGTTTGTGGGTGTTGTACCTTACATTAAAACATGTACATATTTAAGAGCATTATTTAAGCGTAACTGCAAGGAGTGATTAAAAAAAATTCTGAGTTTCTAATAAGGTACCATTCATGCATCTGTAAGGCATGTGTTACTGGAGGGTTAATCATGAAGCCAAAAGATGATCTAGTGGTCAATGAGAGGCCTGTATGCTAATTATTTTAGGTGGTGGAAGAAAACAGGTAGTTGTTATACAGTACTTAAATGCATAGGTATCCATTTACCGTAAAAAGTTGTCACTTTTAGGCGCAATCCAAAGATCATTGGGCCGGTCTCGATTATGCCAGAAAGTGTTTGCCCTTCGTTATCATCAAACGTATTCCATAAAGTCAGTAGCAAAAGCATCTTGCTACATTAAAATAATGGACGGTTAGGTACATAGCATGGAATACCGATGTAAGTGGTTAAGGCATCTTACTCTTCATCGACGATGACAATATCCCTTGTAGTAACATTCGGCGATCCTTGCTCTTTACTGGGAAAGCATTGCAGAACTATACCCCGAACATCTAAATGTAGAACATAAATAGGTTGAAGTGTTGTACTAATTAAGTAGGTAAATAAAATGCAAATTGGGTTAGAAGAAAGAGAAATTACTATGGAGGGTGTCCGTGTCAGCATATTTGTGTAGATCAGTGAACTTCGTAAAGTTAAATTCACAATTCAGTGTCATTGGGATAGGATCAACTAATTCCTCAATAAGAGTTTTGTTGTTCAAAACCCAAGAGCATGGGTATGAGCTGATACGGTATTTTTGATCATTGCTAACAACTGCAGCATTTGAGATATAGTATCTCTTATATTGTGCTAATAGGTTTGCCAAAAGACGTACGTTGTTGCCATATATAAGTGCAATCAACTTGGTTCCCTACAATTAGTAGCAAATGCTAAACATGTCTGCAACAAGTGAGGCGATTCTTAAGAATATGAGAGAGACATAAGAAAGTTACCTCATAATCTACCAAGACTAATCTCCTAAACTCATTTTCTGACTGGCTCACTTGCACATGGCCATGTTCCAATACTTGTACAAGCACTGTCCAAGGTTTTTTAGGGTTAAGGTTAATGTCTAGCACATTTGAGATCCGTCTTGTCATTTTTCCTGTATTTGGACATTTACTTATGAGGAGAATTCATAAAATTAACAAATTAAGGAAAGAATAGATAATGTTTGTAAATTGCAAATAGTAATAATAATTCCAACACAGATACTTTATTGTTAAATGAATAAAACCAAGCAACCCTTCTTGAACAATTTAGAGCAACACTAAAGAGAATTTGAGAAAATTGTAACAGATCTATGTTACTTTTACCAACTGATGATAGTGAATAAAATATTTAAAATAGAGATTGCAATAAGGTAACAACAGTAAGGAGAAGGAAAAAGAGAGACCTTTTTTTGTTGTAAATCTGATAGGTGGTTTATTGTTTGAGATGGTTGAATTTGCGTTCTTATGAAGGCAAAAAGTAGAACATATCCCATATAATCAGGGCATCAGTACTTTTAAAGAGATTGTGTACACATAACTTATAGGATTGTGTGGGATTGTTTACATTTGGGTATGGGTAAGAGGGGTTGTGCAGGGTGAGGGGGTATGGGTAAGGGGTTGTTTTGCAGGGCAAGGGGTTCTCCATAGTTGTTAGGAATGTAAAACATTACCAATGTAATATAAAGATCTTAGCAAAAGATCTATGTCATTAAGAGTAATATTGGGAGTGGCTGGATGAAGAAAATTAGTATGTTTTTTTTAAAATAGTATTTTACTATGACACCTCCGTTTGTCAAACATGTTGATAGGTAACACCAAATAAGTTTTAATTTTCTTTTTCACCCTTTTATCTTTATACATATATATATACACACAAGTAATAAAGCAAATCAAAATAAATAAGTTGTCATAACAAACCATGGAATAAGTGCATAACCTTATGCATTATGTTGATCTTTAGACAACATAATTCACTTTAACAATTCTTGTGTTTTAAATTGCATCATTTAATGGGATCACATATCTTGTTAGAGATGTGCAACATGATCATCAAAAGCATACAAATACAAAACATGAGCTGACCTAAAGTGCAACATGTAAAGTAAAATATAAGTAGTTGTTTGGTTCAGTAGTACAGATTGCTAAGTCTGGTAACTTGGAAATCACAAATATATATACCAAATACAATTACGTAACTGGATCTTGGAGCTTGTATGACACGGTGCAGCGCATCTAAACAAAATAAGAGTTTAGTTTCTTGAAGATGTTAAGGTACGTCCAGCTCTGTTAAGTTTGAGAGAGAAAGAAGGCAGCCTTTGCACTTAGGCCCTTGAAACCTGGATGAAAGGTTCTTACGCTAACAAATGGCCAGTCGTCATAGGCTTTTTGAACTGTTGCTCGAAAGTAAATCAGGCACGTTCATGGGTGCCGCAAAAGCTACGCCACAAAGAAAGCGAGTCAATGAAAACAGACTGAAAGAGCAGAAACTGTTATGAACAGATAGTACTCACGTTTATGTAAGGCGCAACAATGACGAACAGGTGCGTTTTCCAAAAGCTATGAAAGTAATACGTGACCAGCATTAAGTGGCAGACCACCTGAGAAGGTGTCCAGACACTTTAGGTTGAATTAGAAATTTACATATAAGATTTACTTTCTAATGGCACAGGACAAATAAAATAGCATGGAAGATATATACTTACCAATATCGTCAGTGATTTGGAGAACTTCTTTATACACAATGTTCTTTGTTTCTCTAACGTTGGGAGCATCAAAGAGAGGTGGCCTAATCCGCACTTTTGCATATTCTGTTGTCCTTGCCCGTGAAAGTGCTACATAAAGTTGCCCGTGAGAAAAGACAGGTTCTTTTAGGTAAACGCCAACAAAATCAAGGGTTTGGCCTTGTGCTTTGTTGATAGTCATTGCAAAGCATAACCTAATTGGGAACTGAATCCTTTTGAATGGAACAGTATAATCCTCATCAGTTGGAGGAAAGGTATTCTATGTATAAAAACTTCTTTGCCAACAAAGTTTCAAAAGCAATCTCAGCATGTATGACGTTGCTTCTCAAATCTCTGCATATTAATCTAGTCCCATTCCATAATCCTTCAGTAGGGTTCAAGTTTCTTAACAGAATGATAGGCGAGTTTGGTTTCAAAAAAAGCCTATGAGGTGGCATACCATTTGGTGTAAGCGAATGCAAAAAGTCCTCATACTGAGTTTGGTCATTTGGATCTATCGTCTCATCAAAGCTTGCATATTCCGTTAGCTCACCTGGGAATTTTGTATCAAGAGGTCATTAATCTCATCAACAAATATATTTTTGGTTGTTAGTATGGCACGATTTAAAGCACATGAGCCACTAAAGGTCTGAATATTTGGGTAGACAGATTCAATGAGGGCATCTAAGGAGGCAGTTTCTGAATGTCTGTCAATGAGCATGGAGGCAGGAATGTTGATTAGGTCATTTTCATCCGTGGGTTGGGTTCCGTTGCCAATTTTGAGCAGAAACTCGCTGAAAGCAGGGTCTAACAAAGCTCTCATGTTCTCTTCCAAACGTAATATGTGAAGTGATGGCCATAATGGAGATTTAGTTAGACATGCAGCAATAGTTTCCGCCTTAGTACCCTTGCGCACCACGGGTAGTGTCTGTCTAAAATCTCCACCAAGCACGACAACCTTACCCCAAAAAGTTCCTTTGAATCCATGAGATCTTGCAAAAGATCATCTAAAGCCTCGATAGCGGTCCTTTTGGCCATTGGGGCCTCATCCCATATGATCAGCTTAGAGCCTTTAATTAGAGTTGTCAAAGAACTTTGTTTGCTAACTCTACAGGTTCCTCCTTCGACTAAGTCAAGTGGGATTTTGAATCTTGAATGAGCCGTCCTACCCCAGGGAGTATTGGCGCTGCTATGCCTGAAGTGGCGGTTGCCAGCGCTATATGTGTTTCTGATCTAATCTTTTGCTAATAAAGCCCTATACATATACGTTTTTCCCGTACCACCAGGGCCATCAACAAAGAAAGCACCACCTTCATTTGAATGTACTCTCCCAATTATTATATCGAAGGCTATTTTTTGCTTTTCATTGAGTTTTATTATTGTATCAAGATCTTCCTACGAGACTATAATACCTTGTTCAGCTCTAATTTCTCTTGTCAAATCTTGAAGGTCAGCATATGAGTATGCTTGTGGTGCCAGATCAAATTCATGAATGTTTCTGCCCATGGACTGTAAAAATCCATTGACCTGTAACAACGCCTGCTTTGTAGCTTCTCTATGTGTCATCTGGTTAAATCTTAATAGGTCTTCCACCATTAAATCTTCATAAGCTAACCACAGGGCTTGAGGGTTGTTGGGGCATGAATAAACCAGAAGGGTGGCAAAAAGGCGTCTAAGTTCATAGGGCAAGTGGAAAGTAGAGGCCTCTTGTAAACATAATTGCTGGCTATTATCATCTACCAAATAGCCACGTAACAAGCATGCTTCCCTAAAAGTGGTGGTCTGATGGGCATTAAACATTTTTAAATCACTGAAGGACTTAGGACAACAGACTTTTGACAATAGTATTCTCAAGTAATACCTTTCACCTTCAGTTGGATGAGCTGCTACTATTCGGCCTACAGAATCCCTAGGTCTCTATGTTTCCAAAATCTGTCCCCTTGCAGCCAAACAAAATGATCTGGGAACTCAGAGTAGGTCAAGTCCAAGTCTTGGGCCAACTTGTCAGTTCTATTCATAAAAAAAAATTCAGTAAGCATAGTCTTTCTCTGGACTGGATTATTCAACACATTTTTAGCTTTTTTTTTTTTTTTAAAAGTCAATGGCTGATAATTCTCTAAATGCAGCTGCAAATGTATAACAGCAGGTTTTATCTCACTCATTGCGAACCTGTAGAACCTCCATGTTGCTTCTGGAGCCGAAACCCATCTCCCTGACTGATATTGGTATATTTCATCTATCAGCGTGGAATCATTATTCGATGACACAGCAAAACTTATTCTATCACAACCTTTACATATGTACTTATATATATATTTGACTGCCTTTATTGTCGAGCATATTTCTACGTTGATATGACAATCAAACTTTGCTAGCAAGTAGGGATTGTATGGTATCACCCATCGGTTATCAAGTGTAGCTTTCCTAACTTTGACTGTCACCCCATTTTTTCGCCTCCGGTAGATCGGGTATGCATCAGATGTTTGAGTGGTCTCATTAGAATAAGGCCTCGGGTATGAGTTTTTGCAAGTACCATTCTTTTTCATACAAACATTATCAACGTTCAGTATACCACACGGGCCATGAAGCATGTGCTTGACAACCATTTTATACAAGTGAGGGTTATCCTTCTCATTTGGTATTTCTGTCGACACAATCTCATCATATTCTTCTGGCCTATACATCTTGCAGTGAGATTTCAATATAATGAGAAAATGTGCGTGTGGAAGACCTCTCTTTTGAAATTCTATAACATAAGTGTAGGTTGCTACTTCACCGAATATATGTTTCTTAAACAGGTCTTCTTTCAGCAATTCAAGCCTTGCATGGAAAGCTCTTACCACCAGATCTGCTCGATTCTGTGATTCTTCTTGCGGTATCAAAAGGTCTTTGATTTCTGGCCAATTTGGGTTACATGTCATTGTCAAAAATATATCGGGTTTTCCAAATTTTTGCACTAATGTCATGGCGTCTATGTATTTCTGACGCATGTTTCTTGGCCCCCCAATAAAGCTAGATGGAAGGATTATTCATTGGCCAACCTTTGAACCTTGGGTCTCACCTGCTGCTACTGCATCCACTACTCCTTGCAGATATTCTTTTCTAATTTCTTGTTGTTGTGTTCTGTAAAAGTCTAATCTTTGTGTTTCAAGTTTGACGTAGTTGTCAACTACATACTGTTGGAGGAGTCTACCAAACTGTAAGAGACACAATCTGTCATACTTCCTAATTTGGAGCTTGTAGCAATAATACTCTCTCATAGAGACATAATCTGCATCATTTGGGCCAAGACTGGCCAAAAGAAAGAGAGTGTGAATTTACCATTATGGCAGATAGGGTGACCCAAAAACAGTAGACATTAAAGGGTATTTGGCTTACCATCTTGTTCGTTGCACAACAAAGCCTCAACACTTTGAGCATTTTGGGGAGAAATAAGGGTTGCAGAACTAACATTGTTCCGCCTCGCCTTTTTTTGTTTCTGGCCTTTTTTAAGGATTCTCTGGTGCCAACCAAGTTCGCCAAACGGGAACATTAAAGGATACTGTAACGGGTCATCACAACCGTAATAATAATGTATTCTTCTAGAATGGTTGTTGTGCGTTTTAACTTCAATGTTCCTATGACCATGGTCCCCATCTTCTCCACCATCTATCCAAAGTGCTGCAACCTGTGAGACTTCTGGTTTATTGTACACTCTTTGATCTTGTGATGGAAGTGTTTTAAGGATTATCTGGTAGTTCTCCAAATGAGGAACGTTTTTAAGTGTTCGAAAGAAACAAGCATAAGGGTTTTGCAGAAGCACTTCCATGCATATGCCAATTGCTGGTTCAGATAGCCTTTCACAAGATGCTAGACGATTTTGCATTTCATGTTCAGTGTCATGGAAATAAAGCTGGAGGTTTTTGGCACCATCGTCACCGGGATGCAAATCATTTATGAAATGGTAAACTTGACCTTGCACCCTAAATGTGTAAATGCCCTTGTTCCTCTTGGCAAGGGTGGTATCTGACTTTACGCCCAAAGAAGTAAAAGCAAATAGGTTGTTATATGTCCTAATGCATGTTCTAAATGCCTTTGCTTCTTCTGATGGTGATGTCAAGAGTTGCTTCAGGATGGCTGGGAGTTCGTTGTTAGCCAAAACAACACGACCATTTGAGCAACAAAAATTCTGCGTTTCAGAGTAAAATTTAGCCGCACCAAAGTGTGCACAATCTTTCATTCTAGGCAACGATTCGCTCATTAAAGGAATGAATTGCAACAGGTTTCTTCCGGTTTCGGGGTGCGGCCTGCCACCATGTAGTAAAAGCGACACCCATTCAGATGGTGAATAGAAAGGGAAAAAAAATTTTGAATGGAGGGGAAATTCCCAAACAAACCTTTCCTCTTTGTTCTTGGGTTTTTGGCCTATTACTGGTAGATGTTGATGCTTGTGTATCTGTTAGGCATATAGATCGTCATTACCAAGTAGCGATTAATGAGCGTGCCAAGGTTTACATAATATCTAACAACCTTTTGTGCGAGTTAAGATAATTGGAGACTCATGAAAAGGGCTAACATGGCGTGAAGAACCATTGGTTGCAGCCAATGTATCAGTCCTTGGGAGGGTGTTTTTTTTCTTGGTTTGCCCTTTTTGTTTTCCATCTCAAGATAGACTGTCTCTCTAATTGCTCGTATTCATGAGTTTCATATCATGGGTCATATAGGTGCTATAAATGCAAATTTCGGGGGAGCCCGAGTTTGCACGTCCTCCCCGTGGTTAACATGACTATTGCATTGAAATAGGCTATCATTAAAAGCTTGGTCAAACATGTGTTGCGAACCTGGTCAGGTTGAGTTTGTTTCTTTTTCGTTTCATATTAGTCCGGTAAATGGGGGGTTAAAACGACAATTCCTTGGAAAAAAAAACAAGTAAAAGGCAAATATATAGGTTGAACGATAGTCGATTCTAACAGGATTGTCACAGTAACGTATAAAGCACTAAAGTATATAGGGGAAAAAAACGTACCTTAGAGCATGAAAGCGAGGCGTTAAGTAACTAAATCTCATATCCATTTGAAAGCCAGTTCATTAATCCTACATTTTTTGAAAAAGCAACGAAAAAAAGGTTTCATGTATAGATTGATGTTAGTTGGAATTTAGAGAAAGTTATTGTGTGCAAGTATATATATGATGGATGATGGATTATAGGTTGTTAATTTGCTTGTCTCCTACTGTCCTGTTTTCATTTCTTTAAGAGTCTCTTACCATTTTAGCTCATTTGGCCAATTTCCAGGAGTTCATATTAGAAAACACATCAAGAGGAAACCTCAAACATATGTAACAAAGTAGTAACTTAATTCTGATACACCTAACCTGAATATTGACTTTTATCTAAGTACAGATTGTATATAACAAAGCAAGATATAATTTAACAAAACAAATTTCAAATGTCAATCGATCAATCAACTAATAAAATATCTCAACAACCTAAACTACTTAACCATAATTAATATTTTTTTTTTTAAAAAAAAGAGACCAAACCTGAAACACCCGATTGAGCAGGGGCAATGATTATTATTTGTATTCATCAGAAACGGAGGAAAAAGAGGTGTCACCACCAGTTGAGGCAAACGACCCGGAGCCCCCATGACTATCTAATACCCGGTACGACATCGGCGTGGGGGAGTCCGACGCATGAGGCAACAGATGACCACCCCGACCAAATCCAAAACCCGAAAACCCGGATGTTACCCAAAACTTCTAACAAATGAACGGGGGCTGAACCGCATCATCTAAGACTTGTATTATTTTATTGATCTCTGTTGCTGGTTTATTTTATGCCCATCAAGTAGTTTTTATATTATTTGTTTTTAAAAAAAGGGAAGAAAAAAGATCTATATGATGGAGGGTTGTCAGGTTATAATTGGAGGTAGAATATTTTTCTTCATGAAAGAGAAAGGTTAAGTAAGAATGAAGGGAATGAAAGAGAAGAGAAAAAGA